>NW_026571175.1:9506782-10781763 GCF_026225935.1 Boleophthalmus pectinirostris
ATTATGACCACGCCCCCTGCCAAAACGAAAGTCCGCCATCTTGGATTTAAAAAAATCTCGACACATACAGAAATTGAGGAAAAAGGGGTAGGGTTCGGTTAAGATTAGGGGTTAGGGTTAGGTTCGGGGTAAGGCTAGGGTTTGGAATTCGGGTTAGGGCTAGGGTTCGGTTTTGGGTTAGGGCTAGGGTTAATTTTAGACCTAGGGTTAGGGCTACAGGTAGGAGTTCAGGTAGGGTTTGGGGTTCATGTAAAGGGGTTAGGGTGAATTTAGGAGTTAAATCAAGGGGTAAGGTGCATTCGTGGGGCACGGCATGTGCAGGGCTCAGCATGGTCGAGGTGCGGCGTGCGTGGGCTTGGCGTAGGCTCGAGCGAGGGCCGATCATCGCCGCTTGCGGCTATATTTATTATTATTATTATTATTATTATTATTATTATTATTATTATTATTATTATTATTATTCAAACATGCATAGGCTAGGGACTGATGTGATGAGAGCACCAGTGAAACACAGAAAACAAAGAGAATACTGACCCGTTTATATATGCCCCATTGTTGTCCCAAATCCGGATGGAGGTGAGGCGCTGATCTGGTTCTCCATCAAGAGTGAAGTGGATGCCTGAATTTGACCCTGCATAGTCACTGTAGGAGAAAGGTGGGATCACTGAAAACACAGCAAAACAGTGTTAGTATTTCAAACGGTTTATTAAAGCCTTCCCTGACATCAAACTGGCTCGTGCTGCCTGTGAACTTCAATGATGTGTTTAGGTCACTGAGAGTTGACCACTATTCATTATGAATTCTTTTTGAAAAGCACCCATTCATTCTAGTCTGTCCTAACCACTTACGTTTTAGAAAAAAATAAAATTAAATAAAAATGTTACCAGCAGCTGAAGCCAGCAGAGCAGAGCCCACGAGCAAGGCGACAAGAATAAAGGAATGCATCCTGGAAATAAGAATTTAAGAATAAAATTAAGAATTAATAATGCATTAATAATAAGAAGAAATAAGAAAATTCAATATACATTTAAAAAGTAAAAATAACTAAAATACAAATTATATTAAACAATACCTTTGCTGTTGTTTTGGTGCTGAGTTACTTCATTCAACCACTGCACTAATCTCTTGTCCTGTGCTACTCTCTTTTTTATATAATTCCAGTTATACAACAAACTTTCAGAGGTGTTTTCCATCGGCGTTATTCACGCTGATGGAAGCAATGTAACCAAACCTGATTATCACCTGTCCAGTAACTGGGAATACTGCAGCTTTCAGTAAGAGATATGAAATATTTCAGAAGGAAACAGTTAACTCTCACGCAATTGCATTTCATTGTGACTATTGACAGGGTGTCACGGGTTCGTCCGAAATAAATGTAAAAAATGATGGCTCAGTCAAAAAACTTCACTTAAGTGGGTTTTTATTCGCACCACAGCTCCAAGTGCAGAGTGAAGTATTTACAGTGACAAAAAAAAAAATGAGGTGGTAGACAGAAGTATTTACAAACATATGTACACTAATCACTTACAGTTGCCAGCACCCACGTAGTCAGGCCAAATACCCACTCAAATGACTGGAGCTCCCTCCTTTTATACCCCTTAGCCCCTCCCCCCGGGCTAACCAATTAATGAAAATGGGGTTTTAAGGAATTAACATAAGCAAAATTGTATTGAGGAACACAAATCAACTTGGAAATAAACATAATAAAAATTACTTAAAGAACCCCTCATAAGGTTAACATAAGTTTCATTAAACAACTTCAAAAACCCACAAATGACCCCAAATAGACCACAATGGTCGAGTCCACGATCACATGTCCCCCTGGAGCGCGCCACTATGCGCTATTTAAAGCACAACCAGGAAGTGCCTCGGTTTGGCCCTAAACTCAAGAACGGCGCGGAGGCTGCCGCAGGTAGGGAAGCAGCGTCGGCGTCGAGTGTGCACCCTCGAACGCACTAGCCGGGAAACCGTTCAGATGTTGGGGAAAAACAGGACCGCGAGACACACGAGCGGTCCTGCATAAACCAGTCTATCGGAGCTTAGCTCCGCAAAACGGGGAGGGAAGGAAGCGTCGTGCGCGCTCTTTGACCAGATGCAGACGCGCCAGTCGGGAGATGACGGGGCAACACAGGCGCTCCGTCACATCATTCCCCTCCTCCCCAAGGTTGGCGATGTGCGGCAACCTGGACAGATAGTCCGCCACCACATTGGCCTTGCCAGCTCGATGGCGGATCTGGAAATGGAACGGCTGGAGAGAGAGATACCAGCGGGTGAGACGGCTGTTATGATCTTTCATAGAGTTCATCCAGGTCAGAGCACGATGATCAGTCTCTAAGAGAAACTCCCTCCCCAGCAGGTAATACCTCAGACTCTCCAGCGCCCACTTGATGGCCAGGCCCTCCTTCTCCACAGTGGAGTACCTGGTCTCACGTGGCAACAGCTTGCGACTCAGGTATAGCACGGGACGTTCTTCTCCAGGTTCACCTTGGGCCAAGACTGCCCCCAGTCCCACTGCGGAGGCATCAGTCTGGACCAAAAACTGCTGGCTGAAGTCGGGACTTCTCAGCACTGGGAGGAACACAAGCAGTTCTTAAGGGTCTGGAAGGCTGTCTCGCAGGCCTCGGTCCAGGAGACAGGATTTCTCTGGTCCTTCGTCGTCAGCGCTGTCAGAGGGGCGGCGATGGTTGCGAACTGCGGGACGAATCTCCGGTACCAGCCGGCCAAGCCCAAGAAGGACCTCACCTCCTTCTTTGTGCGAGGGCGTGGGCAGCTGCGGATGGCCTCGACCTTGTCCACCTGAGGCCGGACCTCACCTCCTCCCAGACGATAGCCCAGGTACGTTGCCTCCTGCTTGGCCCACTGACACTTGGCAGGGTTTAGTGTCAGACCTGCCTGTTGGATCTGGCCAAGGACTCGCTCCAGGTGATGCAGGTGCTGTTCCCAGGTGTCACTGTAGATGACCACATCGTCCAGGTAGGCAGCACTGCAGTCGCCACACCCCTGCAGGACACGGTCCATTAGTCTCTGGAAGGTGGCAGGTGCTCCATGGAGGCCAAAGGGCATCACGGTGAACTGGAAGAGGCCGGCAGGTGTCCGGAAGGCCGTGTATGGGCGACTGGACACCTCCAGAGGCACCTGCCAGTAGCCCTTGCAGAGGTCAAGGGTGGTGATGAACCTGGCCTGACCGATCTTCTCCAGCAGGTCGTCAATCCGGGGCATCGGGTGGGCATCGAACTCAGACATCGCGTTGAGCTTCCGGAAGTTGATGCAGATGCGGAGTGAGCCGTCCTTCTTCACCACGATGACCACCGGACTGCACCATTCCGATTGTGATGGCTCGATCACCCCCAGGGGCTAAGGGGGTATAAAAGGAGGGAGCTCCAGTCATTTGAGTGGGTATTTGGCCTGACTACGTGGGTGCTGGCAACTGTAAGTGATTAGTGTACATATGTTTGTAAATACTTCTGTCTACCACCTCATTTTTTTTTTTGGTCACTGTAAATATTTCACTCTGCACTTGGAGCTGTGGTGCGAATAAAAACCCACTTAAGTGAAGTTTTTTTGACTGAGCCATCATTTTTACATTTATTTCAGACGAACCCGTGACATTTGGCATCGGGTAGGCATCGAACTCAGACATCGCGTTGAGCTTCCGGAAGTCGATGCAGATGCGGCGTGAGCCGTCCTTCTTCACCACGATGACCACCGGACTGCACCATTCCGATTGTGATGGCTCGATCACCCCCAGGCGCTGCATCTCCTCCACCTCCTTCAGGAGCTGTGCCACCAGATGTTGTGGAACCCGGTAGGACCTCTGGCGGACCGGGCCCTTGTCCTTTAAACGGATGACGTGCTCGACGAGGACCGTCTTCCCCGGGTTGGCAGCAAACAGCTTGGAGACTCTCTGGAAGACCTGGATCAGCTGGCTGGACTGGTCAGCGGAGAGATGGTTGAGGGCCGGTTCAGCAGGCTGGCGGAGGTCGGCTAGAGTGGACTCCCCCTCCCCTTCGCTGTCCACCTCCGTCGCCAGCAGGGACGCCACGGGCACCGGGATTACTGGAGCTTCCTTCCACTCCTTCAGCAGGTTAACATGGTAAGTCTGCTTTGCCTTCTTCTTGTCCGGGTGGTGAATCTCGTAGGTCACAGGGCCCATCTTCCGGAGAACTGTGTAGGGGCCTTGCCACTTGGCAAGTAGCTTGCTGGTGGAGGATGGCAGGAGGAGCAGAACCTTCTGGCCAGGCTGGAGCTCTCTGTGTCTGGCCTGACGGTCGTACCATGCCTTCTGGGACTGCTGGGCCTCTCGTAGGTTGACCTCGGCTTCCTCCCGGTTTTTGGCCAGGCGGTCCCTCATCTCCAGCACGAACTGGACCACACTGCGATCACTGGTGGTTGTGGGAGCTTCCCAGCCCCTTAGCAGCAGGTCTAATGGTCCCTGGACATCCCAGCCATACAGTAACTCGAACGGGGAGAAACCAGTGGACGCCTGAGGAACCTCCCGGTAGGCAAACAGCAGAAAGGGCAGCCACTGGTCCCAGTCTCGTCCGGTATCAGCCACGAACTTCTGCAGCATCCTCTTTAGGGTCTGGTTGAACCGCTCGACCAAGCCATCCGTCTGCGGGTGGTATGGAGTGGTCTTGATTGCTGAGATTCCCAGCTGCCGGTGGAAGAGCTGCAGCAGTCTGGAGGTGAAGTTCGTCCCCTGGTCAGTCACGATCTCATCCGGAACACCAACCCTGGAAAACAACTGCACAAGACAACGCAGCACCGCCGGGGCAGTGACGGTGCGCAGGGGAACGCCTCGGGGAACCGGGTGGCATAATCGCACAGCACCAGGATGTACTGGTGTCCGCCACTACTCCGCACTAATGGGCCAACAATATCCATGGCTATACGGCGAAATGGGGTGGAAATCACGGGCAGAGGTTGGAGAAGGGCACGGTCAGATTGGTGGACATAGGGTGTTTTCTGACAGGTGGGACAGGTTTTTACAGAAATTTTGTACATCCGCATACATGGAGGGCCAATAGAAGCGAGAAGCTATACGCAAATAAGTCTTTTGTCGACCCAGATGACCAGCCCAAGGCACGGTGTGTGCCAGGTGCATGACCAGTGGTCGACACAACATGGGAACCACGAGGCGCCTGGCACCGTCAGCCACTGCATACAAGATATCATTGTCAATAACATAGCACTCCCTGCTTCCTTTTGCCATATCGGGCCTCTCAACTACTCTGGCAAATGCTGGCTCCAAAGTCTCATCCTGCCTTTGTAAGGCCCCAATGTCCTCTGGCACCTCCCACATCAATCCTGCCTTAAAGTCTGGCTCCCTCGAGTTTAGTCCCTTTTCAAAGCGCGCTGGCGGCGTGACTTCCTAGGCCCATTTGTGCCCCCTTCAAACAACTCACTGTCCAGGGTAGAAAAGGTTCGAGACTGGACCCCTGCTCCTGCCCTGTGAGGGATGTCCCCCTGTCCTAGCCTGCGCACGGGTGATCACAGGACCCGAAAAACCCCCTGCCACAGTCACTGACTTTAGCTCCCCCTTCCTGCAACACATCGATCAGCACAGGTAGATCCCACCCCAGGATGGCAGCTACTGGTAACTTCTCCACCACCCCCACCGACAACAAATACGGTTGATCATCCACAGTCACTGTCAGATCAGCAGTAGGGTAGGAATGGCAGTCACCATGTACACACAAAATGGTTTCCTGCCTGCTGTAATCTACGATGCTTGTAGGCACGACGTCCCTTCGGACCAGGGTTAACAAGCTACCAGAGTCAACCAGAGCTGTCACGGGTTCACCGTTAATAGTAACCTCCTTGTAACACTGCCGCCTCTCTCCAGCACTGACATCCTCAGCACGTGGGGTATAACATGCCCCGCTAAGTTTAGCTTCTTTGATCGGGAACAGGGAAGGTTTATGACCTGACTGCTGACAGTAGAAACAAACAAGCTCCTTACCGGGACCACGTTGGCTGGGTGCAGGGCTGGGATCTCCAGGCAGGTGGGAGTTGACTCTGGTTGCCGGTCTGGGTTGAGAAGGCTGCCGACCAGGGCCCCCTGGGTAGGCAGCTGGGCCTCCCCTCCGCGCATTGAGGTACTGCAGCGCTAGCTTGGCCGCAGCTAATCCCTCTGTTGCTCGTGCTCCTTCACCCAGGTGCGAATGTCTGCCGGGAGGACCCGTAGCAGCTGCTCCAAGATAATCTGCTCCCCGATTTGCTCCTTAGTGTGCTGCTCTGGCCGGATCCATCGTCGGTAGAGCCCCTTTAAATGGTGGTACGTCTCTGTTGAGTTCTCTCCAGGTGGGTTTGCCATGGACCGGAACTGCTGCCGATAAGTCTCTGGGGAGACGTCAAACTTGGTAAGGAGGGCTGCCTTCAGGTCCGGGTAGGAGTGTGCCCGTTCCTCGTCCATAGCCATATATGCCTCCAGCGCCTTTCCAGTGAGTAGAGGCACCAAACGACATGCCCACTCACATTCCGGCCAACCCCATGTTCTGGCGATATGCTCAAAGCGCAGCAGGTAGTTCTCAATATCCTCTCCCGCCAGGTACTGTGGGATCTTAGGGTCCCCATACAGTCTGCTTTCCGCTCGTGGATGTTCTTCACTGCTCGCACTTGCCCTTGGCACATTCATGGACGAGCTGCAGCGACGCCGAGGAGCTGGTGTGGGTAGGTCCAGCCTAAGACTCATTGTAGATCCCTCAGATGGTGACGCGGTGCTGGCTGGTGCAGAGCTAGGTGCAGCTGGCCTCCGCTCAGTCTCCAGCTGCTCTGGTTGTTGGGCTGGCAACGAAGCCCGGAGACCTCTGAGCTCTGCCAGAAACCCCTCCTCTCTCCTCTGCTGTCCCTCCAGGAAGGTCCTCATGACAGTCAGCAACTCCTCTCCTGGGCCTAATGCTGCCTGCGGGACTGGAGCAGCAGCACCCGCTTCGTCTTCTTCCTCTGTCGCCCAGGCTCCATCATCCACTGCTAATTCCTGCGCCCTTTCCTGCTTTTGCAAGCGCAGTCCTGCACGTCTTCCAGGGAGCTGTGTGCGCTTCCGTCGACTGGCCATCCCACCACTGCCACCAAATGTCACGGGTTTTCGTCCGAAATAAATGTAAAAATGATGGCTCAGTCAAAAAACTTCACTTAAGTGGGTTTTTATTCGCACCACAGCTCCAAGTGCAGAGTGAAATATTTACAGTGACCAAAAAAAAAAATGAGGTGGTAGACAGAAGTATTTACAAACATATGTACACTAATCACTTACAGTTGCCAGCACCCACGTAGTCAGGCCAAATACCCACTCCAAATGACTGGCGCTCCCTCCTTTTTATACCCCCTTAGCCCCTCCCCCCGGGCTAACCAATTAATGAAAATGGGGTTTTTAAGGAATTAACATAAGCAAAATTGTATTGAGGAACACAAATCAACTTGGAAATAAACATAATAAAAATAACTTAAAGAACCCCTCATAAGGTTAACATAAGTTCCATTAAACAACTTCAAAAACCCACAAATGACCCCAAATAGACCACAATGGTCGAGTCCACGATCACATGGCCCCCCTTGAGCGCGCCACTATGCGCTATTTAAAGCACAACCAGGAAGTGCCTCGGTTTGGCCCTAAACTCAAGAACGGCGCGGAGGCTGCCGCAGGTAGGGAAGCAGCGTCGGCGTCGAGTGTGCACCCTCGAACGCACTAGCCGGGAAAACCGTTCAGATGTTGGGGAAAAACAGGACCGCGAGACACACGAGCGGTCCTGCATAAACCTGTCTATCGGAGCTTAGCTCCGCAAAACGGGGAGGGAAGGAAGCGTCGTGCGCGCTCTTTGACCAGATGCAGACGCGCCAGTCGGGAGATGACGGGGCAACACAGGCGCTCCGTCACACAGGGAATCTGCTTATGTGAAGACAATACATTAGACTGACTGGCATTGTGTGCCCTGTCTACGGCCCATAGCTGAAAAAAGATGAACCCATAACACAAACGAGTGGAAAGATGAATGCCTAAAGAAGCAGAAATCTAAAGACTGGGTGGCAGTTAATAAAACCCCAACTTATTATTTTTATTATTTTTTATTATTAAAAGTATTTCAGTTTCATCAAACCTATAGAAAAATACAATCTTTACAATATTCTACTTTCATTTATTGCCAGCCAGCATGTTTCAAAAGACTAAAGAGCTTTTTGCAAACACAAAACCCAGTAGCATGTATTAAAAACTGTTTGTGTTATATTTCTGTGTTGAAGTTTGAGTCCATGAGGTGTATGCCACAGCCAACCTCAAAAAAAGGAATTAAAGCATTTGTTTAATGTCAGTTGAACTGACGAAGCAGAAGTCTGTTTGCCTACTATCCAAAATACACACTTCTCAAATAGTTTATGTGAGTGACCACCAATGAATGTCCCCGAGTTCAGAAGAACGTGATTGACAGATGGATTAGCCAATCAGGGACACGCATGGTCCGGCCATATCAAAACAAATATGGCTGCTTACAGAAAGGGAAAAAAAAAATCACAGGGGATTGAAAAACGTGGAGTTCTGCAGGATCCATGAGCAAAGCATTAAACTGTTATACCATGGTCAGTAAGAATTCTAATGCTCACTATAGAAATCAGTGAATGCTGTCTGCTGTGCATTATTTTTCCATAACAGCACAAATAGTCTGGCAACAGTTTATCAGTGCTCTATATCACTAAGCTGTGAGCATCACGATAGCAATGAGTAAACAAATGAACTGGACACCTTGTCCAGAAAAAATACTGCTCACTCACATTGTCAATAATTGTATCTTCATCAAACTCTTTAGAAGGATTACCTGCATGGATGGACCTCACATTAGCAAAATATTCACAAAACTCAATCAATATTTTTCTTTACAAAGTAGTGTGGATAAAGATATCACTATTTATTATGCCCCAAGTTGACTTAATGTTAAATAGCCCAACATGAGCCTTTTAAAGAGGAACTAAACACCTAAACTGGTCACATCTACATTTCAAATAGAGCTACAAACTGGCCAGTATTTGGAGGACTAAAAAAGACAAAAGTGAGGGGAAAGGAGGGGCACGGTCTGGAGGTATGAGGAACAGTGGGATCAGTCAAACAGGTCTCTGCACTTCAAACTCCGCCCCCTACAGCTAGTGTTTGTTATCAGAAAGACCGATCTGTAACCAGGGCAGTCTTTTGTGATGTCACCAACTACTTGAAATTGCACAGACCACTGAAAGCAGCACAGAGTTAGACAGATTGCAATTGATAATGCTTTTAAAACACAACAGAAGCATTTTATTACTATCAATTAAATCAATATTGAAGTTCTTTTAACCTCTTGAGACCCGAGCTTTTGGCTGGTGTGCATTTTTTTAAATTTCTCCAAGGACAATGGGTCAATCTTCGAGTATGACAAAAAAAGACAACATTGGTTAAAAAATCTTTTTTCTTCACCTTCTGACATGCCTGTTTACACCTATAAACTTTTTAAATATAGTAAAACTTTACTTAAGCAAATATACCACTTAAATGAACTATTTGCAACTGTAAATTCTAGTGTTGTAGTCTTTAGGCCAGCCTCGACATTACTTGTTTTATGGTGTGTCGGTCTTGTCTCGGACGGGCATATTTGGACTCGGTCTTGTCTCAGTCTTGATGATGCGTGGTCTTGGTCTTATCTCGGTTTCAGAATTTAAAAGCCTCGGCCTTTTCTCTGTCTCGACCCTCAGAGTTCTTGCTCTCGTCCTAGTCTTGGGACTCTGTGGTCTCAGACTGGTCTTGGTCTCGATTAGTGTGATCTTGACTATAACACTAGTAAACTCATGTAAATATTCCCAAGTTTATCTAACACCACTGTACAATCAATAACATTACATAGTCCTGATGTCCTCTAACGAGGACATGACATTTAGCAATGCTCTAGTCTGCTATGATTATTAAAATGGGTCAAATTTTAATGCCATATGAAGACAGAGACATTATTGTACATAAATACATTGGTTTCATTCATAACATTTGGATGTAAACTTTGCCTTGCTGTTTTTTTCTGTTGGGAGCTTCTGTAGAAGATTTTTGTTGATATTCCCACCATTTTTCTTTCACTGAAATTGGTGTAATGTTGTGATATCACCACATGATGTTGCGGGCAGTGTCCCTCAGTGTGGCAGGTCAGAGTTTTTTAAAAATTGAGTATCGTGGTGCTAAGAGACAAAAATGTGATGTCCTCGTATGAGGACGCAGGGTCTCAAGAGGTTAAGCACTTTCTGGAATAAAATCTATTGAAGGGAAATAAAGATAAACCATATGCAGTTTCTGAAAGTTTTTATTTGTATTTTTTCAGATAACGCTCCAACAGGGAATAAAGGTCTGTTTGTGCAACTTCAGCAATAAAAGTGTGAAACTGTCTCATAGTAAATACTGATTGTGGTTTTCAGTATCACAAGAAGAAGGAGACTACACTCGCCCCCTGGTGGGAGTGATCGTGTGTGTGGCTGTCCTCGCCCTCCTCATGGTCGTGATGGGGGTCTGCTTCACCTGGGCCACCAGAAATAAAATCCCCCTATAAAGTTACAGTAACTGAAATATCTGTTTACTGTACATGTGGTCGAGCTATTTCACAACTGCTACAGGGAGTATACGGGTCAATATTTACTAAGTATTGCAATGGTGTAGCCTATTTCATCTTCTGTAATCTTTTCAATTTAATCTGTAATTTTGTTAATTCTCTGTCATTTCGATTGTGAGTACTGAAAAATCATTTCTTATTGTTGAAATCATTTTGTGAAGGAGACAGTGTGCATGTAAAGAGTTGCTGTTTGGATTTCTGCTCTGGCCTTTCTTAATGTGGCTCAAAAATAGTCAAATAAAACAAATAAAATCCTTAGCTGATTCCTAAAATATGCGTGCAATATTATAGAGTTTATATTTATATTATACAGTTTCTATGTTATGCAAAATTAACTCTTGTAAGCTTTAAGTCAAATTACAATGCTGTTACCTCATCCAAAACACACCTTGATTTGTGTTTTGTGTCATTTACATGTTTGAGTAATCCTTTATTATTAGTCTGTCTGCATCTCGAAACCTCAAAATGTTTTTTTTTTTATTCCATCTTGTGATGTCATGTAGTGGTAGATTTCAAGTTAACATTTACCTTTTACTTTTTGTTTAGTAGAGCTGGGCAATTCCAGGGCTGAACTTACCCAAATGATTCTATTGAAGGTGTATGGAGTTTAAAAACACAGTGGAGACTTCCTGTATTACATGACATCACAAGGTGGAACAGAGAAGAACTCAGCCTAAATATGCAGAGTTTGTGTGGTAAACATGTGTGAAAGAAACAAAACACAACTCCAGATATGTTCGTGATCAGGAAACAACATAACATATGTAGATCAGAAAATAGTCTAACATGATTACAGAAAGAAAAATCACATAATACGAGTCCTATTCAGATGATCAGTGCATGCATAATTATAACACAACATTAAGATACATTAAACTCATGCTCAGTGCTCGTTACTGTCTGAGGAGGGGGGAGGGGGCATAGCCCAGTGAACAGCTATCCCAGTCAAAGCTCCATGGAGGGTCCCACTGATGGCACGGAGCTCCATCCCTGGATATCCTGGGTACATGTTAAAGCTGATGCCTGAGGGTGTCCCAGCGTAAAAGAAACGCCCCTTGTTGGTCACAAACACCAGCCAGTTTAAATAGCGGCTGTACTTCCCTGAGATCTGGATAATGGCCTCATTGTTATCAGTGTCCAAATCTATCTCCAGGATTCTGCCATTGGGATATCCAATCCGATCTCCCCAGATTTTACCAAAGCTGAACTGTATTCTGAAAAGAGACGAAGAAGATGACAGTTCAGACTCTGAAAAAATGTCATTCCCAAATGTTTGCCGTTCATTGTTACACCTACAGTGCCCTGTGGAGCTCAACCACAAATTCAAATATTAACTATACTATTAACTCTAAAATGATCATTTTAGTCCAAAGACATAAAAACTAAAATCAGAAATAAATAAATAAATTTAACCCCAAAACCTGGCAAAATTGCTTAGTAACTTAGAAGTTTATAAAGTTTCAGAAACACATTTTAAATACAATGTTATTTCTTGTACCATATTTTTTCAGACTATAAGTGGCACTTTTTTTTTCATGGTTTGGGTGGTCCTGTGACTTATACTCCCGTATGACTTACATGTTAAAATTTTCACACTGACAGCCACGGGAGGGCGCTCTAGGTTTGTGCCAGTTTGATACCAGTATCTGCTGCTCCTATTACTCTTGTATCACTGTCACTTGGCTCTACTGTGCATGTTGGCTGCAGAAGAAAGAGAAAGAGCTGCTGTCCTGTCTGGTATCACATCAGTCGATTGCACAATTACTGCTGTAACACTGACAATTTAAAATGTTAACAAACATGAAGACAACTGAAACCATCCTGTCGGGATTCAGAAAGACCGGAATAATTGTAACTGGAACTGATGTTGAGTCTGACAACAGAAGAAGAGGAAGCGGCGCCCCGTTTACCTCCGGAGGTCGAAGAGTTTCTCATAAGTGACCCCGAGGATGAAGAATTCAATGGATTTAATGATTTGGAGTGAGATGGAGAGTTTGGTAAACTCGTTCTGTTTTGTTGTTTATGTTATAGTTTATCAGAAGAACTGTTCATATGTGACGTTAACAGCCTGTTCCCTATTCTATAACTTGTCTTTCAAGATGAAATGTCAGTTTCTGGTTTCTGATTTTATAAAATAAATTTCCCCCAAAAAGTGCGACTTATAGCCAAGCACGATTAATATGTTTTTTTTCTTCTTCATTGCGCATTTTTTAACTGGTGTGACTTATACTCCGGAGTAATTTATAGTCCAAAAAATACAGTAGTCATTAGTTGCCTCATAGCTGATTAGCCCTGAGCAAGCTTTCAAATAATAATAATAATAATAATAATAATAATAATAATAATATTAATTATTATTATTATTATTATTATTATTATTATTATTATTATTATTATTATTCAAACATGCATAGGCTAGGGACTGATGTGATGAGAGCACCAGTGAAACACAGAAAACAAAGAGAATACTGACCCGTTTATATATGCCCCATTGTTGTCCCAAATCCGGATGGAGGTGAGGCGCTGATCTGGTTCTCCATCAAGAGTGAAGTGGATGCCTGAATTTGACCCTGCATAGTCACTGTAGGAGAAAGGTGGGATCACTGAAACACAGCAAAACAGTGTTAGTATTTCAAACGGTTTATTAAAGCCTTCCCTGACATCAAACTGGCTCCTGCTGCCTGTGAACTTCAATGATGTGTTTAGGTCACTGAGAGTTGACCACTATTCATTATGAATTCTTTTTGAAAAGCACCCATTCATTCTAGTCTGTCCTAACCACTTACGTTTTAGAAAAAAACAAAATTAAATAAAAATGTTACCAGCAGCTGAAGCCAGCAGAGCAGAGCCCGCGAGCAAGGCGACAAGAATAAAGGAATGCATCCTGGAAATAAGAATTTAAGAATAAAATTAAGAATTAATAATGCATTAATAATAAGAAGAAATAAGAAAATTCAATATACATTTAAAAAGTAAAAATAAATAACTAAAATACAAATTATATTAAACAATACCTTTTGCTGTTGTTTTGGTGCTGAGTTACTTCATTCAACCACTGCACTAATCTGTTGTCCTGTGCTCCTCTCTTTTTAAATAATCTCATTAATAGTTATACAACAAACTTTCAGAGGTGTTTTCCATCGGCGTAATTCACGCTGATGGAAGCAATGTAACCAAACCTGATTATCACCTGTCCAGTAACTGGCAATACTGCAGCTTTCAGTAAGAGATATGAAATATTTCACACAGTTAACAATACATTAGACTGACTGGCATTGTGTGCCCTGTCTACGGCCCATAGCTGAAAAAAGATGAACCCATAACACAAAGGAGTGGAAAGATGAATGCCTAAAGAAGCAGAAATCTAAAGACTGGGTGGCAGTTAATAAAACCCCAACTTATTATTATTATTATTTTTATTATTAAAAGTATTTCAGTTTCATCAAACCTATAGAAAAATACAATCTTTACAATATTCTACTTTCATTTATTGCCAGCCAGCATGTTCAAAAGACTAAAGAGCTTTTTGCAAACACAAAACCCAGTAGCATGTATTAAAAACTGTTTGTGTTATATTTTCTGTGTTGAAGTTTGAGTCCATGAGGTGTATGCCACAGCCAACCTCAAAAAAAGGAATTAAAGCATTTGTTTAATGTCAGTTGAACTGACGAAGCAGAAGTCTGTTTGCCTACTATCCAAAATACACACTTCTCAAATAGTTTATGTGAGTGACCACCAATGAATGTCCCCGAGTTCAGAAGGACGTGATTGACAGATGGATTAGCCAATCAGGGACACGCATGGTCCGGCCATATCAAAACAAATATGGCTGCTTACAGAAAGGGAAAAAAAAAATCACAGGGGATTGAAAAACGTGGAGTTCTGCAGGATCCATGAGCAAAGCATTTAACTGTTATATACCAGCAATGAGTAAACAAATGAACTACTCATAGGGGGGAGTAGCTTCAACTGAAACAGAAATAACTAATTCTTTAAACATCCATGGACAGCCAAAGGGTTGTATAAAACTCTTTTCAGTGGTTGGGACCTTGGTACGAGCGAAGTGAACAGCTCGATTTTAATTGAAGAGGCACCTGAAAGGCACCTTTGTTACACATGCATCACTGAAAACAAACTTTCATGGCACAGAGAACAGCACAACAGTAAACAAAGCGGTCGAGATGGATGTAGACAAAGCCATACATTTTGTGTTCCCAAGATTGAGGATTTAAAGCTGGAACAAAGCAAATGTTTGGTGAATTTTATTAAGCGGAAAGATGTTATTGCAACCAAATAGCAATGATTGGTTAAATAAAAAACAATCCACGTCTTCTGTCGAACAAACTAATCCTAATGCTGCGAGGTCAGACGGTTTCCACGAAGTGAAACCGGCTGATGAATCAGGTTAGATGGCATGGTGACCAGACTGATAAATAAACACATTTTTATATGTGCTTTTCCTCCTTTAGGCACTCAAAGCGCTTTATATCAAGGAAACACTAATGCATTCACAGATGGGTTTAGTGTCTTGCCCAGTCACACAACAACAGTGTTTATCACTGGGAGCTGGAACTGCACCGCCAACGAGCGCTCAACCAGCCGAACTCCCGCTGCCCTGTGTATAAAAAAATACAACAAGCTTTCGTTCTAGACTTGGTGACCATCACACCAGCAGAGTAATCACCACCCCATCATCTCTACCCTGCCATAAACATCTCCCCTTCAAACTCCAGCTTCCCGTGCTTCCTGGCCCTCATCAGAATCCCCACAACTTTATCCGAAATGCGAACATATCGCTCAAACAACTCCCCGAAAGTCACTCGCGTTCTCCCGTCTGGATCAGGGTCCGCCATCGTCCGAATGATCAAACACATATCGTCGATCTCCCTGTGGATATGCTTCTCGGCGCGTTTGGCCCGTTCGGCAGTCTTGCTCCCCTCTTTGGGTCTCCCGTAGCCCTCCTGTCCCTTCTGCAGGCGCGTAGACATGGAGTAGTCGTAGTCAAAGTATTCGCTGAAAGGGTTGAGTTTTTGGTTGACCGTGTGCTCCGAGGCCCAGTTCTGCCATCGGCTCTTCAGGCTGCCCACCGCGCTGTAGCTTTTCGAGAGAGCGCTGATCTTCTGGGCGTCTTCAGACTCCTTTTTCAGTCTAAGAAAGAGAAAATAGTTAAATGTTTGTGTTCTTAAAGGTACTTCATTATACAAAAGGGATTCTTGTGAGCTTTAAGTCGTGTTAGAATGCTGTTACCTCATCAAAAACACACCTGGAGTTGTGTTTTGTTTCATTCACACATGTTTGAGAAATCCTGCATTACAGTCTACATCTCCAAAGCTCAAAATGCTCTGTTCCACCTTGTGATGTCATGTAGTGGTAGTTTTCAAGTTAGCAGTTAACCTTTTACTTTTAGGGCCTGTTTACACGAGAATACTTGCAGGTAAAAAGGACAAAGTATTTTATCTGAAGTGCCTTTCGCTTAGACGGTGACATCATTTTTGGGGCTTAAAAATGCAAAAATCTGATTCCACCCTCCAGAGTGGAAAAGTTGAATATGCTCCACCGTAGAGTTTCCGTCTACACTGCCCAAGACGCAAAACTCTGGTCAGATCTGCTCACGTTCACGATCTACTATACGCACATTACGTCATATATACATCATCACCTAGTGTCACCACCTAGCTGCCTGGCATGCATACCCAATCGATGCACTCAGATTTCCTCCCGTAAATGCTCGTCTGAACGCGGAATAAAAAATGAAGACGTGACACCACTTTTGCGTCTTCTGTTCAGAGCCATCATCATATAAACGTAGCCTTAGTTCAACAGAGTTTGGAAATTCCAGGACTGAAATCATCCAAACTATTCTAGTGTATCATGGCTTCCTGTATTATCCCATGACATCACAACGTGGAACAGTTTTTACTGTTTGAGAAAAGAACCCAGCCTAAATAAACAGGACTTGTGAATTAAGTAAAAAACACAACTCCAGGTATGTTTTTGATGAGGAAACATTATAACATTGATCATAAAACAGCGTAATATGACATGTAATAATTAAGGAGCGCTGTGTGGTTTTATGTAATTGCTTTGAAAGGAATGTCCCTTGAGCATTAGGTCAAATGTGACTTGTAACGTGACCTGCTTTTCTCGATAGGTATAAGTAATCATGTATCATTTTTTATAAGTGACTAGACCCAAAAACCCACTGTATTTTAACAATATAAATTTTAACAATATAAATTTTACCAACCCCCATCTGTATTAAATATAACAGGCCCAAAGATTGTTGTGATGTCATCTGAAACCCAGCAATACAAAGGAATAATGATAATACACATTTTCTATCACACAGGTGTCAAACATAAGGCCCGGGGGCCGGATCCGGCCCTCCAAGACCTTTAATGTGGCCCTCTGCTGATTTTCTACTAAAATATTTTAATTATATTTTCTTTTAAAATGTTGTAAATTTTCTGTGGTGTTTATCACAGCAGCGTCTCCAGCGTCTCTGTACGTGGCCCCTCCCACCAGAGCAGCACAAATGAAGACTTGTCTCTTTCCAAATGCTCTTAAAGGACGATCGTTTTGACTGTTGACCGTGACATCCTCCTCAGAAAAATGTACAACATGAGAAAAGTGGAGCCAAGTGCAGGATTTTACAACAAAAAAAAAAATTGACTTATTCCTATTTACATACAATTTAATGTTAAAACACTGTGTTGAAATTACATTTTTCTTAAAGTTTCAGGTTGTTCATAATATTATAATATTTTGTAAAAGAAAGAGTTCATCAATTAAAAAAGATTTACTTTACTTTACTGCATTGTCTTTAAAAAGAACCTAAGAAGTTAAAGTATATAAGAAGACATAATGAACATCATTGGCTTAAAAAAGATTTGTGTAATAGATTTGTGTTTCTCTGCACAAATATTTGAACTTATTGTTATTTTTGGGGTTTATATGACATGAGTTTTCTGATCCGGCCCCTTGGGGATCACAGTAGGTTGGATACGGCCCCCGGACTAAAATGAGTTTGACACCCCTGTTCTATCAAAAGTTTCACAGTGCACTTTTAAGATCTATAACACACATATATTATTTCACCTTTTATTCATCTTAAAACACTATACCAATATAAAACAACTCAATAACAGAAAAAGGACAGTTCACTTCTTCTAGTTCAAAACTTCTTCCCCCTCGTCTTTGTGCCACACTGCCAGTTATAGTTTCGCAATGCTGTTGAATCATATATGGATACGTTTTACATCCTTCAGGGAAAATAATGAAGTGAATAGCAGTGGGAGTGGATGTGTCATTGGTTCCGTGAATGCAGAAGAATAAAGATGCTTTAAAGGTGCATTGTGCAACTTTTCACATGGAGGGCTTGTCAGTTTTTCTCTGTGAATGTTACTGCTTTGTCTAGAATGTTTCACAGTATGGCATTAAACCTTTCAATCTTCACCAAGACCAAACCAGACCAAGATGTAGGATAGATATTCTGAATATTTTTGAGCTTTAAAACCACCTGTAATTTTTAAATTATATGATAGATATGTTTAATGTCATAGTGTGGAACATTCCAGGCAGAGCTATGACATATCCATAGAAACAAGCAGGCGATGGACCCAGAACCAAAAAGTTACATAGTGTGCCTTTAAATATATGTTGCATAATAACTGTAGTTTAAAAATATCTCCTTGAATTTTTTTAGTTTTTAAGTGTAATGGCTGCACATTTTTATAATTTTTTAACCCTTATATTGTGTATATTGTGTTAGGGTCAAAATTGACCCGTTTTCAAGTTTAGTATGTAAAAACTGCCATTTGCTTTTTTGTACCGGAATGAAGCTTCATCTAATCCTCAGACACAACTATTTTAACGCAACAAAATCAATTTTCACCATTTTAGTAAATTGTAAAGGTCTGAAAAAAAAAAGTGACATCTGTGGTGTTACGGGTCAAAAATGACCCGGCAGAGAATAGTGGCTGTTTTATGCATCACTTACAAGCTGTAGGCTGCTCTGTGATCAAATATGGCTCAGTGTGTCCCACAACACACACACACACACACACACACAAAGGTCGTCTTCACCCACGTGAACTCTTCTCTTTCTTGCAGCACATTGATACATTTTGAATCAAAAATAAACATTGTCATATATAAACAGGGTTTTAGTGAGATATTATCAGCTGCATCTGTTGCATCAGTCAACATGAGCAGGTTCACTGTTTATGAGGCGCTGGATCAGATTTTTGGTCATGACAGTGATTCTGAAGACAGAGAGGAAAGTGAAGCTGAGGAAGATGTGTCTGAGGATGAGGATGAGGGCACAGACTGAATAAAAGAAGTGGACTAAGTGAGTGTGACGTCACCCACAGCGTTTGGCGCCGCTCAAATGAAGCTCACGGTTACAGGAGCGAATCTAGAGCCAGGTTATATGTTATGAATAGGATTTTTTTGGACGGACAAAACAGCCAAAAAAAATAAAATAAAAAATCAGGATCATGTGTCGCAGGTTAATACGTATATTTTAAGACCAAAATGACGAGGTTCACAGCAGCAGGTACAGAGAGAAGACGACAAGATCCTAACATAAGTCAATTGGAGCCAGAGTCAGAAGGAGCCGGAAGAGCCTCCTGGAGAACTTTCTATTTGGAACGCGGTGGCTACAGCCTTAGTTATGTCCATTCATATAACGTCTGTGGATGAGGATGAGGTTCAGTATGACCCTGAACAAGAGCACACATGTGGTGAGGAGAACCCAGATGTCACAAAGACTGAAAGAGACGTCTTCAAGTCAAGAAAAAGTGACAGTTCATGGTCACCAAGCCTCTTCACACCCAATATAATTATACTTATATAAATTAGATTCATATTATATGTATTATATATAAAATTATTATGATTATAGTATAATTATATAAATAATTCAAATTGTATCACTATAGGAAATATAATTAGTGAATTTAAGCAGTTTTTGTAATCAAAAAACGAGTGTATATTTTAAGATAAAAGGTCTGTGCAGCCAAAAAAAAAATAAAAAAAATAAAAATGTTTCCATGGACATGAACACATACTAAGTTAGTTATGAGGGGAAAAACAATATTGGATGATATCTAGTGTTTTTAAGTATTTTCAGGCTGAGTTAAATCATGGGTCAAAATTTGACCCGGTAACACTAAAGATGCGTGTAGCTTTCTAACACAATACAAGGGTTAATATTCAGCACATAAAACATGTTCTTACGGTTAAGTTAGTAGCTAAAAAAAACAAAAAAAACTATCTTGTTACCTAATAAACTATCAAGTATTATCAATCAAATAATGAAAGCAACTCCAGTTTTGATTTTCCGGTAAGCAACATGTCAGCATAATTTTAAACTGTGTGCTGCCAAAGAAAATATTCAGCACAATGCAAAAAGACAGGGGATTGACAGGGTTACATTTTTCATTTTCATTTATAGGTGTATGTGTTGACAGCCACAGCAGGAGCTTACAGTAAATGGTGTTTCCTGGATTCTCTGATCAAGAAGAATTCATTAGACGGTGACGGTCAAAATGGTTTGTAAGATAGAATATAAGGCTACTCAAATATCATTTTAGTAGACCATTAATTAAATACAATTAATTATACTGTCACATATTTTGCCTCTGGGTCATTCCATGTTATTTCAACACATGGCCCAAGCACTTCGATCTCAAAAAAAATTTGAAAAAAATTACCAAATAGTCCCTTACTATCATGTACCAACCCTGTGAAGTTTTAGTCATTTTCTATCTAAAAATGGTACACCACGGAAATGAACAAGTTTTTTTTTTTTCATATTTAAGTTCATATAAAATGACAATGAGTTGAGATACCAACCTTTCGACAGATGTTATTTGAACACAGAGTAGAGGAGTACAAGCCTACAAAATTTCAGCCCTGTATGTGTGATACTTACGGAGATAACGACCTGTGAAAACGGCCGAGAAAAAATGA
Source organism: Boleophthalmus pectinirostris (assembly GCF_026225935.1). Lineage (NCBI taxonomy): Eukaryota > Metazoa > Chordata > Actinopteri > Gobiiformes > Gobiidae > Boleophthalmus > Boleophthalmus pectinirostris. The sequence goes on from NW_026571175.1 coordinate 9,527,365, forward strand.
CACGCATTTTGGGTTGTTGCACAGGGTTGTTACATGATAGCAAGCGACCAGCTTGTAATTTTTTCTAAATAAAAAAAAAATGAAGCGTGAGATTTTCTGGAAATTTGATGAAATGGCGTGGAATGACCCCTCTGGTTTTCTGGGTCTGGTTTTCCTTAGATCCCTACTATTCGTACTACTCGTATTCAGGAATAATTGCATTGATATTTTGCAGTGTCATCATGCTGGGGGTGTTCTACATGTATCTCTATGATGGAATGTTCAGTTACCATGGAGACACAATGTATAGATTAGCACACATAGTCCAAAAAGTTTTAAGACAGTGTGAAAACTCAAGGAGCCTGTGATCAATATGAGCGTTCATGGTCCTGTTTAGGGGTTTGATTTTCAACACAAAAGGTGAAAAACTGTTGACTAATACTAGCTGTAACTCAACATCAGCTCACTTGTTTTAGTTTTAAATTAAAATCTTTATGGGCATATTATTAAAAGAAAACTCTGATTAAAATCTAAACTGAGTGACAGAGCTTTTAAACACTACTTATACCAGTTATTATCAAAACAACTTTATCAGACTTAAGTTCTTCAATAAAGGTGCTTGAAGGTTGACTTGTTTCCAATGAGATGACACGAGCACTTACTTTATCTATTGTATACAAGTCAGATCTGCTGAGATGTGACTTTGCTCACGTATACAAATTGTTGAAGCTAAATCTGCTGATCGGCTGTTATATAAAAAAATAAATAAATAAATGAAAAAAATCAGAGATCAAGAGTCACACTTTGATCTGTTTGTGATTTAAGCAGCAGTCAATTCATCTGTAATGACCCTTAAAGTCCAAGTAGGAATACATGTTTTTGAAGCCATTTTTGAACAATAAAAACACATATAACTGAAGAACTACAAATTTAATGCCATGCAGTGGAACATTCCAGACAAAGCAATAACATGTCCATGAGGGATTATTGTGCAAACCTTGATTTATTTATAGTTTTTTACCAAGTTATAATGTTGTTCCCTCATCAAAGACATGCCAGAAGTGGTTTTAGATGTTATGTTTTAGATGTATGAGTAATTTAGCGATCTCTTATGGACCCTATTGGAACCCTACTTCCGGTTAGCTGCAAGATTCTATCCACAAGTCTACGTTACCCATGTTTCCCACACAACAATTCTCCATGAATATAGAAAACATGATTCAAAAATGTGTAAATGTGATGTGTGTGTGTGATAGTACTCTGAAAGGGGAGTGACTTAGCGTTGAGAGCAAAGGGAGGGGAGAGACAGAGCATAGAAAACTTAACAGAAATATATTAAAATATGTTCATAAGCAGTTAAAAGGCTCATATTATTCCATTTTCTGATCTATTTTATGATGTTCTTTTCCTCATCAAAAACTCAAATAACTTGAAAACTACAGCTTCATGACATCACAAGGTGGAACAGAGCATTTTGAGCTTTCGAGATGTAGCTAGACTAATAATGCAGGATTACTCAGACATGTGTGAATGAAACAAAACAGAACTCCGGGTATGTGTTTGATGAGGTAACAACATTCTAGCATGGCTCTTTAATATCCCAAAGTAAAATACCTCGTCTTTAAATACACCGGATATGTTACACAGTGCATTTTTAACGACTTTACTACTACTGCTTTTACTTTGAGTGCGTATACATGCACATCAGTATCCAGGTTATTAGTCATATCCCGGTTATGTCAGTATTCAGGATACTGTGTATACATGCGAAATCGGGACACTCATATCCCCGTGTACATGATCAAATGGAGTATCCTGGTTTCTTGACATAATCTTACAAATGCTCAAGCGTAAAAATTAACTTGAATCAATTCAATAAACCAGGAAAAATACAAACCATGAGCTCCTTTAGCAGAGGAAGCTCGGGAGGTTTAACCAGCAGTAAGAAACTATGAGGTATCCCACAATCCACTGCACAGATCAAACTGAACCGATTCTTCATTAAAATCTTCTGCACAAATAAACTTAACTTTACAACATATAAACCATAACCACTACAGAGCCACATCAGTCTGTCTGATAATATAATTTAGCTTTGATCACATTTGTTTACTTTTTACAGAAATGAAACTTAAAACCGCATGGCTCATGTGCATAAACTGTTAGCGCTGATAAAAACACCTCTCCTTGTGATGCGTTCAGCTTCTTTCGGACTAAACGACACGACTTAGTGGATTATGTGTGTTCTTTTTGTGACAGAAGAGGTGCTAATGATGGTGGTGAGTGTGTTCTGTGTGTATATCATATAGGAGATAGTTTCATGTTTTAGCTTTTCAGCGATCATACACGTGCAGGTCATACGAGTGCAGATTGTACGTGTGCAGGTTTAGCGCAGCTTTAATTTTACACTCATTTTACTGATGTATGGTCACTTTATTTATGTCGCTACTGTTGCGGTGAAAAGACTGGAAAGTGTTTGTCTTTTGGACGCATGGCACTCAAACTTTATGCTGTAGTAACCGGGATACTGCGTATACATGCCACAGTATCCAGGTTACTATCGGAATATACCAGCTACAGTAAATTAGTCATTAGAAACCGGGATACTGTGTGTACATGCACCATGAAGAAACCGGGATACTCAAAAAACCCGATCATACCTGGGATACTGATGTGCATGTATACGCACTCTTTAACTACTTTCACTTTTACTTTTACTTACCTGCACCATTCGTTTTCTTGCCTATTGTAAAAAATAATTTTGATTCCCTCACTGAACACTTACAATGACATGGATGGTCTCTTGATCATCACAGCTGACTCCTCTTCCTCCTCCTCTTCTTCTTTCTGCGTTCCATCATTCAAATCTTTTCTTTTACCATCCACTTGAGCCTGTTCTTTATGTATTTCCGTATTCAGAATCTCTCTATCTCTGGCCCCCGTCCCTTCCGTGGCCGTCCTCTCCACCTGTTTCCAGCTCTTGGTTAAAGATGACACCATATTGGAGCATTTCCTTCTCCGAGTCGGTGAACTTTTTTTCTTTAAAAGTCTGTCAATCTCCTCATTCGACGGCAACGATTCTTTAGTGATTTTTTCAGTCAAAACTCCTATCCCGATACTTTTCTCCTTGGCGACAGTTTTAATAGTCTTTGCCACTTGTTTAGTTTTGATTGGACTCGCGACAACTGGCTCTGAAATATTATCATCCTCCTCAGTCAATTTTTCAGTTGGTATAACATCCAAATAATTGTCTTGTTCCTTGACATCTTCTCCTGACTGATTTTGAGTGATCTTCTCAGGTGTCCATGTCGTTGTAGGTTCCTCATTCATCAGGTTTTCAGCTGAGAAAACACTGTCCACAGCATTATCTTGCTCTTTGACATCTTCTGACTGATTTTGAGCGAACTCCTTGATCGTCCATGTCTTTTTTGGTTCCTCATTCATCGGTTTTTCATCTGGTAAAACATTGTCCACAGCATTATCTTGCTTCTTGACATCTCCTGACTGATTTTGAGTGATCTTCTCGGGTGTCCATATCTTTTTAGGTTCTTCATTCATCGGTTTTTCAGCTGGTGGAACATTCTCCCCTCTATTATCTTGCTTCTTGACATCTTCTTTTGACTGCGTTTTCGTAATCTTCTTGGGCTTCCACGTTTTTTTCGGTTCCTTATCCGAATCTCCCATCCAAGAGGGCGACCACCCACTCGGCTCACTGGCTTGCTTGGTCTCATTGTCCGTCACCCACTTCTGCCAGCTGCTGGTCAAGCTACAAACCATGCTCGCCACTCTTAGTTTCTTAATATTCTTGTTGGTGTACGTTTTCTTTTGCGGATTTGCCTCCCCGTCTGCCATCTCTGCTTTGTAATCTCTCCGAATTCTTCAAGAAAAACAAAAATAGTGCATAAATAAAGTCATTGTCCGTTGCTGTCCGCTGCGCGCTGCCTCTATCTCCGAAGCAGGCAGCTCAAACTGTTAGTGTGATGACGGAAACTATGCTAGCCATCCCGGGCCACAGCGCCGATCGTCTTTCCCTGACACGGGTCACCCCTCTGGGCTTAGGTTTCATCATACAGCTGGTAATAGAAGGTAAACAGGGCACTGGACCAGACGGTGCTAAGAGCGGTATTAGGAAGTGCAAAGATACTCCATTAAACTCCACATAAAACTTAATTATTAACACCAATTAAACAAGTGTGTATATATAGTGTGTGTGTAAGTCTATCTATAGGATGTTATTCATAGGCTTTGGGGGTTGTCTTCAGGCTCATTCATAAACGTAGCTGGTCTCATGCACGCAGAGGTTAAATGGAGGATCAGACTCTGTTAGCACTGTCACCACGGATGTTAAAATCAGCAAACAGCTCTACAGCTTTACAGTAACAGTATCTTAACAAAGACTTAATTCATGTGTACAAATAGTTTATTAAAGGGTCCATAATATGCTCTTTTCTACACCTGGAGTTGTGTTTTTTCATTCACAACAAACAAATCCTGCATATTTAGGAGTTAGGGTAGATTCCTAATCAAATTCTCGGATGACACAGTCCTGGTGTCACTATGTTCAGGATCTGAGGTAAATCATATCCCTGCGCTGAGGCAGTTTGTCCAGTGATTTGAGGACAACTACCTTGATTTGAACGTTGCTAAAACTAAGAACATGGTGATTGATTTTAGACGTGCACCTTCCCACAGTGTTAGTGTCATCCATTGTGATGATGTTGAAATTGTCGATAGTTACAAATATCTGGGGACCGTGAAGGACAATAAATTGAAATTTGACTTAAACACTGAAAGCATTGTCAAATGACTGAGGGCAGCAAAGAGTGTATCTGTTGAGAAAACTGAACTCTTTTAATGTAAACAAAACGATTCTCAACAATTTTTAATGTTCTTTTATCAAAAGTCTGCTTAATGTTCTTTTATATGCTAGTTTCAATCCTCGTCCTTGATGGATAAAAACAAACTGCAGAACCTGCTCAAAAATCACAGGGGTCAAACTGAGGGAGCTGCATTCTCTGTGGGAGGAGCGAGTGCTGAGCAAAGCCAAGTGTCCCCTGGCTCAGCCCCTCCATCCTCTGGCTCCTGACTTTATCATGATGCTTTCAGGGTGTCAGTTTTATGCTCCGGTTCTCGAATTCTTTTGTGCTGTCTGCTATTAAATTGCTTAATTCTAAGGGTAGAGTTTTCTGAATGTTTTGCACTGTAATATGTACATTGTTATTGAGTTTCATTTGTGGTCTGTAATGGACTGACACACTGTGTGTGTTTGTGAACATGTGAGAAGTGAGAACTGCTCTGAGAATGCTGCAAATGAATTACATTATTCATATTATTCATTATTGACTGAAACATGACTGAAAGCTCAAATGAATAAATTTTGCAAACAGCCTCTAACAAAGAGCAAATGGTTCATTAAGGATTTTTCAGACTTAGTAATGATATAAAGGTGCACTGTGTAACTTTTCTGTTACTGTATGGCCTGTATGCATTAATTATTCTATTTTCCATTTATTCAAAAAATAGGAGAAGCACAGTTACATAGTGCACTTTTAATTAAGGAGTTAGAGCTAGGGTATTTATTAAATATTTACTAATCCTGAATCACACTTAATAAGCCATCAGTTCATTATTCATTAAGTCTGTATTAAGATCAACTAAGAATAAATTATATTGTAATGTTTTTGACAGTTTTTTTTGTCTTTTTGCAATGTTAACATTAAGTTTGAACTACAGTATATACTGAGCCTTGTGGATGTATGTTTGTTACAGGAAGGTTTTTATTTTCTAATGTAAATGTATTGGAACTGTTTTGTATTGTGTTTTTCCAGCCTGCTAGGGGGCGCTAGTTGCGATTTTGATAATATATTTAGCCAGTAGGTGACCAGAAGAAAAACAACTAGCTTGATAATGTCAATCAATCCACATGTGTTTTATTGTTCTATTTGAAGCCATCTCCTCATTTCCAGCCCTTTGAGCGGCAATATGAGTAAGTTTATGTTAAAAATGAATGTTAACCAGTATATTTGGAGCACTTTGTTAAAGTTTGTGGCAATTTATAGACATATTTTGAGATGTAGTGGTTACTTTTCAGATAGCATTAACCATTTGGTTCTCTGGATAGTAGCTTTGATGTACAGAATTTATTTTACAGCCTTCTGAATACTTTTTTTGTATTTTGTTACAGTTTAACACTTTTTTGCATTAAATCCTGGTCAAAGACAACACCTGCCTGTTCCTTGGAGGAAGTGATGCAAGAGAGAGTTTAGCTGGCTGCAGTGTTGAGAAGGTGACTTTTAAAATGTATTCCCCTACAGATTACAGATTACAGATTACATACCCCAAAATGTAGTTTGTAATGGAATCCATTAAAGTACTTAAGGTGAGTAATGTAATCTGAATACTTTGGATTACTTGATTTGCTGTAGAGAAGCAAAGACTAGGATATCGTAACATAAGATGTTTTGTCTGCTAAAAGAAAATAAAAAGCCCAGACTTTACTTAACCAAATTAAAAATATTATTGATAGAAGAGGAGGAGACACGGTCCACACAGCATGGTTTAGCCCTGTTAAATCCTGTTTTAGTCCTGGTTTAGTCCTGGTTTAGTCCTATTTTAGTCCTGGTTTAGTCCTGTTTAGTCCTGGTTTAGTCCTATTTTAGACCTGTTTTAGACCTGGTTTAATCCTGGTTTAGTCCTGGTTTAGAGCTGGTATAGATCTAGTTTAGACCTGGTTTAGTTTCCGGCAATGAGTGGAATTACCAAAAAAGAAAAAAAGGGGGGGGGGGGGGGGGGGGTTAGTATAGCCCAAATGTGAAAACAGGAAAATACCGCCGTGTAATCCATTTATTTCAACAAAGTAACTGTAATCCAATTACCACTCACTGAAACAGTAACTGTGAATACAGTTACCCATAATTTGTACTCTGATTACATAACTCCGGTACATGTAATCTGTTATTTCCCAACACTGGCTGGCTGTGAATCTCAGTTAGGACAAGGGGTCACGTTGAGTGTAACAGTACAGTAAATATACGGAATAAAGAGTGCCAATAATCAGATTTGCCACCAGACATCTGCCTGTATTCCACCATTCACATTTCTTTATTTTAGTGACTCAGTGGAAAGAATAAAATCAAACTTGATAAAGCATTGATTTTGGTTTGACCAGGCAAAGGAAAAAGAATAGTGTTGGACCTATTTGCGTTTTTTGTTTAGGGCTAGTTATGTTTATTCCTACGTCACATTATTTAACTTTCACTTTATTATAAATATGTTAAAATTATTTGCACATCATCCCCATTTGATCTCCGCTTTCATATTGACGTTTGGCATATATACAGCCTCTGACTCTGCATGTTGTAAATAATGTGTCCGAAGTGTTATTTAATACGGAAGAGAAACCTGCAGCTCAGAATCTGATATGTGCCTCTTACGTGCTCACGGATTATGTTTCACCAGATCAAGTGGACCATTCACTCACTCACCCACACTGACTATGGGGAAATGAACACAGCTTATCTCCATAACAGGTTTTCATGTTTTGTCCAAAATTTGACTTAGTTGGTGAATATTTATCATAGTTTTGCATCAGTCCAATGGTAGTTTGCGAAGAAAAAATAAAATAAAAAGTTGAAGTGCCCATATTTTTTTTTTTGATCTATGTTATAATGTTGTTTCCTCATCTACTTACGCAGAGTTGTGTTTTGTTTTATTTCATTCAGAGAAATTCTACATATTTTGGCTGAGTTCTTTTCTAAAACATGTGATAATACAGGAGGTGCTCCACTGTGTCCCTCGAGTCCCAAGTCGCAAGTCAAAGACAGCCAATCCAAGTCGAGTCTCGAGTCACAGGCCCATAAGTTCAAGTCAAGTCCAAGTCGTCTGCTTTGAGCTTCAAGTCATTTCAAGTCTTTAAACCAAAATACCAAATATAGCTTAGATTTTTGCAATTTATATCAATTTTAAGATAAATTGTACTTAAAAAGTCATAGTATATTTATATATGAGTATTTATAGAGTATATAAGAGTTGAAGAAATGCATTTTATTCCTTTTTAAATGTCTTGACCAAACATTTCACAGTCAGAATAGAACAAATTCAGATTTAAAAAGTGCCTCTCATGTCTTCTCAAGTCTTCTCAAATTTCTAAGTCCCGAGTCACTGACCTTCAAGTCCAAGTCGAGTCCCAAGTCTTAGTCCATTTTATCAAATCAAGTCTCAAGTCCTAAAAATAGTGAACCAAGTCTGACTCGAGTCCAAGACTTGCAAGTCCCACCTCTGCCAAACGCCTTCACTAGAACTGCAGAACTGGAATTGTTAATCTCTAAATCTCTTGTCAAAGTAAAAGGAGATGTAGACAGTCTAATGATAAAACATTACTCCAACATGTGTGAATGAAACAAACCACAAATCCTGGTCTGTTTTTGAAGAGGGAACAATGTTATAACAAGAATTTTACACAATATAGGACCTTAAAACTTTGTGCTGAAGTAGAGTATTTTTTGTGTACGTGTTATTTTTTATGGATCAAATGCAGAGGACAAATATTCCTACAGGGGCAACAGTGTGTACCTTCCCTTCCCTCAGTTGCTGTGTGTTCGAGGTGGATGAGGCGGTGTTATCTGGAGGCAGCAGACGACATAAATAGAGTTGGCTCAGATCGAGGCTCGCAGCTGCTGGTTGTTCGTCATTGACAGGAAACAGGAAGTGGACTTCTGCTGCAGCCATGGCAGCCAAGTCTTTTTGCCCCAGGGCTGCTGTGCCTACATAGGTCATGTGTCAGCAGGGAACTATACTGCCCGACAAAGTCAGAACGCTGTAACATCATGTTTGGTCAAAACTAAGTTAATGTAATTTTCTTTGTATTTGAGACCTCCTTTATCATGTGAATAAATATTGTGAAAAAATATATAAAATATTAAGCACAAAATTAACCTTTGACACTTATTTGGCAGATCCTGTCCTCTGCCTTTGTATCATGAGTCAAAAATAAGGAGTCGTGCAAAGGCAAAAGGCAGTAACAGTGTACAGTGTTTTGTTTGTGTTTTAGTTGAATATATGAAGGTAATGAATAAAATTTTGTTTTAAAATCCAACCTCTCACCTCCTTTTTGTTGCAGCTTTGGCACAGGTTCTTAACACTTTAAATAAATATACTTTTGTTTTCAATTATACTTAAATTATCTTTAATGTGACAGTATTTTGTGTATTTATTCATGCTGTACACACTATACTGCAAAGTCACTTGTCGGTCCAGCTGTTTAGTTTAGTTTTGCTGCACGATCACGATCCCAATCAGCACTAAACAGGAAATCCAAAGCTCTTCTATATCATTTCAAACAAACACCATGATGACTCGAACTTGGTGAGGTGTTCTTATAATGGATGGAAGTTTGGTGAAAAACAAGCACATCATGATCATGTCAGTTTCTGCCTTTTGCTTTTGCACGACTCCTTATTTTTGACTCATGGTACAAAAGTCAAAGGTCAATTTTGAGCTCAATATTTTTCGCATACAAATATTTCTTCATTAGCAGCTAGTTGTCAAATTTTGAGAGCCTTGCATATTATACTTTAGTCTGCACAAAACAGAAACTTTGAAGTAATTTTTTTTTTCAGTTTCACACTCTGGCGAGTTAACGTCTTTTGCCTTTGTAGGGCAGTGTATGTAAGAAAGAGCAGGGGTTCATAATCTTCAGAAATCAAAAAAATATTCACATCGAAAGGCTAAAATTCAAACCTCTTTTATTTTTGTTATGAAGAGGACTTATCTGTTTTTACAAATTAAGTATTGTTCACTAAAGCAACATGATGTAAGTTTCTGGAAGTGGCATCTCACCTGTGTAGTTCCATGGAAATAGAAAGTAAAAACCATACTTTTAGAACGTTCTCCATTATGACAAAAGGAATAACATTTCCATGGAACCCAGCAGAAGAAGGTCCTACTCCAGGCCAGGTTTATGGAGATGCTAAGCCCTCTCACGGAATACATGTTTTTTCTACATTTTCAGCGCAAAAAACATCAACATACAGTGCTGGTCAACAATTCTAGAACACCCTAATTTTTCCAGTTATTTATTGCAATTCCACTCATGCAAGTCCAGTGAAGAGCTTAAAATGGTACAAAGGTAAGAACTGAACAGCCAGAGGTTAAAAAAAGATCCAAGCTCTGCCAAAACTACCTCAGGAAAAAAGAACAGGATGTGAGCTTGAAAACATGGAGTGTCCAGCACAGTCTCCAGACTGAAACTCCATTGAGCTGGTTTGGGATGAACTGGACAGAAGAGTGAAGAAATCCACAAGTGCCACACATTTATGGGAACTTCTGCAACAGACTTGGGAAGAACTTTTATAGAATATTTGATTTCTATTGTTAAAAGAAAGAGCCACGAGTGTGTTCAGCTGTTTTATCTGCCAAAGGTGGACACTTTCATGAATCAAAAAGTTTAGAATATGTTTTGGTCAACAGTAAACAGTAAGAAACTAAAACTAAACTAAAACTTTTGACCGGTAGTGTACATTCATTTTTGCTTTCTTTGACTAAAAAGTTGCACACAGTCTCTTTAAAGACCCACTATTTTTGTCCAAAAAATAAAAGCATGTTTTTATAGTCCTCGAGAAACATGCATCCTTACTGTGAGCTGGCCCTTACTTGGCCTGGAGGAGGGCCTCATGGAAATGTTGTTCCTTTGACTAGAACAATGAAGAATGTTCCAGAAGTGTGGTTTTAACTTTAACTCTTTTTCCACGGAAATGCAAATGCAAATGCAGGTGACGTGCCACCTCAAGAAAGTTACAGAGTGTTGCATTAAATTGGGCTTTAGAAAATAATAATATATTCATTTGCACTTATGCATCTCCTTTTAACTTTCTATTTACATGGAATCATGGAAGTTACATACCTCTTACAGACAGTTACGTCATGTTGCTTTAACATAGACGAATAACATATCTGCAAATCTGAACTAGATTTAAATATAGAAGGTTAAACCCCATGCACCATTTGCAGTGTAAGAGTCTCAGAGACCTGTGCTTTGTCTGCCCCTATTGTTTCACATTGTAACTAACAAAGTCTTTTGACGGTCTGGTGCCGTCTCTAAGATAGTAGTCCTGATATCAAAACATACTTGCAATGTCAGCTATGAAGAAGTGACGAAAGTTACTGAACATCACCTGTAAAACACTTCACCGAAGCTTCCTCATTTAACGATGCATGCGATATATTATATAATTGTATTGTGGAAATTTACAGGGTTAGGCTCTCAAACACGTAACAGTTTTAGTTTAGGTTTATACTGAAATCAAACAACATTAAACTTCCTATATTACGCAAAACTGACTCTTGTGAGCTTTAAAGGTGCAGTGTGCAACTTTTATGGTGGACGGTCCCCACTTATTTGCCTCCATGAAGATGTTACAGCGTTGCCCAAAATGTTCCACAGTATGGCATTACAGATATCTATCTCTTGCACTAATTCACTTAGAGGTGTTTTTATTGCTCAGAAATACTTAAAAAAGCCTGCTTGTGTACTGTGAGTGGGTTCCCTCTCAACAGATCTGACATGTAAGTTTGCCTGCTGCTGTCACATATTTGTCTTTATGGAGATCCAGAAGTTTAATGCTGTGGAGCATTTTGATGAAGACAAGCAGATGGAGAAAACTTACACAGTGTTTACCTTTAGGCCTTGTTCTAATGTTACCTCATCTAAAACATACCCAGAGTTGTGTTTTGTTTCATTCACACGTGTTTATAACCCTTTATTATCAGTCTATCTACATCTCTAAAGCTCAAAATGCTCCTTTCCACCTTGTGATGTCATGAAGCTGTAGTTTTAAAGTTTATTTTTAGCTCAGTAGAGATGGGTAATTCCAGGTCTAAAATATTCCATATGATTCTAGTGAAGGTGTTTGGAGTTTAAAAAACACTTCCTGTATTACTAAATGATTAAATATGCTGGGTTTGTGTGTTAAAATGTGCAAATGAAACACAACACAACGCCACATATCTTAACAGAATGTTGCCCTTACTGAAAAATGTAAAAGTGGGCACGGCACTCCGACTGAATATATCAGAAGTCCTTTATTGAATGAAGGGACGTCAACGCGTTTCAAACAGCAAGATGGTCCTCGTCAGGGCATAATGGTAAAACAGGACACACAGGCACTAAACTTAAATACAATTACATATCAATCACATGACCACATTACATGACTATAGGAAAAAGACACAAAAAACAAAAAAAGGTTGGCCAATCATGAGGAATATAAAGATGATGAGCAGACCCACCGAACAGCAGAAAACAGATAAACAGGACATGTTGGAGATAAGTCAGTGTGTCCATCACATATGCAATAATAAATCTTTTCACTCACTCACCTATAATGACTATGGGGAAACGAACACTGCTTATCTCCATAACAGGTTTTCATGTTTTGTGCAGTTGGTGAATATTTATCATAGTTTTACATCAGTCCAATGGTAGTTTGCAAAGAAAAGTTGGAAATAAAAAGTTAAAGTGCCCATATTATTATTTTCTGATCTATGTTATAACATTGTTTCCTCATCTACTTACCCATAGTTGTGTTTTGTTTTATTTCATTCACAGAAATTCTACATATTTTGGCTGAGTTCTTCTCTAAAACATGTAATACAGGGAGAGCTCCACTGTGTTTCTAAACTCCATATGCCAGAGGTGGGACCAAGTCATCGTTTTGCAAGTCTCAAGTAAGTCTCAAGTCTTTGACCTCAAGTGCGAGACAAGTCCCAAGTCAAATACAGGCAAGTCCAAGTCGAGTCTTGAGTCACAGGCCCATAGGTCCAAGTTAAATTCAAGTCAAATAATAAATATACAATTAGATACCACAGGTCAGAAACATCATCTACATTAAAAAAATTACCAAGCAAGTTAAGTTTCAGAGGAACATTGAATAATCCAAATCATCATTAAGGCCTGGATGTTGTGTGGTTACAATCCAGAAGGTTTCTTTTTGAGTCTATCGCCCCCTCTGATGTTTGGAGGGACTTCCTCAATTACCATGACTTTTAAAAGGTTGACTTTGCATTGAGTGGAGGATTGAAAATGTAGGACTACTAGGAAATTGGTATTTTTACCTCAAATGGTGTTTTTATGTTTACAAAAGCGATCCTTGAGTCTCTGTTTTGTCCACCGTATGTACAAGCACCAACTGATAGACCACATGTGTAGTATTACAATTTGCAAAACAAGCACATTCAGAGATAGCAACCTGGTCCCCCATGAGGCATCAGTGGGGGCAGTTCATGAAAGAGAAAGGAACTGTTATAATTAGTGATTATCTCGAAAACTATAACTACAAATGCATAGGATTATAAATAGATAATAATTTTTCTGAGATTTTGAGGCCACTCCCGTTGCTCTAGCTCGATCCTTCGTGGCGTTATGACCAAAAACGCATATTTGACCTTGGTTACCTTAACCTTCAAGTGACCTGGACCGGTTTCAACCTGTAACATCCAGTGTACCCTGGTTATGTGTGTGCCAACTTGTGTGATGATTGGGTGAATATTTTAGCCCACAGATGGTTCAGAAATTGCCGAAATAACCTATCCTTTATAATGGCGTGACCTTTCAATTGACCTGTGTGACCTCAAATGACCTCAGATCGTGACAAAACTTTTTTTTTTTTTTTTTCCGGCATTGGGGGCTTGACCCACGTACCAATTTGTTGACAATCGGTCCATAAATGGCGGAATTATTGCGTGGACAGACACACAGGTACGCACACACAGACACACAGGGTGAATACAAAACCTGGTCAACCCTTCGGGGACCAGGTAATAACGACATGTAGTTTTTTTTAACCCTAAAGAGTCTTTAAAGGATGCATGTTTATTAATATGGGCACTGTGATTACAGGCACCACACTGAAACGTACCAACCGGTTTAGGAAAGAATGTCTTTTTTATGCTGGGAGAGTTTTTCACAAGTTGATCCTTTGTGAAAAACTATCTGGTTTGTATCTCACCCATTTTTACATCTTTCAGTAAGGCCAACGTTCTGTCAACCCTCGTAGAGCACCTGTAATGCTATTTTTGACTTTTTTTTAGGACTCAGTGAAGCGCTCTACCTCGATTCTTCATCATAACACAACACCAGGTATGTTTTTGATTAGGAAACAACATTGTAACCAGTGTTGGGGAGTAACAGATTACATGTACCGGAGTTACGTAATCAGAGTACATATTATGAGTAACTGTATTCGGTTACAGTTACTGTTTTAGTGAGTGGTAATTGGATTACAGTTACTTTGCAGAAATAAATGGATTACACTGCAGTATTTTCCTGTTTTCACATTTTGGGCTATATTCCTTTCTTTTTTTTTTTTTCCCCAGTAATTCCACTCATTCCCAGAAACTAAACCAGGTCTAAACTAGATCTAAACCAGGTCTAAAACCAGGACTAAAACCAGGACTAAAACCAGGACTACAACAGGACTAAAACAGGACTAAAAGCAGGTCTAAACTAGATCTTAACCAGGTCTAAACTAGATCTAAACCAGGTCTAAACCAGTTCTAAAACCAGGACTAAAACAGGACTAAAACAGGACTAAAAGCAGGTCTAAACTAGATCTAAACCAGGTCTAAACCAGGACTAAAACCAGGACTACAACAGGACTAAAACAGGACTAAAAGCAGGTCTAAACTAGATCTAAACCAGGTCTAAACCAGGACTAAAACCAGGACTACAACAGGACTAAAACAGGACTAAAAGCAGGTCTAAACTAGATCTAAACCAGGTCTAAAACCAGAACTAAACCAGGACTAAAACAGGACTAAACCATGCTGCGCGGACCATGTCTCCTCCTCTTCTATCAATAATATTTTTAATACGGTTAAGTAAAGACCTGGGCTTTTTATTGCGTTTTAACAGACAAAACATCTTAAGTGAAGATATCCTAGTCTTTGCTTCTCTACAGCAAATCAAGTGATCCAAAGTATTCAGATTACGTTACTCACCTTAAGTAATTTAATGGATTCCGTTACAAACTACATTTTGGGGTCTGTAATCTGTAATCTGTAGGGGAATACATTTTAAAAGTCACCTTCCCAACACTGATTGTAACTGATCAGAAAATAGAGTAAAAAAAAAAAGAAAAAAAGGGCAATCTTCTTCATTTAAATTGTTAAAAAGTTATATTTTAAAATTTTCTATTTAATAATCAAAAACAAAATGATTCTCAGTAGAAAGTTTTGGACACATGTTTCATTGAAGTGGCAAAAATTCGAGATATGTTTCTGCCACTAGAGGTCACTGTGTGCTCAATGATTGAAACCAGCTACACTTCTTGTTCTTCTCGAGCCAACATAATATTGACTAAAAAAAAAAAAGACAACAAAACAGTGACGGTAAATTCCTCTCAAATCTTTGTCCGTTCAGATCAGGAAATCTCCACTTGAACCTTGTTTCTTTCGACAAAGCCACAAACACAGCTGTTGGCGCATTATTTCTTCATTGCTAATAACTGAAATTGAGGCTTCGCTGTTTACATAACTGACATTCATTGGGACTTCATACTTGGAAGAAGAGTCCCTGTAATTAAAAGAAAATCTGAATCAGGATGTTCCCCTTTAAGTTTTTATTTGTAATTTATTAACCACGTCTTCTTATCTATCAACACAACATCTGGGTGAAATATTCCTGTTTGTAAATCTATGCACAAACTACAAGGCTTAGCTGCAGCTGTAGAATAATTTTGGCTTTTTCTCAACAGTAAAAATGAGTTTTGGCCCAAAGAAAGTAAACCACTGTTGGATTTTCGGATAGTTGCAAGGATCTCCTGTGTTTGGGACACTTGAATTTGATGTTTGCTTAATACAGACAGTGACGGATCCTCAGACACAGTGATATCACAAAGTATTTTATATTTATTACACAAAATACAACATGTGTGGATGTATGGAATCTGATATTTTACACAATATATGATTTTCAGCTTCTAAACAGAAATAAAGATGTGTTTAAAGATCTTATATTACACAAAATTTACACTTTTAGTCATGTTATAATGTTGTTATTGAATCAAAAACACACCTGGAGTTGTGTTTTCATTCACACATTGCATTATTAGTTTATCTACATCTCAATGCTTTGCTCCACCTTGTGATGTCATGAAGTGGTAGTTTTCAAGTTAACAGCTACTTTTGCCATTAGTTCAGTAGAAATGGTCAATTCCAGGGCTGAAAATATTAAAATGATTCTCGGTGTATGGAGTTTAAAAAAAGCAACAGAGCAGTGTTTACCTTTTTTTTTTTTTTTTTTTTAATGTATTTTTTTTGGGGGGGGGGGGGGACCCATATTTTAAAAGTCACAATCCTTCGTGACCCAAAAAATAAATCACAAAATAAAGGTGGATTTAACCATTGTTGAACATTAATGAGGATATTTTATTGCTGACTGAACAATTTGTATTACTCAAATTTTAAACATTGAAGCAGCAATAAAAGGATCCATACACAGTGTTGGGGAGTAACAGATTACATGTACTGGAGTTACGTAATCAGAGTACAAATTATGAGTAACTGTATTCGGTTACAGTTACTGTTTCAATGAGTGGTAATTGGATTACAGTTACTTTGTTGAAATAAATGGATTACATGGCGGGATTTTCCTGTTTTCACATTTTGGGCTATATCCCTTTTTTTTTTTTTTTTTTTTTTTTTTTTTTCTTCTCGGTAATTCCACTCATTGTCGGAAACTAAAAAAAGACTAAACCAGGTCTAAACCAGGTCTAAACCAGGACTAAACCAGGACTAAACCAGGACTAATTCAGGACTAAAACAGGACTAAAACAGGACTAAACCATCTTCTATCAATAATAGTTTTAATATGGTTGAGTAAAGTCTGGGCTTTTTATTGTCTTTTACCAGACAAAACATCTTATATTATGATATCCTAGTCTTTGCTACTCTACAGCAAATCAAGTAATCCAAAGTATTCATATTACATTACTCACCTTAAGTAACTTAATGGATTCCATTACAAACTACATTTTGGGGTATGTAATCTGTAATCTGTAGGGGAATACCAACACTGTCTATAAGTTGCCTATTTGGACATTAAATGAAGTCCATTTCTTTTACTTTTCAACATTCAACTCAACCAGCAATATTGGAACAAAACACTCAATAAAATAATTACAAAAAGATTGGAAATTATACAAAACATGTCTTAACATTTCAACATGTGTCAGAACTATTTATTGTAGACCTATGTGATAGAAATTTAGATCTGTCTTTGTGTAAATGAATGTGATTTCTACCTGTCATTTACATGTGTATAGGTTCATCAGACACAACTGGCTCCTCCTTCAGGAAGCCCTTTTTTTGTCTTACCTGTCCTCAACTGTATGTGAATTTAGCACCAGCCTCTGAAACCAAAGTCACTCTGCTTTGATATGTATGTAACTTGTATTTCTGTATAAATACTCAGAGCTCAAATGCTTTGGGGCAGATACTGGGGAGATACTTGGAAGATGGGTCAAAATGTGGTAGGGACATACTGCTGGTGGAGAGAAGCGGTTGTGCTCTGGCCAGAACAGGTCTAGGCTCTGTCCATATCTGCTGTAACAAGAATAAACCTTGGCCTATATTCCAAAAACTCACCTGGGCTTCGCAAATGGATTCATTATTTATCTTCAAGCGATATATCATTTTTTCCACAACAACCTACATGCAGATCATGACAAGGCGACCCAAAAAATCCGCTTCCTGTATTACCACATGACATCACAAGTTGGAACAGAGCTTTGTTTTTGTTTTGTTTTTGCCTGAATATGCAGGCTGTGTGTGTTAAACATGTGTGAATGAAACAAAACACAACACCAGGACTGTTTGTGAGGAGGAAACAAAATTATAACACAAACCAGAAAATAGTGTAAGCATGGGCCCTTTAACGCAACAGACAAATAATAGAAAAGGACAACTTTAAATGATTTTCCATTTAGTTGGATGAAAGAGCTGATTTGTTTTTATACATGTTTATATGTGTATTTATTTATTCACTTTGACATAATTACCATATGACATACATACCATATGGCCTGTCAATCATATTTTCCTATGACCTCTTGTATAAAGCTGTGATTTTATATTTTATTACTTATCTTTTCTATTTTATTTTGACTTGTATATTTACATTTATATAATTATGTCATTTTTGACAACTGTCTCTTACTATATTTTTTGCTACTTATTTAGAATTTATTATTACCATTTATATGTTTATGCTTTGTTATTATATTGTATTGTGATGTGTGAGCTACTGCGTCCAAATAATTTCCCTTGTGGATCAGTAAAGTTTGTCTAAGTCTATATCTAATTGTTGTTATTGCATTTCTATTTTGACTTCACCATAAATTGGATCTTAAAACAATACGGCATTCACAGTGTTGGTATTGTACTGTATATGTTATGTTAGTTTAAACCCGGTGCGCCCTCTAGAGACCGTTGTTGCTCTTGCGTTATTGTAACCAGAGCTCCCACATCATGCAGGAGGGCATATGCATTGTTGTTGTGTGTATTATAATAAATGGCATTGTAAGTTTATTGCACAATGGCCTCTCCACACTTTTACGACAGTGTAATGAATGTAATGTATGTTTACGTCTGTGGACTATGGGCTGTTTAGTGTACAGCTCAAATGACTTTACTTCATTAACTCTGACCACCTTTGCAGCAATCTCTGACCACAAACGTCTCACCTAAAGTACACTTCATGAAAACTGCAACAAACTTTTAAGAAATAGAGGAGAAAAGACTCTAGGCAAAGGTTTGAATATGGACCTGTTTTACTATTATTGTTCAGATTTGTAGAGCTAGTCCAAAAGCTTGTAACTGTATCTATGTCATTTCCTTCTCTGTGTAAATATCATTGTATTTACAAGTTTAAGATTCTGCAAATTGTTCAGTGTTGATAATGTTCGCTCCATGTTTTAAGTCTGTGATGGTATGAAGTGTGTTTTTAAAATGAGATACAGCAGACCACACGATGACGGGACAAAAGTTGTAGGTTCTTTCAGGCTGCATGGTATTTTTAATATTAAAACACTAATGCAATAATACATGGCAAGGCCGGATTATTCATATGGGCAAGTGACACTGTGTCCAGGGGCTCCAGCCATTCACAACCAGTGAGGGGGGACACCACATGACACAAACTTTAAAAATATTCTTTGTAAATTAGTTTGTTACTCACTTGAAAATGTTAAATGGCCATGCACAACTCGTCATTAACACTAATTCCATAATAACACAAATTATAATGATAATACTAAACAAATCAAGATTATACGACCATTAATTCCGTCTTCCCCCAGTCTGTCAGTTGAGTCAGTCCAAAAGTTTGCACAACTGTATCATTTTTTAAAGAAAAGACATTAAAAATGGACAGGCATCAACTGAGTGGGTGTGCAAAAATATCTACATGTATTGTAAATAGCTGGATGCTGTTTGAATTGATACACATTTTAAATCAAGACATTTAACATTTTTAACTATGCCTACATGTACCGTATATATTTTTTAAACAGAAAGTTACCCTTACTGGAAAATGTAAAAAGTGGGCAAGGTACAAACCTGAGGCACTCCGACTGAATAAAATAAAAGTCCTTTATTGCATGAAGGGACGAGTTTTGACCAGCATGATGGTCTTTGTCAGGGCAAAGTGCTCATCACTTTGCTGTTTTTAACCCGCGTAGAGCATCTGCACTGCTACTTTTTACTCTTTTATGACCCAGTGAAGCGCTCTACCTCTTTATCTTCATCTGATGTACTGTATATAGTTGGATGCTGTTAAGTTATTGGGCATTTTTAACTGAGACATTTGAATACATGATGCACATTTTGAATTGAAACATCTGAATATGCCTACATGTATGTAGTTGTAAGTTATTTTTGTCTTATTTGCTGATGTAGTTAAAGTAGTAAAGTAAATTACGTGTGAGAAATATCCTTTTTTATGTGTACTACTTTTGACAGGAAAACAGGGGTTCTGATACATGGTAATGGATCGTAAATGCACTGACTCTTGTGCCCTCTGTTGGCCAGAACTAGCAACTACACATTATTGAAAGCCATATGATGAAGACACCATACAGTCCAGATGTTTTGCTTGTAAAATATGATATATCCTCCTGAGATCTGGCCCATTCATTTGTTTCCTTTATAGTGGACAATAAGTTAACCAGCTTTCAATCCAACCAGTGTTTTGAGATAGACTTTTAAGGCTGGGGGATTATAGGGTAATATCATGTCCAGGATAAAAAAAACAAAACTGCACTATGTTATAAATAATAATAATAATAATAATAATAAAAAATTATAATAATAATAAAAAATAATAATAATAATAATAATAAAAATAATAATAATAAATAAAGATAAAATAAAAAATATATCTATAAAAATAAAATAAATGAAATGAAATGAAATAAATGAAATTAAACGAAAAGAAAACACTTAATGTCCCTGGCGTCCATTACAGAAATGCAGACATGAGATGCAGACATGTTACATAATTATAAATAAATTAAAAATAAATCTAAATGCTAAGGTGTTCATTTACCACCAAACAGACAGAAAGTCACAAAAAAAAAATATTGCAATACAAGCTTTTTCTTCAAGTCCCAGGAGGATATAAATAAAGTGGTGATTTGAATGCTTTTTTTCTACACATCGTAATGTCATAGAGTAACAATATGGGCACAAGAAGTCCAATGTGAGCCAATACAAACACCCGAATGTTTAAAAAAATTGTTTATTCAAATACTGAGAATGCCATTTTTACATTCTTTTTGCTAATCTTATCCTTGGATGAGAAAAGTATGAGAATAACCCAAACAACAAGTGCGGTAAGTGCAGATGAGTGCATATTCTGGACACTGTGTGTTATGATAAGTAATTCCCATTGTGTTTCTGTGTCTCGTGAGTGAGTTGCCTTGTGTTTAGTTTCATATCTGATCTGGTCCATGTCCACAGCATTTTCTTTCTTTCTTTTTTTCGTCTTTCAGAGCATCCGTGTTCAGGAGCAAACAGGAAGATCCGTCTCAGGTCAACGCTGTGGGGAAATCTGTTTTCTAAATTTCTCAGATCAGTATTCTAAAGACTATTCACCTTAATCCAGTGCCCTCATCATTATTTGAGTTGTAATGTTTTGCATGAGGCTGATGATCTTCGAAAATAAGTTCCACTCTGACCAAGCTGTTTTGAAGTCTTCCAGAGAATTGTTGCCGTGTTGACGTGTTGCTGCACATGAACAGTGAACGTTTTACACAAATCAACCTACTTTATATCAGATTTTAGCGACAAAACCTTTCCCAGATTCTCTAAAAAGGACTGTGTGGGACATTGGACATCTGCCCCTGTGCTGGGTGTCCAAACCTGTCCACTCCTCTCTCACACTGCCCCCTTCTGGAGCAGTGGGGCAGGGCACATTCCTGTGTGCGTGGGGTCAGACGGAGCACGACCTCATGTTTAACCTCTCATTAAGGACAGGAATGAAAAACATGGGGTTGGACTGCATTTAACCAAAACTCATCAGCAATTAGATTTTTATGGATAAAGAAAATAACAGCTTTTGTCAAGTTGAATGAAAGCTTATTTTCTTGTTAAAATAAATGGTTTGGAAGCACAAGAAAAGTTGACAGTGAGCATCAAGTGGAACAAAACTAAGACTATCAGTCTAACAATGGTCGAGACTAAACTAAATCTAATGATCAACCGTGCTTACACTGCCAGTCAAAAGTTTAGACACACCCTCTCATTCAATTTTTTTTTCTTTTTTTTTCTTGGTTTACTGCGTTCTACATTTTATATACATACCAATACATATATAAATACAAACATTGTGATATTGTGTCTTCTAAAGTCTCAATAAAAAGTCTTGGGCCGTCACAATCTCAAATGTCTCTCCTTAACTTCATTGTTTTGGAGCAGCAGCAGCTAAGAAACTATATAGACCATGATCCTTTACTCTGTTTCAGTCCAATCAACACGTTGAAATAACTGTTACTAAGCAGTTTTAAGTCTTAATTATTTGAATTGTGATGAGAGAAAAGTAGCATACTCATATGTTTTTTGTTTTTTTTTTTGCCTCCATAAAACATTGCAATAAATATCGTACCGTGAGATGGATATTGTGAGAATATCGTATCGAGAGGGTTGGATATTGTTACATCCTGAGTAGTAACGGAAAAAAGTTACATATTTTTCTATCTTTATATTTTTATTCAAATCCTTAATATCCCCCCTTTGGCCTCGAGTCCTTGGCCTTCTGTCGTTGAGTTTGTTGATGATGTCTCCTGAAATGGTTTTGACTTTACAGCTGTGCCATGTCGGGGTCAAGAAATACCAAAAATGCAAACCAGGGTTCAAAGGGTGCATATTTAGATACGTTTATGTTATTATTCCATTTGTGTCATAATTTTGATGCATTCAGAGTGAATCTACTGTGTAAATAATCATGGAGAAAAAAAAAAAAATGAAAGTGTGAAATAGAAAACTGCACGTTATAGGAGGGATAGATGGATGGAAGGATGGATGGAAACATGAAAGGAGGGAAGGAAAAAAGGATGGATGGATGAAAGAAGGATGTATGTATGTATGGATGGATAGCAGGATGGGAAGATGGAAAAATAGAAGGAAAGAAGGAAGGAAGGAAGGAAGTATGGACGAAAGTGTGGAAGGAAGGATGGGAGGCTAGATGGACGGGAAGGACGGAAAGATGGAAGTAAGGATAGAAGGAAGGACAGATGGACGGAAAGCAGGAAGGAAGGATGGAAGTATGGAAGGAATGATGGATGTAAAGATGGAAGGAAGGAAAGAATGGATGGATGGAAGGATGTATGGATGATGGATAGAAGGATGGGAAGATGGAAATATGGAAGAAAAGATGGAAGGAAGTATGGACAGAAGTGAGGAAGGACGGCTGGATGGATGGGAAGGATGGAAAGATGGAAAGAAAGAAAAAAGGAAGGAAGGATGGAAAGATAGAAGGAAGGATGATGGAAAGATGGAAGTAAGGATAGAAGGAAGGGTTAGGGATGGATGATGGATGGAAGGAAAGAAGGATGGATGGATGGAAAGATGGATGGAAGGAATGGATGAATGGATATAGAGTAGTGCATCTCTCTGCTTAGCGTATCTCAAATGAAGAAACACAGTTCTCCAGTATTTATTACACATCTATCTCCCCCTCCATGACGCTATAGGATTTATATGGGCAGATTTACAGATAAACTCATAATGCTTTTCAAACATGCTTGTTTTGGACTGCGGAGCTCGTCCATCGTCACAAAGATTTGGACCAAAGCGGATCAGCCTAAACACGCATGGAAAAGATTAGAGCTTCACATAATGTTTTATTTAAACCTCCCAACACCACACTGACAACATCTTAGACAATATTTGAACAAATCTGAAAATCCGCAAATGCATGAGGTCAAATGAGAGTTATCAAAGACTATCGCTCCAGCTTTGGTATTGTTTTGTGGATTTCTAAACACTGGTGCCCTATTGGCAGACAGTACAGACACACTCCACTGCTTTTATATAAACTATATTAAAGTTTTAGTTTGCCAATAAACTGTCAGCTACAGTGTTACGGCACTTTTTCACATGCACCTTTTGCAATAACAAACAGGCACTTTCCTTAAAGAGACACTATGTAACCTCCTAGTGCATCACCTGCTTGTCTCCATGGTTCCATTATTCCTTTACTTACAAGGTTCCACAATTTGGCATTTGCTGTCTGTCTCCTTGGAAACAAACACACGGTGCTACCATGCCAACAAACAGTTCAGATCTTTGGGGAGACGATCCTGCCCACCGTAGGTACATGTTTGTCAAGATAATAAACATTTAACAGAATACACGTTTGATAGAAGACGCATCATTTAAATGTTATATTTATTTATATAAAGTATTACAATTTTCATGGCGACTATCAGGTGGCAGAAAAGTTGCACAATACATCTTTAAGAGAGAAAGAGAGAGATAGATAATTCAAGTTTTGCTGCAGTAACATTTCCTCTGTGCTTCTCAGTGGCCTTTGTGTCAGTCAAAGGTCTCAGTGCAGTTTAACAAGACGATTGGTCTGGTAGAAGGTGAACACAACAGGAATGACCTCCTTTAAAGGGCATTATGTAACTTTTCTGCTAGATGGTCCACCGAATCCTCATCTTCATGGAGATGTTAAAGCTTTGGTATTAAACTTTTCTATCTTCATGAACACAAGCGGGCGATGCCACCAGACTCAGTTACGGAATGAGTGTGTTTCAAGCAATTTTTGAACAATAAAAAGACCTGCAATGATATAAATGCAAGATACATAAGTTTAATGCCATACTGTGGAACATTCCAGGCAAATAACAGACAAGCAGGTGGTGGACCCGCCACCGGAAAAGTCTCAAAGTGCACTTTTGATCACAAGAATGTATATGAGTAGCATGTTAAGTTCTCGTAAGGTTATGGCACACTTTAATGTTCTATAATCAAGCTGTGTTTTAGTCTTTGTTTTCATGACAGCATATTTTTCTTAATTCTGTTGAAATGATTCCAAAGAGCTTTACATTGTTTCCTGCCCATTACAAAATATAATGTAATAGAAGGAATACTGGCATACACTGCTCGCTGCATCTGCATCTCATTTTATTACATGTGTGACTATCTCCATGGAAACGTGATGATTTATTATCCAATGTGATTCAAGGTGATAACTCAGGTCTAAGTCTTGGCAGTTCCTTCTTGTGTCTGGGCCAATGACAAAAGGCCAGTGGATCCTGTTGCAGATGCCGCTCCAAAATAAGCACATGTACTTGAATCTGTCAGGAGCAGACCCCCCGCTGTTATCATGTCCACTCACTGTCACACTCACTCACCCTCACACTCACACTCACCTGCTCCAGCTCACATAACAGCCTACAACAAAGTCACTTCTGCACAAGGGGACATAAGGTAAAAGGAAATCTGCACTGCAACATATATTTTTATACTTTATTTCATGGTATAGCAACCCACCTCAGGAACTTCAGTGACTTGATGTAAGATCATGTCTTCTAGACCATCCGACACAAACTTGCAATTAACAGGGATCATTTATCATAATAATATAAAGTTCCAATTTAGTATAAAAAGTAAACAGCAATTTCATACGATAACAATACACACTACCAGTCGAAAGTTTGGACACACCTTCTCAGTCAGTGTTTTAAATAAATCTACTAAATATTCTTTATATTTTATATCCAAATCAAAGTATCCTAGCCTGATTCATCAGCCGGTTTCACTTTGTAGAAACCATCTGACCTCGCAGTGTTAGAATTCATTCGCTCGACAGGTAGGCAGGTACTTTTCATTTAACCAATCGCTGCTATTTGGTCGTCACATATGTAACTAAGGGGGCTAAATGGTATATTAAGCTTTTCACAAATCCCATAGGAAGAAGGGCAATAACGTCTTTCTTTCTTGATGAAATCCACCCAACATTCTCTTTGTTCCTGCTTTACCGTATTTTCCGCACTATTAGGCGCTCTAGATTATAAGGCGCACTGTCATTAAATGGTCTATTTTTTTTACTTTTTTCACATATAAACCGCACCGGACTATAAGACGCATTAAAGGAAACACAACAGTTGGATGGGTCAGTCGGACTTTGTTTGGCGCGTTCACGGTGACTCTGGGCTTTGTTCAGTTGTGGCGTGTAAGGAGGGTGCTGTCTGGGACCGCTGGATTGTCGGCGTGTTCGCAGTGACTCAGTTGTTCAGTTGTGGCTAGAAATGGCACATTGCACTCGCTTGTGTTTGCGTGCGTTGTGGGTGGTGTGGCTTTGTAGTTTACTGAAGTCGTGCTGGGACACCCAAGTGGATTTGTGTATAGGGCGCTCTGGATTGTGGGGCACACAGGCGTTTTTTGATGGTGTCGGAGGCTTATGAGTGCGCCCTATGGTGCGTAAAATACGGTAAATCCTCGATATTGGGAATCGTTGACACTGAATATACGGATTGGCTGGTGCCTGAACTCGCACTTTTGGGTTTTTTTGCAAACCCTCTAGTGTATTCTGATTCCTGACCTAGTTGCTGGAGAGAAATGAAATTGGTGGAGGCACTAGGTGGTTCTAGTGTGGCTCAAAGTATCCACCCTTTGCTTTATTAACAGAACTGTAAACCCTTGGCCTTCTCTCAATGAGCTTCTTGATGAAGTTTCCTGAAATGTTTTTTGTAAGAGAATTTAAGTAATTTATCATCTCAGTTTAACATTGACTCACAAAGGTTATATTTACACCATGAGCTTCCCTTGACATACAATTGGCACAGCATTATCTAAATTGTGGCATATTGCGTTGCCTTTTAACTGGTGTCTTCTGGCCTTCATAGTCTCACCACACTTGCTTTATAAACCTCCTCCTTTTGAAGCATAGTGAAGGGGCTTGAACACTCAAACATCATACTATGTTCACTTTTGAAATCAAACTTTGTTGACTTTTCAAATTCCCCCGGGCCCGTATTATTAATGGTAAATAAACTTCTCCTGCTTAAGATGTCCAAATAGCCTCCTGCCTTTTACTTCCACCCTTTCTTGGACAAGCTGAAAACAGTTTTCACTTCACAGGGTCAAAAATACCAAAAGTGCAAACCAGGGCACAAAGCAAATGGTGTTTTTTTATAGTTTTGACTTATTTTGAGTTTATTTTTGTTTGCTTTATTCCGTACGTGTCATTCATAGTTTTGATGCCTTCTGTGAGAATCTACAGTGCAAGTAATCATAAAAATAAAGAAGAAATATACATGAAAACGTGTGTCCAAACATTTAACTGACCGTGTGCATTGGGGACAGCTGAAATAAATTATGTCACAATGTAATTTTCATGTATTTTGTGACACATTTTCAATCACGCTGCTGCAAACAGTTTTGAATATCTGTAGTTTTCTCAAAAAAGGTCAAGTATTACACTTTGCTTTGTTATTTGCAAGATGAACATCAACCAATGCAATCAAAGATAATATGCCTGTATAACCTCAAAAAGAAGCAAGGACACATATTTTAACAATAATATTTTAGCGATACAGGATAACACTATGATACAAACACATAATGGACTTTAACATACAGTTGTTGCAATACAAAAACATGTCATAGAAACAGTAATGAGAAAACACAAGTCTGTCCCGCAGTTCAGAAGGTACCACTCCCAATCAGGAAAACGTACAAAAAGAGTTCACTTTCTCTGTATTTATATCACAAATGTCTTTACAAGTTATGTTAGTCCATAAATAATCCGTATTGTTTACAGTTAGGTTAAAATCCTCTTCTGGTGTCCATCAAGTTATACAGAAGAGAGCGAAAACAACAGAGTCAAAGATGCAAGAGTTCGCTTGGCTTTTCAAAAATAATTCTAAACATCCGGTGCCAAACGTATGAGATGATTGGAGCTGTAAAACAAAAATGAACTGAGGAGAGGAGGAGGAGGAGGGGTTCTACGAGAAGTCTTGGGGGCGTATCATCATGGCGGTGGCTCTGAGGGAGTAACTGGGGCCTTTAAAATAGTGCCACTTGATTCCGTTCAGCTTCCCGATGTGCTGTCCGTGAGGGAAGTACACTCCGTTAAGATTGGACGGACCGCAGGCGTCGAACCACCAACCTGGAAAACAAATGGAAGTGAAAAATGAAAAGGGGAAAGTGTCTTGTTGCTAAATTGCCAATGAAATACACATAAGCTGTATAAAACCGGAAAAATAACACACTTGACAAGAAGATTTGAGTCTTAAAGGCACTATTATATTACGCAAAACTGACTCTTGCGAGCTTTAAGCCATTTCATACTGCAATCAAAAACACAAAAGGAGTTGAGTTGGAGTAATCCTTTAATAGCAGTCTGTCTATATCTCCAAACCTCAAAATGCTCTGTTCCACCTTGTGATGTCCTTTTACTTTTTATTCAGTAGAGATTGACATTTTCAGGGCTGAAATCATCCAAATGATTCAGAACTCAACACCACAAGTATGTTTATGATGAGGAAACAAGATTAGAACACGGATCAGAGAGTAGAGTACTATGGGCCCTGTTGTATTCTCACATATGACCACCAGATGCTATCTATGTTACTTCTGTTTGATAGTGCATTGTTTCCCAAAGACTGGGTGGTTCGCAAGAGATTTTTTTACATACATATATAGGCGAGTTTCAGCTGACGTCATTGTTATTAAAAGCCCGCGTTGCATGCTGGGAAATATTTTGGTCGGAGGCAAGAAACATGATAGCGTCAAACACAGTGCGTAACCTTGCGTATTTATCCCCGATAATGGTAAATTCCTGCTGCATTATCAGATGCACAAATAGAAGCACGGAAGAAGGAAAATGTCTTTTTCGTATTCTGAGTGAAAAGAACCGCTAACGGTGAATTAAACGGCTTTCAAACATGTGCAGAGCAAATGTAGAAGATCCTAGCAAACCATGGACTCCAACAAGTTCAACAACGCATCGAGACTCTTGGAGGTTTTCATCTTTTCTGCTGTGAATGGCCCAGGAGTTTCCACCAAGTCATTGTGGATATCGACAAAGTGAATATTTGTCCAGGTAGTTGGCGATTCTGACCAGAAATTTGGTTTGTCCACCTTTTGTCGGGGTTGAAAAGGGTGATTTGGCTCCATCGATGCTTATGACCAGTTTCTGGTCTAATGGTCTTGGGTCCTCTGCCGTTAGACTGGATAAATAACCGGGATCAATACCCTTTACGTGCTTTCTCGCTCCCTCCGTCATGTTGAATTAGTGTTTCTTGCCACCGACCAAAATAATTCCCAGCATGCAACGCACGCTTTTGTCAACAATGAAACTCGCCTATACAGAGTTACATTTAATGTCCACATAGGCTCTCTATGGACAGCTTTTATTGCTGGTTCAATTACCAGTAATAAAACCATTTCCCACAACACTTTAGAGTTAAGACGGCCTTGACAACAAATGGCCATGACCTTTGACTACGTCCCTTCGAACCACGTGAATCCTCGCAAAACTATGGTCCTCACATCTCTGCTCACCCCCTCTGCTCCTCGCTTTTTCGGCAGCACTGTCTTGCCTAACCAGTTTTCTGTGGGAAACACTGATTACTGTTTTTTATTGTTTAAAACTTTTAAAACTTGAGTAATACTAATTGTTCAGGGAGACACGATCACTCGGTCAACAATAAAATATCCTCATTAATGTTCAATAATGGTCACAAATTTATTTTGTGATTTACGAATAATGTGTATTGACTTGGGTTGTGAAGATTTGTGACTTTTAAAATATGGGTCCCCAGAAAAAAAGGTTTGGGAAACACTGTGATAGTGTAACAGCTTTGACGTGACAGAAGAAGAGAGCACAAGTGATCCTGAAAAAAGTAGATTTGTAGATATTTTTTAATTTTGTTCTGCCTGTGTGTCTGATCACAGTGCAAGAATAATTTTTGCGGTTCACTTTTACATACAGTACAGTTATAAAAACCCTTTATGCACTGAAGTCTCATGTATATGCTGGCCACTATGAATAACAAAACAAAAACTCATACTCATTTACAAGAATAAAACTGCAAGAAAACATTTTATAAGTGAGATGTTAAGATTTTGTTGGTTGCATTCACGCCCAAACTACTCCATCTTACATCTCGATCACACAGAGTTAAAACTAAAAATAGCTCGACTGCAGCTTATAGAACCAAATGTCCTGTAGCTGTTTGTCTGTTTCTGAGCTGTAGCAATAAACCATGTCATGTCCTGTAAGTCCTCACAGAGACGCCGTCAAATCTCACATTAGCAGATTTGTTTTAGCTCCAGTTTTCAGTCACGCCGATTGAAAGAGAATGTTTTATTTCAGTCTCTTTTCAAGTTGTATCAAAGTTTGGTGTATTTATGTTTGGGTTTGGGTGAAGGGTTGAGAGATTCCCATGTCTGATCCCCCCCCCCCCCCTCTCTTTGTTTTTTTCTTTCTTTCTTTCTCTGTGACCAATAGTTCAAGCTCATTTCTCCTCTCCCTGCCCTCTGTAACTGGACCACAACTGGACACAAGCTTGTGCGTATTGCTGCAAGTGCAAATTTTTAACACATTATCAACATTAAAGGCGAAAATACATAAAATAGACTCTTGTTACTTAAAATAGATTCTTGTTACCTCCTCAAAAACAGACCTGGAGTTGTGTTTTGTTTCATTCACATGTTTGAGGAATCCTTTACTATTA
This sequence comes from Boleophthalmus pectinirostris, assembly GCF_026225935.1. Lineage (NCBI taxonomy): Eukaryota > Metazoa > Chordata > Actinopteri > Gobiiformes > Gobiidae > Boleophthalmus > Boleophthalmus pectinirostris. Next base: position 9,557,586 of record NW_026571175.1, read on the forward strand.
GTCGGTCTATATCTCTAAAGCTCAAAATGCTTTATTCCACCTTGTGATGTCATGAAGCAGAAATGATTCTAGTGAAGGTGTATCGAGTTTAAAAACAGCGCAGCACTTCCAGGATTAACATATGACATCACAAGTTGGAGTGTTTTCCGTTTGAGAGAAGAACTCCTAATAAATATGCAAGATTTGTGTCCAGAGTTGTTTTTTGATAAGAATACAACATTATAACATAGATCAGAAAATAGCATAATATGGGCTATTCTCCGGGAATTTCTCTGTATTGTCTATTTATTAATGTGAAGAACGTCCGTCTGTGTGTGTCCTCCTGTTTGTTTGTCCGTTCCACGCATAACTCTCGGACCACTCATCCAACTGATCTCAAATTCAGAGGGTGTCATTTTAATGGGAGGAGTGTGCGCAGTGCCAAGTTTCGTGCTGTTAGAGCAAAAAATAGCCACAAAAAGGAGTGACATATAAGCGCTTTAGGTTGCATTTTTTGTATGAAAAGTGCTCTATAAATAAAGTTTGATTGATTGATATTTTAAATTAACTTTTGGAGTGTAGCCAGTGATAACTTCAGAAATTGTCCGCGTTTGTTTATTTATTGTTTGTTTATTACGGGCTGTGCACTATACTAGCATTAACTTAAAGGTGCATTGTGTAACTTTTCTCTTGAAGGGTCTATCACCTGCTTGTTTCTATGGATATGTCATTGCTCTGCCTGAAATGTTCCACAGTATGACATTAAACAGCTCTGCCTTACATGTATTCATTTACAAGTGGTTTTATAGCTAGAAAATCAGACGTTCTGACTGTGAGTGGGTTGGCCTCTCCACGGATCTGACCTGTAACCTGGCCTGGTTTGGTCTCCGTGACAATACTCGAAAACATTCCAGACAAAGTTGTAACATCTCCTTGAAGAAAAGAATCGGTCGAACCCTCCACCAGAAAAGTCACACAAGGCATAGATCTTTGCGATTACTTAAGTCCAACCTTAGCGTTCAGACCGTTACCGCTGATATTTATACAGATGGACTCATTGAACCTCAGAGTGGAATGAGAAGACGATTCCCAGAAGCATTTTGGTATTCTGTTTGCTCATCATCAGATTACTTTGTAGATGGCTCCAAGTTAATTATTTTGTAATTGGGTTCAACACCAGTGCGACTCTCAACAATGAAATATACGCCACTAAATTTTAATCCTTACCATGTCCGTAGGTTGTCCGTCAATGCTGTAATTTCATCTGATATTTTTGGACGGACTTAAAAGAAAGATATGAAAACATGTTTCGGGACTCGCATAGATACAGGGGTGAGGGTTACAGTGACCTGCCCGCTATGCACTAGTTTGAATATGAATTATGAGCTGCATATCAGAAATGTTTCAGAGGGATTCCACAGTGGATATTATTGAGTTGGCTTTGGATCCTCACTGTCAAAATCATGAAATAGTACAGCTACTCTTCATGGGAAAATGTCATAAGCGTTACACAACTGTCCGGATACGCAAGTGAAAGCGAATGGATAAAAAGCACTTTGACATAGTTTTGAATTTGAAGTTTTTAGCTCATTAAAATTGTATTTGATGATATAAATGTCCACAGTTTAGTTGACACACTAATGTTTTCTAACACAAATCAGAATGCACATATTTGTTTTTAAAGGAGCATTTTGTAACTTTTCTGTTGGGCGTCCACCACTTGCTTGATCCATTGAGAAACATAAGTGCTATGGGACAAGCTGAGTATACAGTCGTCCTTCACTATAATGTGGTTCACCTTTCGCGGCCTTGCTGTTTCGCTGATTTTTTATTTTATTTTATTTTTTTAACAGTGTATGAAAGCGCATTGTGTTCCTCGCCCTGCATCCTGATTGGCTAAGAGACTGTAGACCATTGTCCATCAATCTCCTGTACAGTACAGAATGCGTTCAGCTTGACAAATTTACATAAATGTTTGATCTCTAGCAGTGTGATTCTGAAGTGCTGTATGTTTCTCCCCGACAAAACCCACAATGTCGACAAAATGTTCTGCACCGACAAAGGCAGAGGAAGACGCAAACCCATGAGGTTCATTTGGTCTTCCGATAATTTCTTCCTCAGAGTGGTCACGTGATGTTTCTGTGGCGTGTCCGGTCAGCTGATTTAAACAGGTTTTGGCGCTGTCTTCCTACTGCTGGAGGCAGGACGACAGCGCCATCTGCAGTCCAACTTCCTCAGGACAGAATCCCAGGTGTGTGAGAGTAACAAAGCCCCCTCGTCCCGGTTTATAGTTCCATGGACACGTCACAGAAACATCACATGACCACTCTGAGGAAGAGCGCTAGTGAGCAGTCGAAACTGTCAGGTATGAAAACAAATTCTTGGTCTGAAAAAAGAACCTAATAACATAAGACGCAAACCATCGCACAAAAAGTTGGACTTCTGGACATGATGAAGGTAGAAGTTACACGGCTGTAGGATGCCTTTACGGAATAAATTAATCTTCATTTCGTCACATAAAGAAGGAAGAAAATAACTTAAGGACGACAGCAGCAATACGTTTTAAGAAGGATGCAAAAAGGGTTGTAACTGTCCTGTCTGAGGAAAGTGTATGAAGTGTGTGGTGAGGGGTTTTACAGCCTTAAAAGAGATATAATAATTGTAAAAAAAATTAAGCTGACTACTTCACGGACTTTGCCTATTTCGGGTTATTTTGAGAACGTAACCGGCGCGATAAACGATTTATTGATTCCTTGTGAAGGAAATTCATTCTCTGCATTTGACCAGCCAAGCAGTGATGCATTTAGTCTAAATAGATCATTATTACAGAGAGAAAGAGAGCGAGAGAGAGATACTTTTTTGATCTTGAGGGAAAATCAAGTTTTGCTGCAGCAGCATTTACACTGCACTTCTCTTTGGCCTTTGTGTCCCAGTCAAATGTGCAGTTTAACAAGACGACTGGTCAGGAAGGGTCAACAGATCTGTGTCAGGACAGTTTGAGGAGAGGAAGAGAAAAAAGTGTGCCTCTGTGTCCTGCAGTATCAGAGCAGAGTCCAGGGTGAACACAAAGGGAAGGCCTCACTCTTACTCCATTCCTGTGTTTTTGTTGGTGATGAAATGATTAATTCCCTCCGAGTTCCTCTGGAATGTCTTGGAGTATTTCCTCTGAAGGTCTTCTAGCCTCTTGCACAGTTCATTCCCTCAAAGGATTTCCTCTGAAGATCTTCTGCCACATTTGCTGCCACATATGGTGTAAAAACTCTGCAGCATCTCAAATGTCCATAACTAGATCCGTAGCTATCTCCTCAGCTGGCCTTCAGCACGATCTCCATGGATACGAGAAATACAAACAGCTCATTTCAGAAATTGTGATCTAAGATTAACATGTACAGATCTGTAATTCCAAATTTGTCATAATCATGCTTCTAATTTCTTTTCTGATCTAAACAGCCCACAGCACTGTTCCTCTCTCAGGACTATGCACGACTATTAAAGCTGGTACTGAGTGTTCTGATGAGGCTGACGAGCAGCAGACACTTGGAGGCAGAGCAGCTCTCACATAAACACAGATTTATCTCCATCTGTTTTCAGGACCAAGATACTTACGCACTTGTAAAATGTAACAGTGAAACATCCAGACTACTGCAGCGTGTTTTCGTGAAACAGGACTGTCTTCCCCCTCCTCCCAGCATGGCTTTAAACAACTGATCCCCACTGTTTATCCCACAGAGCTCTACCATACATCAAAACCTATACCTGTTACTATTCCTAACACGGAACAGGCTCCCAGCACGTGATTCCGCTATACACAGCCAATAATGGACAAACGCAGCGTGTCCACTTCTTGTGCCCTTTACTGACATTTTGTACAGAGGAAAACTAAAAGCCAAAAAGATAAATAATTCATGTGCAGAAAGCAATTTAAGTTATTTGGCTAACATGCCCTGAAATAGCCTGAATAATGAATAAAAATGGACATTTATATACTAACCACTTTGTTGCCCATAGTTTTGTGTTTAAAGGTGCACTGTGTAACTTTTCTAGTGAGGGTTGGACACTTGCTTATCTCCAGAGAGTTGTTATTGCTTTGCCTGGAGTGTTCCACAGTATGGCATTTCACTGATCTACCTCAGATTTTTGTTCAATTATAGGTGTTTTAAAATGCACTGAAAAACATGCATATTTACTGTGAGTGTAGGTGCTCACCTCTCCACAGATCTGACCTGTAACTTGGCTCTAGTGGTGTCACATGTTTGTTTAACCTGCCTAAAGCTGCTATATTATGCAAACTTGACTCTTGTGAGCTTTTAGCCATGGTATAATCATGGAGAAAAATCCTGCACACTGTCTTACTTGCAAATTGTGAGATTTATTAGGACAAACTGTGCAACGTTTCGGCACTAGGCCTTTGTCAGGCAAACAGAATGAGAGCTCAGGTGGCCATCTTAAATAGGGTGTGGCAAGCACCCAAGGGTGACAGGTCAAGGTAAAGAAACAGTGTACCAAAACACCATAATTCACAAAACAAAGACAATCAACATATAGTGTAATAATAATGATACTAATATTAATAATAATGAAATATTAATCCTAGTACAAAAATCACAGAATAATAATAGAAAAATAAGAATAATATCTGGATACATATGGGTCCAGTTAAGTGGTAACAGAGGGAAACAGGGGCAGATTTTTGACATTCAAATGTCTCTTATTCAGAAACTAGAGGGACTATTGAAATAAGTAAAGTATCAGAATGTAGGAAAGAGTTACACTCCAACAGGGTCAAGTTAAACCTGTGATATTCTTTCAAGTTGTTGACAAAAAATTTAAAAACTCATGTCGGTAACAGAGGGAATGAAATATGCAGCACTTTTTGGGCAATAAATACAAACAGTGATAACTAGTGGTTCTCACTTCCATATCCTTAACAAACTGGTTTGAATATTTGCTTCATATAGTTTTCTACCATATGGTACAAGATTAGGTTGAAAAACCTCTTACTTTTTGAGTCATGAGATTTTTTATGAAGAAAGGTCATGGTAACGGAGGGAAAAGTAACAGAGGGAAAATTGTGTAAGCAAGTAGAAGGTGCAGGATTTTACATAATTTGTCGCTTTTTTCTTCCAAATACTTTAATATTACTTCAACTGAAAGGAAACTATTTCTATCAAATAAGTCAGTCCTTCCAAGCAAATTTTTGTCATTTTAAATACATTTTTTTTGGAAAAATCATGTACCTTCATCAACAGTTCAAAGATGGAATAACACAAGATATGATGAAATACATCCATTTATTTACATGATTTTCAGGTCTGTGAAATTTGGGAAATAATTTTTGTTCCATGTTTCATACATGGTCTGTTTAAAACGTATGTAACTTTAGAACCAAAAATGGTACAGAAAAAAGGTAAACAGTTTCATAAACTAGAGTACATATGTATCTGTTCAATACATTTTTATATCAGATGCATTAACTTTAATTTTTGGCCTTGCTGTTTACTTCTGCTTGACCGGGCCCATATAGACATAGTATATTTAAATATATATAAATTTAATAATATTTGCAAGTAAGACGGTGTGCGGGATTTTTCTCCATGTTCTTGGGCTGCTTCCACTCCTCCAATGCACCCATCTTAAGTAACTGATGTGCGAAGTTCTCATTCTTTTATAGCCATGTTATAATCAGAAACACCTCATAAACATACTTGGAATTATGTTTTGTTTCATTCACAAAAGTTTGAGTAATCCTTTATTTTTAGTCTTTCTACATCTCCAAAGCACAAAATTCCACCTTGTGATGTCATGAAGCGTTGGTTTTCAAGTTAACTGCCACCCTTGTTTAGTTAAGACTGGAAATTCTAGGGGTGAAATTATGAAAATGAATCTAGTGAAGGTGTATGGAGTTTAAAAACATTGATTTCTGACATGACATGATTGGTCAAAGCGTCACAACATCGAAACAAGCAGAAAAATCTAACTTTTGTTGCGTCCAGTGGAGAGAAAAGCAAACATCTTCCGTGTCCACAAATGCACAAACTTAACTTACCATACTCACATTTGATCACAAAATATACAAAATAGTGTGTCTTGACGCTAAAATGTTTGAAGTACGTCTGTCAGTGTCACCATGTTTGTTTTGGTTCGTTTGGGTATTTCGCCTTTGGCTTCCACTCAAACCTCAGTGCTGCGACTTGATTGGTCCACCCACCCAATATGGATTCTCCTGAGTTTGCGAACCCACAAACTTTGCAAAAATCCATCTTCCTGTGCAAGGTTAAGCAAAAGCATCTCCATGGAGACAAGAGGATGGTTGGGCCTGTAGTGTGTTTAACAGGAGGCTATACAAGACCTCTGTGTATAAATTGTCCCATAGCCCTTGTATATGTGGCTCTCGAGAATGCAGTCCTGCCATGCCTCTCTCATGAGCTTACAGCTTAAGGCAGAACATAAATCAGTCCTTATAGAGTGTGTTGAGCAGTTTGCTTTTGCCAGCTTTTCGTCGCAATGACCTAAGAACTAAATACAATCTCCAACACGAACGTACAGAGACGCTTGATTAATTCCAGGGACCGGTCCTCATATCCCCTTACACTGCACCAGGGCCACTCATTTTAAATGCGTGCGACATGTTGAACCGCACCCACATCTTAAGAACCTCACAATGAAGACTATAGCTGTGTTTCTAGCTCACTATATATTGTCTAATGGGACAGTGACCAAACATTACTTTATAATCTGTATGTGAGTAATACGGGCTGGGTCGGCATTCAAATCAGTGTATTTTCCTCTAAAGCCTGAATAGATGGGAAATATCAGATTTACTATATTCCCATGTCCAGTTGTAAAATAATGTGGGGATAAAAAGATATATTTAATGGATTTGACATTGCTGACAGGAGCCTGAATGGTCCCATTAAGTATAAATAGTGACTACATATTGTGGACACGGTTACTGTGGTTACATGTGTTTGTTGTTCTGCTAAAACTGGGCAAAATGCTGGATTTCATTGGTATTTAAAGGTTAGGTTGACATTTAGAGAAAGAAGACAATTGCAGATGACTCGGATCAGTTTTAGACCTGCCATTTATGCTGAGATCAGGCCAATCAGTTCATGTCACTCTCACAGACAGATGCAGGATAAGGGTGTAATGTTACACTAAAATCTAAATTCGGTTTGATTTTTCGTTTAGTATAATTTGCAAAATTTACTAAATACACTGTTCAAAAAAAAAAGTAAACAAAAAGGAACACACACAACACACGCATACAAAAAAAAGTTGGACATCTATACAAGTATGGACAGGACAATATCTTAAGCTACATTCAGACTGACTTTTTTTGTGAAATCAAATTTTTTTATGAGGTCGTTCACATTTCCAATGAAATGTGACTTGTACGTGATCTTCAGTGTGAACTTTAAATGCCCCAAAAGTGTGATGGAAGTAGTCTAAACGCTGGGTTTGTGTCCCAAAATATAGTCCAGTTCTTTGTAAAATGGGCAGGTTACACGTCCAGAGCCGCTTCCTTTGTTTTGTTCTTTAGCCTCCTCACAGACTCTTTATTTTTTGTTGACACTGGAGCCAGGACCGCCTGTTGCCGGGCTCGGCCATTTCTTTGGCAATCATTTCAAAAACTGCCCGGTTCCGATAAGACCCCTCCAATTTGGCCTGAATACAGCGATTTCCCCCCAAATATTAATTCACTTGCTAACCTCGCTTTCCCTCCATTGACTAGACTCTGAGCCTGATGTGGAGGTGGGATGCATGTGACTTGGCCGTTCAGACTGAAGTCGCATGTCAAAAGATCAGATATGTATCAGTTTTAGGAGCACATATCCAAGTGGCCTCGGCAGCATTTGAAAAAATCTGATCTTTGTCGTTCAGACCAGAGTAATGCACGGGTCTGTTTTTGGAGATCCGCACCCGTGCAGTACAGCACCGCACCCGCCCGTAAACCTGTGATTTTGTCAAAGTTAAACCCGCACCCGCCTAGACCCGTTAACATTCCACCCTTCACACACAAATTAAAAGCATTCTAACTGAATCATCATAAGCTGAAATGTTACGACTTCAAGAATTAGGCTACAATCACGAAATGAAATGATCAATACGAATTCACAGATGCGACTCGACTGTCAAAATACGTCATCACTTCACAGGCATTATTTACTGAGCAGAAGAAACATTGAGATGGCGAACGTCTTCGCCACACACGCCATGGACTGAACCAAGACTAAACCGGGACTAACCTAGGGTTGATTCCAAGACAGAACCAGGAGGACTAAACCAGGACTGACTAAGACACATGGGTACCCGACCCAGTGCAGGACTGGTTCTGTCATTAAAAGACCAGACACAGGTCGCATAGGAGTGAAAAAATCGGACACAAAAGGATGCCATGTCTTTTAAATGGGAAATGAACAATAGTTGCACTTGAGTGGCAACAATGACAGCCCATAAAAAAGCACTGGTTTTGCATGTGGAGGTCATTTCAGGTTTCTGCCTCTTGGTCTTTTTTGGCCGATTTATGAATAAAAACAAAACACATCTTCAGATAAGTGATGAGGAAACAACATTATAACATGGATCAGAAAATAGTGTAATATAGGCCCTTGAGACAGTACAGTTCTATTCTAAAACCGCAGTTAAACTTTATCTACCCTTAATATGCTCCACCAAGTAATAAGTCATAAGCCAAAATGAAGACAAATACTACATCATAACTTAACCTGAGCTACCCTTTACTTTCACTTCCTCTTTTGTGTGTCCTCTTCACATCCCATCTGTGTTCTGTTACTTCACTTTCAAAGTATATGGAGCACGACAGGAGACCGGAGACACTTATTTGGCGATTGTGGCCCTCTCTTAAATCTCCGCATAGTATTGTCCTTGCACACGCACGCTCACACAGACAGTCGGTTAGCGTGTATGCAGCATCTTACCGCCGGTTAGCATGAGCGAACACTTGCACATGCAGTTGTCGTTGTCCACGTCCTTGGTGCTGAAGTCTGCTCCGTGGATCACCAGGCTGCTCTGTCGGCCTGCGGTCCCACTGTGGCTTTTAAGGAAGAGCCTGGAACGCAAACAAAAGGAAGGAGTTTTAGCAAGGACAAGATCTTCCATTAAAGGTCCTATATTACACGACATTGACTCTTGTGAGCTTTAGGCCATGTTAAAATGTTGTTACCTCGTCAAAAACATACCTGGTGTTGTGTTTTTGTTTCACTCACACATGTTTGAATTTATTATTAGTCTGTGTATATCTCCAAATGCTCTCTTCTACCTTGTGATGTCATGTAGTGGTAATCTGAGTTAATGGCTACCTTTCAACTTTAGTTCAGTACAGATTGGCAATTCCAGGGCTGAAAACATCCAAATGATTCTAGTGATCGTGTATGGAGTTTAAAAAAAGTAGTGGAGTATGTATTACTGTATTACTGCATTTCTGTTTTAGAGCCTAAATATACTAGTCAGGCTGGTGCCATGTAGTGTCTCTACTCAGTTTCATTTCTCTCCAGCGACTAGATTTGCAAGAATCACGAAAGTTGTAGACCGCGCACCGGCTAATCATCGAAGAACTGTGAAGCCATGACGTCAAACTCAAGCACCTGTCTAGGTCAATTTTGTGGTACAGCACAACAGTAAACAAAGCGGTCGAGATGGATGTAGACGAAGACAGACATTCTGTGTTGGCAACGATTCCCGAGATTGAGGATTTAAAGCCGGAACAAAGAGAATGTTTGGTGAATTTTATCAACGGGAAAGACATTATTGTCCTTCTTCCTACAGGATTTGGTGCATTACATATGTCACAACCAAATAGCAGCGATTGGTTAAATTTTTAAAAAGTACCCGCCTACCATCGAGCGAACAAATCCTAATGCTGTGAGGTCAGACGGTTTCCACGAAGTGAAACCGGCTGCTGAATCAGGCTACAAATATACAGGGTAACTCCAGGTATTATTGATAAGGAAGCAACCTTATAAAATAGATTAGAAAATAACGTTATATGCGCCGTTTAACACCACTCAAAATTAAAAAATATGAAAGCTAACAAAGCCTTTAGTCATTTTGTTGTTTAATGGTTTGATGATGTCTTAGCTGAAATTAGAAAACATACTTAGTGTTTTACTTAGTGTTTAGGAATATATGCTTCGGAATTAGTACAAGGAACAGTGTTTTGTTCAAAGCGGTGCTGTTTTCTCCACAGTATGCCATTAAATGAGGTAACAAAACAACAAATGCCAATATAAAGGTCAGATCTGTGGAGAAGCATCCCCGCTGACAAAAAGAATGCATGATATTTTTTCAGCAATAGAAACTGAAATATGAAATTGTGTGGCCAAACCTCCTTGTCTAAGCCTGTTCTCGTCAAATCTGAGAAGCTACACAAGGCTGGGCCTGGTTAGTACTTGGAAGACACACCACTGGGGATACTGTTGTGTCCTTAGGCAAGACACTTAACCACATTGCCAAGTATGAGTGTGTTGTGCGTGTGAGTGTTGATGGTGGTCGGAGGGACAGATGGCGCAGATGGCAGCCTCAAAAAAGCACTAGAAGACTAATGCGTTAAATGTAGGATGGATAGGTTTAATGGCATTCTGGGGAACATTCCAGACAAAACAATAACATCCACGGAGACAAGCCTCAAAAAGAAAGTTACATATAACACCTTTAAAGGGCCCATATCACACTGTTTTGTGATTTATGTTATAATGTTGTTTCCTCATCAAACATACCAGGTGTCGTGTTTTGTTTCATTCACACAAATTTAGGCTGAGCTCTTCTCTCAAGTGCTCCACTGTTTTTTTTAAACTCCATACACCTTCACTAGAATCATATGAAAGAATTTCAGCCCTGGAATTGCCAGTCTATGCTGAACAAATGGTAAAAGGTAGCTGTTAACTTGAATTCTAATGCTTTATGACAATGGAGTTTTTTGAGTATTTTGAGCTTTGGAGATGTAGACAGACTAATAAACCATGTTTGAACATGTCTGAATGAAACAAAACACAACTCCAGGTCTGTTTTTGAGGAGGTAACAAAATTGTAACATAAATTAAAGCTCACAGGAGTCCATTTTTTTTCTAATTCATCAGCCGGTTTCACTTCGTGGAAACTGTCTGACCTTGCAGCATTAGGATTCATTTGCTCAACGGTAGGCAGGTAGTTTTTTCATTTAACCAACTGCTGCTGTTTGGTCATGACATATGTAATGGGTCGCTAACGGGGCTAACTGGTATATTAAGCTTTTCCTAAATCTCGTAGGAAGAAGGGCAACGTCTTTCCCCTTGATAAAATTCACCAAACATTCTGTTTGTTCTGGCTTTAAATCCTTGATCTCGGGAATCATTCACAACACAGAATATATGGCTCTTTCCTGATTGGCTGATGCCAGGACTCGCACTTCCGGGGTTCTTACAAACCACCTAGTGTATTTTGATTCCTGACCTAATTGCTGGAGAGAAATGAAATTGAGCAGAGGCACTAGGTAGCGCCAGCCTGGCTACTTTAATGTGTCCAAATTTTCTGAAACTAAACAGACTGTTTGATGTCTGGTCTTTTCATTCCATCTCTACTCTATATTAACGCAAACCTACAAAAAATCTGGGCATTTTCATTCCAAAATATAGTGTTGCCTAAAAAGAAGAGAAAGATTTATGCGTTCACACATGCAGAGCAGCCCGCCTGAGTCTGAAGGCGTCTGCTAAAACCATCTCCTCCTCTGTGTTCATTTACACCAGTGTGACCAGTGTATACAGCAGACTAAACAGAGCAGTGACCCCAGACCCCAGACCCCAGCACCACAGACCAGCCTGGTGAAGACATCAGCCACAAACACCAGACCGCGCAACCATACAGCGAGAAATATGACCATGTGGGGTGGGAGTTTCAGCTAGAATTTCTTTTGAATAATAATTTCAATGGGTTTTTTTCATATTGAAGATTCAGCCTTTTGTACACATGATACTGTTTTTGAAATACAGAACCCAACGTGAAGTTAAAAGTCTGGAAAACATTTAAACCATTAAACAAAAAGTGAACCTCTTCTGCTATAGTCTTTGTTTGCTTTTTCATTGAATTTTTTCTTTTTTTTTCTTTTAAAGCTGCACTATGTAACTTTTCTTTCAAACTGTTTGTCTCAACGATTATTGCTTTGCATAGAATGTTCCACAGTATGGCCATTATATGTAGATATATCGTGCTAGGACTCAATTGCAGGTATTGTTAGTATTGCTATGTAGCTGTGAAATCACATAAGGGGTGTCCTCGATGTATTGCTATGGTATATTCAGAAGTTACCATGGAGATAAAGCACACATTAGCAAACACTGTCAAAAAGTTTAAAGAAACTAGGGGTGTAACAATATTCAAGTCTCATGATACGATATCGTCACCGTATGAACCTCACGGTACGATATTTTTTGCGATCTCGTGGGAAAGCTCACAGTATGGTGCAGAGGCTTACAATTAGGAATGTAACAATATCCAAATCTCTCTGTACAATATTTTCACAATATACGTCTCACAGTACGATATTTATTGCGATATTTTGTGGAGGCTAACACAATTGTGAATATGCTACTTTTTGCTCTTAAAATGCCTTGACAAGTCTTAATCCAAAGAACTAAGACTTAAAAGTGTTATTTCTTCTTGTAGTCTACACTACAAAGGGTCATGGTCTATGTAGTTCCCTCTGTCATATTTTAGCTGTTGCTGCACCATAACTCTTAATTTAAGCAAAGAGACTTGTAATTCGATATATTGTGATGGTCCACGATATTATTGTGAGAACTTTGACGATACGATATCACGATATTTTGGTTATTGTTACATCCCTACTGAAAACTCAAGAAAGTGCCTGTGATCATTACAAGCGTTCATGGTCATGTTTAGGAGTCCGATTTACATTTGATTTACACAAAAAGGTGGGAGTCATTGAAAAACTGTTGGCTATTGCTATTTAGCTCGTGAATGTAATTTTAAGTTTAAGAGACTTGTTTAAGAGCACATATCATCTCAGCTGTTCTAGTTCCAACAAAATCTGCTCTTTTTGGTCAGATTGCATAAAAAAATTTAAGATTTTTTATTTTTTTTTTGTATTCTACCATGAGTCTCTATACAGAACTGATCTGCAACTTCAGATCCATAGAGAAAGACATCAAGACAGGCATGTGGTTGAACCCTTCACCTGAAAAGTTGCAGACTGCTGCTTTAAATGACAGTTTGAAATATGACTTAACTTCAATCATTTATTATAAGTTCAATCTTTTCTCACAAAGAGCCATTCCCAAATGGAGTGTGTGGGTTCAGATCTGCATTTTTCTTTTTAATGGGAATTTAAAGCCTGTACAAATGGGAGGGGTTTCGTCCCTAATGATAAAGTCTAAAATATGTTCCAGCTATTTAGCATCAGGTGTTAAGTGTTCTAATGATCTGACAGTCCCACTGTCACTGGCCCATTACACATGATGGACGGCCGTGTTTGGACAGCTGCAGACAGGACTCATTAGTGCCTCCGGGGGCCGAGAGTGGCAGTGCGTCGCTGAGGGGAAATCACTAAAGCCACTAAACCAATATGTGCAATATCCTACAGTTCTGGTGAGTCACTGAACCTGCTGCAGACCAGTGGACATGAGGCGTTTGGACAAGGGCCTCAGAGCTTAGTGCATACATGTAGGTACAGAGCAAAGCTGTCAGTAAGGCACACTCACTGTTTCCACTATCACATCACGTAGTGTGAATGGTCTCACAGCTTCCATTAAGAGAAGACAGAAGTCTGACATCACAATTCATTTAATACAAAAAAAAAAAAAACAAACATTTAAATTTAAACTAATTCACTGTGTATTCTTATTTTGTCTCTTCAGAACAACACTGAATGCGTTGTGGTTCTTAACCTTTTTTTGACTTTTGATGATCTGTTTTATGCACTTACTGCCTCATACCGTTTTTGCTGTGGTGTGACACCCACTTGAGGTGGACTCTGGAGTCTGACTCCCAAAGGAATTAATCCAGACGCCGTGGCACCTCTACTGGCACCACCGAGTTGCACGTGTGCGGTCTGAGCTACTCTCACTACTCGTAATTATACACAATATTCTTGACCACCGGACTGGACTGCACGTGTGCGGTCTGAGCTCCTCTCGATACTTGCAATTAAACAGAATACTTGTGACCACTGGACTGGAGCCACACCGTGTGCAGTCTGAGACAGGGGTAATACAATATTTTTAGATTATATTAAATCATGTTCATCCCATTTAGACTAGCATGGGGATCCAAATAAGAAAAACAATCATATGAAATATAGAGTTTACATCTGTTACACCTACCATTTGCAACACTGAGAACCACCGTTCTAGAACATAAGGTCAGGATACAACTTATAGTATTTCATTGGGATACTAGAATTGTTTCCTGATTTGTTGCAAGTCGTATCTAAAACTGCAGATGTTTTGAAAATGTTTTCCAGCTCTGAGTGACTCACAGCCAGCACTTTCACCACATTAGTCTCAGCTGATCCTAAAGAAAAAAGTGTATGGTAAAACTGACAGAGAGGAGATAGTGTTTTCTATTACAGAGCCAGGTTTCTGTCATACTCGGCCAAGATAACGGTTGGATTTGTTGAGTGATACTTTGACAGCCTCAGCTCATCAGATCATGTTCACCAGGCCAAATATTACATCAACCACATCCTCACTGTCTGTTCTTGCTTACTCACACAATACAGAAGGTGCTGTTTTGTATATTTACAAGAACACAACACACAGTTGGAAAAGACATCTTGAGCAGCAAGGAAACTTTGGCCGAGATGACGATATGAAAATTGGATGTTTTGTATAATGATAGCTTTTTGGTTGGCAGTAGTACTTGCAGGGTAAATAAGAGTACTGTAGTGGTCATTTCTTTAAATTGAACCATTTGTCAAGGTTGATTTGATTTCTGTTTGTAAAACAGCGTAATCTTGAAGTAGATCTTAAAGGGCCTATTTATGATTTGTTATAATGTTGTTTCCTCATCACAAACATAACTGGAGTTGTGTTTTGTTTCATTCACACATGTTTAACCCACAAACTCTGATTCATTACGTTATAATTTGGACATTTTAAATAGCAATATTCATTTAAAACTGATGACATTTTGCAAATAAGCAGTTATAATATGCACAAATCACTCCAAACACACATTTGGGTGAGTAAATGTCCAAATGTCCAATAAAGTTTGTCTAAGTCTAAGTGGATGGTGAGGGGAAAGAACTATAACATGATTAAAAGTTCGGAAAAAGTCAATTTTGTACAATAGCTGTACTTTAAGGTGTGAGTACTCAACCACTGTACCGCAAACAAAGATTAAGTCAATGCCAATCCACTGAAATAAATCAAGAGAAATGTTTTATAAAATAATAAAATAGTTTGATATCTTGTAAATGAGATTAATGGATTGTGTTGACATGCAGCGGCCTAAAGGGAAACTGGCAGAGCATGTTAATATCCAAATGTTCCTTGTAAAGTAAATGAGAAACACAACTGGTCAAGGCTCATTAAAAATCACACTGAGTAATAAACAGAAAATATTTCATGTAATGCCTGCGGGGAAGAGGTTTTAGTCAAATATGTGGCAAATCATTTCAGAATAGGTGATAAAATTAACACATAAAAGAGAGGATCAGCTTTTATTTTCTTGTTCACTTTTAGTTACTGAGTGGGAATGTTTTGTCGTATCACCTTCTTCGGTGTCGGGTGTATCTTAACTCTCCTCAAACGGTCTTTGTTCTAAACTCTGCTCGAACCCACTTGAGAATCATGTTTTGTTCTTGAAAACATTGTGTGCTAACCTTCAGATCACACTCAACTCTCACTAACAGTAATACAACATATGACCACTGAACCTTTGTGCTGATTTAAAACTCTGATGAATTCAATTTCCATCTTTCCCAACAGAACATTTATTTCAATTATTGTGAGAAGAAATACTTTGATTTTACAGCTATTCTCTAAAATAGTTAAACGGGGTATTTTACTACCCCAGCTCATGCCAGATTGATACACGTGTCTCTCTGAACTCACTTCTACACATTATCAATCTGGGATGGTTCTCACTTAAAGCCACTGGAAAATGTGGAATGTCATGATGACTGTTTGAATTTGATAAGTGTCAGAACAGCTGAACAAGATGGAAAAAAATAAATAAAAAAATGTTACGTCCAGTTGAGAGAGCACAGACCTCTTCCCATTCCTGAAATGCACATTGTTTACGTTCTGCATGTTTTTCACAAATAAAATAGCCGTATTGACGTCACCGTGTTTGTTTTGGTCCATTTCGCACTTCTCCTTTGGCTTCCACACAAACCTCAGTGCTGACACACGATTGGTTGCCCACCACCTCTCAGGCCCTATCACACCAGTCAGGGCCAAAATGAATTCTTGTGAGTTTGTGAGCTGACAAATATCACGAGAATCCATCCTGCTGTGCACAGTTAGTACTTTATATATGGGGTTTAACAGCGAATATGCAACATATTTAGATCAAACGTGTTACCTTATTGTTTTGAAAATGCTATATTTGCTGTTTTAACATGTTTCTTTAACTTGCCCAACTTTCGTTTTTTCGTTCTCTCTTTGCTCCTTGCTAAAAACACTCTCCCTTCAGAGCACTACCATAACACAAAGAAAGTGCATTCCGCTTATGAAACTACTGCACATCGCATCAAGTTTGTCAAGTTGCTGCGTACAGTTTTGTATCATGTTTTCATGAAGAATTGTCATGTGGGAGCGTGGGTGACGTAGGCTTGTGGACTGAGCATTGCACAAAATCGTACAGCTAACCGTGAGGAGGGTGGGAATAGGGCCCAGGAGAGATCACTAAAATAGTCAAACATGCAGGGATGACATCTAAAACCTCTTCAGGCATGTTTTTGAGGGAACATGGGCATGAGGGAACAAAGCTAAAAAGAGCAATTTATTTTATACCGTATTTTCCGGGCTATAAGTTGCACTGTCATTAAATGGTCTATTTTCAAACTTTTTCCACAAATAAACCGCACCGGACTTTAAACGAAACACAACAGTTCGATGGGTCAGTCGGACTTTGTTTGGCTCGTTTACATTGACTCTGGGCTTTGTTCAGTTGTGGCGTGTAGGGAGGGTGCTGTCTGGGACCGCTGGATTGTCGGCGTGTTCGCAGTGACTCAGTTGTTCAGTTGTGGCTCAGAGTGGCACATTACGCTCGCTTTTTCGGTTCGTTCCTCCGTTCCATTCCTTGTCCAAGTGGAGTGATGAGTGTGGCTGCGGGTGTTTTTCACTGCGTGGTCGCTGTCTGCTCAGTGCGTGTTTACGTGCGCTGCGGGTGGTGCGGCTTTGTAGTTTACTGAAGTCGTACTGGGACACCCAAGTGGATTTGTGTACAGGGCGCTCTGGATTGTGAGGCGTGCAATCGTTTTTTGATGGGGTTGGAGGCTTAAGAGTGCACATAATAGCCCGAAAAATACGGTAGTTTGCTATGGTCCAGAGTTGTTCTTCACTTAACATATGCCTACCGAGCATCCTGATAATTACGTCAATGACTTTATATAGAGTGAGCTCAATAATCACAATTATTTATTACCCAAATAATTTTGAAACTCTACCACAGCCAAGACTAATATGTAGAGACTTCACTGCCTGGCGTCACTCACCAACACTCACAAGGCGCTGCAGAACTGGTTGAGTTTTGCCCAAAGACACAATGACAAAATCCAGTTAGCCATTGTCTTCACCATCCACAACAAAACACACAGAACTTGGGAATCTTCCTCCTTTTCTCCCTCATCATTTCATCATACCATTGATGTAATTATCTTCAAATGTAACTTGATCTTTTTTTAGACATGCAAAGTGAGTGCTTAAAAGCTCGGACATTTCTCTTCCCCCGCACTGGTCCAACACTAATAATCAAATACCAATGATCCTTATTATATTGTGGCTGCTAGTGCTTTTAAGAGATGAATTTCACACTTCAAATAATGAATCAAACTTATTGGCAGGACAACTAAACCGCTAGGGTGACTGAGATAATGTTGTCTTTGTAATTTGTGCATGGTAACGCTGTGATACAGATTGGGTTTCGGTATGCGAATGCTCCAGAGGATTGTGGGAAATGAGCCGGATTGGGTCAGGTGAGGAATCAGATGTTTATGAATGAGCGGGTCCAGTACAAACCAGACTACGCGCAATAAAAACTAAATGTTATAAATATATCAGCATAAATGTGGCAAAAATGGCTTAGTTCCGAAGTTGTAGTTATTAAAGTTGCACTGTGTAACTGTAGGGAGATGATGCCTGGAATGTTCCGCAGTATGGAATCTACTGAACCAGCTCGTATTTATTCTACACAGGCCTGACCACAGACTGTATATATAAATGGACATAGCTGACCCGCTAACCGCCGCGTTTTAAGTAGGAAGTGAGCACGGGGGCGCATTTAAGGCTCCATTGACTCTGTTTCCTATTGACTTTACGTTGAGAAATTGTCGCCCTTCTCTCTGTAACTGCTGCAGCGAGCCCCGTCATTTTGGTTTTAAAATGTTTGCATTAACCCGCTCTACACGACCCTGGTGTTTTATTTCGCCATTTTGTCCGTTTATAAATTCCTATTCCTGATATGGAGATTGGCTCAGAATTCACCCCTGTAACCGCTAACCTCGTGAGTTTCATTTGACTGGAGACGAACGCTATGGGTGATGTCACACTTCCTTAATCCATTGTTTCCCAAAGACTGGGTCGCAAGGCATTTTATTTTTGGGGTTGCCTTGTCACGATCTGCATGTAGGTCTGTGTGGTGGATCCCTCTGCCACCACTCCACAGTGTTAGTATTATTTCATTTACATTACATTAAGTTAATTACAGCACATAATTTAATTCCTTTATTTAGACTTATATTCTAATTTGGGTGCACACATTTTAGTTAATATAAATCTGAATTATTTACTTACACTTGTTCTTTTTTTTTGTTTGAGTGACCAGATGGAGGACCCTTGGCAGAGACCATCCACGCCCAACAAAGGGGGGGAGCACTATTTAGTTTGTTTTGCTAAATTCGTTTGTCTAGTTTGTTTAAGGTTACTTTATTATCACTTATTAAATTCTGTATTAAACAAATTTGCCTTCTTGTTATTTTGATTAAGTTAGTGTAATGCTCCCTCTCAGGTTCAGTTTTAGTTGGTCCTTAGGTATTTAAACACCCCTGTTCTTTGACTGGTTGGGTTAGTTCTGTTTTGTTCAGTTTGATTTGAGGTTCCCCAGTTGGTTTTTGTACACGATTTACCTAATTTGAGCCTTTGTTAAATTGCATCTTTTTTTGACTTTATTAAATTTAGACTTATTTTCATACCTTGTCTTTGCCTTTCCGTTTGGTCCACTACAGCCTGCAATACAGTTCTTCAAATAGGCAACTTATGGATCCTTTTATTGCTGGTTCAGTGACTGTTTTTCATTGTTTAAAACTTGAGTAATACTAATTGTTCAGAGAGACACGATCACTCAGTCAACAATAAAATATCATCATTGATGTTCAATAATGGTCAAATCCACCTTTATTTTGTGATTTACGAATAATGTCTTGTAATAACTTGGGTCGTGAAGGTTATTGACTTTTAAAATATGGGTCCCTAGAAAAAAAGTTTGGGAAACACTGCCCTAGTCCACTTCTTTATACAGTCTGTGGGCCTGACCTACTTGCATCACCTGCTCATATCCATAGAAATAGATACATTAAAGTGCCATAATGTGGAGCATCTCAGGCAAAGCAAAAACAATTCATTCACATAATGAGTAATCCTTTATTATTAGTCTGTCTGCATCTCCAAAGCTCAAAATGCTCCATGTGAGGTCATGTAGCCGTAGTTTCAAAGTTAACAACTACATTTCACATTTAGTTCAGTAGAGATTGGCAATTCCAGGGCTTAAATTATCCAAATGATTCTAGTGAAGGTGTGTGGAGTTTAAAAAGGTGAAGCATTTTCTGTATTACCACATTCCGTCACAACATTTACGAATGAAACAAAACACAACTCCAGATATGTTTTTGATAACCATGGAGGAAGCAACATTACAACACAGATCAGAAAATAGAGTAATATGTGCACAATGTCTAAAATCCATGTTTTTGGATCAGGCATTGCAGAGTTAAAGACCTCAGTCATCTCTGATTATGAGGTGGTCAACTATTGTCCCTGGGTGGTCAGACTTCTTTGGTATAGAGTTTTATGGACATTGAAAACAGGCTCAAATCTGACACAACACCTCGGCCAATAAAAACCTCATTCTGTCAATTTAATTTTATAAACCTGCCTTCATGATAAACCAAATATTATTATTATTAAATTACCCTTAAAGACGTGAAACCTTGTCAAAGTCCAGAAGCGTTTTGTGTGTTGTTTGAGAAGTTCTTCAGCAAAATGTATCCATATCTTTTAGCCTGAAGCAATAACACAATGCTTTACAACTGTTAGCACCTCGGAAATCTTGGCAAGG
This sequence comes from Boleophthalmus pectinirostris, assembly GCF_026225935.1. NCBI lineage: Eukaryota > Metazoa > Chordata > Actinopteri > Gobiiformes > Gobiidae > Boleophthalmus > Boleophthalmus pectinirostris. Next base: position 9,578,079 of record NW_026571175.1, read on the forward strand.
TCGAGTTTGCGCTGAAGTTTCCTTAATTAAAAGCAGAGCGGCTTTGAGGAGACCGTTTCCATTGTTGCTCTGTTAACATGTTTCCCTCCGAATAGCCCAGATATGTGATAGATTACTGGAGTTCCTCTTTTATCTGACATGTCCCATTTCACAACACGCTGCGTTAGCCTGAGCAGAGGATATTGCTTTCATTCCAAAGCATTATAGGGAAAAAAAAATCGAAAAGTTTCTGTCGATTCCCCGCTAAACATTGCACATGCTTGACTATGCGTTACTGTACAGAGGTCAAGCGATGCTATCTACCTTTAAAAGCCTGAGCGTAATTGTGGTTGCGACGTTGTCAAACTATTCCCCGTCTCTGGCTCGGTGCGGTGCGGTTGTTTTGATGTGCCGTGATGCCCGTAGGTGATGCTAGCGTTAGCATTAGCCGCGCACATGCAGTTTCACACATGGCAGTGGTTAGCCTGCTGATCCATGGACTCGTTGCCTCATTGCTAAGGTTAATCACCCGGCCCATGTGTGCTTCCTACTGGGGCTCTCAGGTGTCCGTCCGCTGGGCGCTGCGCTTCTCACTATGTGCGGGTCAAATAGCGACGTTTGTAGATAGGTCAATGCATATTTATAGAGATTTAATGGTCTTATATTACACAGAATTGACTCTTCTGAGCTTGAAGTCATGTTACAATATTGTTATCTCATCAAAAACATACCTGGAGTTGTGTTTTGTTTCATTTACACGTATTTGAGTAACCCTTTATTATTAGTTAATCTACATCTACAAAGCTCAAAATGTTCTGGTCCACCTTGTGATGTCATCTAGTGGGAGTTTTCAAATGAACTGCTACCTTTTACCTTTCATTCAGTAGAGATTGGTATTTCCAGAGCTGAAAGAGTTTAAAAACACAGTGGAGTACTTCTTGTATTACCACATGACATCACAATGTGGAAGAGGGTTTGTTCTTCTAGAGCAGGGGTGTCCAAACTTTTTTCATCAAGGGTCACATATCTAAACACAAACGAAGCAGAGGGCCGATCGAGGGCCACAGACTGGTGCTCAGTACAGTGAATAATTAAAATATGTGCATGTTAAATACCTTAGAATGAGCCGTCAGGCTTTATTCAAGTTAAGATCCTTAAAACCACACACTAAATATTAAATATCAGCTTTATCAAGGTATATTTTCAAAAAACTTGCAATAAAAAGGTAATTAGCAAGGTAATTTTGGCCAATACTCCTGGAAGCCTGAGGGCCAAGAAAAATTTGTCTGAGGGCTGCATTTGGCCCACGGGCCATAGTTTGGACATGGCTGTTCTAGAGAAAAGAATGTAAATATGTGTATCTGTGTTTATCTGTGTTAACCTTCTAGGACCTGAACTCGTACGTTGCATGCTTTATTTATTTCTCTTATTTGGGCTGATTTGAACCTGATGAGTCCAAAAACTAAGAAATATGTTTATAATATTTTTTATATTTATATGTCAATATATGATATATACACATTTATTTTATGTTTTAATCATTTTGATGGAACACAGTAAAGTCACAACAAAGTGCCTGAACAAGCCAAAATGTGTTTGACATATACTGTATGTGGATGCCAGGTCCTAGGAGGCTACGCATGTATGAATGAACCAAAACACAACCCCAGGTATGTTTTAGATAAGGAAACAGCATTATACTAGATCAGAAAATAGTGTAATATAGGGCCTTTAAGTAGTATATTTTGCTTTTAAAGGTTTTGGTCAATGATACAAATTTTGGAAGGCATGAAGAAAAAGTCCTCTCCATGTTATGTGCATTGGCGAATCAAATGTTTTCTTACTACATTTGTCCTAGTTGGTATCCCTGAACAAATCTTGGCTCCGTTTGAGTAAACTGTTATGGGCATTTGATACTTTACAGTGACATCACGCGGAGGGGTGTTCTACATGTATTTCTTTGGTGGAATGTTGCCATGGTTCCACAGTACACACATTAGCAAAAACTTCCAAAAATGTTGTCTGAAAACACCAAATGGATTTAACCGACACATTTTTAGGAACCTAAAGATGTGAGAGTGTCTAACTGTAAAACTAATCTAGCTATTTGTGACTGTAATTTTATGTGTGAGAGACTTGTTTAAGAGCATAATTCAACTCATCTGTCAACCTCAGACAAAGCAGTGCTTATAGTTATAGTTAAAGCATCACACCCTCTAGGAATGTTGATGACATCTGCTACAAGGTTTCCCTAGAATAAAATGTACAACCAAACCCCCTGCCTTTCCAGAAACAATGTCTATGTAAGGTTAAGGTCGGCTTTATTGTCTCCGTAGGGAAATTTGTCCGATGCATTTTGACCCATCCTTCAACCTGTCAGGAGCAGTGGATGCAGCGCCTCTGGACCCATCTCCAGTTCTTAAATTAGGTTTGGTCCGGACTACTTTAGATGGAGGATTTTACCAATGGAACATATGTTTTGGTTCAAAGTACTTGTGTCAATGTACTGCTTAGTGGTGAGCTAAAATATCATAATATCGTATATCGTGATAGTAAATTTGGTGATACAGTATCGTTATAGTGCGTTTCTGTATCGCTATATAGAGTATTTTTTTATATATTTTACTCTTTACTTTACTTTATTTTGTGACAGAGCATCATGTGCAATATATTGATTATCGTATGTATCGTATTATTATTCTTTATATGTATAGAGTATCGAATCATAAGGGGCCCTTAGATTCCCAGCTCTGTAGCTTGGAGTAACAAGGTCATTGCTGATGTATGTGGAAAAAAATATAAATAATACATCAATAAATTCTATATAACTGCACATATAAAAATGTTACGAGCGATGCAAAAGAAAGAAAGGAATGATTTATGAGTTTCAAGAAGTCGAATCTTCAAAGAAACAATAAGACAATATTGACAAGAGCTCTGGTATCAGCGCTTGATATTCAAAACTGTCCTGGGATTTTGAAATGAGGATTTGGTGAGCCGTTTGATTTGTTGTTTTCTCAGTGTTTTGACAGACAGGTTGAGATGAACTACAGCGTGCTCAACAAGACTTATCTCCTGATCTGAGTGCAAAGTCCTACATGAGACGAAGGAGAAGGTCGTCCAGAGATCCTCCATTATCTCCTGTGATCTGAGCTGGACCAGCATCAAAACCCTGCGACTCCTCTGCACTCTTTTCCATATGGAGCAATGACTGAGGAACTTGGCGTTTCAACTGGAGCGGATATTGAATAAAGATGTAATGGTGCATGTAAAAATAAACTTCAGCATTTCCCCTTGGCCTTTTTGTTCCTCCTCCTGCGTCGTACCTGGGGTATGGTCTGAGATCACAGGCGCACAGTTAAGACAGTTTTAAATGGTCGGACATTCATTCTTCTAAACTATAGGCCCTACTGTATTTCTTGGTAAAGTTGTGTTTGTTTGACCCAGGCCAGTCTACTCCTCAGACTATTTACTCACAAATGTGAAGTATGCTTTTATGTTTGTGGCCAACTCTCTATGTTTTGTCTGTCACAAAATGTATGTCGAAAGTTGAAATTGTACAGAACCACCACAATTGATAAATGAGTGGAGACATTCTGAATTTCACACAAAAAAAGCACTTTCCAAAGAATTATTGTGCATCAGTTCACCCTTTCCTGTGGTTCTTAGTGCTCTAGAAGCACTTCAAAGAAAATAAACGTCCCGACAGACACTGACCATACAATAACTTTCTTCTTTCATCAAGGAGGACGAGCAGCTCTACACCAAGCTCCTTTCACTATAACTGAGCTTCTAACCATACATCAGAGGGAGTGCTGAATAGAGATGCACATTTCTGAGAAACTGGCAAAAAAAAAATTTAACTAATCAAACAAATACTTATGGGGCTGTAGCCTACTTGTCAGGCTGGTGCTACCTAGTGCCTCCGCTCAATTTTATTTCTCTCCAGTGACTAGGTCAAGAATCAGAATACACTAGACGGTTTGCAAGAACCCCTAAATATGTGGACCACGCACCGGCCAATCAGCAAAGAGCTGTGAAGCGCGTGTCTGGGTCCTTTTTGTGGTTCAGCACAACAGTAAACAAAGCAATCAAGATGGATGTAGATGAAGCCATACATTCTGTGTTGACAACAATTCCCAAGATCGAGGATTTAAAGCCAGAACAAAGAGAATGTTTGATGAATTTTATCAAATTGGAAAGACATTATTGCCCTTCTTCCTACAGGATTTAGCGCATTACATTACGTCATGACTAAATAGCAGCGATTGGTTAAATAAAAAAAGTACCCGACCTACCATCGAGTGAACGAATCCGAATGCTGTTTCCACGAAGTGAAACTGACTGATGAATCAGACTAGGAGCCTCATGAAAAAAATAACCAGTCCCAATTTAGCCTGGAATGGCCAGAGTTGTACAAGCTGTCTCATATTCAATATATGGACAGACCATGCCTCATTCATCAGAATTCACTAGAGCTTTGTGCTCTACTGTGCATGTGGCCTGCAGAAAGAGCCGCTAGTGTCTTGTATCATGTCAGTGTGTTGTAGATTTCAGGCTCTCCTGTAAGGAGATCAGGTATGTATGGATGTCCGACCACTGAAGTTGGGGCCATTTGTTCTTGTCTTTTACACCACACCTGCATTTATCCCATAAGGGTCATTAAGATGTATCCCATTCACCAGTGTTTAGTGAGCATCATAACTTCTTTTATCACACAATGAGAAACTGTTTTAGTGTGCTGGCAACATCACTAGCCAGTGTTGTAACATCATGTTAACTGCACAGACAGCAGCACTTTCTGGACTTAGGCTGCGCTCAGATCCATTGCGCTGATAAACAAATAATCCATCTACAGATTCAAGATTGTTTTATCCCAAAATCTATATTTTGTCTTAGCAAACAACAAAATTGATGTTTAGAGCATCAAACACTGCATAGTTTTGATATAAAATGCAGTACAAAAAGTGCAAGACCCCATAGATAACCCCAGTGTAAACATGAGCACAATAATGACGTCCAGTGCAGCACGTATGTAATAAACAGTAATGGTCTTAGCTGAAGTATAAAGGGCCTATCAGCAGCAAAGTGCATCACAGAGCAGATACAAATCAGAGAGTCATTCCGGGACCAAAGCTTGACCATAGCTGAGAGAAACAATTCTGAGCTCAAAGCAGCAGTGCAGGCGCGGACACATCTGTAGAATGTCTCTCATTTAAACAGCTTTTCTAACATACACATTTAGATTACATTTCTGCACACTCATTTAAAGTAATTATCCCAATGCAGCCATGTGATTGATATCCCTGAAACAATATTTGTAGATCACCAATTTTACTCCAGACACTGTTTGCTGAAAAGAAACAGTCAGTCTTTGCTGCTTATGTTTTGGAACAGCTTGAATCAAAACTGAGAAAAAACAATTGTGGTTTATTTCTGTCACAATTACAGAAGGATTTGGTTCAGTACGAAACATCAGGGGGACCAGTTGCAGAGCTGTTGAAAACTGTAGTAAACGCTCATTAAATCCTGTACACTGATATCTGGATTCGGTCATTTGGTAATTTTCCACTCCATGCACAGTTGAATAAGACCAAATACAACTGAAATGATACGGCATACACATGATAACAGCAATTATAGCAAATCAGCAACATGCCTCAAATAATTAGATTCTTGTAATACATGAAGTATGAAACAACACTGAATGCTCAATAAAACGAAAAGAATAAGCTAAGCAAACTCTACTGCTACTCCTGCTACTACTGCTACTACTGCTTTTTGTTGAGCTCAATTTTGAACATCATACCATGAGATTTTAATGGACGTCAATTAAATACAACATCAACCATTACTACTGCTACAAATTCTACTAGTACTACTACAACTAATACTATGTCAACAATTTCTACTATAGCAAAAACAACAACTACGTGAACTGTTGCCACTATGAATATTAGTAGTTATACTTAGTAATTATATTAATACTTACCTAATGCAATTCTAGTTCTATTACTACAACTACTCTGCAGTACTACAAGCCCAAACCATATTTTTGTTTACGTTTGATCAGTTAGAAATATTATACTTTTTAAAATAATCCTTTAGAAGTCAGTATAACTCAAAACAGTTGGGCTGGAGCAAAAAAATATATCTCAAAATATTTTGTTCTCGATATACAATATATATCTAAATATCTACAGGAAAAATAACCCCCCAAAAACTACAGCAAAAACAAATATGCCAAATTCCACAAGGTCTTTTGTTATCAAAGCGCAAAGAGTTAGGCAGTTCACGTAGAAATAAAGTGCTTCTGTATACAAAAATAATAATCTCGACATAAAAAACATCATTGGTAGAGTGGTCAGATCCACTGACCCACAGGTTGGCTGGAGTGATTCCAGCTCCCACAGATGAATGCTGTCATTGTGTCCTTAGGCAAGACACTTGGCGCACCTTGCCCCCAGTGTCTGCGTACACTGGTTTGTGAATGTGTGTGTGAATGGGTGAGTGGTTCCTTGTTGTAAAGCGCTTTGAGAGCCTTGAAGGTGGAAAAGCGTTATAGAAAAATCTAACCATTTACCAAGAAATAACACATATTGCCTTATTTTCATTCAAAAATAAAACAACTCAAGCTCATCTTTGCATCGACTCTGTTAACCATATTATAACCATAACTATGAGCTCCTTCAGCAGAGGAAGCCTGGGAGGTTCTAACAGCAGTAAGGAGCTATGAGGTATCCCACAATCCACTGCGCAGCTCAAACCAAATGTTTCCAGATACTATTGTATAAGTTCGACACTGCAGCAGATTATTCATTAAAATCTTCTGCATAAATAAACTTTACATTACTAAATTTTACAACATATACAGCATAACTACTATAGAGCCACATCAGCCCGTTTGAGATTATAATGTGTTTAATGCATCTTTGCGCACATTTGTTTTCGTTTTACAGAAACAAAACTTAAAACCACAAGGCTAATTTGTAACTCAACGCTAAAAAAAACAGCTTTCTCCTTGTGCTGAGTGAGCACAGAGAAAGCAAACAAGCAAAACAGTGAAATCAGATTTAAATATAAGTCAGAATCCATTTAGTGTCTTGAATTTATCATGATATCGCCCACCCCATTCACCGTGGTCCACTTAAGAGAGCAAATCGTATTTTAAGAAGGCAAATTAAACTATTATATTTTATCCATTTATCCATCCAACAGTACACCTTAAACTGATTTCTGTGTGCGTGTCTTGCTTCTTTTAGGTATTGAGAAACATTGCTTCATATAAAGTACAAAACATCCCATAACCTTTACTCGTGAGGGCATCCATTCACTTTTAACGTGAAGTGTTGTCACATTTATTCCCACTATCACACACGTCATTGGAAACTAAACTATTACGATCTGGAAGTGAGCTTTTCAGTGTTGTTCCAAATGCAACGTACAGGTGATGCCAAAACGTAAGAGCAGCTCGGCTAATAAATTGGACTTTTATCGCATGGCTCTACTTCAGTGTAACAGGATTTAGGTGCACATATTTTAGGTTGGAGTAACTTCTCACACTTTCTGTAGCTCATTAGAGGAGACATACGAATAGTTTTATAATAATGCTTTATAATGGCTATATTCTGCTTACTGATTTAATGTGGAACTGTTACGACCCCTGGCATTCAGTTTTCCTCGTCTTGTGGTGTTTGCGTGTGGCATGTGTGAGTTTTTTCCACGTATGTAAACCTGCCGTGGGAACCCTCACTGCTTCCAAGCGCTGCCCCTGATTGGCCGAGGCTCCCCGCTGCTGCCCTGTCCCTTTTTGGTGCGGCAACTCATCCACCTGCCGCAGCCACACCAGAATTTAAGGCCCGCTCGCCCTCCATTCTGTGCTCCTGCGGCCTCTGTGCCATTTGTCTGTGACTCATTTAGTTCTGTTAGTCACTCGTTTATCTCTCTGTCAAACCTTGTGCGTTTGAGATGCCAGTTTCGTTTAGTTCTGTTTTGTGTCTCTTGTTTTTAAGTTGTCACTCGATTCTGTTGGAGGTTTATGTGACTGGTGTTTGTTCTGGGACACTTATGTTTTGGTTGTGTGTTATGTGTTCCCTGGTTTGTCACTTGTTTTTATAAGCTTACGTCACTCGTTTTTGGAGACACAAAACTTGTTGTTAATCCTGTTATTTTGGTTTGTTAGTTTTACTTATTTTGGTTATCATTTTTGTATTTATTTTAGACTTGCACAGTTTATCAGCTCGATTTGAAATATGATTGCACAAAGCTGAATGCCAACTGTTGGGACACAGCCATACCAAGCATTATAATGTGTCTGACTGCAAAAGACAGGGCATCTGATGTAAAAACAAATATACATATATAAAGATTTTATTATCTGTTTTTAAAGCTTTGAATGGACTGGCCCCGGACCTCATCCAGATTTACAACCCCGCGCGTGCTCTAGGTTGTCTAAAACGAGACTTAAAACCGGGGGGACAGGGCCGTCTCTGTGGTCGGCCCCAAACTCTGGGACGCTCTGCCCCCCCCACAACTGAACAGCCTCCACAGTGGAGTGTTTTAAGTCTCGTCTTAAGACCCACTTTTATTCTCTGGCTTTTAATTCTGTGTGAGTTTTGTGCTCCTCTGTGTCTTTTATTTATTTCTTGTTTTTATCTATTCTATTTTTTAATGCTGCTTTTATGTATTGATTTTATTATTTCTGTTTATTGATTTAATTATTATTATTTATTGATTAATTCTATTAGTTTCTTCATGGTTGGGTTGGAACATAATTCTGCAGATTCTGTAAGTAAAAGGTTTTACCATTGCTATGTAAAGCACTGTCGTGTTTATAAAATATGCTATACAAATAAAGATGGACAGTTCTGAATTTTGGACATAGGACCTCATTTCCTCGTGAGCCAGAGTGTTGGAGACATGTGGAGACACTTTTTAAATATTCCATACAGTCTTTGTATTTGCAGAGGTTGCTGGTGCTAGGCTAGTGCATGTCAATGGCCATAGTTTTCCTGCCACTAAAAATAGTCTTACCCACTCCACAAAACACACGAAGCAAAACGTTTATTACGCCAGACTATCAACATGAATGTCTGTGTTGATAGAATAATGTTTGAAGTAAAACTAACCTTGTATCGCATGAATTGTCGCATATTAAGGACTGTTTTCTCATATATCAGTCCGCCGCTGCCAAGTTTTCTATCAGGAAGTACAACTTGCTTCTACTACTCAGACATAAATCCTTCAAACGCAAGGTCGGTTTTACTTCTAAAATTATTCTATCAACACAGACATTCACATCAACAGTCTGGCGTTATAATTGTTTTGCTTCGGGTGTTTTGTGGAGTGGGTAAGACTGTTTTTAGTGGCAGGCTAACTATGGCCATTGACATGCACTAGCCTAGCACCAGCGACCTCTGCAAATACAAGGACTGGATGGTATATTTTAAAAAGGGTCTCCACATGTCTCCAACACTCTGGCTCACTGTCCCTTTAAGCATGTGTGTGTGTTAAGCATGTGTGAATGAAACAAAAAACAACTCCAGGTATGTTTTTGATGGGAAAATAATACCATAACTAGGGTGACCAGATGGCTCCCGAAATCTAAGTGGCTGTCCCGAATCCCAAATCCAGTCCTAAATGGCCTGAAAATTACAAAAAAAAACCAAACAAAACAAAAAAACACCATCCTGAATGTTGGTCAGTCCCATCTGGTCACCCTAACCATAGCATAGATTAAAAAAAAAAAAAAAAAGCGTAATATGGGTCATGATTAGCAGTATAAAATGTAGTAATATGTATGCTTGCTGTTAATATTTACTTTGGAGAATGATGTCTTCACCAACTACTGCAAATTGTGCTACTTGTACTACTAGCTTTAAATACTATGGCTATTGACTATAATGTTGCTATTCTTTCTAATATGGCTACTTACAGTATTTGTGTTTCCAAGTACAGTTAAATGTGATCCAAAAGTTAAGAGCTTAGGTAATAAATGTGGCGTTTATCCCATTGCTATACACTTTCCTTTCGATGGATTTAAGAACACATATTTCAGGGGATAATTACACCCTTTCAGCCACTCCTGCCTCATCCAAGAGCCTTTTCACAGTATATTTGAGCTGGCATACAGACAGACATTTCTTGGCTCAATATTGTTTATAAATGTCCGGTTTTATGCATTTACTTAAAACGCACTGTACCAGATTTTTACGATCTTAAAAACGTGGAAAACAGAATTTAAAATGTTTAAGTTTGCGGTGCTTATTCCTCACCTATACCTCCTGTACCTTACACAATCTGAACATCATCATTATTCACCACCACGGAGATTTTATGAGCCCGGTTTTGCAACTTTCAGAGACCAAAGACAACTAGAATGCTAAAGACTAGAGGTGACTTGGACTTGAGTCAGAATTGAGTCACTATTTTTAGGACTTGAGACTTGACTTGATAAAATAGACTAAGACTTGGGACTCGACTTGGAGTTGAAGGTCAGTGACTTGGGACTTGACTCGGACTTGAGCCCTGTGACTTGAGAAGACTTGATGCTTCTTCTAAAAATATATATGTTTTTAGAAAATACTTTTCTCTTTACAGTTTATAAATGTGGCGCTTAATTTTACAAGAACAAACTGGAACATGTCCCTCCCATTTCTCCATTTGTTACTTTGGATTAACTGAAGTACTGTGATATGGTATTCATCAAATGTACTACAGTAATATGCAGTACAATAAAACAGAAGGAACTACATAGAACATGATCCTTCCATTTCAGCGCAGACTACATGACAAAATAACTGTTATTAAGCACTTTTAAATCTGAATTTTTTTCTGTTCTGACCATAATGATTCACATTAAGATATTGTCAAGACATTTGAAAGGAAAAATTTGCATTTCTACAACTCAATAAATAATAAATACTCATATACAAATATACCATAACTTTTTACAATTTAGTTTAAAGGGCATATAATTTGCAAAAAACAAAGCAATATTTGGCACTTTGGATTAAAGACTTGAAATGACTTGAAACTCAAAGCAGACGACTTGGACTTGACTTGGACCTATGGGTCAGTGACTCGAGACTCGGCTTGGACTTGCCTGTCTTTGACTTGGAACTTGACTCAGACTTGAGGTCAAAGATTTGAGACTTACTTGAGACTCGCAAAACAACAACTTGGTCCCACCTCTGCTAATGACACAGTCCCTGATTTTTAGACAGTCAAATATTTAGATCATCAGATGCAGACAGTACATAGCAAACTTATTTTGACCTCAAGAGCTGCACTGAGATGATGCAAATGTTGCTCAAAAAAAAAAAAAAAAACACTCACACCAGCCATAGTCTGGTGTGAGTGTCATCATTTTGGACTTGTTAATGTTTGTATTAACCCACTCTACGTGATCCTGGTGTTTTTATTTCACTATTTTGTCCGTAAATAAATTCCTAGTCCAAATATGGAATGGAAGATCACTGCTCGCCTCGTGAGCTTCATTTGACTTGAGCCGAACTCTATGGGTGATGTCCCACTCCATTAGTCTACTTCTTTATACAGTTTACACAGACCCTTTAATTTTGGCTATTAAATCTACCCAGCGTCTGGTTGCTGTAACTGAGCAATGAACGGCAGTGTCTCTAAATGTTTGTGCAGCGCTGACGTAGGCTTGTTCCAGTAAACCAGTGTGCTCCCATAAAGATGACAGAAATGAATCCAAAAACAACTACAAGATAAGAACATATCTTTTAGAATCTCATAAGTAAAATACAGCTGACTGACATTTAAAAACAATGAGGTGCCAAAGTGAAAAGGGTAGAGAGAAAGTTGTGGTAGACATAGTTTGTTTGTGAAAAGGCCATCTGGCTGCTCTGGACCTCGATCACAGACGGGCAGAGTGTGATGGTCATACCGCAAGTATTTTTCAAGAACAGATCTATTTTTGGGAGATCACATGGTCAAAACAGACAGCTATCGCAAACGACTGAGTTAAAGAGCAAACTGTACCAGGTCTGCATGCAGTTCATCTCAAAGGTTAGAAGTTATTGCTGTGTGTGGTGTGTTCAGATAATAGAGGGGATTGTTTTTTGTCTCATATTAAAGTGGTGTATGGTGTTCCCTGATTATTAAAGGTCCTATATTACACAAAATTCACACATTTTTGAGTAAGTTCTTGTAATTATTATTAGTCTGTGTACATGTCCAAAGCTCAAAATGCTCTGATCCAACCTTGTGATATCATGTAGTGATAGTTTTCGAGTTAACAGCTACCTTTTTTTTGTTCAGTAGAGATTGGCAATTCCAGGGCTGTATTATCCCTAGTGAAGGTGTATGGAGCACTTCCTGTATTACCACATGAGATCAGAAGGTGGAACTGAGTGTTTTCTGTTTGAGAGAAGAACACAGCGTAGATCAGAAAATAGTGTAATATGGGCCCTTTTTACTTTACTTTTTTTTTTCATTGATTCACGCATGTTTGAGTGCTATATTTTTTGGACTACAAGTCACAATTTTTTCCATGGTTTGGGTGGTCTCGAATTATATATTATGTATTTCACACTGACAGCCGTGACAGGGCTCTCTAGGCTTGTGTTTTAGTATCTGCTACTCCTATTACTCCTGTATCACTGTCACGTCGCACTCTACTACACAGAGTTGCTATTCTCTCTGTATCATGTCAATAAATTTAAAATTTAAACAAACTTTTAAAGACAACTGAGAAGAAAAAGAAAATCATATTTTATAGATTACAAGCTGCAAGTAGTGAAATATACAGTAATTAAGTAACAAAAAGAAGGTTTGAGGTGAGAGAGAAACTTGTGACACCGGAACTGTGCATCATGAAAACTTTCCTGGAAGTCATTGGATGGATCGACAAAGCCTGGACTTCAGTGACAACCGAAACCATCCTGTTGGGATTCAGAAAGGTCGGAATAATTCTAACTGGAACTGATGCTGAGTCTGAGGACAGCTACACAGAAGAGGAAGTGGCATTCCTTTTACCTCTGAAGGTCGTGGAGTTGCTCAGAAGTGACACCGAGGATGAAGAATTCAATGGATTTAGTGATTTGGAGTGAGATGGAGAGTTTGGTAATATGTAACATTAACAGCGTGTTGTTCTCTCATCTATTGTTATTACTGTAACTTCTTATTACTATAACTTTAAAGATAAAATGTCGGTTCCTGGTCTCTGATTTTATAAAACGAATTTCCCCCCAAAAGTGCAACTTATAGTCCAGTGTGACTTATATATGCTTTGTTCTTCTTCATTACACATTTTTTGGCTGGTGCGACTCTGGAGCAATTTATAGTCCAAAAAAATATGGTAATCCAGTATTGTCCTGCATTTTGAGGTCTCAGCTCAAGGAAAGTCCATTTTCACCTACCCCCTATCTCCACCCACCGCTCTGTACTTATTTGCGGTTATTCAAAAAGTCACACTCGGGCTTGTATATGCAGGATTGAAAAATGTGAAAACCGTCAATGGAAGATCTATTGCTTTCTCCATTCTTTACTTTCACACTATTGGCATGAAACTTGAAAGTGTCTCTGGACAATCTGCCAAACAATAAAACTATTTGATCCTCTTGATTTCTCTTTCCCACAGACCACTGCAAAGTCCTAATCCAAGAGACTGTATGCCTGTCAAACCACTGCATCAAAAACACAGCAAAGATATCAAATACGAGCAAATGTGGAAGTCATTTGAAAGTGGGTTCCTCACTTTTTGGATATGCCGGCACCCACAATCTAATAAAATCCTACTGTCTCTATAAAAATCTACTGCTTAGTCACAATTTGAAATGTAGATTTTGATTGACTGTTTTCATATAAATGCTGAAGGGTTTGTCCTTGCCTTTTTCATGTCATAAAGTAAAATTTCTTTTGCCTCAGTTCAAATATTCTAAAAGGTGCAGTAAGGTCAAAATGAGGTTGCTGTGTGTTGTCTGTTTCTAATCGTAAAGTGTAGTTATCTTCCACGAACCAGGAAGTAATGTTGGTGCAGGTTAAGTGCATAGATGTAGCATTATCGTGAGGGTCTCTGAAAGCTGAAATACACTTATAAACTCATCTTGATGAATAATAATAAAGGAAAGTGAGGAGTAACTTTGGAGAGCAAAAAAATATTTAAAGGGCCCAAATTATGTATTTTCTGATTTATGTGACAATGTTTTCTCATCACAAACACACCTGGAGTTGTGTTTTGTTTCATACACGTTTAATACATAAACCCTGCATATTTAAAAGGGACAGTCTGGAATTTTGAACATAGGACCTTATTTCCTAGTGAGCCAGAGTGTTAGAGATGTGTGGAGACACTTTTTAAAAAAATATTCCCTCTAGTCCTTGTATTTGCAGAGGTCGCTGGTGCTAGGCTAGTGCATGTCAATGGCCATAGTTATCCTGCCACTAAAAACAGTCTTACCCACTCCACAAAGCTCCAGAAGCAAAACAATTATTTCGCCAGGCTGTCGGTGTAAATGTCTGTGTTGATAGAATAATGTTTGAAATAAAACTAACCTTGCATCGCTTGAATTGTCTCATGTTCAGGGACTATTTTCTCGCTGCTGCTGCTGCTCAGACAGAAATCCGTCAAATGCAAGATTGGTTTTCTAAAATGATTCTATTGACACAGACATTCACATCGACAGTCTGGCGTAATAATAGATTTTCTTTGGGTGTTTTGTGGAGTGGGTGAGACTGTTTTTAGTGGCAGGCTAACTATGGCCATTGACATGCACTAGCTTAGCAACAGCGACCTGTACAAATACAAAGACTGGATGGAATATTTTAAAAAGCATCTCCACATGTCTCCAACACTCTGGCTCACTAGGAAATGAAGTCCTATACCCAAAATTCCGGACTGACCCTTTAAGTTGAGTTCTTCTCTCAAACAGAAAACACTCTGTTTCACCTTGTGATGTCATGTGATAATGCAGAAAGTGCTCTACTGTGTTTTTAAACCCCATACACCTTCACTAGAATCATTTGGATATTTGCAGCCCACTGAGCGAAAGGTAAAAGGTAGTTATTGACTTGAAAACTACCACTTCATGACATCACAAGGTGGAGCAGACTATTTTGAGCTTTGGAGATGTAGACAGACTAATAATAAAGGGTTACTCAAATGTGTGAATGAAACAAAACACAACTCCAGACATGTTTTTCATGAGGTAACAACATTCTAACATAACTTAGAGCTCACAAGAGTCCATTTAATGTAATATAAGACATTTTAATATGAACTAGTTCTGTTTTCCACATTGCTAGAATAGTAAAAATCAGGTTCAAGCACCTTTTAAAAACCTGACTTTCACCTCTAAAACCAGTCGTTGCTGAACTCTGAGGAATTCGCGGTAGTTTGGCGTCCAAGCATCTGCCACAGCGTGAAGCATGTTATCATTAACCTCCTGAAAAGAAAACTAGACCTTCAACCCCTGAAAACGCACAAGGACAAAATGCCAGTCAAGACACAAGAGACCTAGAGACACGGGAGACCGCATGGGTTCGGAAAGAATCTCAAACAGGGACAAAAAAAATCCCGGTGCAAAGTTACATAAGAGAATCCAGATAATGAAAGTGTCTGCGAAGCTGTAATGAGTAGGTTTACGTTGTTTTCTTTTCTTAAACCACTAAGCACCTTCTGAAGAGACAGGCACTCAGTCTGACCACAGCCAATGGTGAAATGTGAAACTCAATAGAGACAGTGGTAAACAAAATGAAACCAACTGGAGTGTGAATGAAACCGTAATAAAGCATTAACTAGAGAAGCACAGACCTCTACCAAGGCCAAGACCTGCTGTATTTTCCAGTGCAAAGATACACTGCTTTGTCCTTAGCCAATATTACTCTTTTGTTTTAGAATAATGAGTTCTTCTCTCAAATGGCAAAGAAAACTCTGTTCCACCTCGTGATGTCACATGGTAAAAAATGAAGTTCTCCACAATGTTTCTAACTCCATACACCTTCACTAGAATCATGTGGATAATTTCAACCCTGGAACTGTCAATCTCTGCTAAAGAAATGGTAGCTACTAACTTTATGGTGCGTTCGATTGTCCATCTGACTCAGAAGTCCAAGGACGTTGCCAAGCGACACGCACAACTCGGATCGACTCAGAGGAGACTGAGGATTCCGAGATAGAATCCAAGATGACTGCACCCAGTGTCACTTTTAAGTATGAACTGTTTTCATTGTGTTTGGATGCTTTGGTGGTTTAAATCACAATATGAGTCACTCGTATTACTGCAATACCTTACCGTGTCCATACCACTGACTATGGGGATGGTGGTCAGTGTTGTGGTGCGGCCAATACTGAACAAAGACTTGTTTTAAACGGGTGTTGCTAAATGTCCCTAGGGTTGCTAACAGAAGATAAAGTACAACAGTAACTGCTTTCCAATTGGAGTTCCACGTTTTTTCTCCAAGTCGGACATGTGAAACAAAATAAAATGCTTGAAGTGTGGACGTGACGCCATATCTGAAATCCGAGTGGGAGATGGATGGATAATCAAACGCACCATGAAATTACCACTTGATGAGGTGGAAAAGAGCATTTTTATCTTTGGAGATATAGACAGACTAATAATAAAGAGTTACTCAAACATGTGGATGAAACAAAACACAAATCTAGGTATGTTTTCGAGGAGGTAACAACTTTCTAAGGCTTAAAGTTCACAATAGTCAATTTTGTATAATATAGGACCTTTAACTTCTCTAATCTACATTATTCCAACCTTTCACAACACTTTTATGAACCAATCCATTACTGACATTTTCATCACTGACTAAGCTGGAACCTGAACTGGTGAAATGATTTTTATTGTGAAACCAGTCCCTGAAATAAATCTCTCATCTCTCATCTTTCATTTTTTCTTGAGTTTTCTTAAAACATTTGGGGCAATGTTTACTAATGTGTGCACTGTATCACCATGGTAACTTCTGAACTTTCCACCATAAAGATACATGTACAACACCTCCAATGTGATGCCAATACAGAGTGTCAATACTGTAGGCATAAAGTTTTGGTGTATTGACTTACAACTGCATAAAGGTACATTTGATCTTAGCCTTATTTAAACACATTAGTTGATCGATGTGCCTTTTAAAATATCACTTTAAAACACCAAAAATACTGCAAATGGACTGCCAACAGAGAATTTCTCTAGTCACACAAATACTCTGTAATTGAGTTGATGAAGTTAGATTATTGCACTCTCGAGTTCCACACTTTAACATGTGAGGTTTAAGACTATGTGGTGATTACCGGCTTTACTCAGTTCTATATACGTCCAAACTGAAGTGTTTGTGAATAAAACCAGTGGCCGCGTGCATTTGCCTTAATTACCTGTAATTCTGCTTCTCACTGCCGATCTGGAAGCGGTCGTAGAGGGAGAAAGCCTGATGCCCATCCCAGTCTGTGAGCTCCACTCTCAGGGCGTACTGTCTCTGTGCTGTCAGCTGGTACACAACCTCATTCCCCAACCAGTGCTCCCCTGACACACTCCCAAAGCCCTGGAAGAGGAGGGAGAAAACAGTGATAAAATTATACAAGTGTAGTTTGTCAGTCAACAACTCTGAAAGATTATTAGGGAGTAGATAGAAATATTGGCCCTCATTTACAGACATTGATGTGAAAACGGAGTATATTTGAGAGTATATATTTACAAAAGGCAGAGGGCAAACACACAAGCATTTAGTGACAAATGTGGCGGGAGAAAACCAGCGTCATTTGAATGAAACGCCTCAAAATATTCATGTTTCAAGTGGCCTCACCCTTGGCATTTACGGCATAAAGGTGCGGAATACGGTAAATGCTGCGTTTATCTGGTGAGGAAATAGCAAAGAATTTCATAAAAAACAAGAAATATGTTTTGGCTCGTTGTAAAATGCAGAAAATGTGTGATATTGCATAAAACATGATATTGCAACAAAGATGAGTTTGAGTGGGAAGTGGCGTTAGGTACTTCGGCCTGAGCAATGCTTTCCCCGGGAAGAGCCATGTGCGCGGAGGACGAGCAGCTCAGAACAATATAGACCGCTTCCGTGCTTCGCTGCCATCTCTGCTCCACCTCGGAACCAACCGCACCCAAGGCACGGAACACAGGGCAGCTAACCCGCCCGGACCCAGTCATTTTGTAATGGTATCACTACCCCGCAGGAAACTATAGCACGAGAAGGATGCCGACACGCTGCTTTCCCGGACTGGATCTGCGCTGGGTGTTTGGACTTACGAGGGAGGGACAGAACCGCTCTACTACGCACTGGTCTCACTCTCCCCCATCCGGAACCAGCAGGACGGAGGACAGAGCCGTGCGAACCGAAGTCTCGCTTTCGCCAGAATCCGAGCACGGAGATGTCACTGTAGGACTGAACTCCCAGGCCCGTGCAGAAGGGACAGACAGTGCACCATGGTGTGTGTCTTTAGCGCTGTTGACTGATGCTGTTACCTGAACTCAGTGCTTCTGCTCCAGGCTAAAGTGCAGCGAGTTGTGTCCAAAATTCTGCTGCTGCTGTTTTCTATTTAAAGCAATGAGGTTATGGTGATAAGTTAGGATGTGTTTTAAAAGCGTAGCCTAAACAAGATAGCTAAAAGTCTTTGCCAAACTTAAACAGAATTTTGACTCAGCTGATTGTAAAAAATAAAATAAAAAATTAAGGGGCAATACTTTTCATGCAGTTAAAAGTTGTTTTTCTGAGTATTTTGGCGTTTGTTTAAAATGGGTGTGGTATGCCCCTCAGACCTGTCGGACGATATGTGCGCACGGTGTGCTTACGTCAGTTTGATGAATCCTGTAGAGCACCTTCTTTTGCCATACAACACATATATGTACTGATTTTGGGAACCGCTGTTTTTTATTTTTTTTTATCTATTAATGTTGTCATCCATAAGCATAACATGTTGGACATTTTACCATCTCAAAGTTATAATTGTGGTTGATCATTTTGTCAAAAGTATACAGTAAATTTGATTGAATGAACACTGATTGGGAGGTAACAGTGTTTACCAGTGTGATTCCAGCTCCCATAGATGTATACTGTTGTTGTGTCCTTGGGCCTGAACTTACTGGAACTGGAAAAAGTGCTACATGCATTTTAATTGCTGAAAATACCTTGGACTTGCATTAGTGTGTGCACATAGGTGTGTCCCCAAACTGTCAATGTGGCTAAACTGGGAACTAAACCAAGACTAGAACAGGACTATAACAGGACCAAACCAGGACAAGTGCGACTGCATCCTTACTGTGTGCTTCCCTCTCATGTCCACATCTGACATGTCACTTTGCCTGGTGGAGTCCCTCTTTGTCCCCGTGGACAAAGTTGTATACTGTATTGGTGGTTTCCAGATACTACAATCTGATGGTGTCATCCTCCCAGATGGAGACAAGAGTCAGTGTTTCTCTTACATTGTACTTTGCCAAGAAATATCCAAAAAGTGAATTCACAAACACTGAACCAGATCATTTCTATAAGTGACTAGACCCTAAAACTCATTGTATTACAACACAAATGTGCATCTCAACAATATTCCTTTAGCTGCTCCCCAGTTGCATGAAATATTACTGACCAACAGAATGTTGTCATGTGATCTGAAACCCAGTAATAACATACTGTGTAATATTCCATGCCAAGTAATAAGATCCTCAAGGAGACGAGTAGGTGCCAGACCGTCCAGCAGACAAGTTAGTACATCATGACTTGAGCCAAACACTAAAGTGCCACAGAAGAAGCTAACGTCTGAACCTTCGTACTTAAACCTCCTATCAGACTGTACAACATGGACAGAAGTCATTAGAGAAGAGGAATGGCCCCGACGAGCAGAGGGGCCCATGACCCCGACTCCGTCCTCCTCCTCAGCAGGACATGCCTCAGACTGGAGGAATGCCCCACATTTACTTTACCATTTCTCATCACCATGAACGCTCAAGACAAACATAACGCCTCTCTTTATCTCCTCCTTCTTCTCTTTCTCTCACTCTCTCTGTCTCTCTCCTTCTCTCTCTGTTTTCCGTTTTCTCTCTCGCTTCTTTCATTTTCTCTCTCCCCCTCCTCTTCTCTTGTCTTATCTCTCTCTCTCACTCTCTCTTTCTCATTCTATCTCTCTTACTCTCTCCCCCTCCTCTCATTCTCTCTCTCTTTCTCTTTCCGCTGTCTTTGTCACTCATCTGTCAGTCATGTCTCTCTCCTCCTCGGTCTACCCAATCTCTCTGTCTCTATCATTTTCAATTTTGTCTGGTGTTTTCAATAATACAACCCCTTTTCAATCATCTCTTCTCTCCTCTTTTCTCTCCCTCTCCTTCTACCTCTTCATTCTTCCTCCTCTGTTTTACTTGGATACCCTCTTTCTCTCCATCTGTCTGGTTTGCTTCCCTCTCCACTTCTGTATATGTCTATCTCTCCCCCTTCTCTTTCCCATCCCTTTCCTTTTCCATTTCTGTATCTCTCCTACTCCCTCTCCATCTCCCTCATTCCTTTCTCTCCCTCCTTTTTGTTTGTCCCCCCTTTTCTCTCTTCCGGGGGCCTTTTTTAAACCTTTATTTCTCTCTATTCTACTCACTCTGATTCTGTCCCTCCTCTCCTTTCTCTCTCCTTCTCTACTTCTTTCTCTGTAGCCATCCTTCTTACTTCTCTCCCTATTCTAACTCTGATTCATCCCTTCTTCTCTCTTTCCTCTTTCTACCTGTAATGTTATCTTTCTCTCTGATTCTGTCCTTCTCTCTCGTTCCCTTTCTGTCTCCTCTCTCTGTAATGCCATCCCTGTATTCCCTGTCTCTTGTTTTCTCTCTTCTACCTTTCCTTTTCTCCCCTCCTCCTCCTCCTCCTCTTTCTTTCTCTACTGTCAGAAGTACTTTGTGTGTGACAGGAGCAGTGGTGATCAGATGTGAGCTGCAGCAGTGGTCTGAGGGAGTGTCCTGTTTTGGTCCTGTAAGTTCTAATGACTTTAACATGTGGGACCAGGTGCTATGATTTCAGGTGGTACCAATTTACACGTTAGACAGAAGAAAGAAGACAAAATATAATGTCACAAAACAACAAGATTTTTGAGATTTTAGTGGAATACAGTATTTTTCGGACTATAAGTTGCTCCAGAGTATAGACGTATATATATACATATAGAAACACGGTAGCGTCAAACACAGTGCGTAACCTCGCGTATTTATCCCCGATAATGGGAAATTCCTGCTGCATTATCGGATGCACAAATAGAAGCACGGAAGAAGGAAAATGTCTTTTTCGTATTCTGAGTGAAAAGAACCGCTAACGGCGAATTAAACGGCTTTCAAACATTCGCAGAGCAAACGTAGAAGATCCTAACAAACCGTGGACTCCAACAAGTTCAACAAAGCATCGAGACTCTTGGAGGTTTTCATCTTTTCTGCTGTGAATGGCCCAGGAGTTTCCACCAAGTCATTGTGGATATCGCTGAAGTGAATATTTCGCCAGGTAGTTGGCGATTCTGACCAGAAATTTGGTTTGGTCCACCTTTTGTCGGGGTTGAAAAGGGTGATTTGGCTCCATCGATGCTTATGACCAATTTCTGGTCAAATGGTCTTGGGTCCTCTGCCGTTAGAGTGGATAAATAACTGGGATCAATACCCTTTACGTGTTTTCTCGCTTCATCCGTCATGTTGAATTAGTGTTTATTGCTGCCGACCAAAATAATTCCCAGCATGCAACACGCGCTTTTGTCAACAATGAAACTCGCCTATAAGTCATACCAGTCAAAAAATGTGTAATGAAGAAGAAAAAAACATATATAAGTCGCTGTGGACTATAAGTCACACTTTTTAGAGGAAATATATTTTATAAAATCAGAGACCAGGAACCAACATTTCATCTTGAAAGGCAAGTTCTAGTAACAACAATAGAACAGAGAACAACAGACTGTGAACGTCACATATGAACAGAGCATAAACAACAGAACAGAACAAGTTTACCAAGCTCTCTATCTCACTCCAAATCACTAAATCTATTAAATTCTTCATCCTCTGTGTCACTTCTGAGCAACTCTGCGACCTTCCAGAGGTAAAGGGAGCGCCGCTTCCTCTTCTGCGTAGCTGTTGTCAGACTCAGCACCAGTTCCAGTTAGAATTATTCCGGCCTTTCTGAATCCCGACAGGATGGTTGCGGTTGTCACTGAAGTCCAGGCTTTGTCGATCCATCCAGTGACTTCCAGAAAAGTTCCAGTTACGGTGAAGCTGTGTTCTCCATCACCACTTTCCACCAGTCCCTCACAAGTTTCTCGCTCACTCAAAACTTTCTTGTCTGCTGCTTGATTACAGGTTCCGGCTAAATACTGTATTTCAGTACTTGCAGCAGGACAGTGCCTTTTTCTGCAGGAGACATGCGTAGTAGCGCGTGAAGTGACAGTGGTGCAGGAGTAGTAGGAGCAGCAGATACTGGCACACAAGCCTAGAGCGCCCTTTCGCGACTGTTAGTGTGAAAATTTTAATATATAAGTTGCAACGGAGTATAAGTCACAGGACCATCCAAACCATGAAAAAAGTGTGACATATAGTCCGAAAAATATGGTATGTGATTTGAATGTTGTGCTATAAAAATATATGATCATAAATGATGGTGCTCAGAGTAGAGATGCAGCTCCTCCACATTGCCCAAAGACATAAAAATAGAACTCTTGAACCACAGATGCTTTTACCTGACCTGTCAGTCATTTCTACATTGTGTTTGAATCCATAAGTGTCTGGAACTGGGCAATAGAGTGTGAAATTTGTAGCACGTGTCTCTGAAATGTGAAAGATGTCTCCTCTCAAAAATTCTCATAACATTCAAAACAAAATATATGACTTCTTTTACATGAGACAATAGTGTGTAATAGTTTGGAGCTTCAACTGTTGATTCATACCCTCCAGAATCTAGGAGACAGAACACGGCTCCACATCCACTCATCTTTGTAAAGTTTTGTCAGAGTTTTGGCTGGACAGGTAACAGATACATGGCATGTGCAGGAGAAAATAAAAATGCAGTGTGAAACATTTCTAAAAAGCAGCATTATGTAACGTTTCTGGAGTGAGCTTGTCTCCATGGAGATGATATTATTGTTTTGTAGAGGAATTTCCCACAGTGCTGCATTACATTTGTCTCTTAAATTGATCCAGTGAAGGGTGTTTTTGTTGCTCAAGCATTTCTTGAAATATGTGTATTTTTCATGTGTACCGAGTCTCCTACTGAGGCAACAGTAGCTCAGTTGATAGAGTGTTAGAGGCAGAGTGCTTTCCACATAAACATCATTACTTGAGCGGTCAGATCCACTGACCCACTGATTGCCGGTGTGAGTCCAACTCCCACAGATGACTGCTGTGGTTGTGTCCTTAGGCAAGACACTTAACCCACTTCGCTCTCAGTGTGTGTGTTCACTGGTGAATGTGTGAGTGTGAGTGTGTGCGAATAAGTGAGTGGTTCTTGATGTAAAGAGCTTTTAGTGCCTTGAAAGTGGAAAAACGTGTGACCATTTACCATTTTTACCATTCCTCTCCACAGATCTGACCTGTAACTGTGCCAATTGGCATCACCAACTATGACCAGCTTATCTTCACTGAAATAAACAAGTTTAACACTATACTGTAAAAACAGACCAGGTAAATGAAAAACATCTCTGTGGAGACAAGCATGTGGGGATGTAACGGTACATGTATTCGCGCTGAACCGTTTTGGTACGGGACGTTCGGTTTGCTACAGGGTTGTGCACAAGTGAGTTCACAGAATTTGTGTGTGTTTACATTCAGCCACTACATGTGCAGCTACACAGAAGGCTCGGCTCTTTAATATTCATGAGGGAACTTGTCTGTAATTGGTGTGGCAGTGTTTCCCGCAGCGCTTTATAGTTAGGTTAGTTAGTATAGTATCGTATAGTAGTTATTAGTTAGTTAGTATAGTTACTTTACTTTACCCATGACCTCTGTCCTTAGTGAAAGTCTACTCAACTGCTGGGAACGTTGTAACTGGCAGCACTTACTGCAGACAATGTGGACAAATTTTTTTTTTTTGGGGGGGGGGGCCAAAAATATGAAGATTGAGTAAAACCTCGTGCAGGAACTGTTTATTGTTTACAAGGGATTTATTTTTATAATATTTAATACATTTGTTGCTTGTTTGGGAATAAATATAGATTTTTTGAGAATATTAACTTATTAGTTTTACCAAGCAGCACTATTTTCCTGTTTGTTTAATATTAAAACAAATTGTTGGTTTAATAAACACACAAATAAACAACAAGCAAATGATTTTAAATTTGTTCCCATACTGTATTGACCCTAACTGTGACCTCAAAACTGAGGTACATACCGAACTGTGATTTTTGTACCGTCACACCCCTACAAGCATGTCATGTAACCCTCCACCAGGAAAGTTCCATAGCCTGCCTTTAACTAACTCTGAACTTCTGCTCTAACTCTGAACTTCTACCCTGACTCTGAACTTCTGCCTCTTCTTGTATCTATACCAACATCAATCTCCGCACATACAGATCTGACAATATCTACTATCACTCTATACACGACGTTACAACACATGAAATCATCTGCGCTTCTATAATTGAGCTGATGAGACGTAGCTACCTCCAGCTGCGATTGGGAATTTTATCTTTGGCTCGGAAAAACTATCCTGAACTTAAATCTCGTTGACAGTTTCCCTTTGTCCATCTCTTCTCCGCTCCACACTCTAAACCTGGACCTCATCACGGCCCGTCAGTTTGTTGGCCCGATCTTGCATATTATATTTCACCTTCGCCAGTTCAAATGATACGAAGTTATTGAAAATGCGGGGTGTACGTTACTCTGGGACTGTCAGCATAAGAGCGCAGCTATATCGTTCATTCAATTCACAAGTGGGAGGAAAGTATGAGGTGTGAATAGACGTTGCGTGGTCTCTGGTGATGACAAACCATACTGTAATGACATTATAGAAGATTGATTAGCGTCAGCGGACTGCTCACCGCTATTCTCCATTGTCCCATCGCAGGTCAGTTCACGCTATTGTTTCACATAAAATGATTAAAATCCATCTTGTTTCATTTATTATGCGATGACTAGCCAGTACAGAGCCTCAAAGTGAAAACTAATTGTAAAAATATTTCAGTGGACAGGGAGTAATAAGATGCTTGATGGACAACGTAAATGGGAAAGTTCAAAGATGAAAGTTTGTTAATGGGCCCACATGCGCCGTAATCTACATAATGAGCGCAGAGTGTTTCCTTTGCATGTGTTATAGGCCTCTCCTCATATGCCCTTTTGTGCCTCTGGGCTGTTACGTAACTCACTGTAACACTACGGTACATCTGTAGTACAAGTGCATGCACGTGTTGCTTTTAAAGACCAGAACAAAAAAAGACTCAGACTCAGAACAGTGCTTCTCCAGACTTTCGCACCAACTACCACCTATGAAAATACTATTAATTACGACTACTTGCGAGTACGACCAGGACCAAAACACGGCTCCTACAGCTGGGACAGTAGTTCTAACCAAAGACTAAGTTAAAGAAATGTGAAAATATGTATACAATTGACGACTAAACTAGAGAGGAATCAGAATGTAGTAAAACTGTATATTTTACTACAGTTTCTGAAACTTAGGCTATGTTCAAACTGCAGCCTGACCCATTTCTGATTTTTTCGCCCCTATGCGACTGTATCTGATCTTTTAATGAGTCTGAACACCACAGATCCATTTTTTTTTTTTTACAAATGTGACTCAGGCCACTTGGATATGTGCTCTTAAACCGATACATATCCGATCTTTTGACATGCGACTTCAGTCTGAACGCCCAGGTCACATTCATCCAACCTACACTCATGTCAGGCTCGGAGCTGAATCAATGGAGGGAAAGAGAGGTTAGTAAGTTAATTAATATTTGGGGGGATCGCTGTATTCAGGTCAAATTGGAGGGGTCTTACTGGAACTGGGCGTTTTTTTGAAATGATTGCCAAAGAAATGGCCGAATGTGGTTTCAGGCAGTCCTGGCTCCAATCTCCATGAAAAATAAAGAGCCTGGGAGCCAAATACAAGGAAGCTAAAGTCTCAAACAAATGAAGCGACCTTGGCTGTGTAACCTGTCCATTTTACGAAGAGCTGGACGGTATTTTTGGAGACAAGCCCAGAGTTTAGACTACTTCCATAAACGGTGAACAGGTGAACACGCTCGCTGTGTGTGATGTCGTCGTGTCCTCCAATGTGCATGCAGGACTCTTCGGAGGCATTCAAAGTTTACACTGGAGATCACACACAAGTCGCATTTAATTGGAAATGTGAACGACCTCGCAAAAAAATCTAATTTCACAAAAAAAATCCAAATTCAGCATTAAACCCTGCAGTCTGAACATAGCCTTAGAGGACACAACTATAACTGTAAGATACTCAAAGCAGGTAGAAGTAGGCAATACAACAATAATATACTGCAGTTGAAATATTCTGCAACTACAATTACTCTTCCAAACCATTTTTAGAACTTTCTGGAGGAGGGTACGGCACCTGCTTGTTTCCATGGAGGTTTTATTGCTTAAATTGAATGCAGAAATTCATTTTTTCTTGCACTGGTTGTATTTTGTGTTTTTGTTTTTTTATGTCTGAAAAACTCGATTGATAGACATGCCTTTTCCCAGATCTGCCTTGTCACTTAACCTGGTGGCATCCTCTACTCTTTCCCATAATTTGAATGCAATATTTTGGAACATTCTAGGAAAATAAAATCTCTCCATCAGAAAAAAATAAAACACATACTGCATTTTTAACAGGCTAGGTAACAACACTGAAATCCCGGAGTAATCAAAGGAGTTGATGAGTCATAAAAAGAGGAAAACACTGGTGTCTTTTGCAGAGTAAATATTCCTCTGTGGAGATAAGACAAAACCACGCAGACAGATACAAATGACTAAGATAAAGACATTGTGCTGTGAAGTATTTCAAAGTCAACAGATGAGTAAGAATGTGCCCCGTCTGCCCACACACAGAAGAGGTGAGTAATAGAGGACTTTGCACTCACAGAGAGCTCAATCAGCACTCCACAAACACCGACTTTAGTACACAAATGTGAGCTTTTGAGCATTTCACATCTGATCACGCTATATGGTGCCTGCAGTGTTTTTCAAAATTCTGTATGGGCCAAGATTACAGGTTTGAAACTGCTGCATGGCAAACTCGAAAACATATTCACTCGAAAACATATTTTACACATGTACGCCTGCATTTTCTGCACCCGGGAAAGTAAAACGCTAACCACTCTGCTACAGTGACACAAAATATGATATAAAAATGCTCTGTTCAACCTTGTGATGTCACGTAGTAAGTAGGGCTGCTAGATTATGGACAAAATCATTGTCACGATTATTTTGGTCAATATTGAAGTCAGGATTATTCAAAAACATTTTTATTTATTTTTTACTTGCACGATGCATTTAAACAGCATTTCTCTCTCAAAAAAACACTTTGTTATTGATAATTTATGCAAAACTTTCAAATTGAAAATAAGTGTAGCCTACAAATATGTACCTTACAGCAGTTTTGTGATGAATAAAAATGAATAAAATATACTTTGAACATGAAATAAGACATAGAAAAACATAAATGTGTCCAAAATAAACTAGATTTCCAGCTGTTCTACAATAAAATAGATATACTTTTTATATAAAAAAAAAAAATCCCAAAATAAACTTCAAGCTTTTTTAATCATTTCAAATCGATTATGAGTTTGGAGATTGTTTGACACACAAATGAAAATCACAATCAAAATTCTATAAATTGCACAGCCTTATCATGTAGTCATATTTTTCAAGTTAAAATCTACCTTTCCACTATTCCAGGACTGAAATGATCAAAATGATTCTACTGAAAGTGTATGGAGTTTAAAAGGCCCATCTCATGCAAAATAACTCTTTTCACATTGTATCTTATGCACAGGCTTTAGTTTGTTGTCATGTGGGAGGGTGGCAGAAATACACTGCAATTTGTTAAAAAAAAAAACGCCAAATCTATCTAAAAACCACTTCGGCTACAAATACAAGGCCCACACATCATTCTTAGAAGGTAGAAAGCTCTGAAAAGTTGATTTTGCATGAGATGGGCCCTTTAAAAACACAGTGGAGTGCCTTCTGAGTAGAGAGTGTTTTCTGTTTTCTGTGTTTCCTGAGTGTTTTCTGAGAGAAGAACCCAGCCAAAATATGCAGGGTATGCGTGTTCCTTCATACCAGTTTAGTCTTGAGACAGTTCGACCAGATTACTATGTACGAAATATTGCATTCTAACATTTTCAATCATATGCTCAATATTTCCTCTCACTTTTTGACGAATGGCTCATATGAGAAGATCAGAAAAGCCAAATAAACAGAGAACTTCCAGAGGATCAGCTGCGTGCCTCCTGTGCACCAAGCGCTAGTGAAATGTTATACCACACTGACATTCAGAGCAAACACCGAGAAGAAACTGCCAGGAATAATAAATGCAATTTGGTGTTAAAACGGAGACCCCCAACGCAAATATGCATAGGCTACTCTGTGATGACAAGCCGACGATATTCAGGGCAACACCTGGTCAGCGCCGGGCGAGGGACTACACAAATGTTTGGTGGTTTCTGTAATAATTTCCTGTTGGAGAGAGGGAGGAATAACAGTGGAAGAGGAGTAGAGCATTGTGGGTAATCCGGGAGAGATCGGGGAGCGGTTTGGGAATGGGGGACTCTAGGTGAAGACATTCAGACTTGGATCTATAGCTGCAGTTTTCATCATGTTCACCGAAGCCAGGAAAACATGTTATTTGTCACAGTCTCTTGGGGTGAGTGTGCTTCAGTGCAGGATTATAAATGTAAAACGAATAGGTTAAATTAAAGGTATTTCACAACATTATGAAGATCGATATTTTGCTGTGACATCAGTCTGGGGGTGTTCTACATGTATTTCTATGATGGAATGTTTCTGCAGTTACCGCAGTGACACAAGGTACACATTAGCAAACACAAGGAAAAAGTCTGAAAACTCAAGATAAAAGCCTAAATGGATTTAAACAGCACATTTTCAGGAGCCTGTGATCAAAACGGGCGTTCACAGTTCAGTTTAGGTGTTTTATTTTCGACAAAAAAGTTGAGCATGAGAAACTGACTCGTGACTCTAATGATATTTGCGAAGGAATTGTTCAAAAGTACAGATCAGCTCACCTGCTAAAGTTCCAGCTAAGTCAGTTCTTTCCATGGAGCTTATTATTTATACTTTCAAAAATCTGGGATTTTGTCATGATTTTTACCAAATTTTACATCATAAACTTTTTCTCAGCTCAAAATCCTTAAAAACGCTTTATAATCGTTATCTCCGGATACGCACTGCTCTGCTCTAGCTCTTATCGCTTTAATTTGTCAACGCAATCACATGATACATGAGACTGCGCTCCATGAATGCCTTTGCCTGCATTCATGTGTGCCTGTGGGAGAAAAGAGCACTTCTGCGCAAGCTCAGTCGGCCCACAGCCACCGGAAGTACCTAGTCGGGCTAAAGGCGAATCTGGAATCATGCGCCATTGAACTTGGCCCATTAACTTCAATGGGCGGCCATTCTGAAACCCCAGGTTTTGGTTCTTTCCATAGACCGTATATATGAGTGGACATAGCTAACGCGCTTGCTGCTGCGTGCCAAATAGGAAGTTCACGAGGAGGAGGCTCTTCCAGCTCCTTCTGACCCTTGCTCCAGTTGACTTTCGTTGGGATCTTGTCGTCCCTCTCTCTGTAACTGCTGCGATGAGCCTCGTCATTTTGGTCTTAAAATGTTCGTATTAACCCGCAACACATGATCCTAAATTATTTTTTTCGCTATTTTCTCCAGAGTCGCTCCTGTAACCGTTAGCATCACGAGCCTCATTTGAGTGGCGCTGAATGCTACGGGTGACGTCACACTTTGTCCATTTCTTTTATACAGTCTATGTTTTTTTTCTGGTCAGACTGTGTTAGAACAAAGCTAACAGAGTAACATAGCTTCAGACAGAACAGTGCCTACAGTTTGCATCTTAGCCCCTGGAAATATTGATGAACTCAGCTGCAAAGTACCGATAGTTGACAACTGAGGTGGAGCGCAGGTCTGAATTATGTGGCAAAAAAACAAAAAACAAAACAAAAAAAAAAAAAAACGCCTGAAATACTCCATTGTTTTGAACAGTGGTTTGGTCAGTGCCTCTAACTTCTTTGTGGTACCTGCTCACTTTGTAGATATAAAATATATTGTGGATAAGAACTGTACCATTTTGTACTCCTTCCATGTCTTCTGAAAGTCCACGCTGCCGTTCTCTCTGCGTTGAATGACCGTCCAGCCTCCTCCAGCTGATTCCATGTTACAGTAGACCTGAAGAGGAAAAAAAAGATAGGTCAAATGATTAGGGATGTAACGATATCCAAGTCTCACGGTACGATATTATCACGATATGCATCTCACTGTATGATATTTATTGTGATATTTTGAAGAGGCTGATATACTTGTAGATGGGACAAGTTCTTGCTTTTAAAATACCTTGAGAAGATTTTGGTGTGAATTTGTTCCGTCATAATCCAAAGAATTCAAGTCAAAAACATATTTCTTCAAGTTGTCTGCACTGAAATGAATCATGGGATATGTAGTTTCCAATGTTCATCAGCTGTTGCTACTACAAAACCATGAATTTAAGCAAAGGAACTTGTAATTTGATATATTGTGACACCCACGATATTATTGTGAGACTTTTGACGATACGATATCACGATATTTGGGGTTTTTGTTACATCCCTACAAATGACTAAATATGTTTGCTGTGTTTTTGTCTGTTAGGGTCATTGTTTTATAAGTTTCTTCATTTAAAACGGTCTCAAAATGGACAGTTACAATGCAGCACCTTTGTAATTCTATAGAAATGGTGACATTGTTTCTCCATTGATCCAAAGGTTGGGGGTTCGAATCTTGTTCTCAACATAAATATCATTGGCAGAGCGGTCAGACTGACAGGTTTTCGGTGCAATTTCAGCTCCCACAGAGGAATGATGTCATTGTGTCCTCGGTCAAGACTTACCCCACCATGACCCCATTGTCTGCATATAAATCTGTATGAGTTTGAAAAAGCATTATATAAAAATGTGACCTTTTACCAAAAGTTCCACTGATAATATTTTGCCAGTAAAATGTGTCAAAAATATGTAATATTGCATGATTTGTGTCTATTATTGTGCAACCTTTCCTGGACTTTCACTTTCTTCAGCATTAGCAAACAGTGAGGGGTCATTAGGACAATTATTTTCTTTTGGCTGTTCCTTTATGTTTTTTTTCCAGAATGAATCATCTGAAAGAATGTGGTGAGTCAATGTCCTCCTCAAACTTGATCAGTGTCTGCTCCGTCTGCTCCCGTTGGCCATATTGGAACCCCATCAAACACAGCAAACACAATGCGGACATCAATCTTTCTGTGGTGTTATTTTTCAAATACATTCCTTGGTGTATTACTAATGACTATGTATTATTATGCTATTATGTCATGATATGGCTAAAAACAATAGCTGCTAGCATTGAATTTGATCAGCTGTATAGTGCATAGAGCATGAAGCCAGTTGGAGCCCTAAAAGTATTACACTGAGACTTATGAAGGTTTGTCAAGTTTAAAAACACATTGAAGCATTTTTAAATGACCACTTAATGATTTCATACCGCAAGCCTAATTAGATAAGAAGGACACAACTCAATTATTTTAATCAGGAATCAAACAAAACATAACTAAGGCTACGTTCAGACTGCAGGGCTTAATGCTCAATTCGGATTTTTTTGTGAAATCCGATGTTTTTGCGAGGTCGTTCACATTTCCAATTAAATGCGACTTGTATGTGACTCCAGTGTGAACATTGAATGGCCCAAAAGTGTCCCACATGTGCACTGGAGGACATGACGTCAGCTGCGTGCTCTGTGTTTACGGAAGTTGTCCAAACATGGACAACTGGTGATTTTAAAGTTCCTCTCGTACCGGAGCCAGAACATGAACAACTTACTTGTTTTAAAGAGGAAATTGAGAAGGAGAAGGACGAGGTTTTTGGTCGTGGTGTTTTGTGGGGCAGCGGCAACGACGTCCGTTGAAAAGAACGTGTGGATGTGGAGACGTAGCCAAGAGTGGTGAGTGGCGATGTGCTTCACTTCAGTGACACGGAGTTCATTAACAATTTTCACCTACTTCAGCGCAGAATAGTGACGTTTGTGGCTTGTTGATAATGTGTAGGTCGGATGAATGCACTTTGGCCGTTCACACTGAAGTCACATGTCAAAAGATCAGATATGTATCGGTTTCAGGACCACATATCCAAGTGGCCTGGGTCACATTTGAAAAAATCGGATCTGTGTCGTTCAGACTGTCATTAAAAGATCAGATACACGTCACATAGGGGCCAAAAAATCGGATTTGGGTCACTTCAGGCTGCAGTCTGAACGTAGCCTATGTTGGAGTGCTTGTTTTCTAATCCGAATTTAAGTGGTTTGAATCCTACTTTTGACATAAAACGCTGTTCGATAGAACGCTCACTGGACCACAGGTTGATAGTTCAATTCCAGCTCCCACAGATGATTGCTGTTGTTCTTGGGCAAGACACTTGTGAAGACACTCTGAATGTTTGTGAATGGGTAAGTGATTCATTGATGTAAACGTGCACTGAGTTTCTTGAAAATGGAAGCGCTTTATATTAAATGAATTGTATAACTTTTCTGGTGGAGGGTCCAACAAAGGCTTTTCTTCATGGAGATGTTATTGCTTTGTGTGGAATGTTTCACAGTATGACTTTAAACCTTCCAACCCTCATGGAGACCAAACCAGACTAAGTTACAACTCACAGACAGAATGCTTGTTTTTCAGGCAGAGCAGTGACATGTCCAAAGGAACAAGCAAGTGATGAACCCCCCACCCAAAAAGTTACAAATTGTACGTTTATTTCAAAGGCAAACCATAGAACCAGGTAGAACCACAAACAGCAAGAACATATTCTAATACTAAATATGTGAACAGATGATACTGGTACATCAAAGTACATCAGCAGTACCATATCTCCTGCCTCTTTGTGTAAGCCGATCACTTATATGTCCATTTGTAGACGTTGTTTCCCAGAGCAGAGGCGCAGGGTCTCTCACCTCAGACACAGCTGCACACAAGGCCTTCTGTTTGTGATTAGAGCCGTGCCCCTCACTCTCACACTCACTCTGAACCGGTCATTATGAAGACACAGAGATCTCCAGCTGCTGCAGAGCAAAGGAACCACTCATGTTTTGACACGCTAGAACGAACTAATGTATAAAGTGGCACTAATGTGAAAATACTACAGCTGAAGTTCAAAGTCTCAAAATAATCAGGGACTTCAGCCTCCACTTCATTAAAGATGCACTGTGTAACTTTTCTAAAGGAGGGTACACCAACTATTTTTATATAGATGACGTGTCAAGATGTTCCACAATATGACATTTAAATTATTTGTCTTGAATTATTGAATTACAGATGTTTTATTGCTAACAAGATGCGTTCTTTCTGTGGGCGGATTTGCCTTGCCACAGATCTGACTTGAAAATTATTCTTTGTTTAATTGTGTGTGTTTCAGGGTTCCCACTCTTTCACTGACAAAATTTCAAAACATTTCCATGACTTTTTCATGACCAAAAGTGAATTTTCCATGACTTTACGGCACCTGCATGTGTAGAATTGATCAGACTTTTAGAGCTAAATATGAAATGTTAACCCTTTCCACTCACCTTATGGTTTGGTATTCAAGTTTTTTAACATTCAAAATACTGTCAGTGCATTTATTGTCCTTTCTTTTAAAAAAAAAGGCGCATATGTTTGGAAATAATCATAACAGCCTAATGAGAACTTAACAAAACGCTGTAGTTGCATGAAAGAGATACCAAAATGCCATGACTTTTCCAAAAATGTAATTGAATTTACAGAATTCCATGACTTTTCCAGGCCTGGAAAATTACATTTTCAATTTCTATGACTGTTCCAGGATTTCCATGACCGTGAGAACCCAGGTATTTGTCAAATTTTGTCATCTCAGTAAACATATACTATAAGTAATTCTTTCACGATTGTGAAGGTCATAGTTTCTCTACCAATTAGAACGATCTGGATTTGTTTGTAAATTATAAATGGTAAATGGTCACATTTTTATATAGCACATTTTTATATTTCCACCTCAAAGCGTTTTACATCAAGGGACCACTCACTCATCCACACACACATCCATACACCAGTGTACACAGACACTGAGGGTGAGATAGGTTAAGTGTCTTCCCCAATGACACAACAATAGCTTTCATCTGAGGGAGCTGGAATCACACCACCAACCTGTGCATCAGTGAGTCTGACCACTCAACCAGTAATGTTTATGACGAGAGCGGGATTTGAACCACCAACCTTGGGATCTTTGGATAAACACTAACTGAACTACTGAGCACTAACATACAGCAAATGTTATAATACAGTTTTGATCCAATCCAATTCAATACAACTTTATTTGTATAGCACGTTTTACCAACACAAAGTTCACACACACAAAAGACCACACAATTCTCATACTGGGTTAAAATCCAGTGAGTAAAAGTATGTCTTTAAACGAGACTTAAAAGGATCAACTGAAGGGTCTTAACGTGAGGGGGGAGAGTGTTCCAAAGTCTGGGGCTGACCGCAGATTAAGGTATAAATTTCCATGTATTATTTTAAAACTAAAGTAAGGGTAGGATAGTCCAAGACACAATAGATACAGTAGATTAGTTGAAATGGTGTAGCTGGTGCATGCCTCTCACCTTCTTGGTTTCCTGAGGCGTGGGCTGGATGGTGTAGACTCCATTTTTGCGCACTCCGTTCTGGTACAGATCTGCACAGTCCCGAAACTTCTTCTCCTCTTCTACTGTTTTTGTGCTGTTTGGTACAACTGAGGGGAAAACACATGACAGACAACACATGTGGTTATAAAAGACATAATATAACGGTAATTGGATCTCATTAATTATGTAACATCTTAGAAATGTGGGGCTTTCATGTTGTTGAGCTTGAGATTGACCTAAATCTGTTATATTACTTGATATAAACCAAGTCAAAACAAGACAATGGCTCATTTCCTTTGGAAACAATAACGTCTAATCCAAACCAGAGCTAACCAAAGTTTAAAACTGTTCTTCACCAAAACAAGACCATAAACTTCCACAGAGAGAGAAAAAAAAGTAGTAAACTCAATAAGAAGAAGATGCTTGAATTAAAATTTGTGATTTCTGAGTGAATTATGATTTGAGCAGATGTTGACAATAGAATCAGGTGCAATGTGTATGCTTTTCTATCTTTTTATTCTGTCTATTTTAAAGGTCCTGTAAGACACAAAATTCAGTCTTGTGAGCTTCACGACTTGTTATAATGTTGTTACCTCATCAAAAACACACCTGAAGCTAGAGTTGTGTTTGAGTAACCCTTTATTTTTAGTTTATTAGTCTCTCTGCAAAGCTCAAAATGATCTGTTCAACAATGTGACGTTAAAAATAACAGCTACCTTTTACCTTTTGTTCAGCAGAGATTGACAGTTCCAGGGGTGAAATCATTCAAATGATTCTAGTGAAGGTGTATGGAGTTTCAAAACACAGTGGAGCACTTCCTGTATTACCACATGACATCACACGGTGGATGGTGTGTTTTCTGTTTGATAGAAGAACTCACACCTCCGGGTATGTTTGTGATGAGGAAACAACATTATAGCATAGATCAGAAAATAGTATGTGTCCTTTCAGTGGAATAATAGAATAGATAAGTCAAAATGTACTAGTTAAATAAACTTCAAGCCATTGTCGCATATTTACGATGTTATTTTTGCAGTTAGTTATCATAGTTTGAGGGCCACTACACTTGAAAATGACTGGTACTTGAGTCTGGAGTTGAGAAGACTCAGATGAGATGCAGTGGCAGTGGCCGATCGGAGCAGCCAGATCAAATAAAGAGAAGCAGATTTCGTCAAAGCAGCTGTGGATGATTATGACGCAGTATTTTGAAACGGATAAAGAACTGAGGACAAAGCATTACCAGCTCCAAATGTGGGGGTCCTCTTATAACAAGTATTTTATATTTAGACTTAGACTCCGACTTTGACCAACTTTATTGATCCACAAGGGAAATTATTTGGACGCAGTAGGTCAAACGTCACAATTTAATATAAAAGGAATTAGCAAAAAAAAATCATTGTAATTTAAAAAAAATGATTATTATTATTTTGCAGCGCAGACATAAAACATAGACTAAAGCCCCATGGATCATGAACAAAAGGGTTTGAGCTGAAGTAAAAAGTACTTATAATGCCTGACTAGAGGGGTGTAACAGTACACAAAAATCAGGGTTTGGTACATATGTCAGGTTTGAGATCACAGTTCAGTTAATTTTCAGTACAGTATGGGAATAAAATGCAAAACCATTTGCTTGTTGTTTATTTCTGTGTTTATTAAAACAACAATTAGTTTTAACATTTTACAAACAGAAAAATAAAATAAATACAAAGTGCTGCTTGATAATACTATTAATTTAAATTAAATATTCTCAAATAAGCAACAAATGTATGAAACATTATAAAAAAAAAAAAATATTCCTGGTAAAGTTCCTTGTAGTTCTGTGAGGATTCACATGGTTTGGAGGGATGTGGTCAAGGCGGGGGGCACTTGTTACAGTGGCCGCCCTAACTATAAAGCGCTGCGGGAAACACTGCCATCCCAGTTACGGACGAGATATCTCATGAATATTAAAGAGCCGAGCCTTCCGTGTAGCTGCACATGTAGTGGCAGAATGTAAACACACACAAAATGCGCAAACTCACCTGTGCACAGCCCTGCACCGAACTGAACGTCCCGTACCAAAATGGTTCAGCACAAATACATGTACCATTCCACCCCTAATAATTCAATAACCAATTCCACCCCTAATAATACCACCCCTAATAACCCAATTCCAACCTTATTAAACAATGACAGAATTCAAATAAAGAAAGCAATGTGTGAACAGCAATGACTTACTGTATATAAATTAAAATTAACAAAATTTAATGCATAATTCATTCGTTCCAGAGCTCTATATCTTTCAAAACATAATGCTTTATACTTTTTTTTTTTTTTAATCAACACTCAGGTCGTTCCATATTCTAACCCCTCTAACAGAAATACAATCACTTTTTTTTCTGAGTTCTTATCTTCACTTTTTTAAAGATGCTAGTTTGTTTTTGTTTTGTTTATGGTCATGGGCACAGAAGTTTATAATTTATGAACGTACAAAATAATTCTAAATAAGTAGCAAAATAGCAAGAGACTGGTGTCAAATAAGTAGGGATGTAACGATATCCAAATCTCTCGGTGTGATATTATCACGATATGCAGCTCACGGTACGATATTTATTGCGATATTTTGGAGAGACTAATATAATTGTAGATAAGACACTTTTTTGCTTTTAAAATACCTTGACAAAATTTTGGTGTGAATTATTTCCATCATAATCCCAAGAATTCAAGTCAAAAACATACTTTTTCATGTTGTCTGCACTGAAATGAATCATGGGACACGTAGTTCCCTATGTTTATACGCTGTTGCTACTATAAAACAATGCATTTAAGCAAAGGAACTTGGGATTTGATATACTGTGACAGCCCACGATATTATTGTGGGACTTTTGACGATACGATATCACGATATTTTGGTTATTGTTACATCCCTATAAAACAAGGCATAATTATATAAATGTACAGAAAATATACAAGTAAAAATAAAATGTAGAAATATAGTAAACATCGCAAAGATGAACTGATGACTGACAGGACAGAGGGTTATCTTTTACAAAAGAATGAGTACTGTTGTTGGGAGTATCATCTGTCACATAAAGGTGAGTTGTTGTATAGTTGTAGGGAGTATTACTTGTCACATAAAGGTGAGTTGTTGTACAGCTGTATGAAGTATGGTATGAATGGAGTCCTGTATCTCTCACTGTTTGAGCGGAGCTGTAGGAGCCTGAGAATGAGCTCCTCTGTCCCTCTATCT
This sequence comes from Boleophthalmus pectinirostris, assembly GCF_026225935.1. Classification (NCBI taxonomy): domain Eukaryota; kingdom Metazoa; phylum Chordata; class Actinopteri; order Gobiiformes; family Gobiidae; genus Boleophthalmus; species Boleophthalmus pectinirostris. The sequence goes on from NW_026571175.1 coordinate 9,616,089, forward strand.
ATTTATCACTATTGTTCTTGTTTTATTGACATAAAGTCCTTCCGATGTGTGCTTTTTTTCTGTATTTGACCCTGCACATAGCTTCCTCCATGTGGGTTTTATCTCTCCTCAGACCATTTGCTTTCATTGTTGAACACAGCGGACTTCAGAGGGGCTAGCGGAAGCCGGTGGATTATTTGGGTGCATTGACTGACCATTTTGACAAAGTATAATGTGTCCGTGACAAGCAGCTCCTGCCGGGACAGGTTGACGGAGAGGGCCCTCGCGCTCCAAAGTCTAAGACAACAAAGACTAAAGCTGTCGGGAGGTCATTTTACCCAGTTTTCTGACAGCGGGAGGCGTTCGGGGGGTCAGGGGGATTCAGAGAGGGAGGGGGGCTGTGTGGTTTGAGTCTGAAAAGAAGCCAGCTGTTCAAGGGCTGGAAATGCACACAAGAAGGCAATATTCTTCTTAACTGTGAATAATTGATTTGAGTTTGCAGCTGATGATGTCAACATTCTGTGAGGGTGTGAAGCTAACTGTAAGCACTGCTCTGTTTTAAGCTCAGTTAGACTTCTAGTCTTTTTTTGTTTTGTTTTTAACACAATCTAAACAGATGAGTTGACTTTGTTTGAACTACAACAGATGAGATGATTTGTGCTGTTAAATAAATCTCTCACACAGTAAATAACAATCAGTTTTTCAGTTAGTCACTCTCACCTTTTTGTTGAAAATCAAACTCCTGAACAGGACCATGAGTGCTCTTATTGATCACAGGCTCCTGAAAAAGTGTTGTCTAAATCCATTTTGTATTTTTTCTTGCACTTTAAGATGATCCTTAAATGTTTTTGACAGTTTGGTAATGTGTGCATTGTGTCACCATGGTAACAATGATGAACATTCTGCCATTCACATACATGTAAAACACCCCTAGTGTGATATCACTGCAAAGTATCACTATATTCATTACAATAAGTAGTATTTACATTTGCAGGGCATCAATGTATTTCTTACCAGTTCGCATGTTTAGTTCAGTATACATGCAGCAAACTTATAATCTACGTGACTATGTAGATATAGTGGAAAAGTTATGATCTATTCTATAAAATTCCACAGAAATTTGTTCTGTGTCACTGTCCGATGTCATTCCTCTGCATTTGACCAATACAACTGCAGTGACATCAGCTCACCTGTTGTAGTTCCAGCTAACTCAGATTGTGGGAGCCTAAACCCAGTTTCATCATTTTTACCTGGTCTCCGAAGGGTTGACCAGGTTTTGTATTCACCTTGTGTGTCTGTGTGTGTGTGTGTGTGTCTGTCCACCCGGGATAATTCCGCCATTTATGGACCAATTGTCACCAAATCGTAACCGATGCCTCAAAAAAAAAGTTTGGTGACAATTCGAGGTCATTTGAGGTCACGCGGGTCAATTGAAAGGTCACACCATTATAAAGGATCAGCAATTTCGGCAATTTCTGAACTATCTTTGGCCTAAAATATTCACCCAATCATCACATAAGTTGGCACACACGTAACTGGGGTATAGGGTGGGCTCCTCATAAGATGCTTCTGTGGTGATGAACTGACCCCACCGATGTCTCATGGGGGACCAGGTTGCTATCTCTGGTTGCACTTGTTTTCATTACTGAGATAATTATTCTTATTTTGTTTGATTTAATATTTACTTAAAATGCATGATTTTTGGTCATTTTAATTCTTTAAGGTTGATTATTTCCTTAAAAATAACTTGATCTATTTACATTTTCTTTCAGTTTATTATTGCTAATATTAATTATGAGTGTACTTAAGTAATGTTTATTTTTTGTATTATTTTGTGGTCTATGGCACCGGGCGCTGTTGGGGGTAAGTCAGCGTGGATGCACGACACTGCTGACGGGGATGCCATACAGAGTCATGTCAAAAAACCCAAACTATCCCTTTAAGGCGAGTGCAGGTGCACCATGGGAGTGGAGTGGAGCCTAACATTTCTCTGACCTCCTATCACCTATATGTTAAATTTCCCCTTTTTGTATGTTTTGTATGTCCCAATTATGTGAACACTCAAGTAAGGAGTGTTTAACTGCACTTGGGTCACTCTCCGTGGATTCGTGCATTTTAAAAGATGGAACAAATGTTTGGACCTTGCGCAGATCTTTATGGCCAGATTGTTTTACTGCAAAGCTCAGAATAAAGTCTAATTTGATTGACAGATCCTCAGACAGAGCAGTGCGTACAGTTAGCGTCACACCACCAGGGAATGTTGATGAAACCAGCAGGCTGAAGTACCAATACTGCAGTCTGTCAGAAGCAACGGGCTCTTTTCTAGATCTTGAGGTATTTTTTTCAGGACCATCAAAACAGAGGATTAGCCTATATACACACATGTTTTAGTATATATATATATATATATATATATTTTTTTTTATGTTCTATGTGTAGTAACGTTTAAATTTGACTCAAGGAGACGTATACGTTGACTTTAACAGGAGGTGTCCTATGCATTCATCCTGTGTACAATTATTTCCCAATCAGATCTCGGCTGTGGACGAGGAGCGGCCCTCTCGAACAGCGTGCTACCCAGCTCTCCAAATATTATTTATGTCCCAATATTTATTTACAGAAACATGTTTAGTGGTTCAGTGGGGACTCGTGGGCTGTGGGGGGTTCATGTGAAAAGATCAGCAGGTCTATGGCTGCTTGCATAAATCTGAAGCCCTTTGCCAAATGAGCCAAAATATTACGAACAAATCAGCGTGATGAATGAGCTGTAGTGGACATCAGTGCTCCCATGTGTGTGCAATTAGTCTCTTAATACCACTCGGACTTAAAGGGAATGTAACCATATTTTACTCTAGTGTATTGCTATAATATGAAGTATGCACAATGCTATGAGATAATACCAAAGGATTCTCACAGTGGGCGCCAGTGCTGAATGTATTTAGGACTGAACTCATCTGTCAACGCTAAGGACATGAGTTCCTTTAAACTGCACATCTTTGGTCCAAATGGGAACAGAAAACAGCGTAGTACTGACTGAATAAACTCTGGAGGAATTAAGCTGTAGTCAGAATGTCTCAGCAAAAATGTACTCTAAAAGGAAGCAATGTTTATAGTATCTGTACTTCAAACACATGCAATCATAATAATAATAATAAAGCATTTGTCTAGGGATTAATTGTGCTGTTGTAGCCACTACTGCGCTGGGGCAGAGTCACTGAAGCGAGGCTGCCGATTTGCGCCATCTGCCCCTCTGACCGCCCACACTAGGGTGACCAGATTTTCAAGATAAAAAACTAGGACATCCCCGGTTTGGGTTGGTTGGTAATAATAAAATTATGAAACGAGTGCGTAATTAAGGAAAATTGTTCTGCACTCGGCACTAATGTGAGTCAGTGTAGTCAGATTTTCTTTGTGGTTTGGTCATTTTTAAGCCGCTTTTCTGTATTTTACCTAAACAAATGACAGTTTATACCTCTTTACTGTTGGCAGGGATCAGATTGGTCAAAAATAGGGACATCTGAGACATTTCTTGTATAAAACTGAGACAAATCACTGGTTTTGGGGTAAATCTGCTGGGACAGGGGATACAGGGCTCAAAACTGGGGCTGTCCCGGGTAAATAAAGACGTCTGGTGGTCACCCTAACCCACACTTACGCACACACTCTATTCACACTAGGTAAAATAAAGTGTTTCCAATGTTGCCCCACTCTGGCACATGGCTTAAAGATACGGTTTAAAATTAAAGATGGATTGTGCAACTGCTGTATGTCTCCATGGAGATGTGATAGCTTTGCCTGGAATATTTATATGGAATATTTAGCTATAAAAAATGCAAGTGTTTGAATCCTTTGGCACAAATAAAGTCATCTTGAAGGCTGACTAAGGTAAGATGTATAACTGTAATGCCATACTGTGGAATATGCCAGGATAAACAATAACATTTCCAAAGAGGCAAGCATGTCACCGCAGTATACAACAGAGGTGGGACCAAGTCTTTTGTTAAGTAAGTCTCAAGTGTTTGACCTCAAGTCCAAGTCAAGTCCCAAGTCAAATACAGCCAAGTCCAAGTCCAAGTCTTGAGTCACTGGCCCTTAAGTCCAAGTCAAGTCCAAGTCGTCTGCTTTGAGCTTCAAGGCATTTCAAGTCTTTAAACCAAAGTACCAAATACAGCTGAGATTTTTGCAGTTTATCTTAAAAGTCATATAAATGGCAAAAATCTAAGTTATATTTGTTACGTTTTGCAAGTCTCAACTAAGTCTCAAGTCTTTGACCTCAAGTCCAAGCCAAGTCCAAGTCTCGAGTCACTGGCCCATAAGTCCAAGTCAAGTCCAAGTCGTCTGCTTTGAGCTTTGTCATTTCAGGTTTTGCAATTTATATGCATTTTAAGATAAATTGTACTTACAAAAATCATAGTATATTTATATTTGAGTATTTATAGAGTATAGAAGAGTTGTAGAAATTTATTTAGTTAATCTTTCTTTTTTAAATGTCTTGACAAGATCTTAGTGTGAATAATTATGGTCAGAACGAATTCAGATTTAAAAGTGCTCAAGTCTCAAGTCTTCTCAAGTCTGAGCCAAGCCCCAAGTCACTGACCTTCAAGTCCAAGTCGAGTCCCAAGTCTTAGTCCATTTTATCAAGTCAAATCTTAAAAATAGTAACTCAATCCTGACTCGAGTCCAAGTCACGACTTGCAAGTCCCACCTCTGGTATACAAACAGCATATGTAAATCCATTTCAGAATCATGCACGAAATGTCTGTCACATTCATTTGGATAGTGTTCTGGCTTAAAATACTTTGTACGAGATGAATATGTAAAACACTACAAAGACTTGCTGTGAGGATGTGTCAGAGGAAAAGCCAAAAGAACAAAGAGACAAGTGGGATGAGGGAGTGAGGTTAAGTCAACACTACGAATTCACTTCATGATGCCTCAAATATGAATACAAACAGTCAGTTTATGTTGTTCTGTTCTTATGAAGCCAAAACTCACATGATCTGAAACAAGCTTGTCGAAACAGATCAAATACTGTTTTCTCTTGATGCAAGTCGAAGATGACAACCAGACTGCACATAGGAGGCGATGCCAGTCTTCTGGTCCTTATTACAACTTATAAAATATGTTCTGAAGTTCTTTATTTGCCAACCTTGTTTTTTATGTGTTTTTTTTTCAGTGGTTTTGTTTTATTTTTGGTTTTAAAGTGCACTATAATTTTTCAGCTTGTCTGCATGGAGAATATTCCAAAATACGGCATTGAATTTCTATATCTTCCAGTTATTCCAATTAAGGCCTGACCGATATATTGGTTGGCCGATATTATCAGCCGATATGGACACTTGGAAACATATCTAATATATAAATCCTGTCGATGTGGGCCGATATTTCACGTGGGCATGTTATACCTCGTTATAAAGCTTAGACTCGCTACATTTTGTTCATTTAATCCAATTTACAGACAGATAAATGTCCTAATATGTGGCTCCGCAGCAGTATTTATCTGCAGAGTAATTTATCTGTGTCTGTGGCCCAGAGTCACGTCACCTGCCGCCATAAATCCATGTGCAACACTGAGATTATATTCTTTTTACGGGCAAACGATTGGAATCTGGATTAAAGGACATTTATTAGAGCAGACTTGTGATCTGAGATGAGCCTGTGTGAGTAGTGAGTGTTGGAAAAATGTCTGTTTTGAAGCTCGTTTTGGTTATTTCTCATTGGTTAGTTGCTGTAGCTCCCACACAGACAGACTGTTTTCTCTTCTATTGGCCTAGTGTAAAGTGAATATATTGGCTGTATATATGTTACTGGAGCTGCATTGATATGTAAATGAGCTGTGAGTAGAGCTGTAAATGAATGACATTTAAGCGGTAGTTTACTTTTTTTTACTAGCTGCTAGAATGTGATGCAAAAATGCCATTAGGCCGACCTACTGTCTGTAAATATGATGTAAAGAGTCAAAATAACAATAAATGTTGCCTAAATAAACCCAATTTAAAATCCACTAGAGCCAATCCTAAGCTTTTTAAACTATTCAAAATTTACAGTGAATTTTACATCACTAAATATATCAGCAATTATACAGGCTATCGGCAGCTCCAACTCCCATTTTATCAGCATCATATCGGCCGCAACAAAATCCATATCGGTCGGGCCCTAATTCAAATACACTTGTTTTTATTGCTCCAAAATACCTCGTAATACATATATTCTTACAGTGCACAGGCTCTCCTCTCCACAGATCTGACCTGGTTACATTACCTGCTTGTGTCCACGGGGATATACAAGCAAAAAGGTTCAAAGTCTCCATAGAAACAAGCACGCCGAAAAAAATTACAGAATCGTAGTGATGTGACTCTTTACTTATTTAACACTACGTCTGCTTATAATTCTGTAAATTACTCCAGATGCCCTTCCTTGGATTTTTTTGGTTCAGAGTTTACAGCAAATTACATGCCAGTTAAGTGGTAGCACGAACAAAGTCAACATTTACGCTTACTGTTTTTACGCCATCAAAACCAATTGGTAGGGAATTACAACAATTATATCTTCAACCTCAATTTGAACAGTGGGTTTTCTGTGTTCTTGGCCATTACTAAAGCCCGCGGTTCAACAAAATCTGAGTAAGTTGTAAAAATTTTGATGGATGCCTGTGCGTTTGAGGTAATGGTTCTCTGTAAAACATCATATTTAGCAAACCTGAGCTCTATTAGTCTAATAGCAGTGTGTGGCTAGTTACCTCCTAATGAGCTTTGTGTAATGACCACAGCCAGAACAGCACAAGAGCTGCATCTCCACTTCAAAAGACCCCTGCCCGGGCCCCACTTAACTCTGCAGGACTGGAGAAACTTACAGTACAGTAGAGCTTTTGATTGTATAAAACTTTTATTGATATTTTGCAGCGACGCCAAGCTGGAGTGTTCTATATGTATCTTTGTTGTGAAATGTTCAGCAGCAGTGTTGGGAGTAACGCATTATAAAAGTAACAAATTACTGTAATGCATTGCTTTTTGCAGTAATGCAGTAATGTAAGGTATTACAGGGAAAAAAGTGGTAATATTTTACTTGGTACAAATGACAGTAGCGTGTGATACAATTTTTTTTTTTAACCTAGATTGAAGTGGTGTTTTTTTGTGTGTTTTTCTTCATACAAATTCACTAAAATCACCGTGATATCAGCAGCGGTGAAACGTCAGAGATGCGCCCGCGTAGACTGTGATCGTGAGAGAAAGGAACGACACCCAATCGTGCTCGAGGGTTCTCTCAGGGGTGGTCCTAGATTCCAAGTTCTAGTCCAAGATTAGTCCTGGTTTGGTCCTGGTTTAGTCTTGGTTCAGACCTGGTTTAGACCTGGTTTAGTCCTGGTTCAGTCCTGGGTCAGCTTTGGTTAAGTCCTGGTTTAGTCCTGCTTTAGACCTGGTTTACTTCTGGTTTAGTCCTGGTTCAGTCCTAGTTCAGTCCTGGTTTAGTCCTGGTTCAGTTCTGGTTCAGTCCTGGTTCAGTTCTGGTTCAGTCCTGGTTTAGCCCTGGTTTAGTCCTAGTTCAGTTCTGGTTTAGACCTAGTTCAGTCCTGGTTCAGCTCTGATTTAGTCCTAGTTTAATCGTGGTTTAGTCCTGGTTTAGACCTGGTTCAATCCTAGTTCAATCCTGGTTCAGCTATGGTTTAGTCCTAGTTTAGTCCTGGTTTAGTCCTAGTTTAGTCCTGGTTTAGTCCTAGTTTAGTCCTGGTTCAGTCCTGGTTCAGTCCACAGTTCAGTCCATATAAGGCGCAAAAGTTCAGCATCTTCACAGTTATGTTGGTGAGAGTAACTTAAAAGTAATGCAATATTCATGTAATGTCTTACATTTTAAATGCAGTAATATTGTAATGTAATGAATTACTTTGAAATGACATTATAAGTAATAAACGCATTACAGTTTTAAAGTAACTTGCCCAACAGTGTTCATCAATTACCATGGACATACAATGCACACATTAGCAAATACCATCAAAAACGTTTTCAAACAAGTCTGAAAACTCACAAAATGGATTTAAACACACATTTTCAGGAGCCTGTGATCAAAACAAGCGTCCACATTGTTGTAATTTCTAGCTCAATCAACTCTTTATGGTCAGATTGTGTGAAAATAAAACTCAGATTCAAGTCTAACAAAGCTTCAGACAGAGCAGTCCCTACAGTTAGCGTCGGTGTATCAGTATCAGTGCTGTGTTATAAGGCTCCCGTGTGTTTTGTCATTTGACTGAAATTTGACTCCGCTTTGCTAAAAGTTCCATTAGGAATCGTAAAGTTGCGATATAGCATTTTTGTGTTATGAGTATTGTGGGAAAGAACATCACAATTTTGTTTATTCAAAATGATTGGCTCCGATCAAACCACAGAAATACTTAATCAATCAATATCACTTTAGTTGTCCCAGAGGGGGAATTTAAGCACACAGAGCTGTAAAATAAAGCAATAAAAGAAAACCTCAAACAAAAGTCTCAGTGAAGTTTAACAGATAGGGTCATTAGATCCAACGTCAGGGCAGTTCGAGGAGAGTAACAGCCCTCTGGACAAAAAGTGACGTGTTCCTTTTTTACTTGAATAGATTTGTTAATGTTTTTTTTTTGCTTTCTGATTTATGAAATTATTCTGACTATGTTGTGACTAGGGATGCAGCAATATATGATGTAATATTGTATCATTCATATCGTTCGTTCGATACACGTGTCAGTATGCACGTGTCCCTCCATGTGCGCTGTGTTGGATCACAGCGCCGTCCTCAGATGCAACAAGAAAACAGCTCCATATGGACTTACAGCTGAACTATTCTAACAGAGATGGATTTGATCTTTTAGTCATTTTTATTTCACGTCGATAAACTTTTAATATCTTTACAATTGCTTCTGGCTTTATATCGACTTTAATGCGCTCGTATACACACCAGCAACGTGACTCGCCACTCTGTCTCATAAGTCTTACTCAGAAATCGGTTGAGACATTTCTGTGTAATATAACATAGTTGTAGTGTCCAGAAAGAGGATGGGAGAGCGCAGTGTGTCACAGACTCTAGGGGGCGGTGTGGGAGGAGCTACTGTCGCTGCTGGAGGAGGACAGTGTAGCACCAAACATAGGCGTGTACACCCAGTGAGACTCGGGAGGAAAATAAACCATCAAATCATCATCAAAGAACGAAAAGTCTGATAGTGTAACTCCCGTACCACTCTACATTAAGAGTAGGACTGGTATATTATAAAACATAAAATAGCTTGAGAAAGATCTGCTCTTATTTTCACTGAATACTAGTGATGGGCAAATGAGTTGGAGCTCCGGAGCACGTCTCGTTCTTTCTGAAACAAACTGCTCTGAAGCCGCTCACGTGACCAAAGTGTCGAAGTGTCGGTCCCTCCCCCTACTGCGTCGCTCTGCGTGTCAATCGCTTCAGTGTATCGAAGCTCTGTGATTGGTTCAGAGTGCTTCAGAGTGTTCAGCGCACTTCCGTGGTTTGACAAGCGCTAAACTGCTACAGTTTAAAAGATGCACCAATATTTCTTAAACATGTTGGGTAGTGAGGAGTATTGTGTGACGTTAGTGGTGATTTTGGCGACTTTTGGCATTTGTTTCATTTTCGAGGGATCACTTTATCTAATTCCACATAACAAGCTAACCTCTTTTCTTATTTACAGCATGCTATTTATGTTGCTCTTTACATATTATTTTAAATCATCATTATTATTATTGTTGTTGTTAGGTACAGTGTAGGGGTGTGCAAAAATATCAGAATATCGATATATCGTATCGTTTAATGTGATGATACAGTATCGATATCGTGGCCTATTGTATCGATATATCAGCAAGAGTATTTTTATGTGTGTTTTACTAAATTATTTTGTTACAGCGCTACAGTTTTGTGGCTTGTGGAGTGAAAGGAAACTCATTTATGCGACACATTTGACATTTTCACAGTTTTGATGATTAAAATGTTTGTGTTTCATATGAACTTTGCACAAGAAGTGGTTTAACAAAGACTTTTAGTATCACAGCCATGATTTAGACTTTATTTTTTATTGAACCATATCGAATCGATTTGAAATATATCATATCAAATCGATAGTGCACTGTATCGAAATATGTATCGTATCATGGCCTGTGTATCGAGGTATGTATCGTATCGGCAACTTCTTAATGATACCCAGCTCGAGCACAGTGTATGCTCTGGACACAAGTATTGTCTTACACTAACAATACTTCATCGATGCTGAGACACCTGCGTGCCAACGGTTAAATTTGTCCACTAGAGGTCAGTGTTTCTCCGAGGCCTCAGACACGTCGAACCACTTGAGACGATATTGCTACTGAGGTGTCAATGCTTCACGAGGCTCCATTCGCCCATCACTACTGAATACAAATGTTGTAAATCATTGAACCAAATGAACTAGAACATTTCACATATAAACTACAGCATCATCGTGTTTTTATATTATACTCATTAGCAGAAACAATGACATAAGACTTTTTTCCATCCAAAACGTACTGGAATCAAATCGATATCATGACCCTTGTATCGAGATATGTATCGAATCATGGGAAAACCATATCGTTGCATCCCTAGTTGTGACCTGACTGAATAACCTAGTTGAAAGCTTATCAGTGTCTTGATTCAAAACTGAACAAGGATAAATATCCGCTCTCTCCTAATGTGTATTGTGGAAGGAAGCCAGAGCACCTGCAGGACATGACCGGACTGACAGGTGAATTCATCCATTTCAAATAAATATCACTGTTTGGCTTAGGTTTTAGTCTAGTTTTAGTCTTTTTCCAACTTAGGCAGACAGTCCCATCCTTTTAGATAAAAAATGAAAACAAATCTTATCTATTCTGGATTTTTTGTGGACAGTAAATTGTACGCTTAATTGCCCGTCGATGAATAGAGATTAAAAGCTCTCGGTGATCACTGAAGGCTTCTCTCCGAGGCAAAGTCAAGGATGATTTGAGTTCACTCCAGAGGAAATGCATCGTCTCACTTTTCAAAACAGTCTCAGGGCAGCAGACGCCACTGGATGCCGTGAAACGCTAAACCGGCTTTTGGCCCGAAAACGCTGAGCTGCACAAACAAACACGAGGTTTCCGAAGCGCGGGGGTATCGCTCGGCTCCAGCCTCACTGTTTGGAGGGTCCTGATGAAAAGTTTAAGACTGCGAAGGAAGTTTGAGGTAATACTGTCCACTCCTACACCTCCACCGGACAGGGGGTCTCTCAGGGACCATCGGGGTTTGACTGATTTCAGCTGGAGAGCGAAAAAGAGGAAGAGAGGGGGGTGGGTAGAGTGGGTGAGAGAGCGAGAAGAGGGGAGAAAGCATAAGAGAGACGATAGATGGATAGATGTGAAGGAAAAAGAGGCTTAGAGGGGAGAGAGGGAAAGTGAAAGGAGAATGTGAGCAGAAAGAGGGGGAGAATTAACAGTAAAGAGAGATTAAATGAGAGATGACGGACAAACTGAGAGAAAGAGAAAGTGTGCAGAGAAAGGAGGGAGGGTAGGAGGAAAGGAAAGTTAAAGAAGAGGGAGAAAGACAAAGAGAAGGGGGCGAAGACAGAGGAGAAAGTGAGCAGAGAGAGGAGGGAGAGTAGGAGGAAGAGGGAAAGACGGAGGAAAAAGTGAGCAGAGAGAGGGGGGGGTCAGAAGAATGGAGAGAGAGAGGGGAGAGAAGTTACAGGAATAGAAAGGGGAGAGAAGCGTTGAGAGAGAGTAAAAGAAAAGGGAGAAGAGGGGCAGAGGAGAAGGGGAGAGAGGAGGATGAGAAGGGATGTAGAGAGGAAGAGGAGAGGATGAGGCGAAGGAGATAAGGAAAGAGCGGCAGTGTAGAGGGGAGAAGAGGATGAGGAGACGGGGAGAGACGAGGAGGAGAGGGGGAGGAGAGGTGGATACTTTGACCCTGACTCCTGTTGCTTCCTTCAACACTTCTGCCCCCAAACGGAAAAGACCAACCACAGAGCGCAGGCAGCAACGACTATTAACGTCTCATAACATTAACACACACGTTTGCAACAGGAAATACAAACTGGGTCAAATGTGTCACCTGCAAGATACTTTAGGGTTCCTTTAACAAAATAGGACAAATGGACTTTTTCTATTAAATCTTTCTAACACACACTGACCACACTTAAACTAATCCAACATCAGTAATGGAAGAAGTACATGATTTTGGGCCCGGTCAAGCAGAAGTAAACAGCAAGGCCAAAAATTCAAGTTAATGCATCTGATATAAAAATGTATTGAACAGATACATATGTACTCTAGTTTATGAAACTGTTGACCTTTTTTCTGTACCATTTTTGGTTCTAAAGTTACATACATTTTAAACAGACCATGTATGAAACATGGAACAAAAAATTATTTCCCAAATTTCAAAGACCTGCAAATCATGTGTAAATAAATGGATGTATTTCATCATATCTTGTGTTATTCCATCTTTGAACTGGTGATGAAGGTACATGATTTTTCCAAAAAAATGTATTTAAAATGATAAAAATTTGCTTGGAAGAACTGACATATTTTATAGAAATATTTACCTTTCATTTTGAAGTAATATTAAAGTATTTGGAAGAAAAAAGTTGACAAATTATGTAAAATCATGCACCTTCTACTTGTTTGTACAATTTTCCCTCCGTTACTTTTCCCTCCGTTACCATGACCTTTCTTAATAAAAAATCTCATTACTCAAAAAGTAAGAGATTTTTCAACCTAATCTTGTACCATATGGTAGAAAAATATATGAAGCAAATATTCAAACCAGTTTGTTAAGGATATGTAAGTGAGAACCAAGAGTTATCACTGTTTGGTATTTATTGCCCAAAAAGTGCTGCATATTTCACTCCCTCCATTACTGACATGAGTTTTTAAATTTTTTTTGTCAACAACTTGAAAGAATATCGCAAGTTTAACTTGACCCTGTTGGAGTGTAACTCTTTCCTACATTCTGATACTTTACTTATTTCAATAGTCCCTCTAGTTTCTGAATAAGAGCTACATTTGAATGTAAAAGATCTGCCCCTGTTTCCCTCCATTACCGCTTAACCTGACCCTTTTGTTATTTAAGTACATTTATAGTTACTGGGAAGAAAAAAGGAGGAAAGGAGGAAAAATACTGAAGCACTGAACAGGATTCCCACGTTCATGGAAATCTTTGAAAAGTCATGGAAATTGTAAATGTCATTTTCAAGGTCTAGAAAAGTCATGGAATTTTAGTATCACTTTCACGCAACTACAGCGTTCTGTTAAGTTATTTCCAATCATATGCACCTTTTTGTTTAAAAGAACAACAATAAGATGCACTGACAGTATTTTGAATGTAAAAAACTATAACACCAAACCATAAGGTGAGTGGAAAGTAGGGCTGTAACAATAAACGAAATATCGTGATATCGTAGCTTCAAAAGTCTCACAATAATATCGTGGGGTGTCACAATATATAGAATTACAAGTTCCTTTGCTTAAATGCATGGTTTTATAGTAGCAAAAGTTGATGAACATTAGAAACTACAAATCCTATGATTCATTTCAGTGAAAAGATATGTTTTTGACTTGAATTCTTGGGATTACGACAGAAAAAAGTTGGAAAAAAGACAGGAAAAAAAGTCACACCTAAATCTTGTCAAGTTATTTTAAAAGCAGAAACGTGTCCTATCAGCAATTATATTAGCCTCTCCAAACTATTGCAATAAATATCGTACCATGAGATGCATATTGTGGTAAGATCGTACTGAGAGATTTAGATATCGTTGCATCTTAAATGTGTGGTTTTATAGTAGCAATGGTTTATGAACATCGGAAACTACATATCCCATGATTCATTTCAGTTGTAGAGATATGTTTTTTTACTTGAATTCTTGGGATTATGATGCAAAAAAGTCAAACCAAAATCTTGTCAAGGTATTTTAAAAGCAGAAATGTGTCCTGTCTACAATTATATTAGCCTCTCCAAAATATCGCAATAAATATCGCAACACGTTCCAATGTTCCTACGTGCAGAGATTTCTTCAGATTCTTGGAATCTTTTGATGATATTATGGACTGTAGATGATGAAATCCCTAAATTCCTTGCAATTGTACATTGAGACATGTTGTTCTTAAACTGCTGGACTATTTGTTCAGACAGTTGTTCACAAAGTGGTGAACCTCGCCCCGTCCTTGCTGGTGAATGACTGAGCTCTTCGGGGAAACTCCTTTTATACCCAATCATGACACTCACCTGTTTCCAATGACCCTGTTCACCTGTGGAATGTTCCAAACAGGTGGATTTTAAGCATTCCTCAACTTTCCCATTCTCTTGTTGCTCCTGTCCCAGCTTTATTGGAACGTGCTGCAGGCATCAAATTGAAAATGAGTGAATATTTGCATAAAAACAATAAGTTTATCAGTTTGAACATTAAATATCATGTCTTTATAGTTTATTCAGTTCAATATAGGTTGAAAAGGATTTGCAAATCATGGTGTCCTGTATTTTTTTTTAAGTTTTACAGAACGTCCCAACTTCACTGGAATTGGGGTTGTAGTTTTTATAGCTATTTTTATTTTTATTTGTTTATTTTTGCTTGCTCAAATTATGGATGTGTTAAAAATACACCCTTAGACAATAATAAAAATACTTAAAATTTTCCTTCTTGTTAAAAAAAATGTAGCGGGGTAGGAAGTATAGATACTTGCTCTCAGATGTAGTGAAGTAAAAGTAAAAAGTATCCAACTGATTTCTAGGTTAAAGGAAATTAAACGGACTACAGGACACCCTTGACGACAACCACACTTGGCTGACAGTTTAAAGATACACTATGTAACTTTTTTTGTGGTCTATGGTCTATGGTATTTTTAGCACTCGTGTATTTAAAAGAAGTAGAAAGTGATAGAAAAGAAAAATTGTGAAAGGGACCGTTAATAGCCTCACTTGTACATCACTACATGTTTAAAAAGCAGCTACCATTACAAAGCAGTGAATCCTCATGGCGCTCATATCTCAAATAGGCTCTAATCCTCTGCTAAACCACACACATATTGATTTACTCTTGTACATTTTCACTTCACGGCTTACTTTTCGAGCTGATGATGGGAAATATTTCTGAAACACTTAAGCAGGAAAACCACAAATGCAAATGAAGCTGCTGCAAATTGATCCCAGGACACTGAACATTCAAGGGAAGTCTCGGGAGAGGGGCAGGATTTAGGGCGAAGTGGACGCTGTGTTTTAACAACTGTGAAAGAGCTAATGAGTTCAGGCCATTCCGCCCGAGCTACGATCCAACATGGCCGCCGGGTCAAACTGCTACGGGCTGAAAGGGAAATCCCAGGTCTCGTATAAACAGAAGGGAGTGTCTCTGAGAACGAGAGTCCGGACAATTATTTCACCATATTCCCATGTAATATTGTGTCTGTGTGGTTGTGCTGGCAACAAGAAGGAGGCCCCATGCTGATTTAAAGGAATGGACCGACTGGAATATTTGGACCAGAGACAGAAGGACCAAATCAAATCAGTGATATAACAGGACGTGGTAAGATGGCTCATACCAGACCAGAACTGAAATTAAGCCAAAGATGTTCATTTTGTCTTCGTATGTACTTTAAGTTCTTGGGTTCTTTTTAAAGACAATAAAGTAAAGTGAATTTACCTTGTTGACATGTTTCGGCTGAGCTGCAATCATCTTCAGAATTGTCACTAGTGTTGGTGGTGACGTGTCGTATATCAGCTGTCGTTACTTCCTGAAGACGTGGTCAGCCTGATTCACGTGGCAGAGGAGGAACGCTCCATCATCACTGTTAATAGGAGGCACGGCCAGCATTAACCCTGATGATGGAGTGTACCTCCTTTCACACACCTGAGACACCCTCCTCCAGAGAACACGGGCGAAGGGAGGCGTGGTCAGTCTGAGCGACCTGCCAGGTCAATCAGGTCTGACCACGCCTACAGGAAGTAACAACAGCTGATATACGACCCGTCACCACCAACACCGGTGACAGTTCTGAAGGTGCTTGCAGCTGCAGCCGAAACATGTCAATAAGGTAAATACACTTTACTTTAATGGCCTTTCTGTGTGGAGTTTGCATGTTTCTCCCCGTGTCTGGATGGGTTTCCTCCGGGTGCTCCGGTTTCCCCCATCAACCCAAAACATGCTCCAGGTCCAGAACAGTTGATAGTCAAGGTCAATTAAATACAATCAATTCAATCATTGTGTGTGCTTAGGCAAGACACTTCACCCACATTGCCTAGTGTGTGTGTGTGAGTGATGGCGGTGGTCGGGGGGACAGATGGGGCTGATTGGCATGGCAGCTGCGCCTCTGTCAGTGTGCCCCAGGGCAGCTGTGGCTACAATAGTAGCTTACCATCAACAGGTATAGAGTGAATGAATAATGCTGAACAATGCTCTGTAAAGCTTCTTTGTGACAAAAAATGTCTGTGAAAAGCGCTATATAAATAAAGACAGACTTACTATTTTCTGATCTGTTATAGTGTTGTTTCTTCATCACAAACATACCTGGAGTTATGTTTTGTTTCATTCATTCATTCATTTAATGCACAAAGATCAGCGCTGAAATTGACAGTCTCTGAACAAAAGGTAAAAGGTAGCTGTTAACCTGAAAACTACCACTAGCACTGATGCCTCACAGCAAGAAGGTTCTGCGTTCGATCCCCGGGTCGCCTGGGCCTTTCTGTGTGGAGTTTGCATGTTTCTCCCTGTGTGTGCATGGGTTTCCTCCAGGCGCTCCGGTTTCGCCCATCAACCCAAAACATGCTACAGGTCTCCAGGAAGAAGAGTTGATAGTCAAGGTCAGTTAAATACAATCAATCATTGAATCTGCCCAGGGACTACAGGTGGAAATGAACACTGATGCTACAACCTGGTACAATGCATCTCTCCTGTTAAGGTTAATGTAAAAAATGTGCATTGTCCCTGTCTCATTAAAATAAATAAATAAACATGACATCACAAGTCAGAACAAAGCATTTTGAGCTTTGGAGATGCATACAGCTTAATAATAAAGGATTACTGAAACATGTAACTGCAACAAAACACAACTCCAGGTATGTTTTTGATGAGGTAACACTATTATATCATGACCTAAAGTTTGCATAATACAGGACCTTTAAAGCAAAGCCTCAACAACTATCAGCTACTAAATCCAACCTTTGTTAAATTCAGTTCAGAGAAAAGCAGACATGTTTCCCATTAACAAATGCACAAAGCATTTCCCTCTGCATGCTTTTCAAAAACAAAATAGTCTGTATTTTCGCTAAAATAGGCCAAAATACATCCATGTTTGTTTTGGTTCGTTTGGGTGCTCAGAACGCCCAAACCACAACGCTGACCTGTGATTGGTCCGAACCAATGGTGGCCCGGACAAATTGCAACAGCAGGAGCCTGGCCAGATGGATTCTTGTAAGTTTGTGAACTCACAATTGCCATGGGAATTCTTACTAAACAAATGTAGGTCTAGTTTAAGACAGATTCAGTCATGGTCTAGCCCTGTGGTACTTGGAATAGAAAAATTTGATGAAATGGGAGTTGATGTGAGAAGTTTGAAAATAACTGTACTAGAGTTTGTTGTTCTGTCACCTGGGACAGCAGTAGTAACACTGGGTAGTATCTTTAATATGAGTTCAGTAGGACACAATTGGAAACACATTTTGTTTTGACGGTGATCTCACACTGGCCTTTTCCTCTCTCAGTATGGGGCAGGTTTACACAGCCAGTGTCATCATCATTTTGAAGGATCAGTGTATGCCAGTGACGTGAGGAAATACGTCTGGAGGTTTAGTTTTACTGGCAATAAAATTCTCAACATTTACTATAGAAGTGTGGATTAACATTTTGGACAAGGCCATGACAAATAAGCAGACCTGTTGAAAATGCATAATCTATTGGGACAAATGAACTAGATGAATAGATATAATATTTTCCTGTTTTTCCATTGTCTATTTTTATAGCACACCAATCTATAAATCTTTACTTGTTTATGACATCAACCACACTAAGAATAATACAAGACCATAGATTTATTAAAATATGTTGATCTATTGTTAGCTCAGATGAATCAGCCAATTTGATGGATTAAAATTAGCCATTCTTTGTTTATATGTGCCCAAATATGGTTAGAAAGAAGATTTATGTTTACATACTAGACCCAAATGCGTTATCAGAACCCCTAACCAAATTATTGCCTGAGGAAAGACCTTATCTAAACTAAATCTGGATTTTCATAGACCTCCAGATATGTCTTGGCAGAAAGTCTGTTGCTCTTGACAACAACAACAAGCAGTGTGTCTTGTATCTGGTCATCAGCTAGAAGAAATGAGTCTGTTGCTGCAATTTTACTTACAAAATGTGACAAAAAATATTCAGAACCAGGCGGATATTTGCATGGTTTGAGGTCACACCATCTGTTCTCTGCAACACTATTCCTTCCCGTCTAGGAGAGGTAAGTGGGTATCCTTTGCAATTGGAGACCAGAGACTGTGCGTGCATATAAATGGGCATACATAACCTGGTACACACTGCTATTGAAAAACCATCACCCCTGTATCTGTAACTGCTGCTGTTAGACTCAATATTTTGGTCTTAAACTTTCATATTAACCTGTTCTACATGATCATGGTGTTTTTATTATAATATTTTGTCTATAAATGAAGATATTAGGGGTGTAATGGTACACAAAAATCACGGTTCGGTAAGTACCTTGGTTTATTTGTGTTTATTTAACCAACTATTTGTTTTAACATTATACAAATGGGAAAATAAAATAAATGCAAAGTGCTGTTTGGTAATAATAATAAGTTAAATAAAATATTCTCAAATAAATGTGTATGAAATTTATTAAATATTATTAAAAAAAAATATTCCTTGTAAACGGTAAACACAATTTTCAAAAAGGAACATCCAGCACTAACAGTTCCAGGATGAAAATATGAAGTCTTCATATTTTTGGCGAGAAAAAAACAACTTGTCCACATTGTCTGCAGTAAGTGCAGATCTGCTGGCAGGGAGGAGCGGAGATCCCATACAAAACCCAAGAAGGCGAGACTGTAACTTTTTTGAGGATTCATGTGGTTTGGAGGGACATAGTCAAGGCAATTGTTGTCAAGGCGGTCACCCTAACTATAAAGAGCTGTGGGAAACACTGCCACTCCAAACATGGATGAGTTTGGTTGTGAATATTAAAGAGCTGAGCCTTCTGTGTAGCTGCACATGTAGTGGTAGTGTTCACTTGTGCACAGCCCTGCACCGAACCTAACGTCCTCTACCAAAATGGTTTGGCATGAATACATATATTGTTACACCCCTACAAGATATGAGCATTAATAACAGGTAGATGAGGTGCCTGATTTCCTGGAGTGTTAGCAACAGCCTTGATTGACAGCATTGTTAAGTGCCCACAAGAGACGTTTCCTTATTGTTACTCGTTTATCCCAAATATGGAACTCGACTCCAAATTCACCCCTGTAGCTACTAACCTCATTGAACTTTATTTGACTGAAGCCGAGTCACCTTCTTTATAGTCTATCATATAGTCTATCATAGGGACTAACCAGATCTGAACCAGAAAATGATCTTTTTCTGGTTTCTGTATGTCCACCCTACCTTGCATGTTTCTCATCTTTTTAAGATGATTCATCGGCATCTCTCACTATACATAAATGATTGATTGATTGATTGCATTTATATAGCGCCTTTCAAGATACCCAAAGCGCTTTACAGTTCATTATTGAGTCACTTCACACTCAGCGGTGATAAGCTACTATTGTAGCCACAGCTGCCCTGGGGCAGACTGACGGAAGCGAGGCTGCCAATCTGCGCCATCAGCCCCTCCGACCACCACCATCACTCACGCTCACTCATAATTAGATATAGTGCAACTCTTAACACTCCTTATCATACCCAGTGTTCAGTTAATGTGCATTGTCACTTTCCAAATGGCATTAAAAATACATCCAACACCAGAACCAGGATGCTTGAACCAGGATGCTCACAACATGCATGAGTTATAGACGTACCTCCGTCCTTGGAGCAGAGGTTGATGAGATTGTGCACCGTGTCCATCATCTCCTGCTGTTGCCTCTGGAGGGCGCTGCTGTTCCCAGTGGCTTTGCTCAGCTGTGTCTCTAGCTCCCGGATGACCCCGCTCTGCCTCCCCACCAGGGTCTGCAGACTTCCCTTCTCCTGCTTCAGTGTGTCCAGCTCCTCTCTGTGTCTCTCCTCCATCTCCTGCATCTTCTGCTCCAACAGACTGGAATTCAGGAAAAACACGAAAGGTCAAGGAGAGTTTGTGATTGAAGATGGGAAAGCCCTGAATTATGGCTTGAGTCTTCGCAAATCCTCTGGCACGAGTGTGCTTTTCATCGTCTGAGCGTTTAATAAAGTTTGATATCAGTGATTTACTGATTAAATAACTGGATTTCCATATTTTCGCAGCCAATATACAGTTTGCATTAACATTCCTCGGAGTGGGCATGCTGTGATCGATTTTTGCATACAATTCCAATCAAAATGATGAAGTATGTTCCATTTGTTTTACTTGACTGAGGTTTCCAATCGTATAACCTGGGACATACCACAAACTTTACAGTACCAAGAAATATCTGGTGTTCAATTCAGTTAATGCAATACATGAATGTCTGTTCCTTTACAGTAACACATTTACTTAAGAAACTTTTGGATTAAACTGTATTTGTAACCTTTTAACTTTAAAGGTCCAATGTAGTTGTAGTTTTCAAGGTAACACCTACCTTTAAGCTTTTGGGAATGATCCAAATTATTCTAGTGAAGGTGTGTGAAGTTTAAAACCAAAATGGAGCACTTCTGCCTGAATTACCACATGACAAAACAAGTGTTTTCTGTTTAAGAGAAGAACTCAGCTTAAATATGCAGAATTTGTGTGTTAAATGCGTGTAAATGTAACAAAACACAACTTCAGATATGTTTTTGATGAGGAAACCACATTATAACAGATCAGAAAATGGCTTAATATGGACCATTTAAAGCTGTAAACATGGAAAAGTGTTTGTACACGTCGCTATGTAACATTTTGGGTTGGAGTATTGATGTGACGTTCATGAATAAGCCGCCTCTTTTGAACAGTTCTTTGATTTGAATGTTGAAACCAGACTTCATTTTTTAAAAGAAACTGAATCTTTTTCTTTCTAATTTGTATGCATTTACACAAATTAATGCTGAACCAACACAAGACTCGGTACAGAAGCAGAGCAGGCAACATACAGAAGCAGAGCAGGCAACATGACAGACAAAAAAAACCTATTTGACAACATCTGGTTTTTAAAATGATTACTATCGTAGTGCAACATTTTATTCAGGTCATGCATAATTTCAAAAGGTAAACACACTTCCACTTTACTCCAGTCTTAGCCAAATAAATCTTAGCCTTGGTCATTTCTCTCTGTGATAAGTTTTGTCTTAAAATGAGTTCTCACATTTGCTTCTGTGACGACTCCAGATTCAGATGCCATAAAGGAGCGGAAAGTGGGTTGGATGTATGAGGGTCGTCCAGTCTGGTTTGATTTGACACTTGCTGGAAAGCGATGCAAGTGGCAGAAAAATGAATGCATGTGAATACAGGTTGCCTACCGTTTGATAATCAAGTACCCCAGCTAAAATAACAGCAATTTGGCGAAGTATTTTCCCTAATGCAGTTGACTTGTTAATTGTATGCTAAAATTCCTGTATAGGCTCTGTTCACGTTACGTCACGAACCAGGAAGACGTTTGGAAAGTGCGATTACAACTTCCGGTGGGCTCTAGTCATGGTAGTAAGTCTGACAAAATCTAGGCATAATTAGAAAATGGCCCAGTTTTCTTCATCTACATGTCATTGTAGCATTCCATTATGTTTGACTAATCAACAATTCCAACCATACCTCAGTTTTCATCATTTCCCCACTGACTCACAACTTCGAGCGCAGTGGGTACATGCAGTTAGAAGAGACGAGGGCGCCAAATTCAACATGATTCCAAACAGCACATACGTATACAGTCTTCATTTTACCTCTAATCACAGTTCTCGACTGCACTGGAAGTTGTAATCGCATCTTTCCAGACGTCGTCCGGGTTTGTGACGTAAGCGTGAATAGAGCCAATTGATGAAGAAATTAGCAGCATAACTAAATCTGTCTTTACAATAAAGGCAGCCTCATACCTGAATTTTACAACCATTTGTCTTAAAGATGGTGGAAGCTCAAATCATTAAAGAGATTTTACTTGTATGGGACATTAACTGATTAATTTTTTTAAATTTAATTTTTTTTTTAAAGTTTCACTTTTGTTTTTATGCTGTGGATCTTCCTCTTTTTGCTCCCTGCATTAACTCACTCCCCCTTCAGAGCACTATCACAACACAATCAATGTGCAGATCACTAAGGAAGCCACATCGTGTCAGGTTTGTCAAGTTGCCGTGTACAGTTTTGTATCATGTTTTTGCCTATTTAAGGAGAATTGTCGTGTGGGAGCATGGGTCACGTAGGCTTGTGGGTGGAGCATTGCACAGAATTTTACAGCTAATGGTAAGAAGTAGGGATGTAACAGTAACCCAAATATCGTAGATAGATACTGTATCATCAAAGTTCTCACAATAATATCGTGGACCACCACAAAATATCAAATTACAAGTCTCTTTGCTTAAATTAAGAGTTATGGTGAAGCAATAGCTAAAAAAAAAAGACAAAGGGAACTACATAGACCATGATCCTTTGTGCCGTTTCAATGTAGACTACATGAAAAAATAACTAAAACTTAAAAGTGCTTACAACGTTTTAAAAAGTTTTAGTTCTTTGGATTAAGATTTATCAAGGCATTTTAAGAGGAAAAAGTATCATAATAGCAGTTTTGTTTACCTCCACAAAATAGTTCAATAAATGTCATACTGGGAGATGTATATCGTGAAAATATCATATTGAGAGATTTGAATATTGTCCTAATCTTGAGCCTCCCCACCATATCGTGAGCTTTCCCACAATATCACAATAAATATCGTACCGTGACTTTCATACTGTGACTATATCATACTGTGAGACTTGGACATTGTTACACCCCTAGTAAGGAGGATTTAAAGAGGGCGCGAGAGAGATCGCTAAAATACTCCAGCATGCATGGTTGACATCTAAAACCTCTTCAGGCGTGTGTTTTGATGAGAGAACATTTCAGCACGGTTGAAAGCTCAGTACCCCCTCTTTAAGATATTACATCGCCCTCCTAAACCCTCTTCCTGTAAAAGTTGAGAATGAACTAATGATTTAATGTTTTGGGATACCACAAATCAAACTCGATAACTTTGAGAAAACGTTGAGAAAGCTATAATCCATGGCCATCACCACTTTGTTAGACTTCCCTGCTTTGCTTTCAACTAACTGTAATGGGTCTCTATGGATACGGGCCACAGACCAAACCCATTTAAAACACTACCTCATCTGTGGCCCTCCCAACAGACCTATCACTGCCTTGAATAAGACGTGGAAACTCAAAAACGTAACCAAAATCTGCTCTTTAATTTATTCATTTTGCAACATGGAAAATCCAGGGTCATGTATCTAAATTGACAGACCGAGATAATCCAAGCTTCTGTAATGGATATGGTGGGCTCTGCGGTTCTTGGTAGCAAAGGTTTTGATTTTGTTTACACCACAATGTCTGTTGTAGTTTCATTGCACTATCGTTTAATTATGTGGCTGGTTCCTTAAAGTGGTGCTTCGAAACAGATCATATTTTTCAAAAAGCTCAAACTCTCCTATCAAATTTTTAGGCATTTTTACAGTTTTAAATTGACCCAACGTAAGGATCAATACAAAAGCAGATGAGACTTGTATTATTATCATTATTGTTAAAAGATGCAATGTGTAACCTGCGTAACGTTCTCGTGGATGTTAGTATGCCACTTGCTTGTCTCCATGGAGTTATAATGACATAATACTTAGCCTAGAATGTTCCGCAGTTTAGAATTATCTGCATGGAAACATCACCAGGCTTAAATACAGGTCAATTCTGTGGAGAGGCAACCCTGCTTACACCAACAATGCAGTTTTTTTTAGCATAAAAAACACATGTAATTGAAAAACTGTGTGATAATACTATAGTAATAATGTGGAACATTCCAGGCAAAGCGATAACATACCCACTACCAGAAAAGTTACACAATGGACCTTTAATATTGTAACACAATGCTTAACTTAGTGCATAATTTCCATGGATAATCATTTCACTGTGATTAGTTTGCAGACAAAATGAGTTACCACATCTGTCATTTAAATAAATACAGTATAAAAAGAGACAGTTTTTTGAACGACTCTTTGACATGAACAAATCCAGAAGATTTGGATCCCCTAAGACCTGAAATTCCCATCACTACTATATTTTACCAGTACCGTTTCACAGTGATTGAGGGATTTGAAGGCGTGTTGCGTTTACCTGTTCTTGTCGTGGAGTTTGCTGATCTCGTTGGTCTGGAGCATCAGCTGCTTCTCCAGTTTGTTGGTGGACAGAGAGTTTTCCAGAAGTTGGATTTCAAGCCTCGAAGTCTGATTAAGGACCTGGGAAATGCAGAGTGGAAAAGGATTAATTGTACAAGAAAGGGACAATTGTGAGTTGATGCATCCCTTAGTTACTTTTTTTCTCTGCTTGAACATTAAAAGCTTTACAAATGGCAAAAGGCATTGCAGTATGTCACAAATCTGCTTCATGGATGGATTACAAGTTGCAATTAAAATTGAGCCCTACCAATTTCTCACTAACACTACTGCAACGCTACAGTGCATATTTCTATTACAACGATTTGTAAAGGGAAATTTGTCTCCTGCATTTGATCCATCCTTTAATGCTGCTGGGGCATCTCTTCAGAAGCTGTTGGTGTGCACTCCCACACCCAGGAACCCTGCTCTGTGATCTTGTTGCTAGGCTTGGTCAGTGTTACCTTCGCTGGTGGATTTGACCTATACTGCATGTTTTGGGTTAATGGGGGAAACCTGTGTCCCTAGAAGAAACCCACCCAGACACAGGGAGAACATGCAAACTCCACACAGAAAGGCCTGGGCGATCCAGGGATCAAATCCAGAACCTTCTTGCTGTGAAGTGGGAGTACTAGCCACCACAGAGGTTGTATATAAGGTCCTATATTACACTAAATTGACTCCTGCGAGCTTATTAAAAACATACCCACTGATTTTCATTCACACATTCTATGTAATGCTTTATTATTTGTCTGTTATTATTATTAAGTTCTCCAAAGCTCAGAATATTTTGTTCCACCCTGTGATGTCATGAACAGTTACCTTTAGTTTGTTAGAAATGAGCAATTCCAGGGCTTAAATTAGCAAAATGATTGCAGTGAAGGTATATGGAGTTACAAAACACAGTGGGGCACTTATATTGGTATATGACATCACAAGGTGGAACAGAGTGCCCTCTATTTGAGAGAAGAATATAGGATAAATATGCAGGGTTTGTGAATACATGTAATTTCATCAAATGTTTCACCAACACAGGATGATATCTTTCAGGGATTCAGAATTTCTGACTTTAGCAGAACCCGAAACAAGTAACTTGAAGCTAGTAGTTTGCTGTTTCATTAGCTGACAAAACCCTAGCCTGCCTCAGAAACACATGTTTACAACCGTCTTTATTATATTTGACCAAACCAGACGGACTTTATGGAGGCAGTAAAAGCAGAAAACGCCGTGTCAAAGGACATTTGACCTGGGTTCACCTCTCACAAAGGACCCTAACGACTCCCATTATGCCCAGTATTTTCGATCATTACTGTTTGCTATGGCCCTGTACCTGTGTCTCTACGTCGGTGAGTTTGCGCGTCTGTTCAGCCGTTTGGGACAGGAGATTGGTGCCCATTTCCAACATGGCCGCTGTGTGGTTGTGCACGGCGCTCTGCTGCAGCTGAACCATCTCTGTCTTCATGCTCTCCTTGATGTAATTTTCAATCTGGAAAAAAATACAGAAAATATGAATTGTAGATAGAAAGATATACATTGAAGACAAGTATAGAGCAGAGGTAGGACAGTGACAGATTTACCCATGTAAAGCTACAAAACAAGAGCTTTTTAAGAACTCTATATTGGACTTGAGGACAACAAAGAAGCAGAAATGAAAAATATTATAAACTACAATGAGCAGGCTGTGGTTAGCACTCCTGCCTCACAGCAAAAAGGTCTCATATTTGATTCCTGCACTGTGATGGTTGAGTGAGCTTCCCGTATTAATGGATTTCAGCTTCCTGTTATATGAAAAATTTGGATGACTTTTCTCCAGGGTTTTGAATAGTTGATTTCCGTGGCAACCGTGATCATTTTTCATCATTCTGCACCTACAGATTGGTGGCTTCCTGTATTGAGAATGTTATTAGAATGATTTACAGAAAGATGGAAAAAATTGAAACTGAAATCTCTGGTGTCACTTGATAAGTTTTAGAAAATGATGATTGAGACTTGTGCTTGTTTTTCTTGAGAAATGCAAATGGTTTCATAATGTGATATTATTAGTAATAATTGTGTTGGCTTCTACCATGGCCAGGTCTCTGTTGAAATAGAAGAAGAGGTTTTGAAGCTTTGGGACCTCCTGGTTAAATAAAGGCAAATTATAAACAAATAAAAATTCTCACAGTTAATGGAGAGAGACAGTGTTGCATGTTGATGAAATATCTAAAAAAAAAAGATCCAAAAAATGTTAACTTGATCATTTCGATTAGTGACAAGGCCTTGGACAAGACTCTATTCAAACGGTCATATTAACAATAGACATAACCTGCCCACGTCTTTAAATAGACCTACTTTATGTGTAAAGAATGTTGTGGTGACATCTGAAACCCAGCAATACCAAAACATGAGCAATTGATCCCCACCGAGGCCTGAATTCCCATGAAAAGGACATTCTTTTATAAGGTCGAATAAACAAGTTTGTGAGAGCATTCTGAGATTTATTTTAAATGTTTCAATCTTTGCACTTTTCCCTGGGCCAGTTACGCCTTTTTGATTCATCTGAAAATACAGCATTGTCTAAATTAGCATTGCCCCTGAAACTATTTAATTTGATTTATCTTTCGAAATCCACAAACCTGTTTCTTATTGCCGTACATAATAAATTTACTCTCCACTGGTTTGTCCAGATGTAGGTGGTTAGTTTGTAATGGAGGACACAGAGATGGACCGATTTAGTACTAACTTAACTTATCGTGAAACATTTTGGGCTCTTATCTTTTAAAGCAGACCTATTATGCAAAACCGTCTTTTCAGAGCTTTTAAACACACCATTTACTCACCCAAAGCTGTATTTGGAGTGATTTGTTTAACTGATCTGCCAGAACCACAAGTTTTGAAAATTTTAAGTAGAGTGGATCTGGGTTCTGTACCCTGATTTCAGAGGGTGTTATTACTACTAATCAGAAAGGCTCATAGTTCATTTGCATTAAAAACAAACATGTATGCTTCCACACTAAAATGGAGAAAAGTTTACATAAAGGACTGAGAAACGGTGCAAATTTTTACTGAACCATCAATCGAACTTATCTCAGGTTTATTACTTATCTCAGGTAAAAGAAGTTATATATATACATTGTTCTGAATGTTATGAGAATTTTGAAGAGAAACATGTGATACAGATTAGCAATTGTGATGGAATTGTCTGAACTTTGGACAGAGGTTTTTCACGCACTATGGTCTTGTTCCAGTCCCTTCTGGATTCGATCTGAATGTAGGGAGTTTCTGGTCAAGCAAATGATTTGTGTATGTTTGAGCAATCTTTAATGGCTTATTTTCAAGGCGCTATTTGCTGATAACCCTCGTTTTCACCACCATCACTGTACACCTACTGCTCTCTACTAACGTCATTCTCCAATGTTATTTTCTGGATTGGGCTATCCATCGGCGATGCCAACTTCATCGCTCTTTATTGTGATGGTGTTTACAGCAATGTCAGCTCCCATTGGGCAGTTTTCTAACGCACACTTGTTTCTTTTATGAAGTCATTTAGATGAATATTGAGATATAAATGTCTAACCTATAACATAATGGTCCACAGGTGTCATAGATTATAACCATATAGAAGACAAAAGCAGTGGCGGAGTTAACAATTTGATGGCCCTAGGTGAGCTTGATTTTGTCTTATTGTTAGTTAGTTTTTTTGTATTTTTTTTATATTTATTGTCTGTTTTTCACCATTGTTCTTGAGACACGCACATCTCTATTTGAATTAGGGTGGATTGGAAACTCTTTCATCATGGGCCACATATCTAAACACAGACGAAGCAGAGGGCCAATCGAGGGCCGTAGACCGGTGCTCAACAGTGAATCGTTGAATCATACAGTGAATCATTGTGCCATCAGACTTTATTCATGCAAAAGATCCTGAAAACCACACACTACATATTAAATATTAACTTTATCAAGGTACATTTTCAAAAACTTGCAGTAAAAAGTTCATTTTTAATTCATGCAAGGTCATTTGGGCAAATTCACTAGGAAGCCTGAGGGCCAAGAAAAAATTGTCTGAGGGCCGCATTTGGCTCATGGGCCACAGTTTGGACATGCCTGGATTATGCTATGATTAAGTTCAAATCAAGCTGACGAGTCCATTCTAATGTGAAAGGGGGGATGCTTTTACAGTTAAAATAGATTTTTTAAAGTAAACTATTCTCATTTAATGTCATATTGAGAGAAAATCAAATTGCTCTGAGGCCTCGGCTACTAGTGGCACTGAGGGCAATTGTTTGGGGGCCCCTCCAGGTTCGGGGGCCCTAAACGGCCGCATACTTTTGCCTAATGGTAGCGCCGCCTTTGGACACAGACCTTTGACCTAACAAATAACAAGACTGATCTTTCTCACTTCAATCTGGACCATCTGTGTAATCAGTGCATTATGACCACTACCCTCTATTGTGTCTATGTTAGATTACAATGTTTTGCACTATTTTCTCAACTTGGATATCCAACTCTTCAAAAACATACTTTGTTAATATCATGTTTTGATAAATAAACTCAGCTCGATTTTGTTTTAAGTGGTGATTTGTCCCATGGGAGGCCGGTGGTCTTGGACACACAGCGAGATGATTCAATTATAAGGGTATGGAGGGGGAGTGGAGTGAAGTGGAGGGGGTTAAGGACTTTCTGGAGCACTTTCACTCCGTAAGATGTTTTACTTTGGCTCATCAGTGAGTCGTGACCGCCATGTTTGAGGAATGCAGCAGCCAAACCAAATCAACTTCAAGTCTCTCATGTGTTCATTCTACTTCACCATATTGACAATATAATGAAAATGAGGGAAAATAATTAGATATTTATACTCAAACTAATTGAATAGTGTACTGCATGGAATCATTTAGTAAAACCTTATATATATATAAAGACTACATCCATTTTGTGTCAATGTTTCTGTATCCCCACAACATACATATTAAGAAGTTTATATGTAGGATGCTATATAACCAATAATGTACTGTTTTAGTTTCAGTGTTTACTTTTATTTACTGTTTTTCCAAGCTACTTTTTGACAGACATCCACTCAAATTAATGTAACACCTTCTAAGAGAACCCAAAGTGATTCATCTGCCAATCTGTGCCATCTGCCCCTCCAACCACCATCAACACACACACACCGCATTCATACTCATATTCATACTTTAGAATTAGATTCCGACCTCTATTTGTTTCATGTCTTGACAGTTTGGGCTTCACTCTACTGCCTTCCTCAGATGTGTCTCATGATGTTGCTGTGATGTGTCTGATCTGGTTACAACAGATTTTGCAATGCAAGTGGGGAAACCATTCATAGATTGGGACAATGCTAAGGTCATAGGCAGACAGTACCAAGTAACATCGTTGGATTGAGGAGGCCATCGAGATCTGGAACCTGCTCACCAGACTATAAACTGGGACGAGGGGGTGTACCAGTCTTCTCGTACCTGAGCATAGACTGTGCAAAAAAGTGAACTAAGTGAGTGTGACGTCACCCACAGTGTTCAGCTCCACTCAAATGAAGCTCCCGATGCCACTGTTACTGGAGCGAATTTGAAGCCAGGCTCCATATTTGGAATGATGATTGAGGTTGTTAAATGTGCCCGCTCTTCTCACCGGAAAGCAGGAAGGGGGCTTACTTAGAAACGAAACACACTGTCGTCAATCAAACCTGTCGGGAGTGACCTCAGGGAATGAAGGCATCGGATCAGTCCGTTATTTATGTTCATATCTTGATTTAGGGACAAAATAGCGAAATGAAAAATTCAGGATCATGTAGAGCGGCTTGATATGAACATTTTTAGGCTAAAATGACGAGGGTCACTGCAGCAGTTACAGAGAGACGGGCAACAAGATCCCAAAGTAAGTCAATTGGAGCCAGGATCAGAAGGAGCCGGAAGAGTCACCTCGCGAACTTCCTATTTGCGCGTTAGCTATGTCCATTTATATTTAACATACGGTCTATGCACCAAAGTCATAGTTCTATAGAGAAGTCGTACTGCATATTGCCGGCACTGTCATCCAACTACTTCAAGTAAAAAGACAGCCGCAAAATCTGTTTAAATCATCTGAGCAGACACATCATAGCAACATCATGTGACACTTCTGAGGACGGAGCGGAGCGCAGCCAAAACTGTCAAGGTCTGAAACACATAGAGGTCCGCACATAAGAACCTAAACTATAATCAAAACAGAACACCTAATCAGCGTAATCAGATTAATATGGAAGAAGTGTGTTGCCCAAGGACACAACAGCTGTTTCCACTAGAGTCACCGCTGCCCTACTGATATTCTCCGCTAAGTGCTAATCATACACTGTAAAACAAAAGTGATTTAAAGGATCGACGGTGTTCCTCTTCACTGGACACAGCTCAGTCATGACCGTTAATGTAGCGTCTGCCAGGTCAGATCAGATCAACGTTTCTCAGTTCTGACCTTTTCTTGGCTGAAACGCTTAGGCTAAATGTCCAGTTGTTTCTGGTTCACTCTCAGATAAAATGTGTTCCAATAACTGCTGAAGATTGATGAGCGAAGTGCCATTTTCCAGACAAACTCTACTAGTTCCACGTGAGAAATTGTGCGGAAAATTATACTTACTATAATGATTGATTGCTTTTCTCAGTAATGAATTCTTGTTTTTTTGGAAGCGGTTAGTGGATTTTTGAATTCTCTGATCTGTGGATAACAAATGCTGTTTTTACATCCTTGTTGGTCATGGTTCAAGTGTTAAAACCTCAAGAATTACGCCCACAATATACATTATGTTTGACGTACAGCTTCATTTATGCTCCGTACGTGACCCTTCTCCCAGTAACACAAGGGTGAATCTAATTTTCATTTTTCTTTCTAATTCATGATATATGGATAATGGCTAATGAGGTTCGTAGGAGTAAGCAGACTCGCAGTAGCTGTACGATTATTGGCAGTAGCTCGATCTTGGCCCTCCAACCACCACGAACGCTCACACGCACACCCCACGTTCATGCTAGGTAATGTGGGTTAAGTGTCTTGCCTAAGGACACCATGGCAGTTTCTGAGCTATATGGCCGATACTGATACTCTGCAGTGGTATCTTGGTGGAGGTGTTTTACATGTACCAGTTATTTGAAAGGCATTTGTTTTAAAAGCAAAAATCAGCTCTTCTGTTATAGTTGTAGTTCCAGCTATGTATGTTTTTTATGGTCAGATTGCGAAAGAAAGCACTGATTAAGGTCTAAGCAACCTTGTGATGTCATGCGGTAATACCATAGACGGTATATAAAAGGCTACGTTCACACCCCAGCCTCAAATGAGCCAAATCCAATTTTTTTGCCAGTATGTGACCTGTATCAGATCTTTTATCAGTCTGAACCACACAGATCCAATTTTTTTCAAATGCGGCCCAGGCCACTTAGATATGTGCTCCTAAAACCGATACATATCTGATCTTTTGACATGCGACTTCAGTCTGAACGGTCAGGTCACATTCATCCCACCTACATGTCAGGCTCGGAGTCTAGTCAAATGAGGGAAAGTGAGGTTAGCGAATGAATTAATATTTGGGGGGTTCTTATTGGCAGTTTTTGAAATGATATCCAAAGAAATGACCAAGTGTGGCTACAGGCGGTCTTGGCTCCAGTGTCAACAATAAATAAAGATTGATTGATTGATTGATAGCATTTATATAGCACCTTTCAAGATAGCCAAAGCGCTTTACAGTTCATTATTCAGTCACTCCACACTCAGTGGTGGTAAGATACTACTGTAGCCACTGGTGCCCTGGGGCAGCAAGTGAGGCTGCCAATCTGCGCCATCGGCCCCTCCAACCACCACCATCACTCACACACACACCACTTTCATACTAGGTAATGTGGGTGAAGTGCCTTGCCTAAGGACACAACGAAAGTTTTTTGCCACTGGCACCCCACTGCAAGAGAGCCTGCAAGCCAAATACAAGGAGGCTACAGTCTCAAACAAACGAAGCGGCCGTGGACGTGTAATCTGTCCATTTTATGAAGAACTTCGGGAGACAAGCTCAACGTTTAGGCTACTTCCATAAACACTGAGCACGCTCGCTGAGTGTGACGTTGTCATGCCCTCCAATTCACATGTAGGACACCTTTGGGGCATTTAGAGTTCACTCTGGAGATCACATACAAGTCACATTTAATTGAAAATATGAACAACCTCGCATAAAAAATCAGATTTCACAAAAAATCGGAACTGTGCATTAAGCCTAAATGGACATAGCTAACTCACCTGCTTACAAATAAGTAGTGAGCATGGTCATGCTTCCAAGTCCTTCTGACCCTGGCTCCCATTGACTTACGTTAGAATACTGTCACCCTTCTCTATGTACCTGCTGCAGTGAGGCTTGTCATTTTGGTCTTAAATGTTTGTATAACCCCCTCTACATAATCCCCCTGTTTTTATTTCACTGTTTTGACTGTTAATAAAGCCCTATTCCTAATATAGGGCTGAATGCTGTGGGTGATGTCACACTCCCTTAGTCCACTTCTTTATAAATACTGTGGGTAATACAAAAAGTGCTCCACTGTGTTTTTCACTAGAATTTCTATAAATTGAGCCTTGGAATTGCCAATCTCTACTGAACTAGGTAAGGTAAAAGGTAGTTGTTAAATTGAAAACTACAGCTTCATGACATCACAAGGTGGAACAGAGCATTTTGAGCACTGGATATGAACACAGACTAATATTAAAGAGTTACTCATGTGTGAATGAAACAAAATACAACATGCCTTAAAGCTCACAAGAGTCAATTTTGCGTAATTAAGGTAAATTTAATACGAAGTTACTTTAGAACTAGGGCGACTTAAGAGAACCAGCTTGGACCCTCCATCCCTCTTCAGGTCACGTTTGTGGGAAAGTGGCTGAGTCAGGCCCATATCTGGTGCGTCGTAAACGGAAAGTACCAAAGAGAACCAAGATTACACAAACAAAACGCCCGATCCGTCAAATCAGCACCAGGGACGCTTAAAAATGGCCCTCTGTGGGTGTTGTGGCTTATTTGAGCAGTTCATAACCTGCACTTAAAACACATTCCTGTCAATGTCCACCAATAGCCACAAGTAACAGCCAATGCCCTGTCATAGCGTGAGGTCAAATGCAGATTATGTCCACGGATGAATAGCATTATAAGATTACAATTGTTTTAATGATGGACATGTAAAGATTGTGGTGTGCGAATACAGGTTTCCCAGGGTTTCATATTCTGAGTGAGTTAATGTTTATAATTATAATAAATGAAAGGCATGTATTTTAAGTTCAAGCTGTGAGTGTGAAAATAAGGAGTTGGCGATCAGGTCTTGTTTAAAATGGTGTCAATTTAAATGACTCTATCCCACTTTCATTGGGCACTCAAAGCATTTTACGCACCGAGTCATGCACACCAGTGGTCGGAGGTCAGAAGATGGGGTGTCTTGCAAGGACTCAACAATATTGGAGGAAGCTCTGATTGAACCATAACTTAAATACGCACATAACTTGGTTGAATCATCTCCTAGGCTAGCTTAGTATCTCCCCATAAATATAACAAACTAAACAACGAACTATATTTGAACAAAGTTCCACAGGCTAATACCCTGTTTGCACCAGCCTCAATAAACAGGTATGGCAAGAGTGCTTAGTTTTCCAAATACAGCAGTTACTCTAAATTGATTAATTGAGCTTCGCTGTGCCGTTGCGGTCACCACCTTTGAAGCTGCACGCGTGAGACCACAGGTTTGTGCGATTTATTAAGGGAAAAGACTTGCGGTGGGCTCCAGCCTCCAGCAAAAATACTCCCAACGGAATTAATCCAAAACACCGCAGCGCCTCCACGGGCACGACTGCACTGCTTGGCGTGCGGTCTGAGTTCTTCTCATTACTTCGACCTATTTAGAATACTCAAGGCCACCAGACCGGAGCTACACTGTGTGCAGTCTGAGCCGGGGCCGACACGTGTCACTGGTATTTTTGATGATCCGAATTCTTTTGTTCATGTAAACACACATATCTGATGATTCTTGTTTTCAGATTTTTACTATCTGTGTAAATGTAAGTTGTAAGTGAAATTGTAAATGTAAACTTGCTGTCCGTACGCTGCTTCTTTCTTGGAATTCTGTCGTTGTTTAATAAGTTTAGGCATTACAAGTACTTTGGCTCCTTTCGCTCATGATCCATGAGGTTGTAGTCTATGTTTTGTTTTGTTTTGTTTTGTAGTGCTGCAAAATGACCTAATAAACTACTCCTACTACTACCCAGGGTGGTAAACTGAAAATATATAGTCAACTGACGATCATAAAAGCACAAATGTTTCCCAAAGCCTTATATTTTACAGTGAACTAAATGATTTTACGACATGCTGTAACAATATCGTTACAAATGCGTCTTTAAACAGCCCCTCAGTGCAAATCTACACTCACTTTAGTGTCTGGGAGCGTCTGCGAGCACGGACCTGTCATTGCAGATGTTTTATGGGCTACAATCAGGCACTAATCTGGGCTCGTCTGCTGAGCTCTGCTGTCCGGGACATCAGTGACAGGCTGCAGATCTCACAGACCTCACAGACCTCGCAGACCTCACAGTGGAGCATTTTGAGACCAGGGGATTGGCTTTATCAGGACAGTGTTTGGATTACTGAGTGAATGTACTGGAAAACCAAAAGGACCCGATCCATCAGTGAGGCGAGAGATCCCTACACACATGCTGCCGTTTATCATGGTGGTGCTGGTAAATGGGGACAGCATGAGAGGCTGGTTCTTGAGGTCAAACTTCAACCTTTTTCAACTAATTTTATTTATTTATTTATTTGTTTGTTTAAATCAGAACAGCTGTCTTCTTTTAAGTACTTTTATTACAAGATTTTAGCTCTGTTTTGTCCTGGTCTCTATCTGATTTAGGTCAGGAGTGAATTGTTGTTATGCCTTGTTCATTTTTTTAACACAGCCTTTAATCTTTGCTGTGATTGTGCACACACTATTATGCAAAATCAACTTTTTGGATCTTTCTACCATGTTATAATGTTGCCTGAAGAGGTTTTAGATGTCATCCATGCATGTTTGAGTAATTTTACAATCTCTCTCCAAGTCCTATTCAATTTCTCCGTACTGTTAGAGGTATGATTTGTCCCATGTTGAGCCAAGCCCACAAGCCACGTCATTCATGCTCCCACACAACACACAAACAAAAACTTGACACAGAACTGTACACAACTAGCCAGGCTGACGCTACCTAGTGCCTCTGCTCAATTTCATTTCTCTACAGCGACTAGATGAGGAATCAGAACACACTAGACAGTTTGCAAGAACCCCAGAAGTTGTAGACCGTGCAAGAGCTGTAAAGCCATGACGTCAAACTCAAACGCCTGTCTGGGTCTCTTTTGTGGTACAGCACAACAGCAAACAAAGCGGTCGAGATGGATGTAGACGAAGCCATACGTTCTGTGTTGGCAATGATTCCCGAGATCGAGGATTTAAAGCCAGAACAAAGAGAATGTTTGGTGAATTTTATCAAGGGGAAAGACCTTATTTCCCTTCTACCTACGGGATTTGGTGCATCACATACGTCAAGACCAAATAGCAGCAGTTGGTTAAATGAAAAAAAGCACCTGCCTACCATCGAGCGAATGAATTCTAATGCTGCGAGGTCGGACGGTTTCCACGAAGTGAAACCGGCTGATGAATCTGGCTAGTACACAACCGCTTCACAGGCCTGATTTGCTGATTGTGTTGTGATAGGACTCTGAAGTGGGACGGACTTAACGCAGACAGCAAAGGGGAGGTGGGACTTGTAGTGTCAAAAAATGTAAGTGAAACTTGTTATTAAATAGTTTTTGGTAAATTATTAATACCCAATATAAATAAAATACCTCTTTTATCTTTTCTGTCTGCAGTGTATGAATGAATACATGTTAGACCACAAATGAAGTTCCTAACAGGGAAAATTAAGTTAAGTATTTGATTAAGTTTAACACAATTTTAAAGCAATAATGTGCTACAGAGATTGCGCAATACAGCACAATAACAAAAAGTAATACAATTTTGTAATGTATTTCAAGTCCAAATTTATATTTCCAAAAAGGTTCTGAGGTTACTGATTGGAGTTAATGGCTGGCTCAACTGCTACTGGAAGCTGAGAACTCCATCCATCAGTGGGAACTTCCAACACATTTTCTGCACATTATCATGGAAGAACTGCTAAACTAAGGCTAAGACTTTAGCATGAGAGGCTAATCCCTCAAAGTGGTCCTCCCTGCTATCATTGTTACCCATT
Source organism: Boleophthalmus pectinirostris (assembly GCF_026225935.1). Lineage (NCBI taxonomy): Eukaryota > Metazoa > Chordata > Actinopteri > Gobiiformes > Gobiidae > Boleophthalmus > Boleophthalmus pectinirostris. Next base: position 9,652,799 of record NW_026571175.1, read on the forward strand.
AGTGCACATGTTTACTGCTCCTCCTGACAGTTCCCATACAGGGGAACTCTGGTACTAAAAAAGGGGTCTTGATCTTTGTCTAAACAACCTCCTGGACACAGAAAGGAGAGTGTAAAAAGCAATAGGCCTGGACTGTTTAAAACACTTGTCTTATCTCTGGTTATGAGCGTGGTTATGTAGGCTTCTGTGCTGCATCCTTTGAGATACAAGTGGATTGGTTTGCTTAGCTGGGAATATACCTCAGTGTGTCATTAAACTATGAATGCATGAATTCACTTTTTAACTATAGTCATTTCAAACACAAATCAAAGAAAGAAAAAAATAAATCTTTCTGAACAGTTGAAAACAGTGCAACAAAGGAAGTGATGCTAAAAGCCAAAGTTACAGGTCAAGTCTCTGGAGAAGTGACCCCGCATTAAAAAGCCAGATAAATATAACCCCTTCAGTTTTCCTTATATTTTAATCACTGACCACTAAATGCAAAAATGGACGAATCACATTCTGAGGTTGAAAGCTGTCAATGGAGAATTAAAATTTGAAATTAAAATTATGGGAAAGATGAACATGTAAAAATGTGGTATTCTACTGAAGTTTTCTTACACTCAATGTTTGTCCAGAGAGTACAGTGATTGAAATGTACTGAATTGTCTTTTCGTATGGTCCAATGAGGTTAATCTGGTTTTTCAATAATTTATGTTATTAGGTTCTTTTTTCAGACCAAGAGAAAAAACAAACCAAAAAAGGGACAGAGAAAAACAAACACCGTCTCTGGATTAAAGAGGTAATCAAAATACAGAAACACGCCCACAGGACTATAAACTGAGACGAGGGGGCTTTTTTACTCTCACACACCTGGGATACTGTCCTGAGGAAGTTGGACTGCAGATGGCGCTGTTGTCCTGCCTCCTCCGATAGGAAGACAAAAACGCCAAAACCTGTATAAATCAGCTGACCGGACACGTCACAGCAACATCACATGGCCACTGTAAAACTGTCCAAACTGTCAGGTATGAAAACAAACTCTTGGTCTTTTCATATAATCTTTACAGGATCATCACAGTGCAGTAATCTCCCCCACACAATGAAGTTCTTTTGTATTTCACATACTCATTTTAAAACAAAAACAAAACAAAAAGCCCTGTCATGTTTCTGAAATACGTCCATTGCCATTACCATGTGTGTTTGGTTTGTTTAGGCGCTTTGCCTTGGTTTCTTGTGTTTGGTCAAATCTCAGTCCACTGGGGCCCTGTGGCAACAAAACTTGGCTTCTCTTGAGTTTGTGAACTCAGAAATATTGCAGGAATTCTTGCAGTGTAATAACAAAGTGGTCCCCCCAGTCGACTCTGAAGACATCATTGTTGTCATTTGAAAGGATTAACATATTTAGGGAGTCCTTAAAAAAATATTTTGTCCACATCCACATTTGTGTATCAGCTGTTCAAATATCTGTTTCTACAACATCCACAGAGTGAACACAACCTTTTCAGGCGAGGAAATCATGCGTTATCAGTATAAAGACCACATCCCATTGTTAAAGTACATTTGCTCAGTCATCCATCTTGTGGTTAAGGTCTAAATGTTACAAGCCTGGACAGTATAAAACACCTCTGTCTCTCCAGTCCTTATCTGTTGCTGTGCTGGTGGAGCAGGGGCTTCTGGGATACGTCCTTTACGCTCGCAGTGGGCCCATTTTGAAACACTCTAATGGACAAGAGTCTCTGGCCGCTGCGCACACATCAGCACCTCTGTATCTGACACCAGCTTTGGGACTGGTGCCAATCCAGACACTTTACACATGCACTATCAGCCAACACAGAGAGGCCAACCTGACACCACACAGTATGACCCTGGTCTTTAAACGCTGTGCAGGGACCTACGCGGATTTATCTTCACTTTCAAATTCATGAAACCATGATTTAACAAGATGGTATGATGTTAAATAGATACTCTGAATGTCAAAAGCAGCTGTACCTTAAAAACTTGAAGAACAGAACTCAAACGATTGGCTGTGGTCCAAAGTTAATCCACACTTTCACACATTCAGAGCATCTAAATTAGTCACTGCAATAAGTTTATAAGCCTTTTTCGCAACTTTGTGAGACCAGTATGGACTTGTCACGACAGTAAAGCTAAACGCGTACTTCCTGATTATCAAACAATTCAAATGGCATTACAGCATTTATAGCATTTTTCCACCTTCAAGGCACTCAAATCACTTCACAACAAGGAACCACTCACCCATTCACACAGACATTCGCACATCAGTGTACAAAGACACTGCGGTGAGGGGGGTTAAGTGTCTTGCCCAAGGACACAAAGACAGCATTCATCTGTGGGAGCTGTAATGACACCACAAGTGGGTCTGACCGCTTTACCAATGATGTTTATGTTGAGAGCTGGGTTTGAACCGCCAGCCTTTGGATTAGCGGACAAACACTCTACCGACTGAGCAACAGCCATCCCTAAATGTTTTATTATAATTATATACAGACATACACTGCTTATACAATATATATGTACTGTGTTTTGATAAGTGCTGTCAAAAATATCGCATTATTAATTAGTTAACCCATAACCATTTTAACAGCGTTCAATTTTTTATCGCAAGATTAATGCTCTTTGTGACCTAGTGAACTAGTTTTTTCATAAGCTGTTACTACTAGTAACGTTAGAAAAACTACAGGATCTCGCTGTGAACTGGAAGCAAAACAGTTTGTACAAAAGTGAGAAGCCCTGTCAGGTGTGCTGATGTTACTCATATGAGGAAAACATGAAATAAAGTCCACTCCAAAACCAACGGTGAATCCACGCTTACCTTCGATAAGGACTGTGACAAGGTTTTGCAGCCTCTCTCCTCCGGTTGTCATCACTGCTCTGTGTTGTTGTTATATCCATAAACTCATGGAGGAGTGCGTATCACAGGTAGGACTCATATCGGTCTCACTGTTTAAAACATATTTCATGTTGTTGGACTCCTCTTAAAGCTTTAGCTCTGCTGCGCGATGTAAACAAACAGCACTGTGTGATGACGTCATCGCTCTTAGTACAGCAGGCGTTGGGGCAGAAAACACAGTCGCGCTAACTGGAGATGACTGGACATCCCTCCATAATGAGAAGACAGACAGATGACAGCACATTATTTCACCCCACAGTGGGAACGTCGGTCGCATGTTTTGATTGTTCTGAAGACAGAAGAGAGGCACTACTGTAGAGCACTTCATGTGGAACATCGAAAGTAGTCTCGCTGACAACTGTCACAAAGCAAGCCTATCCACTTTTCTGTGTTGATAAGAGTATTAAAATGATGATTAAAGGAACAAAAATGTGCGATTAATTTGCGATTAATTGTGAGTTAACAATGACATTCATAAGATTAATCATGTGTAAATATTTTAATCGATTGACAGCACTAGTTTTGATCAAATATATGGAAAAAAATAAAAAATACTGACTCATATTAGGAGCATGGTATCTACAGAAGTAACTATTCTTGTATTGACCATTCATATAGAGAGCTAGTATGGATTTAAGAAATATCAGATGACAAAAATCAAGCTAATCATTTGCATTCTACCAAGCCAACTGCTGCTTTTCTCTGTAAACAAGGACTTCAGGGTTTGTTCAGAATAATAGGTATTGTTACAACAGAAGCCGTTTGCCAAACAATATGAGCTTTTTAAAAATATTTCAAAACCTGTCAGAGATTCTAAATATTACTGATGAACAACCTAACTGTCAATGTAAGTATGAAAAACTGAATATGGAAAACCACTTTACCCAACATAATATGCCCTCATCCTGGTTGGTTTTCCATCGCGAGGCTTCACTTTCCCATGTTAAAAACACACAATAGTAACATATTGTTCAGTTTCTTTCATGCTGTGCCCTGTTGACAAAGTCCTGCGGTTGAAAAGGCTTTGTACCGTGGAAAATAGCGCTACGTTTTGAACTTTTGGGATACATTTTGGACTATTTAGGCGCCTTGATTTATCTGCAGAATTAAACAGAAGAACTGTGGCTTGGGGCTCTGGCCGAGTACACAACACGTAGTCTGTTCTTGGAAACAAACCCAGGAGTAACACAAAAGCAGTTAGACGAGTAACGAGTAAAGAGACTTAGTGAAGTTGGCATTCACTGGCTGGTCTTCAGGATGGCATTAAAGCAGCTCAAAGTGAAAGCAGACCACCCACTATTATCCCCTCCCCCTTTTAAACCCAATACTAATCTCCAATATCACCAATTGATCAATCTCAAAGCTGCTTGTTGTTGCTGTTGTTTCCAATAAAGTCCCTAAGAAGACATGTGTTTATCTTTTCCTGATGATGTCCGCTGGGAGTACGACGTGCCAAGCCTCTGACTGAGTGACTGTGTGTGCATGGTGGGGCAGGGTCAGAGGTCAGCACGGGGTTTAGATGGAGCTGTTTCTCAACTCGAGCTGACAGGGTTAAACACGAGGGGCTGGGGGCTTCCTTAAAGCAGAAGGAAGTAAAAACAAAATGGTAGCATTAAGTTAGTTGTTTCGGTTTGACCTTCTCGTGTGTTGTCAGGGGAAACAATCTATGAGATATACTGCGTCGTGTCTGAAGTACTTAAGTCTTATGGCCTCTTTGTTCCATTCAAGCTTTTCCATGTGATATTTGACTTTTAGTGTGCCATTTTTACAATTTACTTGTGGAAAATATATGATGACATGCAAGTAGATCTCTGAATTCAACTGATTTTGTATTGCCTGGACAGAAGAACTCTTTGTTTGCACGTTGGACACAACCCCCTGAATGACCTGTAGGACCGAAAATATAACACCTAGGATACCCATAGAGCCCTGATGTTGTGGGCTCATTAAAGATCCAGTTTGTAACTTTTCTGCTGGAGGCCTTCCTCCAGATCCTGGACTGGAGGGTCTGCACCTGCTTCTCTCAGTATTAGTGACTTCTCTGGAATGTTACACATTATGGCATTAAAATGCCTTGGGAATGAGCCTGCATTCAATTATCTTTCCCAATCGGTTTTCCGAGGAAGTTGCCGAACGACACGCATGACATGCCCCTGGGACGGTGCGATTTGGCCCTTGGTGGAGGATAAAGCAAGGATTCCGAGTCAGAATCCACTGTGACATGTAAATAACTGTTTTCATTGTATCTGGACACTTTGGTGCTTTAAATGACAATTTTGTGTTGTTGTGGTGAGACCAATATTGAACAAATACTTGATTTAATGAGCGTTAATGTCCCTAAGGTTGCTAAGGGGACATGTGAAACATAATAATGCGCTTCAAGCTCGGACGTGACGTCAAATCCGAGGTCCAAGTGGGAGTCAGATGATAATCGAACGCAGGGTGACTCTTACTAACAGTGAGCTACCCTCTCCACAAATGTTACTTTGCCTGGTGACATTCTGTCCATGTCTTAACAGAGACAGATAAATATAATCCAATATTGTGAAACTTTCCAGGCAAAGCAATAACATCTCCATGGAGACCACCAAATGGCATACCCCCACCAGATAAGTTGCATATAGTGTACCTTAACAAAACAAAAAGGGAGGAACATGGTCAGGCCTTCATATTAGATGGATATTATCAAGCTATAAGATTTACTGTACTGTGTCAGTGTGCCCTTTGCTAAAGCACACAGTATACAACAAAGCCTCTATCCCACTGCAGAGGCCTGCCCTGTCCAAATATTTGAGCAAGCTAAAACGTAATCAAATTGATTTTTTTTTTTTTAATATTCACAATCCTCATTAACACATAGTTTTAAATCAGATAAGTGCAGCAGATCAGACTGTTTGGAGGCGGTCTCCATGGCACAAGAAACTCACTCCCCTAATGATTTACTATAAGGTGTATAACTTGGTGTCACACTTGAATTTGTTGATGTCTTGGGTATCTGGGTGGTCTAGTGTGATTTTGGACAGTGTATTTACAGATAGCTCAAAAATAACATGATTGTGATTTATAACAGTCTAAATAAATGAAAAAAGCTTGAATATTTTAAGCCAAAAGAAAACCACTGCTTCTGTGTGCTAAACTGCGTTACTAAAACAAAAGGAATATGTTTTTATAGTACTCAAATACGTGTGCCAGTGCCTTCATTTATCAGGGCTGGTGTCTTTTATAATCCAAATGTACAGCTCTTAATGTTTTCCTCCATGTCAGATCTGTGTTTATTCTCCATCCTAACATCCCATTACCCGAGTTACAATCGCCACAGAAATCTTCCTCCATAAAAACACACCTCCCTCTACACTTTCTCCTCTCGTCTCCTGTATCTCTCTATCTTCCCCTCCTTTTTTAATTTTCCCCAAAACTTCTGCTTAGTTTTGCCTCTATGACCACAGACAGGCAGACAGTATCAAGAAAACAGCAGATTAAGTTACTCATGACTCACGTTGAACTTAAACTAATGGCAGGCACCCCAGAGACGGCGTATATATCACCTCTTAGGCTTTCAGCTCGCACAGTAGTGATGTGGTCCTTAAGAGAAGTGAAAACAACAGTGATGGAAGAAGTACTCAATTTTTAAAAAGTAAAAGTTATTTGACACAGATTTTGAGAAATGTTAAATGGAGTGGTAGAGAGAGAGAGGCTTTTGGTCAACAGTAGTAAATCAAATTCATTTCACAATTCTTCGCTCAAAGCTGGGACTTGCTAGCCTGATTCATCAGCCAGTTTCACTTCGTAGAAATCATCGGACCTGGAAACCAATCGCTGCTATTTGGTCGTGATGTATGTAATGCACCGCTAACGGGGCTAACTGGTTTATTAAGCTTTTCCCAAATCCCATAGGAAGAACGGCAATAACGTCTTTCCCCTTGATTCACCAAATTCACCAAACATTCTCTTTGTTCCTGCTTTAAATCCTCGATCTTGTGAATCCTTGCCTATACAGAATATATGGCTCTTCGCTGATTGGCTGGTGCCTAAACTCGCACTTCGGGGTTATTGCAAACCGTCTAGTGTATTCTGATTCCTGACCTAGTCGCTGGAGAGAAATGAAATTGAGCGAAGGTACTAGGTGGCGCCAGCCTGGCTAGGGACTTGAACTCATAAACATGAATCTAAAATAACTTCTTATTTGGATATGAAAGTACAGGTACCTGCTCTTAAGAGTGCAGTCAAGTTTTCATCTGCTTGTCTCCATGGAGATATTGTTGCTTTGTCTGGAATGTCCCGGTATAGGCATTAAAGGACCCATCTCACGCAAAATCAACTTTTCAGAACTTTCTACCTTCTAACAAGTTGCAGCGTATTTCTGCCACCCTCCCACGTGACAACAAACTAAGTGTACACAATATAATACATTTATCTACTAGCGTTTATTAATACTCTACCAATCACTAATGTTCAGCTGATGCCGACATGATGCTTGTGCTTCGTGCACCTCAAAGTCCTCGTCTGATTCAGGGTCCAACACATGTGGCTGAACGCGCTGTATCACCATGATGAATAAAAGTTTATTCCTACCACTATCAGGTTGCACACCTGTCTCCCCCTCCCTCCCTGAGATGGGCGGAGGAAGGGCGGCTCACTCAGAGCCTATGTCATGTTTGGAGGGCAGAGCCTGTGCTTTCTCAGGATGGGTGGGGGGAAGAGCAATAGCCGGTCTTTCATAGTTCCTGGTCCGTAACTTCCTCCAAGAAATCAGTAAGATTTCATAACTATTGTGTACTGGATGTTCCAAAACCCAAACTGTGCTTGTATATGTGCAGAAGATACAATGTGAAAAGAGTTATTTTGCATGAGATGGGCCCTTTAAAATATCCATCTTGCATTTACTCAATAACATAGATAGAGTTTTTATTTACTTAAAATCTTGCATTCTTACATTCTTACTGTATAAGATTTTACATGTAACTTGGCCCTACAGTGTCAACTGCTGTCTCTGTAGAGATGTGTAATGCAATACTGTGGATCATTCCAGGCACCATGTCCATCTAGAGAAGCAGGTGACGGAATCTTCACCAGAAAGGTTACACAATGCACCTTTAAATATAGAAGTAAACATGTAAAAGTAAAAAGTATTCATGGAAAACAACATATTTTCTGTTTTAGTGCAAGTTTGGTATATTGTAAACAAAGAGCTGTTTGAAAAAATAGCTACTATAGCTACGATCATGAGCTCTGGGTCATGATTGGGTCATGACTAAAAGAACAAGATAATACATGAGGTCCACTTTACAGTCTGTTGAGATTACTGTGAAGGGTGGCTGGGTGCATCCTTACAGATCAGTCATAGAAGAGGAGTTTAGAGTAGAGTTGCAAACTAGGGAGGTTCAGACATCACCCCGGATGCCTCCTAGACGTCTTTCTGGAGAGGTGTTCTGAACATGTTCCAACTATTCCAGTTCATACCCCACAGAAGTAAAATACCCATTAGATCACCATGTTGCCTTTTATTGTTTTGAAAATGGTATATTCACCAAAAACAGCAGATTTACATGTTATATAAGTTTTGCTTTCGTTTTCAATGCTCAGAGTCTCCCCTCCCTTTGCTCTTCCCCACTAAGTTCCTCCCCCTTCAGAGCGCTACCACAACACAATCAGCGTACCTCCCGCTAATGGAAGTACTGCACATCGCATCAGGTTGGTCAAGTTGCTGTGTACAGTTTTGTATCATGTTTTTGTATATTTATGGAGAATGGATGATGTATGCTTGTGGGATGAACATTGGGCGAAATCTTAACCGTAAGGAGGGATCGAATAGGGCCCGGGAGAAATCGCTAAAATACTCAAACATGCATGGATGACATCTAAAACCAGGAATGTTTTTGATGAGGGAACAAGATTGTAACATGGTAGAAAGCACAGAAAAATAAATTTTGCATAATACCTTCTCTTTAATGATGCTTAAGCTCTAAATATACGTTTTTCTGCATCAATTTCAATCAGGTTGCTAACCAGTCTATCCCGTATTCGCCGATATGCGATTGGGTTGTTGTGAGCCTGTTTCAAAACCAATATAATATATTGCTACTAAAATGATTCGAAACAGATGTGGCGGTCGGCCTGAGCAATTTGTCAAAGAGTTTTTATTTGGTTATTTACAGCATGTTGTGGTAACTGGAGGCTCAGATAGGGGCTGAAGGAAAAGCCAAACAACAGAGATATTTTGTGTTTTCGGGCTTGTTTCTGGGGGGACACTGGTCTTTCATGTTGCTGAGTTTATCTCTGGGGCTCAAAAGAACAGAAAGTACATAAACAGTGGAGAATAAACTAGTCACATTTTATTTTGCAATACAAGAATTGGTACAGTTAGCAAAGCAAACTTGTACTGATGCAAATGCACATGTAAACACACTTTGAATTTGAATCACTGCTTATTTGGCTTTTCATATGATTCAGAATTGAGCTGTCAAAACACCATTGCCTTGTGAGTCATGGAGTACCAGTCTGCAACTTGTTAGTACTTTTTAATCGATCATTTTGGACTGGAATATATTAGTTTTGCATAAATGTGTTGAACAGTCTGGACAATATACAAGTGTCAAAACCTTTTTCAAATTACGCCCCTGTTTAAACACTTCTACACACATCAAGACACATTAAAGATCTTATATTACGCAAAATTGATTTTTGTGAGATTCACATAAGCCAGGTTAGGATGTTGTCTCTCCAAAATATTCCTGGAGTTGTGTTTTGTTCCCTTCACACACGTCTGAGTAACTCTTTATTATTAGTCTGTCTTCATCTCCAAAGCTCAAAATACTAAAAATATATTCCACTTTGTGATGTCATGAAGCCTTTTAGCATTTGTACAGAAGAGATGGGCAATTCCAAGGCTGACATCATCCAAATGATTATAGTGACGGTGTATAGGGCTCAAGAAGTTGCCGATACGATACATATCTAGATACTGTGCAGTTTCAGTTCGATGCGATATATTTCAAATCGATTTGATATGGTTCATTAAAAAATAATGGCTTAATTATGGCTGTGATATTTGTTAAACCATTTCTTGTGCAAAGTTAATATGAAAAACACCCATTTTAATCCTCAAAACAGTGAAAATGTCTAATGTGTTGTATAAATGAGTTTCCTTCCTCTGAACAAGCAACAAAACTGCAGCGCTGTAACAAAATAATTTCATAAAATATACCAAAAAATACTCAGCCTACAATATGGATACTGTATCATCACATTAAACAGTACGACATATCGATATTTCAATATTTTTGCACACCCCTAATGGTGTAGGAAGAAGAACAGGTCAGAAAATATAAGATATTTAAGTCAGACATCTTTATTGTAGTTCAAATATAGTGCTAGCGTGAGGTCCACTAACCCCAGTACCTTGCAAAATGCCTTCTCCAATGTCCTAACCCTTCGTTGACCACTGGAAGGGAACAGTTCAAATCTGGAATACCTTGAACACACAAATGAGATCTATAATCTTTTATCATGTTGTTCTGTTCTGTATCAGATGTTTGCCAATATTTGCTTGTAAAAATCATTTAAAAAATGTTTTGAAATATTTCCAAGATTACAGCAGTGTTAATGGTTTTGATATATGGGTTATTAAAAATGCTGGGGGCCTGATTATTGGTAATAAAAAACACGTGTGCAGCGGAAGTATACACATTAAGAGATTGGGAATAAGGGATAATCTCATAAACATAGATCTTACTCAAAGAAGAATTGGAATTTCACTAAGAGTAATTAATCACTATAGTGGGGTTCAGAAGTACAAATATTGTCACAGCCTCCAAACAAGTTTATGATTTGGTTCGTGGTTCCATTTGTCCCTCTTGCTTGGGGCCTCTCAGTCTCTTATGCACTGGGGTCTTGTCCATGACTTGGGTTAATTGCTTGGTTCATTGCACATGTAACAGTCTGTGTGGTATATAATCCTTTAGATATGCATTGTGTCAAGGCTAATCCTTCACTGGTCCTGGCCAAGATCCTGCCTCATATCTGGAGAATGTCCCGTGTCCCTGCATACCCTAGTACTGACAGTGAAGGATGGGTCAAATGCAGAGAAATAAACTTGTTCAACTGTGCCAAACTCAGAGCCAACAGTAGTTAGTGCCAAGTCATGGTGAATAGGAGACTTCATGAAGCAATGAATCTCTTAAATAGAGTGGCAGACTCTAGCCTCACAGCAAGAAGGCCTTACTGTGTGGAGTTTGCATGTTTCGTCTTGTGTCCGAGTGAGTGTCCTCCAGACACACTTGTTTCCCCCATCAACCCAAAACATCCACAGAATCCTAAATCCTGAAGGTAGTCCTAACCAAGTGTAGATCAAGATCTGAAGATGGTCAGCAGGCCTGGCAGTCCAGCACCCACTGCTCCAGGTCACCCCAGCAGGATTAAAGGCTTAACTGCTCAGCCAGAAACACACACTTTGACAAATCTTTACAAAGACGAGTGGATCTGGAGCAGTATCCTGTCTCTCCGATTTCAGATCACACGATTGACAGGTGGTTTAACCAATCAGAGAGATCCATGGTCTGTTCACATAAAAAAAAAGCATGGCTGCTGACACGTAAACACAGAGTCAACAATCGAAGCACCAAACTATATTTTGTTCTCCAAGAGAGGTGATGTCTTCCACATTTGAGCGACATGTAATACAAATTAGCAGATGTGGTTGGAACGTCTCAAGTTTTGGACGGAGTATTTTCACGCTCTGTGGTCCAGTTCCAGACACTTCTGGATTCAAACACAATGTAGGGACTGGCTGGTCAGGCAAATTAAAAGTTGGGTCAAATGCACAGGAAATATTTCACGAGACAACAAATTGTACAGTAAAGTCCATAGCTCAAATACTAGAACTGCAAAGTGTCCAAATGAAGCTTTATAAGAGGATACTTTTTCCAACATATTTTATATTAAACAGTTCTGCTTTCTTTAAAGAAACCATATAAACGCACCAGAGGTTCCTCAGCATAAACTATTCCATTGAGAATTCTTCGATGCCAAAGGATGGACTCTTTTTTCTAAATAAGTGTGTGCTGACTCGTGTGAGATTCTGACACATCGGTCCGGCTTCAGGCTGAGTTATGGGCCTTCTCATCAGTGCTTGGCCTTGTTTCTGTTAACTTTCCTGTCTTGCATCACAATGTCAAAACCCCACCAGGCCAACAAGCTTTGCTAAATCCACACTATCTATCAAACTGGAGAGAGATTCACTTACCGCAGCTGCTAAAGAACTAACGCTAGCACCAAATCAGGGCCAAAAATAAGGAGAGCTAATCCACTGGACAACCTGGACAAAGCTGCAATAAATTTCAGTCACTGACCCTGAATTAACCCAGGAAATAGGCTTAGTATATGTGTAATATCAAGTACAGATTTAACCTTTTAAGCGAACATCCATTCTCCAGATGTTAGAGTAGTTGTTATCCAAAACAGGAAGTGCAGAGTCACAAAAATGTCACTAAACTTTCTCTTACAAGATCTCTGATTGGCTCGTGTGACCAGAGAAGACAAACTATAGACTCTGATTGGTCAAGTGGTTTTGGACATAAAACAGTGTTGGAGAAAGAAGAATATTCTGGAATTGTTTATTTCTTTATGGAATCATGGGGCAGTGCTGGATGACAGTGAAAACAGGAATACAATATGAGGTGGTCAAAGCAATCCACATCTATAATTATGTTTATATCAATCAATCAACTCCTCTATTTATTCCAAAGGGGAAAGTTCGTTTGTAGCTACCATTGATAAAAATCACATACACACAGTCAACATCAGTCAACATAATATTGATAGGCTATAGAAAGGAAAATAAACTCAGTCTTTACCAGTGTTGAGCATGTTACTTTGAAAAAGTGATCAGTTATAGTTACAAGTTACTTCTCCCAAAAAGTAACTGACTTAGTAACTGAGTAACTCCACTATAAAAGTAACTAGTTACCAGGGAAAGTAACTATTGTGTTACTTGTACGTTTGTTTTTTTAGGTCCGCACACTGATGACGTCATCATACTGCGCTGTGTGTTTCCTGTTTGTTTCTCTCCTAGAGCTAACGCTTTAGCGGAGAAAATAAGTCCAGCGGCATGAAATATGAATTAAATAGTGAAGCAGACATGAGTCCTGCTGCGATCCACGCTCCTCCGTGAGTTTATGGACATAAAAACAGCGTGGAGCAGTGAGGACAGGAGGAGGAGTGAGGACAGCCAGAGACGAGGCAGCAAAACTTCTGTTACCATCCACAGTCCTTATTGAAGGTAACTGCATATTCACTGTGCGTTTTAGAGTGGACTTTATTCACTGTTTTATTGTATGAGTGAAAGCCAAGTCAGATGACAGCTTCAGTGAGTAGCTTCAGTAACAGCATTATAATGATAGAAAAAGTAATTAGTTACATTACCTGTTACTAAAAAAGTAACAGCATTTATTTGCCATTATTTTCATCACTAACGTAAATTAAAAATACTCAACAGAAGTAATCTAAGAGCAATTGTATAGAAGCATTTCATCAGAATCTAAGAAATATCTACTATTTTGTTGACTATAGGAGTAAAACCATGAAACCACATAAAAATGCTATTCAAGTATTCAAATAAAGCAGTATCACTTTAAATTCCATATGCACCATTGCTGCTGCACACTCGAGTTTATAAAGATACTACAGAACGCACAGGCCATAGTGTTCCGTTGGCTCTGGTCCCAGGCTGAAGTGAAGGGGCTGTATGAAGTCTATAGGCTGTCATTGTGTTTGCCTGTGTGTACTTTTGTGTGTTAGCATTTGTGTGTTTCTGCTTTTGTGTGGTAACGTTTGTGTTTGAGTGCACTGTTTGAATGAGGTGTCGCCCAGTCCCCCCACTCAGCAAATAAACCCAGGACGGACCCTCTGAACTGGACACAACCTCACACACACACGAACACACACACACAAACACAAACACACACAGATAGCCAGCCTCTTCAGAGCTCCAGGCAGTCTACCACCAACATGTACGCACGCTATTCACGTACTGATACACCAGAGGCAGATCTTTCACAACTGCATATCATTTATTACAGTTGTGTTGGACTTGTGTTGGATTCTACAAAAAACTTCAACATATTTAAAAGCAGAATCGTATCCAGTGTTACATTTGATTGGAAATTTTAGTTTTGTTTTAGACTTTTTCTTTTTGGCTTAAATACTGAACGATAATATTTCCTTTTAGTCAAGATTTGTGTAAATGCTTTCTTGTTTCAGTCTATTTGTTGATGAAAATGCCATGCTAATTTACTTGAGTAATAGTTTTATTTTTTTAAGGATTTCTTTCACTGCAGTTGGGCCCCATCGTTAGTGGAGTTGTGAATCACGTCAAAGAGGATAGGGTGTCAAGACTTTACAAACAAGGAGAACATTTCATTAAGACAAATCTCGTATATTTTAAGCTAATACATTCCTTTATTTATTTTGAATGGAGATGTTAAGAAAACCAGCTGCAAACAGGCAGGCTAGGAAATAATAAACTTATATAGTAATTCTTTTGGACAATCAAACATGGTTTCGATTACAAACGAAAAAAGTAAAAGAGAACAATGGTTTAAAGGTCCTGTATTAGACTGTTTTCTCATCTGCTGTAATGTATCCTCATCAGAAACATATCCAGAGTTGTTTGGCTGAGGCTGAGTTCCTCTCTCAAACTGTTCCACCTTGTGATGTCATGTCAGGAAGTGCTCCACTGTGTTTTCAAACTTTATACACACACATACACATACACCTTCACTAGAATCATTTGGATCTCTCAAAAAAAAAGGGAAAAAGTAGCTGTTAACTTGAAAACTACTACTGCTTCATGACATCACAAGGTGGAACAGAGCATTTTGAGCTTGGGAGTTGTAGATGGGCTAATAATAAAGCATTACTCAAACATGTGTGAATGAAACAAAACACAACTCCAGGTCGGTTTTTGCATACAAAGCATTATAACATAACTTAGAGCTCACAAGAATCCATTTTGTGTAATATAGGACTTTTAACAGTGGTAGCAGGTAGTGCAGGAGTGACTACATTTGACCCTCTGGCTTAAAAGAAATGTCTTTTTTATCTGATTCAAGGAAACACTAAAAGGAAACAGAAGCGACCATAAGTTATCCTAGTATCTGTGCTCCTCTGTACAAAACACTAAATCTTCCTGCTATCTCTGTATCGGCCTTGTCTTGTGCTTTACATTCTGTCTGAATACATTTCTCAACACAACAAAGGAAAACTCGACAAATATCTTGGAGTTGTAAAGATGTTTTTCAGTTCATCCAAGTGGCTTCTTCAGCTCTGGCCAAGTGCTGTTGGGATACTGCCTTATATCTAACTATCCCAACGTGTTTTTCGGATTATAAGTTGCACTTTTTATTTCATGGTTTGGGTGGTCCTGCAACTTATACTCCGGTGCCACTTATATATTTAAATGTTCACACGTGAGACAGACGTGAGAGGGCGCGCTAGGCTTGTGTGCCAGTATCTGCTACTCCTATAACACTGTCACTTCGCTCTACTGTGCATGTCTCCTGCAAAAAAGAGCCACTGTCCTGCTGCAAGTAGTGAAATATTCAGCCGAAAACAGTAATCGAGAAGCAGAAAGAAAGTTTGGAGTGAGCGAGAAACTTGTGAGTGAGTAGTGAAAGGCAGGGATGAAGAACACAGCTTCATGGTAACTGGGAGGGTGCGCCATGCAACTTTCCTGGAAGTCAACCATCCTGTCGGTATTCAGAAAGGCCGGAATAATTCTATCTGGAACTGACGCTAAAGTTGTTCAGAAGTGACACCGAGGATGAAAAATTCAATAGATTTAGTGATTTGGAGTGAGATGGAGAGTTTGGTAAACTTGTTCTGTTGTTTATACTGTAATTATCTGAAGAACTGTTCATATGTGACGTTAACAGCTTGTTGTTCTCTGTTCTATTGTTATTACCTATAACTTGCCTTTCAAGATGTAATGTCGGTTGCTGGTCTCTTATTTTATAAAATCAATTTCCCCCAAAAAGTGCGACTTATAGTCCAGTGTGACTTATATGTTTTTTTCTTCTTGAGTACGCATTTTTTGGCTGGTGTGACTTATACTACGGAGCGACTTGTAGTAAGAAAAATACTGAATGCGGATGACCATAGACTGTATATATAAATGGAGGTAACCTGATAGCCGCCATGTTCCATATAGAAAGTGACAATGGTGGCGCTTCTGGTTCCATTGACTTTACTTTGCAAAATTGCTCTCTTTCTTTGTAACTGCTGCAGTGAGCTTCGTCATTTTGGTCTTTAAATGTTCGTACTGACCCACTTTACATGATCCTTTTTATTTGGCTATTTTGACTTTTAATAAATTCCTATTCCTAATATGAAACTTGTCTCCACATTTCGTCCTATAACTGCCAGCCTCGGTGAGCTTCATTTGACTGGAGCCGATCACTGTGGGTGACGTCACAGATTACACAGATATCTTTCTCAACATGGGTCTTTTCCTTTCTGTGTTTTTAAATTTCACAGCACAATTTGATCCACAAACTACTAAAACATGATCTGAGCCGCCGGAAGCCCCCCTGCACTGATGACAGACAAAGACATCCTCTCACAAAGAACATGCGTCTATGGGGAAAAGCGAAAGAGGCGGTATGTGCGGAGGAGAGAAGAGACTTTTCCTTCACTTCGCAAACCTCAAGGTATCGAGTTCAGGAGGAATAATAATACAAACTCACTTGAGAGGGTGTGAAAAGTGGTGCATAAGGAGAACATACAGCATAATGTAAAGAAGAGGGGCACATTTCCACAAGCTCAGAAAATATGGGACAAAATGAGCCGTGAATAACCCAGATTCAGCGGTGGAAAGTAAAAATGCAATACTTCAGGTCAAATTTTACTTCTACTTCATAACATTTAAGAGCATGCATTTGGACTTTCTACTCCACTACATTTAATATTGGACTGAAAAGTAAAAAGTACTTTTCCTTATGGTTTGAGACCTGCTGAAACGACTAAAACTTTATTTATTTTTTTATTTAAATTTGAATTCACATCCCAACTTTGAGCAAACCAAATCCACAAAAGTAACTAGAACAATTAAGAAATCAGTTGAATCAGCTAAATTTGACTAAATTCTTTTTCAAAATCACTACATTTCATCCTTTAAACTGTTCTAAAAATCCCTGCAAAATAACTCTACTTTTTACTCTTAGGTAGGTAGATTTTTTCATGTTTTACTTTTACTTGAGTAACTTTTAACCTTTGTATCTGTACTTTAACTTAAGTACTTCTTATAGTAGTTCATCAAATATATAGAACCAACTAGTACATTCCAAAAGTATGAACTATGGGGACTGTTCAGTACACAGTAGATGTAAAGACGATTTTTTATGTCATCCATACATGTTTCAGTAATTTAGCAATCTCTCTTGGGCCCCATTCGAACCCTCCTTACGGTTAAGCTGTAAAATTCTGCGCAATGTTCAGCCCACAAGCCTACATCATCCACGCTCCCATGACAATTCTCCATAAATATACAAACACATGACACGAAACTGTACACAGCAGCTCGACGGACGTGATGCGATGCGCAGTAGTAGTTTCAGCTGCAGGGTTGCTGTGATAGCGCTCTGAAGGGGGAGCGACTTAGCAGAGAGACTAAAAGTAGAGGAAGTTGTTAGAAGTTTATACCCCATAGAAGTAAAATAGCAACACCAGGACAGGGAATGATTATAATTTCAAAAGAGAAGAGCTCATCGAAGAATGACCTCACTACCTTAAAGTAGATCAGATGAAACTGTTGCATAATATTGATTACGTTGGCGTGACCTACAATTTGAGTCCAGCTACTGCAGAATCCATTTATAACTCTTGTGTTTTCCAATATGCCTTTGTTTTTCCAATGCTTTTTCCAGCCCCTCCACCTTTATCAGTTCTTGATTTAGAGCCGCCATCTTAAATGAACCTGGGGGCAATAAGAAAACAAAGAGAGCAGATACGGCTGACTAATATTATAATCTTTTTTTTGTTTTTATCGCAACCCAAATTCAACATTGATAACATAAGGGTTTTGGGACCATATTTCAAACAGGCCTGATTTGGTAGACTGCGATAACACCACAATATTTGCTCTGAGATTGACTCTAGCGCAGATAAACTTTCACTCTCTGACTATTATTTGGGCCCTAATCAGTGAGCCTATGCAGTCGTACAGATACGGGCGCAAAACAAAGACCTTTCGGCTGTTCAGCAAAGTGTACATTAAGGTTGTCAAAAGTTGTCAAAATCTGATTCTTATCAACACTAAAACTAGTATAGAAACTAGATACTCATTTGTACAAGTACTGAAAAAAAGTAAATAAAAAATGACATAACTGAATACAATTTGACGTTATCAGAACTCGTATTAAGACCACATGGAAAAATAAGCAAATATTATTATTTTGTGTTGACCAGACCTGCAAACTCCTCAGAGAAAAAAGGGTGCCAGTGTCCAGGGGGGATTTTTTTTTATTAATTTGGAATAAAAAATTATTTTGCTTTAAAAAATGCCATGTAAACACTCAATTCCGAATGATTATTCAGAATTAAACTTACCGGAATTAAACTTAAATCCAAATTAAGTGGGTGGTTTATTCCCATTTTAAAGCCAATTAAATTTATTCTGCGATCATGTAAACGTTTATTCTTCTTAAAAAAGAATTCCGGTCTTTCAGCACATGCGCGTTGGGTCAACCTTTTGACGAGATGACGCTCAAAATGGTGAAGAAAGTTTGGATCATGTTTGTGTTGGGGTTAAAACTCTCCGGTTCTATGCGATTCACATGCATGACCCAATGGACCAAGAAAAAGGCGATTGTAGCCGAAAAGCGACAAGGTTGCACGTCTGGTTGAGTTTACTTAGATATCAAAATTTGTACCATTCCTACTCTATTGCTTTTATTATCATAGCAATAATAAAGTACACTACAAAAGCAACACCTACGTCATGATACTTTGCAGCTGATGTCATCAATATTTCCTGGGGGTGTGATGCTAACCGAAAGCCCTGCGGTGTTAGAAATTCTGTTACTCAAGTTAGACTGTAATCTGAGCTTTATTTTAACAATCTGGACGAAGAAAGAGCTGACTTCACTGGAACTAGTTTTGTAGTTAGTAACTTTCACCTTTTTGTTAAAACTCAAACTCTTAAACAGGAACATGAACACTTGTAATGATCACAGGCTCCTGTTCCATTTTGTATTTTTTCTTGAGTATCTTAAACTTCCTTAAAACATGTTTGGTCGTTATTGTTTACGTGTGCATTGTGTCACCATGGCAACTGATAAACATTCTGCCAATAGAGATACACATAAAACATCCCCATCGTGATGTCACTGCAAAGTTTCAATATGAACAACATAATATCAGACTTACATCTTATTGCTTATTAAAAATGTTGTGTTTTGAGACTTTAATTTGGTGATTTTGGAGACCACATTATTGCTTTCTGATCTCATACCCATTAAAATGAAGTGCTCTGTTACTCAATACCAGTGTTCAATGCCATTGCAATGACACAACTCCAGTGAATGACGTATACAACTATTTGACCAGAAAACAAAAGTTATACAGGATAAATAAAAAAATGTGCCTGCAGTGCAGTCCAGTACAGTGCTTTTAACAACCCACTGCATCGTTACAAAAGGTATGCCACGATGCAAACTCATTTGAACACATAAATGATTAATATTATCTTATTTTAAAACCAATTTCTCTCTAACACCAAGACCAACAGCCAACGCAGCCCTGGGGAAGACAGATAGAAGACAGATAGAAACAGGACTGCTGATATGCAACCACTACCACCAATCCCTCACGCATAATACAAAGGCAAGGTGGGCCAAATGCTCTGGTCTTAGCTGGGATCGAATTGTTGGTAAGCAAGACTTGGACTAAATGGTCATGGTAAATAGTCACATTTTTATATAGCACTTTTCACAGACACTAGGGCAGAGGTGTTAAACATAGAGACCGGGGGCCGGATCGGGCCTCCAAGACCTTTAATCTGGCCCTCGACTGATTTTCAACTAAAATATTTAAATTATATTTTCTATTAAAATATTGGTAATTTTTGTGCAGCTTAGCATAGCAGCATCTCCAGTGTCTCTGTACGTGGCCCCTCCCACCAGAGCAGCACAAATGAAGACTTGTCTCTTTCCAAACGCTCTTAAAAGACGATCGTTTTGACTGTTGACCGTGACACCCTCATCAGAAAAAATGTCAAAAATGAGAAAAGTGGAGCCGAGTGCAGGATTTTCCAAGAAAAATTGACTTATTCCTATTTGCATACAAGTTCATGTTAAAACAATGTGTTGAAATTGCATTTTTCTTAAAAGTTTCAGGTTGTTCATAATATTATAATATTGTGTAAAAGAAAGAGTTCATCAATTAAAAAAGATTTCTGTAATAGATTTGTGTTTCTCTGCACAAATATTTGAACTTATTGTTATTTTTGGGATATATATGCCATGAGTTTTCTGATCCGGCCCCTTTGGGATCAAAGTAAGTTGAATACGACTGCCGGACCAAAATGAGTTTGACACCCCTACACTAGGGGCTAAGTGGGTCTTGCCCAAGGACACAATGACAGCATTCATTTGTGAGAGCTGGAATCACACCGCCAACCTGTGGGTCAGTAGATTTGACCAGTGATGTTGTCAACCAGTGATTTTGATGTTGAGAGCGGGATTTGACTGCTCCAACTTTCGGCTCAGTGGGCTAACGCTCTTCCAACGGAGCTACAGTCGCCTCGTAGGACTACTGATCTTCGTTTTTTTTCCCTCCAAAACGATTCAATCCTCACTGTACTACAAGACTTCACCGATCCTTCATTTTTTTTTTACTTCTTACCATTCTGACTGCTCCAGGTTTTCAAGTTCATACTCACTCCCTCTGATTGTTCGTGCAGCCGACCCGATGAAGAAAAATTAGCCCCATTTAAGGCGGACTCAGGGGTGTTTGGAAACACAAACCTATAACAGGAAACGCTGTATTTCACTGGAGCATCAAGGAGTGCCAAGCTACAAAGCAACAACACGCTTTTGAGAAGGAGAGCCATAAATTCAGCTTGGAGCAGGCCAAAAGTGAGTCTAATTAAAACACAAGTGCTTACAGTGCGCACAAGAGGACAATTCACCAACATGAGTGATGGACGGGGTCATGGCCGCTGTTGTATTTTATGTACTATGTTGACTGAAGGCAAATACAAAATGCCTTAAGAGTCTAGACTGAGAATCGAAGTGAAATAAATGAAAGGGTCCATATTACGCCATTTCCTGGTCGATGTTATAATGTAGTTTCCTCGTCATAATCATACCTGGAGTTATGTTTTGTTTCATTCACACATGTTTAACACAAAAACTGCACATTTAAGCTGAGTTCTTCTCTCAGATTCTCTCTCAAAACTACATACATCTTCACTAGAATCATATGGACAATTTCAGCCCTGGAATTTACATTCTACTGAACTAAAAATGCTATTAACTACCACTACATGACATCACAAGGTGGAAGAGACAATTTTGAGCATTGCAGATGTAGACAGACTCGAATGTGCAAAAGAAACAAAACAGAATTGGGTCCGGTCAAGCAGTAACGGAGGGAAACGGGCAGATTTTTTACATTCAAATAGTTCTTATTCAGAAACTAGAGGGACTATTGAAATAAGTAAAGTATCAGAATGTAGGAAAGAGTTACACTCCAACAGGGTAAAGTTAAACCTGTGATATTCTTTCAAGTTGATGACAAAAAATTTAAAAACTCATGTCGGTAACGGAGGGAATGAAATATGCAGCACTTTTTGGGCAATAAATCCAAACAGTGATAACTCTTGGTTCTCACTTACATATCCTTAACAAACTGGTTTGAATATTTGCTTCATATAGTTTTCTACCATATGGTACAAGATTAGGTTGAAAAACCTCTTACTTTTTGAGTAATGAGATTTTTTATTAAGAAAGGTCATGGTAACGGAGGGAAAAGTAACGGAGGGAAAATTGTGCAAACAAGTAGAAGGTGCAGGATTTTACATAATTTGTCAGCTTTTTTCTTCTGAATACTTTAATATTACTTCAAAATGAAAGGTAATTATTTCTATAAAATAAGTCAGTCCTTCCAAGCAAAATCATGTACCTTCATCAACAGTTCAAAGATTGACTAACACAAGATATGATGAAATACAACAGTTTATTTGCATGATTTGCAGGTCTCTGAAATCTGGGAAATAATTTTTGTTCCATGTTTCATACATGGTCTGTTTAAAACGTATGTAACTTTAGAACCAAAATGGTACAGAAAAAAGGTCAACAGTTTCAGTACATATGTATCTGTTGAATACATTTTTATATCAGATGCATTAACTTGAATTTTTGGCCTTGCTGTTTACTTCTGCTTGACTGGACCCAAATGTTTTTAATGCAGTAACAATATTGTAACGTGACTTAAAGCTCACAAGAGACATTTTTTGTGTAATATAGGATCTTTAAATAAAGGATGAGATTAGGTGATTTGAAGATGACATTATCCCTATATGTGATCTCATATTCAGTATTAGTGGTCCTTACTATTGCAATGACAAAATTCCACAGAATAGGGACAATGTTACCAGAAAAGTTATGGAGGTTAAACATCTGCTATACAATACAGTGAGGTGCTTAAAGGGTCCATATTACACTATTTTCTGATTTGTTATCATGTTGTTTCCTCATCATAAACATATCTGGAGCTGTGTTTTATTTAATTCACACACAACACACAGACCCCACATACAGTACTTAAAACACACTCTGCTTCATGTTGTGATGTCATGTCGCAACACAGGAAGTTCTCCACTGTGTTTTTAAACTCCAGACCACCTTCACTAGAATCATTTGGATGAGTTCAGCCTAATAAACCAGGATTACTCGCACATGTGTGAATGAAACAGAGCACAACTCCAGGTATGTTTTTGATGAGGTAACACCATTCTTACTTGACTTAAAGCTCACAAGAGTCAATTTTGTGTAAGATAGGACCTTTAAACCAACCAATTCTATTGCATAAATCAAAATACATGGTCTAAGCAACGTTATTATTTAGAGAATGGTTTCCAAATCAAAAACAGAACACCTGATTGGTCCAGTGTGCTGCTGGTAATTCCCTTATGAGTTGGCTGGACATTGCTGAAAACAGAATTGGGTAATATTTAGAAAACCATACTGGATAACCTTAGTAATCTCCTTAATATGAACTCAGATAGTTACCGGCTTCACTCCTCTTCCCAGTTACTCTTCACAGTTCCTCGGTGCCTCACTGAGCTGGAAAAATCTGCCTTTTCCGATGCAGGTCTTGGAGTCATTTACAGAAAGAGCTTAAAGTGGAATCTATGGTGTCACTTGAAAAGTTCAGGAAAACTGTAAAGAGTGTGGTGACCGAGACCTGTGTATGTTTTTCTTGAGAGATGCAAATGGTTTTATAAGGTGATATTTTGAGATTTGACTGTTTTCTATTGATTGTGTTGGCTGCTACCTTAGCCAGGACTTTATTGAAAACGAATTCTGTATCTCAATGGGACCTCCTGGTTAAATAAAGGTAAAATAAACATAAAAGTATGTCCAAAAAGGTCCACAGCTTTAAAATGTACTATATTAATTAGTTCTGATGTTTGCGTAATGATCAGTGTTGGGGAGTAACGGATTACATGTACCGGCGTTACGTAATCAGAGTACAAATTATGAGTAACTGTATTCAGTTACAGTTACTGTTTCAATGAGTGGTAATTGGATTACAGTTACTTTGTTGAAATAAATGGATTACATGGCGGTGTTTTCCTGTTTTCCTGTTTTCACATTTTGGGCTATATCCCCCTAGATCTAAACCAGGTCTAAACCAGGTCTAAACCAAGTCTAAACCAGGTCTAAACCAAGTCTAAACCAGGACTAAACCAGGTCTAAACCAAGTCTAAACCAGGTCTAAACCAAGTCTAAACCAGGACTAAAACCAGGTCTAAACTCGATCTAAACTAGATTTAAACCAGGACTAAACCAGGTCTAAACCAGGACTAAACCAGGACTAAAACAGGACTAAAACAGGATTTAACAGGACTAAATCATGCTGCGCGGACGTGTCTCCTCGTCTTCTATCAATAATATTTTTAATATCATTAAGTAAAGGCTGAGCTTTTTATTTTCTTTTAGCAGACAAAACATCTTATGTTACGATATATATAAGTCTTTGCTTCTCCACAGCAAATCAAGTAATCCAAAGTATTCAGATTACGTTACTCACCTTAAGTAAATTAATGGATTACGTTACAAACTACATTTTGGTGTGTGTAATCTGTAATCTGTAGGGGAATACATTTTAAAAGTCACCTTCCCAACACTGGTAATGATATATAGACTTGATCTGATAAAAATTTCATAAAGTTTTAACCAGAAAAAAAAAAAAAAATTCTCAGATGACAACTTTTTGAAAACTGAGATTAAACAGGAAATGCCCACATTTTATAACGCAGTATTTTTGCATTTTTTTCTAATATTTCTTTCTATTCCATTTCTATTGACATTTATACTGATTTAAGGGGTTCTGCGAAACAGTATTTTATTATTATTATTATTTTTATTATTTATTTATTTATTTATTTATTTTTTTTTAATTCTCATACTACAGTACAGTTCTTCAGTCATATCCATGTTTTCGTTTTTACAAATTTGGGGTCAGGACGGAAACTCTTTTTATTCCTCTGAGCTCCAGCTTTTCTGCATCATCCCTGTGTTAGCTTTGGCCCACATTATCAGTCCAAATAAACCTTCATATGGAGGAAGTCGCCACTAAAATAGATAGGTTTGAGCTCGGATCTTTCAGCCCCCTGTGTGGGCCTTTCTGATAGCATTAAGAAGGACATATATCAGGCTGTGTATAAGCAGTCCTATTATGGAAGAGAAAACAAGCTGCTGTCCCTGGGTCTTTTTCAAACCATTGTAATATTTATTTAAGAAAGTTAATCTGTTTTCAAGTGGTCTCGGTGCTTTTTAGTACTAATCATATCCGCTCTTAGGTCTGGTTTATTACTAACTATGCAGGCACAGATTCATATATCAGCTTTAAAAATGTTTTGAAATGTTAGCAATTTTGAGATTACAAAAGGGGAATTCTGATTTCATACCTACTAGTCATACACATTATTTCAGTGAATCAGACGACCAACCAACTAGTCATTGGGGTTAAAGTGAAATCTGGTTGAACATGTCATTTCACTATCATGCTTTAAAGTGATTTCACTCATTTAAAAAAAAATACTGGACAAGTTTATAATTTTGACTTGGACATGAATAGCAGGTATGGCATAAGTAGAGTCAGGGGCGTCAAACCAAGGGAGTACTGTTTATCTTTTTATCCATTTTTAATTTTAATCTTTAAGTCTATGATGATTATTTATGTTTTGATTTGTTTTTATTGTGATTTTGTTAATGTAAGCACTTTGAATTACTTTGTGTACAAATTGTGCTATGCAAATAAACTTGCCTTGCCTTGTCTAGGGTAGAAAGAGCCCTCACCAACTCAGTAATGTGCATTTTTCATAAAGAGAACAAATAGTGTGGTCTGCCCAAGATGGTTTGTATCCCGGGCCACACCGAGCCAGGCTGGTGCCACCTAGTGCCTCCACTTAGTTTCATTTGTCTCCAGCGACTAGTTCAGGATCAGAATACACTAGACGGTTTGCAAGAACTTCCTAAGATGTAGAACGTGCACCAGCCAATCAGTGAAGAACTGTGAAAACCATGACGTCAAACTCAAGTGCCTGTCTGGGTCCCTTTTGTGGTACAGCACAACAGTATAAAGCGGTCGAGATGGATGTAGATGAAAACAGACATTCTGTGTTGGCGATAATTCCCAAGATCGAGGATTTAAAGCCGGAACAAAGAGAATGTTTGGTGAATTTTATCAAGGAAAAAGACGTTATTGCCCTTCTTCCTACGGGATTTGCCGCATTACATACGTCACGACCAAACAGCAGCGAATGGTTAAATAAAAAAAAGTACCCGCCTACCGTCAAGTGAACGAATCCTAACGCTGCGAGGTCAGATGGTTTCTACGAAGTAAAACCAGCTGATGAATCAGGCTAAGCCACATCACTGCGTAGAGTTAATTCCATTTCTGTTAACTAACAACTACAATGTTATAATAATGTTATAAACTTAACAATAGGCACAGAAATTCCCTGTGTGATGCTAACTGTAGGCACTGCGTTGGCTGAGGCGTTGTTAGACTTTAATCTGAGCTTTTTTTTAACACAATGTGACCAGAAAGAGCTGACTAAGCTGGAACAACAACCGGTGAGATGATTTGTGCTATTAAACAAGAATTTCAGAAATAACACTGCAGTCACAAGCTTGCCAAGTGTTTTTTTTTTCAGTTACACTCACTTGGAAATCACCTTAACAGGACCATGCATCCTCATAAGGAAAATGTGTCGTTGAAATCCTTTATCCTTTTTCTTACGTTTCCAGACTATTTACAGTGTTTGCTTTGGTAGTTCCTGAACATTCCACCATAGACACCTTCAACATGATGTCACTGCAAAGTATCAATAGTTATTTTTATTTATTTTTTTTACTTAAATGTGGTTTAAACTGCTTTAAATCTTTTTGTGTGTCAAATGATCTCATTGCATTTTTAATGGAATTTCAGTGATTATGACAGGTAGAGGTTTCCTGTATTTAATACTTTTGTCCCTTTTTTTCCCTACAAATTGAGACTTAAAAGTGCATTGTACAACTTTTCTGGTGAAGGGTCCAGCATCTTGTCTTCATGGAGATGCTATTGCTTTGTTTAGAACACAGGTGTCAAACATAAGGCCCGGGGGCCGGATCCGGCTCTCCAAGACCTTTAATGTGGCCCTCAGCTGATTTTTTTCAAAAATATTTTAATCATATTTTCTATTAAAATCTTGTTAATTTTCTGCGGTGCTGAGCATAGCAGGGTCTCCAGCGTCTCTGTACGTGGCCCCTCCCACCAGAGCAGCACAAATGAAGACTTGTCTCTTTCCAAACGCTCTTAAAGGACGATCGTTTTGACTGTTGACCGTGACACCCTCATCAGAAAAATGTCAAAAATGAGAAAAGTGGAGCCGAGTGCAGGATTTTAAAAGAAAAATTGACTTATTCCTATTTGCATACAAGTTCATGTTAAAACATTGTGTAGAAATTGCATTTATCTTAAAGTTTCAGGTTTGTACATAATATTATATTATTTTGTAAAAGAAACAGTTCATCAGTTAAAAAAGATTTCTATAATAGATTTGCGTTTCTCTGCACAAATATTTGAACTTATTGCTGTTTTTTAAGTATATATGACATGAGTTTTCTGATCCGGCCCCTTTGGGATCAAAGTAGGTTGGATTCGGCCCCTGGACCAAAATGAGTTTGACACCCCTGGTTTAGAACATTCCATGGTCGATATTAAACCTATGTAGCTCAAGGGAGACAACTTTAGGCTACATTACAGGTCAGATCTGTGGAGATGGAACCCTTTGAGCCCCAGGAAGAATAGTCTTTATATCTGTAAAGACTAATGGGGATCAAATAAATAAATACATAAATAAATAAATAAATACATACATACATTTTCCCAGAGAGAATTATTGTATTTTTGAGCAATAGAAACACCTGCAAACTCTAGATAGATGGGTCTTTCATGTCACACCATGGAACATTCCAGGCAATAACATCTCCATGGAGAAAAGCAGATGGACTCTCCACCAGAAAAATTGTGCAATGCACCTTTAACTGATGTAAACCTATGATAAATACTTATATGTACTGTATCCCACCAAATCGAATAATAATTAGAAAAACATGAAAACCTTATGACACAAATTTAGGATAAAGTACAGTACTTTACAAAACTCTGGACCTCATCGTGGGTATATTTAGCAAAGTTTAGACGTGGTTTACACCTGTTCTGTGAGATTTCGCAGCTTGGTTTGGCTCTGGTTGTCCTAGTGGGGAAACCTCCAGTGTCTGTAGAGTGCAGGGGGGATACATTACTCCCATTCTCAGGAGAACAAATCTCTCTTGGCTCTATCTGCAGCTCAAAGACAAATGTTCACTGTCCCTGGAATATTAGTCACACTGACCAGATTCCCACCATATTGTGTAAAGTCGGAAGTTGTCCAGATGCTAGTAGACTCTTGGGGACATTTGTAAGCGCTATATTTGCTTTGATTAGAACCATTACAGTCGCAGATACTTAAAAACATCTGTTAGGGGAGAAATGACAAGTTAAGCAGTGTTGTGGTGTGGGTGGGGGACTGGGAGTGCTGGTGTTCCATTATCAAAGTGGTTGTGCTTATTTTATTCAAGTAGCCTACGTTTTCTTGATGACCTTTTTAGGACAATTGCTTTCAGACGCCATCATTTTACTTCGATTTGAGTAATACAAATAAAGTACAGTACCAAAAGTTTGTAGACACACTTCAGTGTTTCCCGCACGAAATTGGTTAGTCACGGTAGTGATTCCATGCTGACGAAAGAGAGAACCGGGAGATTCTGTGCTCGATTGCACATCTTTACACTGTAGACTCCAATTGTACACATATGGAATGTAGACAAAAATAAAATAAAAAAAATAAAATAGCTGCCTTTCACCTTCAGGTTTAACTCTGGTTTGCACGTTTGGCATTTCTTGACCCTGACAAGGCACATCTGTGTAGTGGAAACCATTTCAAAAGACTTCATCAAGAAGCTTACTGAGAGAAGGGATTTGCAGAGCTATCAACAAAGCAAAGGGTGGATACTTTTGAATAGAATATCATAAATAAATGAATATATGAAAAATAAATGAATATACCTTTTTTTTTTTTTTTTTTTTATTAGTTGTCCTATTTACCCTTATTCTTTACTATGTTATCCCATATATCTTGCATCAGAAGGTGCATCAGGAAAAAAAAAAAAAAAACTTTCAATGAGAGGGCAAAGTTTTGACTGGTATTGTATTTATAACAGTAAAAGTCTAAAACTTGTGTATGCGTTATTTGTCTTTTTAATCTTAATTTTAAATTTTTTGCGAAACTCAGAAAAATATTACTGACTTTTCCCATTTTTTTTCCCATAAATCCTTGGAACATTTTAGAACAATTTGTGCATAATTTGATATTTTGTCCTTGGTTTACATTAACTTCAAAATAGAGGTCCAATGTTATTTTTAAAATGACTTTCAGATCAATTGGGAACTGAATTAAAACTCTAGAGAGTTATGACTCGGGCTACAAATATGGAATACACTCACAAACACCACAAAAACAAGAAATTCCAAAAATCCCAAAGACAATCCTACCACATGTGTCGAGTGGTGTTTGAAAGCTGTCTGCGTGTTATTTATAACGTGTAAATAGGCTTGTTTCCTGCCTGCGGTTGGGGCTTGCGGACGGCTGCTCTGGAGTAATCCTTGGACAAACATGGGTCACCTTTGACTGGTCAGGAATGTTATCAGGATCATATACTCCGGACCTGGACACTGAGGGGAGAGGGGAGACACAGCTGTTTACTGCATCATTACCCCCACCACCTACCCACCATCACCCTCCGTCTGCAGCCCCGAGACGGTCCGAGCACCTAAGGGCATGACGCGAGCGCAAGGGTTTTCTGGGATAGCTAGGTGAACATTTTCCACACCAGAAAAAATATTGTGCAACATCTGTAAAGGCTAGACTGCGGTTTGGACGGTCACA
This sequence comes from Boleophthalmus pectinirostris, assembly GCF_026225935.1. Taxonomy (NCBI): domain Eukaryota; kingdom Metazoa; phylum Chordata; class Actinopteri; order Gobiiformes; family Gobiidae; genus Boleophthalmus; species Boleophthalmus pectinirostris. The sequence goes on from NW_026571175.1 coordinate 9,682,447, forward strand.
GAAGCCAGCACCAAACCAGCTCTAAATCAAGACTTAAAGGTCCCATAGTGCACTGTTTTCTGATCTATGTTATAATGTTGTCTCTTCATCATCAACAGAACAGAGATTTTTCAGCTTTGGGGATGTAGACAGACTAATAATAAAGGGTTATTCAAACAAACGAATGAAACAAAACACAACTCCAGGTCTGTTTTTGATGAGGTGACAGCTTTGTGACATGGCTTAAAGCTCACAAGTAGGGATGGACATGATTAATCGATTAATCGATAATTGATCATTAAGAATTTCATCGATTACGTTAATTTTAATCGACAAACCGAATGTAGGTTGCTGTGTGTAGCGTGACCAAACAGGGTCTGTACATGTGTCTCTCTGCACTCAGAAGGAGCGAGCAAACACAAACATTCGGTCAGTCTGCAGCGTACCGAAGCACAAATGTGTATTTAACGATGATTTGTACAAGAAATTCCACGCTTTCTGTTGCGTTTGGGACAAGTGTGAGTCCATGTGCACAGTGAACAAAGCAGCACATATGTTTCGGTGTCCAGTGGGAAAAAGTTTTACCAGGTGAGAGTCGCGCAATGTCGATGACGAGTCCCCACCTCCCTCCCCCCGTACAGTGTCCTGGTTTTGACAAACACAAATATGGTCACACTAACCTGTATTCCACTGAGTCATGTCTTTTAATCCGACAGAAATTGACCGCATCAGCGACACAAGAGCTGTAGTTTTATCTTCGCTGAGTTTATGCAAATTAGCGATGCGGTTTTAAGTTTCGTTTCTGTGAGAGTTGCGCAAAACTGAATTAAACACATTATAATGTCAAACGGATTGATGTGGCTCTAGAGTCGTTACGGTTTATATGTCGTAAAGTTGAATTTATTTATGCAGATTAGTAGTGCAGATAGTAATAATAATGATGATCATTTTAATATAAAAACGTTAATGATTAATTCGATAATCGATCGTTAATTCTTCCAACGATCGATTAAGAAAATTTCTATTTGAATGCCCATCCCTACTCACAAGAGTCAATTTTCTGTAATATACTGTAGGAACTTTAAAGTAAATGCATGATGTAGTTTTTTTTTTTTTTTCCCAGTAGTTTCACCACCTGCTTGGAGATGTTAGTTCTTTGCTTGAAATGTTCCACAATATGGCATTAAACTTATCCATGTCATATTTGTTCAGTCGCATTTGTATTTATTGCTAAAAACAAAGTGCCTTGAAAAACCTGCGTTCTTACTGTCCACAGATCTGGTGGAAGCTTGTCTCTGTGGAAAGTTACTGCATGTGTTTAATGGTATATACTGGCAATAACATCTATTTCCATGGCGACAAGCAGGTGATGCATCTAAAGTTACAGGCCAAATCTGTGGAGAGGTGGCCCCACTCACAGTACTAAATTACTGTGAGTAAAAACCAGGGTAAAAACCTGTCAGTAAGAAAACACAAAATTGGAACATTCAAAGCAACAACACCAGAAAACTAACATCTTTAAAGGTGCATTGTGTACATTTTCAGGTGGAGGGTTTGTCAAATGCTTTTCTTTTCTCCATGGAGATGTTATTGTTTTGTCTGTGTTTGTATGGTATTAAACCTTGCTATCTTCATGGAGATGCATCCCCACTCGCTGTCCGAATGTCTGTTTTTGTCGCTATTTTTGAACAATAAAACCACCTGCAACTGAAAAAATGTAAGGTAGAACTGTTTAATTTCATACTGTGGAGTATTCTAAGCAGAGCAATAACATGTCCATAGAAACAAAAAGTCGACGGACATCAAGTCAGAAAAGTTACACATAGGAGTGTAATTGTATATGTGTTGTGCTGTTCGGTACAGGACGTTCGGTTCGGGGCAGGACTGTGCACGAGTGACTTCACGCAATTTGTGTGTGTGTTTACATTCCGCTACTACACAGAAGGCTCGGCCCTTTAATATTCACGAGGGAACTCGTCCATGATTGGGATGGCAGTGTTTCCCGCAGTCCCGCTCCTGACCTACCATACCTGCCACGTCTGTCCTTAGCGAGAGGTTATTTTCAACCGCTGGGGACATTGTAACTGCAGCAGATCTGCACTTACTGCAGACAATGTGAAAGTTGTTTTTTCTGGCCAAAAATATGAAGATTGAGTAAAACTTGCTGGAACCGTTAGTGCTGAGCTTTACTTTTTGAAAAGTTTTGTTTACTGTTTACAAGGAATTTATTTTTCATAATGTTCCATACATTTGTTGCTTATTTGAGATTTTTTTTTTCTTTTTTTACTTCAGCACAGCACTTTGCATTTATTTTATTTTCACATTTGTATAATGTTGAAACAAACTGTTGGTTTGGTTGGTGGACAAATAAACAACAAACAAATGGTTTTGCATTTTGTTCCCATACTGTACCGAAAATGAATCAAACCATGACCTCAAAACCGACGTACATACCAAACCTTGATTTTTGTGTACCGTTACACCCCAGTTACACAATGCACAATTAAGCTTCAATTAAGACATTAATGGAAGCAACAAAACAATTTGTGGTCTATGCTGCAGCTGTAGAAACAACACTTATCTATCAGACAAATGGAATATCACAGAGTTCACTTTGCTCTGCGTCTCTTTCATCAACCCAACCTGAACCAACACCAACCCCACTACCACAGCCCATAGACCGCTGACGTGATGAAGATCGATGGACTGCTGCAGACGCTTACTGCCCCCACTGATGAAAAATGCTAACTGCGTCCTGATGTGGCCCCCCATGCAGAGTAATTACCCCACATTACCAGCGCGCTTAAGCTCTCCCTCTTCAAACGCCACGGCTAATTTTGATGCTATGCTAATCGTGCGTATTTTGAGGCCATTTAGAACAAGCGATTTCTCATTCTACAACAACACCGCTTTGACAACCCCAGATTTTTCATTATCGCCTATTCGAATTGCTCTGACAAATCGGCGGTCTTGCAAAATACCGCAAATGTCAGAGAAAGAAGTATGGTGGTAGGTTTTGGTGGTAGTGTTGGCAGACGTTTTCACTCAATTTGAGCATGTAGGTGACTCCAGAGGTGTCATTATTCAAGAGAAATAGTCGATGAGATGTTTTCTTAGCATCGCTGGTACTATCGCGGAGGTTGAGGTCCGCTGAGCAAAGATAAAGGCGTGTTATTGCAGCCTGCACCTCTCTTGACTCGTAGATCACTTCGGGGAGCTGTACAGAAAAACACGTGGCCGCGAGCTGCTGATGGAGATGGTAAAAATGGTGTGGAAATGTTTCTATAAAAAAGGGGTTGGAGCAGAGGGGGTCGGGCAGAGAAAGCAAAGAATTCAAGTTTTGTGGACGTGTGGGTAAACCCTTTAAAATTCGATGTCATCAGAATGTACAAAAGTCTGGAATGGAGGTAGATGGAGGTAAAATGAAGCAAACGTCATCAATTTTCAATGATTTAAAAGATTAAACTGATCTGACATTACGACAAAAAACCTATGCACATTATGAATTTCCAACATACACATGTTAGTTAACGAATTTTATGATGAAATGTGTAATATATCTGGTAAAAACAAAAAATTCTTAAATGACCAAACACCACAAAACTTAATTTAAATGTTTTTAAACTCAGCTCTGATGTCACATGTATTTGAGTGTTTTTGATTTGTCAAATTTCTCTTGACTTTTTCAAATTTTGTGATATTCTAAGGTTACTCACAGTTTTCCAATAAAATTACAGTATGTTTACTTGTGCCTTGAGTTGCCTCCGTTCCAGAATTTTGAATGTTTGGGTCTGTTCTTTTGCTTGAATGTTTCAGTTTTCTAAGTAACAAGTAACTTTAATCGTTTATGGGTTTGGGATTCGTCTTTGCGAACAGAAACAAGCCTTAATACTGGATATTGTCAGGCTATAGTCAGGCTCTTATCTGATCTCGGGAGCTATAGCAGGGTTATAGCTGGGCGTCAGTGGCTCTCGTCCAAACTGTTGTTGTGTCCAGTGGTGTAGTGGGGAAAATAAAAAAAAATAAACTTGCTTTTCAGTATAAACATAAAGGCGCCAGGTCTTTTTTTACTCAAAATGATGCGGAATCATGTTATTACATTAATGCCATTCATAATCACGGACAGAACGTAAATCACAGGCTACAACACATGAACCAAGAATGAAACAGGACTAAAACAGGACTAAAACAGGACTAAACAGGACTAGAACAGGACTAAAACAGGACTAGAACAGAACTAAAACAGGACAGAACCAGGACCGAATCAGCACTAAACCAGGACTAAAAAACAGGACTGAACCAGGACTAAAACAGGACTAAACAGGACTGAAAAAACAGCACTGAACAAGGACTAAAACAGGACTAAACCAGGACTAAAAAACAGGACTAAAACAGAACTAAACTAGGACTAAAACAAGACTAAACAAGGACTGAACAAGGACTAAACCAGGACTAAAAACAGGACTGAACCAGGACTAAAACAGGACTAACAGACTAAACAGACTAAAAGGACAAAAGAACAGACTAAACAGGACTAAACAACTAACAGGACTAAAACAGGACTAAATCAGGACTAAAACAGGACTAAAACAGGACTAAACCAGGACTGAACAATAACTAAACCAGGACTAAACCAGGTCTGAACAAGGACTAAACCAGGACTGAACCAGGACTAAAACAGGACTAAAACAGGACTAATCCTGGAATTAAGAGCGAGAGAGAGGGGACCCCGAGCCCATGGAGCAGGGTGTCCGCAAAGTGGGGTGCGGAGCTCTGCACCCGTCCTTTCGCCCACAGTTGGCCGACAGTCTACGCAGGTGCTCCTCTGGGCCCGTTCCAACACTAAGTCCTGGTTCAATCCTGGTTCAGTTCTGGTTCAGTTCTGGTTTAGACCTGGTTTAGACCTGGTTTAGACCTGGTTCATTCCTGGTTTAGTCCCGGTTTAGTCCTTGCTTAGTCCTGGTTCAGTCCTGTTTTAGTCCTGTTTTAGTCCTGGTTCAGTCCTGGTTCAGTCCTGGTTCAGTCCTGGTTCAGTCCTGGTCCCTCATGTCTCATGTGGCTTTTGGACAGTAGTGAAGATATCATGAGCCTATGCAGGTTGTTTTCACCATTGCCAATAGCTCCAGTTTGACATTTTAAGTTTTAGCTCTTTTATATTTGTTATTTTTTTAAATATCTCACGTTGGGAGAAGTGGATAGAGGCGTATCCCCGCGAACCACGCCCACTCCACCCCTGCTTGTGTCCTTAGGCAAAACACTTCACCCATGAGTGACCGGTGGTGGTTGGAGGGGGCGATGGCGCAGACCTTCAGCCTCACTTCCGTCCATCTACCCCAAGGGAGCTGTTATTGCTCAATAAGGGCACTTTAAGCATCTGGAAAAGCACTACATACGACTGTTACATTATAGATTATATTTCTGCGTGAGCCCAATCCATATCTCAGCGAACACTGCAATGAGTAATTCAGTCAAATGAGTCTAATTAAATCAAAAATAAATAAAAAGTGAAACTATCAATATTATGACAGAATGACAGGCGCATTATCCATCATAAAGATAGGCCCGTTTGGGTTAGGCTGGCTATAAAATGCTCGAAATGAAATGTTCCAGATCCAGGCCTAAACAAACAAAGGTCCGGAAAGGCATCTGGCATAAAACCTCAGCTGTAGCAATCTCCGTAAGAATAGAAAAGCTGAAAGATCGTTACACTTGACTAGGAATAGCCTGGGCTGTAAAAAGAAGTGTAATGATTTATTTGTAATATAACACATGTATTTATTCAAACGCCGTGAATTTATTTCTTCAGAAACTTTGACTTTTGCATCAGTAACTAGCAACAAATGAAAACACTTTCTGAAAGCCATTATAATGTGCTTTGCTTAATGACTGTATAAAGACCTTTCAAACTCTAAGATAAACCTTTACAAACCTATGAACACTATTAGATTCCATTGCTTCTAAACGGCTCGTGTTTTGATTGCTCTAATCTCATATATCGCCACTTATTTCTGTATTTTGACTTGGCTGTGGTGCTGAGTGGGCGTTTTTGCTTGTATTTCTTATCACCGCTTTTTAATGGGTGAATCTAGAGCTATTGATACTTCGCAGCTGATGTCATCGACTTTCTGTGGGGGCGTGACGCTAATTGTAAGCACTGCTCTGTCTGAGGCTCGTTAGACTTTAATCTGAGCTTTATCTGAACACATTCTGACCAGAAAGAAGTGTTTATTATTATGATTTTTTTTTTTAGTTTTTCAGTTAGTCACTCTCACATTTTTTGTTGAAAATCAAAATAAACGTGTCTGCTCGTATTGATAACAGATTTGTGAAAATATGTTGGTTAAAGGTGCATTGTGTAACTTTTCCGCTGGAAGGCTCATCAAATGCTATGCTGTTATTGCTTTGTTTGGAATGTTTCACAGTACGGCTGAACAATTTTAAGAAAACATTTTATTGTGATTTTTCTGGCACATATTATTGATCATACCAGAGTCCTGTACCGATGCTGTGCGCACATTTGTTTACGTTTTACAAAAATGAAACTGAAAACCACATGGCTAATTTGAAGGAACTATAAAGCTGAGAGCTGAGTGTTCTTTTGTTGAGGATTAAGTGAGGCCTAAACCACCACTAAAATAGGACTAAACAGGGACTAAATCGGGACTAAACTACAACTACAACTACTAACTATAACATGGTTTGAGTACTGCACAAGAAGAACTAAACTACAACAACAACAAATTTTATTTATAATGCACTTTTCATACAAAAATGCAACACAAAGCGCAAAACCAGGTCTTATAAGGCAAATCAGACTCAAACAAAAACTAAAGTCTGTTCTGTGTTTCTATTGCGTTGAAGGTGGTTTTGGCGCTCCCAAAATCGTGTTGTCTGAGACTGTTATTTTTGGTCCAAAATGATAAATTGTTCAGCCCTATTTCACAGTACGGTATTAAATCTTTCTGTCTTCATGAAGACCAAACCAGACCCAAGTTACAGGTCAGCTTCTGTCTGATTAAAGGACACAACTCAGTGGAATATATGTGTTCTTTCTGTGACAGAGGATGTGCTGATGATGCTGAGTCTTTTCTGTGCTTCTGTTGTGTTGGAGATGGTTCATGTTAAACTTTACACGAACACTAGGTTTAAATCCTCGCCTCCTAGCGCTGTGATGTTGAATTACTTCACACCGCACCGACCTCGACGCAGATCCATAAATAAAAAACGACTGCGACAAGGCGATGGCAGCAGTGTGCGTTGAGTCGACTCAGAACTAAACTTTGTCCTTAAAAACACAGTTTTGACGCTGCTAAAATCGTGTTGTTTGAGATGGCAATTTTCGGTCCAAACTGATAGATTGTTCAGCCCTATTTCACAGTATGGTATTAAACCTTTCTATATTTGGAGACCAAACCAGACCCAAGTTACAGGTCAGATCTATGGAGAGGCAACCCCACTCACAGTCAAACCGCCTTGCTTTTCTATCTGTCTTTCCATCTGTGATTTAGTAAATGTAAGGCAGAGCTGTTTAATGCCATACTGTGGAACATTTCAGGCAGAGCAATGACAAACAAGTGACGGACCCTCCACCGTAAAAGTTACACGGCACACCATTAAAACCCTTTTGAACTTTTTCCTTGAGTTTTCAGACGCTCTTAAAACTTATTTGACAATGTTTGCTATTGTGTTCGTTGCGTCTCCATGGTAACCGACGAACATCCCGCCAATATAAATACACGTAGAACACCCCCAGAGTGCAAAGAATCAATACGCATCCAGAACATCGTAAATCTGACAGGTACCACATGCTACTGTAAATTCCTCGAGCTCGCTGAGATTAGATACGAAGAGGAGATAAGACGATATTACGCAGATCCCGGTTTTCCTCGGTCGTAATTTCGAATGAATAGTTGTGCGTGGATACAACTGAAATATGTTGTCAAAGGGCTGGAATAACAGGGCACGGTGGCAGGTTAGTGTGACGAACAAGCTATAAATTAACCCCACATGTCTGTAAATAGAATTAATCTTCATCCGCCGTTGCAATTCGTCTCAAACTTCAACTCTTATCTGGACAGACTCTTGCCTCATGTTACCCTGAGTTTTTAGTTCAAGATAAACGCATAATCCAGCCAATTAATAACAGATTAAACTACGCAAATCTCGTTTAAGACCGCCAACGTCTCAACCAAATATAGAAGTTTGTTTATTTTACTCAAGTATTATTTTCTGAGAGTACGCAGTGCTTGCTTTGGAGACCCAGTTTCGTAAAGCCTAAAAAAGCATGAGTTCTGCCAAGTTCTGACAATTTGGATGGTAGCTGGGTAGATGTAGTATGTTCGGGCGTATTGGATTTGTCAGAATGGTCTTTGTGGTTGAGAGGGATCCGGGGGTTAAAGCTGAAACTTTTATCATTGTATGTAATCTTAAAATCACTGTCAGAGAAAATATAATACCTGTTTTCATCTGTTGCAGAATTCTTTAGATATTGTATTAACAAACTCGCCGAGGCTAAAAGAAGGCCGATCAGGCTCAAAGAAAAACAATACCTGGACTGGAGCTGGACTACCAATGGAGTAATCTGAAATCCAGGACTAAATCAGGTCTAAACCAGGCCTCAACCTGCACTAAACAAGGAATCGGGACTATGACTAAACAAAGGACAAATTCAGAAGTAATCCAGGAGTAAATCCAGAACTAAACAATGACTAAACAAGGACTAAACCAGGACTAAACTGGGACTAAACTATAACTATGATCTGACATGATTTCTGTACTACACCAGGAGAACTAAACTAGGTCTTAACTAGGGCAAATCAGAGCTAAACCAAAACTAAAACAGGGCTAAACCAGTACTGAACCAGAACTATATCAGTCCAAGACCACCAGGATTAAATCAGGCCTAAACAAGTACTAAAATAGGACTAATCAGGGACTAAATCGGGACTAAACTACAGCTACGATTACTACAACATGATTTGAGTACGACACAAGAAGAACTGAAACAGGTCTTATAGGGCAAGTCAGACTCAAACCAAAACTAAACCTGGACTAAACCAGTACTGAACCAGAACTATAACAGTCCAAGACCACCAGGATTAAACCAAGTCTAAACCAGCACAATAAATGGACCAAAACAGGGACTAAACTGGGACTACACAAGGTCTAACCCAGGACTAAAACAGGACTAAACTAGGACTAAACCAGGACTAAAGTAAAACTACAACACGATTTGAGTACTACACCAGAAGAACTAAACCAGGTCTAACCCAGAACTAAAACAGGACTAAACAAGGACTAAACTAGGACTAAACCAGGATTTAACTAAAACTACAACACAAGTACTACACCAGAAGAACTAAACCAGGGCAAGTCAGACTCAAACCAAAACTAAACATGGACTAATCCAGTACTGACCCAGTTCTAAACCAGGACTATACCAGGTCTCAACCAGGGCTAAGACAAGTAACCCAGGACTAAGCAGGTGTAAAGTTGGAGGATTACCACCTCTAAATCAGGTCTAAACCAAGACTTAACCAGGATTAAACTATTAAACAAAGTCTCCTGCACCCGAGCTAAACCACTATAACTGAATTATAATGTTAAGTGTTGCTTCAAAGCCAGCCACTTCTGTTTGAGAGAAATGCAAACACCAGAAGTTATTTCAGTCCAGTGGATTCTGGAGTTCAAGTCTCACAGCTTCAAAAATAAAGCTTTTTTTTTTTTTTTTTCTCCTCTTCTCAGGCCCTCTCCCGGGACTTTCTCTGACTTCCTGCCATTAAAGAGACAGCCCACTGGAGAAGTGACATACAGCTACCACCTCTGCTCTGCACCGCATTTAAAACAGCTCAAGGCAAAACGTGAGCCAGCAGCAGGACTCACTGATAGACCTGTAGCATGACGATCGTGAGGCTTAAAGGTCCTGTGTTACTCAAAACTGACTCCATGTTAGATTCCGGAGATGTTAACCTCATCAAAAACATATCCGGGGTTGTGTTTTGTTTCATTCACACATGTTTGAGTAACCCTTTATTGTTAGTCTGTCTACTTCTTAAAACTCAAAATGATCTGTTCCACCTTGTGAGTCAGTTCCAGGGCTGAAATCATCCAAATGTTATGGAGTTTAAAAACACAGTGGAGCACTTATTGCATTACCGCATGACATCACAAGGCTCAAGGGTTAAAAATTGGACACAGAATTAGGACTAAACTTGGACTAAACCCTGAACTAAGCCTGGACTAGACCGTGACTAAATCAGGATAAAACTAAGGCAAGTTCAGACAGACGTGACTGACAAAAATTAAGAGTACCACTACCTGAAAGTAATATTACTCAAGTAGAAGTACAAAGTGGGGGTACAAGAAATTACTGGAGTAAAAGTAATTGTAAAATCTGGTGTTTGTAAAGGACAAAAAATATGTTAATTCAATTCAATTCAATTCAATCTTTATTAAGAACACATGATATCTGGTTCATAGTATAAAAAAATAAATAAATAAATAAAAAAATAAAATAAACTAAAATTAAATCATATTTGAAGGAGTGAGAAATAACTTTGTATTGCAAGATAAAGCTGTGGTACTTGTACATACTCATAGTGCGGGAAGGAACCAAAACATTTACTCAAGTAGTACTGTTACATTGTAACTTATATTACTCAAATAGCACTGTTACACTGTAAAATCAATTACTCAAGTAATACTGTTACATTACAAAATATATTACTCAAGTAGTACTGCTACTCTGTAAAATGTATTACTCAAGTAGTACTGTTACACTCTAAAATCAGTTACTCAAGTAGTACTGTTACACTGTAAAATGTATTACTCAAGTAGTACTGCAACACTGTAAAATCAATTACTCAAGTAGTACTGTTACACTGTAAAATATATTACTCAAGTAGTACTGTTACACTGTAAAATGTTTTACTCAAGTAGTGCACTGTAAAATCTCAAATAGCAGTAACTAAGCATGCTGTCAGGAAATTGCTCCTATAGGCACAGTTTTATTAGAAAGTTCTAACCATACTTGAAAGAGAATGTAACTGAGTACTGTGGGTGTTTGGAAAAGCCCTTATAAATAAAATGTATATTATTATTACCACGAGCACCTCTGGGCAAGTGTTAACACATACAAGAGCAACGCTATCTCTTCAGGGAGGCTACGGAGTCTCATAGCACAAAATGTTCAGTGAGGTAAAAGTGTGGGGTTACATAACAACAATGAAGAATTATTATAAACATTTTCATATTTTTGGCTCCTGATTCAAAAGAAAAACATTTAAGGTACAGTGCAATCCAAGACCTCTTTCACCAAATTGTCAGCTTCGAGTCTTGTCAAATAACCACAATGTATTAGCAGTAATACAATACGGTTTTGAAATTGCATTTTAACTTGGAACACCTGCTTGACTTGTGTTGAGGACTAAACCAGGACTGAATTGGCACTGGACCAGGACTAAACCAGGACTAAACCAGGACTACACCAGGATTATACCAGGATTTCATATGGACTAATCCAGGGGTTAACATGGAGTGAACCAGGACTAAAGTAGGACTAAACTGGGACTGGACCAGGACTAAATCAGGACTAAACCAGGATTAAACCAGGATTCAACATGGACTTAACTAGGACTTAACATGGATTGAACCAGGATTAATGCAGGACTAAACTGGGACTGAATCAGGACTAAGATGGCACTGAACCAGGACTAAATCAGGACTAAACCAGGACTAAACTGGCACAGGACCAGGACTAAACCAGGGCTAAACCAGGACTAAACCAGGATTACACCAGGATAAAATCAGGACTAAACCAGGACTAGACTGTAATGTACTTGAGAACACCTGCTTGACTTGTTTTGAGGACTAAACTGGGACTAAACCAGGACTGAACTGGCACTGGACCAGGATTAAACCAGAACTAAACTAAGATTATACCAGCATTTCACATGGACTAAAAGTAATGTCATCACAGAGACAAGCAGGTGGTAGACCCTCCCCGTGAAAGTTACACAGTGCACCTTTAACATGGACTGAACCAGGACTGAACCGGGACTAAATTAGGACTAAACCAGGACTAAACCAGGACTTAATATTACTAAACCAGAACTAAACAAGGCCTAAACAGGGATCTATAAGTAAACCAGGACTAAACCAATACTAATCTACTATACCAGGATTAAACCTGACTAAACACAACCCCGAACTTGGACTAAACCAGGATTTAAACATGACTAAACCAGGACTGAATCAGGACTAAACCAGGACCAAACCAGGACTGAAACCAGGACTGAACCAGGACTACATTAGGACTGAACCAAGACTACATCAGGACTAAACCAAGACTACATCAGGACTACAGCAGGACTACACCAGGATTACGCCAGGACTAAACAAGGACTAAACCACGACTACAGCAGGACTGAACCAGGACTAAACCAGGATTAAACCAGGACTGAACAAGGACTACACCAGGACTAAACCAAGACTACATCAGGACTAAACAAGGACTAAACCAGGACTACACCAGGACTAAACCAGGACTACAGCAGGACTGAACCAGGACTAAACCAGGATTAAACCAGGACTGAACAAGGACTACACCAGGACTAAACCAAGACTACATCAGGACTGAACCAGGACTAAACCAGGACTAAACCAGGACTGAACCAGGACTAAACCAGGACTAAACCAGGACTAAACCAGGTCTACACCAGGACTAAACCAGGATTAAACCAGGACTAAACCAGGACTAAACCAGGACTAAACCAAGACTGAACCAGAACTAAACCAGGACTAAACCAGGACTAAACCAGGACTACACCAGGACTAAACCAGGACTACACCAGGACTGAACCAGGAAAAAAACAGGACAAAACCAGGATTAAATGTTGCTATAGTTAAAAAAACAAAACAAAAAAAAAACCCAAAAAAACAATTGCCGACTTCCAAGCTTGAAAAAGAGTATGGGGGGGGAGGGCATCTGGCGCAAAACCAAATTAAAACACACAACTTCCAAATAGCGAGTATAGATCAGTATCGGTGTCAACCCGAGAAGGAAAAGCCCATGACTCAAATTAAACTGGTTCCAAAAATGCAAATTGTGGGTCAAAACAAGCGAAAGTTGAGAGCCTCTTTCAGACCAAGCTGGTGTAGTTTAGTTGAGTAACAAACAAATTGAATCAGAGAAGCCCAAACACCCACGCACACACAAACATCTCAATAAATACTCAAGACCACTTCAAACACGCAGCACAGATTTCAGGCGAAGACTTTTTCAGCAAACCGCATAATGGCAATTACCGTCCCAGGCAAAAGTTCTTAAAGATTTTTATGAGAGGCTGAGAAAGGTGTATCAGTTTGAAAAAATGCAGTGAATGAAGAAACGTCTAAATGAGAAGCAGCCAGATGAAGTGATGTCGAGACACTGGCCCTATCCCGCAATCGAAACCTGAACAAATATTAAGTCAAAAAAGTTCATTCTTAAAGAGCTCATACACTATTTTCCGATCTATGTTATAATGTTGTTTCCGTACATCTTCACCACAATCCCTGGAATTTCCAATCTCCACTCAGCAAAAGGTTAAAAGTAGCTGTTAACGTGAAAACTACCACTGCATGACATCACAAGTTGGAACACATTTTGAGTTTTGGACATGCAGACAGACTAATAATATGAATTCAAACAAAACACAACTCCAGGTATGTTTTTGAGCAGGTAACATTATAATTGTGTAATATAAGACCTTTAATATGTACATTCAATATATTTGTTCATTCACAGAATCTTTGAATCTATAAAATTAAATATTGGTGCCACAATGGCGAAATTACAGTGTTGCAACGTTCGAAAACAGTAGGAGAATAGATAGAATCATCGGAATCAAGATAGCTATAGATCAATTTTCATCCACGTCAAATTGTTCAGTTTTATCCACGTGCAAGTATTGAATTTATCAGAATCTTTATGATAAAAAAATAAATAAAAATAAGAATAAAATAATAATAATTGCTATTAATTATTTAAGAATTAAGAAGAGCGAAGTTCAATTGTCTTTCCTTACCTTTTGGAGCCACTGGGTATAGTTTGCCATGATATGCTCGAGTTGTTGGATCTTCTGATTTGGAAACTCCGGTTCTGGAGGAGCGTCTCTCTGGAGTGAGTTCGTATTGTACTGCGGACTACTACTACTACTACTGCTGCTACTACTACTACTACTACCGCTACTAGACCTCATATCCCGGCACGATCCTTCAGTCTCCGGTAAAATGAACGTGTAGGTGCACTGTCCGTGTTGAATCTTGTGGAAGCGTCTATTGCTGTAATTGCTTCCGCTATTACTACTACTACTACTACTACTACTACTACTACTGCCACCTGTGCTACTGACTGCGCCGTCCGCCCCTCTCCGCTGGTCCCCTCCTATGCAGCCTGCAACCACCAAGACAGCTGCAAGTGACACCAAGTTACAACTTAATTTGTACCACAACATTATCGCAAAAATTGAGGAGTTTCAGCGCAATTCAAAGTCTTTTAGAAGTTTTGTTTTGTTGAAAATAGTTTGCCAAAATCAGGGAACTGCAAAAAAGTCCATTGGTTTCAACATCCTTACAAGCAAATTCCAGTGTCCAAATCTTGCAGCCATTTGTAACCACTTCACATTTGGCTCTTGCAAAGAAATAAACTTCCAGATGTCTTTAAAATTTGAAAGCAGCTGTTGAAGTTTCTGCACCGAAATAATTAAAATCCAGCTTCAGTTCTCATCTTTAGTTTCGCAGTCCTTCGCTTCGGCTGCTGCCTGTTGCGCGTGTTGTAACGTCAGACCTCCCCTGGTCTCTGTGCATTTCTTCTCGTCCTCCTCCGCTTTGAGTTAACGACCGGAGAGAGTGAGAAAGAGAGAGTGAGAGAGGAAGGGGAGAGATAGAGCGTCCAGAAGCAGCGGTACACTGAAAGCCTGCCCCTCACCGAGCCGAGGAATGTGTGTGTTTGAATGTGTGTGCGTAGTTAGAGGGGTTTAGCCAGAACAGACCCCGGTGCTGCGGAGTCCGAGGATCCTCTTTCAAAACCCCATGTGCGCGACCTGCTGTTGGCCTGTCACCGGACTCAACAAAAGTGTCGGAGTAATTTATGTGGGACTTGGACATCTCGCTCGGTTAAAACGCAATGGCAGGTGCAGATGTGCCGTTTTGGAGATGTGGATTGTGGCTTTGTATGAGGATAATGTGTAAGATTTTGTTCAGAGAATAAACCAGGACTTAACCGAGACTTAATCAGAACGAGACTGGGACTAGACCAGGACTAAAACAGGACTAAACCCTGACTGATCCAAAACTGGAGACCAGGATTTAACCAGGACTATAGACCAAGATTAATCCAAAACTAGACAGGACTGAAACAGGATTAGACTGGGACTAGACCGGGACTAAAACAGGACAAAACCCTGATTGATCCAGAACTATAGACCAAGAGTTAACAAGAATTATAGACCAAGACTAAACCAGAACTAGAGAGGACTAAACCAGGATTAGACTGGGACTAGACCAGGACAAAAGCCTGACTGATCCAGAACTGGAGACCAGGACTATAGACCAAGATTATAGACCAAGACTAATCTAGAACTAGGCAGGACTAGACCAGGAGTAAACCAGAACTAGACTGGATGATATACCAGGATGATATAGGACTCCGCCAGGTCTTAACCAGAACTACAGACCAGAACTAAACCAGGACTAAACCAGGACTAAGCCAAGAAAAAAAAAAACAGGAATAAACCAGAACTAGACTGGGAGTAGACCAGGACTAAAACAGGGCTAAACCCTGCTTGATCCAGGACTATAGCCCAGCAATAAACCAAGACTAATCCAGGACTAAACCAGGACTGATATGGGCCTACGTATAGACCAGGTCTTAACCAGGACTATAGACCAGGACTAAACCAAGACTAAACCAGGATTACACCAGAAGTAGACTGGGACTTGACTAGGACTAAAACAGGACTAAAACAGGACTAAACCAAGACTGATATAGGACTATAAACCAGGTCTTAACCAGGAATATAGACAAGGACTAAACCAGACTAAACCAAGATTAATCCAAGTCTAGACCAGGATTACACCAGAACTAGACTGGGACGAGACCAGGACTAAACCCTGACTGATCCAGGACAATAGACCATGGTTTAACCAGGACTATAGGCCAAGACTAAAGCAGTACTTAAACCAGGACTATACCAGAACTAGACTGGGCCTAGACCAGGATTAAACCAGGACTATACCAGAACTAGACTGGGCCTAGACCAGGATTAAACCAGGACTAAACCAGGACACATACAACTTCCAGCTGCATTCTTCTTTATAGATTTATAGGTGCTAAAAGTTTCAACTTCTTGCAATTGGGAAAAATGGACTGATTTAAGTGGTAGTCGTCACCATGAGCCATTCACTTGTCCTGTGCAATAAGTAACAACATTTGCTTGTGTTTAGTAGACCTAAATTGATCAACTTATTTAAACTAATTTCCAGATTTTGGCAGTTTGAGCGTTTCCACACGTCCTCCGTATTGACTTAATTAAAAACATGAAAACACATGCACAACTTTGTCAAATGAGGAAGCAAATCAGCAGAAAATGACCCTAATTACAAAAAGCAATTATGGCTACAAATATTGTTCATGATCAATATAAAATCTTTTTAATTAGATACAGGACATGCACGCCATTTGGTTTCTCGCCAATTCCTGCTTGTGTTTGTGAGAAAAATGTGTCAAAAGAAGCCCGCTGTGTTCCGTCCGCATCCGAGTGTTTTATTGGTAATCAGGAAGTGCCAGGTTAGCATGCTAGTTGTTGTTGCTTCTGAAAAGTTCTGAAAAGTGCTTATAAAGTCATTGTGGTGAATACTTAGGATGCCCGAATGAATAAGGCATATAAGGTGAATAAAGTTTAAAGGTGCACTGTGTAACTTTTCTCATAGAGGGTCCGCCACTTGCTTGTCACCATGGAGATATTACTGTTTTGCCTCGATTATTCCACAGTATGGGAATAAATTTGGTTATCACAATGGAGACAAGTCAGATTTATGGAGAAGCAAGCCTGCACATGTTAAGAATTTGTGTTTTTTTTAGCTATAATTGAATAAATACAAGGCAAAAAGTAAAAATCAGGTACAGCACTTCATTAAAATGTTTCTGCTCGTGGTAGTGGATGTTCTTGGTCATGAAGTCATACTAAAATATTTCTCTTCAAACGCGTTTCCCAAATGATTCACTTCCACTCCTGCGCGGACCTGCACAGTATTCTCCCGAACGATGTTTTCAATTAGCCCCAAACTAACATAAACTACATGCTACTTTGTGTCTCATTCCCACTCTATCTATCTCCATTAAGATCTCCTCCGCTCTCCCCGCTCCACGCACACTTTATGTTGTTATGTTCTCAACAAAACACGAGAGTCCTCCAAAAGTGAGATGAGAAGACTGGAATGCTCCTCCGCCTGAAGACGGCACTGTGCTGAAAGCCCAGGGGTCAAAAGTCAAGTCCTTGGTATGGACAGTGTCTTCTATGAGTCGGAACCGGCTCGATACAGCTGTCTGGACACTGGCAGAGACACAGAAGTTTGCTTTCTCACAGATAATGTATAAATTTGTGTGACAGTGCATGTCCGTGTTTGCGTTTGTGAAATCCGCGTTAATGTGAGACAGCAAGTGGTTGACAAGTGTTATTCTATAGCTCTTGGTCAATGGTGAGACATGTGCGTTTTTCCACGGCCCTACATCAGAAAAGGTTGGGGATAGAACATTTTTTTTATTTTATTATCTAAAATGTAAAGAAGAAGGAGGATAGTGTATATAATGGAGAAAGTCATCCAAAAGCAAGATGACAATGTTTTTGAGTTCATGGGCCATATAGTCAACCACATTACCTAGAGACTGTAGGTATGCTAGTACACTGTGTCCCAAAGACTGGGTCGCGACCCTCAGGTGAGTCACAAGAAATGTTTTTGGGTCGCCATGATCTGCATGTAGGTCTGCAATATACAGGGCTACATTTAATGTCCAAAACAGGCCACTTATGAATCCTTTTGTTGCTGCTTCAATGAATGATTACTGTTTTTCATTGTTTAAAACTTGAGTAATACTAACTGTTCAGAGAGACACGATCACTCTGTCAACAATAAAATATCCTCATTAATGTTCAATAATGTTCCAAATTTCTAAAAAAAAAAAAAAAAAAAAAGAAGAAAGAAAAAAAGTTCAAATCCAACTTTATTTTGTGATTTACGTATAATGTCTATTGACTTGGATCATGAAGGTTTGTGACTTTTAAAATATGGCTCCCCAAAAAAAAAAAAAAGTTTGGGAAACACTGTGCCAGTATGAGTACTGTCTTTTTTGTTGCTAACATAAGAGGCACGGTGTCGGCGGCAAGGTTTGAGGGCCGTGCTCCCCCGAGCGGCCACTGGTGCCCCACCCCCCAGCACAGGCCATTATTATGACTATTTAAAAATGATTTTGATTGGCGCATTTCACTTTGGGCTGAGGGCACAAACTTTAGCGCCCAGACCAATGACATCACAGTCTCTGTTTATTTAGTGTAATCTGATTGGACAACTGTTCTGTCACTCACGTCACGTCAACCTGCTGCGTCAACTAGTAGCAGCTTCACGATTAGCGGCAGTTGCTACTTCAGCCTAAAGCTCCACACAGGAACTCGTGGGGACAGAGTCAAAGACACTGACAGACCCGCCGCCGGGACCGAGACAGTTGCCACCAGGCCGGAGCTCTCGCTGCCGCCGCCGGGGCCAGGCAGAGGATAAAGTCTATCCGCCTTTGCCCGCTCGTTTCTGGGTGTAAAAGTTTGACCTGGGCGTAGCGCAGAGGCATAAATCTACCTGGTGAAAGTTTTAGTTTTACAACCAGCTCGTGCACTCAGCTCCCGGACCTCGCGTCACGGACCTGACTGGACCGGGATTTGGACCAGTTTCATCTCTTCATATTGGACAATACACTTTTGGAGACAGAACCAGTGGGACAGTGGATAGAGGAAACACTCTGCTTCAGTCTCTGGAGAAGGTAAGAGGCTGGTTTTCATTAATTTGCGGCAAATCTGAAGATGGAGCGTCACAGAGAAATAGTGTTTATAGTTAAATAGTGCGTAAATGAGCTGGTGGGTGCGGTGGTTGTTCTGTCGTGTGCTGTAGGAGCGGCGCTGATGTCGTGTGTTCATGTTGTGACCAGAGCCTCTTATCTTCTTGTAGTTTTGCTGACGCTGTTGGGCCTGGGTGTGAGCGGCGTGTTACGTTGTGTTGTTGCGTAAAGTTTGTGCTTGGCTGTTCATTGTGCTCTGATATAGTTCAGCCACTAGTAACCAAAATATTCACAATATATATTTATAATTTTGGCCTTGGTGCCCTTGACAAAAATTTTACCACATTTTTTAAAATTTTACTTCTTTTAAAAAAAAAATATATATCTCACATCAGGAGAAGTGTGTGGACGGCGTGCCCTCACGTACCACGCCCACTACAGTCCTGGTGCTGCCCGACAAGTGGCTCTTTCTTGCTTCTTTCAGTGATTTTGTTCGGGGGTGTTTTTGACGAAGCTGTTGTTTAATGTTTACAACCAGTGGCAGGCCTTATTTATTTTTTATTTTTTTTAAATATAAATTTCAACCTTTTATTATTGTCTTGTGTGCGTATCGTCTACCACACAGCCTCAACAACTATTGCAGCTAATAGTAATAATATTAACAATAATGAAAATAATAATAATAACACATAATTAGCCTAATACCGTTAAAGAAAAACGTGTTTGATAGAATTTCTGCTTTGTATAACTTCACCCCATTAAAATATTCCTCAAATGGCAGTGCCCCCCCTGCTGGTGACCCACGCCCCCCCAGTAGATGTGCTCTGACGCCGACTCTGAAGAGGCATTTTAACATATGATATTGGTCTTTCAATTCTACCAAAATAATAATAATAATAATAAAATAAATACATTTATTTGACCATAAGGGTTTATACACTGGAGACTGGAGTAAATAATTTAAAGCAGGGATTCATCTCGCTACGGTGAGATCAGATACAAATAATTCTGAACAAAAAGACTGTATTTTAGACCTAGTGCAGCTGTTCAAAATATAGAAACCGATTAAATGATTATAGTAACAGATCATGATTTCTTTATTTGTCATTAATCTGTCAAGTCTGAAATGCCACATAAGGCCATAGGGATGTAACTAATCTTAACAGTATGATAACTAATTATGATATGCTACTTTTTCCTTTAGAATATCTTAATAAGACTTCAGTCTGTCATAGGGGTGGGCGATATATCGATATTTTAAATATATCAAGATGTTTTTAAAACTCGATATGGATTTTGACATATTGTATATATCGATATAAAGCTTATATTATTATTTTTTCACCGCTTCGCGTGTTTGCCGTCTCTGTGCTGCTCTCGCTTGTCCCCGCTCGCCCGCTTGCTCCCGCCTTCTTGTTTTTGTTACCCCTCCCCTCGTGTTGTTTCATTCAACATGGCGAAACCCACAAGCAACCAGGTGCATACAGAACTCGTCTCAAAAAAAAAGGACAGCTGGCTCCATTATATGGAGATACTTTGGTTTTAAGGCGTCGGACGAACAGCAGACAGACGTCTACTGCCGTGAATGCCAAAAGTTAGTGCCGACCAAAGGTTCTAGCACCACGAACCTTTTCCACCACTTGCAGACAAGGCACAAGCTCGCATACGAGGAGTGCACCAGACTCAAGTCCCCGACCTCTAAACCCGCTAGCTCCAGCAACACGCTACAGACTGCAAACACTACACAGACTACACAGACAACACTCCACCAAACATTATCGCGGAGTGCGGATTATGAACGCAAGAGCGCAAGGTGGTGTAGCATTACAGAATCCGTTGCACTTCATATAGCGGTGGACATGGCACTGATTTCCATCGTAGAACAACGTGGTTTTGTACGGATGTTAAAAACACTCGATCCAAGATACACTTTACCTACCACTTTACGGCATTACTGTGCGAGACAAGAACTCCCGCGATTATACACTAAGGAGAGAGAACGACTTGCAGCTCAGTTGGAGAAGGTTACTTGCTATGCCCTGACTACAGACATGTGGAGCAGCAGGACCTGTGAGCCTTACATGTGCGTCACTATACATTACATTTTGGACTGGAAAATTAAAAGCGCATGCCTTCAAACCACTTATTTCCCTCAAGATCACACGGGTGAAAATATCACAGAGGCCCTCAGAGATGTAACAAAAACCTGGATGTTAAATCCAAATGGACCCGTGGCCATTACCACTGACAATGGAGCGAACATCGTCAGCGCAGTCCAAAACAACAAGTGGCAGAGGATGCAGTGTTTTGGTCACAGACTACATTTGGCAATTGGTGAGTATTGGGGGGGGGGGGGGTGGGACTGCCAAGGTGTGAAATGTTTGGTTGGGTGGAAGGGGTTGTGACATTGTTTTTATTGATTTATTATTGATATTAAGTAGTTGTAATAAAATCAAATAATCTGGACTTTACTATAATTTAAAAATAAACTATACATTGTATACTTACACAGTCACAAAATAAAATTAAGAGTTCATTCATTAATATCTTCTAGCTGGTAAACTACATTTTAAAACAATTTACTTCATTTCTGTTTTTACTGTGTTACAGGTCATGGAATGCAAGACCCTCGTATAACGCGGGCCATTTCTCTGTGTAAGAAAATTGTGAGCGCATTCTCCTACAGCTGGAAAAAGCGGAGGGAGCTGGCCGAAGTGCAGGCACAGATGAATTTACCACCTCATCAGCTCATTACAGAATCAACCACGCGGTGGGGATCACGTCTACAAATGATAGAACGCATCCTTGAGCAAGAAAGGGCTCTTGCCAAAGTGCTGTCTGCTGACAAGAAAACAAGACCTCTGGTTCTTACCTGGCAAGACATAGATGTGCTAGAGGCCATCCAAAGAGCACTGAAGCCCCTGCAGGACTTCACTGACGCTTTGTCAGGCGAGGAGTATGTGACACTCTCATATGTAAGACCTGTGCTCCATCTCTTTAACAGCAGGCTTCTTTCTCCTGAGGAAGGTGACACTGAACTAACAAAGTCCATCAAAGACACCATCCTGACTTACTTAAATGATAAGTATTCAGAGCCCTCTACCAGTGACTTGTTGGACATTGCTTCCTTTATAGACCCACGGTTTCGGGGGAAATATGTCAACAATGGGAAACTGGTTGCATTGAAAGAGAGGGTCATCTGTGAAGCAGAGTGACTGCTAGGTGATCAGGGGAGCTCTGCAGGTGTTGACAAAGCTGGGCCTCAGTCCACACAAGAGAGTGACATAGCAGGTCCTGTGCTCCACCCTGCTAAAAAGAAAAAAACTCTAGCCAGCTTCTTTGCCCAAGATGCAACCACTTACTCTTCATTCACACCTCGCGAGTCCATTGAGAATGAGTTGTCGAGCTATTTACAGTCTGTATGTTTGGAGAGTGAGGCAAATCCACTACAATGGTGGCAGGATCATGAGATTGCCTATCCAGCACTGTGCACCCTAGCAAAGAAGTACCTCTGTGTGCCTGCCACTAGCAGTCCTTCTGAAAGGATATTCAGTTGCAGTGGAAATATAGTTACTTGTCAAAGGGCTGCACTTAAGCCTGACACAGTAGACAGATTGGTATTCCTTGCACAAAATATTACAATGTAAAAGACAGTCTTATTTTTTTGGCTTTTTGTTGATGACTACAACAGAGTTAATGCAAAGATGAGCTTGAGTTCAGTTTAGTTGTTTTATTTTTGAATGAAAAAAGTTATTTATTTTACAGTTAAACTGTTATTATCAGGTATTTTTTTGTAATCTGAAAAGGACTTTGTTCTGAACTGCCTACCTTGAGTTGAGTTGTTTATGAATTGTTTATTTTTTTATGAAAATAATATGTATTATTTCTTTCTTTAACAGTTTTACAGTTATTTTGTATACAGGGAAGAGCAGAAGCACTTTTTTCTTCCATTAACTGCCTACCTCTTTGCATTTTAATTTGAATAAAAAAATGAATCTTGTGGAATTTGGCAGATTTGTTTTTGCAGTAGTTTTTGGGGGGTTATTTTTCCTGTACAGATATTGAGATATATATCGTATATCGAGATATTTTTTCCATATCGCCCAGCCCTAGTCTGTCATACATACTCTGTCATAATCCAGAGTTACAATTTAAGAAAAGCAAAAGCAAAAAAAATAAATAAATATAAACTGGACAAAAGTTTTTAGTATAAATAGATTTCATGGCTCATCCAAACGGCTTCTTCTGTTCTGATTGTTGCTGGAACATGGCCACAGTTTCTGTTTCTTAGCTGCGTCTGTTGAACTGGTAAATGTGAACTGTGCCTGAGTCATATTCTGCATAAGGGGAGTTAAAGAGGCAATATTTGTTAGGAAAGATAATCCATCCTTGAACAGGAAGGGGGGCTTAGACATCATTTATCTCCTATTTATAACTCCATCCTCAGACCTAAATCAAAACATGGAAAACAGTAGTGATAGCCAGTACGCTCAGAGGTGAGGACACCCACTATGGGTCTGATGGTCTATGTACTTACCTCTGTTTATTTAAGCTGCTGCAACAATATACTTCACAACATTTCTGTTCTTGTTACATCACTACTGCTAACAGAATTACACATAATGAACCACATGAAGCAAAAGATCGACATATATACTTGTAGACAGGAAGTGCATTCTAAAATTATATAGGTAACATTCAGTGCTATGTAAATGCTTTTAAGTGAATCTGACACAAAGCCCAAATCCACTGCGGTAAAGTAATTCATGCACGTCATAAAATTGTCCAGACGCTGCTGAGGTCTTATTTTGGTTCGCCCATTTTGCATTTTACATGTTTTGGCTCCAAATATGGCCACAGTGAACCATGTGTGTGGGTCTGCTCATTCTGCCATCTCTCGTGTAATAAATGTCCACCAATCCCCACATGAGCTGCTCCACTCTGAGCTCGGTGATAGCAGGCCACTAACAGAGGAGAAAATAGTGCAAAACTCTATGTATAGGACAACCGAGATAACAACTGCAATAACAACTCTGAATCTAATCTTGTCAGTGTAAATGCCTGAAATCCCACAAAAACAAGTTGCGTGTAAAAGTATTTGAGATAAACAATGTTATATGCTCACCATTTGAAATCTTGAGCTACAATAAAATTTATTAGCGTGAGTGGACGCTCGTTTAGTTTTAAAACGCAATCAGTGAAACATTACTAAACTTCCACTACTATGCAATAAAACACGGATGTAGTGATTATGGTGTCAAATAAAAGTCTGCAGCGGTGAGCGACTCAGACTAACTCTACACGTGTGCTTTGATGAGAAAGTACGGGCCAAGTTTCTAACCGGTTTAAAAGAGTTTGAGCTAAATTAAATAAGCTTTAAAGATAACATGACTATATCTTACCATGGTTTACCGTATTTTCCGGGCTATTAGACGCGCTCTTAAGCCTCCAACCCCATCAAAAAACTACTGCGCGCTCCGCAATCCAGAACGCCCCATACACCAATCCACTCGGGTGTCCCAGCACGACTTCAGTAAACTACAAAGCCGCACCACCCTCAGCGCACGTAAACACGCACGGAGCAGACAGCGACCGCACAGCGACAAACACCCGCAGCCACACTCATCACTCCACGTGGACGAGGAACGGAACGAAGGAATGAACTGAAAAAGTGAGTCCAATGTGCCACTTCTAGACACAACTGAACAACTGAGTCACTGCGAACACGCCGACAATCCAGCGGTCCCAGACAGCACCCTCCCTACACGCCACAACTGAAAAAAGCCCAGAGTCACCGTGAACGCGCCAAACAAAGTGCGACTGACCCATCTAACTGTTGTGTTTCATTTAAAGTCTGGTGAGGTTTATTTGTGAAAAAAGTTTAAAAATAGATCATTTAATGACAGTGCGTTTTATAATCCAGAGTGCCTAATAGTGCGGAAAATACGGTACTTAGTTATTACTTTTTCTTAAATACAAAAACCAAAAAGAATTTGAATTGATCATTGAGACTAGGTTGTAGACATGTTCTCAAGGCCCACCAAATACCAAATAATGATAATAGAAAACTAAGGGAAATATTTCAGTCCATCAAACTGTATGACAACAAAGTGGTTGGCTGCTTTTTCGCTTTTTGAAACCTTTTGTTTTTTGAACTCAATTTGTAACATCATATCCTGGGATTTTAACCAACTAAGAAGTGCAGCATGTGCAGTTCAAAGGACACAAGTAAGGAACAGTTGGATTGTGTGAAATGAGCTGTTTGTTTTTCCCATATCCATGGACACTGTGCAAGATGCTAGCTACGGAGCTAGCTATGAATATTTGAGATGCTACAGGGTTTGTATATAGTATGTGGCACCAGAACCAGGGAGGGATTCTGCACACATATGTGGCAGTGAATGTGGCAGAAGACCATCCAAAGGAATTACTTTGAGGGAGTGAACCAACTGATTCATCAGAGTGGAGTAAGAGTTCCCCCTGGACACTGCTGTGATGCTGCAGGACACAGAGGGACACTTTTGTCTCTTCCTCTCCTCAAAGTGTCCTCACACAGATCTGCTGACCCCACCTGACCAGTCCTCCTTTGACTGAGACACAAAGACCAAAGAGAAGTGCAGTGTAAATGTTGCTGCAGCAAAACTTGAATTTCTCTTGGGGTCAATAAAGCATTTCTGTCTCTCTCTTTTTGATTTGTATCCTATTACCTTCTCTATCTGAGTACTGTCACTGCTTGTTTGAATCTCTGTGCAGTAACAATGGCCAAGAACTATGGGAATGATGGGAAAAAGATGTTTTTTACAGTTTGTGGCAGATATGATTCCCACAGTTGGATGTTTTGCTTAGCAACTTTAGTAACAGTTTTTTCCCCTTTTAACAAACATTATTTAACTATCACGGCATTTTTTTCTGCCTAACTACTTGCCCAAGATAAAGATAACTTAATACTATTTCTCTGACAGTTATATTTAGTTTTTATAAAACGTTGCTAATATGTTTCTAATCTTATTTCATGCACATCTATCAATACTTTACAAATGATGTCGTCAACATTCCCTGAAGGTGAGATGCTAACTGTTGACTCTTTTCGGTCTGACATTTTGTTAGACTTTAATCTGATCTAACTTTAGACTTTAATCTGACCTTTATTTTAACACAATTGGATTTAGTTGGAACTCTAGCAGGTCTACTATTGAACAATTCTCTCTCGAGTAACATTATCGTCACAAGCTAGTTAGCATTAGCCAACAGTTTTTTCAGTTGTCACTCTCCCCCTTTCTGTTTAAAATCACATGTCTCAATCCATTTTGTATTTTTTCTTGAGATTTCCAATGATTTTAAAACTTATTTGGTTTTGTTTACTAATGTGTACAGTGTGTCTCCATGGTAACTGCTGAAAATTCTGCCAATATACATACATGTAGACCCCCCCAGCGTGATGTCAGTGCAAAGTATCAACTATGTTGCACCATATCACAGATGCAACAAGAAAGAGGACAGCTGTTCAGTCACAGTGGCAGTAAAGTTTTATTTGTTCCTTAGAATCTAAAAATGCTGGTGTTGTAAGAATAAATATAAACACTTTAAGTCCTTTTATTAGATTTTCATATATCTATATAATATATATATTAGGGTGATCATATTTCCATTTGTGAAAACCCGGACACCTTACCGGGGGTAGGGGGTGGGGTCTCGACATTGAGCTACTCTCACCTCGCAACTTGTGCACATGGCCTCCCACTTGTCCCGACCGGGATGGAAAACAGAGAATTTCTTGTGCAAGTCATTGTTAAATGCACATTTGTGCTTCAGCATGTTGCAGGCTGACCGTCTGTTCGTGTCTGCTCGCTCCTTCTGAGTGCACAGAGAGCTACAAGAGCCGCTCAGTTTAATGGCTCCAATGAACGGTACTGAAAACCTGAACATGTACGTCACTTAAAAAAAAAAAAAAAAAAAAAAAAACAGACTCCCAGGACAGGACGCAAAAAATGGACATATCTGGGGAAAAATGGACGTTTGGTCACCCTAATATATATGTCTCACATCAGCATGTCAATTATACATATAGGCTCCCTCTTTAATCCGCGCTGATCGGAAAGGCAAGACGAAACAAGAAGCAAAAACAAACCTAGAGCAGAGTAGCCCTACTGCGATATGTGGGCTGAAGTTTACCTAAAAAAAGTGCACAAATCATCTGTATTTGTCACAATGGGCATTTGGTTTGGTGAATGTGCAGAGGCTGGTAAATAGGCTACCACCGCAAAACCAGTAAGAGAAAGTGACTCCAGTTGCAACTCCTACTTGAAAAAACAGGTTAGAAAATCCTACCCACTTTCTGCACTTTGAAGCAGTTTTCTGTAAAGTGCCAGTGGAAGTTGGCTTAAATAAAGGTCCAAAAAAGGGTGCAGAGTGTTTAAGTGCAGTACAGTTTGCTTAAGCCTAAATGAACATTAATCAAATCAAGTGGAGATAGATTCATAAAAACATTTACAGTTATTTTGACACAATATAAAATACAGATAAATATAGAAAATGACAAAGATGGTCTTGATTTGATGTTGATGGCCCGTGGTCTTTTCTTGGTCTCGACCTTTAAAATCTTGGTCTTGTTTCAGTCTTGACCCTCAGAGGTCTTGGTCTAGTCTTGGTCTCGGGACCCTGTGGTCTCGGACTGGTCTTGGTCTCGAATAGCGCGGTCTTGACTACAACACTGGTCTATTGTCTATAGTGTGAATGAATGAAATGTAAAAAGTGTGACCAGCCTCTCAAACTGCAAAACAAATGTACCCATGGATACAAATACTTAACTTAAATACAAATACGCAACTTAACCCTACCCTAACTTCATAGGAATGTCTATCAAGATTCAAAGATGGATAGATAGATAGATGCTTTATTGATCTCGGAGGAAATTCAAGTTTGGCAGCAGCAACATAGAAAATAATCTTATGAAAACAGATTAAAAAACTGATTACATGAAAAAACAATGTTAAACCATAATAACATAATTGCCTAAGCTTTTAGTGTCATTGTTCCTTATCTTTGAATCTACAATAATCAGTGTACGGCCTTTACAATTCTAACCCAGCCCCCTTCTGCCATGACAGTCTGGAGAGGTCATGTCATGTGGACAGCCTTAGGCACTTTCTCTGTGTGAGAATCGGACTCATGTTTGACGTGGGACCACTCTGGGAGCACATTTTGTATAAGTCTACATCACTCCCCCTGACAACGCCTGACGCACGTACAGTCAAATGAAATGAACATGAGAACTTTAAGGATTTAAGATTATTGTTTTAGCGCGTTTTCTTGACATGAGTCATCAGGAAGTTGCCTTAAAGTAGTAGCTCTTATCTCTGAAATGATGTCAAGGGCAGGGGCTAACAATACGTCTGCTTAGCTTTAGCTGTAGCCCTACATGACTTGTCTTGATTTACGGACCACTTAATGCTAGCTGCGATAAAACAGACGACAGTACAAAAAGGACAATTAATAAGGGCTAGTCTTACTGTTAGCGCACAGAACACGCTGTAGAAGTACAAGGAGTATCTGAGGCCATGTAGACTGTGTAATAATTTGTAATCATATGGTTTTCCGTATACAGAGCTCTGGGGAATTGGACAAATGATGGTTTTCAAAACATCTTAGTGACATCATTTTACAACAAGGCCGTGGGGATCAGCTCAAAGTGGGAGATATGTATTGTGCGGACATGATTGTAAAATATAGGGGTCTTGGTTCTTAATAGGTTAACATAATATCTGTAGTTTAGTCTGCATGTCCTCCCTGTTACAATAGGGTGCATGTGAGGTGAATTTGTGATTACAAATAGTCCATAGTACTTGAATATGAATAGTTGTCTCCCTATGCTTATATAACTTGTGGCCCCGGGGCTCAGACTGGGCCCTCTAAGTGATTTAATCCGACCTGCAGCCTACCTTCCAAATATTTAAATATTTTTGCTTATTTACTGATTTATTTAATCCTGCTTTGGACCTGGTTTTACTGTGTAGTTTAGACTTTATTTAATTTTGTTTTAGACAGGCATTAATCACAGCTTATTTTAGGGTTAGAGAGAGAGAGCACAAGATGGATAAATAGCTTGCTATCTATCTATCTAGCTAGCTAGCTAGCTAGATAGATAGATAGGAAGATACTTTATTGATCCCAAGGAAAATTCAAGTTAGGAACTTTTTCATTGTGCTTCTCAGTGGCCTTTGTGTCTCAGTTAAAAGTCTCAGTGCAATTTAACAGGAGGACTGGTCAGGGAGGGTCAGCAGATCTGTGTCAGGGCAGTTTGAGGAGAGGAAGAAACAAAAAAAGATGCCCCCCTCTGTGTTCTGCTGCCTCCAGGGAGGCACATGGTGTAAAAATTTAAATGCTGGCTCCTTAAGTGCTGGTTTTGACCTAGTTAGTACCATTAATTTTGTTCAGATTTATCCAGGGTAGCGGGGGCAGCAGTCTCAGCAGGGACACCCAAACTTCCCTCACCCCCCGACAGCTCCTCTGGGGTGACCCCAAGGTGTTCCCAGCCCAGCTAAGAGACATAGTCTTGCCAGTGTCTACTGGGTCTTCACCTGGGCATCCTCCTGGAGTAGTGCATTGGCCCTACTCTGAGCTGCTGCTCCTCCATATCAAGAGTAAATGGCACAAGTTTAATTCTGGTTTAGTGGCTTTTTGTGTTCTAGTTTTCACCAAAAAAAAAAAGAAAAAATCTAATCAAATCCAATACAGGAGTTGTTATATTATTATTGAAACACATATACTGTGGAGGATATGTTTGACCCCAAATTGAGTAAAAAAATTGGTGTTGTGGCCCTCAGAAAATCTGTCCCTCAAGAACTTGAATAGCCCCGCTCTGCCTGTGGACTTGGAGATTTTCCCATTGCAATTAACTAATCAAAACTGTATAAAAACACAATAGTTAAACCCATATTTACAGCCATACAGTTGCACAACATTTCAGGCATTCCCACATTTAAATACACATGGACAATACAATATTTACCAGATGTTCCATTAGTTTCTAATTTTTAAGTGTTGAGATGTATCCAACACTATTTAAAAAGAAAATGTCAGTAATCAAGTTTTCTTATAAACTGAATCAAGAAATCAGAGTTTCCGTAATCAGTCCCACTTTGTGTCATCTGTCTATCATTGTTAGCCAACTATCTTTGTCTCTTAAAGATACATTATGTGTGTTTTTGCCAAATAATTAGACTCACATAAAAGCATGTTTTTCATTATAGATTTCTTATGCCCTAGAAAAACATACATTCTGACTGTGAGCAGGCTTACATCTCCACAAACCTGACTCTTATTTGGCCTAAAGGAGGGCCTCTTCCTAGCCAGGCTGGCACCATCTAGTGTCTCCGCTCAATTGCATTTCTCTCCAGTAACTAGGTCCGGAAATGGAATACACTAGATGGTTTGCAAGAACCCCAGAAGTAGACCGCACACCAGCCAATAAGCGAAGATCTGTGAAGCCATGACTGGGTCCCTTTTTTTGAACAGCACAACAGTAAACAAAGCAGTCGAGATGGATGTAGATAAAGCGATACATTTTGTGTTGGCAACGATTCCGGAGATCAGGGATTTAAAGCCGGAACAAAGAGAATGTTTGGCAAATTTTATCAAGAGGAAAGACGTTATTGCCCTTCTTCTACGGGATTTGGGCAAAGCTCAATATACCATTTAGCCCTGTTAGGGGCGTCTTACATACGTCACGACCCAATAGCAGCGATTTGGTTAAATAAAAAATGTACCTACCTACCGTCGAGCGAACTAATCCTAATGCTGGGAGTTCAGACTGTTTCCACAAAGTGAAACTGGCTGATGTTATTCCTTTAGCTATAATGTTCCACAGTATGGCATGAAACTCATCTATTTCCATGGAGAATGTTCCAAAGTTACATGCTATCACTGTAAAGGTCCTATATTACACAACATTAAGATATGTTATATTGTTATCATTTATCAAAAACATACCTGGAGTTGTCTTTGTTTCATTCACACAAGTTTGAGTAATCTTGGTTTGTTAATCTGTTTACATCTCCAACACTTAAAATACTCTGTTCCACTTTGTGATGTAGGTTTGGTAGTTTTCAAGTTAGCAGCTTATTGTAATGAAGGTTTATGAAGTTCAAAAACAAAGTGGAGCACTGGAGTATTAGACATAACATAACATCACAAGGTGGAAGAGAGTGTTAAACATGTGAATGAAACAAAACACATCTCCAGATATGTTTTTGATGAGGAAACAACAGTATAGCAAATCAGAAAATAGTATAGTATGACCCCTTTAAGCTATTATGTACTAACTAAACCCGAACTACTCAAACCAGAAAATAAAACGAGAACTCACTTACCTTTCACAGTCAACATATAAATTACCGCTCGTGAGAAGGCAGATGGTTTGCTTTGCCAATCCCGAAGCTAAAAGGAAAAAAAAAGAAGATTTTCTCCAGGAGTGCTAATTCATCACTGTCTGTGCCGTCCAAGAGTCTATTATTCTCTCCCCACTGATAAAAACACTATAGCTAACTCTCCATTTGATCCAGGGCACAGTTTGTATTCCCAGCTGCTTTTGTTGGTCAACCTTAAAAGCTGTTTGACTCTGAAACAGCCCCTCATTCAGCTGTAGTTGAAAAGATTTTGGCCGCTTCGTGTTTTTCCTGTTCCCCTGATGTTGGAATTGATTAAACGCTTACACAATCCTCTTGGACTTTAGTCGGCATCTCCAATTGAGTTTGCGAGCTGTGGCGTTCGTCATGGCAACGGTGATTAAAAAACCCTTAGTGACAAGTGCCAGCATCTTCTCGAGCTATTTGCGAGACTTAATGTGGCTGCACCCTTTTTTTTTTTTTTTTTTCTCTCTGTGAATTGCCCAAATTGGTCTCCTGCACAGATATATAGTGAAAGTTCTCTTCAGGTCAACATGAGACTGCTGTGAGTTTTATTGTCCAAGAATCAGGAAGTGAGTCATTAGCATGCTAGTTGTTGTTAGGCTTACTGTGACGACAACCTCTTTTCTAGCCTCTGAAAGTCTCTGAAAATTGCTTATAAACTCATTGCGGTGAATAATTAGGATCAAACAAGAGTCGATCTGCAATTTGGCATCTTGAAAGCTTACGGCTACATTCAGTCTGCAGCCTGAAGTGACCCAAATCGGATTTTTTTCACCCCTGTATGACCAGTGTCTGATCTTTTAATGACAGTCTGAACGACACACATCCGATTTTTTTTCAAATGCGACCCAAACCACTTGGATATGTGCTCTTAAAACCGATACATACGATGTTTTAACATACAACTTCAGTGTGAACGGCCAGGTCGTATTCATCCCACCTACACGTCACAAATGTACACAAACGTTCTTCTATTCATACGAAAATTGTGTATGAACTCCATGTCAGTGAAGCAGCGATGCACATCACAGTCCCACCACTCTTGGCTGCGACTCCTCACCAACTTGTACGTTTCTACGGATGCTACTGCCACTGCCCCACAAAATGCCATGATCAAAAACCTCATCCTTTTTCTTCTCAATTTCCTTCTTAAAACAAATAAGCTGTACATGTTCTGGCTCCGGTACGACAGAAACTTTAAAATCTCCAGGTGCTCAATGCTAGTGTCAGTGTTTAGGCTACTTCCCTGCAGTGTGAATGTAGCCTTAGTGATTAAAGATTGCTCAAACATGCACAAATCACGCCAAATACAACTTTGAACTCAAAAGCTCAAATCACGGAATCATTTTTGCATCATAGGTCTGCTTTAAAACTTAATTAAACTTCAGTAAAAGCAGTTGATCGACCAAGCTTAGTTACAACTCAGATCTGTGGAGAAGAGACCCATGCTCACAGAAACAATGCATGTTTTCACGTCATTTTTTCAGCACCTAACTAACATCTGTAAATGATTAAAAAATGTATAGAACGGTTTAATACCATACAGTGTAGCAGTATGTGTTCCAGGCAAAGTAACCTCCATGGAGACCAACAGATGACAGATGAAAAGTTACATAGTAAACCTTTAAAGTAGGTGATGAGTCACTTTGAACCACTGAAAACCATTGAAATTGAAATAGTTTTTCACTTGTTAAGACAGTAAAAATCAGATACTTTGCCTTTAAATCACAGTCAGTCCATTCTCTCTTAGTGTGCGGGCCAAAACTTGTCATATCCGTTGCTGCTGTTGAACGAATCCGAAAGCTATTGGGAAAACCCTAATCTAAGCTTCAATGGGCCGATTACCATTTCACTGACGGACGACTTCAATTCTCACACCGGTGTAGAGGTGAGAGTGGAAGATTTAGACAGATTATTTGGGGGCCAGGTTTTTAAAGGACCAGGTGCAGTGGGCCGTAATCTGGGAGGCCACTTCACAGACCCTGCATTAGAATAATAGGATTAAGATTTTTAAGAGAGTTTACAGAAGGATTTAAAGTGAAAATACTTTGTGTGTAGTCACAACACACTTCCTCAGTATGGGTTAAGATGACAGGCTGACAGGTGAATGTGGAGTTTAATCGGCTCTGGTGCCGGCTGGGGTATTACACGCGATATGTAGCCAGTAATGATTTATTTCAGTGTAATGTCTTTGTCATAACTGCAGATAACTGTCACCACATGGGACCTGCACTTACAGTTA
This sequence comes from Boleophthalmus pectinirostris, assembly GCF_026225935.1. Lineage (NCBI taxonomy): Eukaryota > Metazoa > Chordata > Actinopteri > Gobiiformes > Gobiidae > Boleophthalmus > Boleophthalmus pectinirostris. The sequence continues at coordinate 9,716,159 of NW_026571175.1, forward strand.
GATCTTTTCTTCAAGGATGAGTTGGCAAATCTTTATACCAGATGCCCTACCCAAACAAGCCATGCTACTCTGTGCTTAGAACACTACACCATTATGTTTCTACAAATGAAAGTCAGTTGTGAATGCAGAAAATAAACTGTACAATATCATTTTTGTTGTTTGCGTATGTTTTCATAAGTGGCACGTCATTTTTATTTTTTTTTAAAGGGCTCATTACGCTATTTTCTGATCTGTGTTATAATCTTCATCACAAACATAGTCTTTTGTTTCATTCACACGTTTAACACACAAACCCTGCATATTTACGCTGAGAGAGTGAAAATATTGATCCACCTTGTGATGTCACGTGGCAATACAGGAAGTTCGCAAGAATCGTTTGGATCATTTCACCCATGGAACTGACAGTCTCTACTGAACTTAGAGTAAAGGGTAGCTGTTAACTTGAAAACTACCGCTTCATGACATCACAAGGTGGAGCAGCGCAGCTTGAGCTTTGGAGGTGTAGACAGACCAGAATTACTACTACAAGATTATATAACAATAATAAATGAGAATGTAAAAAAACTACTACTCAGTATGTTTTTAAGAGATAACAACATTACAACATGGCTAAAAGCTCACAAGAGTCCACTTTGTGTAATATAGGGCCTTTACATGTATTCAGTGTGCCGATATTGAAAAAACATTGTAATATGGCTTTCACCATTTGCTGTTTTTAAATTAAGAAGTGCTTTATTTGATGACAAACATGTTACGATACAAGATTGGACAACACAACTTCACAACATAACTCATGGCTAATTGTAGTTCTAGGTTGTGGCCTCCTAAACCTGCATGTCTTTAAATGTTCAGAGACGTTAACATGTGAGAAAGTTTCTTTTACAAAATGCAGTGATGAAAAGTATCACAAAGTTTACAAGATGTCACATTGTTCTCTTTTGCAAATACAGGTTTGAGTGACCACTAAGTACCCCCCTCTGCTTGGGCATTGCTCAGCGGTTACAATAGAACTCTATGGAGGACCTGGCCATGGGGGACGAGCTGTTCTGCCTGACTTCTCCTGAGCTGAGTCAACACTAAACAATAGTGGTCTCCTCCACAAACACACGGACCCCCAACACGGCAAAGTAAACCAAGAAGGCAAACGCACAGAGACTCCACTGACATAATGCGGACAGTTTCACAGAATGGCACCCACAGTGACACATACACAGGGCCATAGTGTATACATACTTCAAAGTTTAATATGTAGTGTCTGGAGAAATGTCACAACTTTGTGATTGGGCAATGCTTTGAGCTTTCACCTTAAAGAACACATACGCATTCTTGTGGCTTTAAGTCCATTCTTTTGGTCACCTTGGGATCAGTATTTCACATTTTCTAACTTTGGATGTCTTTATTTGGAAAACACACTTTATAAAGTACACTTCAATTCCCAATAAGGCCTTTAGATGTCTGAGCTCCCTCTGCTGTCAGCAAAGGTTATGAAAAATGAGAAAATAAACAATGAAGCCCGTAGGCCAAGTGAATGTTATGCTAATAGAGCCATGCATTTGTTGTGAATACAATTTGACCACAGAATGAATGTTTCTCAATTCCCAGCATCCTTTCTCCAAAGACCACTCTGTAGCTCTCCCCAAGAGTCAACTCCTCCAGAGCAGAGCCAAGAGTCCTGTTCACAGCTCCTGTGCATGTGCATGAGGACCAGGCTCTGGAGGGAGCAGCTGCACCGTGTCACGTGACCGGATCAAACATGATAAAACTCTGAGTTTTAAACATCAAGGCTTCTACAAATGAAAAGTATTCGTAAGTGTCTTTACGTGTCAGCATGCATTAACACATGTGAATCATAAAGGCTGAGTTAACCATTTGTGATCCAGTGATTTAGGCTGATCATTAAATAAATAAATGCACAGCTTAAAACATTGTCAGATGATCATGTGAAACCATTCCCTTCTCCAGTCCATCTTAAAAGGATTTTGCTCAATGTGCTGCATTTGTCCTGAGTAGAATTTATTTGATCTGATAAATGAAAGTGTTGTGTGAAGCAATGTGCCTTTAGCAAAAATATTTACATCTTATTTATTGTAGTAGTACTAGTAGTAGTAGTAGTAATACATCTTTATTCATAAAGCACTTTTAAAAACAAGTTTTACAAAGTGCTGTACAAGCAGCACAGAACACTAAAAATAGCATTACGAAAGCATACACATTCAGACAATGAAGCAATCAATTCAATTATACTAAATAAGTTAATCAAATACAATAAAAATAAATAAGAAAATGACTTTATTTTATTAAAATGCATTTTATTGCTTAAATCAAGTTAGCAAAAAATGAAGTTGTAGTGCATTGTGGACAATTTCAAGTGCTCCAAGGTGGCCAAGGATCCATGAGTGTATCCTGTATAAAAGAGCCAAACAGAGGACTAGAGTGCAGAGGGCGTGAGGTCTGATGACGTGGATCTCTCCAAAGGATTCAGAGACCAAGGATCCTGACAACTGGGAAACACCCAATGAGGAGAGTGATGGTTTAGGCACTTGGAGAAGTCTGGAGTTTTATCTGTGATGCAACAATCCAGGCCAAACAATTGAACATTTTTGCGTTCTTAGAAAAGATGATTTTGGATTAATGGATTAATGAAACAAGTGTAAATTAAGCAAAATAACACTCCAGGTATTTTTTGGTTAATTGCCTATTTTACTTCATTGCCTTACCTGAAATGCACCACAGTAATGCATTTTATTGCTCAAAAATGCATGGAAAAAGCAACAGAAGACTGTCATTAACACAGCTCAACATAAACCACATGGTAAGCTAATGATCTTTCCCCCACATTTCCGTACTGTTTGATACTCTAGCTGGCATTAACACAGTATCATTATGTGGTCATATGACATTCCTATAAGCTAAATAAGCCCTTTTGATTGGACAGTAAGTTGTATGTACTGTATTGGGTGTCCGTGTAACCAGTATCACACTTAGCTTTAACGGATGTTTTGAGGCAAATCCAAATGCCTTTCTTTTCACACCAGTCCAGGCATCTCATTACAATGACACAAAGGTTGGCAGGACATTAACACTGACCCTTTGTAATCTGAATGCTAAGGACACACATTAAGGCCAAGTACACGACCGGGTCACAGCTGAGCCCACCCAGATCTGTTTTCCATCACTATTCATCAGTTTGAACTTGTTGATCTGTATATTAATGGGTCAATTATTCTTTTGGTCTATAATGCAGAATATCACTTGTTATGCTTTGCTTTTGAGAAAATCTGACACAGTATTGGAGGATTAACCAATATATACCAACAAGGCAGGTGCACAAAATGTTTTTATGCTTGTTGCTGGAGGGGTACAACATAGTGTAAAAGTAGTGAGACGTTTTGTGTCGAAATTGCATGTTCTCCTTGTGCACTAAGAAGCCAAATGCTCCAGCTTTGTTCTCTCTCTTTATTCAATACAGGCAGCTGATTTCCCCACCAACATCTTCTATTGTTTAGCCTCTGCAAGACTCTGAGTGAGCTAAATTTAACCAATCACAATGAAGGGTGAACTTCCAGAAGATGCAGATAGACCCTATAGAAAAATCTATGTGTACATGGATTGTGATCAAATCGACAAAGTGGTCTGATTATTTTCTGATTGGTAAAATGAAGTACATCCAAACTTTAATCTCATTGTTGTGTTTTTAATAAATACAACCTTCTCTGACCCACATCTCTCCACTGAGGCTACCTGTCAGAAGCAGTACAGCAGGCTTTCAGACCTCGGTCGGGAGCACAGAACTTGAAGATTAGCCTATTGCGCAAGAATTGTGTTGCAAGGCTCCTGTTACAAACGCTGCATGGCCTCTTTCCTTTTTGTCGGCACTGATATCAAACAAAGCAACATGATCTTACTGCCCTGAAAGACTGCGGTTCTCCTTTAATTAGCTACAACTAATTTAGCCTGGACACATTTGGACATCGCCCTTTTAGAGCTGCAGATGGAGGTCATTTTGGCTTCACTTTCCGATGCCTTGGATCAGGCCAGTCACGGCAAGTCTGTGTTTTGTGTTTTCTTTTTACTTCATTGCCTTGTCTGGTCTGTTCCACAGTACTGCATTAAACTTAACTATCCTGCAGTTATTTCATTTGGGCATTTTTATTGCTCAGGAATGCTGGAAAAAACTAATAGAAGTGTGTAGCTAAACAGCAATCTTTCCCCCACATTGCAGTGCTGTTTCATATTGTAGAAGACATTAAAGCAGACCTATTATGCAAATCAGCTTTTTAGAGCTTTTAACCATCTTACAGTTGTTTCCACTCACCATTTACTCACCTAAAGTTGTACTTAGACTGACTCACACGCTCGAGCAATCTCTAATTGTTTATTTTCAAGGCGCTATATTGCCCATCAATCTGCCCTCTACTCTTACTTACTTTGATCTCCAATTTTATTTTATCTGTACTCTGTGTTGTGATGACATTTGCGGTGATGTCAGCTCCCACTGGGCACCCCATTTTTCTAAACGTGGAAGTCACCCTGACACAACTCAAGCGCAATATGTCTTCTTAACCACAATATATGTATGACAACAACAATAAAATATATATGACAAATATATGACAGACTATGACATTTCTGACTGAAGAGCAAGTACAGTTCTACCTCTATCTGCTGTTGTAGATGAGAGCAGTTGCGGTAAACCTCGTATATTTCATTGTTCTTCTCTGCTCTCTGGCACTGTGCTCTTGGGTAATGCACCTCCAGGTTGTGTGCCATTTGTCATGTGCTGTTATGGGTCACTAATGGGGTTATGGGGCCCTGACCTGGGACCAGTGTGACATCATCTTGTGGTTATGCTCCTGACATAAAGAGGAGGAAGTGGAAGCAGCAGTAAATAAAATGGCATCTGAGTCAATAAGGTTATGGGATCTTAAAACCACGTTGTTGACAATGTACATACTGTTAGAGGTCAGGGTCTGCAAGTGTCTGCTGTTTGAAAAACTGACGAGCTTAAAGGTAAATCAGATAATCAGAGTGGATCCTTCTTCATTGCTTTTAGTACTGACCATGGGACCATAAATATGAGAGCAGAACAATGTGTGTGCTAAGTGGATAGTACTGTTGCCTCACAGCAAGGTCATGGGTCTCAGCGAGAGAAAGATACTAAATTGATCCAGAGGGAAATTCAAGTTTTACTGCAGCAACGTTTACACTGCACTTCTCAGTGATCTTTGTGTCTCAATCAAAGTCTCAGTGCAGTTTAAGAGGAGGACTGGTGAGGTAAGGTCAGCAGATCTGTGGTCTGTCAGGGCAGTTTGAGGAGAGGATGAGCCAAAAGTGTCCCTCTACTGTATCCTGCAGCAGCACAGCAGTGTCCATTCTTACTCCACTCTGGTGTTTCAGTTGGTGATGAAATGTTTTTTCTCTCAAAGTGTTTCCTATAGAAACATATTGGTCTTCTGCCACCTTTACTGCCACATATGGTGTAAAAAGCCTGTAGCCTCTCAAATGTCCGTAACTATCTCCTTAAGACAATGCAGTCGTGAAATCCACTTTTTTATCATCTTCTGGCTTGCAGTTAGTTCAGAACCCTGCTCCACGGCTGTCTATTTATCTAATCCAGGGGTTTTCAAATTGGGTGATTGTGAGCCTCCCCTTAGAGTAGGTAAAAACAGCTGAGCCCCCCCTCCCCAAAATCCCATGTGCCTGCCCTACCCCACACAGGTCTTTGAAGTAAATTTTGTGTTCCTGGCAATGGTGAGTTTCAATAACTACTGTGTATATGTATGTATGTATGTATATGTATATATGATATGATATATATATATATATATATATAGATAGATAGATAGATAGACTAAAGGGACAGGACACAAGGACTGAAGCAGGACTAAAGCAGGACTAATCTTGAATTTGAGAGAGAGAGGGAGGGAGAACCCAGAGCCCGCGGAGCAGTGTGTCCACAAAGCAGGATCAGGCGACGGCTGCGCTTAGCCCCATGAGGCATGGAGCTCTGCGCCGGCCTTTTCGCACCTCCCGGCCTGTCCTGACACTTATGGTTTAGTTCTGGTTTAGTCCTGTTCTAGTCCTGTTTTAGTCCTAGTTCAGTCCTGGTTTAGTCCTCCTGGTTTAGTCTGTGTGTGTCTCTTCCCCAGTGACTCTTTGGTGTCCTCCTGCCTCCCCTGAGGGATTTTATCAATCCTATCCGTAACCATGAACCCACAGCACATGATCTGGAAATGGGTCCTCAGGCACTGTTTATTGCCCCATGCAGGATTGAAGGATGGGTCAAATGCACACCTAAAATATAGTATTGGTGGTTTTCATATTGTCGTATGTGATGATGTCAGTCTCTCAGATGAGGGGCAAGATTACATTGTACTTTACCATGAAATATTCAAAAATTCACAAATGCTGAACCTAATAATTTCTAATAGTGACTAGACCCATAAACTACGTGTAGTACAACAACAATATTAATTTTAGCCCCTATCTGTATTAAATACGACTGGCCTATAGAATGTGGTGATGTCATCTGAAACCTAACAGTGCACACCTTACTTTAGTGTAGGGTATTAAGGCCTTAAAATATACAGACCCTTTAGAATATTATGACATCACATCAGATGGACATTATCTGTTTGTAATGGTAATGGAATGCCCAAAATACCTTACACATTTTAAACAGGAATCCAGATAGAATTGATGTTGTTATTATATTGTTCATGATAAATTGTTCTCTATAGTAGAAACAAGATGATTTTACTGCAGACGCTCACTTCAGACCTACTCCCAGAGATGAGGTCTTCCACGTTTAACAAATGCACATTCACAAATCAGATAACTCTCAAAGTATGACCTATGCGTGAATTTTCGACCCACAATCCACCTCTTCTCTTCTCATTTTAGCTGCATATGACGAATGGTAAAACTGCCAGGAGGTCCATCCACTTTTTTGCTACAGTAATCCTTTAATGGAGCTGAGGTGAGTTTGGTGAGAGCTGAAGAATGCAGAGAAAGCTACGCAAGATAGATTGGAGCGATATTACTCACGATGTAGCATTTATCTTCAGACCTGCCTTATCTCAGAGTGACAGAGAGATAAAAACACAAGAAAATAGTGTGAAAATGTAGATGGATCACAGGCTACAAGATATGAAATGATAACAAGGTGAGACAAGTGAAAATGGATGTACAATAACATCTGATATTAAATGATCTAAAGAAGACACCAGCTGGTCTTTAAACTTCTTTTTCGTCTTGAATCATCCACATACTTACACCAGCTTGTGATAAAAAGCCTGTATAATGCTTTTTTCTGGTTTATGATGTTGTTTCCTCATCGCAAACATACCTGGAGTTGTGTTTTGTTTCATTTGCACATGTTTAACGCACAAAACCCTGCATATTTAGGCTGAGTTCTTCTCTCAAACTGAAAACACTCTGTTCCACCTTCTGAGGTCATGTGGTAATACAGGAAGTGCTCCACTGTTTTTTAAACTCCATGCACCTTCACTAGAATCTTTTGGATGATTTCAGCCCTGGAAATGGAATCTCTACTGAATCTCTACTTATCTTGAAAACTACCACTTCGTGACATCACAAGGTGGAACAGAACATTCTGGGCTTTGGAGATGCAGACAAACGACCGTAATTACCAGAGTATTTGATCGCACCTGAATATAAGCCATATCACCTAAAATGTAACTAAATTTTAAAATTGTACATATATAGGCCGCACCTGAATATAAGCCGCAGATGTCCACGTCTTCAAGAATGTTTTCAAGTTCAGGACATCTGCTTTTATCGTCTCTGAAAGCTTTTGTCATCTTTTTGGTTTGAGTCAGTTCATCACACTGCCGTCGCCAACGTGTCACCACTGATGCCAAGCTTAAGTGCAGCTGCTCTATTTCCTTCTTCCACGGCCAGATTATTTGCCTTTAACTAAAAAGCTGCATCATCTGTATTTCTTTGTGTATTTTCCATGAAGAGGGTGTGTGCAAGAAGCGCAAAATAACTGTTCAAAATACAATCAAACTAGCATCGTCCTCAGCGCATCAACCCCGTCTCTCCCTGTGCTCTGCTGTCCATGTCTTCTGGAGATAGAGCTGCTGTCCTGTCTGTGTCATGTCAGTGTCTCGTAAGATTTCAGCAGATTCCAGGCTCTCCCGGGAGCGGGGCTAGTTCTATCAATCAGGTATGAGTGGATGTCTGACTACTGACATTTGAGACGTTTCTTCTCGTCATTTATACGCTCACCTGCATTTAACGCATATGGGTCATTAAGACATATCCTACTCACTAATGATAATTTAGCATCATAACTTATTTTATCACAAACTGTTGAGTGTGCAGACAACATCACTAGCTAATGTTTTAACTTCATGTTAACCCTAGATCATATAGATCCGTGTCTTAGATCCACGAGTTAACCGCACCTGCACTCAGACTGCGCACGCATCCACTGTGTTGCCAGACCGTATATATGAATGGATTATGTGTCGACCAAATAATCTGTCCCGATATTAGTTGCATTGTTGTATAAGACGCAGGGTTCAAAGTGTGAGGAAAAATGTAGTGGCTTATAGTCCAGAAATTATGGTAATAATAAAGGGTTTCTCAAACGTGAATGAAACAAAAGAGAACTCTAGGTATGTTTTAATGAGTTAGCAACATTATAACATGGCTTACAGTTTAGAAGAGTCAATTTTGGGCACAGTCTCTTGCTCAAAGACACAACAACAGCATGCATTGGCCTTTATGGGGTTCAAACCACTGACATTTGGGTTATTGGACAGACACTTGAACCATCAAACCAGTGGTTGCTGTTACATGCACATTCTTAACCTGATTATTATCTGATTTCTTCGACTTAATATAATATTAAAATGGATCATTGTTTAAAATCATCTAATTTCTTTCTGAGCATGGTCCCTCTATTTACTCACATTAGAGTTTATGGTTTTCTATGTCATTTAAATGAGCTTAAATATCCATCAATCAGATAATAATCAGATTTTGGTTTGCATGTGAACGTAGCCACTGTCACTCCAAATTAAATCTCTGTGTGCAGGCTGGTGTCTCCAACTAATAATGGAGATTTATTATTGTTATTATTGTTTAATGTTCACCAACACTTAAGAAGCTCTGATTACCTGTAAGTTTATAGTTTGGGAAGTCATTCTCTTGACAAATTAGACTGTTCAAAGGCGGTATGGTGCATTAACTGCTAACACATAACACATTTAGATCACCATATTATCTTTTATTGTTTTGAAAATGCCATATTTGCCAGAAACTTACTAGCATTTTTATGTGTTTCACTTTCACGATGCAAAAATCACATATTATGCTAAATCTGCTTTGAGTTTTTTAGTTATTTTATAGTTCTCTTGTTAAAAACATAACTGGAGTTGTGTTTTTGCTTCAGTCATTCGTTTCAATAATCCATGAATCTAAACTCGTCTTCTCTGAACACTCAAAAATGCTTAATTCGCATTCCCGAATTCCCAAGTAGTTGCATAGTTGCATAGTTGCGTTGCATACATAAAACTCCTGAATTATGTAGTTAAATTATTACCAGACACATTCTGCAGTCAAACCATGTCCACAACAAACACATGGCTCTGTTGGCATTGCATTCACAGGGAAAAGGACTTCATTTGTTTACTTTCTAAATATTAATTCCCATTGCAGACAGCAGATGGATCTCCAGAACCTAAACGCCTCATTGGAAAGAAGTTTTATGAAGTATATTTTGTGAAATACTAATCCCAAAGTGACCAAAAGCATGTTTAATAGGGAATTAAAGCCACAAGAATGCATAATGCGCTTTTTAAAAAGTTTTGTGTCTGCGCAGCCATATCCTCAGTGACTTTTCATCAATTCAGCATTTTATTATTTTTATATCAAATAACCATATGCATATTTTCAAATGTTCAACTCTTGCCATGCTTCTGTGCTTGAATCTCTTCCAGACAGAAACCTGTTCCCACACAAATACAATAGAGAAGAAAAGATGACCGGACACGACAAACTCTTGGCAAACCTTAGTGTATTAAGATGCTTTTTTCATTCTTTTTCCCCACTTGGATTCAGCAGTTATTTCACATTATTTGATTTGATTATTTTTCTTCTTCGCACACAGCCTTTGGCCACATTCTGGACGTTTCTATTGTAACACAGAGGCTGTTAAATGTTTGGCAGCTTTGATGTTAAAATGCCATTACTTTGAACATGAAGTAAATGAGAACTTGACTTAATAAGAAATTCAGAACCTGCACATTTGAGTTCACTTGAGTTCTTCTATGCACATTTTTCTATTCTATTCTTTCTGAACATTTGTGACTATCCATTGATGCTGGTAGATTCCTGCTAACTAAGGCCAGGAACTTTAGAACTACTGTGCCAAAAAAAGTGACAGAAGAATGGAAAGGATGTCTGGTCATCATTAAATATTATAACCGAAGTAACACATTTTTGCAAAGCTGGTTTAAAGCCTGGTGTCCACTGCACGTCTGACTGCCGAAGAATGTCTGGGCGAATATCAAGCTCCAGCTATGTGCGGTAACGTCTCAGTAATTGTACAGGTTAACTGAGGGTGACCAACCATTACATAAAGTCCGAAATCGTTCTGTAGTTGGAAATCAATGAAATTCGCCAGTCTGAAGGAACGATACAATAGTCTGAATGAATACAAAGCTCCTCTGGCCGCGGCTGTGCTCTGCTGCGCTTGGGAGGACCTACGGACGGTGCATGAATGAACATCTCGGTGCGAAGTCTTTAATTTGTGTTCTGTGTTTTTGTACTGGCGCTACATGCTACTGGTGTTTTCACATTTGTAAAAGTTTGAAACTGAAAGAGAAATGGGGATAGAGGGCCCTATTCATGGCGGAGTTCTTCTAAGGAGCGTTTGTGTTCACTGTTGATCACAGATTGATCGTAGATGTGGTCAGAGGAGGGCTCACTCTGCTAGCCTGACTCATCAGACGTTTTCACTTCGTGGAAACCGTCTGACCTCGCAGCATTAGAATTCATTTTTCGTGATGGTAGGTGGGTACTTTTTTGTTATTTAACCAATTACCAATCAAGATATTTGGTAATGACATGGGGCTAACTGGTATATATATTTTCCCATATCCTGTAGGAAGAAGAAGAGGAAGAAATAAAGAGAAGAAATAAAATTCACCAAACAATCTCTTTGTTTCAGCTTTAAATCCTCGATCTCAGGAATCGTTGCCAACACAGAATGTATGACTCTTCGCTGATTGGCTGGTGCCCGGTCTCACACTTCCGGGGTTCTGGCAGACGTCTATAGTGTATTCCAATTCCTGACCTAGTCGCTGAAGAGAAATGAAATTGAGTGGAGGCACTAGGTGGCGCCAGCCTGGCTATCACTCTGCAACCAAAAGTCCAAAACCTTAGACAGGCTTGATATCAATCGCAGCTCATCTTTGGTTGTGCAACGGTTCTGAATTTAATCAGAATTTAATATTAAATGACCTACGACCCATGGTTTTCAAGATTTTCCTTGCTGCCAAAATCGTGCAGTGGACACCTGGCTTTAGGCAGTGCATGACAAAGATTTAGCCTGTGAAGCGTGGGCTGCAGAGTATGTGATATGAAGGTATAAATACATGGGTTTGTTGATAGCACCTTTTACATTGCTTGATGATAAGTGATAACAAAAATGTGTGAATCCACGTGAAAGAGCTGACCAAAAAGTGTATCTCACAGATTGATATATTTTTCTAGTTATTCCTTGTTTTAGTGGGCGAGTATCTGTGGTAAATATTTATGATAGTTTTTAGGGATGTAACAATATCCAAATCTCTTTGTACGATATTATCACGATGTGCATCTCACGATATTTATTGAGAAATTTTCGAGAGGCTGATATAATTGATAGGTCAGCTTTTTGCTTTTAAAATACCCTGACCAGATTTTGGTGTGAATACATATTTCTTTATGTTGTCTGCACTGAAATGAATCATCAGAAGTGTAGTTCTCTATGTTTTATAAGCTGTTGCTACTATAAAACCATGCATTTAAGCAAAGGAACTTGTGATTCGATTATTGTGAGACTTTTGACGATGCGAGATCAGGATATTTCGGTTATTGTTACATCCCTAATAGTTTTACATAAGTCCAGTGGCAGTTTGTGATAAAAAGTTGTAAAATACACAAAGTAGCAGTGAGTTAAACAGTATCCCTCTACTATGTCATCAACTAACATCACTTATATCCAAACTGCAAGGAAAAATACACACAAAGAAGACAGTTTTAACATTTATTTGAAGGTACATATCTAGCATTTATTTATTACGGGTGTTTCTGTTGCTCAAAAATTTAATAATTAATCTAAGAATCCTTCTGTGAACAGGGGCGACTCTCCACAGATCTGAATTGTAATGTAGTTTAGTGCTAAAACATTTCCATGGAGGCAAGCAGGTGGCAGACTCTCCACTAGAAAAGTTACGCAGTGCACCTTTTAACAAAAAAAAACTGCTGTCATTTGTCAAATCATAACTATTGTGTAATTTAGACAAGTTTTGGGCCTTGTGGTTGCTAGGTAACATACCCATATATTATTATTTCTACTGTCCGTAAATTATAACCTTCATTAAAATTACAAAACTAGAAAAAACGAGGTAAGAGTTTTTGTTAAATCTTAACTCAAATTATGTTAACTTTGTTTTAGAAGTTTAGAAATGACTAGTCTAACCTGTCATATGCGCTGCTTCACACTAGGGATGTAACAATATCTAAATCTCTCATTGTGGTATTTTCACAATATGCATCTCATCGTACAATATTTATTTTGATATTTTGTGGAGGCTAACAAAACTGTGAATATGCTACTTTTTCCTCTTAAAATGCCTTGACAAGACTTAATCCAAAGAACTAAGATTTTAAATTGTTATTTTTAAAAGTTATTTCGCTATTAAACGATAAAGTATAATTCGATATTATGAGAACTTTGACAATACGGTATCACGAAATTTCGGTTATTGTTACATCCCTACTTCACACAGTATGAGTAATTAAGATTTTTTTTGTTTTCATTTCTGTTTTATCTGTGCTAACAAAATATCAAAACCACGATGACCTCACCTCGTATGATGAAGCTGTGGTGTATCAACATTAGGACCAGTACAACTGAAAAGTAGTTGACAAATGCCAAACCTGATCATTGTGTAATGCCATTTGAAACCCGGCAATTAAAAACTGCTTTTGGCTCAACAGAAAAGGAAATCATATTCGGACATCTAATCACACTGCCGTGAGCTTAAGCAAGAGTTGAGAAAGCAAGTCATATTTTTTTATTTCAAAATAATGTTTTTTTTTTTTTAATTTTCATTATTATTATTATTATTATTATTTATTTTATTGAGTAAAAAAAGAGTGATTGCTGGTTGGTAGGTCTATGCTGTCAGATGTTTTGATCTTGAGCATTACTTTGAAACATGTATTGCATAAGTGCGGTGATTGGAAGAATTCTTTGAAAATGTATTTTGTTACAGAATAGTCCCGTATTTTTCGGACTATAAGTCGCAATTTTTTTCATGGTTTGGGTGGTCCTGCGACTTACACTTTGGTGCTTACAGTGACTTTGTCACTATACAGTGACTTTGTCGATTCGACAAAGCCTGGACTTCAGTGACAACCGAAACCATCCTGTCAGGATTCAGAAAGGCTGGAATAATTCTAACTGGAACTGATGCTGAGTCTGATGACAGCTACACAGAAGAGGAAGTGGCGCTTCATTTACCTCTGGTGGTCACAGGGTTGCCATGGATCTATAATAATTTATTATAGTTCTATGGGAGTTGCTCAGAAGTGACACCGAGGATGAAGAATTCAATGGATTTAGTGATTTGGAGGGAGATGGAGAGTTTGGTAAACTTGTTCTGTTCTGTTGTTTATGCTATAGTTTATCTGAAGAACTGTTCATCTTTGACGTTAACAGTCTGTCGTTCTCTGTTCTATTGTTGTTACTTTAACTTGCCTTTCAGGATGAAATGTCGGTTCCTGGTCTCTGATTTTATAAAATAAATTTACCCCCAAAAGTGCGACTTATAGTCCTGGTGTGACTTATATATGTTTTTTCTTCTTCATTACGCATTTTTTAGCTGGTGCAACTTATACTCCGGAGCGACTTGCAGTTAAAAAAATACTGTACTTTTTTTTGTGATACGTGGTCCAATCAGAGTACTGTCTGAATACTTAGAATACTTTTACACGAATTACATTTAAATCATCCTGTAAAAAACGGGACATAGTATGAAAAACAACTTTGTATTTGTTTCAACAGATACAAAGTAAAAGTATTTCCTCATCACAGACTACGCAGACATTTCCTATCACTAACTGGAAAAGAAAAAATCACACATGCACTCACATTTTTTTTTTTTAAATTCAAATAATAATGTAATGTATTTCTTTGATTTTAGAAAAGAACACCACCAAATTAAAGAGTAACTGTACTCTGAATACAGGTAGTCAAAACTAGCCTCCAGAATACATATTCTCGGTACATGTATTCAGTTACTTCCCAACTCTGCTTAAAAGTAGAGGAGAATTTTCACGGTTTTCATTATAATCTCAAAATGGGGTTGTGGATGGTGGCGTCAGCGCTTGGCCACCCCAAACACAATGAAGTCAGACTGAGTGGCAGCTTGGACCTCAAATCCCTCATAGAAACTGCACTATTAGCTCCCCATTAAAAGTGAACGGGATCGGAGCGTGGCTAACGTGCTATGGCAGCGTTCACAGTCCATACCTGGCTGTGTGGGCGGGAGGGCTGCTCACATCTGTCAAATACACTGACCAGAACCTCCATGTAAACCTGCTCTATAAAGGCAGGGCAAGGCTTACAATGGGCGGATTTCCATAACATTATTTTATGCATATTTGGAAGCATTGCGTCAGGAGTCAGGAATAACGGTGACCTTTTACTACAGCGTTTTGTACCTCTCTGGGAACTCAAAGCACTTAACATTAGTGGGTCATCTGTTCACTTACAAATGGAGACAGTAGAAGAAAGGCAGGTTAATTGCCTTGCCCAAGGACACAACTAAAGTGTGCATTTCTGTGACAGGAATAGAACCATGGAATCTTTGTTCTGTAATGATGTTTGCAGGTATAAAAAATGTTATTTGATGAGCTGCATAAAGTATATTTTACGATTTCACAATAACTAAAGGAACACCATGTAACATTTTCAGAGAGCCCACCTCCTATTTGTCTCCATGGAGATTATTTATGTTTATTAAGGATGTCACAATCGTGTTAGAGAAGCCAGATGCACTGTTTGGGTGTTTTGGAACAAGTTCTAATTTTCAACACCTGTCGATAAAAAAAAAAGAAAAAGTGAAGAACTTACATATGTTCCATACAGATAAAATATATACAATACATTTTCAATGGATGCATTTTTGATTGGAAACATAGAGTAATTTTAATTTACTTACTAAATTTGTTGTTGTTGTTCCAGTTCCAGTTGTTGTTGTTGTTGTTTTTGTTCCAGTTTTAAATCATCTGGTAAACTGTTGCACAGTCTGGCCCCTTTAGCAGAGAAAGAGACAGACTGACCAAGAGTCGTCCTGTACATAGGAACAATGCAATTACCAATAGTAGCACCTCTTGTGTTTGCTCTGTGTGTACATTTTATGGTCCTGGTAAATTCTCAATACAGTGGTTTATCACAGTTAAGACACTTAAAAAAAGAATTTAAGATTATTAAAATTGGTAATTTTTTTAAAGTTAAAAAGGTTATGTTTCTTTAAAATTATGTTGCTGCCACTGCTTTGCTTGGAATGTTACATAGGATTAGCCTGATTCATCAGCTGGTTTCACTTAGTAGAAACCGTCTGACCTTGCAGTGTTAGAATTTGTTCGCTTGGCGGTAGGCGGGTACTTTTTTATTTTACCAATTGCTGTTGTTTGGTCGTGATGTATGTAATACACTGCTAACGGGTTAACTGGTATATTAAGCTTTTCCCAAACCCCGTAGGAAGAAGGGCAATAACGTGATAAATTTCACCAAAAATTCTCTTTGTGCCAGCTATAAATTCTCTATCTCAGGAATCGTTGCCAACACAGAATGTATGGCTCTTCTCTGATTGGCTGATACCCGGACTCGCATTTCCGGGGTTCTTGCAGACATCTAGTGTATTCCAATTCCTGACCTAGCCGCTGGAGAGAAATGAAATTGAGCGGAGGCACTAGATGATGCCAGCCTGGCTAACATAGGATAGCATTAAAATCTATTTCCATGGAAACAAGCATTACACATCTGTGGAAAGGCAACCCCACTCACGGTAGAAATGCATGTTTTTCAAGGTATTTTTGGAGTAAAACACCTGTAATTGACCAAATGCAAGAATGAAAAGTGTAGTGGCATATTGTGGAACATTCTAGGTTAACTAGTGATATCTCCATGGAGACAAGCTGGTATCGGATCCCCACCAAAAAAGTTACATAGTGCATCTTTAATATACCATCTGGATGATCAGCCTTCACCAATCAACAGTTCAACCTCTTTTCATCACCTGAACACCTTATTTCTTGAACCACTTTGAGGAATCAGTCAAACTTGTTACACGTTTAAACCTCCACTTCTTATTTGGATGGACGCTTGTTTCTTCTTGGAGGTAAATTCTTGAGCTAATGATCAGAAAAAGAAACATCCAATTACACTGTCAAAATTGATGGATTGACTTTTTAAACAGGAGTAATTTTCATAGCTCGCTCTTATCACCGAAGTAATTAGTGCTTAAAAGTGGACTGAGTGCATCTTAGAAAGGTCAGTCAGTTTAGATAGAGACAAGAGGCCAGCTGTGGTTAACATCATGTCTCTGTGTGGCTCTACGCACCGAGCCTCGTCTGCTGCTCAGATGAATCAAAACTCCTCGGATCGTATGTTTCTATGAAGCTGTCACACTCCAAAGTCACTCTTACCAGTACAAATAAATGAAGCATGATTGGGCAGAGGTGGCAGCACATGGTAGACATGACCTTTGAACCCTGCGGAGAGTTCTTCTTCTCTGTTTGTTGCTCTTGTAGTTCTCGCAGCTGACAGGAGAGGGGCCTGGAGGACCACTGGAACTGATCCTCATTCTTGCTGGTAAAGGATTTGCAGTTTCATTTTCATTTAAATTCGTGTCTCTTGAAGTTGGACATATATTTAGTCTTTCTATAAATATTATATCCATGTATTTTCTTACACTTTGTTCAGCACTCGCATTTCTTCACACTTCCTCTAACTGTTTCAGGGGGATCCCAAGGAGCATCCCAGAGACACAGTCCAGCTCCAAGTTCCTCCCGTGTGACCAAACGCCTCATTCTGTGTCTAAGGCAGCCACCCTGCAGAGAAAGCTCATTTCAACCACGTGTCCTTTCGTTCATTACCCAAAGCTCATGAGAGAAGTAACAAAGATCTAAACCGGACTAAAGCTGGACTGAACCAGGGACCAGTTGGAACATAGACTGACCTGTAAATCAAGAGCTTTGGCTTTCGACTGCTTCACCACAAGCACAAACGGTCCAAAACTGATCTGCCTGTCAATTTCACTCTCCGATCTTCACTCACTTGTGAACAAGACCCCAAGATACTGCTGTGATCGATAATATATTTTACCTAACACCTTGTTATATTGCACTTTCTATGCCAGAAAATCTCTCAGGACTTTGATAAAATTGTTTTCTTGAGTCAGTCATGTAGTCAATAAATTAGGTTTAAAAACTACAATAAAACTTTGCTGGTGATTGGTGAGACAAACCACAGACTGAATTCCCCAGCTTTGGGCATGCGAAACTTCTTACGTTTACTGTAGACGCAACAGCGCTCCACAGTATTTGGATCTCGTTGATATCTTTGGACCATTAGAAGTAACAAGACCTACCTAAACCTTAAAGCTATTAGCAGCCTAAAGAGCTTTTAAAATACACTTTACTGAAATAGTGAGTGACACCGTGTACCTTCGGGAGATCTGATCCAATAACTCCGGGAGAAGCGGTGCCCAGTCTGGACTCAACACGCTGTGATTTAAAAGCAGCAAATCCATAAGAAACACTTCATAAAATTGACATAAGTAAGATGCATGGCCCAAAAAGCTTTAATTTCACAAGCTCAAAAATCCACCGCTTGAAATGTTAAGTTGCTTTGTGAGAATTTGGCCGTTTTTAGTTGCTGTTGTGCAAGAAAGTCCAACCCTACATGACTCTGACCTAGCTTGTTTTCTAAAGGACTTTTGGATCACGTTTGGGGTTTAGATATGGATCTTCCAGTAAATGTCTTAAATATATCTTGTGAATAAGTGTCATTATTTCTTGGTTGTAATGTTTTATGCCTTCACGCATGACTTCACATGGCTGCTATAACCTCTATGTGATTGCTGGATTAGTCCCACACTCTTTCACTCAAATGTCAAAACCGTTACAGGGAATAATTGTCATGTTTTGGTTGTTGTTAGACACAGCATTAAATTGGACTTTAATAGAGGTTTTTGCTGCCATTTTGAAATCTTTATTGTACGATCTTTTTAATTGGCAATTTTAGACATTTGTGCATTTTAAGGGTTGCTCAATTATGAAATAAAGAATACAAATGAAGTCATGTATGCTAATTGTAATGATTATTTGAAGCAAGATTTTTAGAAAAAGAAAATATAGGCATGTTTTGTGGAGTATAATGAGCACCAATTTAACTAGTCTAATTGATGTTTAATCACAATTTAAATGTACTAGTAATTAATTGCAGAGCCCTATTTTAAAGCAGACCAATTATGCAAAATTTACTTTTTAGAACTTTTAACCATATTGTAGTTGTGTGTACAATTCCCTCAATCGTCCAGGCAGAATCCATGGCAAAAGAAGAAATTAAATTTATCAACTGGACAAATTTTATTTGGTCGAATACATTTCACAGCTTATCCAAACTGTTTCTTCAGTTCTCCAGAAGCTTGGATCAGCTGCGAAACGTATTCAACCAAACAAACTTTTGTCCAGTTGACAAATTGAATTTCCTCTTTTGCCTTGTTGTAGTTGTTTCCATTAGCCTATTTATTCACCTGAAGTTGTATTTGGAGTGATTTGTGCATATTAGAGCAATCTTTAATTAACTGTTTATTTTCAAGACTCCATTTTGCTGGTCAACTCGTCATTTCGTCACCGGTTCAAACACCCCCAGCTCTGTATTTACTTCGTTCTCTAATTTTATTTTCTTAATTGGTGATACATGTTAGCCAGTCTGGTGCCACCTAGTGCCTTTGCTCAGTTTAATTTCTCTCCAGCGACTAGGTCGGGAATCAAAATAAACTAGACGGTTCGCAAAAACCCCGGAAGTGCGAGTTCTGGCACCAGCCAATCAGAGTGATATATTCAGTGTTGTCAATGATTCCCAAGATCGAGGATTTAAAGTCGGAACAAAGAGAATGTTTGGTGAATTTTATCAAGGGGAAAGACGTTATTGCCCTTCTTCCTACGGGATTTGGGAAAAGCTTAATAGATCAGTTAGCCCCGTTAGCAGCGCATTATATATGTCATGACCAAATAGCAGCGATTGGTTAAATGACAAAAAGTACCTGCCTACTGTCGAGCAAATGAATTCCAACGCTGTGAGGTCAGACGGTTTCTATGTAGTGGGTCAATCAGACTAGATACATGTAGCTATTTAGGTACAAATGGAAGAAAAAACAAAAAAACTAAACAGAACTCGCTAGTGTGAAGCCATTCATCAAAGGTGCGAACAGCTGCAGGGCTCTGTGTTGTGATGATGTTTACGGCAATGTCAGGTCCCATTGGGCACCACAGTTTTGTAACACGGAAGTCAGTGGACTTGTTTATTCTTTTATGTCGTTTTAGATGAAAACAGCAATTTAAAATGTTCAATTATACCATAATGATTGACAGGAGTCATAGATTACAACTATATAGTAGATATAAGGAGAATAAGGACTTCATATGATGCTTTGTGTCAAGTCAAAACAGATCCAAATCATTTCTGAACAGAACCCAGATCACAGCTTGAATTGATAAGATTTTGGACAAAGACTCGTTGTCATATACAGTTGAATGCAATTGAAATGACATACTACACATCTGGCTGCCATAGGTAAAATAGATTATGGGAAATATAACATGAAACTGTACAGTTGCAGAGTGGTTAGCCTTCCCCTTTTCTGCACATTTAGACCCAAGGCTAACACAATATGCACAATTTGGATGAAGTGTATAAACTTGTTGCCTCTGTAATCCATTTGTAGCTATGACTTACTAAAATAACACAATTAAATACAGTGTAATAATCCTGTCCATGGCAAGCCTCACACTTTCTGTGATTACATATGTTTGTTCCATTGACATTGGCAGGTCATTTGTTTTGGAGATTCATTGATCCAGCGATGTCACAACACAGGATTGAGACACTTAGCAGGTGCTTGGCTGAAGTTTAATCTGAAAATACAAATTTAACAAGGATTGCTCTCAGATGTGCAAAAGACAAGATGCTCCCAGTGAACATTTTAGGAGGTCAGTCCTGGGCAAATTAAATACTACCCAACATGCAACAGTTCACTCAAAACAAAGCTTAATACATACAATTAAAGACAGAAAGGAAATCACACGCAGAGCTGCACCTTTTTATTTGCAAGTAGAAATTATATATATTATTTAAAATTGACTGATAATGACTAATAACACTTTTTAGATATGGTACTTTTTATATGTTACCACATAATCTTACAGTAGTTAGACCCAGACAATTTTAAAACTGTTCTGGAAATGTCCAATTTTGTACCTTTAATCTAATTTCTCCGGCACTCAAATTACTATCTAGTTTTGATACTTGATATTTTACCATTCAATAGTTTCTGGGTATTGAGTAATAATAAAGTGCATCAATCATTTAAATGTGATGCATTATTCTGGTAAGAGCGTGTCCAGCAGTGCTTCCTGTGTGCTCGGTTCTGATTGGAGCAGACAGCGTGTGACTGACACCCTCCGGTCATACAGTATGTCGTCAGCCTCCCCTGTCACCTCAAAGACACGTTCAGACATGTGCAGACTTTAAACTGCTCCTGTGATCAGAGTCCTGCAGCACAGCTCGGAGTCTTTGAAAAGGTGACAATACGACCCACAGACCCATAAAACTCACTCAGATCTCACTGTAACAGTTCTGACTGAATGAAATCCCAACCATATTTCACTGTTGCCATGTTGCTTTTCATACTCCATAACTCTAGTTCTGCTCTCACTTTTTGTTATACCAGATACAGGCTGGTCCGTTATTCACAATGTTATTCAGAAAATAGTAAAATAGTATTTTTGCGGGCCAGATGGGTTTCTGTGAGTTTGTGAACTCACAAATATTGCCACAAATTCAGCCTGCAGGGCAGTTTAACAGCACATCTGTTGGGATACCAGTTTTGATCTGGGGTACCAAAGAGAATTAACCTTGATTGGGTTGAATATAACCTGACTCACACCAGATTGTGCCAGTGTGAATCACTCTGAACTGAGCTCTGGAATGACTCTTGCTGAGAGCGGTCGGGAAAAGGCAGAATGTCATGACTAACATTTGAATCTGATTGGTCTAAAGGTCACAACAGTGGAACAAGATGAAAAATTCAACTTTTGTTATATCCAATTTAGGGTTAAGAGGGAAGTGCCAGATATTCCACCTAACTTCTGAAGAACATGCAACTACTCGGGCTTTCTTGTTTTGAGGTGCTAAGCTAAACCTATATGATTATGCTGACGGTGTTTGCTTTCTGATCTTGTTCTAAGGTGACAGAAATATCCCTTGACTGTAAAATAACTTACTGCATTATGTCAGCTGCGGTGTGACTCTTGATGCTGTTTCCTGGTGTGTTTAAAGTGTGTGGGAAATCTGTCCGCTCATATCAGTTAATATGGAGAAGGTCTGAATAAACTCGGGTGCTATCAGTGTAGAGGTGTGAGAACTGTGGCCTTTGTAATAGAGCACACTGACACCTGCTATTTTTACCTCCCAGTGACAGGTGCGACAGGGACAAGAAGCACTCTGGAACCCTCAAACAGAACATAGCGCGACTCTGCTGGCTCCTGTCCAACTGAACCACGGGTTGCCAGTGTTTTAGCCTGCAGATAGTGGACACATACAAGTTTATCTCATTGTCAGTACAGGGAGCTCACGTACTGGACAGAGGCTGCACTAGCACTGACTCTCTGTGGGTCATGAATCACTGTCTGTTAGGTAATGACCATTCAGATCAGAGAGAAGCATTTTAGGTTAAACCAACTGGTTTTCTGTGTTACAAACTTACACTGACTCACACGAACAGCTACGTGAGCGATGTGAGTGATGTGCGCAACCAGCTCGTCTTCATTTCCTGTGCAGACCAGAGCACAGATGACACAGAGAAGAGCAGCTCACTC
Source organism: Boleophthalmus pectinirostris (assembly GCF_026225935.1). Taxonomy (NCBI): domain Eukaryota; kingdom Metazoa; phylum Chordata; class Actinopteri; order Gobiiformes; family Gobiidae; genus Boleophthalmus; species Boleophthalmus pectinirostris. Next base: position 9,738,572 of record NW_026571175.1, read on the forward strand.
CTAATGACCTGTGGTTGACTTCACATAGAGATCTGGAGACAACACGGGAGTGAAGTAAGCGCATGCAGGACAGAGCTTTGTGTCTCGATGTGAATGCCGTGTGAGACTCATGTGAGGATCATTTTGCTTCCTCTGTCTTTGAGAGCCAAAGCGCCAAATTAAAACATAAACAACTTGCCATCATGTGTAATATTTTTGCAATTAAGAATAAATTAACATTACACTTGTTATGTCATTTGAACGTTTCTGGGGTACCAGAAGCTCAAACAATGATAACACTCATTGGTCACTGAAGGACAAGCAGATTCACCAGCTTGATTATAGAAGATTCAAAGTTTACTTTAGGAAGTGCTGAGTTTTGATTCCATGGCAGTTTTATCAACATGTTAAATTAAACCAGAAAACCAAACTAAACTCTTGACTAATTCTAGCTGACTTCTGACTTGTTTAACAGCACAAATCACATCATCTTGTAGTTATGCAGCTATGTCAGTTCTTTCTGGTCAGACTGTGTTGAAATAAAGGTCCGGTTAAAGCCTATTTACTGCTGCAACAGGACTTCAGACAGAGCAGTGTCCACAGTTGGCATCACACCACCAGGAAATCTTGATGACATCAGCTGCAAAGTATTAATTCTCATGGCATGTGCGATGTTTCACCTCACATCCATCTTAGACTCAGGCTTGTGGAAAGGAATAACTTGTTTTAAGTTCCTATATTAGACTAAATTGATTCTTGAGATTTAAGTATCAAAAGCAAACCTGAAGTTGTATTTTGTTTCACTCACAAATGTTTGAGTAATCTGTCTATCTCCAAAGCTCAAAATGCTCTATTCCACCACGTGATGTCACGAATCTTTAGTTTTTTAACAGCTTTAACAGCTACCTGTTGCTTTTTGTCCGGTAGAGATTGCCAATTCCAGGTCTGAAATTATCCAAATGATTCTAGTGAAGATGTATGGACTTAAACAACACAATGGAGCACTTCCTGTATTACGACGTGATATCACAAGGTAGAACAGAGTGTTTTCTGTTTGAGAGAAGAACTCCTAAGAAGCCTAAATGTGCAAAAAATCAAGCAAAACATTATAAAATAGACCAGAAAATAGCCTAATATCGGTCATTTAATGCAACACTGAAAGAAGTAAATCATTGCTTATGTGTTCATCCGTTAAAATTTATTTTCTACAATAATCTTACTTTAAAACCGCATCGTCGATTTTCTTGTCTTAAGAACGCACAGGTTTGACAAATCCTTTCTCCAGTTTAATATGTGCTATCTGTAATCATAAAACTGTCCTTTACATCATGGCCAATTTGTAAGACGTACCACTAGCCCTTGTGCACAGTGCTACCTCAGCCACACTCCTCCTGTTAACGTGTATATTTGATTTGGCTTTGGGACGTGCAAAGCTGTCATCTTAACATCTCATAATATGCCCCAAATATCTGAACTCACGCAGCGCCCTCCGTCTCGGTCCGTGTGATCGATGTGAAGTGGTCTAACTCAGGAGGTTGTCACTGTAATTATAGGGCAGTCCCGCCAACGTGGAGAGTGTCTGCGCATGTAAGCGTTTGCAAATTCAATTAATCTGAAAACCCAAACGCTCCCAAGTGGGTCCTAATAAATCTGACCTCAGTCCGGTGTTTTGTTTTTTTTTTTGTTTCTTTTTTTGGTCCAGCGCTGGTTCATTTCACTTCAGTGTTATGCTTTATTCCCTCTCCTCCAGCTCCACGTAGTACCTGAGTTTTGTCATGCCAAGAGCTGCCAACAGTTTTCCGAAATCTCTCCGTCTTGACTGTCCCGTCGGTGGAGGGAGAGATGGCGTTGAGGCGGGTAGGTGGGGGTCCCGTGGTTGAATGGGGTCTTTGTGCGACCCTGTCCGAGCGGCTGCAGTCTGTGCAGTGTCACTCTGGGTCTTATCAGGACTCAGATGACTTACAGGCTGAGCACAGTGTGAGGTTAAATGTTACCGAGATATCGAGGGAATCCCTTTGAAGAGCATTGACTTTAATAGGCAGTGTAGGATTGTCAGAATGGGACCTTAAACTCACTCTGGCAGAAGATGAACAGAATATTGAACACTTTTAATTCAAAACAACTAAATCTGGGGTCTTCAATCTTTTTCCACAAAGAACAAAAATGTCAGAGCTACTCATTTAAACTGTTGCAAGAAAGTTAGTGTACCGTATTTTTCGGACTATAAGTTGCACTTTTTTCCATGGTTTGGGTGGTCCTGCGACTTATAGTCTGGTGTGACTTATATATAAAAATTTTCACAAAATTTGTGTCAGTATCTACTATTACTCCTGTACCACTGTCATTTCACACTCTCCTGCGGCGCATGTCTTCTGTAGAAAAAGCCCGGGAGTGAGTGTGAAACCTGTGAGGGACTGGCAAAAGACGGGGAAGAACACAGCTTCACGGGAACCGGGCGGGTGCACCATGTAACTTTCCTGGAAGTCACTGGATGATTCAACAAAGCCTGAACTTCACTGATGACTGAAACCATCCTGTTAGGATTCAGAAAGGCCAGAAAAATCCTAACTGGAACTGATGCTGAGTCTGACGACAGCGACGCAGAAGAGGAAGCGTCGGGAAGCGGTTTATCTCCAGAGGTCGCACAGAAGTGACACGGAGGATGAGGAATTCAATGGATTTAGTGATTTGGAGTGAGATCGTGAGTTTGGTAAATTTATGTTACGTTGTTTATGCTATAATTATCTGAATAACTGTTCATTTGTTTCATTAACATATTAATGCCTATTCAGCCTGTTGTTCTCTGTTCTATTGTTATTACTGTAACTTGCTTTTCATGATGAAATGTCGGTTCCTGGTCTCTGATTTTATAAAATTAATTTCTCCAAAAAGTGCAACTAGAACGACTCAAACCATTGAGAACATAAACCAGTATCCATTTATTAGTGCACAAAGTTTGGCATCAAAATTACACATTTGCAATAGAAATTAATCAAGGCATAATTCATAAATCCCATGGCGAGTTACTAGGAAGGGAAGGAAGAACTACTGGTAACTTCTGAGCTACAGATTGAAGACCCCTGAACTAGAAAATACAAATATATGACTGATCGATTTACTTATTATGTTATGTTTTGTTATGTTAAAGACGCACTATTTAAGTTTTCTGATGGGAGCTTGCCACCTGTTCCATGGCATTACAATTATCTACGCAGCATTTATTCAGTTCTGCTTTTTTATGGCCCAACCATACCTCCAACATTGCAACATGCATTCAGCTGCCTGGAGGCGTCCGTGGTTTAATACTGTGTAAGATTCCAGGCAAAGTAATAACAACTTTGTGGATATAAGCACATGATATCCTTCACCAGAAAAGTTACCGTGTGCATTTTTAAGGTGTACTTGATCGATGTAGTGAAATTCATCCTCAGGTCATGGTCAGCAGTACATATTAAGCAATTTTATATTCAATGAAGATATTTTTTGCAAATAATATTTCTTTGACTAATGATAAGCATAATTTAGGATTCAAATTGTAGATGCTAATATTTGCCTAGTCTATGTATAAAATGTGAATCTAAGATAAACACTATGTATTGTACAAGAAAGTACACACACTAGATTACCATATTTTTCAGACTATAAGTCGCTCCGGAGTATAAGTCGCATTCGCCAAAAATTGCATAATGAAGAAGAAAAAAACATATTTAAGTCGCACCGGACTATAAGTTGCACTTTTTGGGGGAAATTTATTTTATAAAATTAGAGACCAGGAACTGACATTTCATTTTGAAAGGTTGAAAGTTCTAGTAATAACAATAGAACAGAGAACAACAGACTGTTAACGTCACATATGAACAGTTCTTCAGATAAACTATAACATAAACAACAGAACAGAATAAGTTTACCAAACTCTCCATCTCACTCCAAATCACTAAATCTATTGCATTCTTCATCCTCGGTGTCACTTCTGAGCAACTCTGCAACTCCAGAAGTAAATGGGCCGCCGTTTCCTCTTCTGCGTAGCTGTCGTCAGACTCAGCATCAGTTCCAGTTAGAGTGTGAAGAATCCCTCAGTCGTCCTGGTAGAATCCAACAAAAGTTGGACAAACGTTAGTTTGGTTGAAGACGTTTCGCAGCTCATCCAAGCTGCTTCTTCAGTTCCGGCACTCTGTTTACGTCATGGATCTGAAGAAGCAGCTTGGATGAGCTGCGAAACATCTTTAACCAAACTAACTTTTGTCTAGTTAACAAACTGAATTTTCTCCTTGCCACAGTTCCAGTTAGAATTATTCCGGCCTTTCTGAATCCCAACAGGATGGTTTCGGTTGTCATTGAAGTCCAGGCTTTGTTGATCCATCCAGTGACTTCCAGGAAAGTTGCATGGCGCACTCGCTGTGTTTTCCATCCCCGCTTTCCGCCAGTCCCTCACAAGTTTCTCACTCACTCCAAACTTTCTTTCTACTGCTCGATTAGCATTTTCAGCTACATATTTCACTATTTGCAGCAGGACAGCGGCTCTTTCTGCAGAAGACATATCCAGTATATCGCAAGTGACAGTGGTACAGGATTAATAGGAGTAGCAGATACTGACACACGAGCCTAGAGCGCCCTCTCACGGCTGTCAGTGTGAACATTTTAATACATAAGTCGCAGGAAAACCCAAACCATGAAAAAAAGCGCGACTTGTAGTCCGAAAAATATGGTTCTTATTTAAATGAAAGCATATATTAACTTGGCTGTCAAATATTGTAAAAGACAATATCTGAATTCTTCCACCCACATATCAAATTCCAAAGATTTCCAACATCAGATTAAACACACGCTCTACCTACAAGTTACAAAAGTGACGCTTCCATATGAATGATTTCAAAGGATAATTGAATTGATTGCTGGGACATTGTTGAAAGTTTATGAGACAGAATTTCAACTCTATCCCGCTATAAAACCCTCTTTGGTGGCTGTGTAGTAACGGAAACTCTGGCCATTCGCTCATATTTAACACCCTCTCCTGACAAATGCTCAGAGAGAAAGGTGAGAGTCGGTGCTTCGTGCTCATTCAATCAGCGGGTCCATACCTGTCATCGCCGTGGAAACATATGCCTATAAAATACGGCACCCAACAGCCCCAGTGAACCACATCCTCCCCGCTCAGCACGTCTTGAATGTATGTTAAATATACAGCACTGATAAATGCATTAGGGGGAGCCAGAGTTCGATTACATTCTTTTTCCAGACCGAATATTCATCACCCCATTTGCCGTTTCAGAAGCTGGCACCATTCAAACATCTATTTAAATTTATAGATTTTTGAACAGCATACTTTGTGCATTGTTGAAACTGGAAGTGGTGAGGGGAAAGAGCGGCTCGGTGGTTGCAGCGTTTCACCATAAATCCAAAAGGTTAGTGGTTCAGTCCTGAGCTGTAACCAGTGTTGGGAAGTAACTGAATACGTTTACCAAAAATACACATTCTGAATAGTAATTTTGAGTAACTATATTATGTTTACACTTTTTTTTATTTTTGGGGGCATTCAGAATACATTTACTTTCCAAAATCAAAAGAAATACATAGCAGTACTTCGTCATGCAAGTTTGGCTTTGAACTGTATTAGTTTGAAAAATTAAAAAATAAAACACAGCTCTTGCAGTGCGTAAAATGGTGATTTGCCATCTCTAATTAGACATAACTCGATACATAACAAAGTGTAAAAGTATTCCATGTATTCAGAATACAGTGCTTAGATTAGCCCATGAATATATGACTAAATACATATTTAAAGTATTCTTCCTATCACTTACTATACCATAACATATCTACCATATTTTCCGCACCATTAGGTGCTTTGGATTATAAGGCGCACTGTCATTGAATGATCTATTTTCAAACTTTTTTCACAAATAAACTGCACCGCATTTTAAAAGAAACACAATAGTTAGATGGGTCAGTCGTACTTTGTTTGGCGTGTTCACGGTGACTCTGGGCTTTGTTCAGTTGTGGCGTGTAGGGAGGGTGCTGTCTGGGACCACTGGATTGTTGGCGTGTTCGCAGTGACTCAAGTTGTTCAGTTGTGTCTAGAAGTGGCACATTGCACTCGCTTTTTCGGTTCGTTCTTCCGTTCCGTTCCTTGTCCGTGCGGAGCGATGAGTGTGGCTGTGTTTGTTTTTTGCTGTGTGGTCGCTGTCTGTTCGTGTGTGTTTGCGTGCGCTGCGGGTGGTGCAGCTTTGTAGTTTACTGAAGTCGTGCTGGGACACCCGAGTGGATTCATGTGTAGGGCGCTCTGGATTGTGGGGCATGCAGTCATTTTTTGATGGGATTGGAGGCTTAAGAGTGCGTCCAATAGCCCGGAAAATATGGTACTGTATTTATAAAGCCCTTTAAAAACTTTACAGCTGGCCAAAGTGCTATACACAAACACAGAATAGACGAGGACAATTGCACAGTACAAACACATACAACAACTAAAAACACATAGAAAATCAATAAGATACTCAACAACAAGAAATGTACATGTCACTAACCGATACATAATGGTATTCACGGTGTGTCTTTGGACAATACATTTTATCCACCAATACTGTGTTTGAATTTTGCAGGTGAATGATTGGTAGTGTTTGGAAGGAGGCACAGACTGGTAGCCAAAGTTCAGTCAATTAAAATGAATTTATTTTGTCTGGTTTAGTCATGGTCTTGTTCATGACTAAAGTTCTTAGTATTTAGTATTTTCCCAGTTGACTACCAGTTCTGATGGGCAGTATTTACCACAGTGTACGGACCAAAACATTTAAATCATGAGACCCGTGTTCCATACAGGGACAAAAACCAGGTCAATAATGACATAAATCCTTCACTATTAGCAACAGCGTGATTTAAAGCTAAGATAGAAGTTAAATTAGTTTAAGATATTGGTGAGTTGTAACTATAGTTAAGGTTAGGTATCATGGGTAAAGTTATAATGCAAAATGGACTTTCCAGAGTTTTTTACTTTTTTTAAGCTATTCACTCACCCCAAGTTGTATTTGGAGTGATTCATGTGTGTTTGAGTAATCTTGAATCACTTATTTTCAAGATGATCAACTCCTGTTTTCACTGGTATTTGCCCACTGCTCTGTACATACTTCATTCTCCAGTTTCAGTTTCATAATCGGTGATATATGTAAGATCAGTGGAGGTAGCAATTAAGGGGCCCTAGACGAACTTGAGTTTGGGGTCCTGACTATATTCACCATGTTTTTGTTTTGTTTTTTAAATATATTTATTGTCTGTTTTCCTCCATTGTTCTTGAGACATGCACATCTCTATTTAATTATGATGGATTGGAAACTTGTCTTATTAGTTAAGTAGCCTACTAGCCAGAACTGAAAGTAGTTTTATTTTTTTTGCTAGTATAGTTACATTTTTGTTTACATCCATTACATATGATTATGATTATGTGTATGATTATTGATTAGAAGTAAACTACTCTTATTTAATGTCATATTGAGAGAAAATCTAATTGCTCTGAGGCCTCAGACATTAGTGGCACTGAGGACAATTGGTTAGGGGCCCCTCCAGGTTTGGGGGCACTAGACAGTCACCTACTTTCGCCTAATGGCCTCTGTGTACGATGTGGCAGTGTTGCAAAGTAATTTTGGTACAATCTGCAGCTATCCATTGACAATGCCGACAACTTCACAGATCTTTGTTGTGATGACTTTTACAGTGATGTCTGCTCCCACTGGGCACTGCAGTTTTCTAACACAGAAATCAGCTGACTTGCTTCTTCTATTAAGTCATTTTAGATGAATATTTGAAATCCAATCCAAGTTTTATAAACATGACTTCCAAAGGGCTGCACATATGTAAAACATTTAACCAAAAAAAAAAAAAAAGAGGCAGAATTATGCTCCAGACAAATGGAACTAATAAAAACAATAGCTAAAAATAATAAAATCAAAAGTGCACATTGCATAATAATCCACGGGTGTCATAGATTATAACTATAGCACGCACAAGCACAATATGTCTTCCATAAGGTTAATGTTTTCATTCTCTATAGTTGACCCTTTTTTCAACCAGTCGTGCTGGTGCAGCCTGTCAGGAGCAGTGAGCTACTGCCACATACACACCGCTCAGGGACCCATCTCCAGATCTTGAGCTCAGCTTGGTCTGGACCACCTAGATGGAGGGTTGCCTATGTTGTGGATTTATCAGTATCCAGGAAATGAATTTAAGTCAAGAGCATGAAACCAACATTTGTATGTGTGTGTGTGTGTGTGTGTGTGTGTGTGCGTGCGTGTGTGTGCAAGTGTGAAAGTAAGTTTAGAGCAAAGTGAATCCATACTCCTCTATAAAATAAGGGCTTGTCCTCTTCTCATCAAAAAAAAAACCTGAGATTCAAACAGTGATGTCATGCACCGTGCTGCCAAGACAGTATGTTGAACAGGTGTGGCTGGGGAAACATGGAGTGTGGACTGAAAAAAAAAACATCTTCTGAAAAACATGACATGCCACGCAGACATCCAATCCATCAGTATCAGACTCGTGACACAAGCGGGTCACAGAAGTCATCCAGGGGTCATGCAGAGGTCACGGGGTTGCTGCCGTGAGTGAAAGGCTGTAGGAAACAGACCAGACAGCTGAAACGATAAAGAAGCTGCTACAAGCCTGAACTGAACCGCTTCACCTCCTTGTTTAAAGGAAAACACTGTAACAAGAAGCAAAATAATACTATAATGAGTCGTGTTGATCATATTTTAGCTTCTTTTTTTCTCCATCTGATTTAAGCAGTGTATTTTAAAAGGCCCATATTACGCTATTTTCTTATCTGGGGTGTCCAAACTTTTTTCATCAAGGGTCACATATCTAAACACAGACGAAGCACAGGGTTGATTGAAGGCGCAGACTGGTGCCCAGTACAGTGAATAATTGAGATATGTGCATGTTTAACACGTTAGAATGAGTCATCAGTCTTTATTTGTGTTAAGATTCTTAAAACTACACACTAAATTTTAAATATTCGCTTTATCAAGGTAGATCGCCAACATACCTAGAGTTGTGTTTTGTTTCATTCTCACTCGTTTAACTCACAAACTCTGCCTATTTAGGCTGGGTTCTTTTCTCAAACATGAACCAACTTGTGATGTCATGTGGTAATACAGAAAGTGCTCCACTGTGTTTTTAAACTCTGTACATCTTCACTAGAATCATCATCAGGATCATTTCAGACCTGAAATTTCTAATCTCTGAATTTGCTCTTAATTTGCTGCACAAAAAATAAAAGGTAGCTGTTAACTTTAAAACTACATGACATCACAAGGTGGAACAGAGCATTTTGAACTTTGTGGATGACAGAATAATAATGCAGGGTTACTCAAACATGTGTGAATGAAACAAAACACAACTCTAGATATGTTTTTGATGCGGTAACAACACTTTAACATGTCTTAAAGCTCACAAGAGTCAATGGAGTAACATAGACATTTACATTTAGGTTTACTTTGTGAGTATAAGCAAAAATATTGAATTGCTCACTTGTTTTTGCTTCTAAAATTGTTACATGATAATATTGTGACCTGTTAAATTGCTATTATTGGTCTTGACCTCTCTCTTGCTACCCATGTCTTTATTGTCATCTCAAATGTACAGTTTTATTACTGTATAAACTACGATCTGAGATGTGCAAAACATGTGAAATCTCTCAGTGTTTTATGATTGCTCAGTAAAACCAAACAGCGTCCCTCTATTCCCGTACAGTGTGATTAGTCCTGTGCCCCAAATCTCGGTGAACGTCTGAAGAGTCATTATTCAACTCCAGTTTATCTTATCTAAAGTCAACAGAGCCCCAGTGCTGTGTGGTCAGATCAAAGACAAGAGGGACCCAGGCTCGCTCCACTTCTGCCCCGAGACGATGAGCCATGAAGACGTCTGATAACTGCCCCAGATGCTCCTAGGGTGAGAGAGCGGTCCCAGGAATGAGAGAGTTGCCCCAAAACAGAGAGACCTGCCCCAAGAGTGAGAGAGCTGCTCCAGGGGTTAAAGAGCTGCCACAGGGGTAAAAGAGCTGCTCCTGGAGTGAGAAATCTGCTTCAGGAGTGAAACAGCTGTCCCAGGAGTAAAAGAGCTTCTCCAAGGAATAAAAGAGCTGCACCAGGAGTGAAAGAGCTGCCCCAGGAGTGAAAGAGCTATCCCAGGATTTAGAGAGCTGCACCAGGAGTGAAAGAATTGTCCCAGGGGTGAAAGAGCTGCTCCAGGGTGAAAGAGCTGCTCCAGGAGTGAAAGAGCTGCTCCAGGAGTGAAAGAGCTGCTCCAGGAGTGAAAGAGCTGCTCCAGGAGTGAGAGAGCTGCTCCAGGGGTAAAAGAATTGTCCCAGGAGTGAAAGAGCTGCCCCAGGAGTGAGAAAGACGTCCCAGGAGTGAAAGAGTTGCTCCAGGAGTGAAAGAGCTGCTCCAGGAGTGAAAGAGCTGCTCCAGGGGTAAAAGAGTTGTCCCAGGAGTGAAAGAGCTGCTCCAGGAGTGAAAAGAGCTGCCCAGGAGTGAAAGAGCTGCTCCAGGAGTGAAAGAGCTGCTCCAGGAGTGAAAGAGCTGCTCCAGGAGTGAAAGAGCTGCTCCAGGAGTGAAAGAGCTGCTCCAGAGGTGAGAGAGCTGCTCCAGGGTTAAAAGAGTTGCCCCAGGAGTGAAAGAGCTGCCCCAGGAGTGAAAGAGCTGCTCCAGAGGTGAGAGAGCTGCTCCAGGGTTAAAAGAGTTGCCCCAGGAGTGAAAGAGCTGCCCCAGGAGTGAAAGAGCTGCTCCAGGGGTAAAAGAGCTGCTCCAGGAGTGAAAGAGCTGCTCCAGGAGTGAGACAGAGTTGCCCCAGGAGTGGGAGAGACGTTCCAGGAGTAAAAGAGCTGCCCCAGGAGTGAGAAAGATGTCCCAGGAGTGAAAGAGTTGCCCCAGGAGTGAAAGAGCTGCCCCAGGAGTGAAAGAGTTGCTCCTGGAGTGAAAGAGCTGCTCCAGGAGTGAAAGAGCTGCTCCAGGAGTGAAAGAGTTGCTCCAGGAGTGAAAGAGCTGCTCCAGGAGTGAAAGAGTTGCTCCAGGAGTGAAAGAGCTGCTCCAGGAGTGAAAGAACTGCCACAGGAGTGAAAGAGCTGCCCCAGGAGTGAAAGAGCTGCTCCAGGAGTGAAAGAGTTGCTCCAGGAGTGAAAGAGCTGCTCCAGGAGTGAAAGAGCTGCTCCAGGAGTGAAAGAACTGCCACAGGAGTGAACGAGCTGCCCCATGGTTGAGAGAGACACTCCGGATGGTTTATCAGTTTATCTGCCCAAACAAATATGACGACAGGTTGGGTTCAAATCTCAAACTGGAGCAGGAACACAGAATTGTATGTTGTAATTTACTGTTTAACTGTCAAATCACACATTTTAAACCTGGTTTATGGTTAATATCTCAGTAATTACTGGGCCTATACACATGAAACAAAAACTCACGCAACATTTTCAGCACAGATTATTATTATAATTTTTTTATTGATTTATTTTATTCACAATAGCTGCACAAAGTAGTCATCCCCCTAAAAGTGTTTGTTACCAGCTGAAAAAACACTTGAAGCAATAAGATTAATTTGGCAAATTAGTGGAGATTATAAAAAATATAATGGATTATAAATTCTTCCCATCCTTCATCAGTGAAAGGTGGGTGAAATGTGGAGATGTTTATTTATGTATTTATTTATTTTTACCACTGGGACATTAAAAAGTACCTTACCCTATTGTTAGTATACTTTTTAAGACAGATCACATGAAAAGACACTACATTTTGGTCTTCAAGTTTGCAGTGTTTTGTCAGTGACTGTGTTGTTGATTGGTGCTTTGATTATATCATTTGAATTACTTTTAGTTAACAAAATATGCCAATAAAAACAGATAATGTTCTTTTTTAGTAGTGCATTTAAGGATAACAGTGTATGTCGAAAACAGATTTTAAAACCGCAGGGTCTTTTCCTGTATGTTTTTTGCATTGTACTTAAAGACTCATATATTTTACTCTATTCAGTCCAGGTCACGTTTACCTTCCTCTACTTGGCAACGTAAAAGGGCAAAAAGTTCAAGTGTAACATTAGTGCCACCTGCTGTTCAGATGGAGGAAATACAGAGAAAACATTTAAAACTGTGCAAGATTTAAATAGAAGTGAGACATGAAAACTTGAAAATAGTGTGAATAGAAAAAGAAAGTAAAACACTGTAAATTATCTTTGTATATTTGCATACACGATCTTTAATATGGTAACTGTGCATTTTATTAATATTATTTATTAATATTACTTGTTTAGAGGGCAGGTATGTATTGATGTATTTGTAGTTTCTTTAACAGAGCTGAGAACTGCTCAACACAACTTTGTCCATGTTCACTTTTATCGAGCAGTACGTTTTATGACCACTAGATGTCACCAGAGTATTTAACATGAATAATGTAAACGCTTTCCATCAAGTACAACAGCAAATGTCAGTCTATAAACTACACATCGCACAGACAAGATAAACGCACTGCAACACTTGACTGAAGTTATTGAGGCAACCCACTGACAGTAAGAAAAGTTACATCTTTAAAGAGCTCTTCTAAACTGAGTAACAAATTGAGCTCCTACATGTAGACTACTTTTACTACTGGTAACTTAATGTAACATATAAGACTATACAGCTACAATATCATTTTCCCTCTGCGTTTGACCCATCCTTCAATGGTACTGGGGCAACTTGTCAAGGTGGTAAGTATTTTCTGGAACTTAGAGCTAGTGTGACCACCTAAGATAAGATCATTCTTTATTGTCTTGGGACAGGGGGTCACATGCTTTATCGAAAAACAGACACACCACAAGCGCCACATAAATAAACACCTTAGAACTAAATAAATGAGACCAAGTATGACCACGAGTGATGCACCAGCAAGACCTTTAAATCATTCTTTACATCCAAACCCTTTGTATTCTTGCATTCTATTAATAATTGCACATTCCCTAAGCCTAGGTGCAGTTTTGATTGCACATTCCCTAAGCCTTTTACTTTTTATTTTATTTTATTTTTTATTATTATTATTATTATTATTTTTATTTTTTTTATTTATTTATTATATTTTATTTTATTATTTACACCTGTCCCTGTTTTGCCGTATAGGCTCCCGTCTCTCAACCCACTTGTTTAGGAAATGTCCCACCTTTTACTGTTGACAAATGAAATATATAAAAAGTGAGATTTATGCTTAGAAAATGTCTCATCTCATCACCAACAGAAACAACAGAGTGGAGAGCGGTTTATAAGAGACTTTCTGTTGTGTGTTCACCTGGAGGCTACTGTGATGCTGCAAAACACATAGGGCACAGAGGAGGGGCACTTTTGTCCTGGGGGATGTTACTCTCCTCAATCTGTCCTGACACTGGATCTGATGAACATATCTGTTGAGCTCCACTGAGACTTTGAACGCCTCGTAGGTGGAAAAGCGCTGTATAAAACTGACTTTTTACCATTTACGTTTGTTTGAGCTCTTTATGAAATGTCTCTTGGAAAAATACAGTGATTTTGATTGATTCGCTGATGGACATTGGTGGTTTTCAGATTTTAAAATGTAATGATGCCATACGTCCAGATGGGGGAGAACAAGAGACAGTTTCACCCATCGATTACATTGTACTTGTTTAAGAAATATCCAAAAGGTAAATTCAGAATGTGGAACAAGATAATTTCTGTTTGTAACTCGACCCAGGAGCTCGCTGTATTACAACAAAACCCTGCTTTATATAAGTGCCCCCAGCTGTATTAAACATTACTGGCCGACAGAATGTGATGTAATCTTGAAACCCAACAGTGGATGCCGAATGAACTGGGTGAAAAGTGAGATTTACACAGAGAGCATGATCATTTTTGAGGGTGTACTAGTTTTTTCATTTCTTTGTGCATTTGAGAGATAAAAACTAAAAATCTAGTTTTATTTCAGCGTTGATTTTTAAGTGCATATAACAGGTTACACTTTTCATTTCACTAAAACCTAGTTGACATAATTACAATTCTCACATTTTATTTTTTTTCGTGAAGTTCATAATTCCACTTCCTGGTGCAGCAGATATGACATACATATAGGTAATTTCATTAAGCATATTTTTCTTACAAGGACCAAAACTGAACAAAATTACAGAACAGCTGTGATTGGACTAATAAAAATAAATGCCAACACCTCTGTTTTGTTAAAAGTTTGTACATTATGAATGAAATGTTCTGTGTTAATGACATAAGTAGAAGTAACACAGCACTACTTTCTGTATCTTTGCACTTTTCTTCTCAACTTCTCAAACTCTGTCCTTTCATATCCCTTCCCATTGAACAACTTGTCACTCTTTTTTCCACAATTTGAGGAGGTCACTCTACTTGGATCACTAGATGAAAAATCGGAAAAACACAAAACAAATAAAAAACTGCCAACTCCTCTTGACGGCCGCGCCACCTCTGCTCCAAACTCCAATGCCCTATATTCAGTTTAGATTGGGTTCTGTGATGCAGGGCCAGTGACACCCAGGCCACATCTGACAGTGCAAATATTTGAGCAGACTTTAGCTGTTCCCAGAGGCGCGGTGAGGTACATCTGAGGCAGGTTCAGTGTGTCTGGGCTCTCTGTACTCTCCCTGTGTGTCTGTGGTGGATCAGAGACAGACAACTGGGAGAGAGACTGGGCCAAACCATTACAGGAGTGGGCTGCTTAATAATTGTGTGACTGGTGTGCAAAATAGTCTCAATTTAGAATGCAGATTTTATGGAGTAAGAAAGCTTTCAGAAATATTCGTGCATGTAGAATAGAAATCCGTGCGTATTTGGGAAATCCGTGCATATGTAGTTGCGCATAAAATAAATATTTGTAAACTCTCAAATAAGTCCAGTTGTACATAAAATATATTGTGTGTATTTTATCCATCAGAATACGAATTGAAAAGTTACGACGTCAAGAATTACAATTACGAAATGAAAATTTACGAATACGCTTTCATCAGTACGAATACGAATTCACAGACGGGACTTTACTGTCAAAATATGTCATCACTTCACAGACATTATTTATCGAGCAGAAGAAACATCGATCAAGATCAAGACTGCGCATGCTCAAGTTTGTAGCAGAGGGTAAAAACGGAGTAATGGCACAACAAGGAGCTACAACAGTGACCAACAAGTGGGTTCATTAAAATTTATTGTAAAAATGTCTTGTCTTGCCACATTGAATTCAGGAACTGAATGCTGCTGTGTAATATTGTGTAGAAATACCTCCTCTGAACGGGAAATTGCACGATATCTTAGCCAACTGGATACCATGTTTCTACTAACGTCAACCGTTACGTTATCCCTGGGTTAATTAGCAAATATCAGCGCTCTCTGCATGTTTAGATTAAAACATTCATGGCTACAGTCACAGCGAGCAGTCAGTCAGTCTTAACCTTCATCTCAGCTGCAATTCTGGCATGAAATGTGACCAAAAGTTCCTCGGGAAGCTGAAATGCCCCAATTTACACCAAACACTACCAAACTGTCGGACGGACTTCCCAAATATGCACGGATTTCTACTCTATGTGCACGAATATTTCTGAAAGCTTTCTTACTCCACAGATTTTTAGATATTTTCTGGCACATTTTGATTTATAGCTCTAATACAGTTGTGTTTTGAGGAAGCAGATTTCATGGCATTACAGGTAAACAGAAAAAAGTACTCAATAGTTCGCACTTTAAAGATTAAGATGCGGTGATTGATTTTGAAACCCCAAAAGGTATTAAGTAGGTAGGTATTTACAGAGCTTATATGACGCTATTTTCTAATCTGTGTTATAATGTTGTTTCCTTATCAAATACAGACCTGGAGTTGTGTTTTGTTTCATTCACACATGTTTAACACACAAACCCTGCATATTTAATCAGTATTCTTCTCTCAAAGTGAAAGTGTCATCTGGTAATCTGGTAAGAACTCCACTTGTTAAACTGCATACACCTTTACTAGAATCATTTGGATAATTTCAGCCCCGGAACGTTCCAATCTCAGCTGAACTAAAGGCAAAAAGGAAGCTTTTAACTTGAAAACTACCTCTGCATGACATCACAAGGTGGAAGAACATTTTGAGCTTTGGAGGTGTAGACAGACTAATAACAAAATTGACTTACTTACAAGAAGATTAAACAGATTTCTGTATTCTATTTGTTTTAAATGTACTAAATGTTAAATATTAAAAGTATGCAGTAATTATACCAGAAAAGGTTTAAGACTGACTTCAATCTAGGTAAGGTATTCATTATTGTCTCTGTAATTACTTTGACCCATCCTTCAGTGCTGTTTGTCAGGAGCAGGGGAACCCATCTACAGATATTTAGCAAGGTTTAGTCTAAACTTGGGTTCTTTTTAAAAACAATAAAAAAGGATACATGTCAGAAAACAAGGCACGGACATCATCAACCTTGGTGATGGAGCATTTCTCCTATCTCACTCCTGGGATCCCTTCCTCCAGAGACCACCGGGCGACAGGAGATGTGGTCAGTCTGAGCAACCTGCCAGGTCTATCAGGCTGACCACTTCTACAGGAAGTAACAACAGTTGTTAAATGACATGTCACCACCAACACCGGTGATAGTCCGGAACAGGGCTGGGTATCATCAAGAAGTTGCCGATACATAGGACACGATACAGTGAGCTTTCATTTTGATATGATTCGATAGAATATATTTCAAATTGATTCAATACTGTTCATCAATACATTAAAAAATATTCACTAAATCATGGCTGTGAGTCTTAGTTAAACCACTTCTTGTGCAAAGTGAATATGAAACACACTCATTTTAATCCTCAAAACTGTGAAAATGTCAAATGTGTTGCATAAATGAGTTTCCTTCCACTAAACCACGGGTGTCAAACATAAGGCCCGGGGGCCAGATCCGGCCCTCCAAGACCTTTAATCTGGCCCTCGGTTGATTTTCTACAAAAATACTTAAATTCAACTTTCTATTAAAATATTGGTAATTTTCTGCGCCGTTTAGCATAACAGTGTCTCCAGCACTTCTGTGCGTGGATGCTCCCAGTCACAAATGAAGACTTGCCTCTTTCCAAACGCGTTTAAAGGACGATCGTTTTGACTGTTGACCGTGACACCCTCATCAGCAAAATGTCAAAAATGAGAAAAATGGACTCCGAGTGCAGGATTTTTCAAGAAAAATTTGCTTATTCTTATTTGCATACAAGTTAATGTTAAAACATTGTGTTGAAATTGCATTTTTCTTAAAGTTTCAGGTTGTTCATAATATAATATTTTGTAAAAGAAAGAAATTAAAAAAAGATTTCTGTAATAGATTTGCGTTTCTCTGCACAAATATTTAAACCTATTGCTATTTTTGAGGGATATATGACATGAGTTTTCTGATCCGGCCCCTTTGGGACCAAAGTAGGTTGGATATGGCCCTCGGACCAAAATAGTGCACGGGTGTCAAACTCAAACAAACAACAGAACTGTAGTGCTGTAACAAAATAATTTAGTAAAATATACCAAAAATACTCTTGGCGATATATCGATACAGCAGCTCATGATATTTATACTCTATCATTAAACATTAAACAATGCAATATATCGATATTTCAATGTTTTTGCACATCTTTAGTTGTGAATATGGCTTGTGGTTAGCACCCGAAACATGTAAACCAGGTAAATACACTTCCTACTGTCCTGTCTTATATAAGGAACCCAAGTTGCTACTCTGCCACCATGTCGACCATAACATTAATTATTAATTATGTGGACTGGGCACATCCTTTAAATGAAAAAGAATTCACTGTACAAATCTTCTATAGAGTCATTTAGTATACACACAGTTTTGTATGGCATATACTATCTGTAGTGTAGTGAGTGAAAGTTGAAAGTTGCTCCGATATTTGTCCAAGCTTGTATTTGTGGTGGCCTTTGTTTCCAAGTGAAAACCTCTTATTCAAACTGAGCTGTAAGTCCAAGGCCTTTGAAATGGCAATGGTCCAACTTACACATGTTCTGACAACTAAATGATCCCTGCACATCTGACAAGCCCCACTGTACAACATGTGGAGTTTAGGATTACCTTTCCATGCATGAACTCTGCACAAACAATACAGACACATTTTGGAACGCCGCCATTACCCAAACATTTCCTCTTTTCCGATTTCTTTCCTTTGCATCAGTCATTTTGTCAGGAGTACTTTTGAACATGTCAGGTCCTATTTCAGGAGGAGGAGGAGGAGGTTCACTTTTGGCTCCATGGTTACCACACAATTTAACTTGTCTATCTCCAATTCAGTGTTCAAATGTAAATGTCTGATATTAACATTTGAGGTTTGATTCGGGGGAAAAAGCTTCATATGAAGAAGAATAGGACATTTTATTAATAGGATTTAAACATTTAACCAGTTACACAATCCAAGAAAAGTGGTGTGGTCTAATCAACTTGAGTCAAAGAATTATCAAGCGTGTTTATGGTTTTCTTAAAGGTGCACTATGTTGGACAATACAGCATTAAACCTATCTATCTCTATACAGGCAAGCACCACACCATCATGTTTTTGACAGGGGATTTTTTTTTAGCAATAAAACACCTGGAAAATAAATAAATAGTCAAGTTTATGTACAAAAAGCAATAAGAAAGAGAGATACACTGTCGAGTTTGTGTCTCAGTCAAAGGCTTCAGGCCCCATCCACACTAAGTACGTATTTGAGTTGTTTTTGTTGCAGATGCAGTGTTCGTCTACACTAATCCGATGGAAAACGGCTCCAGAGACTGAACGATCTGGTGCCACCAGCTCCCTCAATTTCATCTGAGTATGGATCTGATCCGGCACTGTGTGGACGCCTGAAAACGTTGATACGCTGATGTAGGAGCTCTAGTTCTCTAGTTGGACCACGTCACTGATTTGTGCCTTACTGATTTACTGGGTTCGTGACATCGATCGTGTGACGCTATTGTGGAAAACAGTTTAAACAAACCATAGACAAACAGGAAACAGCGTAGCTAGAAATACTTGAGTGTACACGGTCCACGGAAAGACTTCCTCGGCTCAAAATCAGCTGCTGCAACTTCAGACATGGTTAGCAGAACACCCCACACATGTTCCACTGGTATGTCCTGTAGTCTGACAGAAGCTGTTTTTTGAGTGCTTAGTTTATTCAAATGAGCCATGTGGTTTTAAGTTTAGTTTCTGTAAAACGTAAACAAATATGCGCAAAGCTGTGTGGATAGGGAAGGCTTATGGACACAGAAACGACATGTCTGGATGCAAATAGTTTCCGATACGGTGATGCGGTGATTTGTTTCAGTGTAAATGTAACCTCAGTGCAGTTTCACAGGAGGACTGGTCGGGTGGGGTCAGCAGATCTGTGTCAAGGCAGTTTGAGGAGAAGTGCCCCTCAAAATGTACCCGCCGGAAAGTCTTGGAGTATTTCCTCTCTAAGATCTTCTGCCACATTTGCTGCCACATAAAGTGTAAAAGCTTGTAGCATCACAAATGTCCATAGCTGCCTCTTTAGCATCACAAATGTGCATGTCTCTTGCACAGTCTCCATGGATACGGGAAAAACAAACATTTCATTTCACACAATACAACAGTCCCCTGTGTTTCTCACTCAAAGTATTTCCTCTAAATGTCTTCTGCCACATTTGCAGCCACATATGGTGTAAAAAGCCTGTAGCATCTCAAATTACCATAGCTAGCTCTGTAGTTAGCTCCTGAGCTAGCCTCTCGCAGGGTCTCCATGGATATGAGAAAAAAACAAACAGCTCATTTCACAATATCCAGCAGTGCTTTACTGATGTCTGTTGAACTGCACATGCTTCACTTCTTGGTGAAAATCCCATGATATGCGAGCCTTATCCACAATCACAAACATTTCGATACCTCTTGATCCTGAATTTTGCCTGCTTGGAAATTTTGAGAAAACTGAACCATTAAATAAACACCAAATAAACTTTTTGGAAATATCATTGGCAGTGGTAAGAAAATACAGTGCAGTAACATGGAAGTCTGATTCTCCCCTACCCATAAGATGTTACTCAGAAATGAAGAGCTGTGTGCCTTTGGAAACGATCATAGCAGGCATGTCCAAACTACGGCCCGTGGGCCAAATGCGGCCCTCGGACAAATTTTTCTTGGCCCTCAGGCTTCCAGGTGTCTTGGCCCAAATTACTTTCACTGCAAGTTTTTTTGAAAATCTACCTTGATAAAGCTCATATTGAATATTTAGAGTGTGGTTTTAAGGATCTTTGCATGAATAAAGACTGATAGCTCATTCTAATGTGATAAACATGCACGTATTTCAAATACTCACTGTACTGAGCGCCAGTCTACAGCCCTCGATCGGCCCTCTGCTTGGTCTGTGTTTAGATATGTGGCCCTTGATGAAAAAAGTTTGGACGTCCCTGACTTACAGCCTCAGAAGGGCTTAGAACACCTTTGTTAGAATATGGCAGCCTTACCTGGATTATGTGAATGTCACCCCAGCTGAACTTTGTATATCTGTTTGAACTATTAAACTACAAAAGGCTTGTGTGAAGCATCTTCCCTTTTTTGGGGGGGTGGGAGGTATTGTATGATTCAGACTAAAAAGCAAAAATAAAACATTGCAAAAAAAAATCCCATAATATGATGTTAAAAACTGATCTTAAATGTCTTCTAGAAA
Source organism: Boleophthalmus pectinirostris (assembly GCF_026225935.1). NCBI lineage: Eukaryota > Metazoa > Chordata > Actinopteri > Gobiiformes > Gobiidae > Boleophthalmus > Boleophthalmus pectinirostris. The sequence continues at coordinate 9,759,209 of NW_026571175.1, forward strand.
AATATGGAATACTTGAACTGGTTCAGTCCAGTCTTGTGTGTTGTAGAATGATGTCAGAATATTCCATAGGGGGAAAAAGACAAAAAAAGCAAAAAGTTGTTAATAAAATGTGATTATGGAACCCACCCCACTGGCCTCTGCACCTTTTTTCTCAAACCCACGTCTCATTTCCCATTTGCATGAGATAAATTAGCAGAATATCCAATGAATTAAAAGATTAGAAGCACCGACACCCTGTAAACGTATAGCTGCTCAGGGATTTGACAGTCATTTCCATATAAATAAGTACAGGAGGAATACATGCATGAAGTCTCAAAGCTCTGAGAATACACGCATTATCAGTTTCAATGGCGCAAAGTCAGACAGATTAAACAGCACAGAAAACAGAAACTCAAAGTCAAAATATCATTTAAAAACAGAACTAATGTAAACAAAACAATGGTCCCTTGTTATATTTCAACAGTTTTTGCTCTTAATATTTTGTGCTGATGTGCATTAAAATAGTGAGGGGTGGACAATATGCGAAAAGGTTTATATCACTGGGTGGTATTGATACTTTGCTACTCAAGGGCTCTGATGCCAACTTAGAGCACTGCTGTGTTTGATGCTCTGTCACTGAAGTCCCTTAAGATTTTAATCTGACCTTTATTTTAACACAATCTGACCATAAAGAACTGATTTCGTTCGAACTACAACAGGTCTCTCACATATAAAATTACAGTCAGAAGCTACAGTAGTTATCAACACTTTGTCAACTCAGACTGCAGGACTTAATGCTCAATATTTTGTGAAATCCGATTTTTTTGCGAAGACTTTCACATTTCCATTCAAATGCGACTTGTATGTGATCTCCGGTGTGAACTTTAAACACCCCAAAAGTGTCCCGCATGTGCACTGGAGGACACGACAATGTCACACGCAGCGGAAATATTGTAAACATGGACGCTAGTATTGCACACCTTGCGATTTTGAAGTTGCTGTCCGAACAGAACCAGAACATGTACAGCTTATTTGTTTTAAGGAGGAGATTGAGAAGGAGAAGGTTTTTGGCCATGACGTTTTGTGGGGCAGTGGCAGCAACGTCTGTAGAAAGGAACGTGTGGGTGCGGAGTCGCAGCCAAGAGCGGTGGGATTGCAATGTGTTTCACTGTTTCACTGACACAGAGTTCACACACAATTTTCGGAAAACGGTGGCCTATTTCAGTGAGCAAATGAATTGGCATTGGGCTGTGTTGGCTCGCAATAGGTGACTGTTACTGTGTTGTTATGACGTGCAAGTGGGATGAAAGCGACTTGACCATTCAGACTGAAGTCGCATGTCAAAAGATCGGATATGCATTTGTTTTAGGAGCACATATCCAAGTGGCCTCGGTTGCCTTTGAAAAAATTGGATCTGTGTCGTCCAGACTGTGATTAAAAGATCAGATACAGGGTGAAAAAATCTGATTTGGATCACTTCAGGTTGCAGTCTGAACGCAGCCTTAGTCACTCTCACCTTTTTTCAAACTCCTAAACTCCAGGATCATGAACTCGTACTGATCACAGGCTCTTGAAAATGAGTTGTTTAAATCCATTTTGTATTTCTTGACTTTTCAGAGTATCTTTTTTTACACTTAGAACATCTCCAGCATGATGTCACTGCATAGTACCAATATAACTCTGTGGGAAATTCACTTTTTGAACGATATAAATGTCTAAAATGGAAAACCACCAAGTTAAACATATTATTTGTTTGGGATTGGCACCAGAAATTTGCCATATTAATCTTAAAGTCATCTCAACTGACAACGATCACGTCTTTAGAGTTGATGAATGGCACCACTATCTGAGGCTATTATGAAGGAAAAAAAAGCCCCAAAACACTTTTATTTACTCACTGACAGATAAGTATTTTTATAAAATCCCTCAGTTGACCTTTGCTAAGACTTTGAATATTGTGCCAGTTTTTGATTCATGTGGATAGGCCCACTAAAAAACCTGAGCTATTCACCATAAACCAAGTCAACAAATCTGCAAGCTGACAGATAAAGGTCCTATATTACACAAAATTGACTCTTTAGAGCTTTAAGTCATGCTAGAATGTTGTTACCTCCTCAAAAACATACCTGGAGTTGTTCTGCTTCATTCACACATTTCAGTAACCATTTATCAATAGTCTGTCTACATCTCCAAAGCTCAAAATGCTCTATTACACCTCGTGATGTCATGAAGAGTAGTTTTTAAGTTAACAGCAAGGTAGACAGAGAATGGCATCTGGTATATCACTGCTTCTTTAAAAAGTGCCGATCTTATTCAATTACGAGCTAATTAAATGTCATAATTGATAAACCCTTCCTTAGATGTCTCATTTTATTTTCAACACGAATTCACAAAACATGCTTCTGAGTTGTCATGTCAACTTTACACTTAATACATAATTAATCCCATTTTTAATTATCTTTCGTCTTAACTTTCTCCATCTGAAGTTGAAGACAGGAGGCTAATTACGTCTGACTCTGTGCCGCTTGTAAGAAAACTAATTATCGGGTCTTGGTGATAAAGCAGAGTGACATGTCGTTTACTTGTTTCGCCTAAAATACAAGAGCTGTGCTGATTAGCTGTTCTGAGGAGATCCTAACACGTACCGTCACTTCAAGTTTCTGATAGAGGGTCCGTCAGATGTTCTTCTCCATGGAGTTGTAAGTGCTCTGTCTGGAATGTTTCATAGTATGGCATTAAACCTTTCTATCTTTATGGAGACCAAACCAGACCAAGTTACAGGTCAAATCTGTGTAGAGGCGACCCCGCTCACAGTTAGAATGTCTGTTTTTTTGAGCTAAAAAACTATACAATTTAATAAATATAAGGTAGAGATATTTAATGTCATACTGTGGAACATTACAAGCAGAGCAATGACTTATCCATAGAAATAAGCAGGTGATGGACCTTCCACAAGAAAAGTTACACAATGCATGTTTAACAAAGCATGTTCATGTGGACTCTTCAGAGCTCATGGATGGTCACATGATATAGTGATCTAACATGTATTGGTGGTTTTCAGATTCATATTTCCCGGAGACTATTACCATAATTTCCAGACTATAAGCCACTACTGTTTTCTCACACTTTCTAACCCTGCATCTTATACAAGGATGCGGCTAATATATGGATGGATTATGTGTTTGGCACATTGTCCATTCATATATACGGCCTACAGTTTGGCAACACAGTCGATGTGCGCAGCTTGAGTGCAGAAAGAGGGTCAGTCCAATCGTCCCCCATGTTCCCTCATTTCTAAGATTTTTCTTATTTCTAACATTTTTCTTATTTCCAAGATTTTTCTGACAATTAAACTCTAAGTCAAGTATTTTTTTGGATTATTATTTTTATACCACATTTTAAGGGATGATACAGAGTCATTTCAACTTAGGGTCCTTTGCACCATGACCTCTTACATTACATAGTCAACTGCTGCTACACAGTAGGTTGGGTATAATTGACGACCAAATTTGGAGAAATGGGGATAAAATCTGATGCAAATTGATGATAATGTGGGATAATGTGAAAATGTGGGAACATGGGGCCTACTTTTGGAAAGGGAAAAAAATAAAAAAAATGAAAACAACTTAAAAATGAGGGAACAAGGCTGAGGGAACATAGGCACACTGCTGCAGAAAGCACCGCTGAATGTGCGGTTAACATGAAGTTAGACCCAAAACACGCTACAGGTCTCCGTGAAGAACAGTTGATAGCCAAGGTCAGTTAAAATACAAACAATCAATGAACCTGCCCAGGGACTACAGGTGGAAATTAGCACTGATGCTACAACCTGGTACAATGCCTCTCTCCTGTTAAGGTTAATGTAAAAATCGTGTGCTGTTCCTGTCTCAAATAAATAAATAAAGTAAGTAAGTTGCAACGTTAGCTAGTGTACTGAAACTGTTTATCGCTGTGTGATAAAATAAGATGCTGAATTAACATTTGTAAGTGGGATATGTCTTACTCTTATGTATTAAATGCAGGTGAGTGTGTAAATGACGAGAAGAAACGTCTCAAACTTCAGTAGCCGGACATCCACTCATACCTGATCGATACAACTAGCCCCACCCCCAGGAGAGCAGGACAGGACAGTAGACATGCGCAGTAGAGCGTGGGGAGAGACGGGGGTGATGCACTGAGGCAGATGCTAGTTTGATTCACATGGACAGTCTGGAGTAATAATAGATTTACTTCGGGCGTTTTGTGGAGTGGGTAAGACTGTTTTTAGTGGCAGGCTAACTATGGCCATTGACATGCACTAGCCTAGCACCAGTGACCTCTGCAAATACAATGACTGGATGGAATATTTTAGAAAGTGTTACCACACGTCTCCAACACTCTGGCTCACTAGAAAATTAGGTCCTATGTCCAAAATTTCAAACTGTTCCTTTAAGTGGTTACAACAAAAACACTGTTACAAATCCATTAACAGTCAGTTCAAATGATTTAACACATCATATACTTACTGTTGGGGTTTTTGTAATTTGTCAGGGTCATGCTAACCTTTCAGCAGAACAGAATTAGAATAACTGACATTTAGTAAGATGGACTGTTGGGTTTTACAATGCAGAAAACACTCTCTACAAACAATCTCTACTGAACTCAAGGTAAAGTGTAGCTGTTAACTTGAAAACTACCACTTCATGACATCACAAGGTGTAGACAGACTAATAATAAAGCGTAACTCAAGCATGTGAATCAAACAAAACACAACTCCAGGTTTGTTTTTGATGAGGTAACAACATTGTGACATGGCTTAAAGTTCACAAGAGTCAGTTTTAAGTAATCTTTCTTTTTTTTGGTTGCTTTGTTTACTAATGTGCGTTAACTAATTGTGTCTCCATGGTAACTGCTGAACACCCCACCATAGAGATACATGAAGTGTAGTGGCACTGCAAAGTATCAATAGCGATCATAACTTTAGGGCAGCTCATTTTTTTGCACCCAATCCAGATTTCAAGGACACATTTGAGTCCTCTTTGTTGTACTAAATGAGCTGACATGAATGAAGCAGCTCCTCTCGCCGCATACATTTAACATAATCCAAATTGCTTGCGTTTATAATAACTTCCCATGGATTTAAATTCCCTGTCATCCGAGTCTATAACTTGTGTGACACTCCGCTGGGGCTGCCTGGATTAATAAAGGCCACATTAAAGAGCCATATCAGAGCATTTGGGCTGAAATATAAGGCAATTTTCCAAAGACATATTACAGTCGATGGAGCACTTGACCTAGCGACGCCGGCCCTCTCATCTCGGCCTATTCATCTGCAGTTTAACAGTCACATCGCACTTCTAACTTTAACGCATTGTCATCTATAGCGCTATTTCACAACCTATCTTTCTCATTACTCATTTTTATGCTATCAAAGCCACACGTGCTCCCAGCTACATGCAGAAACAGCGAGGCGGTCTCATGTCACTAAATGTGTAATTACCGGAGAGTCCATTTGCATTTTTAATTATGTGGATCCTAATGGGATTCTGGGCTCAGATATGGGTGAGTTTTAATGGCGCAGAGGCAGGACTATGATGGTTAATTAAAGATACACTCTGATTGCTTTCAGGAATCTAATGAGACGTCTGAGAGGATGGATGGGTCCAATGCACCTGTGTTAAATCGAATAAAGGTTTAATGGGCAAGAAAGACAAAGTTTTGTTTCTCCAAGATATAGATTCTATAAGTCTAATAAAGTGTAGAATCATTTTATGGGGACTGAAAATAAATAAGAGCAATGGGGAGACTCAGAAACCAAAGTGAAATTTAAAACAAGTTAATGTGTTGTATTTGGTGAACCCACATTTTCAAAAGTTTGTTGGTTTGATTCCCAGGGTGGTTGACTAAGGTTACGTTTACACTGAAACTAATCACAGTATCGGAAAAACGATTTGTGTCCAGACACGTCGTTTCTCTGTGCACTCCTTCCCTATCCACACAGCTTTGTGCATATTTGTTTACATTTTACGGAAACAAAACTTAAAACTGCATGGCTAACTTGCATATACTAAGCGCTCAAAAAACAGCTCGCTCCTTGTGCCCTGGCGCAGACTAAAGGACACAATTCAGTGGAATATGAGTGTTCTTTCTGTGACAGAGGGGTGTTCTGCTAATCTGCTGCTGTGTTTGTACTGTGCAAGTAGTTCTAGCTTCGCTTTTTCCTGTTTGTCTATGGTTTGTTTAAACTGTTTTCCACAATAGCGTCACATGACCAATGACATGGTTCAATAATGACGGCAACTAGAGCTCCTACATCAGCATATCACCATTTTCAGGTGTCCACACAGTGCCGGATCAGATCGGAATTCGTGGGAGCTGGCGGCACCAGATCATTCTGCCTCTGGAGCCGTTTTCCATCGGATTAGTGTGGACGAACACTGCATCGGCAATGAAAACCACTCGAATACATACTAGTGTGGATGGGGCCAAAGAAGTGCAGAATGTGCAGTTCAAAGGACCCAAGTAAGAAATTGAAATACCCTGCATGTCCTACAATAAAACACACATTGGGGAAACAGGGAGGGCTTTCAGTACATGAAAAAAGGAACATAAAACAGAATGTGAGAAGGAAACAGCAAAGGCGTGCACACGAGCTACAAAACACAAAGCAGGAACAAATCAAATCAGCCTCTGACAACTGTAAAAGAGAGAACCACATTATGGACTTGGAGGGAGCAAACATCGTCTCTGGATTAAAAAGGCAATCAAAATATGGAAGCGTGCCCACGGGACTATAAACCGGGACGAGGGGGCTTTTTTACTCTCACAGACCTGGGATACTGTCCTGAGGATGTTGGACTGCAGATGGCGCTGTCGTCCTGCTTCCACCGGTAGGTTGACAGCGCCAAAACCTGTATAAATCAGCTGACTGGACACATCACAGCAACATCACGTGACCACTCTGAGGAAGAGCGCTAGTGAGCAGTCGAAACTGTCAGTTATGAAAACAAACTCTTGGTCTGAATAAAGAACCTAATAACATACAAGTAAGAGATTGTTGGATTGTTTGAAATGAACTGTTTATGAGGATCTGAGGAGCTAGATTTTACAGAGAAAATACTGTGAAACCTTCCAGCGGAAACACCAGCGCAGATTAAGAGTTTGAAGTATTCCACCCTCTCTGTCTTTTGGCCGTTCAAATAAAGGTGCATTTACACTTGTCCTTATCTGGTCCTGTTGAGCCACTTTTAGTCCTGGTGTGGGCTTGGTTGGTCTTGTTCTAGTCCTTGTTTACAGCTGCTTAAGTCCACTTTTACTTAAGAGTTTAGTCCCAGTTTTGATGTGATGAAGTGTGAACAAACCCTTCAACTCTACAAATTAAACTTCCATTTAGTACTAAAAGCAGAATTGTATTTTGTTCCGCAACTTGTAAACAACTTAATCTATTCATCAGTAATTTGTAGTCAAAAACAAATTAGTCTTACACAAGTTATCCACAAGATCCTGTCAAGATATGCAGTTCTGAATAAACAACTTATTTTGTAAAAGTCCTGTTGAGTGATTTTGAAGCGGTCATAAGGTCTCGCACTTTTTTTTTTTATTATGCAAAATTTACTCTTGTGAGCTTTAAGCCTATACATATTTAGAACTCAATCTAAATATACGTGAATGAAACAAAACACAACTCCAGCTTTAATGTATATTTATTGTAGATGAAAGATGTTGTGTCCATCATTTGGTATTTCAAAATGATAAACTCTTGCCACTAGGATAGTCACGAAAACTAAACCAAAGAGTAACTCCTTATTTGTCCATTGCTTCCTTTCCCTCCCTGAAATACCACTGTTTGTCCTTATAGAGCTAAACTTTGAAAACTTTGGTAGAACGTCACAGGGCTGAGTTGGAATCACTGTCCACATAGCTCCAACACCCTCCTCCGCTTTCTGAAAACTCCTCTGTCATCCTTCCACATTTCCACACAGTTCGGAGCGGCTGTATCTGTTTCTCAGCCTCCTCCTTGAGTTTTCTTATTATGTGAAATCTAGTAAACTTGGCTGTACCACCACTGCAAGTACTACAAGTTCTGTTACTAGTTTTAATTGCCTAATACTACTACCAGCTACCAGGACTACTACTTCTAATAACATTTATAGGCAGTGTTGGGAAGGTTACTTTTAAAGTGTATTCCCCTACAGATTACAGATTACATACCCCAAAATGTAGTTTGTAACGTAATCCATTAAATTACTTAAAGTGAGTAATGTAATCTGAATACTTTGGATTACTTGATATTGTCATGCTTTTTTAAAACTACATGAATGTACCAACCACATCCTGAAAATTCATGTTTGTTCTCTACAAATTGTTGAGCCCAAATCTCCATGAACAGACTTTTGTTTTACTGTAGAGAAGCAAAGACGAGGATCTGAACATAAGATGTTTTGTTTGCTTAAAGAGAATAAAAAGCCCAGACTTTACTTAACCAAATTAAAAATATTATTGATAGAGAAATGATTTGTATAAGAGATCACCTTAAATTATGTCCACCTACTGTTAGTGTCATATTGTTTATTTAGAAAGAAAATCACTTTAAGTAAAGGCGCCAGCCCAAGTCAAAATCAGTAATATCAAATGTTTTTTTACTCAAAATGATGCAGAATCAGATTATTATCAACGCCGATTATTAATGACCTCATCCATTGTGTGACTGAAGCCACCAACATTACCAAGATGTTTACGTCGCTCTTATTGCCGAGTTCTGTTTGGGTTTCCAGAAATGAGTGGAATTACTGAAAAAAAAAAAAAAAAGGGATATAGCCTAAAATGTGAAAACAGGAAAATCCCGCCATGTAATACCATTTATTTACAACCAAGTAACTGTAAACTCCAATTACTCTATACTACTCACTGATAAACTCAGTAACTGTAACTGCAATAGCAGTTACTCAGCTAATTTGTGGCACTCTGATATAGTTCGTAACTCTCAGTACTTTGTGTTAATCATGTCTGTTTTTGGCCTGACTACATGGGTGCTGGCTACTGTAAGTGCGATTACTGTAAATATTGTTGTAAATACTTTTTTTGTTGGACTCTACCACCTCATTTTTCACTGTAATATTCCACTCTGCGCATTGAGCTGTGGTGTGAATAAAAACACACTTGAGTAAAGGTTTTTTTTTTTTTTTTTGACTGAGCCATAATTTCTTTACATTTATTTCGGACGAACCCTTGATAAAGTAAGAGTGTTAAAAGAACAACTGTCTGGACAACTCATGAAATATATGACAAAATACAGTAAAGTAAGTAAGTATTAAGTATATAAGTAAGCAACAGTAATGTTACTCTGTTAAATATTTTACCCGAGTGGCAAGTTGTGTAGTAGAATACTCAAGTACATCTGCTGAACTTTGAAAATTGTACTTCTCAGAGTTTTCAGATACCATGTTACCTCTTATTATTATTTTGACAGTGCAATAGTACTTTTTAAAATTTTGGTTATGTCTGTAAATGGTAAAAGTTTAGGATGGCCAATACTGAGTGATTGGAGCCCAGGGAAGTAGAAATACAATGCTTCTGAACTCTTAATATTTGAAGTGTCTACTGGAAAAATGCATTCAAATATTACTTCCAGAACCGAAGCAGACTTCAAAGTGGGCGGTGCTGTTGAGCTCCATTCGTTTTATAGATGAGAACATGAGACAACTAGAGCAGTTTGTGGAGTGAGGTTGTGCAACAAAATATTAAGTTAACGGTACCATCATTTTTGTCCAGACCAGTTTCATTATTTAGTTTTTTTCTAATGATTCTGTTGAACCACAGGTGAAAAGTTTGATGTCTGATTTTTGTTCAGTTTCAAGTTATTTCAGTGATGGTTGTTGATTTTTCTTTTATGGCCAGAGGAGTACCAACAATTTTGTTCACATCTGTATATGTATATGAAATGTGAATTGTATTAAATTGAGGGGAAACATAATTGAATTAGTTATTACAGGATATTACTCTAAATATATAGGAAAAGAAAGAAAAAAAACACAAAAAAACAAAGATTCGTCCAATCATAACTGCATCACATAATATTAAGATTTTTAGAAAAGAAAAAGGAAAAATAAGTGTTTTAAATCAAATGTCTCCAAAATTTTCAAACTGGTGTAAAGTTTCAAATGGACTGACTTTCAAACGGTTTGATTTAAAGGATTAAGGTCGATTAATCAATAATTGATCATTAAGAATAGCATAGAGAGACCAAACGGGTCCGTACATGTGTCTCTCTGCACTCAGAAGGAGCGAGCAAACACAAACAGTCGGTCAGTCTGCAACGTACCGAAGCACAAATGCGTATTTAACGATGACTTGTACAAGAAATTCCACACTTTCCGTTCCGGTCGGGACAAGTGTGAGTCCATGTGCACAGTGAACAAAGCAGCACATATGTTTCGGTGTCCAGTGGGAAAAAGCTCACCAGGACACCGAAAACATGAAAAAGCTTTGCCAGGTGAGAGTAGCGCAATGTAGATGACGAGTCCCCACCTTCCACCCCCCGTACGGTGTCCTGGTTTTGACAGATGCAAATATGGTCACACTAACCTGTATTCCACTGAGTCGTGCCGCATCAGCGCACAAGAGCTGTTTTTTTTTCCTGCTTCGCTTAGTTTATGCAAATTAGCCATGCGCTTTTAAGTTTCGTTTCTGTGAGAGCTGCGCAAATCTGCATTAAACACATTATAATGTCAAACGGGCTGATGTGGCTGTAGAGTCGTTACAGTTTACATGTCGTAAAGTTGAATTTATTTATGCAGATTAGCAGTGCAGATAGTAATAATAATGATGATAATGTTAATATAAAAAGCTTTAATGATTAATCGATCGTTAATACATTTCATCGAATGCCCATCCCTAGTCTTGCGTTAACTGTTCACTAGTTATTCGTGTATCGACTGGGTAAATATGGTGTGAACATTTCCTGTTAACTAACCTACCAGAATGATCTACTATCACGCGACACCAACACTTTCACTTCACTAATATACTGAATTATACTATTTGTACTGAATTCTTCCTCGAGGATGTGTAGTTGAATCACAGATTTATTTTGGAGCGCCTGGTACTCGGCCAATGCTAAAGCAACAACAGCTTTCCAGTTGGCGTCCACATTTTTCTCTGAGTCGGACAAACGCAACATAATAAAAAGTGGACATGACGTCATATCCGAGATCCGAGTGGGAGACGGATGGATAAATGAACGAAACATGACTAAAGCTATTGGTAAATGGAGCCGGACTCTTGGCAATAACACGTCACTGTTGAAGTTACTCGTCTCATTCAAGTCGACCTGAGTCTGAGTGACAAGTAATGTGCTTTTTTCACCCTGAAAGTGACTGTTACTTGACCACAATCATTAAGATCCACAAATTCGTAGCTGTGAGTAAATTAAACCAGCTGAATGTAAGTTAACCCTAGTGTTAGATTTTACAGTGAAGTTAGCCACCAGATTGTATTAAAATGTGCATTTCTGTGAAAGGTCACCACTTTATTTTGTACATTAAATTTCTTCATGTTTAACTATGTGATAATGTCAGGTCTGGCACTCCCAAGTAGAATGAAAATGAGAAAATATCTTGTAATGTATATGATATCTGTCTGTTCAGTGTTGGAAGAAGTACTCAATTTTGTTATTTAAGTAAAAGCACAGATGCAGGGGCAAAAAATACTCAAGGAAAGTATCACATGAAAAATCTACTGAAGTCAAAGTATTAAAGTTTAAAAATGTAAAAGTATTTTGCGCAGATTTTGACCTCTAATGAAGCTTCAAATGTAACAATTTTAATAAACATTCCTGCTGAATTTTGTTCAACAAAAACAACTGAATCAATTATTTTTAGGTTTTTTTTTTTTCTGTTTGTCTTTATTTGCATATTTTAGTTTGCTCGAACAATGAACATGTTAAAAGTAAATCCTCAGCCTTTGGTCTCAAACAATAATACTGTTCAAAAATGTAGTGGAGTAGAAAGTACAGATACCTGCTCACAAATGTAGTAAAGTAAAACTGAAAATTATCAATTTTAAAATGTACTTAGGTAAAGTACAGATACCTAAAATGTATGCTTAAAGATGTACTATGTGACTTTTTGGTTGGGGGTCTGCCAGCTTGTTGTTTCTATAGATATGTCATGGTTCTGTCTGGAATGTTCCACAGTATGACATTAAACAGCTCTACCTTACATTTATGCAATTTCAAGCCGTTTTATGGCTCAAAAATGCCGAGAAAACAGGAATTCTGACTGTGAATGGGATCAGCCTCTCCACAGTTCTGACCTGTAACTTGGTCTGATTTGGTCTCTGTGAAGACAGAAATGTTTAATACCATAGAAAAGCAAGTTGTGGACTTCCCCCTGAAAAATAACACAAGGCACGTTTAAGATGTTGGTGTAATCCCTCAGTCGTCCTGGTGAGATCCACGGCAAAGGAGAAATTCAATTCTGTCAACTGGACAAAAGTTTTTGATCAAATACTTTTCGCAGCTCATCCAAGTTGCTTCTTCAGTTCTAGTCAGACGCTGGTGGACACTTCCTTATATCTGCCTGAAGGGAGGAACTAACTACAATGAAACTACTCTGAAACAATCGCCCTGCTTGTTTACTGTACTGTGGGGTCTGAGTCATATTAGCGTAATCATGTCCATCAGGAGCTTTCAGGCAGATATAAGGCAGTGTCCACCAGAAAATGTATCAGAACTGATCCAAGAAGCAGCTTGGATGAGCAGTGAAACATATTTGTTGAAAAAAAAACTTTTGCCCAGTTGACAGAATTGACTCTTTGTGAAGGCACTTTTAAGTACAGTACTACTTTTACTTAGATGTGTTCCACCACTGGTTGTCCTGTACTCTTCAGTTTGTAATATTTAGACTTTACCAGTACTACACAACTTATGCTACTGTATACTTCTGTTTTTTTCAGTTTTCCACCCAGCTCCAGATAACAGTGCAGACATCGGCACGTGTGGTCTTGGCAGTGTTCCATCTTCTCTTATTATCTGAAGAGTGCTGTAATTTGTTTGGATAGGCCTGGTCACAAAAGCAGAGTGACCTTAGCGCAGTCCTGATACAGACACTGTGTTAAAGAGGTCAGGGCGCTCTGACAAACAAAGAACACCATTGTCACCACTGTTATTATCAACACGAAAAGCTTTCACGTGCAGATCCACAATGGTGTAAGAGAAACACACAGAAGACTGCAATTTAAGGGAAGACAGTACAGACAAAACTCACTCTTCAATTTAGTTTTTTTGTTTTTTGTTCAGTTAGGATATCAGCAGTGTTGGGAAGGTGACTTTTAAAATGTATTCCCTTACAAATGACAGATTACACACCCCAAAATGTAGTTTGTAACGTAATCCATTAATTTATTTAAGGTGAGTAACGTAATCTGAATACTTTGGATTACTTGATTTGCTGTAGAGAAGCAAAGACGAGGAAATCGTAACATAAGATGTTTTGTCTGCTAAAAGAAAATAAAAAGCCCAGGTCTTTACTTAACCAAATTAAAAATATTATTGATAAAAGAGGAGGAGACACAGTCCAAGTAGCATGATTTAGTTCTGTTAAATCCTGGTTTAGTCCTGATTTAGTCCTGGTTTAGACCTAGTTTAGGTTTGGTTTTAGTCCCGGTTTAGACCTGGTTTTAGTCCTGCTTTAGTCCTGGTTTAGTTCTGGTTTGGACCTGGTTTTAGTCCTGCCTTAGTCCTGGTTTAGACCTAGTTTAGACCTGGTTTTAGACCTGGTTTAGACCAGGTTTAGAACTGGTTTGGACCTGGGTTTAGACCTGGTTTGGACCTGGTTTTAAACTTGGTTTTAGTCCTGGTTTAGTCTTGTTTAGTCCTGTCTTAGTCCTGGTTTAGACCTAGTTTAGACCTGGTTTAGACCAGGTTTAGTCCTGGTTTAGACCTGGTTTAGTGTCTGGCAATGAGTGGAATTACCAAACAAAACAAAAAAAAACAAAAAAAAAAGGGATTTAGCCCAAAATGTGAAAACAGGAAAATACCTCCGTGTAATCCATTTATTTCAACAAAGTAACTGTAATCCAATTACCACTCAGTAACTCAAACAGTAACTGTGTACATGTAATCTGTTACTCCCCAACACTGGATATCAGGATATAAGCTTTCATATGGAAACAACAACACTGTCAAATCTGACCCTTAAGATCCTTTATTGTTTTATTTAATCAGTCTCCATCCGTTGATTTATGTGGGACCTTGTAACTTCTAAGGTGTTTTCTCCAAATGCATTTTCTCGGGACATAAGGATCTCGCCCCTTAAAGTAGCACCTACACCAAACATTACAGTCTTATACTTAACAAGATTTTGATGAAAAGAAGGATTTTATTACTTTTTACATGCATTATTTAAATCCATGCCTGATTTATTAAGTTAAAATCCCAAAAAATTCTTGTGAAATTTGAATTTTTAGGCAAAATTCTCTTTTTGTAACATGATAACAAAATGGGGCATGGAATTTAAACCCAGCGCACAATTTTGCCCATTTGTACACATAAAATCAAAATGCGTATTTATATGACAACATAACACCTCCAGAACTCTACATTATACATAATAAGTGTTATTTTCTTATATTTTTGTAAAGAAGTGTTTTGTTATTTACCTGCAGTGTCTCACCTTATTAAAGCTGCTGCAAAATAAAAGTTACAAAGCAGAATGGAGAAAACCTGGGACAATGGAATAACACGGATATTGATTTTGGTGTGACAATAATTTACTGATAAGACTGAAAAAAAAAATAAAATAATGCACTAAATAAATCAATAAGGTTAAGGTAGACCGTGTTGTCATGGGAGTTTGACACAAGGAGAACAAGCAAAGTCCACAATTTAGGTAGCTCTTCTACTTTAAACTTGTCCTCTTTGCCTATAGATGTTTCCTTTGATTCTTAAATATGTGACAGAAAACCACCAAACCTGTGATCAGCTTGTAAAGAAAATACTTTTATGCAGAGCTATTTTTCACAGCCAATTTTTATTTAGTTTTAGTTTTTTGGATTAAATTGTGTTTACTTTTAGTCATCAAAAAAGTGAATTTAGCCAACCAGAATTTTCTATTTAATTCATAGCCACATGTTCACAGACTTTTTTCTTGAGTGTTGAGCTGCTGTACACATTTTTGGACAGCTTTTGCGTTGAGTTAAAAGTGGATGTGTGCTATTAAAGCCTGTCCTTGATGAGAACTGGTGGTGCTCATTCACTTTAAATCTTTCAAAGTCCTGTTTTACACAGAACAGACTCTTGTGAGCTTTAAGCCATGTTAGAATGTTATGACCTACATTTCTAAAGCTCAAAATGCTCCGTACCATGTTGTGTCATGAAGCGGTTAACAGCTATCTTTTACTTTTAGGTCAATAGAGACTGGCAATTCCAGGGCTGAAATCACTCACATGTTTCTAATGAAGGTGTACGGAGGTTAAAAACATAATGGAGCCTTTCCTGTATCACTAGATGACATCACAAGAGGGTAAAGAGTGTTGTCTGTTTGAGGGAATAACTCAGCCTTAATATGGAGAGTCTGTGTAAAAAAAACACAACCCCAGGTATGTTTTTGAGGAAACATACTGCATTATAACATTATAACATAGATCAGGCAATAGTGCAATATGGGCCATGTAAGAGCAATCTACCCAATTTGTTCTGATGTATTTAAACAAAATTGTTCTTGTCCCAGCAGACAGATATTGTATAAGCAGCTCCTGAGGTCAAAATATCTCTGCGTCTGTATCTCTAGCTAGGGTGTACACAAAATCACAGTTCGGTATGTACCTCGGTTTTGAGGTCACAGTTCGGTTCATTTTTGGGAAAAAACATTTTCTTGTTGTTTATATGTGTGTTTATTAAACCAGCAGTTTGTTTTAACATTATACAAACGTGAAAATAAAATAAATGCAAAGTGCTACTTGGTAATACTTATAAGTTGAATAAAATATTCTTAAATAAGGAACAAATGTATGAAATATTATAAAAAATAAATTCCTTGTAAACAGTAAACAGTAAACAAAACTTTTCACTAACAGTTCCAGGATGAAATTTTACTCAATCTTCATACTTTTGGCCAGAAAAAACAATTGTCCAAAAAAGTGCAGATCTGCTTGCAGTTTTATGCGGAGGTTCTGTGAGGACCGCAGCACAATGACCGTAGTTTATGCGAGGATTCACGTGGTTTGGAGGGACGTAGTCAACGCGGGGGGCAATTGTTGTCAAGACGGCCACCCTAACTATAAAGCGCTGTGGAAAACACTGCCACCCCAATCACGGATAACTTCCCTCATGAATATTAAAGAGCTGAGCCTTCTGTGTAGCTGCACATGTAGTGGCTGAATGTAAACACACACAAATTGCGTAAATTCATTCATGCACAGCCCTGCACCGAACCAAACGTCCTGTACCAAAACTGTTTGGCACGAATACATGTACCATTACACCCCTATCTCTACCTGTGATTTGTCTAATTAGAAAGTGTTTTACTGTTCGGTAATCAGGAACTTTGTGTTAGCATGCTAGTTTTACAGTCACAACAAATCTCTTAAAATGAACAATATTTTTCATGTTTTTAAGACAGTAAATATCAAGTACAACACCATTACCCGTGCTGTATAGATTAGATTTTAGAGCCCATGTTACCGTATTTTCGCACATACCCTGCATATTTAGGTTGAGCTCTTCTCTCACACAAAACACACTGTTGCACCTTGTGATGTCATGTTTTTAAACTCTATGCACCTTCGCTAGACTCATTTGAATAACTTCAGCTCTGGAATTGCCAATCTCTGCTGAACAAAACACAACTCCCGGTATGTTTTTGAGTAGGTAACAAAGTTCAAACACAACTAAAAGCTCACAAGAGACAATTTTGTAATGTAGGACCTTTAAATATGAGAACAGATGGAATGAAACAGCCACCGCTCTAAATGCAATCTGACATTTACTGTAAAAGTGTATCCCTGGACAGTTTTCTGAAGGTGGGTTTCAAACTAAATACATTTTTTCTCATCTGATTTCTGACAGTCAAACATTTTCAAACCAAAAATATCAGTTTGTTAAAGACGGGTGAGTGGAGTCATGCCTCTGAAGGATCTGACAGTTCACGTAGGTGGTGGGTCTGAATGAGAGGAGCTTTTGAGTTCTCTGGGTAATAACATTGGCTACTGTCCATGTTTGAGTGATGGACGATTTATAACAAGACTGGCCAAGATTGCATCATGAGAAAATGGCAAGCAGCAATGTAGGTTTAAGGAGCTATATTTGAAGATACGTGCATTAAATCTAATATAGTTAAAATTTAGTTTTTTTTTTTTTTTTTTTTTAGGTGGAATAAAAAGAACAAAACAGTAGCCTACTTGGTTGGTAGAGTGTTTTTCCGCTGATCCGAAGGCTGGCGGTGCGATTCCAGCTCCCACAAATGAGTGCCGTTGTTGTGTCCTTGGGCAAGACACTTAACCCGCCTTGATCCCGGTGTCTGTGTACACTGGTTTATGAGTGTGTGTGCGCGAGTGGGTGAGTGGTTGCTTGATGTAAAGCGCTTTGAGTGACTCGAAAGTGTAAAAGCGCTACATAAAATCCAGTATACTCTCAGTCCTGAGTCACTCCCCCTTCAGAGCGCTATCACAACAACAGTTTTGTATCATGTTTTTGTATATTTATGGAGAATTGTCCTGTGGGAGCATGGGTGACGGAGGGCTGTGGACTGAACATTACACGGAATCTTCCAGCTAACCATAACCAGGAGAATATAAATTATACATGGATGGATGCCATTTAAAACCTTATTATTATAGAATGCTCAAAAAATCGGTTTTGCATAATACCCTCTCTTTAATGTATGTGTAAGTAAGTCATTCATTTTAATGTAATTATTTATATGATTTCTTTTGGAATATAATTTTGAATCTGTAAGGCTGTTCATAAAATCCGTGATAGAAATAAAAATGCCTTGCTTTACCTCACATAATTACATTTTGCCAAGTTGGTTTTACAATTTTACTTTTGCCATTTTGTATTGAAAAGTTTGTGGACTGTAATATTTAAAGCAGACCTATTCTGCAAAATCACCTATTCAGAGCTTTTAACGATGTTAAACTCATTTCCCATTAACATTTACTCATTCAAAGTTTTATTTGGAGTGAACCGTGCATATGCATCACCACCACAGGTGTATGGCCACTGCACTGTACTTTGTTCTCCAAATTCATTTTCTTAATCTGTGATAGATGTAGAATTGTTAGTCTTCTTTCTTAGTCCTCTTTCTTAAGTACTGGTGGATGAATAGTATGATTTAAAATGTAAAAATGATAACATGAAGATCCATGGGTGTCATATACTAGTATTATAACTACTAATACAAAGCAAACACAAGCACAGTATCATCTTTAATTAAAGTTCTGGTGCCTACTTAAGATATGTAGTTATTAAAATGTTCTGCTGAATTGAACTCATGATGAAACTGGAGGATTCATATTTTTATATTGATCCATGACCTGGCCTTTGCATCAGACTGAGCTTTGTTCAGACCTGGATGTCGCCATGGAAACCAGAGAAAATCACTGCATTTACCTCATTCATCTCCACATAGACAGGAAATGACAAAGAATGAGAGAGCTCAGCTCTAGTGTCTTCTGATTGGGAACAGTAAGTTAGTTTAGATCAGATTTGATCTCTGTTCTTGGAATAGCGTACGTGATCAAATACTGCAATACTGATCTGGAAAAGTGCATACTGAACTCAGTCAAGAGACAGGAGGGATTTTAGTTGAGTTTATCCTCACAGCAGATGTAAACCCTGAACTTTGACCCCTATAGGCTGCATAGACGAGACCACTCTTGAAGGTACTGGGGGTTTTATTTAGAAGTCTGATCACACATTAGAGGATAGAGGTTATTTAGGAGTCACAAACACTGGTGATATCAGCTTATATTCAGTTACTGTTACCTGGACAATCCAAATAAAACGGGGGTATAACTGATAATACAAAATACTACATACATACATATATACATATACACGCACGCACGCACGCACACACACACACACACACACACACACACATATTTATAAAATCTTCATTTTTGAAGGATGAGGATGAACTGGTTGTCAGTGGGTTTTGGCAGTGCGCTCCTTCACCATGTCTGTCTCTCTCATCATTCCCTCATTCCCTGTCAAACTGCACATGTCTGCACAGATTTTATCATTTCCTCTAGGCTACATGCGAAGACTTCCATTACAGCTTTACTATTACTCACAGCGGAACTTAAGCTCCACACATACTACCGCGCATCGGGAAGGGGTCAGGCAACTTAATTCTCCGGGTGCATTAACCAGGCTCAGGAGTCCGTACTCCGCAGCCAGTCTCCTCTCTCCCTGCGCAGCAACCAGGAGCAGAGGGGGGGCGAACAGGAGATCAGATCAGCTCCTCAGATCAGAATGATCGCAAAAGTTCCATGTCCCAAATCAGACTCTTGTCCGTGTGTGCTATGGCTCCTCTCTCGTTTAACCCGACCATTAATAAGAGTCACACTTTCTGTGATGTTGTTGCATAATTGATCTGGCCTTCCCACAGTCACTGCGAGCGCGCACAAAGTGAAGCTTTGACCTCAGGACTGAATTAGCTTTGGTTAGACAGGCTTATTTCTGTCATGGAATGAGTTGAGGGTTAAACTGGAGATGGAGCTAGTTTCAGCTCACAATAGGATTTTAGGATAAACCTGGACTTGTTAAGTGACTTTGATGAAAAAAAACAAAAAACATATACATACATATATATATATATATATATATATATATATAATATATATGAAATTTAACATAAAACACAAATGTATGCCATACATATAGTAGGGGGTCCTTGCTTCAGCTCTTCATCAGTTTTGGGGTCTCTGGCCTGAAAAATGTCCCCTGATTTAGATTATAGGTGTGACCATTTTTGGTATAATTTATATGTAAAAAAAAAAAAAGTTCATGATTGACAAATGTAAACCTGTCTTTATATAAATATTCAGTTTTCTAGTACAATTTTTTTCTACATTAAAAGTATTCAGCTTGAACACCCCTGCAGGTGTAGTACTTTGAGTGCACTTTGGGTCAGATACATAAATACATAATAGTTTTGAGAGCTTTTGCCATGCCCCTTTATCTGCAGAACATGTCTTTCATTGACCAAGACTTTCTTGCGTTGCCTAAAGGCCTACTGCCTACACTTTACAATAAATAAATCAGATTTTGATGATACTCAATGTATTATTTAACCTTCAGACACTTAGCTGATCAGTGCCGTGCTGCAATATTAGAAGGCTGAATATACTAGTGTATATAAAACCACACTTACACTACACAACATTTGGGAAGATTATGAGACTATAGTCAATATCCACATTTTGCATATCACAGTAGGCATATATTTTGTGATTTCTTATCAAATACTGTTAATTTTAAAATGCAGTTAATGCACAAATCTAGCGTTATGAAGTACTTTGTTTTATGTACAGTCATAGTCATAAAGTACAAATAGGTCTAATCCCCTAAGTATTGCGCATTATGACCCAATATTCTCAAAGCCTTAAGGGAGCAGGCTGGTAACAATGTCAAGCTTTCCAATGAATTTGAAATGAGAAAGCCGTCACCATTGCCTCATATCTCACTGTATAGATATTCTGAAATTTATATTACAAGCAGCCATTCAGAGCCTGAGTCCAATCAATATAAACTAACTCTGCTTCTGAAAGGCTTATTTCCACGGAGAATACAGCTGTTGTGAATGGGGAGGTTGACAGTGTTAACCGCTGACTCTGGGCCACTGAGCAGGCACAGTTACAAGTGAAAATGTGGTGTCACTGGAAACACAGCGCCCAAAATATGAACAGGAATAAAAAGAGGAGCGAGCAGATTTTGTAGTTTAGTTGCAAATAAATGACAGAGATGGTCAAATGATAAGAATGAAGATTTTGCAGGTTGTATTCTAGGTCCAAGTGGTAGATTTAGTGGTAGATCTCTAATAAAAGACACATTGAGCTTGTGTGTGCTACAGAGTTATGTACGGAAGCCGAGAGGGGTCACAACAAACGCAAACGCCGCAACAAATACAAATGCGACAACACAACAAAAAGCCACAACACACCAAAAAAAGCCATAACGGAAATGACCTCGGGACTCTATTTTAATGCAAACGCAACAAATACAAATGCCACAACACAAATGCAAATGCTGCAACACATTAAAAAGCCACAACACATTAAAAAGCCAGAACACATCAAAAAGCCACAACGGAAGTGATCGCGGGACTCGGAACGGAGAAGTTGGAAACGTAAGTAAAAGTAATTGATTGTTTTATCATTATTCGTTTCACGTTGTAGTTCTTCTTCTTCACTTGCCGCTTGATCGGTCCGTCAGAAAATAGAGCCCGCGGTCGCTTCCCTTGTGGCTTTTTGATGTTTTGTGGCTTTTTGATGTTTTGTGGCTTTTTAATGTGTTGCGGCGTTTTAATGTGTTACGGCATTTGCGTTTGTGTTGTGGCATTTGTATTTGTTGCGGCGTTTGCATTAAAATAGAGTCCCGCGGTTATTTCCGTTGTGGCTTTTTTTGGTTTGTTGTGGCTTTTTGTTGTGTTGTCGCATTTGTATTTGTTGCGGCGTTTGCGTTTACTGTGACCCCTCTCGGCTTCCGTAGTTATGATCTATGATATCTGTGGATCATTTTGTTATCATTTGCTTCACAATAGTTACTATATTTATAAGGTGCACTGTATTATAAGGCGAAATATAAATAATGTTTAAATTTCTCGTTTATTTTCATACATAAGGCACACTGGATTATAAGGCGCATTAAGCGAAACAAATGGACGACACTTGAGACTGATCCTTAAGTCCAGGCGTCCACAATCCATCGGCAGATCATGGCGTAACTTGATGAATGTGTATTATGAAAGTGAATGTGGATAATTTAAGTTTGTTTTTTTATTTCCTATGAAAATATACATTGAGCAATAATGTGTTTAATGCTGCTTTACCACATTTGTTTATGTTGTACAGAAACGAAACTTAAAACTACATGGCTCATTTGCATCAACCATAAGCACTAAAAAAACAGCTTGCTCCTTGTGCTGCTTATGTGGTTCAGCTTCTGTTGGACTAAAGGACACGACTCAGTTTAATATGTGTGTTCTTTCTGTGACAAGGCAACGGTGACAATGTGCTTTGACTTGACACAGAACTATCCTCCCGTGAGACTCCTGACTACAGCAGCTGTAACGCTCTGACAATCCATCAGCTGGTGTGGCTTCAGTTACCAAAGTTGTACTGAAACATTTTGACAGATTTTTGAGCACTGAAATCGGTTTGAGGTCAGTAAGCACAACCAGAATTAATACATAAGCTGCATCAGATTATAAGGGACACTGAAAATTAAAGGATTTTAATAGTACGAAAAATAAGTTATGTGAAAATAAAAAACAAACAAACAAACAAAAAAACTGTGAGCTGACTTCTGCATTAGAAAACAGCCATCCCCTCGCCCTCTGACCTCATACTCTTACTTCTAATTTCTTGTAGTTGACACCACTTGTTCACCACTCTCAGATAGTATTCCAGATTCATTGTTAAGTTCAAGATTCAGTAAGGTTGGACTGAACTGAGCGTTGATTGCTTTTATTCAGTGCTTGTTGCCATGGATCCACATAGTTTGCTGCTCCTGTGTACCTCCCGTCATGCCGGCTAACACTGTCGCTGGCTTGCCTTGCCTTTCTTGTGTACTGGTTTGTTTTCCAGAGACTTTAACTCGGACTGGATTTGCAAACAAACTGTCTTCGGAACCAAGAGTCATTCAGTGAACTGTGAAGCAAATTGTCTTAACTAACTCAACATCGCTGTCAAACTGAACTAATTTATGGAAAATGTATAAATAAACTGTACACTGAACCATGCCTCCATTCATCAACAATTGAACCTATGTGCCTTTTATATTAGCTGGTCCTGGGCCAACTCCCAGATGGCGTTGTTGGTTCAGCCAGTAGCTGCTACTTGAAATCAAGGTAGAAGTCCTCAGAATGCTACATATGGATAGCTACAGATCATGCTAACAAGCCGTGGATTTTTATTTTTTATTTTTTTCATTTGTATCAAAATTACTTCCTATGTGTATCGCAGATTAAGTAAATAAAATTCGAGAACAAACTAAGTACAGAGCATGTATGGCGTCTTGAAAATAAGTGATTAAAGATAGTTTAAACATGCACAAATCAGTCCAAATACACCTTCAGGTAAATGAGAAGGAGGAACAACTATGACACGGTTAAACGCTCTGAAAAGTTGATTTTGCATAATAAGTCTGCTTTAAGACTAATTAAGGTGTAATTGTTATCAAGTGGTACTTTGCAAACACGGAAAGTCTTTTTCAAAGGTAAAACCTTATTTAGCCTATGTCTCGAGTGTTTAAGGTGGTGCTGCTGGTCATTTCAAAACATTCATGATTATTATTTGTTTACATGCATGCCTGATTATAGCCCTGGGCTCTACTTTCTTTCTGTTGTTCCAAATTCACTCTCACAAAAACACACTTGTTCAAGCTCCACTGGTTACAAGGCAGGTAAAGTGTCTTGCTCAAAAACACAAGGGCAGAATTTACTAGTCTGAGTGGGACAATAGCTAAGTCACTACAATCAACTTCTGTTTTGTTTAGATTAAAAGTGCTCATTAGGTTATCAGAATTTCTTTGTTAAAGGTGCACTGCTCAACTTTTCCAGTGGACAAGGCACCGCTTGATTGTCAAGGAGAGTGATGTGTACTTTGCCAGAAATGTCCCACAGTATGTCATTAAACTGACCTTGCATGTTACGGTATTTTTCGGACTCTTAAGTCGCACTTTTTCCATGGTTTGGGTGGTCCTGCGACTTATACTCCAGTGCAACTTAAATATTAAAATTTTCACACTGACAGTTGCAAGAGGGCACTCTAGGCTTGTGTACTCCTGTATCACTGTCACTTCGTATTCTACTGTGCATGTCGGCTGCAGAAGAAAAAGAAAGAGCCACTGTCCTGTCTGGTGTCATGTCAGTCGATCGCAACATTACTTCTGTATAACTGACTATTTAAAATTTAAACACACATGAAGACAACTGAAACCATCCTGTCGGGATTCAGAAAGGCCGGAATAATTCTAACTTGAACTGAGGCTGAGTCTGACAACAGCTACACAGAAGAGGAAGCGGCGCTCTGTTTACCTCTGGAGGTCACAGAGTTGCTCAAAAGTGACACCGAGGATGAGGAATTCAATGGATTTAGTATGGAGTGAGATGGAGAGTTTGGTAAATTGTTATGTTATGTCCTTTATGCTGTAGTTATCTGAATAACTGTTCATATTTTAGGTTAACAGCCTGTTGTTCTCTGTTCTATTAATATTACTATAACTGTGCCTTTAATGATGAAAAGTCAGTTCCTGGTCTCTGATATTATAAAATAAATTTCCCCCAAAAAGTGTGAATTATAGTCCGTTGCAACTTACTGTATATATGTTTTTTCATCTTCATTACGCATTTTTTGGCAGGTGCGACTTACTTACTTTGGGTAGAGTCGCCTTTCCTCAGATCCAACCTGTAACTTGGCCTAATGGTGATACCTTATCAAAGATTGGCTCTGTGGAGATGTACCAATCAGACAGCAAAACCCCAACCAGAAAAGTTCCATAGTGCGGCTTTAAAACAAAACTCTAAACATCTAACATACACCTTTGTTTATGTGCACCCATTACACCGTCCCATTTACTCAGTCACTACACATAAGTTGCCAGTTCCGCTGTCATCACTCTTCACCACAATTTTTACCTTTACGTCATTTCCCACAATCCTTTGCTTGGGTTACAGTGAGCGGTCATGGTGCCCACCCGGTGAGCATTTCAGGTCAGCAAAAGTGAAGGAACATCAACACGTAGCAGACACCTGTATCAACAAACTCCCATAGAAGGTTTAAGAGCACCTGCGATCCTGGATTGGATTGCATTATTTTAGATCCTGCCAACAGACTCAGCTTTCATTCCTCATCAGAATATATTAGTCTGCTCCAAGGTTGGCTGTGAACTACTACTACTACTCATCCAATATTCCAAGTACACTGTAAAAATGGATTATTCAAGTGAGAAACAGACTTGAGAATGAACTGCTAGCCCCATCCACTTAGTTAAGTCTCGCACTCTGATTGAATCAAGACTGAGAAATGACTGTCTGGGTTATAGTCATAGGCAGTTGTTTCCACTTGGATTTCATGCAATAATGTTTCTGACCAAATAAATAAATAAATAAATAAATGTAGTGTCCTTGGATGGTTGCTTCATAATGGTTTTTATCCAGCAATAATACCTTACCACACTATACCAACTTTATTTAAAAAGCACTTTAAAAACTTTACTGCTAGTCAAAGAGTCATACACAAACATTGAACAGACAAAGACAATCACAATCAAACTCACAGTGCAACTATTAAAGGTCCTATATTATGCAAAATTGATTCATGTGAGCTTTAATCCATGTTAGAATGTTGTTACTTCAAAAACAGACCTGGAGTTGTGTTTTGTTTCACTCACACGTTTGACTAATCCTGCATTATTAGTCCGTCTACATCTCCAAAGTTCAAACGGCTACCTTTTAACTTTAGTTCAATAGAGATTGGCAGTTTCGGGGTTGAAATCATCAAAATGATTCTAGTGAAGGTGTACGGAGTTTAAAAACACATTGGAGCACTTTCTGTATTACCACATGACATCACAAGGTTGAACTGACTGTTTTGTTTGAAAGAAGAGCCTAAATGTGCAGAGTTTGTGTGTTAAACATGTGTAAATGAAACAAAACAACTCAGGGTATGTTTTTGATGAGGAAACATTATAACATAAATCAGAAAACAGTGTAATATGGGACTTTAAAAACATAGAAAACAATAAGACTCAAGATACTCACATTACTTAAAGGTTGTATGGAGGAATTTTTTTTTTTTTGTTTCAAATTGTCAATTAAAGTTTAAAATACCTTTACAGAGATGCAGCAGCTTTGTAATTATGATGACCAAAAAAAAAAAAGAATGAAAATCTATCAACTGTGGACGTAGTGACGCCAGATAAAGATCAGCCAGTAGAAAACGAGGCTGCCTCATTTTCTATTGGCTGTTAGGTTGTCAGTCATACTCCCTACGTTTCTAGTGTAACTGACTCGCGGCGGGTGGGGATTATGTGGTTTATGCAGCGGTTCTTAGAGGTTTTTTCAAACTGTAGTTTCCTCGCAGTTCACACAAAGTTTGTTGCGATGTCGGACGAGAATCCACGACCAGTGAAAGTCCGTTTTTGAGGTCGCTGAAAGAAGAAGAGAAGGGGAAAAGGAGCGAAACCAAACTGAGGTGATTCTTGGAGATCTCTTCCAGCGATTGCATGACTGAAACAGACGAAGGGTCTAAAAACTGAAGACATGTCGGTTGCTAAATTATTTCTAGACAGGTCACTTCAACAGGAATTCTGAATATGCACTGGATGTAAACAAGCGTGATTTCTAGAGTAAAGGAGGCGGGAGGAGGTGTTTCTACTGAGGGAGCTGTGGAGGAGGAAGGTGGTGTCACGCATGCACAATATTTGAAAAAAGACTGTCGCTGTATTTATCTTCCCTTAAAAAAATCCTCTAAACAATCTTTAACCACAAAAAAATCTACATCTCATCTGTTAAAAGCCAGTGAAAAAAGGTACGTTTTTAGGAGTGATTTAAAAACAGGTAGAGACTCAGGCCCCCGTTTATACATACGAGGGTATTTCTAAAAATTAGAGTGGACATTCTGGAAAACTGCGGTTTGGCGTTTGCATGTAAAGTGAGAAAACTGTGACCAATGTTTCCCTTTTGCTCTGATGATGATGGAGGATTCAGAGCAGCAGTCGCATTTCTTCTGGTGCAAACACTTTTCATGTGTTTGCATTTGCACACACAGCTGATGCATCATATCTATGACCAGAGACCAGTGAGGCTCAGAGGGCAGCAATTTTGCCATTTCCTTAACAGATCTGTGGAGAGGCGAGTCCGCTCAGTAATGCATGTTTTTCAAGGAATTTTTGAGTAATACTTACAACTGTAATGAAATAAATGTTACAGGTTTGAATCTAATCCAGGTGCCGCTCAGAGGCTTGGTGTAGTTATGACAGTGCTCGATGGTGTATTTATGAGGGTTGATGTAAATGAAAACTTTTTTGAATACGATGTGTGCACAATGCTATTTTGGAAAATAGAGGGAGAGAAATTTTTCTCAACATAGTCGGCTATGTGTAAATGTTGCCTCAGCCTGTCTAATCTCCAATGGCAACAGATTCCACAGTCATGA
This sequence comes from Boleophthalmus pectinirostris, assembly GCF_026225935.1. Taxonomy (NCBI): domain Eukaryota; kingdom Metazoa; phylum Chordata; class Actinopteri; order Gobiiformes; family Gobiidae; genus Boleophthalmus; species Boleophthalmus pectinirostris. The sequence continues at coordinate 9,786,551 of NW_026571175.1, forward strand.
GACCTTTGGTATGAGAAAGTGCCAGTGATCTGCTGACCGTGAGAGCGGACGTGAGGGTGGATTAGGTCAGAGAGATCTTAGAAAATGTATGAGCAATATCACTCAGTCTAATTTATTTATAAGTAACTGCTCATCCTTGGAGTAAAAGGATTTTTCTGTTCTATAGAAGAAATAAAAAGTCAGGCACACAACTGAAATAAATTTAATTAAATTTTTAAAAAGCTAGAAAAAAGATTTTAAAATATCAAAAATACACTGGAACAAGTCAAAAATTCTAGATTAACAAACACAAAAAATGTAAAGACTCCAAAAATTAAAAATGATTATTCTGAATTGAAGTTATATTTTGACAGTGTAGATCTAACATGAATGTAATGGCTGCTACATATTATCATAAACCACGTTTTGGACAAGTTAAATGTAGCATACCACAAAAGTACACACCCGATGGGCTCAATTTATAAACGAAACATAACTGGGCCAAATAAAAGAAAAATGTTTGGGTTTTCAGGTCATAATGTGCAGAGAAAATAAACCAGCTGCCAATGGACATACACTAATATTAACATAGAGGAGAAGTTTCACCTAAAGCTGAGCAGATGCATGTGTTCTTCTAACAGGCGGGAGCTCCTGCTGATTCAGAATGTTGACAATAAAAGAGATGCCTGCCTTCAATTAAGTCTTGTGTTCACATATTTAGATGACCGTGTTACCTTTTAGTGTTTTGAAAATGCTGCATTCGCCAAAAACAATGTGTTGAAATGTTAAATTAGTTTCACTTTAGTTGACTTAAACTACTGCACATAGCATCAGGTTTGTGAAGTTGTAGTGTATTGTTTTGTGTACTTGTGGAAAACAGCACGGACGACGTTGGCTTATGATCTTGGTGGATGACATCTAAAAACTCTTCAGGCATATTTTCTGATGATGGAACAACATTGTGAGATGGTAGAAAGCTTAGAAAATTTAAAATTGATTTTGCATAATATCTCATCTTTAAAAGCACTGTACCTGATATTTATGTCTTAAAAACCTGAAAAATAAAAACAACAAACAAACAAATTAAATTTATGTGAGTAGCAGTGGTCTAACAAATCAAAAAACAAAAATGAAACTAAGGCTACGTTTACATGATGACTGAACAGAAGATGGTGGCGTCGCGTCTTCACTTTTTATTCAGTGTTTAAACATGCGTTTTTGAGAGGAAAATCTGCGTGCATGTGGTGACGCAAAAGTGTGTGGAATTCGATTGGGTATGCATGCCATCCAACTTGTTTGTTTCTGTGTACTGTATGTATGTGACGTAGACACATACGCGACCTGAGCAGATCTGACCAGAGTTTTGCGACTTGGGCAGTGTAGACAGAAACGCTACGGTGAACTGGAGGATGGTTTCAGATTTTTGCATTTTTACGCCCCAAAAACGCCGTCACCATCTAAACAAAAACCACTCCCGTTAAAATATTTTGTCGTTTTTACCCGTGTTCTCATGTAAACAAGCCCTAATTAAACCTTTTACTACAAAGTTTTTGGCAAATATAGCATTTTCAAAACAATAAAAGGTTACCTAAATATGTCTAAATATATTATATGTTAGCAGTTAATACCCCATTGAAGTGTAATACTATGTCTTTGATAAATTAGAAGTGTAAAAGTTTAGAAAAATGTATGTGCGAAAGGGCGATAGTCATTCAGAGGGAGGAGTTGTTCCTTTTAGCCCTAAGAGCTCTTATAGCGCTATTGACACTTTACAGTGGCATCACAATGGGGGTGTTCTACATGTATCTACGGCGGACTGTTCTGCAGTTACCATGGTGACACAATGCACACATTAGTAAACACAGCCAAAACAGTTAAAGAAGAAAACAAGAAAAAATACAAAATGGATTTAAACAACACATTTTCAGAAGCCTGTGATCAAGCTGGACGCTCATGGTCACGTTTAGGTGTTTGTTTTTTAATAAAGGTGACAGTGACAAACTGAAAAACTGCTGGCTAATGTAATGTATGTGTGAGAGACTTGTTTAGCAGTACAAAACATCTCATCTGTTGTAGTTCCAACTAAACCAGCTCTTTCTGGTCAAATTGTGTTGAAATGCAACTTTAAAACATTAAAGTCGAACATGCTTCAGACAGAGCAGTGCTTACAGTTAACACAGAGTTCCTACAGGTTTCTTCACGTTAAATTCAAGTATTTTTAAAACCTTTTGAACACAATTTATATAAAAACTTAATATTTATTCCACTGCCTATTTCATAGACCGACCAGCAAAGAAAAACACAATTCTTGAATTTGGGTTCATTTATTTCTCAAGCAAAGGAATATGACGAATAGAAAGACTCTTCCCCAAGACCCCAGCATGAAATGGGTCGCTTGGTAACATAAAACCAACATTTAAAAAGTCATATTTTGTTTTCTGCTTTGTGTTCTTCCATTGAGCTTGTTGCTTTTGCTGTAGCGTGTGATCTTCAGTGACGTGTTCGGAGGATTTTGACCCCGGGTTGCGCTTTATTTAGGCAACGTTATTTAACCAAATAATGGTGGTTGACAAATTAAACTTTTGAGAAGAAATGCGATACGGAGAAGGTTCGTGCTGCGCAAATTTTAAGACCTAGATATGAAAATTCAAGAGTTTTTCAAGTCTTGTTAAGGTCGTATTGCCAAATTCATAAATTCAATGCTTTTAAGACTTTTTTAAGACACGGCGAGAACCCTGTAGCATCACATCCCCCGGGAATGTTAATGACATCAGCTGCCAGTATTTGTGCTCCATATTACTGCCAAGATACTAACCGATATTTCCGATGATTTTCGGGTCACATTGAATTACGAATGAGACAGTTACTTCAGTCCTTATGCTCATTATCCTTTGTGGCTCCATTTTGGTTATAGAGCCAAATATGTAAAAGTCAAATAGTAAAACATTTGGAGAGGGGGACTTTCCCAAACAAACCCCGTTTCCATGTTATCCCAGTATTTTTATCCTCTCATCTGTAAAACCATGATGAACTCTGCATATGTAGTTTCAATGCAAATGCTCCTAAACTCTTTGTGACAAGATAAACGGGCTCGTTCGGCTCCTGGCAGAGCTCTGGGAAACAACATGTCAGCTCGAATGAACATTATCTGATTCAAAATAAAACAAACTATTCCTCTACTTATTGTAAAGTTTTGGAGCAGCGGAAGAATATGGCTTACATGTAATGACAAAGAGGATGGAAAGTTCTATAATGGCTCTTTTCCAATATGCGGTTATCTTGGAAAATAAACTTGGAAAATTGCGTTAATACGAGCACACAATGATAGTCTTTACAACAATAAATGATTAAGAAAATGTGTGTATGTGGTCCGTGTCTCTGTTTCCTCTTTTGCCCACTGGACGGCCTTGGTGCTCGTACTGTAAGTGCTAGTAATTGTTCATCTGGCTGCAGTTAAAGTGGTTTGTACTTGGCACTGGTCAACTGTATAGAGCTGAAGACATTTCACATTCCTCTAGCAGAAGTACTGGTTTAGTTCACGGAAACTATGTAAGACAAAGGACTTATTATAATAAAGGTATGCAGTACAGAGTGTAGTAATGACATAAGTAACTACTACTACTACTGCGACTACTAGCTTACCACTACTAGACTAATAGGGTGGAGCGGTTACATGTTCAGTTCAAAGGACACTAGTAAGGGACTGTCTGGACCAGGAGGACTGAACCAGGACTAAACCAGGACTACATCAGGACCAAACAAGAACTAATCTTGGACTTAGACTTGGAATCTAGGCCCGCCCCTGAGAGAACCCCAAGCCCACGGAGCAGGGTGTTTGCAAAGCGCGATCGGGCGTCAGCTGCGATTAAGCCTGTGGAGTGCAGAGCTCTGCACCGGTCCGTTCTCCCGCTGTCACCCAACGGTCTACACAGGCGCACCTCTGGCCCTGTCCCGACACTCGACACAATACAATGCAATACAGTCCTCCCTAGCTATCTTCAACATCAATACTTTTTGAGCCTGTTTATGTGAGCATCAAAATTATCCCTAGACTTCCAAGCGCTCTATGAACTGAGCTGCTGTCACTCAGTTGGTAAGTATCTTAATGGTTGGCGGTTCGAATCCCGCTCTCGACATAAAACATAATAGGTTGAGCGGTCAGATCCAGTGACCTGGAGGTTGGCGACAGATGAATGCTGTCGTTACACTTCTCACTTAACCCACCTCGCCCCCAGTATCTACGTACACTAGAGTATGAATGTGTGTGAATGGCTGAGTGGCTCCTTGATGTAAAGCACTTTGAGTACCTTGAAGGTGGAAAAGCGCTGTATAAAAATATGACCATTTACCATTATTTACATGAATTTATTTTGGTCCATCTCCCTTGTGAGAGCTCAAAATACCCATGTTGTAATGCCATCAGGTGGTGGTGACAATCATGTTTATGGAACCTTTAAGTTTCATCCTCAGTGCTCATATCTGTCCAATTTTATATATTATATTTTATAATTGAATGCTTTAGTTTATAAACCATTTCATATATTTATTATTTAATTCACTTATTGCAATCCGTTTTAGTCCTGGTTCAGCCCGTATGTGGCACAAAAGTCCGGCATTGCCGTTTAAGTCACAGAAACAACAAACAGTTTTTTGTTTTGTTTTTTTTCCCTGTCATTCATTTAAACACAAAATGAAAACTGAAAAAATTAATCATCCATTCTTTCATTTTGGTTTCGGAGACAAATAATGAAGAAAACTGTTGTTTTTTCATTTTCTTATTTTTGGTTTTATATTGAAAAACATATGAACGAATGATACACGGATTTACTACATTTAAAAGTTATAGTTTGATGCTTTCTCTTTCACAGATTGTTCCCAAGCCTGTGTGGTACAAAACACCGGATGTTGTTAAATTCATTGAAAATGCCGGCTGGCTGTTGACTGAGATGTTGGGGAGATTAGAGGAAGTGGAAGAGGCAGGGAGTCAAGGGCTGATGGATCAAAATGCACCCAGGGATGATGCATGACACTGGGGCAGAGGCACAGCGATTCCGGCCTGCCTGCTGGAGCCCTCCCTCCCACACGCACAACAAATACACAATCTTCATGACGCAAGAAGCAACCGTATCCCTCCATTGTTTCAGAACACACTCTGGAATGACAGTTGCTTTCTCTGCAGGTGGAAGCACAGAAATTATGTTATTTCCAGGGCCAAGATTGGTTCGAAAAGTGGTGCTAGCTTTAAAGGAGTTAGGCGAGATTCATGGATTTCTAACATACTTCGTTCAGACATTTTTACTGCAGTTGGTAATAGGAATTGCACACTATTACACAAAGCAAAATGGGAAAATAAAAAGGATCAATCATACATAGTGCAAATGGAGTCTTCCCACTGTAATGTAAGTGTTAGTGTGGGAGTGGGGTTTTTCATGTCATTTTTCAAGCCTTTCAAGGAACCTATTGTTTCAGAAATTACATTGTTGGTCAGGAAATAATCTACCAAACCATGATGTTAACTGTTAAAGGCACCGCTACCTGCTTGTCTCCATGGAGATGATATAGCTTTCCCTAGAATGTTCTGCGGTATGACTTTAAACATTTCCATCTAGCATTTATTTATTACGGGTGTTTCTATTGCTCAAAAATACCATTATTCCTTCTGTGAATAGCGGCGATTCTCCACAGATCTGAACTGTAATGAATGAAAGGTCGTACTGTAACCTGTTATCAAGTTGAATATTATATTTTTTCTTAAGATCAAGCTGATTCATCTCATTCGTAAACACAGTATATGTGTTGTATTTGTTCTTGAGCATAAAATTGCATATTTACATTCATAATAATCAGCCATGATTAAAGGTCATATATTACACAAAATTTACTTGTGAGATTTGAGCCATGCCCAGAGTTGTGTTTGGTTTCATTCAAGCATGTTTGAGTATTTTTATTTATTTTTTATTTTTTTAATGCATGTATTTTGGGCAAGTAGAGATTTACAACAAAAAAAAACACAAAACAATTTGCCCAAAAAGGAGTGGGAAGAAGAAATCCCACCCCCACTCTTCTAATTTAACACAATGAGTTTTCTTTTGCACTTTTTCATACATTTTGCATTAAACTATATGAACTATTTACAAGTGTGGATAATGAGTAATTGTCATAACTTGGTAGTATAACATAAGCATACCAACAATGGTGAGGTTAAGGATACAGACAATGGCAACAGACAACAGATACAAGTAATGTAATAGACGGCACAAACCAGCAATGGTAAGAAAACAACAAACATAAAGCAGCGCTACAGACACAGTATTGTTCTAATATTATGACCCACTCTCTATATGTTGTGACCAGACCATATGTTTATATAACATCTTGAATTTATGGATATTTTGGCATGGCTTGAAATGTGTATCCAGACTCTTCCAGAGTTTTACACCACATAGAGACACACAGAATCTTTTACAGGTAGTTCGAACATTAGGCTATTTGAAATTTCCATACCGTCTAACATTATAAGTTCTCTTCTATTAACACTTTACTGACCCTTTATTGTTAGTCTGTCTACATCTCAAAATGCGCTGTTCTGCTTTGTGATGTCATGAAGTGGTACTTTTCAAGTTAATACATTGTACTTTTTGTTCAGTTAAGTAGGCAGTTCCATGGCTGATATAATCTAAATGATTCTAGTGAAGGTGCCTGGATTTTAAAAACACAGTGGAGCATTTGCTGTAATACCACATGACATCACAAGGTGGAACGGAGGGTAGGGCAGGGGTCTCCAACCTATTTCCTCTGGTGAGCTACCTTTATAAAACAAAAATGCCAGAGATCTACTCGTTTTAGTGGTTGCAAGAAAGTGAGAAAGTAGACTGCCTACCCTGCCTAAAGAGATGCCTAAATATAAACCATTATCCATTTATTAGTGCACAAGTTAGACATGAAAATGACACATTCACAGTGGTAATTAATCAGATTTTAGCTATTAATTGCAATAGGTATAATGGAGAAATCCTCTGGCGAGTTACTTGGAATGGGGTGGAGAGCTACTGGTAACTCCTGAGCTACAGGTTGGAGATCCCTGGTGTAGGGCTTGTGTGTTAAACGTATGAATGAAACAAAACACAACTCCAGGTATGTTTGTGATGAGGAAACAACATTATAACATAGATCAGAAATCAGCATAATATGGGCACTTTAAATAACTACACATAAATGACACAATGGTTTAGGGTTCCAAATTCAAAGGTCTCAAAACTGCACCTTGTGGAACACCAGTGATCTTATGGTGCTCCACAAGGATGGGCTAACAGGAATAGAGGTTGTTGTATTTTTTATGTTTTTTTTTTTAACCTCGATGTCTTCTTAATGCAGCTGTTTTCAACTGATAACAGAATTCCACAGACAAACAAGATGACCCTGACATGATTCACACAAAAACAGCCTCCTCCAACTTGTGCCTTTTATTTAAATAACAAAACTCCCTCATTCCAATCGAACCCACACATCATGTTTTATATATTTGAACACTTTCCCCTCTGTACGCCGTAAAAATGTACCTTTGTTTGTATCAACTATAAGGCGCACTATAACTTTTCTAATGGGAAATCTGTAACACACTTGTCTCTATGGAGATGTTATTGCTTGGCTTTGAATGTCCCACACTATGGCATTACATTTAGCTTGGATTTACTCTATTACTGGTGTTACTGCTTAAAAATACATTGGGTTCTTTCGGTGGTGGAGTTAGCAATTTGGGGGCCCTTAGTGATCTTGAGTTTGGGGCCCTCACTATAATGCACAGTTTTGTTTTGTTTTTTTATTGTTCTTGAGACATCTCACATCTCTATTTGAATTAGGGTGGACTGGAAACTTGTCTTATTAGTTCAGTTGCCTACTAGAAAACCTAGAGCTAAAAGTAGTTTTATTTTTTTGCTGGTACAATTACATTTTTGTTTACATCCATTACATATGATTATGATTATGCAATGATTATGTTCAAATCAGGGTTAAGCTGTCTAGTCCATTCTAACGTGAAAGGGCAGATTTTTTGACAGTTAAAATAGATTTGACAGTCAGATACTATTTTGAGGGTGTTTTCTTATTTAAAAGTAAACTACTCTCATTTCATGCCATACTGAGACAAAATCAAACTGCTGTGAGGCTTTGGCCATTAGAGGCACTGAGGGCAATTGGTTGGGGGCCCCTCCAGGTTCAGGGGCCCTAGGCATCCATCTACAGTTGCCTAATGGTAGCACCGCCTCTGGGTTCTTTAAAGGTTGTATGGAGGATTTTTTTTTGTTTCAAATTGTCAATGATAGCATTATAGAGGTGCAGTAGCCTTGTAATTATGATGACCAAAAAAAAGAGAATAAAAATTCATCAACTCTGGACGTGGTGGGGCTAAACATTTGCCAATAGATAACGACACTGCCTCGTTATCTGTGAGCTGACAGGCTGTCAGCTCAAACTCCCTACGTTTCTAGTGTAACTGACTTGCCTGTGCGCTGCCGGTACGTGGTTTACGTACGACTGTCACGCAGTCCACAGACGCAAGACGCACAGACGCTGTTTACTCCACCAACGCAACAGTTCTTAGCGGCTTTTTTTGACCTATATCTTCCTCGCAGTTAGCACAAAGTTTGTTGCAATGGCGACAAGAATCCAGGAGCAGTTAGCCGCAAAAGAAAGTCCGTTTTTGAGGTCGCTGAAAGAAGAAGACAAGGGGAAAAGCAGCGAAGCCAAACTAAGGTGATTCTTGAAGATTCATTCCAGCAATGGCGCGACTGAAGCAGACGCAGGGTCTAAAGACTGACGCACTGGTCGCCAAATTACTCCTGAACAGGTCACTTCTGCTTATTATGAAAACGTACTTTATTTCCAAGAGCTAGACAAACGTTTTTCAGGACACGAAAGCGATATCCTATGTCTGAAAACGTAATTTTCAAGGCAAAGAAAGAGTCCGCTTGCTGCTGCGTGTTGTAGCTAGTTCATTCGCACTGAATCTCCGCGCAACTCTTCTCTGCACCCCTTTCCTGCTCCTGTCCCCGCTGCCCGTTCCGCTCTTCCCCCTGCTCCTCACTTCTCCGGGCACGGAATCTCCGCGCACCGCTCCCTCCCTCTCCTCTCCCCTCTCCTCTGCTCCTCCCTGCTCCCGCTCTTCTCCCTGCTCCTCACACTTCTCGTTCGCGCACGAAATGTCCGCACACCCGCTCCCCCCGCTCCTCACTTCTCCGCCTTGTCTAACCAACACTGTAGTTAGTTGTTTACAAGTCATGTGCAGCTCACCGGCTGTAAACAAACAAACCTGTTTCTGGCGTAAAGAGGAGGCGGGAGGAGGCGTTTCTACGTAGGAGCTGTAGGGGAGGGGGGGTGGTTTCACGCATGCGCAACATTTGAAAAAGGACAAACAGTCGCTGGATTTCTCGTTCCTTGGAAAATCCTCTATACAACCTTTAAAGGTCCTCATCTGACTCTCATAAGTGTTAAGATTGAGGGGTGTAATGATATCCAAGTCTCATGATACGATATTGTCACGGTATGAACCTCACAGTACGATATTTACTGCGATATTGTGGGAAAGCTCACAATATGGTGGGGAGGCTCACGATTAGGAATGGAACAAGATCCAAATCTCTCGGCACGATATTTTCACAATATACATCTCACTGTATATTTATTGTGATGTTTTGTGGAGGCTAACAAAACTGTTAATATGCAACTTTTTCCTCTTAAAATGCCTTGACAAGACATAAACTGTTATTTCTTCATGTAGTCTACACTGAAATGGAGCAAAGGATCATGGTTTATGTAGTTCCCTCTGTCTTTTTAATTTAGCTATTGCTGCACCAAAATTCTTAATTTAAGCAAAGAGATCATTTGATATATTGTGATGGTCCACGATATTATTGTGAGAACTTTGAAGATACGATATCACGATATTTCAGTTATTGTTACATCCCTGGTTAAGACATGTTAGAATATTGTTACCTCATCAAAAACATACTTGGAGTTGTGTTTTGTTTCATTCACAGATGTTTGAGTAACCCTTTATTATTACTCGGTTTACATCTCCAAAGATCAAAATGCTCTGTTCCGCCTTGTGATGTCATGAAGTGGTAATTTTCAAGTTAATATCTACCTTTTACATTTATTTCAGTAGAGATTGGCAATTCCAGGATTGAAATCATCCAAATGATTCCAGTGAAAGTGCATGGACATCATAATATAACATAGGGCATAACATAGGATTTGTGAACCTTTGAAACTGTTTGCTTTATGACTTCTAGATAAACATAAGTAGTGTTTTATTATGATGTTTTTGCAGGGGTTCGAAGGGATGTGAGGTGGGAGTCAGCATTTAAAAGTCTCTGCATTCTGAAATTGTGATGGACAGTTACTAAACACAATGGAAATATGACTGACGTGACCATTTTACAGTTCAATTTAAACCTTGGAAACCATTCTATCTGTACCTAGTATGACATAATGCTCCATACCTACAGCACACTCCATCTGGTACAGTGTTTTTACAGTGACTTCAGCTACAGCAATGGCATAATCATAACCGTGAACTCAGCACGAATAAGAGTAATTACAGTAATCAGGCGTCTCTGTGGGCAGCCTAATATTGTTGAGGACCTCAGGCACATGCCGAGCTAACATCTATGCTATTTACTTTAGCTTGTATAGCTTCAACAACCTCAAGAGAGTGAAAAATACCAGTAATCAGTACTCCGCTCCATGAGGCAGGTTTGAAATATAATTATAAAAGCATTACAAAGTGCTGAGACAGGCAAGAACTAGCTAAGCAATGGGGGAACAGATCATCGTCTGTGTAGTCGTTTAACCAGGCGTAGAAAAGGTACTGATAATTGGTACTCAACTAAATACACTTAAAAGAATCTGTAACTTTCTGACAAAATTCCATGGAAATTAAAAGTAAAAAAAAAAACAAAAAACTATACATTCTCCATGAAGACTGGTACATTTTATGCATTTTATACTGTGAAAGATTATAGTCAAATGAACAATATTTCCATGGAAATAAGCCCTCCTCCAGGCCAAATAAGAGTCAGGTTTGAGGAAATGCAAGCCTACTCACAGTAACGACACATATGTTTTTTCAGTGCAATAAACAAAGCCTCAAAAAAGTAAAGTAAAAGTTAAAGCCACACATGAAAAATGCTACTGTATTTTTCAGACTATAAGTGGTACTTTTTTCATGGTTTGGGTGGTCCTGCGACTTATACTCCGTTACGACTTATATATTCAAATTTTCACACTGATAGCCGTGAGAGTGCGCTCTAGGCTTGTGTGCCAGTATCTACTACTACTGTACCACTGTCACTTTGCCCTCTACTGCACATGTCTCCTGTAGAAAAAACAGCTGTCCTGCTGCAAATAGTGACATATTCAGTCGAAAACGATAATCAAGCAGCAGAAAGTTTGGAGTGAGGGTGAAACTTGTGAGGGACTGGCAGAAAATGGGGATAGAGAACACAGCTTCACTGCAACCGGGAGGGTGCTCCATGCAATTTTCCTGGAAGTCAAAAACATGGACTTCAATGACAACTGAAACCATCCTGTCAGGATTTAAAATGGGCATAATAATTCTAACTGGAACTGATACTGAGTCTGATGACAGCTACACAGAAGAGGAAGCAACACTCATTTTACCTCTGGAGATCGCAGAGTTGCTCAGAAGTGACACTGAGGATGAAGAATTCAATGGGTTTAGTGATTTGGAGTGAGATGGAGAGTTTGGTAAACTTGTTATGTTATGTGTTCGACTTATATGTTTTTTTCTTCTTCATTATGCATTTTTTGGCTGGTGCGACTTAGGCTATACTTCGGAGTGATGTATAGTCTGAAAAATACAGTACTCAAAACACTAGTTATAGTTGCCTTAACAAAATTTGAGCAGTCTCTCAAGGAAGTCAAAGCAGAGTGTAAAACTGAACTGGATTTAGTCATTTGTAACTTTGATTGGGTGCTGAACAGGACTTGGTAGCTTCTAAGATTTGAGATGTAACAAATTTTTGTATTTATGCTATTATATCCAGTCAGATGTACATGTTTAACAAGTTACTCCAAGTACAATACAATACAAAAAAAAAAAAATAACCAAAGTAGTATTTGTAATTGGTTACTTTCCACTCCTGCTTTTAACAGATCTGCAAATCCAAGCAGCTACAGCCTTTCGTGGTCACGTTTCCATCTGGTGTTTTTGTGTCTGTGTGACTGAGGAGGAGGGGAGGAGGAGAAGAGGAGAGGAGGGGAGTGGGTGAAAACCAGGCCGGCGCTGGTACAAGCGAAGGAAGGAATGAGAGAAAGTATGGTCAGACCACAAATGATGACTGGAGTGTTATTACAGAGTCAGTGCCACGTCCTACACAATGGGCAGCTCTATATAAAGTACAGGCCTACGGGAACAGCAGGGTCAGGGAGGGGAGGCGGGGGAGAGAGGAGACCAAACACGAGAAAAGGTTAAGGCGAGGATGAAATGGTCACGACTATCACCGTCTATTAAGTCTGAGTTGTGTAGTCGAAGTTTTAGTCAAAGTTAGATGAGGTTAAAACTAAAGCCCAGTTTCCGTCAGCTGTTGCTTGGGTCCAGAGTACACACTTCTCCAGTATGTTACAGAGATGGTCACTGAGTTTAGTCTGGTCACTGAGTTTAGATGGGGTCAAATGTTGGGTGAACAACGAGCTCCATTTGTTTCACATGCATCACTGAAAAAAAAGAAAAACAAAAAAACATGTTTGGTTCTGGCTTGAGGTGCGGCGAAGGGCATGGGGACCAGACTGATGTGAAATTTCTCTGTTAAAAAAAAAAGACTAAACTGAACAGGTAATGTCAGCCCTACTCTCAATAGATACTTTGTGATATTCAAACTAAAATACACCAATACAAATATTTGCCCATAATATTACTATTTCATCCATCAGTGAGGGAAGAATGGAGCCTGAGATTGACAAGCGCATCTTTTGTGGTGAAAAAGGAGCTGAGTCGAAAGGCAAAGCTCTCAATTGACCTATTAATGTTTTTACTCTCACCTAGGTTCACGCTTTTATCTAAAGTGTTTGTCTCTTTAGATAAGACAAACTCTTTATCTTGTCCTTTTAGTATAATGACCAAAAGGACAAGATCATAGATATAACCAGATGAAAAGGTTTTCCTCCGCAGGGCTGCCGGGGGCTCTCTTAGAAATAGAGTGAGGAGCTCAGACAGACAGGAGGAGCTCGGAGTAGAGCTGTTGCTCCTCCATGTCGAATGTCGAGAGGAGCAGCTGAGGCTCGGGAATCTGCTCCAGAAGCCTCCTAGACTCCTCCCTGGAGAGGTGTTCCGGGCACGTCCCACAGAGATGACGCCCCAGGGAAGACTCAGGAGGGACTGTGGGTGTTTTCCAACTGCCAGGATCCTGGGCTTCTGAACCACTTTGGAGAGATCCACATTATCAGAGCTCTGCCAAGTGGTGTTCCAGTGCTTGACTCCTCCATTTGGCTCATTTACCAAGGATGCACCTGTGGATCCTTGGCCGCCTTGGAGCGCTTGAAATTGCCCACAATGCACTTCAACCTCATTTTTTGGAAACTTTATTAAAGCAGTAAAATGCATTTTATTAAAATAAACAGCATTACACATGAAAAAAATAAACACATATTTTGCTATGTTAGCCGCATGGCTTTAGATAACACTGTTATCAGATTGATCAGGACAGTTGCAGCACTGAGCAAAGAAGGGACTGGAGATGTTTTCGGCTGCGTATTTATTTATTTATTTAATGTCATCAGCTTAAAGGACTGGATAACATATGATTCACTTCATTACACATGTTTTAATGCATCTTGACACAAAAAACACCTCTGAACACTTTACATTTGTAGAAGCATTGATGTTTATTAGAACTCGATGTTTATCACATTTGATCTGGTCACGTGACATGGTGCAGTCACTCTAGGAGGTGCAGGACACTTGGATCTGCTTTAGAGGAGCCGACTTTGGAGGAGAGCTACAAAGTGGTCTTTGGAAGAAGGATCCTGGGAATTATATATGGTGAAAAACACCCTATGTCTTTTGGCTGGCCTGGGAACTCCTTGGGGTCCCCCTGGAAGAGCTTGAGGAAGTGTCTGGAGAGAGGGAGGTCTGTGAGTCATCCCTTAGGCTGCTGCCCCCACAATCTATCCCCAGATAAGAGGAAGAAAATGGATGGATGGAATATTAGGAGTAAGTCTACACGATGGCCAAATATATCAAGAATAGGACTAGACAATTGCTTAACAACAAACTGGAAAAATCCAAAGATGGAAGTGGAATTTGCAAACTATCCATTCATCCTTTCATCAGTTCATTTTTTTTACTGGGACAGGCACATTTTTAGTAGAGTCAGCCAGAGTTCTACGGCCAATCTGGTACAAAACAGATTACAGGTCAGTGATTGGTCAGCAGATTGTCCTGAACAACTGGCAAATAAAGAATAGTATTGCTTTAGTGTGTTTAGCCTGTTTCTTTTAGGCCACACAATATAATGGCCCCATTCCAGTCAGTCTTAAAATGTACAGTTCGATTGGCACCATTTGCTAAAGCTGCTATTCTTAATTACCCAGAATAACTTGCCAAATGACACCATTACGCTCCTGTGAAATTACCATTAGTATTCTTACAACGGCAGTACAAGGAACATACACACTGCAAAGCCTATTCCACTCATTTTTAGTCTTTTTTTAGATACATTTCATGATGGATAATGCACATTAAAGGGCCCATATAATACTATTTTCTGTTATAAAAAATATGCAGTTGTCCCTCGCTATATCATGGTTCTACTTTTGCAGTCTCGCTGTGTCACGAATATTTTTTTTGTGCAATTATGCATGCCTTTTTTTTTCAGCACATGAATGCGCATTGTGTTTCTCCCCGTGTCCTGATTGGATAAGGGACTGTAGAACATTGTCAATCAATTTCCTCTGTGCCGTGTCTCCTGTACAGTACAGAATGCATTCAGATGCCAAATTTACATAAATATTCGATCTCTAGTAGTGTGATTCTGAAGTGCTGTATGTTTGCGAGTTTTCTCCCCGACAAAACCCACAATGTCGACGAAAAGTTCTGCACCCACAAAGGCTCCTGCGGTCTCACCCAAAAGGCAGAGGAAGATGCTAATCATCCCACAAAAAGTTGGACTTCTGGGTGTCCCTAAAGCGCGATCCGGCGACGGCTGCTCTTACCTCCGTGAGGTGCAGAGCTGAGCCGGTCCTTTCTCCTGCAGTCACCTCCAAGCCCGTCCCGACAGTGAGTCCTGTTTCAGTTCTGGTTTAGTCCTGGGTTAGTTCTGGTTTAGTCTTGGTTCAGTCCGTGGCGTATGCAGCACAAAAGTTTGACATAATCTCAGGTTAACGGGCGGATGTGGTGCTGTACTGCGCGGGTGCGGGTCTCCAAAATGGACCCATGCAGGACTTTGCGCTGTAGGGCTCCAATAAATTAATCTTTGGTTCATACATAAAGAAGGAAAATAACAAAAGGACGATAGCAGCAATAAGTTTTAAGAAGGATGCAAAAAGGGTTGCACATGTCCTGTCTGAGAAAAGTGTATAAAGTGTGTGGTGAGGGGTTTTACAGCCTTAAAACAGATATAATAATTGTAAAAATAAAGCTGACTACTTCGCGGATTTCACCTATCACGGGTTATTCTTAGAATGTTACCCCCACGATGAAAACAAACCCGGAGTTGTGTTTTGTTTCATTCAACAACTCCAGGTATGTTTTTTAATGAGGTAACAAGATTCTAACATGGCTCAAATCTAACAAGACTTGCGCAATATAGGACCTTTATGAACATTTATGAACCTCTCTTTAATAATTATACAGTGTTTATGTGTGGCTACCTGTAGACTGGAGTGCACTCTTGTTTTAATGAAATGAAAGGCAATTAAATAAACATTATCTCATTACCATGGGGCGAGACAGTGGGTGGGGATGGTTGTGCTCAATTAAAAATCTGATCCTTTAAGTACAAGTTGTGTGGGCAGTGTGTTAATGAGTTTCCATAAATCAGGCAACGTCTAGTCATTCTAACACGATTTAGGAGTCTCTTCTCCAAATTTTCTCAAGGATATTTTGTACTACCCGCCATAGAAGATTTTGATGGTAAAAATACACATCCCAATAGCCCAATAGCTTTCATGAATGACAGGCGAAGGTTAGGTAAAGGTTGCGCAAGTAGTAACTATGGTAAAAGTAAGGATCAGTGTCCAGGAAATGAATTAAAGTCAGTGTGAAGTTTCAATTAAATGCTGAATTATCCTATGTTATTAGGTTCTTTTTTTAGACCAAGAGTTTGTTTTCATACATGACTAGCGGTCTTCCTCAGAGTGGTCACGTGATGTTGCTGTGACGTGTCCGGTCAGCTGATTTCTACAGGTTTTGGCGCTGTCTTCTTACTGATGGAGGTAGGACGACAGCGCCATCTGCAGTCCGACTTCCTCAGTACAGTATCCCAAGTGTGTGAGAGTAAAAAAGCCCCCTCATCCCAGTTTATAGTCCCATGGGCACGTTTCCGTATTTTGATTATCTTTTTAAGAACAGAATAGTGAGAAGGAAAGAGCGAAGGCGAAACACGAGCAACAAAACACAAAGCAGAATAAGACCAACTCGAATCGTCCCTTTCTGACCACTGTAAAAGAACTGGGACAGAGCAAACATCATCAGGACAGAGGAAAACAAACTTCGTCACTGGATTAAAGCTGACCGGACACGTCACAGCAACATCACGTGACCACTTGAGGAAGAGCGCTAGTGAGCAGTCCAAACTGTCAGGTATGAAAACAAACTCTTGGTCTGATAAAAGAACCTAATACCTCATTGGGCTGAATGATCCTGCTGCCAACTACGAACAATTTAGAATAATAAGAGTGAAAAACATAGCATATACTATAGCACAACACAATATACATTAGAAAATATAAAATACAATATCATACAATATAGTACAATATAGGACTGGGCAATGAAAGGAATCATACAACTGAGGATTCTTATGAAACATGTTCACTCCTGATTTACGTAGTTGCAGAACTGGGTTATTGTGCAATTAAACAACTGGTATTGTAAGAAATTTCAATCTAATTTAAAATCTAATTAAATCTTTATACAAATGCTATCGAAGGCAGTTGCAATTTCTTTAAAAATAGGATATGATCATAATGAATACGTAGTTTGAAAGATGAACAGTCCCCACTCTGACTTCAATTAAAATAGTAATCACCCAGTGAGTGCAAAAAAAATTGAGATTTTATTTTTTGGCTATATCTCCCAGGCTTTTTACAACGAAATGAAATGAAAAGAAATGAAATGAAATGAAGACTTAATATGGAGACATTCAGAGGTAGCCAGAACCAAGAGATGATTATGAGTGTAAGATGTTCCATCTCAATCATGACTCAATTATAAAAAGGGCAACTTAAACCCAGCCAACGCAGTCCCATCTGTCCTAAGCAGCATATTAAACCATGAGCCTGTTCATCTGTAACATCATCCACAGTCATACGCCCCCTCACACAGTCACAGTCCACACAACCACACAATAATGCCCAGCTATAGCCCGCTGTGTGGGCCGCAAGCGGGATTAAAGGGTCCTGATCTGTAGGGTCCTGTCACAAAAATTTTACACAGGTCTGTGAAGAGTGAGACTAATGTATACAAAGCCACAGAAGGTGTAGATGGGACTATGCCATCAAATGGACCGCTGCTATTAAGATGACTGTACGCTTCATGCCAAATATAGATCAATGTCATTTTGAATCAACAAGTGAAAACGTTTGATCCCAATTTTGAACATTGCATTTAAACATTAAATTAAAAGTGGGTAATTACAATTATTTAAGTATATTTATTTCACTAACTTGTTCCCAGTTATTGGAGTAGTTTTCAGACACCATGCCTTTACTTAAAGCCACGTAATGTAACTTTTTAGGCAAAATAAATAAGAATAAGGGCATGGTTTATTCATTTTGGCTCTGTTTATTGCACTGAAAACATCCATTCTTTACTTATATATCCACATATCTGACCTGGCCTGCTTGTTTCCATAAAAATGATGTTCCTCTGCCTATAATATTCCACAGAATTGCATAAAACATATCTTTCTGAAGAATTTTCTCAAGTGTGGATTTAACTTTCTGTTTCCATGGAATCATTTTGGCGACGTGCAAGAAGTGGTATATTATTTGTTTAAATAATATTAGGTATTTAAGTTACCACCCCACATTGAGACTTTTAATAACAAGTTTTTTGTTTAGCTAATCCACCTGTACCAATACCTAAAAAAGCAAAAGGAATTTTTAGATCATTTAAAAAATTTAATACAGTTTAAAAGTTCCCAGACTTCACCTGTTCCTATGGCCAGTTCATGGGACAGCGCAGGGACAATAGAAGACTGTACTACTGTACTGGGATGTCCCTGACAGGACCAGGACCAGGGTTCATGCCAGACTGTGGTTTGGACAGAGCAGGAAAAGGAGGTCTGGACACTGTCTATTTAGCCTTTCCATAGAAATAAACTTGAGCTGGTAATGTTGACTTTATTCATTCAGAGAGAGTGACAGTTACATAGAACAGACGAGTTATTAGTTAGAGACAGGTGCTGTTGGCAGGTGCTGTTGGCGGGTGCTGTTGGCTTACATGCTTTTCGGTCATGGTGTGAGAGGGCTGAACTCCTGGACTATGACTTAAATAAGTTCATTTTAGAGACAGTTCTGTATTACAAGTTAGGAAAACGTTTTATAGTTAAAGACCAGTTATAACACCAAGGCAAAGTTATGAGTCAGGTCTGTGGTGATGCAAGCTCACTCACATTAAGGACATGTTATTAAAGGTATGTTTGAGGAATAAATTGTGACAGTTTTAGATGAATATTGCGATTTAAAATGAGTAAATGATGAGCATAATGATGCATGCGTGTCATAGGTGTTTTCTCACTGACAGCATTTGCTGCGTACCAAACGTTCTATGCAAACCAAAAACTCTTAGACTACGTGCACACTGAAACGAATCCACGTATTACTGTATCACCGTGTCGTCTGTGTCCAGACACGTTGTTTCTGTGTCCGGGAGCCTTCCCTATCCACACAACTTTCAGCATATTTGTTTGCGTTTTACAGAAACAAAACCTAAAACGGCATGGCTAATTTGCATAAACTAAGCGCTCAAAAAATTGCTCGCTACTGTGCGCTGATGCGGTTTAGCTTCTGTCTGACTAAAGAACATGACTCAGTGGAATGTGAGTGTTCTTTCTGTGACAGAGGGGTGTTCTGCTAATGGTGAGTCTGTTCTGTGTTTCTGTCGTGTTGGAGATGGTTCATGTTAAACTTTTCAGTGATTATATATCTGCAGGTCTTACACATAGACCGCATAGACCATATATATGAATGGACATATATCCTATAGCCTCTTAGCGTTTTGGCGGTGAACTACTTCGTAGCACGTAGACCTACATCACCGTATCAGCGTCGTCAGGCGTCCACACAGTGCAGGATCAGATTCCTACTCAGATGAATTCATGGGAGCTGGCGACACCAGATCGTTCCATTTCTGGAGCCGTTTTCAATCGGGTTAGTGTGGACGAACACTGCATCCACAACGAAAACGATTCAAATACCTACTAGTGTGGATGGGGCCTTAGTTTGGTTCGCTTTCGTTGGTTTGAAAGCATCAATCGCACTCAGATCCACACACTTTTCCTTTGATGTGAAGTCAGGCGGACTGAAACCACCTCTTTTTGAGGTCTCGGTCCGCTTGACTCTGCACCAAATGCCAAACTCTGGTGAGGTCCTTTTGGTGAGAATGCAAACTTCGGTCCAAACCATAGACGGTAGGTCCAAACGAACTTTTTGAAATGCATCATGGGAGAGCAGTCTCGGTGTTTCAGATGAGAGGTTGTGCTGTTAGACTTTCTTTTACAAACTTGTTTAGTTTTTACAACCTCTTTACTGTAACTATAAAGTGTACTCTGTCATTATGGTAAGCTGTTGTCAAGGCAACAGAGATACTACTTGAGTATTACTTTTGGCCTATAACAGTTCATAAAGTTGAATCCTCTGCTGCTGTAGGTCTGTGTTAGCTTGTCTAAGGCAGAATTATTCCAAATGATCTATGACCTCCTGTGGGTCATATTTCTCTACATTATTCTCATTAGTGCACTTCAAAGTCTATAAAAGGTTTGTGCATTGTTTCCTAACTCAAACTCAGCTCATTTGATTTAGCTTTAGCCAATCCAAACTACGCAAGTCAGTTTTTATCACTACATTTAACAACATCGGACAATTTGCTCTGACATAAGAAAGAGAAAACCCCAAATTACACTGAAGTCTGGAGGATTGGGTTCGTCTGTGGCTTGGTTTGCCCTCAAAAGCATTTTCCACAGCTAAAGATGAAGCGATAGGAGGGTCCGCTAAACCCAAGTGGCTTTGGAAAACTTTGAAATGATTCACGGTCTGATATGATAATGTTCTTATTCTTGTTTGCCAGATTTATGCATCCCTAGAGTTTTTTAAATTCTAAGATCACAATGATGACAACAGAAGCAATTTTTGACTACTGAATATGTTAACATTGAAGCATGCATGGCACACTAAGAAGTTAAAATGGTAAAATGGACGACATGGAACATTTCAGGCTGGGGGATTGTCACCAGCTTGTCGCCATGTTTGGGTACCTTCATAAAAATGTTATTGCTTTGCCTATGATGTTCCACTGTACGGCATTAAGCCTTGTTTGCCATCTGCAATGAAAGCTTTGTGAGGAAAATTGATACTAGTTTGCAGCTGAAGCTCTGTTACTCAAATTAGACTTTATTTTCAACATTGTTTTAACACAATCTGACCATGAAGAACTGACAGGACCATGTGTCAGTTCATGTGAGGTTCAGCTGGGCGCTCTCGTTCATTTGGATACACATTTGTTTAAAATTATAACTGAATATTGTAGAGTAGCCCACTGGTCTGTGCACCATTTGTTCTTTTGAATTTCAAATGAATGAAAAACAATAAAATAGATAAACAGTTTACAGTTCATTATTCTGTTTTAGTGTCAAACAAAAAACAGATTTCAACCTCCATTTCCAATATTTCATAAAAAATTTATTTCAAATAACACCAATCAAAAAACAGTCTCGGTGCCCATTTCAGTTTTGATATTTTATTCTCTCTGGTTTATGTGCAGGGGAAGTTCTGCTGAGAGTTTATCGCCTCGCTGCTGCCTGTTTCTCATCATGGAGTGATGCCATCAAAGCCTTTACATCTCCACGGGGACAAGCAAGTAACAGACATTTTCTGGTGGAGGGCAGCAGAAAACGTACATAGTGCACCTTTAAGTGCATCAATGTAGTACAATGCTATACTTTGCTAAGATGGAGATAATAACAATTTCAATCCTATCCCCTGTAATGCTGCTTTTATGTCCTTTGACAAGACATGTCGCCCGCCTTGTCCTGGTTCACGTCTCACTGTTTAAGATCACGTTGATTCAGTTGTGTGGTTGGACTGCAGTTAGACTTTCAATTACAAATTTAGCTTTTACAACCCCTTTACTGTAACTGTAAACTGTACTCTGCCATTATGGTAAGATGTCGTCAAGGCAAAAAGCAATGTGCAGTGGAAGTTATGCTGAGAGTTTATCGCCTCGCTGCTACCTGTTTCTTGTCTTGGAGTTCAACAATGAATTTATAAGACGCGAAAGTAAACACGTCGCTATAAAAGAAGAGGACTGTTTGTCTTTAAAACTGCAATAATTTTTCAGGTCAGTCCTTCTAGCAGCAGAACTTCTGGGGCAAATAAACCAGAGAGAATAAAATATCAAAATTGAAATAGGCATGATGGCTGTTTTCTGACTGGTGTTATTTGAAATAAACTTTAAATTGAATATTAGAAAAAGAGACATAAATCTTGTTGTTTGTTGTTTGAGACTAAAAAGGAATAATGAAATAACAAACTGTTTTCCCATTTTATTGTTTTTCATTCTTCAATAAAATTCAAAAGAACAAATGGTATAAGGACCCCTACGCTGTTTAAAATTTAAATTAACATAGTTCAATACTTGAAACGTTTCTTAATAACGTCGACCATTAATTTACATTTTAAAAAAGAAAAAAGAACCGTTCAGGAACCAGTATCAAACAGTAGGTATCGTTAAAGTGGTTTTGAAAAAAATCTAACGGTACCCAGCCCCAGCTCTGTGGTGTTTTTATTTCACTATTTTGTCCCTAAATTAAGATATGAACATTTATAGCAGACTAATCCGGTGCCTGCTTTCCCTGAGGTCACTCCCGCTGGCGTTAGTTACGGGTTGATTGACAGCCAAATCTTCGGTGCAGCCAGGAAGAGCTCTTTGTTTTCTCACTCAGATTTCCAAATATGATCCCTGGTTGCGGATTGCTGTAACTGCCGGCCTCGATGAACTTCATTTGGATGGGTGATCTCTTTATACAGTCACTGGTTTAACTTGTTGTACCTCTGCAGTGTAAGAAGTGTGTACTCTATATAAGAAAGTAAGACGCTCGCGATCAAAGTTCAGTTATGATTTTAGTCGCATTTTAGTTTTAAATAAGCAATATCTGAAACTACTTAAAAGACCCCAGTCACACATCAGACGCTCTACACTATTTGTTATCTGTCAAAAATCCATGAATAAAGTATAAAATAAAGTCAGTGAATAGGAGTTAGATGGAACCACTCAGAAGATGAATGGTTTTGGAGAGCTGTAATTGTCGTCTTTTGTTGCTATAGCCCCGTGGTTTATTCTGGTGACATTTATTTACATATAAAGTGCCTACTTGTATTGAAGCTGTCATTTTCAAAGTACAAAATTCAGCTGGAGGTCATTCATTGTTTGTTTTTCCATTATTATTAATAGTCTCTGATGCCAAATACCCACTTAGCTGAGATCTATAGTGAGATAAAAAGTACTGTACTTTGGCATTATATATGTCACTGCACTTTATTTGGCTGGTGTACACATATTTCTCTGCAGTTCAAACATTTGTTGAATTTAGAGCCCATTTAATTCACAGTTCTGGCTTTGGGTTTGTCTTTGTTTAGAACTGGTATAGTAATTGTAGTCTTGTTTTAGAGCTAGTCTAAACCGAGAATATACATGGTTTTGATACAGGTGGTACTCAGAAGTATACAGATATGTACTTAAGTGGTACTTGGTCTGAAAAGCTACTGTACTTTTTGCTCACTTCAAAGTAAATTTGATCAAATGTGCATCAGTAGTCTGGTAGTTATATTGTCATAAAATAGCATAATACATTAAGTATGATTTAGGCTTAGTCACTTTTAACCTAACCTTTACCAGAGTCCTGCACGGGTCCATTTTTGGAGACCTGCACCCACCCGCGCAGTTCAGCAGCAGGCCCGCTCGTTAACCCGTGGTTACATGAAAGTTAAATCCACACCCTCCTGGACCTGTTAACATTCCACCCATTACCCGCCCATGCCCGTGATAAATTGGGGTCAGCCCATTAGCCCAGGACTAAACCAGGACTTGAACCTACACTGTGTTAATAATGGATTATAAATATATATGTGCCGCAACCACAGAGGCAATTGCCAGGACTGGACCAGGACTGGACCAGGACTGCATCAGGACTGAACCAGGTCTAAACCAGGTCAAAACCAGGGCTAAACCAGTGTCATTAGCAGAGATATATATATATGCCGAAACCGCCAAGCCAATCGCCAAAACTACCCCAGGAATGAACCAGGACTTACCCAGGACTAAATCAGTTCCATAAGCATAAATATATACACGCCGAAACCGCCAAGTCGATCGCCAGGACTACACCAGGAATAAACCAGGACTTAACCAGGACTTACCCAGGACTAAACCAGGACTTAAACCAGGACTAACCCAGGACTAAACCAGGACTTACCCAGGACTTACCCAGGACTAAACCAGGTCTAAACCAGGACTAAACCAGGAGCGCAGCCACCAAGCCTTTCACCTCCCTTTCACCCTTTCATCCTCGCGCCCTTTCTTTTCACCCTCTACACTGCAGACTTCAGACACAACACGGACAGCTGCGTCCTGCAGAAGTTCTCTGATGACTCTGCCATCATTGGCTTCATCAAGGATGATAATGATGTGGAGTACAGAGGACTAATACAGGACTTTGTGGACTGGTGTCAGCAGTACCACCTCATCATCAATGCAGGGAAGACCAAGGAGATGGTGGTGGACTTCCGCAGACACCACTCTACTGCCCCCTCAGTGAACATCCAGGGAAGGGACATTGAGAGAGTGGACTCATATAAGTACCTGGGTGTTCATCTGAACAATAAACTGGACTGGACTCACAACACAGATGCACTGTACAGGAAGGGCCAGAGCAGGCTCTATCTCCTGAGGAGACTCAGGTCTTTTGGAGTGGGGGGGCCACTCCTGAAGACCTTTTATGACTCTGTGGTGGCATCAGCCATCCTGTACGGTGTGGTCTGCTGGAGCAGCAGCATCACAGAGAGGGAGAGGAAGAAGCTGGACAAGGTCATCAAGAAGTCCAGCTCTGTCCTGGGCTGTCCTCTGGACTCAGTGCAGGAGGTGGGGGACAGGAGGGTCCTGACTAAGGTCACCTCTATGCTGGGCCATGAGTCTCACCCCCTGCAGGACGCTCTGTCTGCTCTGGAGAGCAGCTTCAGTGACAGACTGATTCACCCTCGCTGTGTGAAGGAGAGGTTTCGCAGGTCTTTCCTTCCTGCTGCTGTCAGACTTTACAACAAACACTGTTAACACTGAACATGTGCCAGTCAATTATATCCATGTGAAATTATTTTAAGTCTATTTTTAAATTATTTTTAAGCTATTATTTATTATCTGTGTTATCTTTTCCTGCTGTTCTGAAATTGCGCGTTGCAACACTGGAATTTCCCCACTGTGGGACTAATAAAGGCATATCTTATCTTATCTTATATCTTATCCACTGATGGGTGTCAGGGAATTTACCCTAAGACATCAAATTACATTAAATAAAGACACACCAGAAAGAGACGGTTAAAATGTATACTTGCGCAAGGAGAGTCGTGCCCACTGTCTGTCAGCTCCCTGACCGACTCTGCTCAACAACTCTCCAAGTCACACTTTTATTGAAAATCATGTCACAGATAAGCATACTTGATGACATACATTTCACATGTTATCTTATAACTAACAATCGTCAACTGAACCACCCTCCCATTTCACATTTGATTACATATCCCAAAGATAGACAATTTAGTAGTTCCCCAAGGCCTTCAGTTTTAACATAAGATGGGACAAACCCAGAATTGTTGGCGCCCATAGTAGATTAGCTTAATCTGTCAGTTGACATGTCATTCATATCTGCTGCTGGTATCATGTCCTGTACTTCCTGAACCAAAACAGACCCAAAGCAATGTTGATTACACCATGATTAATATTTAAATGATTCACCCTTTAAATGATTAATACTTTAGTGAAAGAATACATATATAAATGAGTAACACTTTAATGAGACTTTAATCAAAGAAATACATTTATATCATAGAATTCTCTAACAATGGGTTTTTTGTAATAAATACACTAAAGTCACTCTTTCAGCCTGGTCTGCCATCGTTCCAGGAAAAGACCGAGAAATGGCACTTGTTACTGACCTTTAGCCCTTAAAGTAGACCTATTATGTAAAAATTGACTTGTCAGAGCTTTTTAACCATATTATAGTATAGTACAAATGAAAAAAAAAAATTAAATTGACTGCTCACTAGCCTGATCTGCAGTTATCCATTGGAGGTGCTGACATCTACACAGCTCTTTGTTGTGATGACGGTTACAGGGATGTCAGCTCCCATTGAGCACCACAGTTTTCTAACGTAGATTTCAGCAGACTTGTTTCTTTTATTACATTGTCTTAAACGAATATTGCGATTTAAAATATCTGAATGATAACATAATGATCCACGGTTGTCATAGATTAGAAACAGCAGACGTAAGCACAACATGTCTTCTGTAATAATGATAAAGCCTAAATAATTCTACTAAACTATTTGTTAATTGTTGTTCATACTTTATTAACAGTAATTAACAAGTAGTTATTCCATTTCAATATGTTTTTCAGTTTACTTACCCCTTCCTGCAGTGCACTTACCACCCAGCAGGGGCCACTGTGAACATGCCCCTTCGACAACAGTCCATCTGTCAACCAACATAACTATAGAAGTGTAGGCCTGATTTTCTAACAGTATAGCTGACTTTATCTTTAAACACTTTTGCTTCGAGAGTGGGCGTATTTGTGTTACATAAAGGAAGCTCATTAAGAAAATGTCAAAAGTTGTTGCTTTGGTTTAACGGTAATTTTAATTTTAAAACGTTCTGAGTAAACCCACTTGTTTTTATGTATGATTTTCTAAAGAATTCTCAACATTTGAAAAACTGAAGTGCTGCTAGAAGTACTACAATGGCATTCAACAAAATAACTGTTATTAAAATACATCTTTTATATCCTTGTTTTTCTGCACATACGATCATAGAGTGGAGTGAAGATAAGAAGTTCAAGGCATTTTACTACAAATTTTCTTACTTACTTACTTACAAATTTCTATCGGCATTAGATTAATTTTGCTTTTTCTCACCATAGTATTTCCTGGTATTGGATCGAAACAGAATCACTGGCAAAATAACACAATCCATACTAATAACAGAAATCATCATCATCATCATCATCATCATCTTTATCATCTTTATTTTAGACTCATGGCCCATTTTTAAAACAGACAACAAATTAAACAATAACAACTTTACATCCTTTGTACAAGAACCAAATTTACACATAAGAGTAAAATCCCATTTACACTGAAATTAATCCGCGTATCACCATATTGGAAACGATCTCCGTCTACACACGTCATTTCTGTGTTCGCAATCCTTCCTTAACCACACAGCTTTGAGCTTATGTGTTTATGTTTACGTTTTACAGAAACAAAACTTAAAACCGCATGGCCAATTTGCATAAACTGAGTGCTCAAAACAGCTCCCTATTGTGCGCTGTTGCGGTTCAGCTTTTGTCGGACTAATGGTCACGACTCAGTGGAATATGTGTGTTCTTTCTGTGACAGAGGGGTGTTCTGCTAATGGTGAGTCTGTTCTGTGCTTCTATCACGTTGGAGAAGGTTCATGTTAAACTTTTCAGAGATTATATGTCTGCAGGATGTACGCATAGACCATATATATGAATATATGCTAGGCTCTTAGCGTTTTGGCAGTGAATTAGTGACTTCGCAGTGCATGGACCTACATCAACGTATCAGTGTTTTCAGGCGTCCACACAGTGCTGGATCAGATCCGTACTCAGATGAATTTGTGGGAGCTGGCGGCACCAGATTGTTCCATCTCTGGAGCCATTTTCAGTCGGATTAGTGTGGACGAACACTGCATCCACAACGAAAACTTGAGTATGTATTAGTGTAAACGTGGCCTATGTAATGTACTTATTGATCAAAAAATGTCCCAAAGAGAGCTTAACCCTATATTATGCTATTTTCCGATCTATGTTAGAATTCTTCTCTATCAAAAACATATCTGGAGTTGTGTTTTGTTTCATTCACATGTGGCAATACAGGAAGTGCTCCACTGTGTTTTTTAAACTCCATACACAATCACTAGAATCATTTGGATAATTTCAACCTAGGAATTGCCAATCTCTACTGAACCTAAATTAAAAAGTAGCTGTGTAAATTCTTGCTGACATCATAATATAACATAATTATAACATAACAGAGCATTTTGAGCTTTGGAGATGTAAACCGACTAATAAAGGGTTACACAAAAACGTGTGAATGAAGCTCTCAAGAGTCAATTTTGTGTAATATAGGACCTTTAAAAACATTGCAGCTCACATCCTCCCCCTTCTTGTCGCAGTTGTAACAGTATTGCGGATGAGAGAGGCTATAGCTGTATACGCAGTCATTTTCACAGCCGCATTGGAGCTATACACTGCAGATGCTTCATGCTATCACATCTGAACACAGCTAATGTCCCATAACACAGGCAGGTGTGAGGGAGGCTGCAGAGACACGGGAGTTTAATGGATCAGAAACTGCAACAAGAAAATCGCTCTGGTCCGAGTACTGCACTGCCATTCACAAAAGTGCAAAATACTCGCAAAACTGACCATCATTTGTCAAGGGGTAATTTCAGCGTTTCACAGTGTTGGACCTGGTTTTTGGCATGTTTTGTTAAAAGACGGGGTATTATACAAAGTCTTTTTTTTTTTTTTTTTTTTGGAGCTTTCTACCATCTTATAACCTCGTTCCCTCAACAAAATCATGTCTGAAGAGGTTTTAGATGTCATCCATGCATGTTTTGAGTAATTTAGTGATCTCTCCCGGGCTCTATTTGAACCCTTCTTATGGTTAGCTGTACAATTTTGTCCAATGCTCAGCCCATAACTCCAAGTCCATCCAGGCTCCCACAGGATAAATCTCCATAAATGCATGATGCAAAACTGTACAGAACAACGTGACAAACCTGATGTGATGTGCAGTAGTTTAAAGGGACAGTCTGGAATTTTGGACATAGGACCTCATTTCCTCGTGAGCCAGAGTGTTGGAGACGTGTGGAGACACTTTTTTAAAAATATTCCATCCTGTTCTTGTATTTGCAGAAGTCGCTGGTGCTAGGCTAGTGCATGTCAATGGCCATAGTTAGCCTGCCATTAAAAACAGTCTTACCCACTCCACAAAACACCCGAAACAAATCTATTATAACACCAGACTGTCGATGTAAATGTTCGAATAATGTTTGAAATAAAACTAACCTTGCATCGCATGAATTGTTGCATGTTGAAGGGCTATTTTCTCAGCAGAAGCAGAATTTCACTTTGCCAGTAAGGTAGGTGCTAGGTGATATCAGTCCGCCGCTGCCGAGCTTTCTATCAAGAAGTACAACTCAGTGCTTTTGCTCAGAAATCCTTCAAATGCAAGGTTGGTTTGACACAGACATTTACATCGACAGTCTGGCATAATAATAGATTGTCTTCGGGTGCTTTATGGACTGTGTAAGACTATTTTTAGTGGCAGGCTAACTATGGCCATTGACATGCACTAGCCTAGCACCAGCAACCTCTGCAAATACAAGGAATATTTTAAAGTGTCTCCACATGTCTCCATATCTCTGGCTAAGTAGGAAATGAGGTCCTTTGTCCAAAATTGTGGACTGTCCCTTTAATAAGCAGAAATGCACACCAATTGTAATGTAATTGCGCTCTGAAGGGTGAATGACTCAGTGTGGAGAGTAAAGGGAAAGGAGACTCAGAGCATCAAATTAATACGTTGTTTCCAGCAAAAGTGATCTAAATATGTCATGTGTTAGCAATTAATACAGCATCGAAGTAAAAGACCCTGCCTTGAAGTGATTTTTAAGTCTTGGTTTCAGAGAAATGAGGCAATCATTGAACCAAAACACAGGATGGGTAATGACCAATTCTTCTCTTTTTTAACCAGATGCCCTCCGTGACACACTACACACTGATTGACCATAGTTTTAACGTTTGCTCAACACATTTTTGAGCCTTGAGCCACATTTTGAAATCTATCTTAATCTATTCTGTGAAAATTAAATATTTATGTTTCAATCACTATTACTGTATTTTTCAGACTATAAGGCGCCCCGGATTATAAGGCACAATATCAATAATGCTGAATTCTCTCATCTATTTTCATACATGAGAAGCACTGGATTATAAGGCCATTAAGCAAAACAAACGGACGACACTTGAGACTGATCCCTTAGCCCAGGCATCCACGATCCATTGGCAGATCGTGGCTGTAACTCGCCCGATGTTGTGCCTCCCTGTCTTGGTGAATGTGCATTATGAATGTGAATGCAGGAGGACAATTAAAATTTTTTGTTTTGTTTTGGGTTTTTTTATTTCCTAGTGGACGACTAAATATACATTGAGTAATAATGCATTTAATGCAGCTTTGTGCACATTTGTTTGAGTTTTACAGAAACAAAACTTAAAGCTCGTGGTTAAACTAGAAGCACTGAAAAAACAGCTCTCTCCTTGTGCGCTGATGCAGTTCAGCTTCTGTTGGACTAATAGACATGACTCAATGGAATATTTGTGTTCTTTGTGTGATGAAGGCGACATGGTGACGGCAGCAGTGTGCGTTGAGTTGACGCAGAACTATACTTCGAGCTTTAGGCCGTGAGGCTCCTGACTACAGTAGCCTTAATGCTCTGACAATCCATCAAGCGGTGAGGTTACCAAAGTTGTACTAAAACATTCTGACAGATTTTTGAGCGCCGTGTACCACCTAAAATCGCTTTGAGGTCAGTAAACACAACCACAATTAGTAAGGCTCACCGGATTATAAGGCGCACTGTCGATTTTTGAGAAAATTAAAGGATTTTAAGTGCGCCTTATAGTCCAAAAATATGGTATTTTATATTGTTCCTCTCACTAGTCTCCATGGCTTGCTGGAGATGGGGCCATTACAGTTTAAAGGGTCTATATTATGCTATTTTATGATCTCAGTTATAATGTCCATAGCTGTAGTTGTGTTTTATTTCATTCACACGTTTAACTCCCAAACCCTGCATAGTTAGGCTGAGTTCTTCTCTCAAACAGAAAACACTCCTTGTGATGTCATGTGAGGCAGAACAGAGCATTTTGAGCTTTGCAGATGTAGACAGACTAATGATAAAGGATTACTCAAACATGTGTGAATGAAACAAAACACAACTCCATGTTTTTGATGAGGTAACAACATTATAACACGGCTTAAAGCTCACGAGTCTATTTTGCGTAATGTAAGACCTTTAAACCTGCATTTTCTCCCCATAACAAGCCAAAGAAAGTGTTTACTGGGTGTTTACTGCCCAATGGAAAAACCTCACATCTTGTATCTCACTGTTTACAAGAGCACTCCAAAGCTATTGTCTGTGCGGTAATTTATTTAGGCTTGAAAGTCCAAGTTAGTTACACAGCGAAGCAGAGGACACATGACAGTCTGTTTATAA
Organism: Boleophthalmus pectinirostris; assembly: GCF_026225935.1. Lineage (NCBI taxonomy): Eukaryota > Metazoa > Chordata > Actinopteri > Gobiiformes > Gobiidae > Boleophthalmus > Boleophthalmus pectinirostris. The sequence goes on from NW_026571175.1 coordinate 9,817,557, forward strand.
TGGAAATAGTGGCGAACGTGGTCAAATGTGTAAAAGCTATTTGAATACACAGGCACTCCCTTAAAAACAATTGACATCAGTGTTTATAATTCTCAAAGGGACGTTAATGGAGAAACTGAGCGGTGTATATATAAATAAAAGTTAGTAAGTATTTTGGACGTGGCATTGGATGTGCAGTCAATATAAATTATGATGCTGGGCTAAGGCGGCACTATGTAACTTTTCTGGTGCAGGGTATGGCGTCCTGCAGGTTTCTATGAAGATGGTATTACTGAAATGTCATACAGTGTGGTATTACGCTTTTGTATTTCCATGTAGACAACAAAGATACAAGTTAAAGATTCTATATTACGCAAAAAATGACTCTTGTGAGCTTTAAGCCATGTTATAATCTTGTTACCTCATCAAAAACAAATCTGGAGTTGGTGTATTAGTGTGTATTAGTCTGTCTATATCTCCAAAGCTCAAAATGCTCTGTTCCACCTTGTGATGCCATGAAGTGGTAGTTTTCATGTTCATAGCTCCTTTTACCTTTTGTAGAGATTGGGAATTCCAGGGCTGAACTTATCCGAATGATTCTAGCGAAGGTGTATGGAGTTTAAAAATAAACTGAAGCACTTCCTGTATTACCGCATGATAGGGCTGAACAATCTATCATTTTGGGCCAAAAATCTCGATTTCAGACAACACGATTTTGGAAGCGTCAAAGCCACGTTTTGTTTAGTTTTTTGCAGTGCTACTAAAGCCCAATTTATGGATTTATAGAATTGTATCGAGGTCTATTTGCCGCGAAGTAATTTACCGCCGCAAAGTGAGGAGGCTAGGATTTAAAACTGGTGTTTATGTAAAGTTTAACATGAACTATCTCCAATGTGACAGAAGCACAGAACAGACTCACCATCATCAGCACATCCTCTGTCACAGGGAGAACAGTCATATTCTACTGAGTCGTGTCCTTTAGTCTGACAGAAGCTGAACCAAATCAGTGCACAAGGAAAGAACTGTTTTGTTCAGAGCTTATAATTTATGCAAATGAGCCATGTGGTTTTAAGTTTAATTTCTTTAAAATGTAATCAAATCTGCACAAAGCTGCATTAAATCCATTATTACTTAATGTAGACTGAAAGAAAGGATAGCAGAGTACAGGAAATGTATTTAGAGCGGTAGCAAAGTTGGGCTTTATGGTCCAGCGTCAAATCATCAGTGCAGGACTCAGGTATGATGTAAGTTTCTGTGATGTTTGCAAATATTCATGTGCACTGAAACTTGATTTGAAAAAAATTGTGGATGCAATCGAAATTGCAATATCTGTCAGAAAAATCACAATTCATTTTTTTCTTAAAATCGTTCAGCCCTTCCACATGACATCATAAGGTGGAACAGAGTGTTTTCTGTTTGAGAGAAGAGTGAAGCTTAAATATGCAGGAAACAAAACACAACTCCAGGTATGATTTCGATGAGGAAACGATAATATGGGCCCTTTAAAAGTCAGGTCTGTGTAGGCGACCCCGCTCATGTATTTTATGTTTAGCGTTTTTACAGATGCTCAAAGACGCAGCTATTAATTTAGCTCTGACACAAACTCTTATGTAAACACAACTGCCCGGAGAAATTAATCTACAAGCTCCCTGTTGAGTATAAAATGTCAGGATTTTAAAGCAGACCTATTATGCAAAATCTACTTTTCAGAGCTTTTAACCATGTTATAGTTGTTTCCACTCATCATTTACTCACCTGAAGTTGTGTTTGGAGTGATTTGTGTACTTACTTAGTTCTCCAATGAAATGTTCATAAACTGGCGATTTGTGTAGGATTTTGCAGTGTTGCATTTTGATACAAATGATAAAAAAATCTACTTACTGCTCTTTGTTGTGATGGTGTTTACAGTCACACAGTTTTCTAACATGGAATTCAGCAGATTTGTTTCTTTATTAAGTTGTTTTGGGTGAATATTGTGATATAAATTGATCCATCAGATGTTCTGGATTATAACTAAACAGCAGATATAAAACAAAATACTGTATTATATTACAAAAAGACATGACTTCAGGAATGGAGTCTAACACGATCAATATTCAAACCACATGTATTATTTTATTCTATACAAAAAAGACCTATGCTGCAACTATAGGACATGACCCAAGTTTTCAAACCGGACTGGACTTTCGGGACTTGGAACAAAATCTTTACGACCAACTGGAGACCTAATAAAATACTCCTCTATCTTCCTCAGGGGAGTTATAAACAAACGTTTCCAAACCAAAATGGCTGCCTCTGCGTCTGCTTGGCCTGATCACCGTGATGAAATCAGTGAGCAATCCCAGACCAATCCCGGAGAGGAGCCGAGAGCCACCCACATCCACTCGAGTCCACACACACAGAAGACTGGAGTATTAGGGACGTCACAGTGGATAAAGGTGGTGTCACTCATACGATATACTCGAGTAGGCTGCTCCACTATTCTCTGCACTGGAGATAGCTGGTCTGGCTCATGACGATGGGTGAGTAATAGTGTTCATTTTGTTGAATAAAATATTTGCGTCATAATCTTCGTTACTATCATTTTTGCCTACTAAAACTGAATAAAAACGAAATAAACAGTAATCATAGACTGAAACTGTGACTAAAGAAGTTAAAGAAGTGATGAAAGAAGTATTCAGTTTTGTTACTTAAGTACAGATCCCAGAGCAAAAAAATACTCATCATCAATTTAAAGGTTGTATGGAGGATTTTTTTTTGTTTCAAGTTGTCAATTGTTGTCAATGATAGCATTATAGAGGTGCAGTAGCCTTGTAATTATGATGACCAAAAAAAAAGAGAATAAAAATTCATCAACTCTGGACGTGGTGGGGCTAAACATTTGCCAATAGATAACGACACTGCCTCGTTATCTGTTAGCTGACAGGCTGTCAATCAATCTCCCTACGTTTCTAGCGTAACTGACTTGCCTGCGTGCCGCCGGTACGTGGTTTACGTACGCCTGTCACGCAGTCCACAGACGCAAGACGCACAGACGCTGTTTACTCCACCAACACAACAGTTCTTAGCGGCTTTTTTTGACCTATATCTTCCTCGCAGTTCGCACAAAGTTTGTTGCAATGGCGACAAGAATCCAGGAGCAGTTAGCCGCAAAAGAAAGTCCGTTTTTGAGGTCGCTGAAAGAAGAAGACAAGGGGAAAAGCAGCAAAGCCAAACTAAGGTGATTCTTGAAGATTCATTCCAGCGATGGCGCGACTGAAGCAGACGCAGGGTCTAAAGACTGACGCACTGGTCGCCAAATTACTCCTGGACAGGTCACTTCTGCTTATTATGAAAACGTACTTTATTTCCAAGAGCTAGACAAACGTTTTTCAGGACACGAAAGCGATATCCTATGTCTGAAAATATAATTTTCAAGACAAAGAAAGAGTCCGCTTGCTGCTGCGTGTTGTGTTCATTCGCACTGAATCTCCGCGCACTCTTCTCTGCACCCCTTTCCTGCTCCTGTCCCCGCTGCCCGATCCGCTCTTCCCCCTGCTCCTCACTTCTCCGGGCACGGAATCTCCCCTCTCCTCTCTCCCTCTCCTCTCTCCCTGCTCCGCTCTTCTCCCTGCTCCTCACTTCTCGTCCGCGAACGAAATGTCCGCACACCCGCTCCCCCCGCTCCTCACTTCTCCATCTTGCCTAACCAACACTGTAGTTAGTTGTTTACAAGTCATGTGCAGCACCGGCTGTAAACAAACCTGTTTCTGGCGTAAAGAGGAGGCGGGAGAAGGTGTTTCTACGTAGGAGCTGTAGGGGAGGGGGGGCGGTTTCACGCATGCGCAACATTTGAAAAAGGACAAACAGTCGCTGGATTTCTCGTTCCTTGGAAAATCCTCTATACAACCTTTAAGTAAAAGTATTCAAATATCTGTTTAAAAAAGTACTTAAAGAGTAAAAAGTAAAAGTATTTTGTGCATATTTTAAGGTCTAATAAGATTTTTTTCTATGCTGAATATTTCTGAGTTGTTTTTAATTTCGTATATTCTAGTTTGCTCGAACGACAAATGTGTTAAAAATAAGCCCCTCAGTTTTTTCAGCAGGTCTTACACAATAATAAAAAAAAGTACTTTTAGTTTTCAGTCCTGGTCAAACATGTAGTGGAGTAGAAAGTATAGTTATCTGCTCTTAAATGTAGTGAAGTAAAAGTAATAATCAATCAAAGTAAAGTACAGTAAGTTTTTTTTTTTTTTTTAAACTTAAGTACAATACTTTACTACTTTTATTTTGTTACGCTCCACAGTTGGTTAGGGGTTAGGGCAGGGTTAGGATCAAGGTCAGGGTCATGGTTAGGGTTTCAGTTTTAGGGTTAGGGTAAGGTTAAGAGGTATTTTTGTCAACTAAAACTACAGATATTTTGATTTAAATAATAAAGACCAAACGTGACAGAATGAGGGAAACAAGGCAAGACTAGATACAAGGTCCAAGTTTTCAATCCCAGAGCCTCAAACCAAACCGTAAACCAACTCAACGTCCAAGAAACAAGAAACTGTACATGTCCTTAAAAATCGAGTATTCTGCAAAACTGATTCTTTCTACTCTGTTATAATTATATTTCCTCATCTAAAACATGTCTGAAGAGGTTTTAAAGGTTGTATAGAGGATTTTTTTAATGGAAGAGAAATACAGCAACAGTCCTTGTGCGCGTTCAGAATTACTGTTGAAGTTTCCTGTCTAGAGGTAATTCAGCGACCGATGCGTCAGTTTTTAGAGCCTTCGTCTGCTTCGGTCGCGCCATCGCTGGACGAGATCTCCAAGAATCACCTCAGTTTGGCTTTGCTCCTTTTCCTCTTCTCTTCTTCTTTCAGCGACCTCAAAAACGGACTTTCTTTTGCGGTGAACCGGTCGTGGATTCTCGTCCGCCGTCGCGACAAACTTTGTGCGAAATGCGAGGAAGCGACAGTTCGAAAAAGCCTCTAAGAACCGCTGCGTAAACCACGTAATCCCCGCGCTCCGACGAGTCAGTTACACTAGGGAGTTTGATTGACAACCCAACAGCCAATAGAAAATGAGGGAGCCTCGTTTTCTATTGGCTGATGTTTATCTGGCCTCAACACGTCCACAGTTGATAGATTTTCTTTCTTTTTTTTTTTGGTCATCATAATTACAAAGCTGCTGCGTCTCTGTAATGGTATTTTAATCTTTCACTGACAGTTTGAAAGTAAAAAAAATCCTCCATACAACCTTTAAATGTTATCCATGCGTGTGTTCAAGATATTTTTGAGCTATAAATGGTAAACTGTCACCTTTTTTATACAGTGCTTTTCCATCTTCAAGGCACTCAAAGCTCTTAGTCCAATAAGGTTAATTTGGTCTTCTGATATTTTATGTTATGTTATTAGGTTCTTTTTTCAGACCAAGAGTTTGTTTTCATACCTGACAGTTTGGACTGCTCACTAGCGCTCTTCCTCAGGGTGGTCACATGATGTTGCTGTGACGTGTCCGATCAGCTGATTTATACAGGTTTGACTGTAAACCAGAATGAGAGTCCTTTTTTTTTACTTTCACACACTTGGAATACTGTCCCAAAGAAGTCGGACTGCAGATGGCGCTGTCATCCTGCCTCCACCGGTAGGAAGACAGCGCCAAAACCTGTATAAATCAGCTGACCGGACACAGCAACATCACGTGACCACTCTGAGGAAGAGCGCTAGTGAGCAGTCATAACTGTCAGATATGAAAACAAACTCTTGGTCTGAAAAAAGAACATAATAACATACAATAGCGAAAGTCCAAATGAACCTCACTGGACTAAGAAAAGGACTATATAAAAAGGTGACAGTTTACCAGTTATTGTTTAGTACCTTGAACACATGCATGAATAACATTTAAAACTGAAACTGTCAGGTATAAGAACAAACAAGAACCTAATACCTCAAAGTTCTTTACATCAAGGAACCACTTACACACATTCATACGCCAGTGTATGCAGATGCCGGGTATGAGGTCGGTTACATGTCTTGCTCAAGGACACTGACAGCATTCATCTGTGGGAGCTGGAATCGGTCTGCCAACTTCAGTGGATCAAGAACCAACTGTGCTACTGTCGCACCAAGAAAACAAAACTGTAACGTGCCATATATATGTAGTTAAATATCCAACTGTGGAACATCCCAGGAAAAAAAAATGCATGTCGTTGCAAACTTTTATTAGTTATATGGTCTTCAGTTTTCAAGAGTTCAACGTTTTGAAGTTTTAACTCACTTTCACCATTTAACTTTTGACAAACTACAGCACTACCGATCAAAATGTTACGTTACTTTTTGCTTTCTTGTTTATCATAGTTGACACCAATTCACTGTGACCAAGGCTTCTATTGGCACGTCTGCTTCCTCTTCTGCAGACTTGTATCTCATTTAAGGTGTGTTTATTTCCTGTGTATCGTCAGCATTTGAATGAGTCGTATTTAGCGGGTACGCCGATACATAAGTGGTAAAATAATGAGACAGATGGAGCTGGGAGATCACCTGAATGAGAATATTTGTATAATTATGTTGCATCCTCTCAGTTCTTGTGCTGAGTCAACCAGGATCAGCCATTAAACCAATTATGAGCTTTCACTCACTCAGATACAGGTCTAATGTCGCGGTGATGAAAGAGATACGAGCTCCTGAATATTTTAATGGGAAGAAAAGAGTTGATAGAAGTTTGATTACACAGATGGTGAAAAATATGTCTATTAGGGGAGACACAATTTCCGAGATGAGATAAGACATAAGATTGGGTGCACGAGAATGAGACAAGATGAGATTTTGACTTTGTTTATGATAAATAAACTGTGCCTTCAGTTGATCATTTTGATTTGTGTCATATTTTTGCTGTCGTTGTAGCACTGCTTTTTGCAACCACAGCTTCTCGGCTCGTAAATGTAACGTGCCAGCAAGTCCTTTTTGTCCAATCCAGATGTAAACACATGAAAACAAATATCAATGCTGTCTGTCTGTATGTCTATCTATCTGTCTGTCTGTCCGTCCGTCTATCCATCCATCCATCCATCCATCTATCAGTCCATTTAGCTGTCTGTATGTCTGTCTATCTATCTATCTATCTATCTACACAGCAAAAAGCGGAGTGCTAAAATTGACTCTCACAGAATCAATTTTAACATTTTCTCAGAGTTTATATGAGTCCAATCTGTTCTAGAGTTCATTTAACATTTTTGGAAATGTTAATTAAGTAACACTGGACCAAAGTTCCTGTTTAACCCCGAAATCCAAAGTTAAATTCACGTCTTGAGAGTAAACAGATAACACTTTGTAGAGTTATTCTGATTTAGCTAAAGAACACACAGAGGCGTTTTATTTTATTTTTACTTTATTTTAGTTCATTTAAGATGAAATTATGTACAAAACTGGTTCAAACTGGTCTTGGAAGTGGTGAATGGGAGGAGCCAAATTAACACTAAGAGAAGCTGAATTAAAACTAGAGGAAGTTGAATTAACCTCAACCACATCAACTCTGGCAAATAACCCCAACTCAAACCCCCATTTAACTTTCAAATAGTTAAAATAACATTTTTGGTGTTAAAAACAACTCTGAAATATTTTACCCTAAAATTTTAACCCTCCAGTTTTTGCTGTGTATCTATCTGTTCATTTGTATGTATCCATCCATCAATCTGTCTTTATTTATGATCTGTTTTTATGCCTGTCCAGCTATGTCTGTCTGTCTATCCATCCATCTGTCTATCTATCCATCCATTTATCTGTATCTCTATCTGTCTGTCTGTCTGTCTGTCTGTCCTTCCATCCGTTTATCCATCTATCATCTATCTCTCTATTAGGGATGGGCATTCGATGAAATTTTCTTAATCGATCGTCGGAAGAATTAACGATCGATTATCGATTAATCATTAACGTTTTTATATTAAAATGATCATCATTATTATTACTATCTGCACTACTAATCTGCATAAATAAATTCAACTTTACGAAATATAAACCGTAACCACTCTAGAGCCACATCAGTCCGTTTGACATTATTAATTATTAATGTGTTTAATTCAGTTTTGCGCAACTCTCACAGAAACGAAACTTAAAACCGCATCGCTAATTTGCATAAACTAAGCGAAGATAAAACTACAGCTCTTGTGCGCTGATGCGGTCAATTTCTGTCGGATTAAAAGACATGACTCAGTGGAATACAGGTTAGTGTGACCATATTTGTGTTTGTCAAAACCAGGACACCGTACGGGGGAGGGAGGTTGGGACTCGTCATCGACATTGCGCGACTCTCACCTGGTAAAACTTTTTCCCACTGGACACCGAAACATATGTGCTGCTTTGTACACTGTGCACATGGACTCACACTTGTCCCGAACGCAACGGAAAGCGTGGAATTTCTTGTACAAATCATCGTTAAATACGCATTTGTGCTTCGGTACGCTGCAGACTGACCGAACTGTTTGTGTTTGCTCGCTCCTTCTGAGTGCAGAGAGACACATGTACAGACCCCTGTTTGGTCACGCTACACACATCAACCTACATTCGGTTTGTCGATTAAAATGAACGTAATCGATGAAATTCTTAATGATCAATTATCGATTAATCGACTAATCATGCCCATCCCTACTCTCTATCCATCCATTCATCTGTCTGTATGTCTGTCTATCTATCTATTTATGTGTCTGTCCATCTGTCCGTCCATCTGTCTATCCATTCATCTGTTCATCTATCTGTCTGTCTGTCAATCTATCTATCCATCCATCCATCAGTCTATCTGTCCATTTATCTGTCTGTACATCTATCTATTTATTTATTTGTCTGTATGTCTATTTATCTGTCTATCCATCCATCCATTTATCTATCTATCATCTATCTATCCATCTGTCTATCAATTTATCTGTCCGTAAGTCTATCTAGCTATCTATCTGTCTGAATGTCTATCTATCTATCCATCCATCCATCCATCCATCTATCTATCTGTGTGCGTCCTCAGTGTGAGTTTGTAATGCTCGTCAAACCCGTCAGGAATAAAAAATGAAGTGGCGACAGGAGCATAATCCATCTGAACTCCATCACTGTCTCTACTTCCTCACTGTCCAAAACTGACACCGCTCTTTTTTTCACATCACTCTTTTTTGTTCTGGTTTGAAAAGACAGACGGAGAAATTGCACAACTGTACCAAGGACACTTCCATCTCCGTCACTATGATCTGTTCTATGTCATCAGAGGTATAATACTCCCTACAATGGACTTGAATGAACAATACTAACACAGTGTCTTGAGAAATGGAAGAGTGGAAATGGAAATAGTTATTGTAAAAAAGTTTGGTAATTTGGACAAGGTTTAAAAAAAAAAGAGAGGGAGAAAGAAAAGAATAAACAGGAAATCGGTGTAGTAGTTTTAGTAGCTCGCTGATGTAGAACAATTTAAAGTAAGTAGAGTATTTTTCTTACAAATGTGCAATGGATATATAAAATGTCTGATGATTCATTTTTAGTGCCTGTGAGCATTTTATTTCTTTTTTTATTTGAGCAAAATTGGAGGAGGACTGTAAAGATGCACATAACTTCACACAAGTACTATTTCAGTATTTGACTTTTCCAATATGGCGTCCCAAGTGTTGCTATTCTTTCTGCTGAGACAACAGAGCCTGGGATCTGGCAGACCTTTAATGTTTTATTTCTACAGTATCTTTTCCTCCTCTCAAAACACTTCGCTCCCCCCTCAGCACCAGCTTATGTTATGAGAAATGTGAGACTGTTATGTTTTATGATCCGCAATCTGCTTTTTATTGACAATAGGCGAAACTCAGAGAAGAAATAGCAAGTTAAATGAGGCTGAAAACAATAGCTGACTACATCAAAGTCAGTCGGCTTGTTGTTAAAGCTGTACCATGTAATTTTTATGGTGGGGGTCTGCTTCCTGTTGTCTCCATGGCTATTGATGTGCCTGAAATGCTCCTCGGTATAGCATTAAACATATCTATCTGTTAGGGGTGTAACGGTACATGTATTCGTGCCGAACTGTTTCGGTACGGGACGTTTGGTTCTATGGGCTGTGCACGAGTGAGTTTGGGCAATTTATGTGTGTTTACATTCCACCACTACATGTGCAGGTACATGGAAGGCTCAGCTCTTTAATATTCACCATGGAACTCGTCCGTGATTGGGGTGGCAGTGTTTCCCGCACAGTGTTGGGGAGTAACAGATTACATGTACCGGCGTTACGTAATCAGAGTACAAATTATGAGTATTCAGTTACAATTACTGTTTCAGTGAGTGGTAATTGGATTACAGTTACTTTGTTGAAATAAATGGATTACATGGTGGTATTTTCCTGTTTTCACATTTTGGGTGAAACCAGGACTAAAAGCAGGACTAAACCAGGACTAAAACCAGATCTAAACCAGGTCTAAACTAGGATTAAACCAGGTCTAAACTAGGACTAAACCAGGTCTTAAACCAGGACTAAAACCAGGACTAAACAAGGACTAAACCAGGACTAAAACCAGGTCTAAACCAGGTCTAAACCAAGGACTAAACCAGGATTAAACCAGGTCTAAACCAGGTCTAAAACCGGGACTAAACCAGATCTAAAACCAGGACTAAAACCAGGACGAAACCAGGTCTAAAACCAGGACTAAACCAGGTCTAACCAGTATGACACCAAACAGTAGGGTGGACATAATTTAAAGCAGCAGTGATCTCATATAAAAATCATTTCTCTATCAATAATATTTTTAATACAGTTAATTAAAGACTGGGCTTTTTATTGTCTTTAACTAGACTTAAGATCCTTGTCTTTGCTTCTCTACAGCAAACAGCTGCCTGTTCATGGAGACTTGACTCAACAGCCAATTTGAACAACAAACAAGAATTTTCAGGATGCGGTTGCCACATGTAGTTTTAAAAAGCAAGACAATATCAAGTAATCCAATGTATTCAGATTACATTACTCACTTTAAGTAATTTAATGGATTACGTTACAAGATACATTTTATGTATGTAATCTGTAATCTGTAGGGGATTACATTTTAAAAGTAACCTTCCCAACACTGTTCCCGCAGCACTTTACAGTTAGGGTGGCCGCCTTGACGACAATTGCATCCTGCTCCTCATTTGCGCCTTTTGCCTGGATGGAATCCCCCCACCATACCCCTCCATACCCATGACCTCTGTCCTTATCGAAAGTGTATTTTCAACCGCTGGGGACATTGGAACTGGCAGCAGATCCGCACTTACTGCAGACGATATGGACAAGTTGTTTTTTTCTGGCCAAAAATATGAAGACTGAGTAAAACTTTAGGCTAGAACTGATAGTGCTGAGATTAACTTTTTGGAAGTTTTGGAATTTATATTTTATAATATTTCATACATTTGTTGCTTATTTGAGAATATTTTATTTAACGTATTAGTATTAACAAGCAGCATTGCATTTATTTTATTTTCCTGTTTGTATATTGTTAAAACAAATTGTTGGTTTAATACACACACATAAACAACAAGCAAATACTTCAATAGTCGGGGCGGCAGTAGGTCAGTTGGTAGAGCATTCGCCCACTGATCTGAAGGTTGGCGGTTCGATTCCAGCTCTCGACATAAACACCACAGGTTGAGTGGTCAGATCCACTGACCCACAGGTTGGCTGGTGTGATTCCAGCTCCCCCAGATGAATGCTGTTGTTGTGTCCTTGGGCAAGACACTTAACCCACCTTGCCCACAGTGTCTGCGTACACGTGTGTGAATGGGTGAGTTGTTCCTTGTTGTAAAGCGCTTTGAGTGCCTTGAAGGTGGAAAAGCGCTGTAGAAAAATGTGACCATTTTACCATTACTGTGCCGAATATCCATACTGTACCGAAAATGACCTGAACTGTGACCTCAAAACCGAGGCACGTACTGAACCGTGATATTTTTGTACTGTTACACCCCTACTATCTGGCATTTAGTCAAATACAGATGTCTTTATTGCTAAACATACCTTGTATTGTTACTGTGAGTGGGCCCGCCTCTCCATAGATCTGACCCGTAACTGATTGTGTCATCTGCTTGTCTTCCAGGCAATAGATAAGTTTAATGCCATACTGTGGAATGTAACACTTACATCTCCATGGAGACAAGAAATGCAAACACCCAGAGCTCTCTTTAAAGCAATTTGAGCACTGTAATGAAAAACAAAAGGTAATGAGGTATATTATTACTGAAACAAGTGTGAATGAAACAAAAATAAAAGGTGTTTAGCAAAATAGTGGTTCTTTAAAGGTCATATTTTACACAAGATTGACTCCTGTGAGCTTTAAGCCGTGCTATAATGCAGTTACCTCATCAAAAACAAACCTGGAGATGTGTTTTGTTTCACTCACACATGTTTCAGTAATCCTTTATTATTAGTCTGTCTACATCTCCAAACCTCAAAATGCTCTCTTCCTTGTGATGTCATGAAGTGGTAGATTGTTAACAGCTACCTTTTATCTTTTAGTAGACATTGGAAGCCCTGTGTATTTAGGAATTTTCAAACATGTGTCCATAAAACAAAACATAACTCAAAGAAAAAACTAAAGAGCAATTTTCCATTTTTTTCCCTAATTCATTTTAACTGTCGTAATTTCCCTTGACATTTTTTCCTGTCTGGAATTCTAATTCTGTTTTCATGAAAAATTGCCCAAATGTGCCGCTGTCATGTAGGTCTTTGCCTGCTCTGTTCTTTCAGATTTGATTGTTTTTCTTGGCAGTGAGATGTAATGCTCTGGAGATGTTGTAATGCAAAGTTATATGAAAATTTCCCCTTTTGAAAGTGCAGGGCCAACAGGAACAGAGAGCATTATGGGTGGTTTTTCATTGACAAGAGACATTTCAACGGGAACATTGTCCAGGGTTGAATATGAACAGTGACAATGATTTCAATTTCCAACAAAGTTTTAGTATATTAAAGCTATAAGTAAAGGCAGATATTGCGTTGTTAATCTTCTGACAAAAACTATCAGTAGCCGCAGTAGTAGTAGTGGTAATAGTGCTAGTACTTGTAGTATCTTATCAAAATTTAGAATGCTGTAAGCTCTATGAAACAGTAATAGTGAACTGTAGATTAAATTTATTTGATTTCAGTTTGGTAAATTTTTTTCAGAAACTGTGAATTTCCCATTGGTTTATATAAAAGTACAACATCAAATACTACATCACAACTTTCTAAAACAGGAAGTGAGCATGGGCCAGTCAAATAAAGCTCAGGAGGCTAACGGTTATAAGAGCAAATTTGGACTCAAGTTCCATATAAGAATACACGGTAAACCCGAATAAGTTATCAGAACTCAGAAAAATTAAAGCAGTCAATTGCCTCAATTATTTTAAGCTGATGAACTTAAAAGTCACAATCTTCCAGAACTTAAAAGGTTGGATGACTTGCTACTTGTACCTTTTGATAACAGCTGGATTAAAAGTCACACATATACATGTACACACATTGTACAAACAATCCAGTACATCCAGCTGTATGTACACACATTATAGTATACTTATAGACACATCATAGTATACACACACATTAGGAGGGGGATTTGAACTCAGGTCCCCAATATGCAAGTCAGGGGATTTACCAGTTGATTACCAGTTAATGTACACACAGTAAATCATACATTATAGTATACATGCATTATACTATAAACATGATATTATACATATACACACATTATACATGTATTAGATTATACACACCCTAGGAGGGAGATTTAAACCCAGGTTCCCCACGTGAAAGAGTTACGAGTCTAATCAATATTATATAAAATATATATAGTTTAATAATACATACATACTTACATACATTACACATTATAGTATACACATAGTACATTATACACATTATATATTATTTTTTAACTACTTACTTCTACTAAGTTGTACCTCAGCTATGTTTTTAAGTTGTGCTCACTTAGATCCACAATAGTTCCCTTTAATCAAAAAATATAAGTTAAAATTACTCAAAAAGAAGAACATGTTATGGTAACTTGACATAATTAAGTTAGTAGGACTATTTCTAAAACTTTGAGTATACACAACTTAATATATTTAATTATTTTGAACATTCAGGTTTACAGTGTAGATGTAGCATCCAGTCGAATTGAGAAGGGCAGAACTGATGGTTAAATTACTTTTAATCTTTTCCTTGCCGTGTCATAGAACCAACGTAAGAGCTAGACGAAAACAAAACAACAGAAATTACCATATGATCACCGTATAGCTCATTACACAGTTTAACCGTTATCCATATTTTAACATTAATTCAGTACAAACTAGAAAAGCACTCAGAGAGCGCAGACCTCCGCCAAGGACTACCTCCATTTTTTATATAAATTGTGATAAAATCAGTCTTCTGGATCAGATCCGGATCAGCCTTTGGAATATGAAAGAGGATCCCATTGTCCATCCCGGAGTCAAATTTCATGGCGTTTGGTCAATAATTAACCGAGATATTGAGAAACAACATTTTTGGCCCCATTTACCACAATGTTAACTAAAATTTCAAAGTGATCCAGAATCCAGGATTTCTTCCGGATCACCCCCAAAATGAAATCAGTTCTTCCTTTTCAAATTTCCAACAAATCCTGAAAATTTCATCAAAATCGGTCCATAACTTTTTGAGTTATGTTGCTAACAGACAAACAAACAAACAAACAAACAAACAAACAGACAAACGCCGGCAAAAACACAACCTCCTTGGCGGAGGTAATTACAGAAAGCTCAAATATACATTCACAAATAAAACAAACCTTGTTCCACTGTCATCTGTTGCTATCTTTAGGTTTTCATATAACTTTCCACCGTTGTTCTTGTGTTTCACCATTAACGTTGCTGTGTTTACTTTGTGTCTTTTCTGTATACCAAGATAAACGTTTTTAACCATCATTCCGCTCACACAGGAAGTCACCAAAATAAAAGCGTAACCTTACTATTAAATACAATGGACTGTATAAAAAGATATATAAGAGGTAACTTGACCTTTACAGTAGGAATTAACAGAAAAAACAGCGAATTAATGAATATTTTAAGACCAAAATCATGCCACTCACTGCAGCACTTACAGAGAGGGGCGAGCATTTCTCAGTGTAAAGTCAACTGGAAACAAAGTCGATGGAGCCAAAAGTGTCTCCACGCTCACTTCGTATTTGGAATGCGGCAGCTACTGGGTTAGGTATGCCTCACGAGTTTATGGCTTTACATAAGCTTGCTGTTCTTGTTTTGATTTGTCTGAAAATCAATTCATTTTCCTAATATGGATTTCTGCTCCAAATTCACTTCTGTAACTGCTGGCCTCGAGGATCATTTGAAATTATGAAATCACAATCTATAATACCGTCTTCTATGTTGCCCTGCTAGTCAAAACCAATATATAAGCCTGTCATGATAGCACATTTTGAAGTGCGATATACAGCTGAAGAAGTTACAGTATACACTTTTACAGCTTATATCTTATTGTACAGTGTTCCCTCATTTATTGCAGGAGTTACATTCTAAAAATAACCCGCGATAGGTGAAATCTGCAAAGTAGTCAGCTTTATATTTTACAATTATTCTATCTGTTTTAAGGCTATAAACCCCATCACCACACACTTTCTACACTTTAATCAGACAGGATTACTTTTTACATCCTTCTTAAAACTTATTGCTGCTGTCATCCTTATGTTATTTTCTTCTTTCTTTATGTAACAAACCGAAGATTCATTTATTCCGTAATGGAGCCCTACAGCGCAGAGTCCTGCACGGGTCCATTTTTGGAGACTCGCACCCGTGCAGTACAGCACCAAACCCGCCCGTTAACCCGGGATTATGTCAAACTTTTGTGCTGCATACGCCTGTAAGATTATGGATGTAACTCTGGCCTCTTACTAGCCCAGGAAAGCCGTAGCACCCGAGGGGTCAACAAAAACGAAGAAAAGAAAATAAGTTCTTCACCTTTTTTTAATTGGCCACACCATGAGCAGATCTGACAGCATGTCTCCACGACAGACAACAGGCAACAAACACCGTGACAAAAAATTCCCATTATATAGACTGGCCTAAACCACTAAGCCCCAGACAGGTAAATTTGAACATTTAAAAATGACTAAATATATGATTATACTATTTACAACTATTTACATTTCATAAACTAATATTGCACTTTGTTACATTAGGATTATCAGTTTTTAAATATTATTTCATGTATAGATAGATAGTTAAAACCATTTGGGCAATTAAACTCCCCTCCCCCAGCAGCACTTGGCAGAGTCCAAATCAGGGTGATGGGATGCACCTGGCCTGCACCGATAAGGGCGCGCCTCCAAATCAGTGCCTCCACCAATCACCTCAAAGGAAAGGAAAAAAGGAGTGAAACAGGGAAAATTAACATGACATCAAATGAATATAACTGAAAACATGAAGGTTTACACCTGATGAGTGAGGGTGTGGTCTATAGCTCCCTCACAACGCCACGGACTGAACCAAGACTAAACCAGGACTAACCCAGGACTAACCTAGGACTGATTCCAGGACTGAAGAGGAGGACTAAACCAGGACTGAACTAGGATTAAAACAGGACTAAAACAGGACTAAAACAGGACTGAACCAGAACTCATGATCGGGATAGGCTGGGGGACAGATGATCGGGACAGGTGACCGCAGGAGAAAGGACCAACTCAGCTCTGCACCTCACGGTAAGAGCGGCAATAGGAGGATTTCAGTCACGTGACCACGATGATGCGCGAATTTCAGGTGGAGGGCAGGAAGTGAAGACAAACACGACAAACACGGCTCTGGAGAACATAGATATGGAGAAGAGTTCTTATTATAAGGATTTAGAGTCAGTAGCAAGGCAAAAGTACGAGCAGTTAGTCGACAAATATATTGGGCGTGACCCCATCTTATTGAAAATGAGAGAATTTTCAACCGAAGTAAAAGATTTGCCGACAATCAAGGCAGAGGAGATCACGAACTATTTAGCTCTTCAGACATCGTTCTACACCAGACAACAGATGAAGGCGTACAAAAGTTTGGAGGCATATCACTTTTTTTGTCAGTGGATGGGTCCTCAACCTTGGTGCAAAAGGCCTAAATGATGATTATCGTTTGGTCTTCGCCGGGGTGAGTGTTTCTCTTATTTTATGTGTATAGACGTTATGGGGAAAAACTGCAGTGTATCGGCAGTAACCTCTATCTGAACTATTTAATGTCAACAAACGTCGTTAGTCGTTAATGATTTCGTTTATGTTTAGGTAAACCACAAAAAACAATTTAGCTTTGTAACGAACCTTTGACGAGGTGGTCACTGCAGACAAGAGCATTAGCGAATTCTGCTCCTCCTGACTGCAAACAGGTTTGTAATCCACTTTTTACGGCGTTTTTCTGTCAGCTTTTCCCATTTCTGACCTTTGTGGACAACTATATTCGGTAAAAATCGCTTTTCCTTCTCTCGGTTAGAACAATTGGCACAGCCATAAACTACACAACACATCAGCACTTTCCTCTAGTCAGTTCACTTCCTGCCCTCCATCTGATTTTGCGTGCTGACAAACGTAGCCCTGTGACGTCACGTGAAACCCAGATATTGCCCGATCGCGCTGCACTTCAGAATCACACTGCTAGCGATCAAACATTTATGTAAATTTGGCAAGATGAACGCATTCTGTATTGTACAAGAGACACGGCACAAAGGAGTTTGACTGACAATGATCTACGAATCTACAAATGATCCTTAGCCAATCAGGATGCAGGGGGAGGAACACAATACGCACTCATACACTGTAAAAAAAAAAAAAAAAAAAAAACACTAAAAAACTTGCACTAACAAAATCAGCGAACCGCGATGGTAGTGAGGGACGACTGTATAGCCAAAAATTAACCAAAAAATTCCTAATAATGTAAAGAAAAAACATTCACCCACTATAAACACTGACCCCAAGAAAACATTGTTCCAGCCCGTTATATATTGAACCACAACTCAATTTAGTAATTATATTTCAGGCCTGCTTATGTGTGTAGGATATGATCTAGCTTCTGTCTTCAGCATTGTCTCAAAACATCTGGAAAGAGTTGAGCAGCCACTTCTTCTCAGAAATATCCAAGAATGTGGAACAAAGTGCACTACTCTGTACTGTAAACCCCACTGGCATATACAACTGCACGCCGGGAAGATGAGGTTTATGTTGGGGCCAGACTTTTCAACGTAATACTGCATTCTTGTCTGCAAAAATATTTGTAAGGAGTAAGTACTTCGACATATGACCCTGCAGTATCCCTAGCCTTTGTCGTGTGGTTTCGACATGATACTGAAGAAATCTAAATATTGTTTGTCTGGCAGGGATCATAGTAGGGTTTTACATCAGTTATCTTTATTTTGTAATATTTATCTTGAGTTTTAGTTGGCTATTTCTATACTCTTTTTGTTCTTAAAGGCCCTGTATTGCGCAAAATTGACTCTTGTCAGCTTTAAGTTATGTTAAAATGTTGTCTTCTCATCAAAAACATGGTTAATGATTGTAGTGAAGGTGTATGGAGTTTAAAAACACAGTGGAGAAAAGTGGAATGGACCGTAGTTTTCATGTATGCTATGATTCATTACATAATCTCCAGTGTTCTTCATCCAACGGTTTGCACTTATTCGAGCATAAAGATGCAATATCAGGGACCGAAACCAGCTTGTCTTGGAAATGTTATTGTTTTTCTTGAAATGTTCCACACTAAACTTGTAAATCTTGTAGAAATCATGTTTTCCCATCTATTTTTTATCCATACAAAACTCCCTATTACAACATGTCAAGGCAATAGCATCTCTTACCTCAGCATCTTTCTGTCCAAATTCATTCAGTCTTAACCCTGTCCATCCTCATCATGAATAAAAGAAAACAGACACATCCTCAGCTTCCAACTATGAACCGTAATACAGTATATTAGCATCAGTTTAGTCATTACAAACCTGTCTCATACTTGCCTGTTCCCTGTCATGTCTAGTGTGATTTCTTATGATCCTCTCCTTGCATTGGGATGTGAGGAGGACTGCTCTACACTTTGGCACTAGAACAAGCGTGCCTCTTGTGAGTCTTGTATTGACTTTTTCCACATAGCAGCCACATTCAGGGCCCATCGCACCTCTCTGGCTCAGTGCATGTATTTATGGTGCTGCGTGAGGGGGTATGAGGGCCTGTTTACTGTAAGGACTCTAAATGTTGTTTCAGATTTGGGCTTTGCCCGGGGCAGGGCCGGAGAACCAATGAAACAAGTGGTGCCAGCCTTCCTGTTTTCTTCATCAACACAGAGCTTAAAGGGAATACAGCAGTCTTTAGCATTTTATGAGAGAGATTACAGAAAAACACATATCAGAAATAAGGCCACGGAGTGCATATTACCTTGTTTGCTTTTATAACAGGCCTGCTATTGGCTATATTGTCAGTCTGTGGGTTTCAAGGTAATGAAACATTAGGATCATTACCATAGCAACTAATGATTCAAAACAAAAATACTTTATCTTCTAAATGAAAAAAGTCGTCAGGAAAAGGTTATGTGTGAAACTCATGAATAATAAGACAAGACTGAATTAAGGGTTGCCAGGTTTCAACTACAAAACCTGCCCACCAGAAAATGGTTTCTCTGCTCAGTCCACTGACTTGTTTTTTGTCAAGACTCAGTGCTGCATGAAAACATCTGACCTGGCAACCCCTGGTTTGATCAGTGCATTTATTGGTATTTTATTTGTTGGTAAATGTGTAAAAACTTCATGATTTCTTGTTTGCTCGGCGCTGGCTGCATGCTATCGACTTGATGCTTTGTGCTCTTTCACAGCCACCTACAGACTATTGATTATGTCTCAGGATGTTTCCTCTGGCACTGACCGAGATCTTAAGATGAACACATTCAAACACATAGGCTCATTCAGGACACACTGCTGTGAGGGCCTTACACACTCTATCAAAATCATAGCCAATCTGTAAAAGTGTCATGTTTTCTTATTCTGACTGGATTATTCCAGACATGTACATGACATATACAGTGACATCCTCTATGTAATCCAGGAAAAAGTACCTCTTGGTGAGGGAGGACTACATAGAATTTAGAAATGAAAGTGGTTTATTACTCTGACATGTAACTATTTAAAAAAAAAAAAACAAATTAATAATAACAATGGCGCAGTTGGCTGCTTTTGTAGCCACCTGGCTCACACACTGAGCAGTTGTTTTTTTTAACTTGTTTTTAAC
The DNA here is from genome assembly GCF_026225935.1 of Boleophthalmus pectinirostris. NCBI lineage: Eukaryota > Metazoa > Chordata > Actinopteri > Gobiiformes > Gobiidae > Boleophthalmus > Boleophthalmus pectinirostris. Next base: position 9,837,739 of record NW_026571175.1, read on the forward strand.
ATCATATCATGGGATTTTAACCAACTAAGAAGTGCAGAATGTGCAGTTCAAAGGACACAAGTAAGGGAGTGTTGGATTTTGTGAAATGAGCTTGTTTATTTTTCTCATATCCATGGAGACTGTGCAAGAGGTTAGCTAAGGAGCTAGCTGAGAACATGGATCTATAATAAAAACGGGAAAGGCATTCCCCCTCTGTCCCAGCTCGAGACTGACTAGTAGCTGCTCCGTTGGTACTGCAGCTCCAGGAGCTTGGGCCTAGAAAGAATTCTCCCGTAGAAGCACAATACATTTTTGGGGAATTCAAACTGCCTGTGTTCGGCTGACAAGGCATTCACAACTTTCACAAAGGTTGGATTTTGTAGGGATTCTGTTTTCATTTTCACAACATTAACTTTTAAATTTTTTTAAATCCTCAAAGTGCTTAAAAGTTAGTATTGTAAGAGTTAGCCTAGCCCCGCTCTGAACTCCGCTCCAGCAGCTCTCGCTCTGATTGGTCCAAACGCTCCATGCCCTGCACGTTACAGACGTCACACTGGTAGGAGGCGCTAGCTCATATTGAGGAAGTAAATGCCAAAGAGAAAATTATTTTTGGGACCATGTGCCAATGAGCACAGGCCACTGAAAACAATACGACGACATCTTGGGTTCATCTTCCAGATTTTATTATAGTTCTATGACTGAGAAACTAGCTGTGGACATTTGAGATGCTACAGGGGTTTTATACCATATGTGGAAGTAAATGTGGCCGAAGATCTTCCAGAAGAAACACTGAGAGAATGAACTATTTCTTCCCCAACCAAAACAACAGAACGGAGCAAGAGTGAGACCTTTCTTGTTGTGTTCACCTGGGGGAACCTTGACATTGCTGTGATGAAACAGGACACAGAAAGGACCCTTTTGGTTCTTCCTCAGTATCTGCTGACCTGCCCTGACCAGTCGTCCCGTTAAACTGTACTGAGACCTTTGACTGAGACACAAAGGCCACTGAGATGTTCAGTGGAAATGTGTCTCTCTGGGTTTAATGCCATACGGTGGCAACATGTGATGGACTCTATGCCAGAAAAGCTGCACAATGCATCTTTAAAAGAGAAGAATGCAGGTAAAATCCTTGTGGTCATACATGCAGCTAATCAGTTTTGACTTTTATAGTGTAATTTCAATTGCTTTTGAAACTGACCTAAAGATAAAATGTGTTTTCAGCAAAGCTATAATGGAATGATAAGTTGCTCAAAACTCTCTTTTCCACCTTGTTTTCAAATTAACAGCTACCTTTTACCTTTAGTTCAGTAAAGATTTCAGAAAGTAGCATAATATGGGGCCTTTAATTTATTTACAGGAGAAGTTTCTTCGGTTCAGTCCTATTTCTATCTATCTACAAAGTCTGGTCTTCTCTACACTTTTATCGGAGTAAACAGTAGAGGAAAAACCCTAGTGGGAAAACTACTTGTAGTTTTATTAAGAGATACTGGACATAAAGTGCTCCAGTCCACAGAAATGCGCTCTGATATTTTACAGCAGCAGCAGGTGCCAGACATCAGTCACTGCTCCAATTTAGTCCAATCACAACCACCGGGTCTGGAAGAATCACTCAACATTGGTTTTATTATTTCACCTTGGTCAAATGCTTACTGTTTGTTATAGCAATTCTGACTTTATTTTAAAAGGGAAGTCCAAAATGTAAAATAAGATACAGTCTATCATCCTGGATCGGAGCTAATACTGACTACTCGATAATATTTATGCACACTTATAAGTAATAAAATTCCCCAAATACTCAAAAACAACATCTGTTTTGATTCAGAATCCCTATAAAACCTATGGACTTAACATCCCCACTTGTACTCCCCTACGTAGTGTTTTTCCAAATATTTCTGTCTTGTTTTCAACTTCTTCCTGTGTGTAGCTCCACTTTTATGAGTCAGTCCCACTGCAGCTCCGACCATCCCGGCGAGGACAGAGGACGCATTTTGTGCCCCCCGCCCCTCCTCCTAAACCCTTTAAAATATTCATTCATAAACTCCTTCACAACATAAAAAGCAGAGCCATTGGAAAAACACCGAGCCAAAGCATCCAAGCAACAACAAACTGGACCTGAAACCATAATTCATATAAATATTGATGAGTTAAATATATTCACATATGCTCATAGTGTGTTTGGAGAGTTATGGCTCGGAATGAATCAACAGGATTTCAAACAGGAAATGTGTAAACTCATTTTATATAGAGCCGTTCTGTTTATATCCCAAATAGTCCCAAAAACATTTCAATTTGTTTTTTGTTTTTTTTTCTGTTTGTATGTTTAAATGAAGAGGAAAACACTTTGAAAACAGCTCCGGATGCCAAAGAGTGTGCATTTTAACTGAACAATAAAACTAAGAATTTATTTATAGTAGTTTAAATAGGAAAGAACACATTTTATCACATCTTCTGATCACCTGACAACTTTTTATGTCCTATGACAATCTCGTGGGGGTTCGGCAGATCTGTTTCTATGGAGACAAGCAGGTAAGGTCTAGTCCAGAGGTGGTAAGAAGCAATAATTGACCTGAAATTGGGGAAAAGAAAAAAAAAAAAAGAGAGAGATAAATTGTTTGGTTTGTTTTTCGCGTTGCCAGAAAGACAAATTCTCAGCATTCTTGTGAGTTCATAAACTCTTGAGAATCCATCTTGAACAGCTCCAGATGAAGAGTTTGTATGTGATATGTTTGAAAGTGACCAATCACAGGGCGGCACTGTGGTTTGTGTGGAAGCCAGCGCCGAACAAACCAAAACAAACATGGCGATGCCGACAGACATACTTCGGCCTTTTTCAGAAGAAGTATAGACTTTATTGTCCAGAGGGAAACGCTTTGTGCATTTGTAGATGGGTTAGACACATGCTTCTCTCTCAACTGGATGTAAAAAACAGTTTGATTTTTTGGCTTGTGTCACTGTTGTGATGCTTCAGCCCATCAGCATGAAGACTTTGTTTGAACGTTCTGATCACTGGTTCTAAACATTTTCAGCGAAAGCCATCACTGATGTGTAAAACTATTCAGAGGACCACACATACCAATCTGGAGAGAGCCAAGTTTTACTTTAAAGGACCCTTCTCATGCAAAATAACTCTTTTCACACTGTATCTTCTGCACATATACAAGCATAGTTTGGGTTTTGGAACATCCATTACACAATAGTTATGAAATCTTACTGATTTCTTGGAGACAGTCACAGACCAGGAACTATGAAAGCACAGGCTCCGCCCTCCAAACATGGCGTAGATTCTGAGTGAGCCGCCCTTCCTCCGCCCATCTCAGGGAGGGAGGGGGAGACAGGCGTGCACCCTGATAGCGGCAGGAATAAACTTTTATTCATCATGGTGATACAGCGCGTTCAGCCTTATGTGTTGGACCCGGAATCGGACGAGGACTTTGAGGCACACAAAGCTCAAACACCGCGTCGACATCAGCTGAACATTACTGATTGGTAAAGTATTAATAAACGCTAGTAGATAAACTTAGTATATCGTGTACACTGCAATTAGCTTACGCTGTCACTTTTGTTTAGGTGTTCGTGTGGGAATTGTCAGCCGATGCAGGGTGGAGACGGGGAGGGGGTGGGTGCGAAGCGCCTTCTGCTACTTCAAACGCGTCATCGGTGTAGCGGCCGCGTCATCGTTGTAGCAGCTTTAGTTCGTACGTGGGAGGGTGGCATAAATATGTTGCAATTTGTTTAAAAAATGCAGAATGAATCTAAAAACTACTTTGGCTACATATACAAGGCCCACACATCACTCTTAGAAGGTAGAAAGCTCTGAAAAGTTGATTTTGCATGAGATGGGCCCTTTAATGTGATACTGTAGAAAGAGTAAAGCACCCCCAGAAAAGTTACACAGTGCACTTCAAAACTGGACACATTTTGTATCAAGAATAATGCCTCTAAGAAAGAAAGGAAAAATAAAAAAATAAAAACAAAATTACAAGATGAGTTTATTAAATGGCTAAGTTAGATGAGGTGTCTAGGGAGGGGGAAGTCTAGGTGTCTTTTTATAAGGATTTGTGACATGTTCAAAGACTACTGATCAGAATAAGAGTTATTGTGCTGCTTATGTTTATAGTCAAAAGTTGGGTTGCACTTAGAGAATGGCCCTTTATAACCAAATGATCTTAGTTTATTTGTTCAAAACCATGTGTACAAAGCCAGTTCAAATGTTTTCTTTCACACTTCCTGAAAGTTCCATTTTTTATCCATGGTTGAATGCAGTTTGTCACGGCAGAGGCTCTCCCCATGCAGGCCAGCCAAACAGCCCTTTGAGAGCGGGGTGCAGGGCGCTCCCTCCTGCGACCCCATAAATCAGCTCCTGTCTGCTAAGGACTGACCCGTGAGTGAACCAGACCTGCTTTAACACTCATTTAAATATCTAATGCTCACCACAAACATGCACACACAAACAGGGATAAGTGGAGGTCAGGAGGTTATAATGTAATCGCATCTTAAATGTGCAAAATCTACTTCAAAGATGGGGTCATGGGCAAACTTTCTGGAGACTTTTTTTTGGAGCTTTCTACCATGTTATAACGTTCCCTCATCAAAAACATGCCGGAAGCGGTTTAATATGCCAACCACGCATGTTTGAGTAATCTTGCGATCTCTCTCAGGCTCTATTTGAGGCCCACAAGCCTATGGGGTGATACAAAACAATACACTACGACATCACAAACCTGTTGTAACGTGTTTTATTTCATTAGTGGAAATGCATGCTGATTGTGTTGTGATAGCATTCTGAAGGGGGAGTGACTTGCAGAGAGCAAAGGGAGGGAAGACTTTTGTTTTGGATGTGTTAATATCGCAATGGCCTAGCACCAGAGTACTAGCCAGACTGGTGCCACCTAATGCCTCCGCTCAATTAATTTTTCTCCAGCGACTAGGTCAGGAATCAGAATATACTAGATGGTTCGCAAAAACTTCAGAAGTGTGAGTCTGGGCACCAGCCAATCAGCGAAGAGCCATATCGAGGATTGGACAGGATTTAAAGCTGGAACAAAGGCAATGTTTGTTGAATTTTATCAAGGGGAAAGACGTTATTGCCCTTCTTTTATTTGGCACATTACATATGTCACAACCAAATAGCAGCGATTGATTCAATAAAAAAAAGTACCCACCTACCATCGAGCGAACAAATGCTCACACTGTGAGATCAGATGGTTTCTACGAAGTGAAACCGGCTGATGAATCAGGCTACCAAAGTACATTTCTGACATGTTAGTGTCATATGAACCATCTTGCACTCTGAGGATCTCAGGAACTGACCTCCTGTTGGTGCCCAGATTCAGGACTAAACAGGGGGCATCGGCGTTTCAGATTCATGCAGCTAAAACTTGGAACAGTCTTCCTGAAGATAGATGTTAGACAGGCCTCTACTTTCACTCTGTCCAGGCTCAAAACAGTTCTGTTTAGCTGTGCATATGACTGAAAGTTTTAAATTTTTCATTCCACACTTTTCACTCTAATTTAATGTCTCTCTCTCTCTCTCTTTTAAATTTTATGATGATTATTTATATTTTGATTTGTTTTTATTGCGATTTTAATGCATTCTGTAAAACACTTCGAATTACTTCAAATTGAATTACTTTGTTTACTGCCTTTATATGTTCTTTATAACAAATATAGCATTTTCAAAACAATAAAAGGTAACATAGTGATCTTAATATGTTATGTGTAGCCGTTAAAACTGAAGAGAAGTAAAATACCCCCTCTTTAAATACCACATTAAGCATAATTTGCCCTCTTTAACTAGTTTCAGTTTGAATGTTTGAGCTGTAGTAATTGTTGTAGAATAAACTGAGTTGTAAAAAGAGGTAGTAGATGCCCAACACAGGGGACATTTATTTACCAGTTTATCAGTACGGAACCCAAAGACTTTTGTTCAAATCTGTGTATGCATTCTGTAGGGAGTATTATACCTCGGATGATGTAGCCCGGATAGCAAGGACTGAGTCAGTGTACTTGGAACAGCAGTGGAATTTCCCAGTATTTCAATATTTCAGTATTTCACAGCATAAACAGCCATCTCAAGGTCTCTGTATATTCATGAATTTTATGCTGTGGATGCCTCTGTGATAATTTAATTTCACCTTTCAAAAGATATAGAACTTCATCTTAACCTATTGAATCTTGAATAGGTCATGCCTTCTGTACAAATGTATTATCACTCTAAAACCTCTGGATTTGCGTCAGACCATTGCTAATTACTGTAATAATAATTTGAGCATGCACCACTTCTCACTTTTGCCAGCAGAGGGTGATAGATTCCTCATCCAGTTAAACAAAAGGAAAAGTAGAAGGTTGTTGGTTTAACTCTTTAACTCTTGACTTCGAACTTCAAATGAACAGTTTAAAATGAATAGTGTGTATAGTAAGTGTACAGTGAGTGTGTTGTATGTATAGTGAGGGTGCTGGTTTTATGTACTTTTGTGTGAGCGTTGCTGTACTTTTCCCTGTCCCGTAGATGATTTCACAACAACCTGCCAAGGGACTGAAGTTGGAAATTTGCCACGCTTAATATGTGGTGTTCTTTTACAAATAAATAAATAAGAAAAAAATTTTAAGTTGAAAACATGGCATACCGGTCTAGAGATTTACAAAGGTTTTCTCACCGTTTCTAGACATGAAGTTGTGTTTTGTTTTATTGACACATTTTCTAATGAACCTGTATGGGGTTTAAAAACACAGTGGAACACTGTATTACGACTTGACATCACAAGGTGTATCAGAGTGTTTTCAGCTTGAGAGAAGAAGTCAGAGTAAATATGCATGATTTGTGCGTTAAACATGTGTGAACGAAAGAAGTATTATTATACATTAACTAGGGATGTAACAATAATTGAAATATTGTGATATCGTATCGTCAGAGTTCTCACAATAATATCGTGGACCTTCACAATATATCGAATCACAAGTCTCTTTGCTTAAATTAAGAGTTATGGTGCAGCAACAGCTACAAAATAAGACAGAGAGGACTACATAGACCATGATCCTTTGCTCCATTCCAGTGTAAACTGCAAAAAAGAAGAAGAAATAAAAGTTCTAAGCACTTTTAAATCTTAATTCTTTGGATTAAGTCTTGTCAAGGCATTTTAAGAGAAAAAAGTAGCATACTAACAGTTTTGTTAATAAATGTGAGATGTGAGATGTATATCGTACTGAGAGATTTGGATATTGTTACATTCCTACCCATGAGCCTCCCCACCAGATTGTGAGCTTTCCCACGATATCGCAATAAATATTGTACCGTGAGGTTCATGCCGTGACAATATTGTATCGTGGGACTTGAATATCGTTACACCCCTAACATTAATACATTATGACATAGATTAGAAAATTGCATAATATGTGCCTTTTAACAATATTCCTTTTAACTGCCCCTCATCTGTATGAACTAATATTTGCCTGTAGCCCATGTCGTGATGTCATCCAAAACCCAGCAATGTATGTAGTACCCCCATGTGTCCACTAGTGCGACTAAAAAGTTCAACAAAAAGGAACAGCATGCTACTCGCCACCACCCTCCTCCATAATGAGGCGTACTTTGTTTTCTTATCAGTCTGTTATTCTGTGGTCTATTCACCATCTGTCACTTGGTTAGCAACACCTGCTCCACCAATAGATGATAACAGTCACCCAAGATGACGTTAAAATACAAAAACATGTATATAGGCCAGATGTGGAGGAGTCGTAAGGATTTACAGAAAAACACAAATCCTGTTGTCGAATTGAAGTCCCAGAGCGCGTTGGTTCAGTGGGTGACGTGAGGTCCGAGGGCAACTGAGGTGAAAATACCAGACATTCCTGACTTTATTCACTGTCCATCATTATACAGTCTGCACAGGGAGACCTCATGCGAGCACCACTGCTGCTCTAAGAGAAAAAGATTTCAGCTCAGCAATGTAAGGCTTTTTGTAAACCAACAACATAAATTTTGCTCAGATGTTTATCTTATCTTCAACCTTCACTTCACTTCTCTTTCATTCTTTCTTATTATTTAGAGTTTTTTCCATCTTAAAGAAGACCTAATGTGCTTGTGTCAGCTATAGATATATCTATATACATAAATCATTACACATTTAGCAATATTCACCTAAAATGGCTTAATAAAAGAAACAAGTGTGCTGACTTCTGCATTAGAAAAATGGTGTGTCCAATAGGAGCTGACGTCGCCATAAATGTGATCACAACAAAGAGTCTGCACCTCCATCAGGAAGTTGCACATCGTACCAGAATGACCAAAATATGAGAAGTACCGTAATTTCTGGACTATAAGATGCTACTTTTTTTTCTCACACTTTGAACCCTGCATCTTCTACAATGATGCAGCTAATATATGGTCGGATTATTTGTTGGGCACATTGTCCATCCATATATACGGCAAGAAGCTGCAACACTACCTAACAATGTTGTCAGCACACTAAAACAGTTTATCACCATGTGGTAAAATAAATTATGATGCTAAATGAACATTAGTGAGTGGGATACATCTTACCTGTATGTGTTAAATGCAGGCGAGTGCGTAAATGACAAGAAGAAACATCTCAAATTTCAGTTTTCAGGACATCCACTCATACCTGACTGATAGAACTAGCCTCGCCCCCCGGAAAACTTGAAATTTGCTGAAATCCTACAAGACACTGACATGATACAGACAGGACAGCGACTCTTTCTGCAGGAGTCATGCGCAGTAGAGCTGAGAGAAAGGGTGATGCGTCGAGGAAGATGCTCGTTTGATTGTGTTTTGAACAGTTATTTTAGGCTTTGTGCACACACCCTCCTCATGGAAAATACACAAATAAATACACATGATGCAGCTTTTAAGTTAAAGACAATTGATGTGGCTGTCGAAGAAGGAAATCAAGCTGCTGCACGTGAGCTCGGCATCAGTGAGTCGAAGGTGAGACGTTGGCGATGGCAGCGTGACGAACTGACTCAATAAAAAAAAGACAACAAAAGCTTTCAGAGGTGATAAAAGTAGATGACCTGAACTTGAAAATGCTCTTGAAGACATGGACACCTGCATCTTATAGACAGGTGTGGCCTATATATGTGAAAAAAATAAAAATAAAAATTAAAGTTTAAATTTAGTTGATGCGGCGGATATTCAGTGCGCTCAATAGTACAGAAATTATGGTAATTACGGAGCAGTGGGCATATACCTGTGATGGTGAACACGGGGATTGATAGGGAATATGAAAGATGACTCAAACATGCATAAATCACTCTAAATACAACTTTAGGTGAGTAAATACTGAAGGGAAACTACTATAACATGGTTTAAAGCTCTGAAAAGTCGATTTTCCTGAATAGGCCTGCTTTGATAATATGTCATTGTGATTGAAAACCAGTATGTAAAAATCTCTTTCTCTTAAGTTATTTTCAAGGCTCGCAAATTGCAAACACACACCCGTATCTAAAGGTTTATTGCTCTTCTAGGATAAATATTGCCGCAGTATATCATGGCTTATTTTCATATCAACCCAAGACGATATTTGGAGAGATCATGAATATAAACCATCAGCACTGATACATTACCCATCCCTATGTCTGTGTAATCCCTCAGTCGTCCAGGTATGATCCATTTTTCTTTTGCTTTGCTTCTGCTATCCATCTCTATCAACACACTGATGGTTGGATGGTCGCCCAACAGCCATGTCCTGAATCAGTTATTAGCAATATGAAATGATTTATTCACTATTAAGAAACACATCAGTTTAATCGGTGCTCTTTAGGCATTACTACACTAGACCATGAGTAATTTTTCAAACGTTGAAGCTGGATTCATCATAACTTCCATTAGTACACTTTGCTTGCTAGAAGGATTTGTTATGATAATTCTTGCTTCCATGATGGTTTTCAAAGAGCTGGTATTATGTAAAATCTATTTTTTTGGAGCTTTCTACCATGTTATAATGTTTCCTCATCAAACACATGCCTGAAGAGGTTTGAGATGTCATCCGTGAATGACTGAGTAAGCTCCTGGCTCAGTTCAAACCCTCCTTACAGTTAGCAGTAAGATTCTGTCCAATTCTCACTGCCTACGTCACCCATGCTCCCATATGGCAATTCTACAAGAGCGTTATGCAAACCAAAAAAACAAGCAGAATGCACGCAGATTGTGTTGTGTGCTTTCTGAAGGGGCTGGTGACTTGGCATGGAGAGCAAAGGGATGGTGAACTCACAGGGTCAATAACTAAATTGAAACTAACAATAACAATAACATGACTTTAACATGTTAACAGAGAAACATATACTTTATTGATCCAAGGGAAATTCAAGTTTTGCTGCAGCAATATTTATACTTCTGTTTGGCCTTTGTGTCTCAGTCAAAGGTGCAGTGTATGGTAAATGGTCACATTTTTAAATAGCGCTTTTCCACGTTTAAGGCACTCAAAGCACTTTACAACAAGGAACCACTCACCCATTCATGCGCACATTTATACACCAGTGTACGCAGACACTGGAGGTGAAGTGGGTTGAGAGCCTGTTTACATGAGAACAGGTAAAAATGACAAAATATTTTATCGGAAGTGCCTTTTGTTTAGACGATGACGGCGTTTTTTGGCCTTAAAACGTTTTGGGGCGTTTCCATCTACACTGCCCAAGACGCAAAACTCTGGTCAGATCTGCTCACGTACACGTTTACGTCACACACATGCGCCTGGCATGCGTACCCAATCAAATTCCACACAATTTTGCGTCACTGTATGCACACAGATTTCCTCCAGAAAATATTCAAATAATATTTCTCCCTGAATAAAAAGTGAAGACCACGCCAGTTTTGTGTCTTCTTCAGACCATCATCATATAAACATAGCCTGAGTGTCTTGCCCAAAGACATATCGCCAGCATTCATCTGTGAAAGCCAGCCAACCTCTGGGTCAGTGGATATGACCGCTCAAAAATGATGTTTATCTTGAGAGTGGAATTTGAACCACCAATCTTTGGATCAGTGGACAAACACTCAACTCAGGGAGGGTCAGCAGGTCTGAGTCAGGACAGTTTGAGAAGAGAAAGAGCCAAAAGTGTCCTTCCTCTGTGTCCTACAGCATCACAGCAGTGTCCAGGGGGAGCCAGGCGAACACAACAGGTAAAGAAATGGTTCATTCTTTTGGAGTATTTCCTCTTGAAGATCTCAGAGTCTTTCCTCTGGAAGGTCTTCTGCCACATTTGCTGCCCCTACACTGACTGTACAAGTGACTGCACTGTATGATTTTCTGTTTTTATGCTGTCATCTGTTTTGTATTTGTCTATTGATAGTATGCACCTTACACTTCAAGCCCAAGACAAACTTCCTCTGATGGAACAATTAATCTAACAATGAATGCCTCACTAATTGTAATTTAACATTAACATTTAAAGGTTGTGTAGAGGATTTTTTTAAGGGAAGAGAAATACAGCGACAATCCTTGTGCGCGTTCAGAATTACTGTTGAAGTTTCCTGTCTAGAAGTAATTCAGCGACCGACGCTGGACGAGATCTCCAAGAATCACCTCAGTTTGGCTTTGCTACTTTTCCACTTCTCTTCTTCTTTCAGCGACCTCAAAAACTGACTTTCTTTTGCGGCGAACCGGTCGTGATTCTCGTCCGCCGTCGCGACAAACTTTGTGCGAAATGCGAGGAAGCGACAGGTCGAAAAAGCCTCTAAGAACCACTGCGTAAAACCACGTAATCCCGCACCCGACAAGTCAGTTACACTAGGGAGTTTGATTGACAACCTAACAGCCAATAGAAAATGAGGAGCCTCGTTTTCTATTGGCTGATGTTTCTCTGGCCTCAACATGTCCACAGTTGATAGATTTTTGTTCTTTTTTTTTTGGTCACATAATTACAAGCTGCTGCGTCTCTGTAGTGGTATTTTAATCTTTCACTGACAGTTTGAAACAAAAAAAAAATCTCCATACAACCTTTAACATTTTCTTTACAAACCTATAGAGTCAACCTATACTTCTCTCACAAGAAAATACTGTCGTTGTCACTGTTGCGACATTCAACAAAACCTTCAAAAAGCTATTCTTCTATCTACAAAGAGCGTATAGAGCCTGTTTTCCTGTATGCTCCATAACCAAGCACTCAGGCTCCATTTGGCTGGTGCTCTGCCTTAAATAGCCCTCACTTAAGCAGACAATGTGCACGGGCTTCACTGGGCTGCAGCTTTTCGGACATGTTTTCTGCTCCGTGCCGTGGCCAATGTGGATGAATGATTTATCAGTCTCCCCTGTGTCCCTGGCCCATCTGTGAGGAGGTGTCTGCAGATCCAAATCCCATCAAGATTTTCCCCACGCGTCCTCAGGCTTCTGTTGTTCACTGTTTCTGTTAAATTGTCTTTGTAAAAATTGCTCATGTTCTCCGACAGCAGTCATAATGTTTCTTGTATGTCTTTAAAGGTGTCAGCTTTTGTAAAATTGACTCTCGTGAGCTTTAAGACATGTTAAAATGCTGTTATCTCGTCAAAAACATACCTGGAGTTCTGTTTTGTTTCAGTCGCACAGGTCTGAGTTTGAGTCATGTAGTGGCAATTTTCAAGTTAACAGCTGCATTTTATCTTTTGTCAGTGTTGGGAAGGTTACTTTTAAAATGTATTCCCCTACATATTACAGATTACATACCCTAAAATGTAGTTTGTAACGTAATCCATTAAGTTACTTAAGGTGAGTAATGTAATCGATCACTTGATATTGTCATGCTTTTTAAAATTACATGAATGTAGCAACCACATCCTTAAAATTCATGTTTGTTCTCTTCAAATTCTCTGTTGAGCCCAAGTCTCCGTGAACAGGCATTTGTTTGCTGTAGAGAAGCAAAGACTAGGATCTTAACATAAGAAGTTTTGTCTGCTTAAAGGTTGTATAGAGGATTTTTTTAAGGGAAGAGAAACACAGCGACAGTCCTTTTTCAAATGTTGTGCATGCGTGAGACTACCTTCTTCCTCCACAGCTCCCTCAGTGGAAACATCTCCTCTCGCCTCCTTACTCACTTGTTTACAGCCAGTGTGTGTTCAGAATTACTAGTGAAGTGACCTGTCTAAAAATAATAGTTTTTAGACCCTTTGTCTGCTTCATTTGCGCAATCGCTGGAAGGAATCTCCAAGAATCACCTCAGTTTGGCTTTGCTCCTTTTTCCCCTTCTCCTTTTCTTTCAGCAACCTCAAAAACAGACTTTCTTTTGCGGTGAACTGGTCGTGGATTCTCGTCCGCCATCTCAACAAACTTTGTGCGAGCAGCGAGGGAACTACAGTTTAAAAAAGCCCCTAAGAACCAGTCAGTTACACTAGAAACGTAGGGAGTTTGATTGACAACCTAACAGCCAATAGACAATGAGGTAGCCTTGTTATCTATTGGCTGATGTTTACCTGCCCTCACTACGTCCACAGTTGATGGATGTTCATTCTTTTTTTTTTTGGTTATCATAATTACAAGTCTGCTCTATCTCTGCAATGGTATTTTAAACTTGCAATGACAATTTGAAACAAAAACAAAAAATTCTCCATACAACCTTTAAAGACAATAAAAAGCCCAGTCTTTCCTTAACCGTATTAAAAATATTATTGATAGAGAAATGTTTTCTATATGACATCACTGCTGCCTTAAAGTATGTCCACCCTGCTGTTAGGTGTCATACTGTTTAGACCTGGTTTAGTCCTAGTTTAGTCCTGGTTTATTCCTGGTCTTGTTTTCAAAGACGTTTTCTAGTTGTATATTGTTGAGCATCATTTGTATATGATTTTTCTAATATCATAAATGTAGTTTTTTCTATGTTTAGCATTTCGCATAGTTTAATTTATTAATATCAAACCAGACTAATTGTATGCAGCTCCCTTGTAAATTGTAATAAATAAATAAATAAGTACGTAAAAGGAAACATTTGAGCTATGAATGAGTTCCTTATTGAACCTCGTTGCTGTAGTCAAAGCTCTGTCACTGACAACTAAACATTGGATTTTTTGTAGTCGTGGTATAAAACAGATTTCATCATCCCAGCTCCATGTGTTTGTTGCACCTGCCAATTCTTCCCTGTCCCTGTCTCGACCAGGACAGGCGCTCCAGGCTTTTCTTCACAGCAAATACACCGATTTATCCTGATTTATACCTGTGTTTACAAGATCATCAGCGCACGTTATTACAGCCTCCTCGTCCACCGCTTTCTTTGTAGCTCTCCTTTCTCTCTCTCTTTTTCTCTCTTTATTCCTCCCCTCTTCTCTCTTTCTTTGTCTCTTTCTGTCTCTTTCTTTTGGTTCTTCTATTTCTTGCTGTCTTTCTCTCTCTTTTTCTTTGTTTCTCCCAGTCTGTCTCTCCCTCTTTCTCTTCTTTCTCTCTCCCTCCCTCATCGTATTTATTTCTTTCTCTCTCACTACCACCTCCCTTTCTATCCTTTCTTTCTCTCAGTCTTTCTCTCTTTCTGTCTCTCTCACCCTCATTGTGTCTTATTCATCCACTTGTATCTTAATCTCTTCTCTCTCTCTCTCCCCAGAGTCCATCTCCCTTTCTCTCACTGTCTCTGACTGACTCTTTCAGTCTTTCTCTCTGTTTCTTTCTCTCACGCTGCATCACTCTCTCAGTATGTCTCTCTTTTTTCTCTCGCCCTCCCTCATCTTATGTATTTCTTTTCTCAGTCTTTCTCTCTGTCTGTCTCTCTCTTTTGCAATCTTTCTGTCTTTGTCCATCTCTCTCTCTCCCTTTCTCTCTCTATGTGTCTGTCTCTTTCTCTCTCAATCTCTCTCTCTGTCTGTCTCTCTCTTTTGCAATCTTTCTTTGTCCATCTCTCAATCTCTCTCTCTCTCTGTCTGTCAGTCTCTCAATCTGTCTCCCTCTCTCTCTTTCTCAATCTTTCTGTCTCTCTCCGTCTCTCTCTAAACCAGGACTGAACCAGATCTGAGCCAGGAGTAAATCAAGACTCTCTCTCTCTATCTTTTTCTCTCTGTCTGTCTGTCTCTAAACCAAGACTAAACCAGGACTTCTCTCTCAATCTTTTTCTCTCTGTCTCTCTGTCTCTCTCTCTCTCTAAATCAAGACTAAACCAGGATTTCTCTCTCTCTCTCAATCTTTTTCTCTCTGTCTGTCTCTCTCTAAACCAAGACTAAACCAGGACTCTCTCTCTCTCTCAATCTTTTTCTCTCTGTCTCTCTGTCTCTCTCTCTCTCTAAATCAAGACTAAACCAGGATTCTCTCTCTCTCTCAGTATTTTCTCTCTGTCTGTCTCTCTCTAAACCAAGACTAAACCAGGACTCTCTCTCAATCTTTTTCTCTCTGTCTGTCTCTCTCTAAACCAAGACAAAACCAGGACTTTCTCTCTCAATCTTTTTCTCTCTGTCTCTCTCTCTCTCTCTAAATCAAGACTAAACCAGGATTCTCTCTCTCTCTCAGTATTTTTCTCTCTGTCTGTCTCTTTCTAAATCAAGACTAAACCAGGATTCTCTCTCTCAATCTTTTTCTCTTTGTCTGTCTCTCTCTAAACCAGAACTCTCTCTCTCAATCTTTCTGTCTCTGTCTGTCTGTCTCTCTCTAAACCAAGACTAAACCAGGATTCTCTCTCTCAATCTTGTTCTCTCTGTCTGTCTCTCTCTAAACCAGAACTCTCTCTCTCAATATTTTTCTCTCTGTCTGTCTCTCTCTAAACCAGAACTCTCTCTCTCAATCTTTTTGTCTCTCTCTGTCTGTCTCTCTCTAAATCAAGACTAAACCAGGACTCTCTCTCTCAATCTTTTTCTCTCTGTCTGTCTCTCTCTAAACCAGAACTCTCTCTCTCAATCTTTTTCTCTGTCTGTCTGTCTCTCTCTAACCCAACACTAAACCAGGACTCTCTCTCAGTCTTTTTCTCTCTGTCTGTCTCTTTCTAAATCAAGACTAAACCAGGATTCTCTCTCTCTCTCTCAATCTTTTTCTCTCTGTCTGTCTCTCTCTAAACCAGAACTCTCTCTCTCAATCTTTCTGTCTCTGTCTGTCTGTCTCTCTCTAAACCAAGACTAAACCAGGATTCTCTCTCTCTCTCTCTCAGTATTTTTCTCTCTGTCTGTCTCTCTCTAAACCAGGACTCTCTCTGTCAGTCTTTTTCTCTCTGTTTGTCTCTCTCTAACACAACACTAAACCAGGACTCTCTCTCAGTCTTTTTCTCTCTGTCTGTCTCTCTCTAAACCAGGACTCTCTCTCAGTCTTTTTCTCTCTGTCTGTCTCTTTCTAAGCCAGGACTAAACCAGGACTCTCTCTCTCTCTCTCAGTCTTTCTGTCTCTGTCTCTCTCTCTCTCTCTCTGTCTGTCTCTCTCCCTCCTCTTGCGTGTTCCTCCCGTTCTTGCTCTCCTTGTGTTTTGTCTCTCACCTGTGTGTGCGATGACTGAGATAGAATCAGATCTAATAAAGTTGCCGTGTCAGACAGCAGAGATGTGAGCGATGAGAGCGACAGCGCTGCACCAAACAGGAAATAACCGGCTTTACTTCAGACTTTACACGCTCCTCACAACACGGCCTCTTCACTGAATACAGCACCAGGCAGAAGTAAAGCCATCACAGCTATAATACTCCCTACAACAAAAGCACTGATGAAAAAGGCAATGTCATCAGTATTCAGGATGAGCGTGATGCTCCCTGAAAGCACTACTCCTCAAGCTACAGTTTAATCCAACTTTTATTTGAACACAATTTGACTATAAAGAACTGAATTAGCTGAAGATACAAAAGATGAGCTGATTTGTGCTTGTCCATCCCAAATAATATTACACATTCTCACATTTTTTGTTGAAAATCAAACACCTATAAAGGACCATGAATGCTCGTATTGACGGAAAATTAAAAAGAAAATGACTGAAAATGAAAAAGCTTAAATCCATTTTGTATATTTTTCTTGAGATTTCAGACTTGGCATGGTGTTTCTGCAGTATGCAAGTATCAATAGCCAGACTTAAACGGACAAAACTATCACAATCTACTTCTAGTGCAGAACTCTGGATACACTAAACAACCAGATACATTGTGTGTGTAAACTCCATAACTCACGGCTCCTCTTCCTTTAAGGCTTATTTCACAGGAAACAAGTGACACCCTCTTGTAGAAACTTTGCCGAGAACCACGGGAAGGAGACACCCACTACCATGGACGGACAGGATGTAGATGTGGTCAGGACTGAGCTAGGACTAAACCAGGATTGAACCAGGTCTAAACCAGGAGTGAACCAGGGATACACCAGAACTAAACCAAGACTAAACCAGGTCTGAACCGGGATTAAACCCAAGATGGAATCAGGACTAAACCAGGTCTGATCCGGGACTGAACCAGGACAAAACCAAGACTGACCCAGGACTAAACCAAGCCTAAGCCAGGTCTGAACCAGGACTAAACCAGGACTAAACTTGAGACTGAATCAGGACTAAACCAAGACTAAACCAGGTCTGAACCTAGCCTAACCACGACTAAACCCGAGACTGAACCAAGATTAAACCAGAACAAAACCTGGACTGAACCAGGACTAAAACAGAACTAAACCAGGTCTGAACTGGGACTAAACCAGGACTAAACCCGGAACTGAACCAGGACAAAATCCAGATTAACCAGGTCTGAACCTTGACTAAACCAGGACTAAACCTGAGACTAAACCAGGTTTGAACCGGGACTAAAGCAAGCCTAAACCTCAGACTGAACCAGGGCGAAACCAGGATTAAAGCTGAGCCTGATCCAGGACTGAACCAGGACCAAACCCGTGACTGAACGATTACTAAACCAAGACTAAACCAGGTCTAAACCAGAGATAAACTAGGGTAAAACCCGAGACTGAACCAGGACTACACCAGGACTGAACGAGGATGAAAACAGAACTAAACCAGGACTAAACCTGTGACTGAATCATGACTAAACCAGGTCTGAATCAGGATGGGATTTATCCACTGTTCCATTTGCAGACAGAGCAGTCCAATTCTTTACTGGTAGCTGTGGTGCTGACATTTATAAAACACAAATACGTCTTTGTTACAGAATAGAATGAATGTCAGAAGTTATTACACGGACAAACTCAAGACAACACAGACAGTAAGTCTCTTCTTACCAATCTGCATCAATAACACCACTGTTTTTGTTTCTTCTCGTTCCTGAAAACTCCATCTTTGGGTGGCCCTTTATCTGAACACGTAACCCCGTCTGCCTACAGCTGTGGGCGACTTATCTGTGCATACTCCCCTTTACCACGCACTGGGACCACTCCTATAAAGAGCCTCACATGAGCATCGAACAACATCCTCATATCAACCGCAAGAATATCATCAGCCATATGAAAAGATGTAATCGGAGCTGAACAGAGAGCTGGTAGAAAGGTCTGTGTCTCTGCGCTATCGCCGAGCAGGACGGGAAATTGGACGTGATGTGTGCTAAAACATGTACACACTCTCGCCGTGCAGGCAGGTCACTCCGTCTGTGTCAGTGCTGAAGT
Source organism: Boleophthalmus pectinirostris (assembly GCF_026225935.1). NCBI lineage: Eukaryota > Metazoa > Chordata > Actinopteri > Gobiiformes > Gobiidae > Boleophthalmus > Boleophthalmus pectinirostris. Next base: position 9,856,175 of record NW_026571175.1, read on the forward strand.
GTGCGGCTGACTCATGTAGACAGAGGGACGGGGCGAAAGAGATAAAGAAGGAAAGAGAAGGAAAGAGAAGGAATAGGGAAAGACTAACAGAGATTGCCTGGAATAAAGAATACGCCCTTCTACAGGTACTTTGTGAAGACGATTGACACGCATGGTCTGTTCATATCTGAAAAAAGCTAAAGTCAATCTATAATAGTGAATAATTCGTGACCAGTGAGCTCATTCGTTTCACATGCGTCACTGAAAAACAAAAAACAAATCAGATTGTACAAACAGGTCTGGTCGAGCTAGGGACCAGACTGATTTCCATCTGTATAAAATAAAAAGAGATATCAGTCTAGAGTTGCCAGGCAAAAGAGAGAGAGAGGCAAAGTGGAGGAGTGTGAGAGGGTAATGAAAGAGGAAGAGCGAGTCGAAGGGGAGATGAAGAGAAAGAAAATGTGAGATGGTGAGAGGAGCAGAGACCCTTTTGGAGAACGAGGTGAAGAATGAGACAGGAAGCATAGACAGTGAGAATAGATATGAAGAAAGAGAGCATAGTGTATGTCAGGGGTCTCCAATCTTTTTCCTCCCATGAGCTACTTTTAGTAAAACGAAAATGCCAGAAAGATACTAATTTTAGCGGTCGCCAGAAATTTTGTAAATATAAGAGCCATGTTAAGCCGAAGATGAGGTACAGTTAGATGTCGATAAAACATAACCCATTATCCAGTCATCAGTGCACTGAGTTATTCAACACAGTATGTATAATTCAGAAATCTCTTGGCGAGCTCCTTGGAAGGGGGTGGAGAGCTGCTGGTAGCTCCTGAGCTACAGGTTGGAGACTCCTGGTGTGTGTGATGCTAGATACTTAGCTTCATACAAACTCCTTCTCTTTTAATGGGCCAGTAGATGCAGTCTTTAAGCCCTGTGGTGGCATTTTGTATCTGCAGTTTTTATTCCAATTAAACTGTTTGAATATTTCCAAAGCACATACTTTTTGAAAGAAAAGTTCATGCTTTGGAAGCTTTGATAGCTCTTTGGGAATGTGTCCCAAAAGCTTCCAACTTCCCAAAAATCCAGAAGACAATGTTCTATTATACAGGGTGTCCCAAGCAATTATCTTAAAACTACTAAGTCTAGGTGTTGAACGTGACAAATTTATTATTGGACTTTGTTTGCAAGTTGGTGAAGTTTTTCCGAATTTTGCTTTGAAGGCACGCTGCACTAGCCAGGCTGGTGCCACCTAGTGCCTCCACTCAATTTCATTTCTCTCCAGCGAATCAGCGAAGAGCTGTGAAGCCATGACGTCAAACTCAAGTGTCTGTCTGGGTCCCTTTTGTGGTACAGCAGAAAACAGTAAACAAAGCAGTCAAGATGGATGTAGACGAAGTCATACATTCTGTGTTGGCAACAGTTCTCGAGATCAAGGATTTAAAGCCGGAACAAAGAGAATGTTTGGTGAATTTTATCAAGGGGAAAGATGTTATTTGTCCTTCTTCCTATGGGATTTGGTGCATTACATACATCACGACCAAATAGCAAAAAGTACCCGCCTATCGTCGAGTGAATGAACCCTAATGCTGTGAGGTCAGATGGTTTGCATGAAGTGAAACTGGCTGATGACTCAATCTTCTAATATACAGGGTATCCCCCCCAAAAATTGCCATTATTTTAAAAGCAATTATCTTGAAAACTACTCAGTCAAGCTCAGTGAAACTGAACAGTTTAGGTGTTGAACATCATAGGTTTATTATGGGACTCTTTTTGCAAGTTGAAGTTTTTGCACTGAAGTCTTGAGTGACTATGTGCGAGAATATACCAAAACGCAAAATGACTTCTCTTTGGGAGTGAACGACATGAAAACAGAACAACAATAAAACATTAAATATGTAATCTTGGTCTGTTTCTGTACATTCTGTGGAAATGTGAGGTTGTTTCAACAAGAAATGCCAAAATGACTGGCCTGCAAAATGATTCTTGGGACACCTTGTATTATTTTACAATAAGCTTTGAAGTGTGGAAACTCATACTGATCACCTGAGAAGGTTGTTGGTTTAGACCCGGATCTATTTAGGTACAGCGAGTTTATTGGTACATAATAAAGATATAGGTTGTGGTGGAGGGAGCAGATGTAGCTGTAGTGCACCTGGCTGTCAGAGTGAAATAGAGCGCTCCAGCTTTTACAATGGAGCACATTCTGTTCTGGAGATAAAGTACTGCCAACCTGCAGCTGCCCCACCATCAGCTGTTATCAGGCCACTCGCTCCTCCCTCTCTCTCTCTCTCTCTCTCTCTCTCTCTCTCTCTCTCTCTCTCTCTCTCTCTCTCTCTCTCTCTCTCTCTCCTCTTTTATCCATCTCTTTTCACTCCTCCCTATTCTCTCCCTCATTTCTCTCCTCTCCCATCCCTTCTCTCATTTTCCCCTCTCTCTCCCCCCTTACCTCTTCATAGGATTCTAGTGTTCCTCTCTCTGTTCCTCCTTCTCTCTCACTCCTCCTTCTCTCTCTCTCCACCATCTACCCTTCCCCATGTCTCTCTCTCTTCTGATTCTTACCTCTTTGTAGGACTCCCGGCAGCTTGTCCTGTATAGCTCTGAATCTCTCTTGCACCTCACTATCTTTGGCCCCTACTCCCTCTCTTTCGCCCTCTCTCTCTCTCTCCATCTCTCTCTTTTTCTCTTCATTCCATATGAGCCGTTCATAGCCCATCCCATGTTGCTTTAAACCTCCCTTGCTCCTCTTTATCTGTGCTCCCTCCTCTCTCCCCTCTCCTCTTTCTCCTCTACCTCTCCTCTCTCTCCCTTTTCAGCTCTTCATGTGACTGTTGGGGGCCCCTGTTCTGGATAAATCTCCCTCACACCTCACTATCTGTGGCCCCTGCTCTGGTCCCTGGTCTCCTGATAAACTGTGTGGGTGCCGCTATCAGCCTGTTGTTAACCCAGCGCACAGGGCATCTCCTCGTGATTTACACTTCTCTCAACACACTTTCTCTGCGCTCACGCCGCTCGATGGGGCTTTCCTCAATATCGTGCGAGCCAATGTTGTTTTTACAAGAGTTGGGGTTCCGTCACCTGCTTGTTTCTTTTTTTTTATTGGTTTTAAGTAACATTTCAAAACATACGAAATGTAACAACAGTCTGGAGTTTGGTATTGACATTTTTATGTACTATGTTGTTTTACTGGTGTCATTTATGAATACATTCCATTTTTCCCATTGCTCATCATATTTGTACCCTTTCAGTTTAAGATTATATGTTATTCTTTCCATCCATCCATCCATTTTCTTCTGCTTATCCGGGGCCGGGTCAGCAGTCTAAGCAGGGACTCCCAGACTTCCTTCACCCCAGACACATCCTCCAGCTCCCAGGATGTTCCCAGGCCAGCCCAGACACATAGTCCCTCCAGCGTGTCGTGGGTCTTCCCGGGGCCTCCTCCCGGTGGGACATGCCCGGAACACCTCCCGAGGGAGGCGCCCAGGAGGCATCCGGAACAGATGCCCGAGCCACCTCAACTGGCTCCTCTCGACGTGGAGGAGCAGCGGCTCTACTCCGAGCTCCTTCCATGTGACTGAGCTCCTCACCCTATCTCTAAGGGAGCGCCCAGCCACCCTGCGAAGGAAACTCATTTCGAGCACTTGTATCCGCGATCTCGTCCTTTCGGTCACTACCCAGAGCTCATGACCATAGGTGAGAGTAGGAACGAAGACTGACCGGTAAATCGAGAGCTTCGCCTTTCGGCTCAGCTCCCTCTTCACCACAACGGTCCGATACAGCAGCCGCATCACTGCAGACGCTGCACCGATCCACCTGTCAATCTCACGCTCCATTCTCTCCTCACTCGTGAACAAGACCCCGAGATACTTGAACTCCTCCACTTGAGGCAGGGACTCTCCACCCACCCGGAGAGGGCAAGCCACCTTTTTCCGGTCAAGAACCATAGAGCTGATCCTCATCCCAGCCGCTTCACACTCGGCTGCAAACTGCCCCAGTGCACATTGCAGGTCCTGGTTTGATGAAGCCAACAGGACAACATCATCTGCAGACAGCAGAGATGAGATCCTGTGGTCCCCAAACCGGACCCCCTCCGGCGCCTGACTGCGCCTAGAAATTCTTGTCCATAAATATAATGAACAGAACCGGTGACAAAGGGCAGCCCTGGTGGAGTCCAACATGCACCAGGAACAGGTCTGACTTACTGCCGGCAATGCGAACACAGCTCTCAACTCCAGCCTCAGCATCCAAAAGGCCACATCAGAGGTGAGGGAGATCCTGTTGGCCATGAAGATCAGTGAAGATCAGTTATTCTTTCCATCACTGAAATATTCTCCACAATCCTGATCCAGTCTTGTTGTGCAGGTGGATCTGGTTGTAACCAATTCTTTGTAATTCCCTTTTTAGATGCAGCTAAAACAATTTTTGTCAAATGCATGTCCTCCTTCCATACTACAGTAGATATATTTCCCCGATACATCACCAGACATGTTCGGAATTCCATATCCCAGAATTCTTGTTAAGGTTGTGTTTAATTGTTCCCAATATACCCTAATTTTTAAGCAACTCCAAAACACATGTGTGATCAGCGTCCATTTCTTGTGGACTTCTATGCATATGTCATTGCTCTGCCTGGAATGTCCCGAAGTATGACATTATACAGCTCTACCTTACATTTATTCAAAAATACCTTGAAAAACAGGCATTCTGACCGTGAGTGGGGTTGCCTCTCCACAGATCTGACCTGTAACTTGGTCTGGTTCGGTCTCCATGAAGATAGAAAAGTTTAATACTATATTGTGAAACGGACAAAAGCATTCGTCGGACCCTCCACCAGAAAACTTACACAATGCACCGTTATAATGGATTGAGTTTAGAATAATAAGCATTTCATTCTTTTTTTTTCTTCTTCTCATTTCAGAGGGAGCTGCAAATTGCGTAAACTTGAATGCTTGCTTGAAAAATTGTCAAACAAAAAATCAAAATGTAAAAACTAAACATATGTAATCAAATTTGTCATTGATGCATGAGCTAACTTAAACAAAGCACTGTAACGTTTTGTGGGGGGTCTGCCTCACGCTTCTCTCCATGGAGTTGTAATTGCTTTGCCTGAAATGTTTCCCGTTATGAGATTAAACATTTCTTTCTCCATGGGGACAATCAGCTGACGGCCAGAAAAATGACATATTGCAGCTTTGCAGGGTCCATATTGAGCTATTTTCTGATCTATGCTATACGGTTGTTTCTTCATGACAAACATACTAGAACCTGAAGTTGTGTTTTGTTTCATTCACACATTTTTAACACAAACACTGCACATTGAGTTCTTCTCGCAAACAGGAAATGCTCTGTTCCACATTTTGTTGTCATGAGGTAACACAGGAAGAGCTTCACTGTGTTTTTAAACTCCATACACTTCACTAGAATCAATGATTGCTAAATTCTACTGAACAAAAGGTAAAAGGTTGCTGTTACCTTGAAAACTTCACAAGGTAAAATGGAGCATTTTAAGATTTGGAGAAGCAGACAGATCAATAATACAGGATTACTCAAACAAAACACAACTCCAGGTATTTTTTTGATGAGGTGACAACATTTTAACATGGCTTAAAGCTCATAAGAATCAATTTATCTAAATATAAATAAGCTCTACAGACACCAGGTCAAGTTACTAGGGATGTAACAATAACTGAAATATCGTGATATTGTATCGTCAAACTTCTCACAATAATATCGTGGACCATCACAATATATCAAATTACAAGTCTCTTTGCTTAAATTAAGTTATGGTGCAGCAATAGCTAAAAAAAAAGGACAGAGGGAACTACATAGACCATGATCCTTTGCTCCAGTTCAGTGTAGACTACAAGAAGAAATAACAGTTCTAAGCACTTTTAAGTCTTTGGTTTAAGTCTTGTCGGGGCATTTTAAGAGGAGAAAGTAGCATATTAATAGTTTTAGCTGTTTAGCCTCCACAAAATATCGCTATAAATATCGTATCGTGAAATGTACATTGTGAAAATATTGTACAGAGAGATTTGGATATTGTTACATCTCTAATCAGGAGCCTCCCCAACATATCATAAGCTTTCCCACGAGGTTGCAATAAATATCGTACTGTGAGGTTCATTCTGTGAAGATATCGTATTGTGAGACTTGGATATCATTACACCCCTACAAGTTACAGGTCAGATCTATGGAGAGGTGACCCCACTCACAGTAGGGTTAGCTAGTTGAGCAATATAACAACTATAAATGTAACATATTTAAAGTCATATTGTAGAACATTTTGAACAAAGCACTAACATCACCATGGAGACACCTGGTGATGGAACCCACACCACAAAAGTTACAGAGAGTTAAGGATTAGAAGTGTATTAGATGGACAATTATTTGTCCTTAAAAAACCCCAATACTATTTACTCAAAAACTTATCTTTGGTTTGTATCTGAATACAGAACTACATGGGCATTGTTTGGAGTGATTAAAATCAGCCAATCAGGACACGCTCGCTTCATTACTGTATGTTTCCAGATCTAAACAGCAATGAGCCACATCTTCAGCATAATGAGAGAATTAATCCTCCTCCTCCGCCCACAGCACAACTCTGTTTACCACAAAGGGCCTGTTTAAATAGACATCAGATTAGCATATATCCTAGCTTTAAGGGAGCTTCTGTATTAGTTTGCCTTGACCACATCCACACAATTTAAGAAGTATTTACCTTTGGCCATAAAACATCTGGTAGAATACTAAGAAAGGCCATTGGAAGCATTGCTTTATTTTAAGAGTGAGTCAGACTTGGCAGAATACTGAATTTTTATTTTGAGAATTTTTGAAAAGCCAAAATTAAGAATGAAAGCTCAAATTCCCCTCGAGGGTGGTTTTATTGAGTAAAAATGATAAATTATTAAAAACTTTTAGTATAATGATTTTTATGATCAATGATTTTTAGTAAGCTTAAATAAATGCAACTGTGTTAATACTGTTCCAAAGTATGGCATTGAGCATAACTATCTCCATGGAGAGCAGTAGAAGAAGAAGAAGTACGCAATTTTGCTGCCACTTTTACGACCCAGCTCGTTTGGGTGAGGGAAGTAACAATATTAAAACCAATATGTAAAATGGAATAAATTAAATAATGTTTAATTAACAGGAATGTACAGGTAAATTAACAAAAGACTAAAAATATACAGAAAATAACCTAAACTAAGAAACAGAACAACAGAATAAACAGAGTTTTGTGCCACAAAAGGGGTCACGCAGGCTTACACAAAAAACGAGTGGTAAACTAAGGGACACACACTAAACCAAAACACAAGTTCCCCAAATTAAACCATATAAACCCACAAACAGAATCGAGTGACCAAATCAAAAAAGGCACAAAACAGAACTAAACTAAACTACACACATGAACACAAAATGGCAGACTGTCCACCAAGGCCAGCAGCCCCGAAAAGGTGCTGGTAATCTCCTTAAATAGGGGACGGTAGCTGCAGGTGAGGTGGGCGTCGACCTGCCCCACCAATCACAGACCAGGGCTCCTACAGCAGGAAGGAGAACTTCGCAAAAATCACACAAACTGGGGCCGTAACAGCCACATGAAAAAAAATAAAAAATCTACTAAGTATTTAAATATCTGCATAAAAATGTACTCCAGTATATCAATCAATCAATCAAACTTTATTTATAAAGCGCTTTTCATACAAAAACGTAACACAAAGTGCTTTACAGTGATTAAAAACAATCCCACATTTCCATCCACCCACCCACTTATCCAACCCCACACCTGCCCAACTCCACACAACCAAACAACCCAGACACACACACCCACTCGCACACATACGCACACACACAAGCACACACGCACGCACGCACGCACGCACACACACACACACACACACACACACACACACGCACGCGCGCACACACACCCTAAGATAGTAAAATACATAAAATCCCCTATAGTAAAATGTGAGGCTGAGTACAGGCGAACCAGTTGAGAAAGCACCATCAGAGGAGCCGTCTACACCAGGAGCAGAGAGACGTCCACCACCACCAGGAACCACCACCGGAGCCAGGGGAGAGATGAAGCCTAAGCACCAACTCTCCCCAGGAGCCCACGGGACAGAACCCGGCAGCCACAGCCGACCTCCGCTCCCGATGCAGAGGGCTCCTACAGAGGAAACACTGGAAATCCTAAAAATATGCCTAAAATAAATAAATATACTAAAATGTGTAGAATAGAAACAGGTAAAAGTATAAGAATTTAATCAAAAGCTAAGCTAAAAAAGTGGGTCTTGAGCCTGCTCTTAAAAACATGAACGTTCTCTGCAGCCCTGAGCTCCTCCGGCAGGCAGTTCCATAGACGGGGACCATAATACTGAAAAGACGCCTCTCCGTGAGTGTGTGTCCTGACTTTGGGAATGAGCAGGAGCCTGCTGCCGGAGGAGCGCAGGGTCCGCGAGGGTTCGTAGGGTAAAAGCAGTTCTGAAAGATAAGAAGGCCCAAGACCATTAAGACATTTAAAAACCAGTAAAAGAACTTTAAAATCGATCCTGAAACTCACAGGGAGCCAATGCAGTGATTTTAAAACCGGTGTAATGTGGTCCCGCCCTCTGGTCCTCGTCAGGACACGTGCTGCTGAATTTTGTAATAATTGCAAACCCGAAATACTCTTTTTGGGAAGACCAGAGAGCAGGGCATTACAGTAGTCTATTCGACTGGTGATAAAAGCATGCATCAGCGTCTCTGTGTTGGCCAGAGAGAGAATGGGGCGGACTCTGGCTATGTTTTTTAGGTGATAGAAACCAATTTTTGTAATGTTCTTAATGTGTGGAATAAAAGTCAGCTCAGAGTCAAAAATGACGCCCAGGTTTTTCACTTGAGGTGAAGGGTTAAAAGACTGTGCTTGTAGTTTGGGTAAAAGCTTCTCTCTCTGGGCCTCAGGACCAATGACTAAAACCTCAGTTTTGTCCTGGTTAAGCTGGAGAAAGTTTTCTGCCATCCAGGTTTTGATTTCTAGAATGCAGTTAAAAAGAGCATCCATTGGTCTGGTGTCATCAGGAGACATGGAGATGTAAAGCTGCGTATCATCTGCGTAGCTGTGGAAGTTAATTCCATGTCTCCTGATGACACCACCAAGAGGGAGCATGTACAAATTAAAAAGCACAGGGCCTAAAATGGAGCCCTGGGGCACACCACATATGATTTTTATAGTATTTGTTAGTATAGTATTTTTGCAGATTTGAGGTCTTATGAAGCTTCAAATGTAATGATTTTGATACAGACTTGTGCTGAATCTTTGCCTTTTAGCAGGTCTCAAACCAAATAAGAAATACTTAATTTACTTATACTTATTTTTCAGTCCTGTTGAAAAATATACCTAAGTAAAGTACAGTACTTTATTATCTTTATTTTATTACAGACAACCCAGCCCTAGCTCAGATCAGCAGAGAGGCCTATGCAATTTTGAGCCATAAAAACACCTGTTATTGAATAAATGCAAGACAGATCAGTTCAATGTTATACTGTGGCATATTCCAAGGAAAGAAGAAACAACTCCATGACCAAAAACAGACGGCAGAACCATATGAGGCTAGGACCCATTAAAATGAATTAAGTCCTTATGTGTGCATCATAAGCAAAAAATAACAAAACAAAAACATAATTATAATTTTATTAACTTCCCAACCACCCAGACACTGAAGATATATTGAATGACTGTATTTAATAATAATCATTTTGAAAAACTAAATGGTTTGTTATGTTGAAAATAACTACTTGTACAGTCATTTCAGCCAGGAGGAAACCCACCCCCATTACAGATGCAAGTACACACACGCTGCTTTTTCTAAACAGATCATTTACTTTTGAGAACATTTTTGAAATACTCCCGTTTTAAAAGTGAAGTCAGTTTGGTACCTTTTAATTCAAGTGAGCAATACTACTTCATATCATCACCGTGCTGTTTAAAAGACCCATATACCTGAAATTACCAAACTACTGAACAAAAGGTAAGATGAGCATTTCGAGCTTCGGAGATAAAAACAGACTAGTATTAAAGAGTTATTCAAACACAACTCCAGGTCTGTTTTTGAGGCGATAACAGCATCAGGACCTTTAAAATGTCTACCATCATCTACCTGCATTACCCAACAATATCTCCTACTGTTTATGTGGCATTTAGCTGCACTAATTACCAAACAGTGCTCCATGTCTTACAATTAAACAACAGCAAGCCTATTTGATATTTCTACACCAGCTCATGCTTTGACTTCATTGTTGTGCCTTGACTAAAAGAGCAATGATATTGTACTTTCTCTTGTTTTGTTGTGTTTAAGAGACTTGAGCCTGAAGCTCTCCACATGATACAGTAACAGCAGCAGCAGCAGCAGCCTCAGCCCTTCAGCTCAGGGATTTTCATTATGTTTTTTCATTGCTATTATGTTGCTGCCATGGCAACCATATATTAGAAAATATATAACTCGATCTCATGTGTGTGGGCCTAAGGAAAACATATAATGAAACAAACAGTATGTATTTTTAGAGGATTGGTATGTGTGAAATCAGGGATGTGCCATATGTATGTTTACAAATTAATTTTTCCATCATTTATACAGTTAAGAATAAATATGCTTTGATTTAGAAATGTCAGATTAGATATTGTTTACATGCGCATCAGTATCCTGGTTATGATCTGTTTTTTTTTTTTTTTTTTTTTGAGTATCCCGGTTTCGTCATGGTGCATGTATTCACAGTATCCTGGGTATGAGAAACTAGGATACTGTAGCTTTTATATTCTGATAGTAACCGGGATACTGTGGCATGTATACGCACTCAAGGAGACCATTACAATGGACAGTTTGCATCTGATGGCATCAACATTTCCTGGAGGTGTGAAGATAACTGGAAGCACTGCTCTGTATGAAGCTCTGTTACTCCAATTAGACTGCAATCTGGGATGTGTTTTAGCATAATCTGACTAGAAAGAGCTGACTTGGTTGGAACTACAATACGAAAAAACTTGGCTGGTAGGCAAAAAGTCAGTGGGGCTGCTCATTTGTGTTGACAGTTGGGTTGTGTATGTCTGTCATGAGATAACTCTTCTTATTTTGAAGTATGTTTTTCATTTAATTGTTTTGACGTGACTTCATCATCTTACTCTAAGTCACTGAATGCTGAGGATCAAAAACGTTACTTTGAAAAGTTAAAACTCGCCGATAACTGTTGACGATGTTTATGTTCTGTTGTATGACGATTGTTGATGTTGTACTATTGTATGATGATTGTTAATGTGTACGCCGATAACTGTTGACAGTTTTGATGTTGTACTGTTGTATGATGATCGTTGATGTTGTAATCTGATAACTATTGACGATGTTGTACTGTTGTATGACCATTGTTGATGTTGTACTGTTGTATGATGATTGTTGATGTTGTACTGTTGTATGACCATTGTTGATGTTGTACTGTTGTATGATCATTGTTGATGTTGTACTGTTCTATGACAATGTTGATGTTGCAATCTGATAACTGTTGATGATGTTGTACTGTTGTATGACGATGTTGATGTTGTACACCGATAACTGTTGATGATGTTGATGTTGTACTGCTGTATGACGATTGCTGATGTTGTGCTGTTGTATGATGATTGCTGATGTTGTACTGTTGTATGACGATGTTGATGTTGCAATCTGATAACTGTTGGATGATGTTGATGTTGTATTGTTGTATAATGATGTCGATGTTGTACTGTTGTATGACGAAGCTGATGTTGTACTGTTGTATAACGAAGCTGATGTTGTACTATTGTAAGACGATTGTTGATGTTGTACTGTTGTATGACGATTGTTGATGTTGTACTGTTGTATGACGATTGTTGATGTTGTACTGTTGTATGACGATTGTTGATGTTGTACTGTTGTATGACGATGTTGATGTTGTACTGTTGTATGACGATTGTTGATGTTGTACTGTTGTATGACGATGCTGATGTTGTACTGTTGTATGACGATGTTGATGTTGTACTGTTGTATGACTGATTGTTGATGTTGTACTGTTGTATGACGATGTTGATGTTGTACTGTTGTATGACGATTGTTGATGTTGTACTGTTGTATGACAATTGTTGATGTTGTACTGTTGTTGTATGATGATTGTTGATGTTGTACTGTTGTATGACGATGTTGATGTTGTACTGTTGTATGACGATGTTGATGTTGTACTGTTGTATGACGATTGTTGATGTTGTACTGTTGTAGTATGATGATTGTTGATGTTGTACTGTTGTATGACGATTGTTGATGTTGTACTGTTGTATGACGATGCTGATGTTGTACTGTTGTATGACGATGTTGATGTTGTACTGTTGTATGACGATGTTGACGTTGACTTGTTGATATGGATGCTTTTTGCCTACCAAAATGGCTGATGTGACGCCATTGTGTTTTCTCGTATAGGTGAGATTATTTGTGCTGTTAAAAAGTTAAGTTAAAGTAAAAATATGTTCAAATTGATTTTTTCTTGAGTTTTCAGATCATCTCAAAACCTTTTTGACAGTATTTGCAGTATATGTAGAACACCCCCCAGTTTGGTGTTATCTGTTATTAAAGTGTTCGATAACAGTGTCCTAGGCTGGGCTGCATCAGATTTGGCAGTGGTCGTCTAATTGTGCCTCCTCTCTCCTCTTTGACCCTCCTCGCTCCTGACACCTCTCCTCCCTGCTTGTCTCCTTGTTTCCTTTGATGCTTCCTCTCGTGTTTCCTTCTCCTGTGATCTGCCCCGGCCCTGTTAGCTTCAGGTGGGGCACAGGGGATGGCTGCTGCTCTCTGGACGGAGCTCAGGTCTGGAGATTAAAGGTGAGTTTAAAGTGCTGCTGACTGGGGCATAGGTGCAGTCAAACGATTTAAGAAGACACCTCTCTGGTTTAGTTTCACTTTCAGTCCATCTCCAAACGCAGATCTTTATTTATACATGAAGCGGTCCATTTAAAATCATTAAAAACAGATGCAGGAGTGATTATAAATGTCTGTCACCAAATTATTAAAGTGCAGTAATGGCACCATTGTATCCAGTTTTGCATGTGCTTGAAATGTTTTCCATTTTTAAAAGCAAAATAACCCAAAGCTTTTATTCCCCATTTCAGTTCTAGTGCAGACAGTTATAATGAGATCTTGTATTAAAAGTTCTCGTATAAAAGTTCAACAAACAAATGAGATATTCTAGACAGTCTATCATGTAGTCTCTTATAAATACATTTTATACAGTGTTCCTCTCTTCTGGCGGATAGCGAGGGCCAACCTACTTACTGTGGGTTTTAAATTAATCGCCGTTATGAAACAAGAGGCTGAGTGAAAAAGCACATCTAACGTTTTCAGAGTAGAGGCTGTAGTCTGCATAGAAAAAAAGTAATATAATCGGTAATTGCCTTTAAGTAGATGGAAAAATAAGGCTATGTTTATATGATGACGGTCTGAACAAAAAACACAAAAGTGGCGTCGCATCTTCACTTTTTATTCCGCGTTTAGACAAGTGTTTTTGGGAGGAAATCTGAGTGCATACGGTGACGCAAAAGTGTGTGGAATTCAATTGGGTATGCATGCCAGTGCGGCTAGGTGGTGACACTAGGTGGTGATGTATGTGACGTAAACGCGTACGTGACGTGAGCAGATCTGACCAGAGTTTTGTGTCTTGGGCAGTGTAGATGGAAACACTACGGCGGAGCGTATTCAACTTTTCCACTCTGGAGGGTGGTCTCAGAGTTTTGCATTATTGAGCCGTCACCGTCTAAATGAAAGGCAGTTCCGATACAATATTTTGTCATTTTTACCTGCAAGCGTTCTTGTGTAAACAGGCCCTTAGTTGAGATTATTAATTGGACTATAGCAAAAATAAATAAATAAATAGAAATTTAGCTATGTTGCAAATTTGCGACAACTAGGAACAAGTGCCTGCCAAAGGTTCTAAGGAAGGTACTGCAGATGTACTAACCGGCATTGGGGGATTGCAGCCTTTATCTCGGCTTATATCTTGATCCAAATGGTTGTTGTATATTTGTGACAGTCGGTGTTAAGGGCTATACCAGGATCCAACCAACACCTTAACAACCTAAATGCTATGGCTCAAGGGCCCTTATGACACTATTTTCTGTTTATTTTCTATTTATGTTGTTTCTTCATCAAAAACATATCGGGAATTGTGTTTTGTTTCATTCACACATGTATAACACACAAACCCTGCATACATCTAGCCAGACTGGTGCCACCTAGTGCGTCCGCTCAAATTAATTTCTCTCCAGCAACTAAATCAGGAATCAAAATACACTAGACGGTTTGCAAGAACCCCGGAAGTTGTAGACCGTGCACTGACCAGTCAGTGAAGAGCTGTGAAGCCATGACGTCAAACTCAAATGCCTGTCTGTGTCCCTTTTGTGGTACAACACAACAGTAAACAAAGCGGTTGAGATGGATGTAGATGATGCTATACATTCTGTGTTGGCAACGATTCCCAAGATCGAGGATTTAAAGCGGAAACAAAGAGATTGTTTGGTGAATTTTATCAAGCTTCATTTATCAAATCTTAATATTTCACTTAGCCCTGTTAGCCCCGTATTACATACCACATAGCAGCGGTTGGTTAAATAAAAAATAAGTACCCGCCTACCGTCGAGCGAACAAATCCTAATACTGCGAGGCCAGACTGTTTCCACAAACTGAAAATGGTTGATGAATCAGTCTAGCATACGTGGGCTTCCTACACCCAAGTTCTTCTCTCAAACAGAAAACACTGTTCCACCTTGTGATGTCATATGGTAATACAAGAAGTGCTCACTGTGTTTTTAAACTCTATACACATTCACTAGAATCATGTAAATCATCTCAGCCCTTGAATTGCCAATCTCCCCTGAACAAAAGGTAAAAGACAGGTGTTAACTTGAACTCTCTTCATGACATCAAAAGGTTGAATCGAGCATTTGGAGTTTTATAGATGTAGACAGACTAATAATAAAGAGTTACTCATTTTAACATGGCTTGAGTAAATTTTGCTATAATATAGGCCCTTTAATATAAGATCCAATTCCCCTTATTACAATAGTGAAACAGTCTTCGAGCAGGGGCCTGTGCTCTGTCAGTGTCTAGTTTAAAAAGATTGGCCTCAGATAAAAGGTGAACGGGAGGCGCTGTCAGATAAAGTGGCTGGACACTTCTGGTCTGGTTTCATTTTCAGTCTGTCTTCAAACGACAGAGCTAACGAATGCGCGCCTTCGTGATCTGCTCTCCCTCTCTCTCTCTCTGTGCCCTCTCCAACCTCTCCTCTGCTCTGCTCTCTCCCCTCGTCTTTATTCTGCGCTCGCTTTAATCAGCTTTCAGAGTGCTTATTTGGAGTAAGTGATTGGCTGTAATGGTCTGTGCCACCATGAGGCCATAGTCCGGATGCTGACTGAAAAGCACAGATCTATTCACACCTCTCAGAGCAGAGCGGAGCCGGGCTGGGGCGGGTGTGAGTGATGCTGTCCTTATGTGCAGGCCAGACCCTCCTCCTCCACATGATAGAGCAGTGCGTTTGTCACACCGTTATCACTGCATGTGTGACAGAGAGGGGCACCTGCATGTCTCAGGGCCAACCCCATCACACACATGTACAAGGGCCAACCCCATCACACACATGTACAAGAGCCAACCCCATCACACACATGTATAAGGCCAGGCCCATCACACACATGTATAAAGGCCAGGCCCATCACACACATGTACAAGAGCCAACCCCATCACACACATGTATAAGGCCAGCCCCATCACACACATGTATAAGGCCAGCCCCATCACACACATGTATAAGGCCAGCCCCATCACACACTTGTATAAAGGCCAGGCCCATCACACACATGTACAAGAGCCAACCCCATCACACACATGTACAAGGGCCAGCCCCATCACACACATGTATAAGGCCAGCCCCATCACACACTTGTATAAGGCCAGCCCCATCACACACATTTATCAGGGCCAGCCCCATCACACACATGTATAAAGGCCAGCCCCATCACACACATGTATAAAGGCCAGCCCATCACACACATGTATAAAGGCCAGCCCCATCACACACATGTACAAGGCCAGTAAAGCCAAAAGGTAAACACTGGTCGCACTTTTGGCGTGTCAGCTGCCTAAGCCGTTTATCTCACTTTACACGCAAACGACAAATCGTAGTTTTCCAGAGTCTCCACTCTAGCCAGAGTTTTTAGAAAGATCCATTTTCAGAAGCGAATTCACCATTTGCATGTAAAAGATGGTTACAGACGAAGGGAACTGTCTCTGTTTTTTACCCATGTGCGTGTAAACGGGACCAGAGAGACATTGATGACATCACACTATCTAAAAGTGAGGCAAAATGTACATCTAAGAAACTTTAAACATTATTCACATAAAATAAAAGTGTTTCTGTGTATTGTAAAGCATTCAGACTCATTTTCACCTACTCCCTATGATATGAACTTAATATGGTTCTTCAGTGAGGAAAAA
This sequence comes from Boleophthalmus pectinirostris, assembly GCF_026225935.1. Taxonomy (NCBI): domain Eukaryota; kingdom Metazoa; phylum Chordata; class Actinopteri; order Gobiiformes; family Gobiidae; genus Boleophthalmus; species Boleophthalmus pectinirostris. Next base: position 9,872,668 of record NW_026571175.1, read on the forward strand.
AATACAAATGGGGTTTTAAAAGTTATGTAACCATTTGTGGGACGTCAGTGGTCAGTGGTCAATATAAGGGTTTATGGTGAACAATGATCTGTGTGATTTCATACTTTTTTTTTTTTTTTTTTCTGTACATAGATTGTACAATGTCAGTGAACAAGGCAAAGACACATTTCTACCATTAACTGCAAAAGGGAGATAGGAGGATACAACGGATTATCAGGCTAATGACTAAAACATTAAATGTAAAAAACAAACAGACAGCTCTTTGAAATTACATACAGTAACACATCAGAAAATCAGATCCCACTTAATCATCTGAAAATCCCATCCGTACAATATGTCAGAGGGAGGCCACACCTGGTCATGTGAGCGGGCCAGCCTGATCACACGTGTGGAGCATGAGCTGTGAGTGTGTTACATGTGCTGTTAGTGTGTTAGTGCGACGCTACGACATAACGCGCCTCGTTAGCCTACGATCTCACCCCACACCCTCGGCCGTAGAGTCACAGCTGTGGAGCGGGGTGAGCTGTTTAACGTGCGCAGCTTTTCCCTCAGTACACCTGGACAGAGCGCACAACTGGAAATCATAATTGGGAGCAGAAGAGGTCATGACCTTTAGAGCAGGCAGCAGTGGGGAAACTGATTGTTAGTATCAATACAGTGTGATGCAGTCACTGAATAAATAAGTATGTTTCTGTTGAAGGACACTTATAGGCTCTACTCACGCTTACGTCACAAACCTAGAAGACATTTAGCTCTGTTTGCAGTAGTAAGTCTGACAAAATCTAGGAAAAATTTGAAAATGGCCCAGTTTTCTTCATCTCCATGTCATTGTAGCGTTCCATTATGATCGGCTAATCAACAAATACAACCATATGTCAGTTTTCATCATTTCTGTACTGACTCACTACTCTGAGTGCACTGGGTACATGCGATTAGATGAGGCAAGGGCAACAAATTCAAGATGATTCCAAACAGCACACATACATACAGTCTTCATTTTACCACTGATGGGTTTTATCACCATCAGCTCAGTCTCGAGAATTACACCGGAAATTGTTATTGCTTGTTTCCAAACATCTTCCTGGTTTGTGATGTCAGCGATGAATAGAACCTATTACACTCATTTCTGATCCATGTTATAATGTTATGTTGTTTCCTCGTGGCAATACAGGAAGTGCTCCATTGTGTTTTTAAACTCCATACTTCTTCACTAGAATCAGCTGAATTAATTTTTTTATTCATTTTACTTATTTATTTATTTATTTGAGACAGGGACAGTGCACAATTTTTGCATTAACCTTAACAGGAGAGATGCATTGTACATCAGGTTGTAGCATCAGTGTTCATTTCCACCTGTAGTCCCTGGGCAGATTCATTGATTGATTGTATTTAACTGACCTTGACTATCAACTGTTCTGGAGACCTGTAGCATGCTTTGGGTTGAATGATTTCAGTCCGGGAATTGCTAATCTCTGCTAAACAAAAGGTAAAAGATTACTTGAAATTTGAAGACTACTGCTTCACGACATCAAAGTTGAAACATTTTGGAACAGCACTTTGAGTTTTGGAGACAGACTAATAATAAAGCATTACTCAAACATTGTATGAATGAACCAAAACACAATTCCAGGTCTGTTTTTGATCAGGTAAAAACATTAGAGTATGACTTAAAGCTCACAATAATCCATTTTGTGTAATGTAGGACTTTTAAAGGTACACTATACCATACCAGCTTGTTAAAGACTGATCTCATCAGATCTCAGAATTGTTGCTTCCTTGGGCAAGGCACTTCACCCACATTGCCTAGGCAGTCCTGACCAAGCCTAGCAACAAGATCATGGAAATAGATCCCATATAAGTTTTTCTTCTTCCCACTCCTTTTCGAGAAATGTGCTTTTCTGTTGTTTACGATGTATATGCAGTATACATGATTATTGTTTCTCTCTTGGCACAAACTCGAAATGAAAATGAATGAATCAATCAATCCCTGAACGCCCCATGTGCAGACCACTGCACATGGGGCACAAAAAAAGCTCTATATAAATACATTTTGCTTAAAAACTTGCGTAATTACTATGAACCTTTCTGGTGAAGGGTCTGCACCTTTTGGTCTCCATGGAGATTTCTATGCCTGGAATGTTTTACAGTACAGCATTAAATGTATTTAATGCCATGGAGACAAGCAGGTGACATCTCCAGGCTAAGTTGCAGGTCACATCTGGGGAGAGGCGAGCCCGTTCACAGACAGGAATCATGTTTTTTAACACATGTAATTGAATAAATGCGAGAAATGTCATACTGTGGCACATTCCAGGCAATGCAAGGACATCACCATGGAAACAAGCAGGTGGCAGACCCTCACTAGAAAAGTTACATAGTACACCTTTAAGAAAATTGAAGCACATAAGTAGTTCTAGTTTAGCATGTTAGTATTATGATGACTGTAGGTTACTTTGAGGAGATTTTAAATGTATGATCAGATCTCTAGTTTGTTTTATGAAAGCCCTGGTTGAATATTTTTAACAATACAACTTATCAGTATTCACTGTTTTGTATTCGTAAGAGAAGTAGTAGATTATTGCTTTCTCAACAGTTTCTTCCGTCTGCACGAATGCTATTTTCTCATCACAGACATTGCACTCACGGATGCCTTCTTCAGTTGTGGTTTTATTTCCTGACAGGTCGCAGCAAAGTGCCAGTCTCCACACCAGCTCACCAAATATCATCTTCAACTGAGCTGTACCGACCCGAGGAGAGATGAGAGACTTGGGGGAAAAAAAAAAAAAAAAAGTTCAAAATAAAAGGGCTGAATTATCACCAGTGAACTTTTAATGAACATTCTTGGACTTATGTACGAAATCAGATGTGAAAAAAATGTCTTATATGCAATAAATTAGACTTTTTCTGTATCTAAAACAGCCTATCAAAGGGTTTCCGAATGATGAAAAGTCACGACCGTTGCCATGGCCATTAACAAAATATTATACCTTTTGAATGGTGAACTGTCCTCAAAATGGAACCATAAAACAGGAAGCTGAAACCCGTCATGAATAGACAGTTTTAGAAGCCAAGAACTGACAATAATAAAGGTGCACTATGGAATTTTTCTGGTAGACTGTTCCCAACCTATGTGGAAATGCAAAAAACACTCAGATGGTTGATGTCCAAAAGCCTCTTTTTATTTTTTTTGATTGATTGATTATCACAGGTATATTTTGACATTAATTCACAGTCATATTTAACATACACAGACCGAAAAGGTGCAGGCTGAAGCTAAAGCTTATTATGCCTACCCTTTATTCCTTTGTCAGAGCGTCATCTTAACACCAGTTCATCTTCATAAATACAGCAAGAGGAAACAAACAAATCAGACACAGTACAATGAAGTACTACAGCACACACCAAGTATCATAATTCATGTATCTGTCCAGAGTTAAACATTTAAACTTCTTTATAAAGTGAAAGAGACTGGTGCACAATTGTAGGTTTTCTGTACAGTTGTTCCAGAGCTCCACCCCTTTAACAGATATACAAAATTTCATAATGTTTGTTCTAATTTTCTTTTTGATAAACATGGCCGTGCCTCTGAGCTCACATTGGTTCTTTCGGATTTTGAACATGTTCTCTAAAGATTTTGACAGGAGATTATTGTTTACTTTGAACATGATTTTCAGAATATAAAGGTCGACTAAATCATAAAATTTCAGAGTTTGAAGGTTTATAAATAACACATTGGTTGATTCGTTATAAGCTGATAACGTGATTGCTCTTATTGCCTTTTTTTTGCAAGGTAAAGACTGGATTTGTATTCGTTTTATATGTATTGCCCCAAATCTCAATACCACAGTACCACAATACCACAGTACACAAAATGGTTGTCAGTCCAGGTCCTCATTTCCTCACCAACGAATGGAAGTGAGGTCACACAGTGAGACCAGCCCACTACAAAAAGAAAAAACATGTTAGATATTTACATAAAAACATTCTCACAAATAGATAAATAGTTTGACCATATCACAAAAACCATCTCAGGTCAAAGTCCACATTAAGTTCGTGAGGAGCAAGAGTCTTAAATTGGTGAATCCAGAAGTGCTCTCATGTTATTAGTTTCTTTTTTTTAGACCAAGAGTTTGTTTTCATACCTGTTTTTCAACTGCTCACTCGCGGTCTTCCTCAGAGTGGTCACGTGATGTTGCTGTGACGTGTCCGGGCAGCTGATTTATACAGGTTCTGCAGTCCGACTTCCTCAGGACAGTATCCCAGGTGTGTGAGAGTCAAAAAGCCCCCTCATCCCGGTTTATCGTCCCGTGGGCACGTTTCCCTATATATCGATTGCCTCTTTAATTTAGCGACGATGTTTGTTTTCCTCTGTCCCAGTCCATAATGTGGTTCTCTCTTTTACAGTGGTCAGAAATGGCCGATTTGAGTTGCTCCTGTTCTGCTTTGTGTTTTGTTGCTCGTGTGCACCCCTTCGCTATTTCCTTCGCACATTCTGTCCTGAACGTCGAGACTGAACGTCCTCCCCGCTTCCCCGATGTATGTTTTATTGCAGGACATGCAGGATATTGCGTACTTTCCGTTTTATTTTAGTTTTTCCCAGAAGTGCTGTTTTTTTGACAAGAGCATTTCCATATTGCCATCTCTAGAGGACAGTTTTACATGTTCAAGGCCAATATATCTTAAGGAAGAGTTTGGATGGTTGAAATCTACAAAATGAGCTGCCACAGGATAGTTCATGTTTTTACATCTGATAGTACTCCTATGCTCTGCAATACGTGTTTTTAAAGCCCTGCTTGTTTTACCCACACAGGCTTTACCACAGGGGCAGGTGATTATATAAATGACAGATTTAGGATTACAGGATGTAATTCCTCTGATGGTTATTTCTTTCCCAGTGTGAGGATGCTTGAAACTGCTACAGCGAGAGATGACTGCACACACCACAGTAAGAATATTTACCACTAAGGTTCCACAGTATTAAACTTTGAACTTGAATTTGTTTTGACAAATATGCAATGAGCGGCTTGCCTCTGTGCAGATCTGACCTGCAAGTTGGTCTTATGGTATCTCCTGTTTATCTCTATTGAAATATATATGCCCAATATGCATATATTTACATATATATACAGGAGGATACAAGTGGTCGAAATGAGTTTCCTCTGCAGGGTGGCTGGGCGCTAGGGTGAGGAGCTCAGTCACACGGGTGGAGCTCGGAGTAGAGCCGCTGCTAGACCCAGGACATGCTGGAGGGACTATGTCTCTCGGCTGGCCTGGGAATGCTTCGGGGTCCCCCTGGAGGAGCTGGAGGACGTGTCTGGGGTGAAGGAAGTCTGGGAGTCAGTGCCTAGACTGCTGCCCCATGACCTGGCCCTGGATAAGCGGAAGAAAATGGATGGATGGATGCCCAATAGCGTGGAGTAATCTAGACAAAGCTATAAGCAATGGAAACAAGCGGGTGCCGAACACTCCACTAAAAAGTTTACAATGTGCATTTAAACCAGAAAAGTGTTAAAGGAGCTGTACCTGATCTTTCCTGTCTTAAAAACACACAAAAAAAGCAGGACTAGCTCGGTCGGCAGTGTTCCAAAGGTATTCCTCTTGGATTACCTTGCATGCATTCCAAGCATCCTCATTTTTCACCGTGATGAATCGTTATTCCCCAGTACTACATATTGAAAACCTTTAAGAACATAGAAAAGAACAATCATATCTAACACAGGGGTTAGTTTGACGAGAGCAGTCCCAGGGCTCCGGTGTAACAGTATCCACACACACACAGCTGGAGAATGAGCGCTCCAGTCAATAGGCCCACTTAATGAGAGTGAGAGGGCTGGAACAGAGCGGGCTAAGGACCTCATAAAGTCTGAGCACCACCACTGACCTGGACACTCACATCTACACTTTTATACCAGAAAAGCATGACAGAACAGACTGGAGTTGGTCATACTTTAAATGGAGCTCAACAATGACTCCCCACGACCCGTAAACGCCCCATTCAGTTGGTTTCTGTGCTTCGGAAACTTTATAAATCGCAAAGTTATTAAATAATTTCACCAGATCTTTTGTTTTAAATAGGCTTTTTGGACTTAAAACAGCTGCGTTATGAATATTAGTTACCACGTAGTCTCCGTGATCCCTTTGAACTCTTAATATTAAAATGTTTTTGAAAGGTCTGTGGGTAAAAATGAACCTCTGGAATCCAAGTGGACCTCGACGTGCGCTCCATTATTAGTGGTGATATAATATAGATCTGGATTGGGCTCCATTATGACTAAAGGATTTGGTCGGAGCACTATGCTAATATGACCTGTGCCGGCCTTGGATTGTGATATATATTCACAACTTTACTGAATGTCTCTCCTCACTCTTCACCTCCGTTTCAGGTTGTGTTTTAGTTCATTAAATACTGCAACAATGAAAAATAAAATAAAAAGCAGGTGCTTTGAGGCTGAGCTCCCAAATATACATGAATGACATATAAAACCTCTTCGGTTATGTTTTTGAAGAGGAAACAACATTGTAATATGAGAGAAAGCTTCCAAAAGTCCATTTTATATAACACCCCCTCTTTAACCTGCAGAGTATGAATGTATTTATCATGGTTTTATTTTTATTTATTTATTTATTTCATGTTGTTAAAGCCATGGTTCTCGACTGGAATAAGGTGGCTTGCCCTCGGGTGGGTGGGGAGTCTTTGCCTCAAGTGGAGGAGTTCAAGTATCTCGGGGTCTTGTTCACGAGTGAGGGGAGGATGGAACGTGAGATTGACAGGCGGATCGGTGCAGCTTCGGCAGTGATGCGGTCGCTGTATCGGACCGTTGTGGTGAAGAGGGAGCTGAGTCGAAAGGCGAAGCTCTCGATTTACCAGTCAGTCTTCGTTCCTACTCTCACCTATGGTCGTGAGCTCTGGGTAGTGACCGAAAGGACGAGATCGCGGATACAAGCGCTCGAAATGAGTTTCCTCCGCAGGGTGGCTGGGCGCTCCCTTAGAGATAGGGTGAGGAGCTCAGTCACACGGGAGGAGCTCGGAGTAGAGCCGCTGCTTCTCCATGTGGAGAGAAGCCAGTTGAGGTGGCTCGGGCATCTGTTCCGGATGCCTCCTGGGCGCCTCCCTTGGGAGGTGTTCCGGGTATGTCCCAGCAGGAGGAGAACCCGGGGAAGACCCAGGACACGCTGGAGGGACTATGTCTCTCGGCTGGCCTGGGAACACCTTGGGGTTCCCCTGGAGGAGCTGGAGGACGTGTCTGGGGGTGAAGGAAGTCTGGGAGTCCCTGCTTAGACTGCTGCCCCCTCGACCCGGCCCCGGATAAGTGGAAGAAAATGGATGGATGTTGTTAAAGCCACTGTAGATAGCAGAACTATTAGCAGAACGAGACACCATACAATTCAACTACACCATTTTTGTAATTGATTAGAACAATATTTGTAGCCATGATTTCAGTTTGATCGCAGAGCCCTATTGGTTAAGTGTAATATGCACAGACTTAATTTTGAGTCATAGAGTTTAAAGAAAGTTTTTAAAACATCAAGCAAAAGCGTTGATTGCGATTGATTGAATCTTGAAAAAAGATTGCGATTAAATTATTTATGTAATCATGTAAAATATCCCTCCTTGCCTCTTTTATTTTTGTTCCGTGTCTTGCTCAGTTTTGTTTGGTGCCTTATTTTTTATTTTTTTGGTTACAATTCCAGCTCTCTCGTGTGTGCTTCCTGACTTTTTGGTTGCAGTTTTGACACAAATGTGACAGGTGGCTGGGATTTTCATGGGTGCATTCTCATTGACTAATTTATGTTTGACGGACAGCTAAGTTTGGAGCTCTGCAGGCTGTTGTGGAGTTTCCTGTTGAAGTTTTGGTGCTCAGAGCTTTTCTAATATTCAACATTCTCTGGTGGACGGTTCATCTGGAATTGTGATTCTACACAATGTTATTCTACACAAGTTCTGGACCAACTTGTCTTGTCTGTCTTGCAGTCGCCAAAACTACAGCAGGAAACGTCCACAACAGCTTCCGGAGCTCCAAGCCTAGCTGTCCGTCAAACATAAATTAGCCAATGGGAATGAACCCTTGGAAATACCACCCACCTGTCACGTTTGTGCCAAAACTGCAAGAAAAAAATGAGGAAGAGCAAACGAGAAGGCTGGAATCATAACCAAAAAAACTATCTGAAAGACTGAGACAACTGAGAAAGACAGGGAATAAAAACTAAGAGGCACAGGCAGATATTTCACACAATTACACAAATAATTTGAGTGCAAATTTATTTTATTTGACTTTTTTGTGAGAATTTTTTTATTTGGTATCTCGATTTATACTTTTTTGCTTGATGTTTTAAAAGCGTTCTTTGACCTATTTGACTCAAAGTTGCTTCCATAGCTATGGGCGGTGGAGTAATACATTTTGTGCATGCATTAAACTTGTAATTATAGTTTGTGGTTTAGCTATGTGTTGTGCGTTTGTGTGAATATTCATAGCGTCACTGTGGAGATGTGTTTGAGGAGCAGAGCAAATATAAACAAACACTTATGGTTCGAGTGCATTTCAGATCATTTAAATCGGGACTGCAATTCAGAAACACACTCAGGACAATTATGTAAAATGTCCTCTATGGGAACACTGAAAATCCTATTAGGGTAATGACTTTGTTTTTGTAATTTGAGATTATGCTAAATATTTGACCAAACTGCAGTGTTCATGAAACTGCATTATTCATACTTTACTTTACTTAGATTGCATATACTGAACGTGCTGTAGTCGTGGGTGAAGTGTCTTGCTCGTGGACACAAAAAACAGCGTGTACTCCTTCAGTGTGGATTGTAATTGAGTTGTGTTGTATATTTGAGCTCAGTGGTCTCAGGTTTCCTCTGTGCTCAGTAACGGCCTCCTGTGTCCTCTGAGTTTAATATTGTGGTTTGGATCTTGTGCTTTATAGATCTGTCCTGCTGACAGACATCATCCTGTGGTCTCAACGCTCTCTCCACCCTTTTCCAGCTTCACTTTCCCCAGCCAGCTCTCTCTGTGCTCTCTCTTCCTCTGTACTCTCTCTTTTTCTCTCTCTGTGTTTTCTCTGTGCTCTCTCTTGCTGTGCTCGTTCTTCGTCTGTCACTCTGTGCTCTTTCTCTCTCTGTGCTCTCTCTTTCTCTGCTTGTTCTTCATCTCTCTCTCTCTGTGCTTATCTTTCAACACTCTCTCTGTGCTCTCTCTGTACTCTCTCCCTGTTTTTTTCTGTACTCTCTTGTGCTCTCTCTCCTTCTGTACTCTCTCTTTTCTCTCTCTGTGCTTTCTCTGTGCTCTCTCTTGCTGTGCTCGTTCTTCCTCTGTCACTCTGTGCTCTTTCTCTCTCTGTGCTCTCTCTCTCGTCTCTCTCTCTCTTTCTGTGCTTGTTCTTCATCTCTCTCTCTCTGTACTCTCTCCCTGTTTTTTTCTGTACTCTCTGTGCTCTCTCTTTCTGTACTCTCTCTTCATCTCTCACTCTGTGCTTTCTCTATCTGCGTGCTCTCTCTCTCTTTCTGTGCTTGTTCTTCATCTCTCTCTTTCTCTCTCTGTACTCTCTCCCTGTGTTTTCTGTATACTCTTTGTGCTCTCTCTCTCTGTACTCTCTTTGTCCGTCACTCTGTGCTTTCTCTATCTGTGTGCTCTCTCTCTTTCTGTGCTCGTTCTTCATCTCTCTCTCTGTACTCTCTCTCCCTGTTTTTTTTTTCTGTACTATTTATGCTCTCTCTCTGTCTGTACTCTCTCTTCATCTCTCACTCTGTGCTTTCTCTATCTGTGTGCTCTCTCTCTCTTTGTGCTTGTTTTTTTGTCTCTCTTTCCTTGTACTCTCTCTGTACTCTCTCCCTGTGTTTTCTGTACACTCTTTGTGCTCTCTCTTCCTGTGCTTTCTCTCTTTCTGTACTCTCTTCCTCTCTCACTCTGTGCTGTCTCTATCTGTGTGCTCTTTCTTCATCTCTCTCTCTCTCTCTCTCTCTCTCTGTCTCTCTCTCTGTGCTCTCTCTTCCTCTGTCACTCCCTGTGCTCTCTCTCTCTCCCTGTCTGTACTCTCTCTGTGCAATTTCTCTTTCTCTGCTCATTCTTCAACACTCTTTCTGTGCTTTCTCTTTTTCTGTGCTAGTTCTTTGTCTCTCTCTCTCTCTCTCTCTGTGCTCTCTCTCTTTCTGTGCTAGTTCTTTGTCTCTCTCTCTCTCTCTCTCTGTGCTCTATCTGTACTCTCTCCCTGTGTTTTCTGTACTCTCTCTGTGCTCTCTTTTTTTGTGCTCGCTCTTCATCACTCACTCTGCTTTTTCTCTCTCTGCTCTCTCTTTCTGTGCTCTTTCTTCATCTATCACTCTGTGCTCTCGCTCTCTATCTGTGTGTATGTGTGTGCTCTCTCTTCCTCTGTAACTCCCTGTGCTCTCTCTCTATCTATACTCTCTCTCCGTCTCTCACTCGCTGCACTCTCTCTTTCTGTGCTTTTTCTTCCTCTGTCTCTCCCTGTGCTCTCTCTCTCTCTCTGTACTCTCAGTCTGTCTCTATCTGTACTCTTACCTCTTACTCTTTCTGCTCTCTCTCTCTCTCTCTCTCTCTCTCCCTGTGCTGCCTGTACTCTTGTTGTGCTCTCTCTTTCTGTACTCTCTCTTTCTCTCTCTCTCTCTCTCTCTCTGTCTCCCCCTGTGCTCTCTCTATCTGCACTCTCTTTCTCTCTCTCTCTCTCTCTGTATTCTCACTCTGTCTCCATCTGTACTCTTAGTTTCTCTCCTCTCTACCTCTCTGTGCTCCCTCTCTTTTTACTCTCTCTCTATCTTTCTCTGTGCTCTCTCTTCTTCTCTTGCCTCTCTTGCGTTCTCTCTCCTTATTTCTTGTCCGTTTCTCCTTCTCTCCTCCTCTTCTTCTCTTCCCCTTCTGGTATTTAGTCACACTTTCTCTCTCTCTGCTCTTTCTTTCTCTCTCTTTCTCTCCCTCCTTTTCTCTCTCTTGATTTCTTTCTAGCTCTCTAATTACTCTCTCTTCTACCCCCCTCCTCTTCACCCTGATCACTCTCTTTCTTTCTCTCCTCCATCAGCCTTCTCTCCCTCCCTCTCTCTGTCCCCCCTTTTGTCTCTCTGCTCTCTCTTTCTCTCTCTCTATCTCCTTACCCCCCACCTCTCCCTCTCTCCTCACAGCGGTGATGAATGGTAGCCCGTGGTAACCTGATCCTCCTCTCCTCTCGCCGCATACCTGAATAATAACCTGCATGAGGAATAAACGCAGACAGGTCACCGTGGCGATGACCCGCTGTCAGCAGGGGGTCGCGACCTCACCGTGACCTCGGCTCCTCATCCAAACAAAACTGTCAGAGGCGCCTTTGGGAGAAAATAGATTAAACCCAAGTGAGGACCTTTAATAAGAAGACGTTATGGTGAAAGTGCTTTGTGGGAATCTATAACTGGAAAAAAAACAACAACAACAACACAACTTCTACTACTACTGCTACTACTACTGCTACTACTACGACTGATGCTGCTACAACTATCTTCTCCTTTAGGCTGGCATACAGCTTTTCTTAGTACTATTGCCGCTTCTACTACTACTACTACAACTACAGTACTTCTACCATCCTGTGCAATAGCCTGCTACTTCACTATCTATCACTATTACTGCTTGGTATACTTTTGCCATTAAAGGGACAGTCCGGAATTTTTGACACAGGACCTCATTTCCTAGTGAGCCAGAGTGTTGGAGACGTGTGGAGACACTTTTTGAAATATTCCATCCAGTCCTTGTATTTGCAGAGGTCACTGGTGCTAGGCTAGTGCATGTCAATGGCCATAGTTAGCCTGCCACTAAAAACAGTCTCACCCACTCCACAAAACACCCGAAGCAAATCTATTATAACGCCAGACTGTCGATGTGATTGTCTGAATGAAGGATTTATGTCTGAGCAGCAGCAGCGAGTTGTACTTCCTGATAGAAAGCTTGGCCGCAGCAGACTGATATCACCTAGCACCTATCTTACCGGCAAAGTAACATTTCTGCTGCTGAGAAAATAGTCCCTCAACATGCAGCGATTCATGAGATGCAAGGTTAGTTTTATTTCTAGCATAATTCTATCAACACAAACACTCACATCAGCAGTCTGGTGTAATAATAGATTTACTTCAGGTGTTTTGTGGAGTGGGTAAGACTGTTTTTAGTGGCAGGCTAACTATGGCCATTGACATGCACTAGCCTAGCACCAGCGACTTCTGCAAATACATGGATGTTACGGCCCCAGGCCTTAGTTCTAATATTTCTGCAGAGTTCTCTTGATTCCTGCTGCATGAGCCCTGGTCCGTGATTGGTGGGGCAAGTCCACGCCCACCTCACCTGCAGCCACCGCCCTCTATTTAAGGAGATTGCCAGCACCTGTTCGGGGCTGCTGGCCTTGGTGGCCAGTATGCCATTTTGTTTCTGCGTATGTAGTTTAGTCTCGTTCTGTTTTGTGCCTTTCTTGATTTGGTCACTCGATTCTGTTTGTGGGTTTATGTGGTTTAATTTGGGGAACTTGTGTTTTAGTTTAGTGTGTGTCCCTAAGTTTTACCACTTGTTTTTGTGTAAGCCTGCGTGACCCCTTTTCTGGCACAAAACTCTTGCTTTCTGTATATTTTTAGTCTTTTGTTAATTTACCTTTACATTCCTGTTAACTGAACATTATTTAATTTATTCCATTTTACATCTTGGTTTTATTTTTGTTACTTCCCTTACCCAAACGAGCTGGGTCGTAACAATGGACTGGATGGAATATTTTAAAAAAGTGTCTGCTTCCGGACTGTCCCTTTAATATTGACTGACTGTTGCAACTTGATTTCAACATGCCAAAAAACAAGTAGTAGTGGTAATAGTAGTTATAGAGCTGAAAAGTACTTTTCAACTTCTACTAGTAGCGCTCAGTGGGACTAATTGAGCAAAAAGAGGCTGGTTTTCTTTTGTCCTTTTTGAATGATTTTAAGTCATTCCTTTAAATTACAGCTTTGAGATTGCCCCTTTTATGTTTATATGTGAATATGTTTTTATTCACTGCCATGTTCTTTATGCATTTATTTTATTTTCATGTGAAAGGTATACTTTTATAATGTGCTATATCTGCATTTAAAACAAACAAACAAACTTCTACTACTACCACAGTACTGAATCTACAAGTACTACTTCATACAACACCTCTGTTCAAATGTGTGTATTTCTGTAATAACTAATACTACTGCTGTATTTTCTTATTTTACAAAGGGAATAAAAAAAAATAAAAAATCTTGCAAACAATGTTAACACAGTAATTCCACATAAACTAGGTTGGAACAGCATATATCAGGGGTGTCCAAACTATGGTCCAGGTGCCAAATGCGGTCCTCAGAGTCATTTTGTTGACTGTCAGGCTTTCTCTTTGTCCAAATGTCTGCTATTATAACTTAAATAACCAACATTTTCATGTGATACAGACTTGACATAAAAGTTCCTGGCCTTATTACAGCTGAGGTGGCTCAGTAACCCTATGTCTAATACATCTTTTTCACTGATTCACTTCACTTACTTCACTCAGTCTGGCTCTTTGCTCTGTATAAGTTTCAGTATGTGGCCCTTGGTGAATAAAGTTTGAACACCCCTGGCATAGATGTTTGAATATAGTTTATTTATAGCAAAGCTGCCCTAGAATAAGTTTCAGATTGGGCTCTGAAGTGACTATAATGTTCCAACTTTGATAACTCCCACGTGCTCGCTCCTTTGAAGACGCGTCAGCTGGAGACAGGACGCCTGCTGTAGTGACGAGGACCTTTTATCATATCTAATCACTTTAAAATGGCGTCTCCGGGATAATTTGACCTAAACCGACCTTTGGCTAAACACTGACTAATGACATTTTAAACTCTTCCTGCACTGTGACCAGTGATGGGCCAGGCTCCTTGTCTCCATCTGAGGGGACCTTTGACCCCTGTGACATCATGGTGGGTACTCCGTCACTGCCGGCTGTTAAGTATAAATATTTACCATTGAACACTTAGAATAGGGGTAATTAGTTCTGTTTGATCACATGGTGAGCCTGCAGGGAGCCGGCCAGTGGCTTTTTACAAATGATGGACAATGAGAGGAAATGCACTGGGGGTTGCTGGTTTAAAGCCTATTAACGTGTCCTTGTGGGGATCATGTGATGGGTTGAAAGCAGGACAAACAGAGGGACATTGGAAACACATGACTTTGACAAATGAAAATCAACATTCCTTGTGTTTCTTTGCAAAAAAAAAGAAAAAAAAAAATGCTCAAACTATTTATTATTTTCACCAAAAGAGATAAATGAGAGAAAGTTAAATGAAATTACTGTCATGTTTCATTTTTTTTCTTTATTTGATGGGATAAAAACAATACTACTGTATAAGTTGCTCCGAGTATAAGTCACACCAGCTCACAAATGTGTAATCAAGAAGAAAAAACATATATAAGTCGCACCAGGCTATAAGTCACACTTTTTTGGGGAAATTTATTTTACAAAATCAAAGACCAGGAAATTACATTTCATCTTGAAAGGCAAGTTCTAGTAATAAGCAATAGAACAGAGAAAAACAGGCTGTTAACGTCACATATGAACAGTTCTTCAGATAAATATAACATAAACAACAGAACAGAACAAGTTTACCAAACTCTACATTTTCCATCTTCATCACTCCAGATCACTAAATTCATTGTATTCTTCAACCTCTGGGTCACTTCTGAGCAACTCCGCAACCTCTGGAGGTAAACAGAGCACCTGCTTCCTCTTTGTGTAGCTGTCGTCAGATTCAGCATCAGTTCCAGTTAGAATTATTCTGGCCTTTCTGAATCCTTGACTGGATGGTTTCGGTTGACACTGAAGTCCATGTTTTCGTCGATCCATCCAGTGACTTCCAGGAAAGTTGCATGGTGCACTCTCCCGGTTGTAACAAGTTTCTGGCTCACTCCAAATTTCTTTCTGCTGTTTACCTGATTATCGTTTTCAGCTGTATATTTCACTACTTGCAGCTTGTAATCTGCAAAATATGATTTTCTTTTTTGGGGGCATTTGTGTTCAGTCTTCTCAGTTGTCTTTATAATTTTGTTTATATTTAAAATGTTCAGTACAGAAGTGATGGTGCGATTGACTGACATGATACAGACAGGACTTGCAGCTCTTTCTGCAGGAGACACGAGCAGTAGAGCCAAGTGACAGTGGTGCAGAAGTAATAGTAGTAGAAGATACTGACACACAAGCCAGATACCATCCAAACTGCAAGGACAACTTACACACAATCGGAGCAAGTTTTTCTGACAGTTTAAACCTTCATAGACCAAAATACAGATGTTATAAGTCTTGGGTAAACTAGCCGAGCTTTGACCCTTATTGTGGTTGCTCCGTGACCTCTACATGCGTCACATCATATTACGGTGGTGGACACTTCACTAAAAGCTACTCAGAGCTCCTCCTGTGTGACTGAGCTCCTCACCCTATGTATCTTTGTCCCTGTAGAGGAAACTCATTTTGACCGCTTGGATTTAGATCTCATCCATGCATGTTTGAGTAATATTCTATTCATAATCTACTGTATATTGACGGCCCTATTCAAACCTTCTTTCAAGGTTCAAGGTTCTTTATTTATCATTCAAGCATGAGACAGAAACACAGGACAGAACGAAATGAGTTTCTCAAGGTCCAGTGATTAAGAGAGATAAAAACGATAATAAATAAGCAACATTAAAAAGTACATCAAGAGCATTTAGCATTTGCTTTTGAGCTTAGATGGCCCTGGTGCATGTCTTGGACACTGTGGACAAATGGGAGAAAAATACTTGACGTGCATCCAGGTCGTCCGTTGCCCTGGAAACAAGTGCCATTTCCCGATCTTTTCCCAGAACGACGCCAGACCAGGCTGAGAGAGTGGCTTAAGTGTATTTATTACATAAAACCAATCAGCAAAGGTGATTGGCTCTAGCTGCGGCGTGTACATATTTATACTCCTAACTGGTTTAGTCCTGGTCCAGTCCTGGTTCAGTCCTGGTTCAGTCCTGGTCCAGTCCTGGTGTTGTTCTAGTCCTGGCGATCGGCTTGGAGGTTGCAGCATGTATATATTTATAATCCACTAATGACACGATGTAGAGTTTCGTGTTCTGGTTCCCAGGTCTTTCTCATTCTTCTCCTTCTTCTGGATAATAACGTCGCTACATCACAGGATAGTTGTTAGTGATTAGTTGATGTGGTGCATCTGACACCAAAAGTTCTGTTTTTTTTTTTTTTTTTCAGTTTTCAGTTCACTTCTGACACCGACACCCTGGACACATGTACAGAGCATTGACACCTGAATGTTCAAGACGCACTGCATCAATGCCAGATTTGCATCGTATTGACGCCCCAAGACGCACCGCTACAACACAGGACACCCTAGACGCGTGTCCACATAGACTTTACATGTGAAATGGACGCATTGACACCCCGGTCTGAATGCACTATAAGACCAGGGGGGACAGGGTCTTCTCTGTGGCCTACCCCAAGCTCTGGAACGCTTTACCCCCCCACGTCCCAACAGCCTCCACCGCGGAGTGTTTTAAGTCTCGTCTTAAGACCCACTTTTACTCTCAACACCGTGTGATTTTTTAGTACTGCTTTTATTTATTTATTTGATCTATTTTATTATGCTTTTATCTACTGTTTCTATTAGTTTCTTTCGTCTGGAACATAATTCAGTTGACTTTTTAGAGTTAAATATTTTCTGTTGCTATGTGAAGCACTTTGGAAACTGTCTTGTTTATCAAATGTGCTGTACAAATAAAGTTGGATTGGAAAAGATAACATTCTGATCTCAATACGTTATGCATTAGCAGTTAATACCCCATAGAAGTAAAATACCTCCTCTTTAAGATAAGATAAGCCCGGCTGTTATAAATAAAACACCTCTCCATGTGTTAAACTCCCTCCCTCCACTTTACAGCACCAGGAGGAGCCCATATAAAACAGCTGAATCCATCCTCCTCTGTCTTGTATTAGGCCAGTGTTTAAAAGGACTGACAGTTTTATCAGCGCTGCTCTGTTGTAATAGTCCTGCGACTGCGATCAGCTCTGTGTCCCGAGGGGGGGAGAGGGACCGTGATGTGCTCTTAATATAATCTACAAACGTTAGCTTTGAAAATGTCACCCCTGCCTCCGGGTGCGTGCAGGAGGTCTGTCTCACTCTGCTACAGGTAAAAGCATTATAATGATAACAGCAACACTAATTCAAGGGTGTATCTTTTGCAAATGTGCCTCCTGGTTGGTACTGAGGCTGTAGCTGCTGTGTTATATCTGTAAGTGAAATTGCATAATATCTTAAAGTGATGAGGATGGTGTCATATTATATCATCAAAGTGTACCAAGTGTGCTATTGTTAATTCAGATATTTTTTCTAGTTATGCAAATGTAACAAATGTACTGTTAAAGGCTCTATATTGTGTTATATATGCAAATTTTTGTGATCTATGCTATAATGTTGTAACCAGGCCTCATTCATTTCTCTCCAGCGACTAGGTCAGGAATCGGAATACACTAGACGAACCCCGGAAGTTGTAGACTGTGCACCGGCCAATCAACAAAAAGTTCTGAAGCCATGATGTCAAACTCAAATGCCTGTCTGGGTCCCATTTTTGGTACAGCACAACAGTAAATAAAGCGGTCGAGATGGATGTAGAGGAAGACAGACATTCTGTGTTTTCAACGATTCCCGAGATTGAGATTTAAAGCCCGAACAAAGAGAATGTTTGTTGAATTTTATCAAGGGGTAAAGACGTTATTGCCCTTCTTCCTACGGGATTTGGTGCACAATACACAATAAAACAGCAAGAAAAACATGATCAAGACAATTTAGGTTAAAATAATAATTTAACTATAATCAAATTGGAAGGTGCTGCAGCTTAGTTGGTGGTAAATGTGTGTACAAATAGATGTAGCTTTAGCAGGCTTTTAAAGTGCTCTAGTGTCCCAGCAGCCCTGGTGGTTAAAGGAAGACTGATCCAGAGTCTGGAGCAGAGACAGTGAGAAGGTCCTGTCTCCTCTGGTGCTCAGGCTGGAGCAGAAACAGAGAGACGTTCCTGTCTCTTGTGGTGTTCAGTCTGGAGCAGAAACAGAGAGAAGGTCCTGTCTCTTGTGGTGTTCAGTCTGGAGCAGAGACAGAGAGAAGGTCCTGTCTCTTGTGGTGTTCAGTCTGGAGCAGAAACAAAGAGAAGGTCCTGTCTCCTCTGGTGTTCAGTCTGGAGCAGGGACAGAGAGAAGGTCCTGTCTCTTGTGGTGTTCAGTCTGAAGCAGGGACAAAGAGAAGGTCCTGTCTCCTCTGGTGTTCAACCTGGAGCAGAAATAGAGAGAAGGTCCTGTCTCCTCTGGTGTTCAGTCTGAAGCAGGGACAAAGAGAAGGTCCTGTCTCTTGTGGTGTTCAGTCTGGAGCAGGGACAGAGAGGAGCAGCTGGTCCACAGACCTCAGAGCTCCACTGGGCGTATGGAGCTGGAGGAGCTCTGATAGGCCATGCAGGCTTTTAAAGGGAAAATATAATAAGCTATTTTCTGATCTATGATATCATGTGGTATTTTGTTTTCTTTTGCTTCATTCACACATGTTTAACACTCAAGCCCTACATATGTCAGAGTCACTCTCTCCAACAGAAGACACACTGTTCCAGCTTGTCATGTCATGTGGTAATACAGGAAGTGCTCCATACATACGACATCACAATTTGGAACAGAGCTTTTTAAGCTTTGGAGATGAAGACAGACTCATAATAAAGTCTAATAAATATATTTGAACGAAACAAAACACAACTCCAGGTCTGTTTTCGATGAGGTAATGAGGTAACAACATTGTAACATGGTTTAAAGCTCACAAGAATCCCTTTGTGCCCCTTTTTGACATCTGGCAAAGGGACTACCAATGCAAATTAGCTCTTATCAAGCTAACTCGGGCACATTTACATTGTTCTGATGTTGATTAATGTGCATTGTCCCTTTTCAAATAAATAAATAAATAAAAATAAATAAATAATGTAGGACCTTTACATCTTTTTATTATACCTAGATACTAGTGTTACTACTACTACTACTGCTATTACTACTACTACTAATACTACTACTAGGGATGTAATGGTATCCAAATCTCACGGTACGATATTTATTGCGATATTTTGGAGAGGCTAATATAATTGTAGATGGTACACCTTTTTGCTTTTAAAATACCTTGACAAGATTTTGGTATGAATTATTTCCGTCATAATCCCAAGAATTCAAGTCAAAACCATATCTCTTCATGTTGTTTGCACTGAAATGAATCATGGGATATGCAGTTTCCTCTGTTTATACGCTTTTGCTACTATAAAACCATGTATTTAAGCAAAGGAACTTGTAATTCGATATATTGTGACAGCCCACGATATTATTGTGAGACTTTTGACGATACAGTATCACGATATTTCGGTTATTGTTACATCCCTAACTACTACCAATACTACTACTACTATTAGTCTACTACTAGGATGGCTTCTACTTTTACTACCACTACAACTACTATTAGCCCATCTCCAAAAGTCTCAACTTTTTTTCTTAAATCATTCAGGTTTAAGCATTTGCATTACAAATATCTAATAATACATCCCATAATAAGTAAAGTAACTCAACGAAATGATTTGAAGTTATTTCCAGCTTCTGCTTATATGTTCTCTGTTGACTTTTTCAGACTCTACTTTCAGACTAGTTTCAGACTAGTTAATAGCTACAACTACTACTGTCACTGCTACTACTACTACTACTACTACTACTACTACTACTACTACTACTACTACTATGTTATTAGGTTCTTTTTTCAGACCAAGAGTTTGTTTTTCATACCTAACAGTTTCGACTACTCACTAGCGCTCTTCCTCAGAGTGGTCATGTGATGTTGCTGTGTGTGTCTGGTCAGCTGATTTATACAGGTTTTGGCGCTGTCAGAACCTAATAAGATAAAATATCAGAACACCAAATTAACCTCATTGGACTACTACTACTACCTACTTTTTTCTTATATCATTCAGGTTAAATAGTTATACATCAGGTATAAGTAAAGTAAAGCTCAACAAATTCCATTATTTTGAAGGTATTTCCACTTCTGCTTATATATTCTCTGTTGACTTCTCCACACTTGCAGTCTTCTTTCAGACTCGATGAGGTGAGCCGGGTCGTGTGCTCAGCGCTGCTGCTGCCCTTGACAAACTGTGGCATTATGGGTGAAACCTCTGAGAGTACAAGTCCACAACACTCCATCGATTTGTGCTTTTTCTGTTCAAACTTGTTCACCCAAGCAAAGTACAGGAATAGATCCAACCTCCAAAATATCCCTTTATCACCTCATACTTTCAGTCTGGGCTCAACTCTGCACGTCCACTTTGACCTTAAGATAATTGACTACTTGTGTGACTTTGCAGGATACGTTTTGTTTGAGTGGGAGTGGTAATCCTAGAGAAATACTGGATTTGGGAGTCACTGAAGGTGAACATATAACTCATTCATCCATAGGTGCAGTGGATGTCAAATCATGGGACTGTGCTGTGCTGTGCAGTAGTCAGGTACATTGGGGTACTTCAGGGTAGATGGAGGGGGTATTATGCATTTCTCTGTGTATATATGCCTATAGGACAAAAAATACTCTCATGATACTTTGCAGTAACATCATACTGAGGGTGTTTTACATTTATTTCTAAAGTGTTAAGAAATATGTGTCTGAAATATACAAAATGAAACTAAACACACATTTTCAGGAGCCTGTGATCAGTATGAGCATTCGTGCTCCTGTTTAGGTGTTTGATTTTCAACAAAAAAGATGAGAGTTTGTAACGAAACACTGTAATCACTGTAATCTACGGAGTCTGTGACTATAATTTTACGTGTGAGAGACTTGTCTAACAGCACAAATTTGCTCCTATTGTAGTTCCAACCAAACCAGCTTTTTCTAATCAGATTTAATAAAGATACATGTCCATTCATTTAACAAAACAAAACTGCAGTGCCCAGTGGGAGCTGATGTCTCGTAAATGCCATGTCCCGCCATTAGAGCTTTCATGGTTTGGGTGGTCCTGCAATTTATACCCTGGTGCGACTTAAATATGAAAATGTTCACACTGACAGACACGAGAGGGCCAACTGAGAAGACTGAACACAAATGCCCCCAAAAAGAAAATCATATTTTGCAAATTACAAGCTGCAAGTAGTGAAATATGCAGCCGAAAACGATAATCAAGCAGCAGAAAGAAAGTTTGGAATGAGCGAGAAACTTGTGAGAATGCACCATGCAACTTTCCTGGTCATTGGATGGATTGACAAAGCCTGGACTTCAGTGACAACCGAAACCATCCTGTTGGGATTCAGAAAGGCCAGAATAATTCTAACTGGAACTGATGCTGAGTCTGACAACAGCTACACAGAAGAGGAAGTTGCGCTCCGTTTATCTCAGGAGGTCGCAGAGTTGCTCAGAAGTGACACCGAGGATGGAGAATTCAATGAATTTAGTGATTTGGAGTGAGATGGAGAATTTGGTAAACTTGTTATGTTCTGTTGTTTATGCTATAATTATCTGAATAACTGTTCATATGTGATGTTAACAACCTGTTGTTCTCTGTTCTATTGTTATTACTAGAACTTGCCTTTCAAGATGAAATGTCGGTTCCTGGTCTTTGATTTTATAAAATAAATTTCCCCCAAAAACTGTGATTTATAGTCTGATGTGACTTGTATATGTTTTTTTTTTCTTCATTATGCATTTTTTGGCTGGTGCGACTTATACTTCAGAGCGATTTATAGTCCGAAAAATATGGTAAGTACAGAGCAGTGTGTACTGAGGCAGTGAAAAAAGGGATTGAATCGCAAAATGGCCTCTTGAAAATAAGTGAATAAAGATCACTCCAAATACAACTTCGAGTGAGTAAATGGTGAGGGGAAACAACTATAACCTTAATTAAAAGCTCTAAAAAGTCGATTTTGCATAATGGATCCACGTTAAACTTAGCTAGATAGGCCCGCTGTGCAATAGCAAGGCAACAGCAACAACATTTTAAAGGAGTTCTATTTAACCATCTTTTCTGCTTATTTCTTCACAGCATCACATTATACCCACAAACTCCCACCGCTCCCCTGTGTTACATTGTGTTTTAACTGAGTCAAATCCACTTAGCCTCGTCTCCTCCCCTCTCGCCCTGTTGTTTTCCAGGCCTGTCCTTATGTCAAATGAAATCCCAGAATCTTCAGAGATCAGTGTGTTTTCCGACACCCGCACAGGTCCATGTGAGACGCTCTATTTACTCTGGAAGTGGAGTGAAAACTGCTCTCATTAATTATTCTGCAGTGTTGTGTCTCAGAGCTGTCTCCCTGACGCTGGTGGGCTGCTGGTTTCAAAAACACACGGCAAAAACGATGAGTGAAATTGCTTGAATTTAGAATATTCGTTTTGACTAACTTTGGTGTATGAAGGAATTTTGTTATTTTAGAATCCAGTGTATTGATATATTGGACAAATACTCCACAGATTTTTTTTTTCTTTTTCCCTATTTCTTGAAATTAGAAAAAATACAAACCAGTCTAGATACAGTTAAACAAAATAAATACCCTAACTCTGAAAGACCTTTTTCAAAAGTATTTTTAAAGAGGAGATACTTTATTTCCCTGGGGTATTAACTGCTAACACATAACATATTTGGATCACCATGGTATCTTTAATTGGTTTGAAAATGCTATATTTTTTTGCTGGAAACTACATTACAACTATACACAGTCCCCTCAGCTCATGCTCCCCGCATCACTCCCCCTTCAGAGCGCTATCACAACAAAATAGCAATACAATAGCAACCCACCAATGAAACTACTGCACATCACATCAGGTCTGTACAAGTTGCCGTGTACAGTTTTGTATCATGCTTTTGTATATTAATGGAAAATTGTGGTGTGGGAGCATGTGTGAAGTAGGCTTGTGGGCGGAGCATTGTACAGAATCTTAAGGTAACTGTAAGAAGGGTTTGAATAGTGCACTGGAGAGCTCGATAAATTACTCAAACATACTAGAGATGCACGGATGGGCTATTTTTTCATCCGCAACCGCATCACAAAACTCATCATCCGTCCGCTATCCATTTGCACCCACGGTTTTTGACCCATTTTCAAAACCGCACCCGCCCACCATCTGCCGAGTTCCGAGTTTTTTATTTGAGTAGGTAAGGGTGAAGTTGAGTTCTGCGTCAACTCAACGCACACTGCTGCCGTCGCCTTGTTGCCATCGTTTTTGGATTTATGGATCTGCGTCGAGGTCTATGCACCACGTTCACCGCCACAACGCGAGGGGGGTAGGATATATGTCCATTCATATTTACAGTCTGTGTGTATGACCTGCAGACGTATAATCTCTGAAAAGTTTAACATGAACCATCTCCAACGTGACAGAAGCGTAGAACAGAGTCACCATTAGCGGAACATCCCTGTGTCACAGAACGAACATATATTCCACCGTGTCCTTTTTAGGTCCGACCGAAGTTGACCACATCCGGGCACAATGAGTGAGCTGTTTTTTCGGGGCTAATATTCAATGCAAATGAGCCATGTGGTTTTAAGCTTTGTTTCTGTAAAACAATTGTGCAAAGCTGCATTAAACACATTACTGCTCATTGTATATTAAAAGAAAGGGAAGCAGAGTAAAACTACCACCTGCCCAAATTTAATTCAAATATTATTTTTCGTCACGTCATCTGTCCGACCCGCGGTTTAGCTGTGGAGTCCGCGGCTGTAACCACCATCCGCACGTCTCTAAAACATACATGTATTACATCTGAAACCTCTTCAGGTATGTTTTTTTCGATGAAGGAACAACATTGTAACATAGTAGAAATCATACAAAAAATCAGTTTTGCAGAATAAACTTTTTAAAAAGTATTGTTCTGGAATTCGCAGGAGTCTATTTGTGAGTTCATATTTCAGTCTTCTCTCAAACATACAGTAATTGCTCCTGGAGTTGAATTAAGTATCCTTCTTTTTGAACAACTTTCCAGTTTTCAGTACTTTTAAGAAAAATATTACAATTTGGCCTTTTCTCCCCAAAAATCACAGTTTTAATCTGGACACATCTGATTTTATCTCAATCCAAAAGTTTGTCTGATACTAAACTTTGATCCTAAATCAGACTTCTCCTCACACTTTTTTCTTGTGCATTACATTTAATAGATTTTCCGAGTGCCAAAGTCAGATGAGGTTAGACTTGGATATAGATTTGTGTCAGACCACATCAGCTCCTCTAAACCCCGGAGTGCTCCTTATAGATTTTATACATTTAGTCAGACTAATGCCAAAAAGTGACTGCTTTCCCTGGACTTTGCTCTTGAATCTTTAATCCACTTAAAAGCAGTGCAGTCTCAATATAATCTGTACTGCTTAATCGTATATCTGGCAACTAGACCATAGGTTTATGCAAATATACAGATTTAGACATTTATCATTTGAACAAAGATGTCTGTGTAATCTTTCAGTTGTCCAAGTAGGATCCATGGCTAAACAACCTCACTCAGAAAACTTTTATCCATTTAACAGAATTATTTTTCTTTTGCTTTTTAGTTAGCTAATTAATTGAGCTGTGTTGTACAAGCATTAGTCCTGTGATGCTACACACATTAACATTAACAAAAATGTGTTATGAGGTTTACAAAAGTTAAAATGTATGTCATATAGATACAATAGAATGTTCATAATGCTGTGTGTGCAGAAACTCAACAGAACAAAATAACAACACACATTTAAAGATATACACGATACAGACAAGAGAAGACTAAGGCCAATCAAAGAAGAGATTTGTGGATATTTTAATACTTTAGATGGTATTGCTTGGTCAAACTTGTGTACAGAGATGTCCAAACTATGGCCCAGGGACCAAAAGTGACCTTCAGATGAATTTTTGTTGGCCCTCAAGTAGGGTTAGGTGGTAATACAGTATTACAGTATCCCATGGTATCAAAAAGTAGCAACGATATCAGTGTCATTACCATCATAAAAAAAAATCTTTCTGTTCAATTTAATGCTATCACGATTTAAAACTAATAGAATCTATAATGTTTCTTGGGGAGATGATGTTCAATTAGTTTCGTTCTATTTTGTCACATGACGCTCATAAGGTTGACTAAGACAAGATGGCAGGACAGGCCACAAGAGAGTACTAGTACTTCTGCAATCTGGCAGCATTTTGGCTTCAGGCGCACATTTGTTTACGGTTTACTGAAATTAAACTTAAAACCACATGGCTCATTTGCATAAACTATAAAGCGCTGATAAAAGCAGCTCTTTCCTTGTGTTGCTAATGCAGTTCAGCTTCTGTTAGACTAAAGGACACGACTCAGTGGAATATGTGTGCTCTTTCTACGAGTTTGTTCTGTGCGTGTAGGCGTTGAAGATGGTTCATGTGAAACGTTTCAGAGATTATAAGTCTGCAGGTCGTACACATAGACGCTATATCGGTGCGGCTTCGTAGCTTACCAAAGTCGTTCTAAAACATTTTGGTAATACGATAATAGCGTATACCCCGGTAAAATCCTGAGAAGGTTTAACGATTTCAAAATTTAGATACCGCCCAACCCTACCCTCAAGTCTTGTGTTGAACTGGCCCATTTGATCACAGGAACTACTTTATTTTGCAAATGTAAGTATTTCAACAACCATAACCTCAATAACATCACCTTGTATTGTGATTCAGAACTATATCAATGTTCTAGTAGCTTATTAAAAGGTATGGGGCCTCTGTCAAACCTGTATGTAAAATGCATCTGAAAGACTCCAAGACTGTATTGCACCAGTCCTTCCACTATAAGTAAGTTTCCATATGGCTCCCAGTGAAAAAAGTTTGGACAGCCCAGGTCTACAACATTCATAATACTTCAACTAAATCAGCCCACAATGTCAAAAGTATTCTCATGTTACACTTAAAGTAGACACCTGTCAATATGATGATTGCACAGACTTCCTCCAATCCAGGAAAAGATATTGAGCTGTTCCATTATAAGTTTCCGCACAGATGTTCAACAGGAATTTGACAATCTTTCCATTATTATCAGTGAGAGCATGTGCACAGCTGCTCAGCTCTGTCCTACCGTCTCCTCTACCCCTATACCCCTCTCCTGTGCCCCCCTCCTCCTACCCTCGCTCTCTTCTGCCCCAACACCCTCCTCTGGCTGTCTGATGAATACAAAAGTTATTTAATGCACCTTTAAGATCTATAAAACAAGATGTCCCATAAAAATGTTCATCATTTTAAAAGCAATTATCTTGAAACCTACTAAGTCTAGCTCAATGATACTGTTGATGTTGGGTACCAAGTCCAAATTAGTTTGCCATTTGGTGAAGTTTTTTCAAAATTTTGCATTGGAAAGACGTTGCACAGTCTTGAGTGACTGTGTGCGAACATATTCCAACATGCAAAATTACTTCTATTTGGGAGTGAACAGGCATGGCTCAACTAGCCAAGCTGGCGCCACCTAGTGCCTCTGCTCAATTTCATTTCTCTCCAGCGACTAGGTCAGGAATCAGAATACACTAGACACTTTGCAAAAACCCCGGAAGTGCGAGTCCGAGCACCAGCCAGTCAGCGAAGAGCCATTTATTCTGTGTTGGCAACAGTTCCCGAGATCACAGGAGAAAGAGAATGTTTGGTGAATTTTATCAAGGGGAAAGACATTATTGTCCTTCTTCCTACAGGATTTGGGAAAAGCTTAATATACCTGTTAGCCCCGATAGCGGCGCATTACATACGTCACAACCAAATAGCAGTGATTGGTTAAATAAAAAAAAAAAGTACCTACCATCGAGCAAACAAATTCTAATGCTGTCAGGTCAGATGGTTCCCACAAAACCGGCTGATGAATCAAGCTATGGTTCAACCTAAAAACAGAGCAAATATAAAACATTAAATATAAAATCTTGATCTGTTTCTGTACATTCTGTGAACATTTGAGGTTATTTTAACAAGAAATGACAAAATTATTGGCCTGCGAAATGATGTGAAATATTCTGGGACACCTTGTATGATAAACATGAATAATCATAAACAAATTTCACAGTAGTAGCTTTTTTACCTCTATCCTTTATCCTATACACAGATTTAAGCTTTCTGTTATACTGTATGAACATTTTTTAGAAGCTTTTATCCATTCAAAAGATAAAATATCTTAAATAGTTAATCACTATGGCAACAGTTCTAATTTCTCATCATTGTGAAAGCCATGGATCCACCCTCCTCCCAGGCCCTCCTCTTCTCTGGATCCGTTCTCCTGGAGACCGTGGGGCCATTTGAAGTGTCACTCAAACTGAAGAGAACAAAGCTTTGAACAGAGCCAGCAGCGAGCTCTGAAAAGGTTCTGTGAAGATGAAAAGTCAAACATTAGCTGGAAAAGACAGGAATAATTCTGAGAGAAAAGTGAATAATTTGGTGACAGGGATGACTAATTGCTCATTGTGTTACCAACCTATCTGATTTTGACTCTGGTATGTGCAGGGAGCTTGGTCAAAGAAGAACAAAAATGATTTTCAGTTTTGTTTTGTTTTTTTAGGACCAACTAGATGTACTCTTTAAAGTAACACACACAAACATCTATATTTACAGATGTACACCTTTATATATAGATGTAACTTTTCTGGGGACAACCTGCTTGTCTCCATGGAGATGTGAATGCAAGGTTGTCCAAACTTTCACAGTGTATTGAAACATACTCGAAGTGAAGTCAGTACAGAGGATGATTCAAATGGAAACCTTGAACTTTTGACAGACCTACTGTACCTTCTATAAAGATGATGATTGCCTGGGCTTGTGATGCTTAGGCACTGCTCTGTCTGGAGTTCTGTTAGAATTTAATCTGACAAAGTGACTAGTTGAAACTATAACAAATGAGATTAGTTTTATTTAAACTAGTCTTTTAAACATAAATTACAGTCACAAGATAGCTAGAATTTTTTCAGTTAGTCATGTTGAAAAGTACCGTATTTTTCGGACTATAAGTCACTCCAGAGTATAAGTCGCACCAGCCAAAAAATGCACAATGAAGAAGAAAAAACATATATAATTTGTACCTAACTATAAGTCGCACTTTTTGGGGAAATGTATTTTGTGAAATCAGAGATTAGGAACTGACATTTCATCTTGAAAGGCAAGTTATAGTAACAACAATTAAACAGAGAACAAAAGGCTGAATAGGCGTTAATATATTAACGTAACATATTAACAGTTGTTCAGATAATTATAGAATAAACAACATAACACAAGTTTACCAATCTCACTCCAAATCCCTAAATCCATAGAATTCTTCATCCTCGGTGTCGCTTCCTCTTCTGCGTCGCTGTCGTCAGACATCAGTTCTGCATCAGTTCCAGTTAGAATTATTCTGGCCTTTCTGAATCCCAACTGGATGGTTTTGATTGTCATTGAAGTCCAGGCTTTGTCGATCCATCCAGTGACTTCCAAGAAATTTACATGGTGCACTCGCCCGGTTGCCGTGAAGCTGTGTTCTCCATCCCCATTTTCTGCCAGTTAATCACAAGTTTTTCGCTCACTCCAAACTTTCTTTCTGTTGCTCGATTACCGTTTTTGACTGAATATTTCACTATTTGCAGCGAGACAGCGGCTCTTTTTACAGGAGGCATGCGCAGTAGAGTCTGAAGTGACAGTGGTACAGGAGTAAAAGTAGTACTAGATACTGACACACAAGTCTAGAGCGCCCTCTCATGGCTGTCAGTCTGAAAATTTTAATATATAAGTCGCACCAGAGTATAAGTCGCAGGACCACCCAAACCATGAAAAAAAGTGCAACTTATAGTCTGAAAAATATGTAAATTTTAAACTAAAACGAACCCTCGCATTGAGCACAGGTTCCTGAAAATGTGTTCCATTTTGTATTTCTTCTTCAGATGTATTACCATGGTAACTGATGAAATTGCACCATACAGATCACATGTAGGACACCCCCAGTCTGATGCCACTAGTATCAAAAGCTTGGAACATTCATTTTAGGTCTGAACTAATACAAACAGAACTAACTAACTAGTGAAGGTGTAACAGAGTCGAGCACTTCCTGTATTACCACATGACATCACAAGGTGGAACAGTGTGTTTCTTTGAGAAAAGAACTCATCCTAAATATGCAGGGTTTGTGTGTTAAACGTGTGAATGGAACAAAACTCAACTCCAGGTCTGTTTTCAATGACAAAACAACATTATAACATAGATCAGAAACTATTGTAATATGGGCCCTTTAATGCCATAGTGTGGAACATTCCAAGCAAAGCAGTAACTCCATGATGACGAGCAGGCATGCCCTTTACTCGAAAAGTTACACAGTACAGCTTTACATTGTTTCACTTTTTTATGTATAGCAGACTCCACATTTTACTCCATATTTCCTTCCTATTTTTTTTTTTTCAATCATCGACTTGTTATCCAAAAATCTAAACTACCTTCCCCTGGAGACCTGTTTGCAGTGGTATATAACAGATACAGTGGCGAGCGCTGCAGCTGAGCCCTGGTCTATAATAAGCCTCATATTTGGGTTTCTATGGCCACAGATAACAGAATGTGCAGGGCAGAGGATGTGGTCCATGTGTGATGGTCTGCTCCTCTGACAGGGGACAAAGAGCATGTTCTGAATCAGGTGCAGAAGAAATGCAGGGCACATTTAAACACAGACTCAACAAAGACAATAGAGATGTCACCATGTCAATGCAATTTTATGAGGATAAAAATGAACTATTGTAATTTTTGAGGCAAAAATAAAAGTATATATTTGTGAATTTGTTCTCTTTTCAGTCAGACTTGCTGATATATTGTAAGAACTATTTGTACAATGGCATTTTAGAATCTGATGTCATTTTAGGACATCTTAGTTGTTGTTTTGTCCTTAGGCGGGACACTTCACCTACATTGCCTAGTACAAAAGTGGAGTGTCTGTGTGTGTGTGAGTATTGGTAGTGGTAGAGATAGATAGTGCAGATTAGCAGCCTCACTTCTGTCAGTCTGCCCCAGGGCAGCTCTGGCTACAATATTACCTATCACCACTGAGTACAGAATGAAGAAGTAATAATGCTTTGTGGTCCACACTCACACCTGCACAACCAAACCGGGCCTGATGCGCAGCAGAGCTAACACTTTAGTAGAGAAAATAAGTCCAGCAGCATGAAATATCTATTAAATAGTGAGGCAGATCTGAGTCCTGCTGTCACATGTGCTCCTCCGTGAGTTTACGGATATAA
Organism: Boleophthalmus pectinirostris; assembly: GCF_026225935.1. Lineage (NCBI taxonomy): Eukaryota > Metazoa > Chordata > Actinopteri > Gobiiformes > Gobiidae > Boleophthalmus > Boleophthalmus pectinirostris. Next base: position 9,902,902 of record NW_026571175.1, read on the forward strand.
AAACTTTTCTCACCATCCACAGTTCTTATTGAAGGTAAGCGTGCATTCTCTGTGTGTTTCAGAGTGGACTTTATTCATTGTTTTCCTCACGTGTGTGACATTAATGCACCTGGCAGGGGTCATATAGTAAAGTCGTGTGTGTACAGTCTGTTAAATCCTAGTGTGCGTGCACCCTTATGTGAGTATCAGTCTGCGTGAGGTTCAGCTGAGTGTTTCATTTGTTTTGATTTATATTTGAACATAGATCAGTGCTGATACTCCTTTAGATTAGCTTTCAACAGCTGTCCAGGCCTACATCTGAGTGTGTCTTGATGTGTAATGCCTAAAGCGGCCTGGGCCCATTGTAAAGGAAACACTCCCTGGGTGGGGGGTGGCTGTCTCTTCCATGTTTTGCTCCAGATTAGTCCCAGTGAGTATCTATCACACTGTGGGCTATAAAAACTTAAGAGAGTACCTTGGGGACACAATCTGGCCTGAAGAGGTTTCAGACATGACCCATGCATTCACAAGTCTCCATAAATATACAAAATCTAATACAAAACTAATTGTACCCAGCAACATGACAAATCTAATGCAATGTGCAGTTGTTTCATTAGTGGGATGCACGTGAGTGATTTAACGCAAGGAGCAAAGGGAGGGAAGACTCAAAATTTTAAAAAATGAAAGTGAAAAGGTAACATGTCGATCTAAATAGGTTAGATGTTAACAGTTAATACCCTTTTTAAAGAATTTGGCTAGTACAGGTTAAGGTCAATGTAAAGCCCTGAAAAAGTATGGAAACCCGTGAGTGTGTGCGTGCGTGTGCTTGTGTGCAGATGTAAACACAACCACAGTAAGTAGGAGCCCAGCTGTAGTCCTGACCTGTGGATCATGTCCTGTGTGAGCGCCCTGTTGATCGCCCCTCAGAGGCAGTGAGGGAGTTACATAAGCAGAGGACCAGGATAAGCTGATTATAAGGCAGTCTCATTTCCACATTCTTTAAAAGCTGAGTGCTGCTGAGGCTTACAGAGCTGTCCACTCAACTCTCGGGAAAAGTACATATTTATGCAGTAATAGTACATTGTGTGGTTAACTTAAACATGTGTGTTACCATATGAGGAAAAACAGAACCCATCCAGACAGCCATGAAAAAATACAATATAAGCACTGCAGTCGAACCATGCACAAAACTTCGTCAACAGTTAGTACAAAAATGTAATGCGATGAATCCAAATTGTGGAATAAATCATAGGACAAGAAAAAAAGAGCACCAAAAGGAATATGAGAAGAAAAACAAAGAGTCTCACCAGAACATAGAAATACTAAATCTAAAATCTGCTGTATCAGGAAAAGGCATACACAGCTCACAGCAGAAACATATCAACAAGGAAAATACTTTCTTCTACTGAACTGTCTTTAAAAAGAACACAAGAAGTTAGGAAGTCTGGAATTTTGGACATAGGACCTCATTTCCTAGTGAGTCAGAGTGCTGGAGATGTGTGGAGACACGTTTTAAAATATTTCATCTAGTCTTTGTATTTGTACAGGTCGCTGGTGCTAGGCTATTGCATGCCAATGGCCATAGTTAGCCTGGCATTAAAAACTGTCTTACCCACTCCACAAAACACCTGAAGAAAATCTATTATTATGCCAGACTGCCAACGTAAATGTCTCTGTTGATAGAATCATTTTAGAAGTAAACCCAACCTTGCATTTGAAAGATTTATGTCTGAGCAACAGCGGCGAGTTATACTTCCCGACAGAAAGTTTGGCAGTGGCGGACTGATATATGAGAAAATAGTCCCTTAACATGCAACGATTCCTGTGATGCAAGGTTAATTTTATTTCAAACATTATTCTATTGACACAGACATTTACATCGACATTCTAGGGTAATAATAGATTTGCTTCAGGTGTTTTGTGGAGTGGGTAAGACTGTTTTTAGTGGCAGGCTAACTATGGCCATTGACATGCACTAGCCTAGCACCAGTGACCTCTGCAAATATAAGGACTGGATGGAATATTTAAAAAAGTGTCTCCACACATCTCCAGTGCTTTGGCTCACTAGGAAATGAGGTCCTATGTCCAAAATTCCAGACTGAACCTTTAATTAAACATATGTTTAAATATGTAAATGATAAGAATACAAGTGAAAATGATAGACTTCTAATAGTTCTTGAACTGTGTATCTTTAGTGCATGTTAGTGATTATAACTTCACTAATGATAGTCTCTTACAGATTTGTTTACCTTGTTTACGGTTAAAGGTTAAAGTGACTCTTGTGAGCTTTATACCGTCTTAGAATGTTGTTATCTCATCAAAAACATACAAGGAGTTGAGTTTTGTTTCATTCACACATGTTTGAATTTTTTCAAAGTTCAGAATGCCTTGTACCACCTTGTAATGTCACGCAGTGGTAGTTTTCAAGTTAGTATCTGCCTTTTTCAGGGATATTGGATTCTAGGGCTGAAATTAACAATTTTAGTGAAGGTGTATGGAGTTTAAAAAACTGAATTATGACATCACAAGGCGGAACAGAGTGTTTTCAGAAGGATTTGTATGTTAAAAACATGTGAATGAAACAAAACAGAACTCCAAGTATGTTTTTGATGAGGATACAACATAGATCAGAAAATAGTGTAATTTCATTTAATAATATTCCTGCAACTATTGGGCCTATCCAGATGAAGCAAAAACTGGTACAAAGTTCAGCATTGTATCTGTCAGCACAAATAAATAAAATTGTTTTTTTGGGCGTGTGTCATTATTGAATGATAATTGTTTGGTGGAAAAGCACTGAAATACCTTTTACGCAAATTACAAATTTGTGAGTTCTGTTTGCTTTCAAATGTTTTAATGCTACAAAACCATGTTCAAATGTTAGTATTTTACTATAATCACAAACCTCCTCTCTCCTTCACACTGTTCACTGTGTTAGATACAAAGAGTCCACTCTCAAAGACTTATTCTTGGCTTCTACAACCTTTTGACATGACTTTTTAATGAGTCCCACATTACAGATACATGGTTTTCTCCTTAACGTGTTACATTTTACTGGAGTGCTGTTTCTCCATTTGTCTGTGAACATAAGGACATATGATTCTGTGTCTCGGAATTACAGTCCTACATGCATACAAATAATTAACACTGAAAAATAAAATCTAGGCTACAAAAAAAAAAGTTGACTGTTGTAAGCTTTAAGCCATGTTCAAATGTTGTTTCATTCACACATGTCTGAGTAACCCTTTATTATTTGTCTGTCTACATCTCCAAAACTCAAAACGTTCTGTTCCACCTTGTGATGTCATACAGCAGTAGTTTTCAAGTTAACAGCTACCTTTTTCCTTTTGTTCAGTAGAGATTGTCAATTCCAGAGCAGAAATTAATTAATCCAAATAATTGTAGTGAAGGTGTATGAAGTTTAAAAACACACATGACATCACAAGATGGAACAGAGCTTTTTTTTTTTTTTTTTTTTCTCAGATATGCAGGGTTTGTGTGTTAAAAGCCTGATCCTGTCAGATCTCAGAATCTAAGCAGGCTGAGCCTGGTTAGTACTTGGATGAGAGACTGCTGGGAATTCCAGGTGCCCCAGGGGGGCGCCAGTCACAAAAACTGTCATTGTGTCCTCAGGCAAGACACTTCACCCACATTGCCTAGTATGAAAGTGGTGTGTGCAGAGTGTTGATGGTGGTCAGAGGGGCTGATGGCACAGATTGGCAGCCTCGCTTTTGTCAGTCTGCCCCAGGGCAGCTGTGGCTACAGTAGTAGCTTGCCACTGTGTTGAGTGAATGAATAATGAACTGTAAAGCGCTTTGGGTATCTTGAAAGGCGCTATATAAATGCAATGATTAATTAAAAACACAACTCCACGTATGTTTGTGATGAGGAAATATTTGAGCATAGATCAGAAAATAGTGTAATGTGGGCAATTTAAAAATGCTGTACCCATTTTAATGCAATAAAGTTTAATTTATCATGCCCCAGTACAGATATAGTGAGAAAAATGTCAAAATGAGACCATTCCTTTTTGCATCTAAATGCTTAAAAAAAAAAAAGAATCAACCACGAAGTAAGGCTAGTGTGCGCTGTTAGCATGCTAGCTGTTGCTATCAAAACTCCACTCTGCCTTCTGAGTTGTGACATCTCCTTATAAACTCATTTCACTGAATAATTAGGATTCTAGGAATATGTGAAAAATAAATTTGGCTGCAAACAGTTCTTTCAAATGGAAAACACTGCTCCATCTTGTGATGTCTTGTGGCAATACAAATGGAAAAAGGTAAGAATAGATTTTATGGCAACAAATTGTGAAACAACATGCCATATATAATGACTCATTTTGATATGTTGAAATACTGACAAGAATAGTGCAATTAAGAACAATAGTAAACCAATATAAAGATTACAGTCATTTTCTTTATATATATTGAAGAAAGGATAACTAATCTACGCAAAAACGTGACAACATTTCCACTGAATCCAACCTGTCCTTAACTACTTGACAAGTACAAATGAGATAGCGACAATTAGCAACAGCATGTAGTGTAAAATTATGCTGTGGAAACCATTCATTTAACATAACCGCCATCACACCATCTGCATGTGTCTAAACACGTGTGCCCTCTCAGAAACGTCAGTGTAAATGATCTCGCCTGTTCATTTTGACTCATAATCTTCTCGTCTTTCACACTGTCGACGGTATGTGTATGCAAGGGGTTCAAAAATGATGAGCTGTTACCCTGGTGATAAACAATTCAAACCAAATATTATATCATTTGAATGGGAATGTTCACCAAAATGTTGCGTATAACAGGATGCTGAAAGACGATGAAGACGTATGTGGGAATACATAGAACACAGAATACACAGAAGGGGGGACACTTTAGGTTTTTCCACAGGATCTGCTGACCCTACCTCACTAGCCCTACTGTTAAACTGCACTGAGACCTTTGACTGACACAAAGGCCACTGAGGCTACGTTGAGACATCAGGATTTAATGCTCAATTCAGATTTTTTGGTGAAATCCGATTTTTTGAGAGGTCGTTCACATTTCCAATTAAATGTGAATTGTATGTGATCTCCTGTGTGAACTTAAGGGCCTGTTTACACGAGAACACTTGTGGGTAAAAATGACAAAATACAATGGTGTTTTTGGGGCTTAAAAATGCAAAAATCTGAAACCACCCGCCAGACAGGAAAAGCTGAATATGCTCCACTGAAGCGTTTCCGTCTACACTGCCCAAGACGCAAAACTCTGGTCAGATCTGCTCATGTCGTGTACGCGTTTACGCTACATGCATCATCACCTTGTGTCACCACCTGGCATGCTTACCCAATTGAATTCCACACACTTTTGCGTCTCTGTGAAAACGCGACGCTATTTTTGCATCTTCTGTTCAGACTGTCATCATGTAAACGTAGCCTTCAACGCCCCAAAAGTGTCCCGCATGTGCATTGAAGGACATTGAAGTAGCCTAAAGTTGGACGCGAGCATTGAGCACCTGGCCATTTTAAAGTTGCTGTCGTACCGGAGCCAGAACATGTACAGCTTATTTGTTTTAATTTAAAGGTTGTATAGAGGATTTTTTTAAGGGAAGAGAAACTTACTGTTGACGTTTCCTGTCTAGAGGTAATTTAGTGACCGACGCGCCAGTTTTTAGACCCTTCGTCTGTTTCAGTCGCACCATCGGTGGAAGGAATCTCCAAGAATCACCGTTTGTCTTCGCTCCTTTTCTCCTTCTCTTCTTCTTTCAGCGACCTCAAAAACCGACTTTCTTTTGCGGCGAACTGGTCGTGGATTCTCGTCCACCGTCGTGACAAACTTTGTGCGAAACGCGAGGAAACTACAGTTTGAAAAAGCCTCTAAGAACCGCTGCATAAACCACGTAATCCCCGCGCGCCAACGACTCAGTTACACTAGGGAGTTTGATTGACAACCTAACAGCCAATAGAAAATGAGGGAGCCTCGTTTTCTATTGGCTGATGTTTATCTGTCCTCACTACGTCCACAGTTGATAGATTTTCATTCTTTTTTTTTTTTGGTCATTATAATTACAAAGCTGCTGCGTCTCTGTAATGGTATTTTAAACTTTCATTGACAATTTGAAACAAAAAAAAAATCCTCCATACAACCTTTAAGGAGGAGATTCAGAAGGAGAAGGACAAGGTTTTTGGTCATGACGTTTTGTGGGGCAGCGGCAGCAACGTCCGTAGAAAGGAATGTGTGGATGTGGAGTCGCAGCCAAGAGTGGTGGGGCTACTATGTGCTTCACTGCTTCACTCACACTCAGTTCATGCATAATTTTCGATGAATGCGCCCTGGCCGTTCAGACTCAAGTCGCATGTCAAAAGATCGGATATGTATCGGTTTTTTGGAGCACATATCCAAGTGAGCTGGATCGCATTTAAAAAAAATCAGATCTGTGCCCTTCAAACTGTCATTTAAAGATCTGATACATGTCGCATAGGGGCAAAAAAAAAATCAGGTTTGGGTCACTTCAGGCTGCAGTCTGAACATAGCCTGAGACTCTCTCATTTAAACTGGTGCCCACTGTCATTCTACTGCACTGGAAGATATTACTCAGTATGTCAAAAGTATGTCAAACAATGCATAGTTTACATCTTACACTCCAAAATAATTGTTTCTTTCCTTTTTACTTGCACGCTGCCATGTTTGTTTTGACACGACCGGACCATGCGTTTCTCTGATCCAAATCCACCTGTCAATCACACCCATCAGAAATCTAAAACAGGATACAGTTCAGGACCGTAACAACAACAAGACACTATTTATGTCAATGGCCTTTCCAACCGCTAGTGTCCCACTGCTTCGGAGACACTCGAGCTCCATTGTCAGTGGTCACTTACGTCAGCTGTCAGTCAATACACGGGCGTCGCTCACGTCACTCGCCCGTTGTTGTCCTGCGTCACCGTCGTCTCCAGGTGGTAAACAAACTAAATCTAGTCTTGTCTATAAGTTGCAGTTTCGTTGTGGCGCTAATTGGTATTTCTAAACATTCAGGGTGTCGTGGCGCTACTATGCTTCTGCGTGTGTCTAAGCTCCAGGATGTTTGTAGCTGTGGTGAGTGGACGATGGTGCATAGGCTGTGATGCTTATGGTGTGTTCATCTTTACATATCAGGTGTCATGGAGATCCCACTTGCAGTCTTCTGGTGTGGTCCTGTCCTTTTCTTTGACCATGAAATGTCCTCGACGTGCTACAAACTTGAGGAAAGACGGACTTTTAAACTATGAACTGTGATGACGAATGGGGGAAACTGAAGTACAACAATGGAACTGTTACAGACTATTTCAAGGTAAATTATTTAAATTATAAATCCTGTCATGAAAACAACTTAAACCTTGCCTCTGTCTATACTCAATAACAAACCTGCAAGCCTCAGATGGGATTTTTTTGGCAATTATATTTTGTTACAGTTGAAAATAAAAATGTAGTCGGTCACAGTAGCATCATAATTGTGTTGCTTTGAACGCAGCCGTGGTGTCCTTCGTCCGTGTCCTTTGTTCTCGCACTCATTCTACTCCACTTTAATCTGACCCAGACTCGGCACTGTGGGCAGCACTACGAGGCTACAGTAAAAGTTTAGCCTGGCTTTCACAACACTTCTCTCATGAGCCCGCATCAGCTGTTTTTCCTTCACACATTTTTTGGATTTGGCTCTGGATGAGACTGCCGACATGCACACGGATTACTTGCCCATAGCCATGTATCTACTATGAGCACAATGTAAATATGATAAATGGGGAACTTGAAGCTTTTTAATTGTATTGAATGATTGAAGAAAAACGCTACGGACACAAAGGCTACGTTCAGACTGCAGCTTGAAGTGACCCAAATCCGATTTTTTGGCCTCTTATGTTCCTGTATCTGATCTTTTAATGACAGTCTGAACGACACAGATCTGATTTTTTTCAAATGTGACCCAGGACACTTGGATATGTGGTCCTGAAACCGATACATATCTGATCTTTTGACATGCGACTTCAGTCTGAACGGCCAAAGTGCATTCATCCACCTACACGTTATCAACAAGCCACAAACGTCACTATTCTGCGCTGAAGTAGGCGAAAATTGTTAATGAACTCCGTGTCACTGAAGCGAAGCACATCGCCACTCACCACTCTTGGCTACGTCTCCACATCCACACGTTCCTTTCAACAGACGTCGCTGCCGCTGCCCCACAAAACACCACGGCCAAAAACCTCATCCTTCTCCTTCTCAATCTCCTCCTTAAAACAAGTAAGTTGTACATGTTCTGCTCCAGTAGAGAGGAACTTTAAAATCACCAGGTGCTCAATGTTCGCGTCCATGTTTGAACAACTTCCGTAAACACAGAGCACGCTCGCTGCGGTTGACGTCATCGTGTCCTTTTGGGCCGTTTAATGTTCACACTGGAGATCACATACAAGTCGCATGTAATTGTAAATGTGAACGACCTCGCAAAAACATCAGATTTCACAAAAAAAATCTGAATTGAGCGTTAAGCCCTGCAGTCTGAACGTAGCCAAATAGTCAGAGCAGTGAGCGTAAGTAAAAGTCATACTGTGTAGGCCTATGTGTGTGTGTACAGAGGTGAAAGAGTGCAGCCCTTTACTCTCATTTGCATATTAGCATTGTTTGATTTGAAATCACCTAACACTCAACACAAATATTCTGAATCCTAAAATCTTTTAAGTGCACGGTTCCGACCTTTTTGTTGCAGGTAATAATAGTTTGCATTGACGCCAGGTTGAACACATTTCGTTAAGTGGAATTTCCCTTTTAAACGCAGGCCTATACAAAAGTACACCTCATCTTAAGTACGGGCCTCGGCGCTGTGGTTGATTGTACGTAATTCAAAACCATGAAGCTTTATTAGTCGCGAGCGCAGACGAGACGAGTGTTGTGAGTGAAGCCGCGCCCCTGTCTGTCTGAAGTCTGACACAAAACAAAGGAGGGATTGTGTCTCCAATGGCAACAACCACACAAAAGCTCTGTTACTGTAAACTTTATACCACAGAGGGGAAGCACAGGAGCAGGCAGTGTCAGTGAATGAGTTATATGAGTACGTTGTTGCTCAAAGTACTTTTTTTTTCTATATTTGGACTGCATTGTAGTGTCCTGTGCTCAACAACTAAGTGAGAGATAAACCATTAGGGGCCACTCGGTTCAATAGACTTAGCTAACAAACATAAACTGTGAAGGAAAAGGTGTGTCAGTTTCAGTGTAGTGAGCTCCTCCCTTCAGACTGATAGAAGACAGTGTCCCACCAGCAATCTAACCAGAACTGAAGAAGCTGTTTGGACAAATGGTTCTAAAATTTTTGTCTAGTTTATAAAATTTCATTTTTCTTTACTATATAACATGATAGACTGTAACTACAATTACCACTACCATTACTTCTAATAAGCCTGCTACTACTACTAGTGGTATTGTATTGTGAGATGTATTTAAAGATGTAAGATAATTTAAGTAATTTATCGTCCAAGTACATCTCAGTTTAACATTGACACAAAAGCTATATTTACACCATGATCTTCCCTTGGCATATCATTGGCATACCGTTATCTAAACTGTGGCATATTTCTGTCTAACTGGTGTCTTCTGGCCTTCATAGTCTCACCACACTTGCTTTATAAACCTCCTCCTCCAGAAGCATAGTCAAAAGGCTTGAACACTCAAACATCATACATGTTCTCTTTTGAAATCAGACTATGTTGACTTTTCAAGTCCCCCCGGGCCCTTATTATTGATGGTAAATAAACTTCTCCTGCGTAAGACATCCAGTTGGTCTCCAAGCCTTTTACGTCCACCCTTTCTTGGACAAGCTGAAAACTTCGACAACAGAAGCCATAATTGTTTAGTACGTATTTAGTACTATAAAATAAAATTATACTACATTTTGTTATTTCTAAACAGGGACTTCTACAAGCTGATTTTCATTTACTTGTTTTTATTGTTGAAAAATGTGACAAGTTTGAACCCTACATGAACATCCAGAGTCTGACTTATAGTTATTCAGTGGGCTTGTAACTTTTTTTTTTCCTGGGGACCCATATTTTTAAAGTCACAAACCTTCGCAACCCAAGCCAATAGACATTATTCGTAAATCACAAAATAAAGGTGGATTTGACCTCGCTTCCCTGAAGTGCACTGACCTTTGCTGATTTATCACCCGTCTTTTTGGACAACCAAGCAAGCATTTCTCAACTTTAGCTGCAGGAACACTCGTTCAGGGCTGGCAGATAGGATTCGCTGATTCACTCGCTTTCTCGTGTGTCAGAACTGTATATTGCAGACTTACATGCAGATTGTGACAGGGCGACCCAAAAAAATCTCTTGCGACACACTTGAGGGTCTTTGGGAAACAATGTTGTAGAGTGTGGGTGAAAAGAGTTGTTCTACAAATGCAAATACAAATTTATTTTTAGATTTATTGAGTGTGCAAGAAACCCAAATGTTCAAATCATTTAATACTGTGAACATATACCTTTTGTCACGCGAAGACTTACTCACAGTGGGAAAACACCATTATTCATTTAAGAGTAGCCTACCATTGCACTGTCAAATATATGACTCAAGTAGGAGCAAAGTATTGTGTCTGAAAACTATGTGAAGTGCAATTTCTTCAAAACAAAACATAACCAACCTCCCACCTCTGGTTTTAGATTCTATAAAACGGTTCTTTGATGATGCTCTAGCAATGTCATATTCTAATAACAATATTAATATCAATTTATTCATTATATCTAGTGTGATGGGACTTACGGTTCCTTTGTGGGATCTTTTGGATTGGTTCATGTCAAAGAGCTGTTCAGAAGACTGGTTCTTTTTTATATTTAAGTATCACAGATGCCAATGTGAGAACAAATTTTTCCTACAAACTAATGACAGAGACAAATCACCATGGCTAAGATCTATTTTAAATGGTTCAAACTGAGAGTAGAAGTGTGTTTACCCTTTATTTATGAAATTCTTAATACATTTTGCACTACAATAATTATTATTCCAAAACTAACTGTCTGCTTCTGTGCTAATACTTGTGTTGTTTAATCAGTGTAAAAATCCATACAAATTGGAAAGAGAAAAACAATCAGGTCTCTTGAGATTCGGATCCAGGAGTTCATATTAAGGAACTGTTCAAAAGAGCCGACTCAACGATACCCAAACATCACACCACTAATATCTACTGCAATGGACGGGCTAAAAGCACTGAATTACATGCTTTAATTTTTTTTTTTTTCCTATGTATTAATGACAACAACACAATGCGAACCATGTGAAAATTCAATAAGATGTTACCCAAGGTACTTTATTAAATCTACGCTCTAAGAATAATAAACCAAGTGACTGACTGTAGCATAAAAGTGCAAAGGTTTTTCTCTAATATTATGCAGTCTCTTGTTTACAGTGATCCCACAGTGAGCCCTCTCCACTCGGGGGTTAAAACAGCTCGTTACTGGACTTACCCGATGCACAGGTCAAAGGTCAGTTTGCAGTGAACATCTAAGCACTTCTATTTTACCGTTGAACAACATGAGAAATGTCTTAGCAATTTAAATTCACATCCTACTCACTGTTAGAGCCTCAGGTAAAGAAGGCCACAATATGAAAAATAACGTGTTTATCCAATATTTATGTAATGTTTCAATTGTGTTATATTATTAAAATGTCTATATTCCACTTTTTCTATGACAGTCCTATAGGGCCTTGACAGTGCACTCACATCTCTTACTTATTGGTGGGTTTCAGATATACGGAGCACCCCACTGGAGATGGGTAAGGAATTAAATAAATAGAATCCTGAGATACTAACCCAAGAAATTATCCTCATTATGATCATATAATCTATAGTAGGAGGCTCTGTACTGTAGAATATAGATATAGAAATGCTCTGCGAAATTGGAGATGTTTAGAAAGGAAAGAAGGCTACGTTTATATGATGATGGTCTGAACAGAAGACGCGAAAGTGGTGCCGCGTCTTCACTTTTTATTCTGTGCTTAGACGAGCATTATCGGGAGCAAATCTGCATGCATACGGTGACGCAAAAGTGTGTGGATTTCGATTGGGTATGCATGCCAGGTTTCTGTGTACTGTATGTATGTGACATAAACACATACGTGACGTGAGCAGATCTGACCAGAGTTTTGCGTCTTGGGCAGTGTAGACAGAAACGCTACGGCGGAGTGTATTCAACTTTTCCACTCTGGAGGATGGTTTCAGATTTTCAAGTTTTTAAGCCCCAAAAACGTCATCACCATCTAAACGAAAGCACTTCCCATAAAATATTTTTGTTGTTTTTACCCGCAAGAGTTCTCATGTAAACAGGCCCTTATAGAAATGCCAAGCCAACAATGGGAAAAACTGTGTCTGGTGAAATGACAGCTCAAAAAACAGAAAACTGTTTTTGAAAGAAATATCCAAACAAAGCACTAAGATATTTACAATTTGATGAAATCAATGAGAAATGCCATTCTGTTATGAACGACTGCAAGTTGGTTTGGGAATTTGTCCTTGTTGTTTTGAGAATGTCATTTCTGTTTCAAGAAATGAGCCAAACCAATGGAGAAAAACTGTAAGCCAATTTTGTATCTTTTGTATTTGTATCTTATACCAGCAGAAATGACTGATCTGGAACAAACATTTGACATCGATATGAAAAACATTACGGAAGTAGTCCCGAGTGCCATGTCAGGCGGAGATGGACTTTGTCAGTGCTCATCTCCGCAGTACTGCTATGACTGCAGAGCAACTTTGACTAGGATGACCAGAATTTCAAATTTTTAAAAAATGGGATATTTTTTGGTGGTTGGTAATTAATAAACTTGTGAAACGAGTGTGAGTGGATGAGTTCATGACTAACATGTAAGTCAGTATAGTCACATTTTCTTTGTGTTTTGGTGGTTTTTAGGCAGCTTTTTTTTTTTTTTTTTTGTATTTTACCTAAACAAATGATAATGAACGCCTCTCTTTACTGTTGGCAGGATCAAATTGGTCAAAAACAGGGACACTTGGGACATTTCTTGTATAAGACTGGGACAAATCACTGGTTTTGGATAAATCTGCTGGGACAATGGACACAGGACTCAAAACTGGGACTATCCCGGGTAAATAGGGACATCTGGTCACCCTAATCTTGACCAACATTATGAAAAGGTGATGAGAAATGTGAAAGACAAAGTGAAAAATAGCTCAACAAAGCAGATCAAACTTAAGTTGTGCTCTTTCCGCCACTACATTGAAACTCTAGACTTCTCCCAGAAACAGTCCAGAAACAGTGTGGAAGAAATGCTACTAGACATCATTAACACAAAAGCAAGTTATATTCTATCAGCATTCAATGGAACAGTTGTGGCTTGGAGAAAGTTAGAGCATCCATACTTTGTCTCTGAGGAAACTGTAGAAAATGCAATTCACCACGGCCTGCTGGAGAGTTTCACTGGAGTTTTTGGGTTCAGTCAGTGGTCAGCGGAAACACTATGTGAACTCATCAGCAGAGAAGTGACCGAAAAGATTAACCTGACTCTGGATGTCAGTAAGGTGGGAGAAAAAATTGAAGTTGTCTTTAGGTGAACGCTAAGATTACAAAATAAACAGAGACGGGCTGAAAGAGATGGTGTGTAGTTTAAGAGTCATTCTGAGTTTCACAAAAGTAAAAAAACACTCAGAGATGTGTGATGGGGAGGTACAGTTACAGCGATCACCCCAGTACCTCCAACAGACCAGCTAGATTTGTTCTTCCAGTGAAACCAAAAGTGGTCTCATTTAGTCCAACTGTGGCAGACCAAAACGTAGAGAAGCCTTTGCGATCCTGCCTTAAGCAGGCCACCAATGCAGTGAAGGAGATCCTGGAAGAAGAAATTTATAGCATGGACATCTTTAAAGAGCAAGTTCAAAGTAGGGAGGAGCAGATCAGCCTTCTACATAGACCGTCTGTGGATAGTGGTGCTGCTGCTACATCACTTGTTCCTCCAGTAAAACGAAAAGTGGTCTCATTTAGCCCAACTGTGGTAAATCAAAACACAGAGAAGACTTTGCGATCCCATCTGAAGAAGACCACTAACACAGTGACGGACATCCTGAAAGAAGAAACTAGTATGGACACCTTTAAAAAAGAAGGTTCAAAGTAGGGAGGAGCAGAGCAAGATTCTGCACAGACCATGTGTGGATGGTACTGTTGAGGCTGGATAGCTTGTACCTCCAAATGTGGTCTCAACAATTATTGCACTAAACCAGTCCTCACAATTTACTTCCACAGCTTTCCAGTGACCACAGAGGAGAGACCTAAAGCCCACGGGACATGGTTGTACCCATTATTTAGGTGAATGAAACTCCAATCTCGTATTCTAATGCTACTTCCAGTTCACAGTTTGCTCTGACTTCTCTGGTGAATTCAGTAAATGACCTAACGCAATTTGGACAATCCACTCCAACCCCACCTGAACCCACATATAAGGAACAGAGATCTTTGCTTCTAGTCCAGCAAGAGGCCTTCAGAGTTAAATCCCAGGAAATATGGATGAGCAAAGACTGCACTGACTTGGTGAAAGAGATTATCAAATGCATTTTTGGACCCAGTTGGGACAACCAAGAACTGTCAACAGATATACTGCAGGAGCTGAAAGCAAGATTGCTAGACATTAACAACGCAGTGAAAGCTAAGAGACAAAAACATAAAAAAGGTGACTAGAGGGGTCCTTAAAGACTGGGTGGAAAGAAACATTGGGTGCTGCAACTATTCTGATCCAGGAAGGATGCCTGACCGAGATTGTCAACGCTATCTGCAAGAACCTGGAATGCCCAAATGAAAGCGAGGGCAGCACAGTCCAGAAAACTGTGCAGAGTGGTTTAGGCAGTAGAGCATCCCATGATCAGAAATGGTGGTTGAATGTATTATGAAGTTTATGTTTTGGTTGTTCACGTTTTACAAAACAATATATTTTCTATTTGTATTAGTTACAACCAAAAAAAAAAAAAAAAAAAAAAAAAGATTGGGCTGAAGCATCTTGCTTTTATGCTTGCTTTTTTTTTTTTTTTTTACAAGACTCACAAGATAACAATTTCCTAAAAGCCTGGCACTAAAAAGATTGTATTTTAAACTCAGTACTTTCCTCAGTATTAAATTGTCAATTATGTCTGCTATAGAAACATCTTCTGGACATTTTTAGAGTGTGTTTTGAGATAAGAACTTACATGGTAGACAGTTTGGCATAAAACTTGGTAAGGGGGAGGTGAGTGAGTAAGAACAAACTTGTCTAAAAGATGCAGGCTTTTGGTTAGAGTTGTAATTAACAATGGACACTGCTATAAGGATGATTCCTGTTCTTTCTGATGACAGACACACTGTCAACAACTTTAACCTATCCATAAATAAATTTGAAATTTAAGCCCATGCCTTTATGTTTCAATTTAAACTATGTCACTTTTCTACTGGAACTTGACTCACCAGCTTGACTCTTATAGGAGATGATATCGCTTTGCCTGGAATGTCCCACAGTATGGCATTATCTATCTTCATGGCAAGTAGCAGGGGACACTGCCAGGTGAAGTTCACAGGTCAGATCTGTGGATACATGATCCTGCTCACTATAAGAATGCAAGATTTCAAGCTCATAAATTCAACACACGTAAGAAAGCTATGTTTGATGCCAGACCATAGACTAATTCCAGCCAAAAATAATAATTATAGCTTCATGGAGACAAGCAGAGGGTGAGTTTAGGCATGTTTTTCTATGTTTCTGTTTTGTTTTGTTTTTTAGGGCTGAAGAGGCTTTGCTTTGTCACATGGACACTGGGAGCCGCCTGATTGGCTGCTTATGTTTCTAGCCTGCATGTCAACTCAGTCAGACACAGCTTGAGACTCAAATAAATCCCAAGTCAAGTCTGAAGTAAAAAAAACAACACTGAAAAACATTTATTTTTCAAATGTGTGAAAAATAAATGTTTCAAGTTAGGTGTGTTACAGGTCAGAGCTGTGGAGAGGTGACCCCAGCCACAGTAAGAATCATAGACTGTATCAAGTAGTAGACTAAGGTTATGTGTGGGCTTTGGGCTCCAGTCAAAGATGCAAATTTGGAACCAGTTCCATATTTGGAACAGGAATTTATTTACAGACAAAATTGCGAAATAAAAGCACCAGGATTATGTTCAGCGGGTTAATACAAACATTTTAAGACTATAATGACGAGGCTCACTGCAGCAGTTACAGAGAGTGGGGTGACATTTTTTACAATGTAAAGTCAATTGGAGCAAGAGTCAATGGAGCCTGAAGGGCGCCCATGAACACTTCCTATTTGGAACACAGCAGATAGTGGGTTATCTATGGTAAGTCTATGGCAAGAATGTGTGTTTTAAAGGTATTTTTGAGCAATAAATACAACTAACTAACTAAAAAAAATAATGGCATAGTAGGTAAGGGTAATGACAAACTGTGGAACATTCCAGGGAGAAAGTACATCCCCACGTCACAAGCTGATGGCAGACCCTCACCAGAAAAGTGGCATAGTGTACCTCTAATGCCTATAAAGATTATCTATAACAAACCTGAACTTAAACTTGAGTTAATTCCCAAAACTAAACTTGGAGATCAATAATAAAGCCTCCATGGTAACAGACACCCTGCCCCACCAGAAAGTTACATAGTGCACCTTTAACATCTGTACGCAAGCTCTTATTTCATCATAGAGTAACATAAAACTATAAATTGGTGCTTATGTCCCACTGTCTGTTTTCTTAAGCGCTTTACAAGGGAGTGGTTTTCGCTGAGTGACGTTTTGCTTAAATGGCACTTTTCTCCATGAAGGCTGTAGTTATCTGGGTGTGAGGGCAGGATAAGGTTGTGAGGAGGTACTATAGGGCTGAGGGTGGAGTGTGAGAGCCAATGTAACCACTTAAGCAATTCTGGACTAAAAACAAACAGTAATATGGGGCTATAGCTGAACTTTTGAGAGGCAGCCTGAAATAGACATGACCTAAGCTAAAGTGGACGATAGTAGTTTCATTCATCACGTTTAATGCAGGCTTTTAACAAGACTTTTTATTAGTGGGATGTTGTTGAAAATACAAACAATTAAAAGGGTCGGCATGTACCCAATTTGGTCCCATGTCCTGCTCCAGTACAGCTAAATTGTCCGATATTCAGGAGGTACCGATACCAGTATTGTATCAGTGCATCCCTACACAAGTTATGTGTTTAAAGCAGGTTCAGACAAAACATCTCCATGGAGACAAACAGGCCACTTATTTGGACTAGGGATGGGCATGATTAGTCGACTAATCAGTAATTGATCATTAAGAATTTTGTCGATCACGTTCATTTTTATTCGACAAACCGAATGTAGGTTGCTGTGCGTAGCGTAAGGAGACAAGGCTGCGTCTGACAGCACAAATACTGGAGTTGGGGCCTCACAGTCCCACGTTTTGGCTCTGGCACCTCCTTGGAGATCACTGTCCCACTCAATAAGTGTGTTTACATGCATATCAGTGTCCCGGGTATGATCAGATTTTTTGAGCATCCTGGTTTCGTCATGGTGTATGTATGCACAGTATTCCGGTTACTACAACATAAAGTTGAGTGCACATGCGTCCAAAAGACAAACACTTTTCAGTCTTTTCATCACAACTGTAGCCAAAATAAACAAAGTGACCAACATAAATAAAGAGAGTGAAATATTAAATAAAGAGCTGAGTGAAACCTGCACACATTTGTTCTCTGAAAACATGAACCATCTCCAACACGACACACACACACAGCATCATCAGCATCCCTCTGTCACAGAAAGAACACACATATTCCACTGAGCTGACCACATCAGGACACAAGGAAACACCTGTTTTTTTCAGCAAATGAACCATGTCGTTTTAAGATTTGTTTCTGTAAAACTTAAATAAATGTGTCAAAGCTGCATTAAACACATTATAATGTCAAACGGGCTGATGTGGCTCTGTAGTGGTAATGGTTTATATGTTGTAAAGTTGAATTTATTTATGCAGATTAGTAATACTAATAATAATGATGATACTTTTAATCTAAAAACATTAATGATTAATCAAAACGCGATGATTGTTTAAGAAAATTTTATTGAATGCCCATCCCTAAGTTGGAACTTTAAAATCAAAGTTAGTTACAATCAGTGTGATGTTAAACTCACAAAGGAGACCCATGTCATGTGACCGGTTGCAACAGATCCGTCATAACAATTGCCATATTGTTTTTTTGTGGCAACCAGTTCCATCTAAGGACATCATTGTTAGTCATTTTACATTTTGCCAACCTATTTTGAGTCTTTGTCTGTCACATCTCAGTATCTCTTTTATGAAATTTCTAACATTGCCTTATTTCTTTTTTATCTGCTGCATGGAGGAACAGAGGATTGTGTCTTGATTTTGAAAAAGCGATGGGAACACGCATGGGGAGAGACAGGCGGGAGGTCGGAGCATTACAAGATTATCTGATGCCTCTGCAAAATGAGAGAAAAAATATATTCATATTTTCAGCAAGATGAAGCCACGAGATTATTCACATAACCAACGCCCTCACTCCCCCGCCCCACATAGGCCATTTACAATGAATCTTAGCACCAGCTCCGGGGAATCACACAGAGGCACAGATCAGGAAGGGTTATGTTCAAGTGGTTCTGTTTAAAGTGGCCATAGTTTTCTATCTAGGTTTTGTGGTGGGGGGTCTGCCACTTGCTTGTCTCCATGGAGATATATTTCTTTGTCTGGAATGTTCCCAGGCCAAGTTACGGGTTAGACTGCTGGAGGGGCAACAGTGAGAATGTGTTTTTCTAGCAATAAAAATACCTTGAATTTATTGAATGCAAAATACCTGAGTTTAATGCCATACTATGAAATATTCGAGACAAAGCAATAGCATCTAAAAGCATCACTAGGAAAGTTCCATAGTGCATCTGAACAAGTATGGGAGGCAAGGGCATGGGTTTGCATAGGGACGGTGGGGACATGTCACAACCAATATTTGGGGAAGACAAAATAGTTCCTTCCAATATTTGCCATTTTATTTTAATAAACAAAAATATAAATTTATTACAATATTTTTTTCCAAACTCAATAGTATTAATTTAACATGTTTTAGTTCACATTTTGTTTATTAGATCGTCTGAGATGTATTCATTGATATGACGACAGGGTTTATTCTGTTCTATTCTATTTCATTGGCTGCAGCAGAGTGATGTCATTAGTGGAGCCAGGAGCCTAAACTGGGGAAGCGGCAGGACAGGGCCAGCAACCGAAGATGGCGTCTTGAGCAGGCGTGAGTGAAGACGCTGTGCACCAAACTCTGAATAACTTTTCAAAAGGAACTTACTTGGCTTCATCTTCAATTAAACTTGACTTTTAATGAGTCTCCATGGAAAAACAGCGACTATCACCACAAGTGAACCTCCCAAACAGAGCCCTACTCGTGCACTGTGAGCAGTCGAACTCTACTGACAATATTCCATGGAAAAATGTTTGGACATTACCTCACAAATACCACAAACCACCAACCATACTCATCACCAACAAGCAAAGGGAAATCTGCTACAAACTTCTACATCACTGTTATCCGCTAAAGAATCATCTTAGAAGGACAATGGACACAAATTGTACATTTTGCAAACTGAAAAAGAACCCTCCTCTCATTTATTTTGGACCAGTGTTTTTGGAAAGAATTCATAAAACATATATGCAACTTTTTATCTCATTTTACCCATTTTATTTTCTTATATAGATGTGCTGTTTGTTTTTTTGCAGTGTGCATCATAAGGAAAGTAAACAATATTATATAATTAATCTGTTAATGTCCCCGCCAAAGCTGAGCCCAAACCTACACCACTGATGGTAGGTCCTACACTGGGGTTATTAACTGTCATGCTGAAACCCTTACTGGTGTTTCACCTTTGAAAGTTCATGAGGGGGTATTTTAGTTCACTTCTCAGCTATTAACTGCTAACACATAACACATTTACTTTTGAAAATACTATATTGGTTGAAAAACAATGTATTAACATGTTTTATAAGTTTTACTTTAGTTTTTGAGTTTTGTTGAGTCTTCCCTCCCTTTGCACTCCCCCTTCACATCACAGCATAATCAGTGTGCATCTAATGAAACTACCGCTCATTACATCAGGTTTGTAAAGTTGTTGTATATAGTGTTGTATCATATTTTTTTTTTTATATTTATGAAGAATCGTTGTGTGGGAGCTTGAATGACGTAGGCTTGTGGGCTGAGCATTGGACAGAATCTTGCAGTTAACCGTAAGGAGGGTCAAATGGGGCCCAGGAGAGATTGCTAAATTACTGAAACATCCTCGGATGACATCTAAAACCTCTTCAGGGACATTACAACATGATAGAAAGCTAAAAAATATATATTTTGCAAATACACCCTGTTTAAAGTAAATGGAAAACAACTATTGCACAAAGCTCATCACTTTACATTTGTTCATTTTAAACTATATTGATCTAAAATAGTTTAATAATAGAAATGTCTATTGACTTCCTGTTCAAAACATCAGGCAGTACATTTTTTATTTTCTAAGCAGTCAAGGCTCAGATGCACAACAATACAGGATAACTACATGAATGAATACAAATACAACTCGGAGTAAGCTAATGATGAGGGAACGCCACTGTAGCATGGTTAAAAGCTCATAAAAATCGATTTAGCATAATGTGACTCGCTCCATTTCTGGTTTCTGAGCATACAAGTTGTCATGGTTGCAAATGGAGACTTTGCATCTGCTGTTGAACAATGAGAGGAGGCAATTTAAATGAGTCTCTAAACAGTCGCTAATTTAGCTTCAGAGCTGAGGTGCATTTTAGTGAGGCCATTAAATGTAAAAAGATTATTCATACTTTGCATTGACATCATGCTAGGGGGTCTATCTGTGTGTGTATGGGGTAATGTTCAGAAGTTACCATGGTTACGTTCGCAAACAGTGCTAAAATTGATTCTTGTGAGATTTAAGACATGTTAGAATGTTATTATCTTCTTAAAATCATACCTGGAGTTGTGGTTTGTTCATTCATTTAGTATTAGTCTGTTTACATCTCCAAAGCTCAAAATGCTCTGTTCCACCTTCCACAGAAAGGCCCGGGCGACCTAGGGATCGAACCCAGAAAGTGGTGTGTGCCTGAGTGATGGTGGTGGTCGGAGGGGCCGATAGCACAGATTGGCAGCCTCGCTTCAGTTGGTCTGCCCCAGGGCAGCTGTGGCTACAGTAGTAGCTTACCACTACTGAGTGTGGAGTGAATGAATAATGAACTGTAAAGCTCTTTGGGTATCTTGAAAGGCGCTATATAAATGCAATGATTAATTAATTTTACTTAACCCACACAGTGTACACAGACACTGGTGCGTGTGAATGGGTGAGTGGTTCCTTGTTGTAAAGCGCTTTGACCATTTACCATCAACCTGCCAGCAAGATGAATTCTTGCGATTTTCATAAGTTCACTAAATATAATTAGGTTTTTCAGCTCGTTCCGCTGTTGTGACACTTCGGCCAATCAAAGTGAAGCCTTTGTTTGAGCTCTGATGATTGGTTCCTAGTGCTTTCAGTAGGAACCATGACTGATAAGAACTCTATTCAGAGGTCTATACATAACAACCAGACAAGAGCCAGGGAAACCCACAGTTATGTCAAAACAAATGGTAATTCACATTTAAATGAATGGTAAAGCAAATCCCCAAGTATAAGATAAAGTATATAACATGTTTATTTCCTGATATTTATGCTATTTATCTGCTCTCCTCAACAGTAACATGTAAAAGAGCAAGTTTAGTGGTCTCTAAATGTTCTGCTGTCACCCAAATGTGGTCACTGAGGTGGTACCGGCCCACCCTCTGTATATTCAGAATTAGAGATTATTATAGAGAAAATACGGGGGCTGGCTCCGGTATACTAAAATCTTCCTGGACTTGTAGATGACAGCATCAGCATCATCAAACAGTCTAGTCTACTAATTATGTCTATGGACAGAACCCCTTTAAATGATAATTCAATTCATAAAATAACACCTCATCTTAAGCCCTATTCACACATAGATCACATTAAATCGCTGTTCACACATGCACCAGTCCTGAACATTGCCTGAACTGCTCTGCACACTGAAACTGGTCTCACACACACGACCTAATGAGGAAACCAAGAGCTAGAACTCACATTTTTCTGGCTTTATTCACACATAAAACATCCCCGCATATTCCTGGTAACGTACCCAGAAAATTCCTCGATCAAAAGTGCTGGAAAATCAGTCAATAAATTCCCCAGTCAGTCCCGGTTTTGAAATTGATAGCATCATCAAATTGTAGACTGTATAAATGCATTGTGTATAGAGAAAAATGTGAACACTAAAAGCTATTTCCGGTACAATGCGTATAACACAATTTCAAGCATAACGAAGCAATCACTGTATCCATCTCTGTCTATGTAAAGTGTCAATGTAAGCAGCTGCTTCTCATCCGAGCACAGAGGAACACACTGGATCAGATGAGAGAGAGCGACGCACCGAACACTATCAGCCTTATGTCTTATGTAAGAGCGGCCATATTTATTTTTTATGATGTTTTCGAGGTGAAGAGTGCATCATGAAGAGATAAGACCAAACAGGAAACAGCGGCGCTTTAGAGAGCTGTTCTGATGGAGTGATTTGTGCCTTTATTTACAGAGGATTGTTTTTCTATAGGACTTTGTTTACAGATACAAAAGGAGTCATTGAATTGAAATGTGATGGGAAATGTGGTGTCAAATGAAGTCTCAGCTACAACATTTTTAGTCAAGCTATTTACATATTTGCTCTGTGTAGTCAGTGCAGTGTTGGCAAAAGCATCACGATAACCAAAACGGGAGAGTAATCTATATTAACTACCACATTTTCTGGTTTGGTTTGTTCTGGGATTGTGTACGAATTCATTAATGTCTCAAGAGAAAAGATGATTTGTACCAAGGGAATGCTGGATTGTGTGAAATGAACTGTTTGTTTTTTCTTGCATCCGTGTGATCATGCAAGGCGCTAGCAAATGTGGCAGAAGACCTCCCAGAGGAAATATTCCAAGACTTTCCAGATGAAACATTGAACGAACCATTTCATCACCAACCAAAACACCAGTGGGATACGATTGAGGCCTTTCCTGTTGTGTTCATGTGGTTCTCCAGAGGGACACTTTTGTCTCTTCCTCTCCTCAAACTATCCTGACACAGATCTGCTGAACCCACCTGACCAGTCTCCTCTTCAACTACACTGAGACCTTTGACTGAGACACAAAGGCAACTGAGAAGTGCCTTGTAGATGTTGCTGCAGCGAAACGCTAATTTCCCCCAGGATCAATAAAGTGTCTCTCTCTCTCTGTCTGCTGTTGATACACTTTAAAATTTCTAATCACAATATTAAGATCTACTTCAAATTGTTTGGAAGTTGATTCCACAGTGTGTTCTTGTCACGTTCTTGATCAGACCTTTACTATGTCGTGTGGCCGGTACAGGCACCAAGCCTTTCTGTCATCTTCTACACAATACCATTTCTTGATATCTAAGAGCCTGTTTACACGACAACTCTTGCAGGTAAAAACGACAAAATATTTAATCGGAAGTGCCTGTTTAGACGGTGATTGCATTTTTAGGTCTTAAAAACGCAAAAATCTGAAACCATCCTCCAGAGTGGAAAAGTTGAATATGCTCCATCGTAGAGTTTCCGTCTACACTGCCCAAGACGCAAAACTCTGGTCAGATCTGCTCACGTCACATACATGTTTATGTCACATACATGTTTATGTCACATACATCCCCACCTAGCGTCACCACCGAGCTGTTTGGCATGCATACCCAGTCGAATTCCACATACTATTGCGTCACCGTCTGCACGCAGATTTCCTCCCGAAAAAAGTGAAGACGCGATGCCACTTTTGCGTCTTCTGTTCAGACCGACTGTTCAAACGTAGACTAAGGATGTGTTCGATTATCCATCCATCTCCCACTCAATTCTCGGATATGAATTCACGTCAACACTTCAAGCGTTTTATTATGTTTCGTGCATAGACAGTATATAGGAATGGACATAGTTAAAGAGCTAGCTGCCCCGTTCCAGTTTCGCATGTCTGACTTGGAGAAAAACGTGAACGCCAACCGGAAAGCTGTTATTGTTGTTGTTTATCTTCTGTTAGTGACCCTCAGGACGTTTAGCAACACCCGTTAAAACAAGCCTGTGTTCACCACAACCCTGACCACCACACCCACAGGCAGTGACATGGACACAATAAAGTTTTGCAGTTATACAAGTGACTGAATTTGGCATTTAAACCACGAAAGCATCAAAACACAATGAACAGTTCATACTTAAAAGTGACACTGGGCACAGCGATCTTTGATTCTATCTCGGAACTCTTGCTCGGTCTCCTCTGAGTTCAAGTTCCGAGTTACAGTGTCCGAGGAAAAGGAGCCTGTCAGTGTGTGTCGCTAGACAACATCCTGGGACCTCCGAGTTGGGTGGATAATTGAACGCACTAAAATACCTTGCCTAATTTATTCAGGTTTTACCTCAAAAATGTTATGCCTGGTTAAAACAGTTGTTAATTTATCTAGAACATTTGGGGCCATTTTTACAAATAAATTACTTATTTCCACATTTGAAACACAAGACTCAGAGAAATGTTTTTATAAGTTTGCAGTTTATAAGTTTCACAAACATAACTTAAATAAAATTATAGGTCTTGTGGTCATTGGACTTTTTTTTCTAGGGGAAAAATGTTTGAGAAATTTACTGCCAGAGCCAGGGGGTGGACGGTCATTGTTGAGTTCCATTAGTGACACAAATATGAGAAAAAAGCATTGCAATTACTTATGTTTATGTCAGTAATATACAGAACACAAAATTACATCTCTAAATGTATGATTTTCTTTCAGCTTTCTTTCAGCTGTAATGTCTTTAGTGTTGAAATGTTCATGTTTTAGATCTGGTTGTTCTCAGGAAGAAGCAAAATATGTTGCTACCTGGTTTAAAAAAAAGTTTGAGAATCCTGCAAAATCCAGCGCAATATACCGGTAACTTATCTTGTATGTTGTGCTCCCGTCTCCTCCTCCTTTTCCTCCTCCATGCTGATGCCTTTTTAAGTAAAGCTGTTGTTAAACCGCTCACACAACCCACTTCACCCAGACCCTCTTTTGTAAAACAGACCCATAAATCTCTCTTAAATTTCCCCCAGTATCACAACACACATTCGGAGAGATTCTTGAACAAAATGAGGGCATCTGTCTTGATCATGAAGCGCAAACCCAAAAGCATTGTTTCCTCTGAGCTAATGTATATTTTAACACCTGGTGCTTTGGGTCTATGTAACTTTCTCCTCTTCATGTGTAGTACGTGTTTCTTTTGTTTTCTCCATAAAGACGAGGCTAAGCTAAGTGTTACGTGTCCGCACATGTGGGCTTGTTTTTTGTCTTTTTTCTCTTTTTCCTTGACGCTCGGTTCACCGGTGGTCCATGGCTTCGCTGACAGGTACATTAGCGTTCAAATGCTCGCTCCAGGCTGCGAAAATAAACAAGGAGCAGTTCAATCAGACGCTCCTTTGTGCTGGGCTTTGCAGTAATGGCGAGGCACAACACACACAAGGCGCACGCTTTAGTAGTTTGTGCGCAGGGTTTTAGATGTGAACCTTACTAGGATTTTTGCAAATGTCAACCGCTATCTTTACTTTGAACTTTGGAGAGTTTGCAAGGAATGGAGATCAGCCGAAAGACATATTTATGTATTTATATATATTTTGCCGAGCTACAGTATGTTTGGCAAAGTTATAGTTTAAAATTGTATAGTTGAAATTAGATTATGTTATCATTATTAGGGATGCACCGATACAGATACTGGTATCAGGTATCGGCCTGATACTTCCTTAATATACTCGTATTCATTAAACATTTGTCGATAACACTACCACTATTACACAATACATTATGCACATTACATACATGCAGTATCCTGGTTTCAGGATCCCAAATAAGCCAGTATAAATAAATAAAGTGAATGTGCATGAGTGAACTGTTAAATAAAGAGCTGTGCTGCACATGTACAACGTGCACTCGTTCGATCTCTGAAAAGTTTAACATGAACCACCTCCAACGAGATATACACACAGAACAGACTCACCATCAGCAGAACATCCCTCTGTCACAGAAAGAACACACATATTCCACTGAGACATGTCTTTTAGTCTGACAGAAACTAAACCGCATCAGAACACAAAAAGCAAATGTGTGCAAAACTGCACTAAACACATTTTAATCTCATATTTCTTTGTATTTACCTGGTTTATTAAATATATAATTTTTGCACTTGCCCATTTGTAAGATTATGTCAAGAAACCAGGATACTCCATTTGATCATGTGCACAGGGATATGAGTATCCCGGTTTCTCAGCACACATGTAAACAGCATATTCCAAATCCTGCCATAATCGGGATATGGCTAATAACCATAAAGCTGATGTGCATGTACACGCACTCAGTGTATGTTCATGAGAGTGGAGGTAAAAGTATTGTTATCTGTACTCAGAATCAGCAAGTATAGAAACAGTTATACTCATACTCATACTGGTTTTCAAAAAAGTGGTTTCGGTGCATCCCTAATCATTATGTTATAATGAAAGATAGATTACTACATCCATAAATTATTATTATTATTTGTTTTGTCAGTTTGAAAGACAGCTCAATAAGAAGTTGCATACTTACTTGGCCTCCTACTGATTGTCTCCATGGGAATGTTGGCTGGCTTTATTATTCTTCAGAATGACAGGAAATGCATCTATCTCCATAAAGAATGTTCCAAAGTATGGTTTTAACTTCTACTTTCACTGAATTATGGACTCTTGAATACAGTGTCATTTGTTTCTTATTTCGTATTTCGTATTTATTTATTTATTTATTTGTAAAGGGACAGCACATGTTAATGAACATTAAAAATGTAAATATGTAAAGATTATAGCCAGCATGGCTAATTTCCATCTTCAGTCCCTGGGCAGGTTGATGTTGTACTTTTCTCTGTTCTGTAGATGATTTTACAACAATCACACAAAAGTACATAAAACCAGCACACTCACTATACATACAACACACTCACTATACCATACAACACACTCACTATACATACAACACACTCACTATACCATACAACACACTCACTATACATACACAACACACTCACTATACATACAACACACTCACTATACATACAACACAACACACACATACATACAACACACTCACTATACATACAACAACTCACTATACATACAACACACTCACTATACACACACACACACTCACTATCACATACACAACACACTCACTATACATACAACACACTCACTATACATACAACACACTCACTATACATACAACACACTCACTACATACACACACAACACACTCACTATACACATACATACACACACACTATACATACAACACACTCACTATACATACAACACACTCACTATACATACAACACACTCACTACACATCACATACAAACACACTCACTACTACATACAACACACTCACTATACATACAACACACTCACTATATACATACAACACACACACTACAACACACTCACTATACAACACACTCACTATACACACACTCACTATACACACAACACACTCACTATACATACAACACACTCACTATACACACAACACACTCACTATACACACAACACACTCACTATACATACAACACACTCACTATACATACAACACACTCACTATACATACAACACACACTCACTACTATACATACAACACACTCACTATACATACAACACACTCACTATACATACAACACACTCACTATACATACAACACACTCACTATACATACAACACACTCACTATACACACAACACACTCACTATACACATACAACACACTCACTATACATACAACACACTCACTATACACACAACACACTCACTATACATACAACACACTCACTATACACACAACACACTCACTATACATACAACACACTCACTATACATACAACACACTCACTATACATACAACACACTCACTATACATACAACAACAACTCACTATACAACACACTCACTATACATACACACACTCACTATACATACAACACACTCACTATACACAAACAACACACTCACTATACATACAACACACTCACTATACCAAACAACACACTCACTATACACACACAACAACACACTCACTATACATACACAACACACTCACTATACATACAACACACTCACTATACATACAACACACTCACTATACATACAACACACTCACTATACATATACAACACACTCACTATACATACAACACACTCACTATACATACAACACACTCACTATACATACAACACACTCACTATACCATACAACACACTCACTATACATACACAAACACACTCACTATACATACAACACACTCACTATACCAAACAACACACTCACTATACACACAACACACTCACTATACATACAACACACTCACTATACACAACAACACACTCACTATACACACAACACACTCACTATACATACAACACACTCACACTACAACACATACAATACAACACACTCACTATACATACAACACACTCACTATACATACAACACACTCACTATACACACAACACACTCACTATACACACAACACACTCACTATACATACAACACACTCACTATACATACAACACACTCACTATACATACAACACACTCACTATACACACAACACACTCACTATACACACAACACACTCACTATACACACAACACACTCACTATACATACACAACACACTCACTATACACACAACACACTCACTATACACACAACACACTCACTATACATACACAACACACTCACTATACACACAACACACTCACTATACATACAACACACTCACTATACACACAACAACACACTCACTATACACACAACACACTCACTATACCACACAACACACTCACATACAACACACTCACTATACATACACAACACACTCACTATACACACAACACACTCACTATACATACAACACACTCACTATACACATACAACACACTCACTATACATACAACACACTCACTATACACATACACACAACACACTCACTATACACACACAACACACTCACTATACACACAACACACTCACTATACACACAACACACTCACATACACATACAACACACTCACTACATACAACACACTCACTATACACACACACACTCACTATACATACAACACACTCACTACATACAACACACTACATACATACAACACACTCACTATACATACAACACACTCACTATACATACAACACACTCACTATACACACATACAACACACTCACTATACACACAACACACTCACTATACACACAAACACACTCACTATGACACACTCACACATACAACACACTCACTATACATACAACACACTCACTATACACACAACACACTCACTATACACACAACAACACACTCACTATACTATACATACAACACACTCACTATACATACAACACACTCACTATACATACAACACACTCACTATACATACATACAACACACTCACTATACATACAACACACTCACTATACACAACAACAACAACACACTCACTATACAATACAACACACTCACTATACATCACAACAACACTCACTATACATACAACACACTCACTATACACACAACACACTCACTATATACATACAACACACTCACTATACATACAACACACTCACTATCACACACAACAACACACTCACTATACAACACAACACACAACAACACACTCACTATACACATACAACACACTTCACTATACACACAACACACTCACTATACATACAACACACTCACTATACCAAACAACACACTCACTATACACACAACACACTCACTATACATACAACACACTCACATACTCACTATACATACAACACACTCACTATACATACAACACACTCACTATACATACAACACACTCACTATCACATACAACACACTCACTTATACACACAACACACTCACTATACACTACAACACACACTCACTATACACACACAACACACTCACTATCACACATACAACACACTCACTATACACACAACACACTCACTATACACACAACACACTCACTATACACACAACACACTCACTATACATACAACACACTCACTATACATACAACACACTCACTATACATACAACACACTCACTATACATACAACACACTCACTATACATACAACACACTCACTATACCATACAACACACTCACTATACATACAACACACTCACTATACAACAACACACTCACTATACATACAACACACTCACTATACATACAACACACTCACTATACATACAACACACTCACTATACCAAACAACACACTCACTATACACACACAACACACTCACATACATACAACACACTCACTATACATACAACACACACTCATATACATACAACACACACTCACATACATACAACACACTCACTATACATACAACACACTCACTACACACATACAACACAACACACTCACTATACATACAACACACTCACACTCACTATACATACAACACACTCACTATATACAACACACTCATATACAACACACTCACTATACATACAACACACTCACTATACATACAACACACTCACTATACATACAACACACTCACTATACAACACACTCACTATACATACACTCACTATACATACAACACACTCACTATACATACAACACACTCACTATACATACAACACACTCACTATACATACAACAACACACTCACTATACAACAACACACTCACTATACACACACAACACACTCACTATACACACAACACACAACACACTCACTATACATACAACACACTCACTATACATACAACACACTCACTACTCACATACAACACACTCACTATACATACAACACACATTCACATACATACAACACCACTCACTATACACACACAACACACTCACTATACATACAACACACTCACTATACCATACAACACACTCACTATACATACAACACACTCACTATACATACAACACACTCACTATACATACAACACACTCACTATACACACAAACACACTCACTATACATACAAACACTCACTATACACTACAACACACTCACTATACATACAACACACTCACTATACATACAACACACTCACTATACATACAAATGAATTTCAAACAGTTCATTTGAAGTTCAAAGTCAAGAGTTGTTGCTAGATGTGCCTAAATCACATGACAATGTATATAATTTTTATCTGGGGACTTTTTAAAAATCGCTTATCGCTCTTGCAGCAGCGATAATTTTTCATCATTGTGAAACTCAAGGATTAACAGGAATTTGAAACCCTTGTCTTGCAGTCTTTAACTCAGCTTCAAGGTCACCACAGAGATGAGACACTTCCTTGTCAAACTTTATTGAGACTTCATCACGCATAAAGTTAAATATTAAACCCACAGTACACTTAATGCTGTAATAAATTTCTAGGTTAATCCTATATTTAAAGCCTCTAACACATCTGTCGTCCACCAAAACCCAGGCGGGAGGATAAATATTTCAACAGGCCAGAGCTGAAATCTTACTGGTTGACAGATTGATGCCGTCTACTTTGGGGCAGCGGCTCACTTGATAAATACATCAGTCAGAGTGGATTTTGTCTGAAAATACAGTGAAGTGAAACATTTATGTGTTTAACAATCACAGTTGTTCTCCAGGCGTGAGGAGCCGAGACGAGGCATGTCTGAAAAACATTACCTTGAGTGGATGGAGTTTGAAAAGACAGTGAACATCTCTGAGCTGTCTGAAAACTTTTGTGGTGTTGTCGGCCACTTGCTTGTCTCTGTAACTGCCAAGGTTCCTGCCATGGAAATTCTGGAACAGTCATGAAAATTGAAAATGTCATTATCCAAGCCTGGAATAGTCAAGGAATTTTGTAAATTCATGGAAAGTTTTGGAAATGTTATGGAATGTTTGTACCTCTTTCACGCATCTACAGCGTTCTGTTAAGTTATCATTAGGCTTTTATGATTATTTCCAAATGTATGCACCTTTTGTTTAAAAGATTGATGTCAGCTAACAGATAACGAGGCAAGTCGTTATCTATTGGCTTAGCCCACGTCCTTTTTTTGGTCATCATAATTACAAGGCTACTGCACCTCTATAATGCTATCATTGACAACTTGAAACAAAAAAAACAAAAAAAAAATCCTCCATACAACCTTTAAACAACTATAACAAAACATAAGGTGAGAGGAAAGGGTTAACGTTTCATATTTAGCCCTAAAAGTATGATCAATTCTACAGATATAGGGTGCTGTAAAGTCATATGTAAATTCACTTTAGGTCATGAAAAAGCCATGGAAAAATTTTGAACTTTTTTAAACCTGTATTGCTTTGCCTTGATAAACTTGAACTTGATGATGATTTAAACAAGAAAACAACATTAAAAACAGCATAATATGGGCTCTTTAATGAGAAATGAAAATGAGAAATATTCCATTAACATCTTCATGGAAAGAAGTAGTTGGTTGATATTTCCTCTAGAAAAGATGCATGGTTCACCTTTAACAGAATATTTGAATGGAAAATTTAACTATATATGTTTTGTTGTTGTTTTGTTTTGTATTTTGTGCAGAGCATCTTTAGTTTCATATTATATTTCACATATTTATTTGTTTTGACTACTGTTGCGGGTCTACTGAAAACGAATTACAGCTTGTTTGTATTGCAATTTTGAAAAGAGGTGGAAAAACAAAATGAAAAACAGAAACACAATAGTAACTCAAGTCCAGAGTCAGCTGTCTGTGATTGAGCCGGCACGATTTGGTTTAATGCTCATTTCCTTTGTGGTAATAGCCTGTAATAGATGCGAAATTGTCAGCTGTAGCGGATTAGGTAGCTAACTCACATGTCTAACCATGCAAAATCAGACTAACTGAAGAGTGTTGTAGCTAAAAGGCAAGTCCAAATGGATTCAAAACACCAAACCACTGAGACTGCTTACATAATGTGAGACTCGGGAGAAAAAACAGGATTACAAAATAGACAAATGTATTTTTTAAAGTTCTGCAATTTTAAGTTCAGTGAGAAAAAAAAAAAAACATCAATGCCTTTTTTTTTTTTTTTTTTTTTTTTCAAATGCCTTCTCTGTTAAGTTTGCTGAAAAATTCATAACACGCTGTTAATTTGGAGATCTGCAAAATTAGAATATTGAGTGTGCACTATTAAAAATGACAACAAATGAAATCTCTCGAACATCTGAAACACTTAAAGCTCAATTTAAGATCTTCAAGTACTTAGTCCATCCATGTTTTGTGTGATACTTGAACCTCAACCAAGGCATATTTGATCACATTCTTGATTCACTGATAAAATAACATCTGAATAAGTGTTATCAAACTTTTGCAAAAAAAAATAAAAAATCAAGATATTCATTTTTGTAAATATTGCTCGGCCCTCATGAGCAGTTCTTTGCAGCGCTTGGGGATCTATCTGTCAGGTCAGGTCAGGAGAGGAACCTAACTTGGACAATGAGACTCTATTTTACATGTTTGATGGGGGAAACAGGAACACACAGAGACATAAACATCAACTGCAGACAAAGGGAGAACATGTAAACACCACACATCAAGGTGTTCACTTGTGATCCCAATGTTGACCCTAAAATAATTCCAATTGAACTATTTCATGTCAATCCAAAACACATGATTTATATTTGAAGTTGATCTATTTATTTATTAATTTAAAGGTACACTTTGACTTTTCTGGAGGGGGTTGTTCATAGAGATGCTATTGCTTTGCCTGGAATGGGATCTATCTTGCATTTATTCAGTTACATATGTTTCCTTCCTTATAAAAGCATGCATTGTTACTGTGAGCAGGGTTGCTTCTCCATAGATTGGACCTGTAACTTGGCCGGGTGGCATCATCTTCTTGTCTCCATGTGGAGCTTAGGATCAAAGCAAGTTTGTTAGCGAAATCACAAATCGCTGATAAATTTAAAAACATGAAACTGAAATTCAGTAATTCTAAATGCGCACAAGGACTGTCGCTGACAACTTTGCAGTGACGTCACCCTGGGAGCAGTTTCAATGGAGAGACAATGCACACATTAGCAAACACTGTCAGAAAATGTTAAGATAGTGTGAAAACTCAAAAAATTATACAAACAATATGTAAACAACACGTTTTCAGGAGCCTATAATCAATATGAGCATTCATGGTCCTGTTTGGTTTACTAATAACTACTACTCAGAGGTGGAGGCTTGGACTCGAATCAGTCTTTACTCTTGATCTTTAGGACTTGAGACGTGACTTGATAAAACAGACTTGGGACTCGACTTGGACTTGAAGCTAAATGACTTGGGACTTGACTCGGACTTTAGGCCTGTGACTTGAGAAGACTTGATGCTTCTTCTAAAAAATATGTTTTTAGAAAATACTTGTCTCTTTACAGTTAATACATGCAATGCTTCATTTTACAGGAACAAACTGGAACATGTCCATCCAACTTCTCTGTTTGTTACTTTGGATGTAACTGAAGTATTGTGATATGGTATCCTTAAATGTACTACAGTAATCTACAGTACAATACAGTAAAACAGAGGAAACTACATAGAACATGATCCTTCCATTTCAGTGCAGACTATAAGACAAAATCACTGCACTTTTAAATCTGAATTCCTTCTATTCTGACCGTAATGATTCACACTAAGAGCTTGTCAAGACATTTAAAAGGGAAAAAGTAGCATTTCTACAACTCTTATTTAAATACATCATGACTTTTTAAGTACAGTTTAGTTTAAAATTCATATAAATTGCAAAAATCTAAGCTGCTTTGGTTTAAACACTTGAAATGACTCGAAACTCAAAGCAGACGACTTGGACTTGACTTGGACTTATGGGCCAGTGACTCGAGACTCGACTTGGACTTGCCTGTCTTTGACTTGGGACTTGACTCGGACTTGAGTTCAAAGAATTGAGACTTACTTGAGACTCGCAAAACAACGACTTGGTCCCACCTCCGCTACTACTACTAAAATGTGAGAATGACTAACAGAAAAACTGCTTGTAATTGTACGTGACCTGTTATAGTTCCAACTGAGTTCAGCTCTTTCAGGTCACATTGTGTTCAAATAAAGCTCATGTTAAAGTCTAACAGAGCTTCTGACAGAGTAATGCCTCAGCTGCAAAGTACCAATACATAAAAATACTGTAGTTACTTATGGCTAGTATATTTAATTAGAGTCAATATTTAAAGTGTGTGTTCTTGCTGTGAGGCATGATTAATGACCATCCAACCGTATTGATCCTTCCAACACTATAGCTATAACTGTGATGTGGTCCTTTGTAGTTATAGCTGTTATATAAATCATAATGTACTGCACATAGGAAGAAATATGCAATCCCATAAATGCAGTATGCCTTTTGAACACTTCTGAAGTTGCCTCGTGTACCACTTTAATAGCCCAATTATGCACTAAAACAGAGGGCAGAACAGAGAACAGAGCGCCATTTCTGATACTAACATATGGACTTAATAAGAAGGATCTCCAGGCAGCCGCGATGTACTGTAAATATGGAAGGGAGTTCAACACAGCGTAAACCAATTAGTGAAGGGGGAAGACGTGGGGAAAAAGCACCTATAGCTCAGGGTAGGGGGGGAGGAGAGAGGGGGTACGTGGGTGGAGGTTTTGATGGATGGACATAGGATGAAGTCGCCCACGGAGCCACTTGGTTGAGATAACTGTGATGTCAGCCCAGGAGCATTATGGGTAAAAAAAGGATATCTCTGCCTCCGCGCGCTGTAGGGACTGTGGACACTTATGGATGCACCTTGGCGACTGCAGTTCTTCAAAGTAAAGAATTGCCTATGGACAATCACATGCATAGAATAAGCTACCTTTGTGCAATACAAAGATATATATTGTTGCTTTGCAGCTGAAGGGGGTTTGATGCTAACAGAAGCACTGCTCTGTCTGAAGCTCTGTTAGTGAAGTACATTTTTTTCTGCGCTTTGCTGTAACACAATCTGACCATAAAGAACTGACTGGAACTACAGTAGATGTTAAACAAGTTAAACACGTTTTCTTATATTTCTCTGTTTGCTAATGTGTGCATTGTGTCACCATGGTAACCGCTGAACATTCTGCCATAGACAGGGTAAATGGTAAATAGTCACGCTTTTCGACCTTCACAGCACTCAAAGCGCTTTACAACAAGGAACCACTCACCTATTCA
This sequence comes from Boleophthalmus pectinirostris, assembly GCF_026225935.1. NCBI lineage: Eukaryota > Metazoa > Chordata > Actinopteri > Gobiiformes > Gobiidae > Boleophthalmus > Boleophthalmus pectinirostris. Next base: position 9,939,204 of record NW_026571175.1, read on the forward strand.
CACACACTTCTATACACCAATGTACGCAGACCTTGGGGGTAGGTTATGTGTCTTGCCCAAGGACACAACACCAGCTTTCATTTGTGGGAGCTGGAATCACAGCCAACCTCTGGGTCAGTGGATCTGACCGCACAACCAAGAGCAGAATTCGAACCTTTGGATCAGTCGACAAACACTCTACCAACTGAGCTACTGTCGCACTGTAATAGAGCCCTGCACTCCCAGGACACCCGATGCAAAACAGTGCGGGGCAGGACACATGCTGAAAGCTCATTGCGGGCGCGGGTGGGAGCGGGACTACACGATTGCGGAAGTGGGCGGATGGGCTGGTAAACTGCAGTCCCGCAAACTAAATATGAGTGTAAAGTAAAATATACAGATGATGAATGTATGCCTATCATGCATAATTTGTGCTGGATATTTTATTTGGCATTAATAAAAACATTTTAAGCAGCCGAAACTTGCGGATGTGGTCTAATCTCGTGCACATTTTAGGCAATTCCTGTCTGCTTCTCCATGTTTGATTGAGGTTAAGAATCGAACGTCCCCATCTTGCGGGACTTGCGGGTGGGACCGGGATAAAATATCGCAGATGCAGGCGGAAGCGGAAATGAAAATTATAAGTCTTTGCGAGTGCGGGCGATAGCAGGACTGAAAATTCTTTCCCGCGCAGACTTCTACCCTGTAATTTGCCAGACATGCAGAACACCCCCAGTTTGGTGTCACTGCAAAGTATGAATTGATAATGACAAAGTATTTTTTTAAATGGATCTATAAGCAAAGTGCATTGACGATTGACTGAGGTCCATTGATTGATAAGTGAATTGTTTCTGCTGTTATGTTGGCAAATAGAGGAAAAACAACAACTAATCTAACTCTTTTTTGTTGTTGTTGTTGTTGTTCTGGATACATTTTATTATGAAGGCCCTATATTACGCAAAATTGACTATTGTGAGCTTTAAGCCAATGGGGTTACCTCATCAAAAACATGTATCTGGAGTTTTATTTCATTCACACTAGTCTGAGTAATCATTTATTATAAGTCTGTCTACATCTCTGAAGCTAAAAATGCTCTGTTCCACCTTGTGATGTCATGAAATCAACAGCTACCTTTTACCTTTACTCTGTAGAGACTTCCAGGGCTGAAATCATCCAAATGATTCTAGTGAACGTGTATGAAGTTTTAAAACTCTGGCGCATCCCAAGACATCACAAGGTAGAAGAGAGTGTTTTCCATTTGAGAGAAGAGCCTAAATTTGCAGGATTTGTGCGTCAAATGTGTTTGTGTGATTGCAACAAAACACAACTCAAGGTATGTTTTTTGATGAGGAAACAACATTATAACAGATCAGAAAATAGCGTACAATGGGCACTTTAATGTACATTTGTAACCAGTTTCTTTTAGCCCTTCTCTACCCCACACACTTTCTCCAATTCCCAGAGTTTTAGCAGGAGCGATGGAGCAGACGGTTAGTTAAGTCGTCTCCTGGTGCATGTCGTGATCACAGAGAGGGGTTTCTCAAAGGCCAGAGGAGAGAGGGAGCGAGAAAGAGAAAGAGAGGTGAGGAGCGGAGGAATCTGCTGAGACAAAAGAATTAAAATCACATTGGAGCATGTGGATTGTGAAGCAGGACGAATGGGACAGACTCAATCACATGGGCTTCAAAGGGGTCTTCATTAAAGCTTTGCCTGGAGATAGAAGCCCCCCCCCTTCCTCTCGCTATCCCCCATCTGAAACATCAAGTGCGTTCTCATCTGTCCCCAACATCGCTCCATGCATCCATTACAACTAAATGAGAGAGCGATATAAAAAGGCATTAGCAGGAGCGTTACAATGGACTGGATAATACAGGCATTTGGCTCTAAAGCACTGAAGGATCTGGAGGCTGTTTCAAAGGGAGGTAGACAGAGATGCACTGTGAGCCCTTTATAGTGGTTTTGTTAATTACATGGATCAAATGGTGTAGATCAGAGGAGGGTTGGTTAATAGGACAGATAAAATAGAATCCTGATTTGACCCTGTTATAATGTGTACAGTTGGTAAGGTTGCCTTGTTTTGATTTTCTTATAGAGCTGCAGATGTCATCACGCAGTCTCGGCATGCACCTCCAAATCCCACAGTGGCAGTGGCTGCGGCTGAGAAACTATTGGGCAAACTTTATGGGAGTTTCAGAGATGGTGGGTTATTGTTGCGCACTGGGATGTATACATTATCAAAGATAGAAAAAAGTCTGAGCCTTTTACGGGGTTTTCAAAGCTCCGGATTGACAATAGAAGTGGATTTCTGCGGCTAAGGCCCCGTTTACATGTACATGGCTATTTTTAAAAACAGACACATTTCCCATCTTTTACAAGCAAACGGCGAATTCACCTCAAAAAAACGAATCTTTCTAAAAACTCCAGCTAGAGTGGAGATTCTGGAAAACTACAGTTTGGCGTTTGAATGTTAAGTGAGACAAATTGAGTTTTAGGCAGCTGATACGCCAAAAGTGTGACCAATGTTTACCTTTTGCTCTGATGATGATCATGGAGCATTCAGAGCCGCAGTCACTTTTCATGTGTTTGCATTTGCACACACAGCTGATGGATCATATCCATGACCAGAGACAAATAAACTCGGAGATCAGCAATTTTGCCACTTCTTTAACAGATCTGTGGAGAGGCGAGCCCGATCAGTAATGCACATTTTTTAAGGTATTTTTGCGTGATACTTACAACTGTAATGAAATAAATGCTACAGATTTTAATCTAATTCAGGTGCCGCCCAGAGTCTTGGTGTAGTAGTTATGATGGTGCTCGATGGCGTATTAAAAAAAAAAAAAACTTTTTTGAAAACGATGCTGTGTCCACAATGTTATTTTGGAAAACAGAGCGAGGGAAATATTTGTTTCTCAAGCATACCCGGCTATGTGTGAACGTAGCCTAAATGGACTAGCAGCTAATCAATCTATCCATTAATTAAAATATTAATGTAATTTTGAGTTGATTTTTTTTTCTTTATTGGGTTTAATTTGATTGATTATAGTCTCATAACGATTCAAAAACTGTAAGTTTGTGTGTTGTCGATCAGCATTAAATAGTGTTGATGACACAGAGAGAGTAGACTAAAGAGAAATGATCCCAAATGCTTTTTGCTAAACACTCTGATAAACACTGCTTCACTATCACGTTGTTGAGATAATCATGTAGATTGTCACATATTTCAGCATGATTGCATAAGAACAGAGCAGAAACAACTGCCTTTCACTATCCCACAGTTGTTTGTTTGTCATGGTGCAGTAAGTGGGCAGGGCAAGTTCAAACTAAAACTTGTTTTTCACTCACCGTCTAAAAGCAGCACATTTGCATCCGAGTTTCAAAGGTAGACATCTGGATAATGTTTCTGAAATCATCATAAACATTTCGGCTGCCATTCAAACCCATTGTCAGTCTTACAGTACTTTTCTCAGGGCAAGTTTTAGAGCAGTAAAACTTTAAGCTCCTCAGACCTCAGTACCTTCAGATTGAAAATGACTTCCGAATGGCATCTGGAATTTCTCAGTTTCAAAAATATAGTCCAGTGTCAATGCGTCACTCTTGGAGAAATGAGGGATTACATCAACCAGTTAAAACTCATTTTCATACATGATCAAATGCCAAAGCAGATGTCAGGGAAAAACTTAAGCATATGTTCAAATCCTGCTTTTTGTCCTTCAAATGTAAGATCTCATTGCGGCTCACACGCCATTGCTCCTGCTTCAAGTATGAGCAAACCAGCTTAAAATGGGTCACCTTTCATTTCTCCTGTGTTTATAGTCAAGGCACAAAGTTGCAAACAAAACTAAATCAGACTAACTCCACAATATAAAAGACTATGGATCCTCTTTGCTCAGTAACTATATTTTCTGCGCTCAAACTCCACCATCACTGCTGTCTCTTTACCCTCTCATTTCTGAAGCAGCCTTGACTGAGAGACAATCTAAGAGACGTGCATTGACTTGAATGGAGAATGAGAATAGCAGCAGATTCAAAGTGTTTTTGAAGCAGAAAGCATGAGGTGAGGTGTCGCTCGGCTCTTATCTGGTGTCACACACAAACTGCTGCCAAGCCAAGAAGACATCGTTGGAAAAAGTGAGTGAGGTTTAAAATAAAAAGTTTTTCGCTGAAGGTTTGCTGACACTTCCTTCTCCCGCTGTCAAAATACAGACGTTTATTGTTATAAATTGGTTAGTTAGATAAGATGATCATGCAATGCAGGTCTAAAAGAATGTATTGACTGAAAATCAGAAACACTGAGAAATTAAAGTGATTTCAAGTAATGTCGTGCACTAAAGCTAACTACAGGCAGTGTTCTGTCTGAAGCTATATGTTGCTCAAATTAGACTTTAATCTGCACTTTGTTTTAACACAATGTGACAATAGAAAACTGAATTAGCAGGAACTACAAGTGATGTGATATGTGCTCTCTCTCTCGTTTTAGCAGAATTAGCAGAATCACACTAATAAACTCATCACAATGTATAATTTCAATCATAAGAATGTGTTTGATAAGTGAGAAATAATTCTAGCATACAGTTTTGCATACGAACAAAACTAACATACTGCTTTTCAAAATGTTTTAACTAAGACAAAAAATGTTACACGGCTTATTATTGTCTATTAAGTACAAAATCAAATGTTTGATTCAACAGATAATATAAATATTAAGTGTCTTGAACAGTTACATGTTAAAGGGCCCACATTATGCTATTTTCTGATCTATATGAAAAGAGAGAGACAGATACATTATTGAGCCCAAGGAAAATTCAAGTTTTGCTGCTGAGACATTTACACCTTTGTGTCTCAGTTAAAGGTCTCAGTGGTCAGGTAGGATCAGCAGATCTGTGTCAGGGCAGTCTGAGGGGAAGAACAGTCTTCTCAACAAAAGTGTCCCTCCTCGGTGTCCTGCAGCATCACAGCAGCGTTCAGAAAGAACCAGGTGATCACAATAGGCCTCACTCTCAATCTGCTCTGGTGTTTTGGGTGGTGATGAAATGTTGCATTCCTGTTAAGCATTTCCTCCGGAAGGCCTCGGAGTCTTTCGTCTGGAAGGTCTCCACGTTTGCTGCCACATGTGGTCCTATAGTGTCTCAAATGTCCATAGCTAACTCCTTAGCCATGGACACAGGAAAAACACACTTTTCACACAATCCAGCAGTCCCTTACTTGTGTCCTTTGAACTGCACATGCTGCACTTCTTAGTTGGTTAAAATCACTTGATATGGTGTTAAAACTGAGCTCAAAAAACAAAAAGTTTCAAAAACAGTTCAGTGTGTGAGCTCACACTCACAAAATAATGTTGTTTCCTCATCACAAACATACCTAGAGTTGTGTTTTGTTTCATTCACACATGTTAAACACACAAACCCTGCATATTTAGGCTGAGTTTTTCTGTCAAACAGAAAGCACATATATAATTTTAGCCCTCAAATTGCCAATCTCTATTGAAATAAAGGTAAAAGTAAAACTTGAAAACTACTACTACATGATATGACAAGGTGGAACGGAGTATTTTGAGCTTTGACCTTTGGCGATGTAGACAGATTACTTAAACATGTATGAATGTCACAAAACAGGTATAACATGGCTTAAAGCTCACAAGAAAGCATTTTGTATATTATAGGACCAAGTTAGAAGCAATGTACTAAACATACCATGCTTACATTGGTACAATATTTTAAGCTTGTACAAAACACATATACCATACTATACAAGTTATTTGAATATTTCCATGCTCCTGTACCATCAGTCCAGAATTTCACGTGATTTATGCAGACCTCTGTAGTGATGTAAGAGCCATGCCATTGCCAGTTATAGTCTCATTAAAATTATGCACTGAAGCCTCTGTCACTCCCTATAACGCCTCTGAGGGCTGGAGACGCTTGTGAAGCTTCTTTCCATTGTTATTCTATCTGCAGACACACGCCTCTGCTTCTGTTGTGCGTAACCCAGTGCACCGTGAGCGCCTCTGCTAATTATCAGTCACTCAAACATGTCCCAGAAGATTGATGCTAGTGTCTTTATTTAACAGGGTTAGACATGATGTTTTTACAGCACATGCATAAATACCATAGATCAGTGGTCCTTAAACCTGTCTCACTAAGTACCACATAATAAAATATTTGGGCTTCAGAGTACCGCCAGATCTAAACCAGGACTGTTTTAGGTCTAAACTAAGATCTAAAATGCAACACAATTGGTTCTATTACTACTAAACAAGGGTTAACCCAAAGAAGAACAAAAATGTGGATTCACTTGTCTCTAAATTCTGCAAATATTGGAAATACAAAAGAATCTGAGAACCAGCATAAGGAGATAGTGTATTAGGATTAGTACATGTACCACAGTTTGAGAAACACTGGCATAGATGTACTATAAAACCTCAGGCATGACCCCTCAGCAATGTAAGAGGAATTTATGTGAAATCAAACCACTTATGTTCAGTTGACAGGGCCCCTACAGCTTTCAAAAGGACATAAAAAGACTTTCTAATATTTTGATGGATGGAAACTGCCTGGTTCAAGTCTTAAGTGCATTGAGCTGTGTAGTACTTGGAAGTAATACACTTTACTTTGTCTTCTCCATTTGCAGAATGAGGCGGATTGCAAAAGGTAGGGCATATGAGTTAAAAATCCTTTTGTTTATAATAAATGTTGTATCCTCAGAATGTGTAACGACTGTAATATTTTGCCCAATCCCACAATAGTCTCATCACTAGTATAGACGGATTGCGGATGCGCTCGCAGCCAGAGTGCAGAAAGTGCGGCTGTCTGTGTGGTTAACATCAAGTTGCAAAACTAGCTAGTGATCTTGTCAGTGGACTAGGATGGACTATCTTCTATTTACAACTCCATCCTCAAATCTAAATCAAAACAAACAAAGAAAACAATAGTGGATAGCCAGGTTAAGCCCAGAGGTGTGAGAGCTCCATTATGGCCCTGAATGATTGTGCTAAAATAACTCCACACTCAGTGCAGCTCAATAGGCCTAACTAACAGAAATGGTAAACAAGTAGGTGTGATAGTTTCAGAGTAGTTTCAGTATAGTTAGCTCCTCCCTTAAGGCAGCTATAAGGCAGTGTCCACCAGCGTCTGACCAGAACTGAAGAAGCAGCTTGGATGAGCTTAGAAACCAAGCCCCAGGGTTTCAAAATGGCTGCCCATTCAAGTTAACGGGACCAAGCTCAATGGCGTATGATTCCAGGTTAGCCTAGCCCGGTTAGGTACTTCCGGTGGCTTTCGGCCGACAGGGTAGTCTTCCACGGACACACGAGAATGCACACGCACCCACACACGGAGCGCGGTCTTGTGTATCACGTGATCGCTTTGACCAATCAGATCGAGAGGAGCTAGAATGGAACAGAGCGTAGCCAGAGCTAATTATTATAAAGAATTTTTGAAGAAGTTTTGAGCTCAGAAAAAGTTTATGATCTAAAAATAGGAAAAAATCGCCACAAAATCCGACATTTTTGAAAGTTGTAGGTGCCCTGTCAACAGTTTGTGATTACGCTCTATGAGAAAAATCTTGTCTTGGCCCAGGGGATTTTTTCCGCTGAAGAACCAGAGTTACCACTACGTCAACAGGAGGCAGTTACAAGCACCAATACCCTATCCAGTTATTTACGAGATCCATGTGAGAAACTTTGTTGACCAAATAAACTTTTGTCCAGTTGACAAATTGAATTTCTCCTTTTGCCATGGATTCTATGTGGATGACTGAGAGATTGTTCACAGTTTGTCACAGTGCCATAAAATAAGTTATGCTAAATGAACAGTGAGATATGTCTTCATGACCCGTATGCGTTATATGCAGGTGAGTGCGTAAACGATGAGAAGAAATGTCGCAAACTTCTGGAGCCAGACATCCACTGATCCCTGATTGGCACATCTAGCCCTGCCCCCTAGGAGAGCCTGAAATCACTGACTTTGACATGATACCAGACAGGACAGCGACTCTTTCTGCAGAGGGCATGCGCTGTAGAGTGCCGAGTGATGTGGTCTGATAATGCCTCTATAAAGACCTGGACTAAGGCTATGTTTATATGATGACGGTCTGAACAGAAGACACAAAAGTGGCAAGGCGTCTTCACTTTTTATTCTGCGTGTAGATGAGCGTTTTCACGAGGAAATCTGCATGCATACGGTGATGCGAAAGTGTGCGTAATTTGAATTGGGTATGCATGCCTTGTGACTAGGTGGTGATGTATGTGACGGAAACGCGTACGCGACGTGAGCAGATCTGACCAGAGTTTTGCATCTTGGGCAGTGTAGACGGAAACGCCTACGGCGGAGCGTATTCAACTTTTCCACTCTGTAAGGTGGAATAAAATGTTTGCGTTTTAAGCCCCAAAATGCCGTCACCATCTAAATGAAAGGCACTTCCGTTAAAATATTTTTCCGTTTTTACCCGTAAGTGTTCTCATGTAAACAGGCCCTTAGTGAGTGTGAGGTCAGTTATAGTGTTCTGCGCCAGTCAAATGAAGCTCACCGTGGCAGTTATAGGGCAAATTTGGAGCCGAGTTCATATTTGGAATTCCAACAGGAAGTATCACAGCAACCAAAGAGCCAATCAGGAGCGACGCTGTTGAAGGTAACGCCCATTTCTGCCTACAGCACTGGTTTAGCAGGTCAATCAAACTAGTTGCTAATACCCAGGGAAATAAACAGGATCATAAAGAGTAGGTTAATACGAACATTTTAAGACCAAAATTACAAGCCTGACAGCAGCAGTTACGGAAAAAGAGGCAAAAGTTTTTAATAGAAAGTGAATTGGAGCACATAGAAGCCAGAAACACGCCCTTACTCACTTCCCATATGGAACGAGGCGGCTAGCAGGTTAGATTACACAATACAGGTTTTTGTCGTCATTTTGTCTGGCATTTCAATCAGGTAAATTTATGTTTTCAAGGAATGCAGTGACCCAATTTTTAAGTGTACAGAGAACCATTTCTTCATCATAAAATTGCCTGTTCTCTGCTGCCTTCCTCTTTGAAACTTCAACATAATAGCCCCTAATAAATGTGAAATACGGCGGATGCATTAACTGTAAAACTCCTTCAACCATAATTCATTTTTCTGTGCCGAGGATACAGTTACGAAAAGCCACTTCCCATGCACTCTGTAGCACAAATCCATAAGAAGTTTCCCCTACGTCTATTTTCTAATTAGCCTATAATGCTCGTAAACGCTTACATCTTCTAGCGCGCTAATCAAAAACAAAACCTCTCGTCTCCCCGGGCAACAGACCCCAATGCATTTAAATAAAATTACGCTAATATCATGTTACAAGCCGGGGAAATGAACAGAGAGGTTGTAGGCATTCATTTGAGAGCAGCCAAACCCAAATGAAATGATTTTGAAATATCGTTTACAAGGAGGTCTGCACATTGGAATTCACGATGGGTAAGTACTTTATCAACATATTGTACTATAAACAGTGGGCGGTGGGCATTTCTCTTAGTTAGGGCTGTCACTGGAAGAGTTTGAAGAGACCAGTGTTGTGTTGTAGTGTCGGCTGGTTCATATAGTGATGTTTTATTAGGGCATTATTTGGGGACTTGTTTTTCCCACATTGATTTACATGTGCTATTAGTAAGACACAATTACATCCTGGTTTGTTCTTGGTATAGCTGTCATTGTTAGTGTATGAGAAAGAGGGGGTATTACGCAAAACAGATTTTTTGGTGCTTTCTACCACTGTTCTCTCATCAGAAATATGCCTGAAGAGGTTTTAGATGTCATCGATGCATGTCTGAGTATTTCAGTGATCTCTCCCGGGCCCTATTCGAATCCTCCTCACGGTTAGCTGTAAGATTCTGTGCAAAAATATTTTGATGAAAATCCGCTGTTGGCAGTGGTAAAATTCAACTATCCATTTTGAACAGGAAGTCAGTGAACTTGTTTCTATTATTAAACCATTTCAGAACAATATACTGAGGTTTATAATGAAAATGATAAATATTAATTCATCATTGCATTTATATAGCGCCTTTCAGTATACCCATAGTGTTTTACAGTTCATTGTTCGTTCACTCCATACTTGGTGGTGGTAATGTACTATTGTAGCCACAGCTGCCCTGGGACAGACTGACAGAAGTGAAGCTGCCAATCTGTGGCATCGGCCCCTCCGACCGCAACTGCAACACTCACGCTCACAACTTTCATACTAGGCAATGTGGGTGAAGTGTCATGCCTAAGGACACAATGACAGTGTTTTTGCGACTGGCGCCCCACTTTGAAACTTGATTTTCCCAGTGGTCTCCCATCCAAGTACTACCCAGGCCTGGCCCTGCTGAGCTTCTGAGATCTGACGGGATCAGTCTTTGACAAGTCGGTATGGACACAATTTTGATCTATGTGTGTTTGATATTTTTTACCAGACACACACTACAGGGGAATTTGCATGATTTTGGCTGTGATTTGCTTCTTCCCGAGTTCAGGGAGGTGTGACCTAACTTTGTGTCTTCACTGTGCTCCTTGTGTGTGTGGAATTACTGTGATTCAGAGTTGCTCTGTCAGATCATAACCACCAAACATCGGCAACGGTACGATAACAGCCAAATAAAACAGAGCGTCGGGGGAGAGGAGTGACGAACACAGAGGCACAACATACAAACTCGGGATGTAGCAAAAATGATGAGAAGACGTTATTACTCAGCTCTCGTAAAGTTGTAAATATAAACTGCAGCGTCTCATCCACATTATCCATAGAAATTGTCCTCCGCAAATAATGACATCCAGTCCACAAACCTGCACTATTAATCCAGTTTGAGGCGTTCTTTAAAAGTAAAAAGGCCAGAGTAGTTCCCCACATGTGTCTGATCACATTGACACAGCGCACGGATCGAGGTAGTGGACTTTGCAACATTTATCTTTTAAAAATCATGTACCTGAAGTATTGTACAACATTTCACAAACTAGACGTGCAGTGTTTAGATTTTTTGAAAACTTAAGAGTGTCAAAGCGAGTGGTTTCACTGTAGACAGGAAACAGCTGACACGATCGCGCTCACAACTTTATAGCAGGTGGTCCGCAGACAGACCCGCTGCGGTCTTTGTGATCGGAGATTTTAAGTTTCACAAGATTCTCCTTATGTCTGTGGTGTGCGCTTTTTGTTCCACGTTTAAAAATCGTTTAAGACCGAAAATCCTGCAGCGTGTGGTGCGGCCTTTAGCATAAAATGTCTTCTTTAAAGGTGCACTTGTCATAGAGATGTTAATGTTTTGTCTGAAATGTTTCACAGTTTGACATTAAACTGAATCATCTCCTTGGACAAGTTACAGGTCAGATTTATGGAGAGGCACCCTGTCAGACTAAGAATGTATGGTTTTGAAGATAGTTTTGAGCAAAAGAATTCACAAATAATGAAACAATAGCTACATTTTTAATACCATAGTGTGGAACATTCCAGGCAGCCTTAAATATTTTCTTCTACAAAACTCACCATTGAGACCCATAGTCTTTTCACACTTTACACCTTACACTTTTTAACCTGCCAGTACACTCTCCTCTCATTCCTGTGTTTATCAGGCAGAAATAATGGATAAATGACTTAAATGACTGAAATCGGCTAACCTCTGGCTCACATTTGCATTAGCGTACTTGAAATTCTTCATACCTGAGCCCAAACATTTTAAACCACACTTTCTGAATCATTACACCCAGAACTTTAACTTTCCTAAATGGCTCTAGACTATAAATGAGCCTTAAAAAGCAAAAAGAATGTGAGTGGAGATAAAAATCCAGACAAAACTTGGTAAAAGTCAATGTGGTGTGGCGTTTTTTGGAAATAAATTGGCTCCAAAACATTCCCAGATAACTTTCCCACTTTCCTCCTGTTTGCTGGAAAATGACAGGAAACAGTAGGAGTCAAAAATAAATCACACAGTTGATCAAACCTGCATACTTAGCATTCACTTTAAAGAGGACTGCAATGTAAAGGCAACGAGCATATTGATACTTTGCAGTGACGTCATGCCGGTGGTGTTCTACCTGTATGTGTATGTGTAATGTGCAGCAGTTACCATGGCGACACAGTGTACACATGAGCAAACACAGCCTGACACTTCTTTAGATGGTCTGAAAACTCAAGAAAAACACAAAATAGATTTAAACAGCACATTTTCAGGAGCTTATGATCAATACAAGAGTCCATGGTCCTGATTAGGAGTTTGATTTTGAATTTAAAAGGAAAGAGTGACTAACTCAGCTCAGATTAATATCTAACTTGACTAACAGAACTTCAGACAGAGTGGAGCCTCCAGTTAGCTTGTTGATGTTGACGACATCAGCAGCAAAGTATCTGTTGAAGTTTGAAATGTCTAAATTGTGCAGATAACATAAATATAATTGGACTATAATTTTTATTTTATTTTTTTCATATGGGAGGATTTCGTTTACCTTCTATTATCTACATATATATATAAAGAAGTGGACTAAAGGCTGAATTATAGTTCTGGGTCGACTCAACGCACACTGCTGCCGTCACCTTGTCACTGTTGTTTTTGATTTACGGATCTGTGTCGAGGTCTATGCCCCGCAAAGTAATTCACCACCACAACGCTAGGAGGGTAGAATCTAAAACTGGCGTTCATGTATACAAAATAAAGTGAGAAAGCGGAGTACTGGACATGTACTCCATACCAATTTAAACAGAACATAAAAACTACAAAACTAATAAACATAAAGCTCTTAAAAGTATAGTAAAAATTTAAAAGTATTAAGACCAGATGGAGACAAAATAAAATAGTAATGATAATTTAATTTAAAACTACCATAATAATAACAATAATAATGATAATTTAAGTTAAAACAGGTAAAAGTTTCAGTTAAAAGCTAAATTAAAAAGATATGTTTTAAGTTTACTTTTAAAAATATGAACATTCGCAGCGGACCTCAGATCCTCAGACTGTTCCACAGACGGGGGCCGTAAAAGCTAAAAGATGCCTCACCGTGAGTTTTAGTTTGGACTCTTGGGACAGCTAAAAGGAGACTACTGAGGACCTGAGAGTCCGAGAGGGCTCATATGATAAAAGCAGATCAGATAAATAAATAGGACTAAGACCATTAAGAGCTTTATAAACCAATAAAAGAACTTTTAAAATCTATCCTGAAGCTCACAGGAAGCCAGTGCAGAGACTTCAGTACTGGGGTGATGTGCTCTCGCTTCCTGGTCCTTGTCAGCAGTCGTGCTGCAGAGTTTTGGAGGAGCTGCAATGGAGCTGTAGATTTCTTTGGAAGACCAGAAAGGAGAGCATTACAGTAATCAACGCGATTTGTAATAAAAGCATGTATTAAAGTCTCTGCACTGGCTTGAGAAAGAAAAGGTCTGACTCTGGCAATATTTTTTAGATGATAAAAACCAGATTTAGTGATGGACCTGATGTTTATGAGTAACTGTATTCCGTTACAGTTACTGCTTCAATGAGTGGTAATTGGATTACAGTTACTTTGCTGAAATAAGTGGATTACAAGGCGGTATTTTCCTGTTTTCACATTTTGTGCTACATCCCATTTATTAATTTTTTTATTTCGGTAATTCCACTTATTGCCGGAAACCCAAACAGAACGCGCGCAATAAGAGCGATGGAAACGTCATCAAACGCCGATGTGAGATATATATAAAAAACAAAAACAAATATAAAATCGCCTACAACTTAAATGTGAAACAGGAGCTACTGGCACTGGTGAAAACAACCTGCATAGACTCATAATATCTGCACTACTGTCCTATACACAACACACACAAACACACACCTTCATCATCGTCATCAACCTGAGAACCCGCGGACCACGTCTCCTTCCGTAGTTAGAGCGCGGACACCGCCGTCTCGTGCGCCGCGTGTGGACCGTGTTTTCTCGCGTAAACCGCGCTTCCTCCTGTGCGCCTCTAAACCAGAACTAACACCAGGACTAAAACCAGAACTAATCCAGGACTAAACCAGGACTAAAGCAGGACTGAACCAGGTTTAAACTAGGACTAAACCACGACTAAACCAGAACTAAAGACCTGATCTAGACCTGATCTAGACCTGGTCTAGACCTGGTCTAGACCTGGTCTAAACCAGGTCTAAAATCAGGAGTAAAACAGGTCTAAAAATCAGGACTAAACCAGGACTAAACCAGGTCTAAACAACATGACACCTAACAGTAGGTTGACATAATTTAAGGTGATCTCATATAAAAAAGAATTTCTCTATCAATAATATTTTTTAATATGGTGAAGGAAAGACTGATCTTGTTACTGTCTTTTAACAGACAAAACCTCTTATATTAAGATCTCGTGGTCTTTGTTTCTCTACAGCAAACAGTTGCTTATTCATGGAGACTTGGGCTCAGACAATTTGAAGAGAACAAACAAGAATTTTCAGGATGTGGTTGCTACATTCATGTCGTTTAAAAAAACATGACAATATCAAGTAATCCAAAGTAATCAGATTACGTTACTCACTTTAAGTAATTTAATGGATTACGTTACAAACTACATTTTGGGGTGTGTAATCTGTAATCTGTAGGGGAATACATTTTAAAAGTAACCTTCCCAACACTGTCAGTCACAGCCCTTATTGTCTGCGTTGCTTTCCTCTTGCTGTCTGCGTCATTTCAACATGTAGTTATGTTCATTTTGGAGGTGCACGTTGATTGACAGTTACACTCTGCGGAGGGGGTTCAAGGCAATGCAGACTCTTTAACGATTTGACGCATGACTATAAATTGGGCTTAAGTGAGTCTGATGTCACCCATAGCGTTCGGCTCCAGTCAAATGAAGCTCACCGAGGCTTGCAGTTATGGTGGGAATTTGGACCCGTGTTCCATATTAGGAATACAAATTTATTCATGGACAAAATATCGAAATAAAAACACCAGGATCATGTAAAGCGGGTTAATACAAACGTTTTAAGACCAAAATGATGAGGTTCAATTGCAGTTACAAATTTTTTACAGTTTTTCAGTGAAAAGTCAATTCGGAGTCGGAGTCGATGGAGCTAGAAACACCCCCATACTCACTTCCTGTTTGGAGCACAGCGGCTAGTGGGTTAGATATGTCCGTATACAGCCTATGCCTTCTATACAAGTTTCAGCTACAAGAAGGCTGAAAGAGGATAGTAGAAGTTGAGTTTATAAGCGCTTTTTTCAACTTTCAGAGACCAGTGTGGAGCACAGACCATATAAAAGAAGTGGACTAAGTGAGTGTGACGTCACTCATAACGTCACTCAAATGAGGCTCGTGGTGCTAACGGTTACAGGAGTAAATCTGGAGCTTTATGTTATGAATAGGATTTTTTTTTGACAAAGAAAATAAAAAAAAAAAAAAAAAAAAGCAGGATCATGTAGAGTGGGTTAATGCGAACATTTTAAGACCAAAATGACAAGGCTCACAGCAGCAGTTACAGAGAGAGGGAGACCCCAATGTAAGTCAATTGGAGCCAGGGTCAGAAGGAGCAGAAGAGCCTCCTGGCGAACTTTCTATTTGGCACGTGGCGGCTAGTGCATTAGCTATGTCCATTCATATATACGGTCTATGGTGTGGAGCTTTCCTATCATGGTAAAACTAACAACATGCTAAGAGTACACTTCCTGATTAAAGATCCATTAAACACTCTCCCGAAGCTTTACTCCGCTCTTGAGCAAAATCTGAAAAAAACTCCAGAGTGGGCGGTGGGTTGGGGGGAGCGGGTGTGGGGCGGGGTCTGGAGCGATGACTGACAGCCAACTGACAGACACAACAGTCCAACATGGCGCGAAACTGGTGCGCTCCAGGCTTTGAAACTGAGCGGACATTTGTGCTTGGATCACGGCGTTTCCCTTTTCTCCAGACACGGCGGGACATTGCAGTGCCAGGTAGGGACGGGGCTGAGAGGGACTCCTCACGTAAAGCCCGTAGACGCCAGTGGCTATGCTCATCACATAATAACCTGCATCTGACTCATTGGCGGCCGTTAGTCCAACCTAAAAATTCAATGTAGTGGCTGTAGTTGCACCTAAAGAGGCCAGTACAGACATGGCTTTTGACTCAAAAGTCTGATTAACAAATATGCAGTAAAATGTCAAAATAAGTCCAGGGATAGGTATGCATGTCTATTTTAGAGCCATTTACACAAATAATCAGAAGAAAAAGGTGATTTTGGTGTTTAAGGGACAAAATATATAAAGTAGACTACGCACAGCTGACTTATTTTGACCTCTAGAGCTGATTATACAATACTATACCTGTACTGAGACAAGAAAAAAACATTCTTAAATACATGGGAATAAATCAGGTACAAGCTTAAAAAGATTGACAAAATAAAGTAATATTACAGTCATCATGTTCTGGGTTTGTTTAGACTTTATTACGTGACCCTAGCTATTCACCCACACAAAAATCCCACCATTCCATCCAAAACCTACACTTCACCTTTAAATGAACCATCTCCATCACGGCCTTCACACCGGCGAGTGCTTTTACTGGCCTCAAAGTCACGCAATCATTTTACATCGAGGATTTATGAATATGTCTATGTTATTTTCAAACCTGTCGTACTTTTCCTGTCTAAAGCTGAAGTAAGCATTAAAAACATGAGCCGCTCGTACCAGACGTGGCCAAAAGCTACACGCGCACTTTGGATCGCAGTCAGACATTCATAAATTAGTCCTTTTATTTGCCTGATCTTTGCTCTGTTTGTGTTGGTGGTAATAGAACAGAAGTTTATTTCATATGTTAGTAAAGGTACCACATCACCTGTCTACGAATATTTACAACATTATTTAGTTGAATTTGGCAGAAAATGCTTTGTAAATGTATTAATAGTTACCTTAGGCTTTCTTTTAAATGTTTACAGCTTTGTAGTTACATTTTTTTGCATTGTTATTTCAAAATGTAAGATCTGGTGACTAAATGGATACAAGGGATGTAACAATAACAGAAATATTGTGATATCGTATCGTCAAAGTTCTCATAATAATACCGTGGACCATCACAATATATCGAATTACCGTATTTTCCGCACTATTGGACGTGCTCTTAAGCCTCCAACCCCATCAAAAAACGACTGTGTGCCCGCAGTCCAGAGCACCCTATACACGAATCCACTCGGGTGTTCCAGCACGACTTCAGTAAACTACAAACCGCACCACCCACAGCGCACGTAAACACACATGGAGCAGACGGCGACCACGCAGCGAAAAACACCCACAGCCACACTCATCACTCCACGTGGACGAGGAACGGAACGGAGGAACAAACCAAAAAAGCGAGTGCAATGTGCCACTTCTAGCCACAAATGAACAACTGAGTCACTGCGAACACGCCAACAATCCAGCGGTCCCAGACAGCACCCTCCCTACACGCCACAACTGAACAAAGCCTAGAGTCACCGTGAACGCACCAAACAAAGTCCAACCCATCTAACTGTTGTGTTTTCGTTTAATGCGCCTTATAGTCTGGTGCAGTTTTATATGTGAAAAAAGTTCAAAAATAGACCATTTAATGACAGTGCACATTATAATCCAGAGCGCCCTATAGTGCGGAAAATACGAAACATGCCTCTTTTCTTAAATTATGGTAATGGAGTTATTGTGAAGCAATAGAGACAGAGAAAACTACATACATACTACAAAAGGCAGAGAGAACTACATAGACCATGATCCTTTGCTCCATTTCAGCATAGACTACAAGAAATAACAGTTCTAAGCACTTTAAGTCTTAGTTCTTCATTTTAAGAGGAAAAAGTAGCGTATTAACAGTTTTGTTCGCAGCTTCCACAAAATATCACAATAAATATCACACCCTGAGATGTATATCATGAAAATATCTTACTGAGAGATTTGGATATTGTTACATCCCTAATCTTGAGCCTCCCTACCACAATATCGCAATAAATATTGTACCGTGAAGTTCATACTGTGACAATATCGTATCGTGAGATTTGGATATCATTACACCCCTAATGGATAAATATAAATGCATAAAATAGAGAGAAAGAAAGAGAGAGGAGTGAAAAGTGAAAAGTGAGTGAAATCAGAATATTTACTTGAGCTTTACTTCAACACTTCATGTAAGAACCCAGCATGTGTCTCAGTTTGAGAGCTGTAACACACAGCTCTACTAATCCACCCGCAGTTTGGTAATGAAGCTTACAAACTGAAAGAAATACTTGGAAAAATCAGTTCCAGGTACAGTGACTCAGGTGGTTAAGGCACAATTTACACTGGAAAAGTCTTATAAACAAAAAGATCAGCCGAGACCAGAAATGCAAATATTGTGTCTTTTGAATGAGAAAAGATCCTGTCACAAAGTCTTTCAAATTAGGAAGGAATCGTTTCTCTGAAACCCAGGAATAACAATCTGCATCTCTGTGGTGGAATGTTCAGTAGTTACCATGGAGACATTAGCAAACACTGTCAAAAAGTTTTAAGGTGCTCTGAAAATGTAAGAAAATATACAAGATAGATTTTAACAACCCATTTTGAGGAGCCTGTGAGCCAGCTTTCATGGTTCTGTTTAGGTGTAGGTCAACAAAAAGGTGAAAGCAGTCCAATGAGGTTCATTTGGTCTTCTGATAATTTATGTTATTAGGTTCTTCTTCCTCAGATTGTTCATGTGATGTTGCTGTGACGTGTCCGGCGACGATGAGTGACAGTATCCCAGGTGTGTGAGAGTAAAAAATCTCCCTCGGAAACAGTGAAGGCGTGCACACGAGCAACAACACAAAGCAGAACAGGAACTCAAATCGGACATCTCTGACCACTGTAAAAGAGAGAACCACATTATGGACTGGGACGGAGCAAACATCACTGAGACAGAGGAAAACAAACATCGTTGCTGAGTTAAAAAGGCAGTCAAAATACGGAAACATGCCCACGGGATGATAAACCGGGACGAGGGGACTTTTTTACGCTAGACCATTAGTGAGCAGTCGAAACTGTTCTTGGTCTTGGTCTGAAAAAATAAGCTAATAACATAAAAAAGGAGAGAGTGACTAAATGAAAAACTAAATGCTTATGCAGACTTCGTAAGAACATAACTTTGTTCTTGTTCTTGAGGTGATAACAAGAAGTAGAACAAGAATGAAGTTTGTTTGGGCTCTAACATTTCATACTTCAAAAGATGTTCTACTGCCGAACTGCCCTAGCCTGATTCATCAGCCAGTTTCACTTCGTAGGAACCGTCTTACCTCGTTCGCCTGCGAATTTGTTCATTTGATGGTAGGCGGGTACTTTTTTTATTTAACCAATCGCTGCTATTTGGTCGTGACGTATGTAATGCGCTGCTGACGGGGTTAACTGGTATATTAAGTTTTTCCTAAATCCTATAAGAAGAAGGGCAATAACGTCTTTCCCCTTGATAAAATTCACCGAACATTCTCTTTAAATCCTCGATCTCGGGAATTGTCGCTGGAGAGAAGTTAAATTGGGTGGAGGCACTAGGTGGCACAGGCCTGGCTAGAATTCCATTCTTTTTTTAATTTATTTTTTGTTGACCCACCTTTTGGCTTTCACAAACATGTCACGGAGATTCTGCCAGACTTTTCTACACTGATTTTCCGAGCCTAAAATGGATCTTCCTCCATGAATTTCTTACCATTTAGCGTCTTTATAGTCACTGAGCATCGTGTCATACAGATGTTAGTATTTTATAAACCATTTCCCCCAGCTGTGACTCAAAACCATCCTTTTATTTTCTTCTTGCTCTGCTCCAGCAAGGAAGCAGATAAACCAGCCCACATAAATAACCAATCAGAGCAAAGATGTCGGACAGCGCTGCCGAACTGCCGAACAGCTGAGGTGTCGAGAACAAGCCTCAAGAACTGCCGAACAGGAGGACAAAGTTCTTATGTTCTTCTGAAGTATGAATCGGCCTTACATCAGTTCTTTATGGTTAGACTGTGGTAAAACAGACAGAGCAGAGCCTACAGTTAGCATCACAGAGTATCAGTTGCTTGATTTCTAAACATCCACCTGTACTGGAATCTGTGAAGTGACAGTCCAGTAAGTCCGCAGCTGGATACGTTGGAGTAGTTTATAAACAGCAGATGCTAAATGACCCGAGTTAACGCGAACATTTGAACACTATGTAAATCCTATGGAGAGGAGTAAACACTGCTGTACAAACAGACTGCAAAATCTCATATTTAACACGCACTTCCTGTTTTGACCGGACCCCCGACCCCCCCATCCACCCCCTCTGTCCTGGGACGTCATGTACAAACCGGCCCCGGACAAATATCACATACCACACGGGAGGCGTTGACCCCGATCCTCAGAGAAGTATAGAAAAGAGGTTTTTTAAAAGAACAAGGTCCAAAGAGCGACGGAGAGAAGAGATTGACAGAAAAGGGGAGAGAGATGAGAGGTGAGAGAAAAAGAAAGAGAAAGAAAAAAGCAGATGTGACAGGGGTAACGAAAGAGAGTGAGGAGGATTGAGGCAGGGGTAGGCACGAGAGAGAACGAGAGGAAGAGACAAGAGAATGGAAAGAGGCCAGAAAGAGAGGGAGAGAGAGAGGAGACAACGTCAGAGAGAGGAGAAGGAGCAAATAACTGGGGAAGAGGAGAGAGGGAGGAGAGAGCGAAAGGAGGAAGGGAGAAAGATTACAAATAAATAGGTAGAGAAGATTTAAAAAAAGGAGAGAAAGAGCAGGATAGGTGAATAGAGGAATTAGAGTGGGCAGACCAAAGAGAAGGCATAGAAAGAGAGGAGAGAGAAACAGAGTGACTCAAGGAGATAGAGAGTGAAAGAATGGAAAGTTAGACGGGGAGAGACAAAGGTAAATACAGGAGAAAGAGAGGGAGATAGAAGGAGAGAGGGAGGGAAAGAGAGAGGAAGTAAGTGAGTAAAGAGAGAGAGAAACTATAAGAGAGGGGGAGAGAGACAAAGAGAGAGAACAAATGGACAGACGGTGGATGGAAGGCAGTAGAGTGAGATGCAGACAGAGAAAAGAAGAGAGAAAATGGTGAAAATGTCACAAAAGAGAATAGAGAGAGAGAGACATGTGAGAGAAAGAGTAAAAGAAGGAAAGGATGGAGGGGAAGAGAGAAAATGGAAAGATATAGAGATATATTAGAGAGAGATACAGAGGGAGGGAGAGATGACAGAGACACGGGGAGAAAGAGAGAAGAAGAGAAAGAGTGTAGAGACAGACCATTGTGAGAGAAAGAGTAAAAGAAAGGAAAGATAGGAGAAAAGAGAAAATGGAAAGAGACATACAGGAGAAAGAGAGAGAGAGATACAGAGAAAGATAAAGAGAGATAGAGAGGGACAGAGAAAGGTATAGAGACAGAGAGAGAGATAGGTAGAGAGAGATGAGAGAGACAGAGGGAGAGAGAGAGAAGAAGAAGAAAAGAAAGAGTAGAAATAGACGCGTAAGAGAGAGTAAAAGATGGAGGAAAATGGAAAGAGGAATACAGGAGAGAGAGGGGGGCAAAGAGAGGTAGAGAGAGATACAGAAAAAGGTAGATAGAGAGATACAGAGGAAGCAACAGAAATACAGAAGGACAGAGAAAGAGAGAGAGACAGATACAGAGGGACAGAGGAAGAGAGAGATACAGAGGAACAGAGGAAGAAAAAGATACAGAGGGACAGGAAGAAAAAGATACAGAGGGACAGAGGAAGAGAGAGATACAGAGGGACAGAGAAAGAGAGACAGATACAGAGGGACAGACAAAGGGACAGAGAGAGACAAAGAAAGGTAGAGAGAGACAGAGGAAGAGAGAGATACAGTGGGACAGAGATAGGTATAGAGAGAGAGGGACAGAGAAAGGTAGAGAGAGACAGAGGGACAGAGGAAGAGAGAGATACAGAGGGACAGAGAAAGGTAGAGAGAGAGACAGATGGACAGAGAAAGATGGAGAGAGAGAGACAGAGAAAGGTAGAGAGAGACAGAGGGACAGAGGAAGAGAGAGACAGAGGGACAGAGAAAGAGAGACAGATACAGAGAGACAGAGAAAGGTAGAGAGAGACAGAGGGACAGAGAAAGAGAGAGATACAGAGGGACAGAGAAAGATAGAGAGAGAGAGACAGAGAAAGGTAGAGAGAGAGACAGAGGGACAGAGAAAGGAAGAGAGACAAATACAGAGGAACAGAGAAAGAGAAACAGAGAGAGAGAGAGATGAGAGAGACCGAGGGAGATAGAGAGGGAGACTTGTGAGTGAAAGAGTAAAAGAAGGGGAAGACAGAGGAGAAGAGAGAAAATGGAAAGAAGAATATAGGAGAGAGAGATACAGAGGGACAGAGAAAGGGAGAGAGGGAGTCAAGAGAGAGAGAGAGAGAGAGATGAGAGACAGCAGAGGAGAGAGAGAAGAGGAGAAGAAGAAGAAGAAGAAGAAGAAGAGAAAGGTGGGAGAGAGAGAGAGGAGAGGTCAGTGTGTCCTGGCACAGACAGGTCACATATTCCGCAGACAAACAGTGGGTGTTTAGTTTGTCTCGGAGGACGAGATAAAGACGTCCCAACTCCACTGTGTGTGTGTGTGTGTGTGTGTTTACTGTTGTGAAGTAACCACCCAATCTATACACAACACCACGTAACAACACTGCAGCTCCACTGTTTTCATTCTGGGGAAAGTGCATAAGATTATCATGGCCTTCACAATGATGAACATCTATAACTGTTTCCATAACACTTCAGTTTCAGACATGATGTTCTTATTCACAAAGATACAGCAGTCATGTATCTTCTGAATGGAAAATAGTCCTCAAATGTTGTATAAAGAGCAGGAAGCTGTAAGAATCAGATGAGAAGCCTTGTTGTTGTTATTTGTGGATTTTACATGTGAATAAGAACACAATGTTTTCTTCTCACACTATTTTTTTTCCTCTGTTCAAATGTGTATTTCTCTTTTTTTTTTCTCTAATTAACAAAGGTAGGGATTTGCATGTCGTGATTTGGACTTGAGTCAGAATTGAGTCACTATTTTTGGGGCTTGAGACTTGACTTGATAAAATAGACTATGACTTGGGACTTGACTCGGACTTGAGGCCTGTGACTTCAGAAGACTTGATGCTTCTCCTAAAAATATATATGTTTTTAGAAAATACTTTTCTCTTTACAGTTGACACATGCAATGCTTAATTTCTGTCCATCTCACTTCTCTGTTTGTTACTTTGGATGTAACTCAAGGACTGCGATGTGGTATTCTCAAATGTACTACAGTAATCTACAGTACAATACAGTAAAACAGAGGAAAGTACTTAGAACATGATCCTTCCATTTCAGTGCAGACTACATGAAAAAATAACAAAACTAACTGCATTTTTAGATCTTAATTCTTTCTATTCTGACCGTAATGATTCACACTAAGATCTTGTCAAGACTTTTAAAAAAGGAAAAGGTAGCATTTCTACAACTCTTATATAAATACTCACTCATATATAAATACACCATGACTGCAAAAATCTAAGCTATATTTGGTGCTTTGGTTTAAAGACTTGAAATGACCTGAAGCTCAAAGCAGACGACTTGGACTTGACTTGAACTTATGGGCCAGTGACTCGAGACTCGACTTGGACTTGCCTGTTTTTGACTTGGGACTTAAATTGGACTTGAGGTCAAAGACTTGAGACTCACTTGAGACTTGCAAAACCACTACTTGGTCCCACCTCTGCTACTGAATAATTCAGTTAGATTGAGATGTTCTCATATTTTCAATAGCAGTTTGTGATGCAAGGTAACAAAAAGAGTTCTACACATTTTTCAGACCTTTTAAACCTTAACTAAATGAAACTATATTTTTATTTGTCAAAGAATAACTATTGTGTGATCAAAGTTTGCCTCACAATACAGTTATGCAATCACCTAATGTAATGTCATCATTTTCAGTCAGAAAGTAACATTTTTCTATTTAGGAAAAGTGCTTTTGGACAGCTCTCTTTTACTTATCGAGCAGGTCAAACGTGGAATACGGTGCAGCTCATGTAAAGGAACTTTCAACACTACAGCATTTTGTAAAGCTGTTCAATGGCCAAATATGTTAGCCAGGTTGGCGCCACCTAGTGCCTCCGCTCAATTTCATTTCTCTCCAGCGACTCGGTCAGGAATCAGAATACACTAGATGGTTTACAAGAGCCCCGGAAGTGCAAGCACCAGCCAGTCAGCGAAGAGCCATATATTCAGTGTTGTCAACGATTCCCAAGATCGAGGATTTAAAGCCGGAATAAAGAGAATGATTGGTGAATTTTATCAAGGAGAAAGACGTAATTGCCCTTCTTCCTACTATACGGGATTTGGGAAAGCCTAATATACCATTTAGCCCCGTTAGCAGCGCTTTACATACTTCACGACCAAATAGTAGCGAAAGGTTAAATGAAAAAAAGTACCCGCCTACTGTCGAGGTCAGACGGTCACACTGCGAGGTCAGACGATTTCTACAAATTAAAACCGGCTGATGAATCAGGTTACAAATATGCCACCGTGTTTAACCAAATTAAATGTTTTATATTGAGGGGCTGTTGGTTTAATTCTTTAACTCTTGACTTTGGACTTCAAATGAACAGTTTGAAATGAACTGTGTGTATAGTGAGTGTACAGTGAGTGTGTTGTATGTATAGATGTATAGTAAGTTTTCTGGTTTTATGTACTTTTGTGTGATTGTTGCTGTTCTCTCCCTCTCCTGTAGATGATTTCACATCAACCTGAGAATAAGAAATTATTTACACTAAATTTATGTAAGATTAAGTTAAAACATAAAATAAAATCATAATAATAATAACAAAATCCTAACTATAATTATGTTAATGAAATGTGATATTCATACTTTGGAGGAGGGTCTGTCAAATTCTTTTCTTCTTGAAGATGTAATTGTTTTGTCTGGAATGTTTCACAGTATGGCATTAAACCTTTCTATCTTCATGGAGACCAAACCAGACCAAGTTACAGGTCAGATCTGTGGAGAGGCAACACAGTCAGAATGCCTGTTATAAAACCACCTGGATAGATGTAAGGCAGAGCTGTTTAATGTGTCAAATCCATAGAAACAAGGAGGTGACAGACCAAAAAGTTACAAATTGTACCGTTAACCCATCATATGCACTATATGTTCTATCTGACTGATCAAATACAGCAATTAGTTTTTGATCTTATTCCAGCAACTATATGGACTTTCACAACCTACAAAATTCATAGCTACTCGAGAGCACCGTTCATTTTAGATTCTCTGTTTATGCGAAGGTCCTGATTGAATTTCATGAAATATTTCTCACCTCTTTGCTAACCCATCTCAAATCAACACCACGGACCGTCTCGTGAATCCCGATCAGTTTCACAGGTGGCTAAAATCATATTGTGTTTAATTTGGTGGACGTTTCTGCTCTGTTTGCTTTGAGATAATGAAGCCGAGTTTTGTTAATGAACACAAAGTACAACAGGAGAGGAGCGTGATGGTTTTTAATCTGGTGTGTGAGCGTTGGGTAAATGAAGAGCCGGCCACAGAGACGTCAGGGCTTCTCGAGCTAGTCCAAGAAGCGTAATCCCAGTTCTACTCTGTAATCTGTAATCTCACGCTGAAGCACTAGATTAAACTGTAGTGATACATGAAGATTACTGCGAGTGTGTAATCCACCAAGACGTGAGTAATGCTGACAGAGTGAGCGAAAGGCAGGGTTGGAACTATATTTAGAATAAAAGGGTTTTCTATGAAGTGTAGCTGCGGGGATTTTGTTGAACAGTTAAAGGTGCTCTGCGGAACCTTTTCTGGTGGGACTGTTGATATTTTGTATCTGATGTCATCAAGGGAATGCATGTGTGGGTTAAGATAACTGGAGGCACTCTGATGCTAAAGTTAACCTTCAAAATCTACGAAACCAATTGCCTTGAAAAATCTGACTGAAGTGGACTGTGAATCTAAAGATGAATTTACAAGTAATCCCTCAGTGTGGTGTACAGTAAATTAAGCTTGCATCTAACTAGGCACAGCAAGTGAAGTGTACTTTAATTTTCATTCATAGAACTCATGTTGTGAAGCTGTGACAACAAATCAGACAGTTCCTCAAATCTGAAACAAAGGACACTGGACATAGGACCTAATTTCTCAGTTGCAGCTCAGTTCAAGGCAATCGGTTTCCACAGTTTTACCAAGTAAGATGAAATTACTCTTAAAGGGACAGTCCTGAATTTTGGACATATGACCTCATTTCCTAGTGAGCCATAGTGTTGGAGACATGTGAAGACACTTTTTAAAATATCCCATCCAGTCCTTGTAATTGCAGAGGTCGCTGGTGCTAGGCTAGTGCATGACAATGGCCATAGTTAGCCTGCCACTAAAACAGTCTTACCCACTCCACAAAACACCTGAAGAAAATCTGTTATTACACCAGACTGTCCATGTGAATATCTGTGTCAATAGAATAATTTTAGAAGTAAAACCAACCTTGCATTTGAAGGATTTCTGTCTGAGCAGCAGCAGCGAGTTGTTATTCCTGATAAAAAGCTTGGCAGTAGCGGACTGATATATGAAAAATTAGTCCCTCAACATGCAACGATTCATGCGATGCAGGGTGAGTTTTATTTCAAACATTATTCTATTGACACAGACATTTACATCGACAGTCTGGTGTAATAATAGATTGTTTCGAGTGCTTTGTGGAGTGGGTAAGACTGTTTTTAGTGGCAGGCTAACTATGGCCATTGACATGCACTAGCCTAGCACCAGTGACCTCTGCAAATACAAGGACTGGATGGAATATTTAAAAAAGTGTCTCCACACGTCTCCAACACTATGGCTCACTAGGAAATGAGGTCATATGTCCAAAATTCAGGACTGTCCCTAGAGTAATTTCATCTTACTTGGTAAAACTGTGGAAACCGATTGCCTTGACCTGAGCTGCATCAAGTACACAAGGATATGAATATGTATTAGTCTTTGAAAAAAAAAAAATTAACACTTTTGTTGATCTTAAGTTCAAAACACATCATAACATGTAACAAAATAATATAGCTCGGTGATTCTGTGTCAACTCAACCAAAGCCCACCGCACTTGAGTAGCAGCTGTAGGAAAAACAGGGAGGAAGCAAAAGGAGGACCAGAACAGAAGGGGTAATGGAGCTGGACTCTTGGCAATAACATGTCACTGTTGAAGTTACTCATTTCATTTAAGTTGACCTTAATTAATTAATCTGCTTTTTTTTTGTCCTGAAAGTAAATGTTACTTTACCACAATCATTAAGATCCACAAATTCGTAGCTGTGAGTAAAGTAAACGAGCTGAATGCAGGTTAGTGTTAGATTTTACAGCTTTGTTTTAACACAATCTGACCAGAAAGAACTGATTTAGTTGGAACTACAAGAGGAGAGCTGATTCATTGCATCAGCCAAGAGTTTTTCAGTTAGTCACATTCACCTTCTTTTTGAAAATCAAACTTCTAAACTGAACCATGAACTCTCATATTGATCACAGGTTCCTGAAAATGTGTGTTGAAATCCATTTTGTATTTGTTTTTCTTGAGTTATCAGACAATCTTAAAACTTATCGGGCACCATGATGTCAGTGCGTGATGTCGGTGCAAAGTATCAATATGTCACTTGACTGTATCCATGGAGAGAATATTGCCTCTACTGGAATATTCCACAGTATGCCTTTTAATGTTCTGTTTTGTTCATTTTCAGATGCAACTGCGAATCAGATCAGACCAGACTTGTAATTTGGCATGGTCACCTTCTTGTCTCCATGGAGGACAATACATGCATCCCGAATTTCAGACTTTCGGTCATCGCGCAGTGCATACTGGAAAGGATCGATAAAGTGAACCGCCATGTTTGATTTCCCAGTGGGATGCGTCTATTGTCAAAGCCAATCTTTTCTAGTCTTTTGAACCATATCGCTTTTGTTTCTGATTCTGCTATTGTCATATTTTAGCTTTGGGATTCGGACATCGTAATTGTGTGGTTGTTGGATGTCCTAACAGCAGAAAACGGCTCAAAAAATGGGCTTCGAAAGTTTGTGAACTTCGTAACTGCAAAAGGGAATCGGATGTGTGTGACTGCAAACCTCCATTCAAACTGTTTCCCTTCCCAACGGAATTGAAAACTAGTGAAAGGTGAAGGCGATGGGCAATATTGATACACAGGAAGGACCAGAAAGGCTGCCTAAGAAATCAGCTGGAGTTTGCAGTGAACATTTTGTATGTGGAGCACCAACAAAGCAAAATATGACTAAAATAACTAAACTATGACAATATCAGAACCAGAAACAAAAGAGATATGGTTCAAAAGACTAGAAAAAAAATCGGCTTTGACAATAAACGCATCTCACTGGGAAATCAAACACGGCGGTTTGATGCTCACTTTTTCGGAGGATTCTTCCCAGTATGAATTGCGCAATGACCGGAAGTCCAAAATTCTGGATACATGTATAAGTTCAATGTCACACTGTGGAACATTCCAGGCAAAGAAAAACATTTCCATAGACTCCTTCAGAAACAAAATACATAGGAACTGTGTATTGTCAAAATATAATATAGATACGGCACTTAGAGTAGTCCAAATCTGAAGGATTTTCTACCGGGCCCGTACTTCACTATATTATTAATACCACGGGGGGCACCTGGAGGAACAATGGTACTCTCAGCACAGATCTGGGCGAGGTGTCTGCTGCAGGTGGAGGAAAGTTGAGAATAAACTCTTCAAGTACGTGATGAAAAACAAGTCTGCAAACTTTGTGACTCCAGACTCTCCAAAGTTAAGAAGAGCGATGCTTCAGATGAAAACAACCATGGATTTCATTCTGAGAAGATTTTTAAAGGTGCGCTATGTAAGTTTTCTGGTGAGGGGCTCGGTACCTGCTTGTCTCCATGGAGATGTAATGTCTTTGCCTTGAATGTTCCACTGTATGGTATTCAATAACAGGCGTCCATATTGCTAAAAATAACATAGTAGGTTTCGACTTCCCATATAGAGTTGGTATTTTGAGGATTTTTTATTACTCTGAAACCATACTTGGAAACATCACGTGGATATTGTGGACCTTACCACAGACTTAACCTGTTGTCTAAATGTTGAAATGATGCTTTATTGTCCAACAGTCCAGGCAAAGCAATGACTCCATCTCGACTGAAAGAAGCAGAAGGACAACTACCAGAAAACGTACATAGTAAAACTTTAAAACACTGACATTTCTAAGCTAAATATCATGCAGAAACGTGCTGTGAGACTCTAAAACTATAGGTGATGTCTTAAACATTACTGTAAAATCTGTGAAATGGTCCTTGAAGAAAAGACGTTTTCAGCCCCTCGCTGTGTGAAGGAGAGGTTCCATAAGAGGTAACATAATGTGAATCATCTCCTGTATTGATTGTTTGCAGTGACACCACGCTGGGGGTGTTCTACATGTACCCCTACTGTGGAATGTTCCTCTGTTACCACGGTGACACCATGCACACATGCAAACTCTGATAAAACGTTTTAAGAAAGAAAGAAAGTTTAAGAAAGAAAAACATTAACACCTTTGTATTTTTTTTAATGAGTTTCCATTAAGACAAAGTCTGAAAACTCATTAAAAAATACAAAGTGGATTTAAACAGCACACTTTCATGAGTCTGTGATCAATACAAGCGTTCATGGTCCTGTTTAGGTGCTTTATTTTCAACAAGAATGCGACAGTGACTAACTGAAAGCTAATGCCAGCGAGCTTATGACTGTAATTTTAACTTGTTCAAAAGCACAAATCAGCTCACCAGTTGTTGTTTCCTAAGTCAGATCTCTCTGGTCAGATTGTGATCAATTTAAAATCAGTCTAACTTGAGTAATAGAGCTTCTGACAGAGCAGTGCCTTTGGTTAGCATCACACCCCCAGGGAAAGTTGATGACTGCAAAGTGTCAATGTTACGCTGAAGTCAATGTCTCTGCTCCTCCTGTTCATATGCAGCGTTGTACATAAGACATATGACAGTCAGAGCCTCTGTAGTCTTTATTTAAGTTGATTTTATTAGACTTGCACAGTTGCCCTCTTGCTGTTCTTAAACTGTGTGTTGCAGCACTAAAATTTTCCTATTGTGCAAAGAGACCTGATTTTCAAAATCAAAAACTGGGTCACTCTGGATTTGTGGTAGTTGGTAATAATGAAATTGTGAAACAGGAGCATAATTAAGGAGAATTATTCTGCACTTTGTCCGTTCATGACTAATTCACGATTAACATGAGTCAGTATAGTCTCATTTTCTTTGTCTTTTGGTCATTTTTAAGCAGCTTTTCTGTATTTTACCTAAACAAATGACAATGTATGCCTCTCTTTACTGTTGGTAGGGATCAGATTGGTCAAAAATAGGAACACCTGGGACATTTCTTGTATAAAACTGGGACAAATAACGTGGTTTTGGATAAATCTGCTGGGACAGGGGACACAGGGCTCAAAACTGGGACTGTCCTGGATAAACAGGAACATCTGGACACCCTACTATTGTGGTTCTCTTTAGGGCCGGGTATTATTAAGAAGTTGTCGATACGATACATATCTCTATACATAGGCCACGATATGATACATATGATACGATTCAGTGTGATATATTTCAAATCGATTCGATACAGTTCAATAAAAATTTATGAATAAATGATGGCTGTGATACTACAAGTCTTTGGTTAAACCAATGCTTGTGCAAAGTTCATATGAAACACACCCATTTTAATCATCAAAATAATGAAAATGTCAAAGGTGTTGCATAAATAAGTTTCCTTCCTATGAACAATCGACAAAACTGTGGCACTGTAACAAAATAATTTAGTAAAATATGGCAAAAAATACTCAATATATCGATACAGCAGCCCACGATATCGATACTGTATCATCCCATTAAATTATACGATATATTGATATTTTTGCATACCCTTAGTTCTCTTATCTTATTGTTTTCTACCTTAAACAGCTAAAAACATAAAAAACTATTGAGTTGACCCAAACACAAGAGATTAGAGATAAGAGTCTTAAGAACGACACACAGAGCAGGATATTAGGCCACAATGTTTATTCAGTAGTGTTGTTTCAACTCATAGGTACAATACTGTCAGCTTTTTTAAGACTAAAAAAAAGTACCATTTACAGTCCACACACAGACGTCTGCGTACATCCTCTGCTCAGCGAGCACGCCGCTCCAATGGTAGGCACTTGGAAGGTTTAAAACATTTGTGAATAATATACATTTATATATATTTATATATCTTTTACTAATAAGCGACTGGACTTAAAGGGCTAAAAATGTGGAAACAACATGATGTGGCCGTGAAGGAGAGGACAAAAATACTGTGTGTCTTTGGGATTCAGAAACGTGTAGGTACGGCAAAAACAGAGGAACAAAACAGACAAAGAGAGATTTAAGAGGAGGAGGAGGAGGAGAGGAGGGGTCGGACCATGTGACAGACTCTATAGTACCTTATACGTTCACATTTACTGTACAGCTGAGAAAAGCAGCGCACGACCTGCTAACACTCATCAGACCAGGGACACACAGGGGGTGAGGAGGTCTGTACACCAAAGGGCCGGTAGAAAAGAGGAACCGTGGGACCAGCTGACGGCCCCAAACGCACATCTCATATTTAATACATTTGTCTGTTGTCTGTCCTGTCTTTTTTTCTAATATACAGTATGTCTTTCACCAGATTTGTGCTTTATAACTCATTCAGTGAACTCTTAGGCTGGAATAATTTTACTTTTGCAAACATTTTTTCTAAATATATCAATTTTTTACAGATCTTCTTTGTTTAATTAACGTTTTTAGCAAGCAGATCTTCAGTATTTCATTGTTTTGTTGAGACCTATTCCCTAACACTATATTCACTCTCAGCAATTACAAGCTCTGTTCAGCCATTTAACTAAAAAATGCACATTTCTGCATCTTAATAAACATTTTGCTATATTTGTAACATCAGTAGAACATGTTGCAGTCTTTAATTCTCTATAAATTTCCAATCCCTGCATTTCCAAACTGGTAAACAACATCAACATGGCCTCCTTCTTATTCTTATTCCGAGAAGCATCTGTGACTACAAATTCCTCCAGTCAGAAAACGTGAATAGCCCTAAGTACAAGTAGCTTTTTCAGATTTAGTCCGGACTTTTAACACTAATTTAGTTGTTTGGGTTTTTTTTTCTTTTTTTTTCTTATCTATAGCAATTCCCCCTTCAGGAATACTTGGAAATTGCGTACGGCATATTCGAATTTGCAGCCTCTACCCACCTGCTTTTTCAGGCTGAAAGCGTCAACATTGCAGCATGGACAAAAACACCAAACACATATAAAAGGGGTTGGAAAGAGTCATGGCGGAGCTCCAAGAAGATTGAAAAGAAAGTTGGGAGAAAGAGAGAGAAAAATGGGGACAAAGGAAAAGAAAGAACCAGGAGTAGTCTGAGGCCACAACCAGGAAATCGTCGGAACCAAAACAGAAGGAACTCAGCCGGGGCCAAGCTGTGACTGTGCAATGTCCGAAATTAAAACAAAAAAAAAT
This sequence comes from Boleophthalmus pectinirostris, assembly GCF_026225935.1. NCBI lineage: Eukaryota > Metazoa > Chordata > Actinopteri > Gobiiformes > Gobiidae > Boleophthalmus > Boleophthalmus pectinirostris. Next base: position 9,971,619 of record NW_026571175.1, read on the forward strand.
CGAAAAATAACTACCATGTACCGTAAAGTTAATTCCGTGATAAGCCCTGAAACATTAAAAACGGTTTTCTAGGTTTGAGCAAAAACCTCTGTCTGAAAAAAGACCCGAAATATTAAATTTGACTTGAAAGTTATGACAGAATGAAATAAACATTGTAACCTGAAGTAGGACATTACATTGACCGTTAACTGTTAATATGAAGACCAAATGGCTTCATCAAAACTACAAAGGCATTTTAAAAAACATCCGAGAAAAGATAAATTAACGTAATACATTTTTAGCGATCGACATCAGACATGCTAACACAAATAAAATGAGAAAGAAAATAGGATTGATACAGAATCATTATAATCACTTGTGTCCATGTTTAAACTTTGTCTTTACAAGTTACGTACTGCTACAGTTAAAGTAGTTAGCGAACAATAGCTTCGAGGTGTCCGTCTTTACACAACTGGTTTCTTATGTGTTTTCTTTTTTTTTTTTCAAATAATACACAAAATGATTAAAGACGTGCTGTGTGACTTTTTGGAGGCGGGTCTACCACTTGCTTGTTGTCATAGAGACGTTCTAGAGATTGCTTTGCTTGGAGTGTTCCGCAGTGTGTATATATAACTATTTTCACTGAGACAAGCTGATGCAAGCCAGATCTGTGGAGAGGCAAGCCCGTTCTGTGTAAGAATACATGTATTTCAAGGTACTTTTGAGCAATAAAACGTGTAATTGAATAAAAGATAGTTGAGTTTAGCGATTTACTGCGGAACATTCCAGGCAAAGCAACACCATCTCCATGGAAACAAGCCAGACGGTACAAACCCTTCACCAGAAAAGCTACATAGCGCAGCTTTATGTACACTGATTCGCCACAAAATGAAAAAAAAGCTTGGTTTTAATTAAAAATAATCGAGTTGTTTATAATTACAACACTCCTTATGCTATTTCCTTATCAAATGTGTAACAGTAGCTTCTCTGTTGTCACTGACTGCGTTCACACAGTCGCTTGGTGGCGTGTCTGTTGGATTCTATATTGGATTGGGCTGGGTTGCGTTTATGCATAAAACTCCTTGGTGGGGGCCTTCTGGTACGCGGTGCCGTTGGGTTTCCTCTCGCCCAGGTCGTAGCTGCCCTCGTCCTTCTTCCTCATGCGGTAAACCAGCAGCAGGATCAGGAAGATGGCGAACAGGAAGCCGATGACTCCACCAGCAATCACCGCTGCAGAGGAGACACAGAGACAAGAGATGAAGAATCAGTAACAGAAAGGTTAGTGGTTCCCAAATGGAGGTTATGGTGCATCAGAGCAATTTATGGTCTGCCCAATTCTGTCCCCAGTTTTATTTAATTTGTATTTAGCTGAACTGTAAACAAGGTTTAAAATATGTAACACTGGTTCTGTGGCAGGAAATCCTGTTGTGAATCATTTAATGTATGCAGATGACTTGGTTGTTTTTAGTCCAACCCCTGCTGGTCTCCAGCAGCTACTCAACATCTGTTCAGCCGATGGTGTGCAGCACAATACAAAGTATAATGCAACCAAGAGTATGGTTATGATCTGTACCAAAAGAAGACAAAGACCAAAGAAGACAAATGCATGACATATCCTGACTTCTGCCTGTCAAATGTTGTGTTGACTGTCAACAAAAATTCAATATCTTTGGCATATTAGTATAGTATTAGTGGCATAGTGTATAGTACAGTGTAGGATGCTCTATGCTCAGGCAAATACCCTTATGTGTAAGTTTGGTTCTTGTACAAATGATGTAAAGTTGTTATTCTTTAAATCATATTGTACAAAAGCCAGTTTGCAAATACTGCAGATGGCCTACAATGACGCTTTGAAGGTACTTTTGAGGAGGCCGCGATGGATGTGTGCGACGAAGATGTTTGTTACTTTAATGTACAGTTTTATTTGCAGACTGAACAAATTGGACAATGAAATAATGATGTCACTCACAAATATGAGATTCAGTGCAATAAGATATCAGTCCAATATGTGGAGACACTGGTGTGGTTGTCTTTTAAAAACATACATGTTTATTGTTTTGTATTGCCACTGTTCTTTTCTGTTTTAAAAAATGGACCATGAGTCTGGAATAAAGATGAACTGAATTGATAGCAAGAATTGTCCTAGCTTTTCTGTGCAGAGTTTGTATAGTGTTTCTTGATGTGTCTGTCTCTCCCATCAACCCAAAACATGCACAGTAGGTACAACGCTCCAGCTAAGGCAGTCCTGTCCAAGACTAGCTCAAGATCTGGAGATGAGTCCCCCTGGTGTAGCGCAGCTCCTGATGAGGTGTCCCATCGGCATTGAAGTATTGGTCAAATGCAGAGGACAGACTTAAAAAAGTACTAGGTGTTTCAATCCCAGGCAAATCTGCTCTGAATCTGAATAGTACTATAAGTATAAGTAAGAATCTGAGTAGTACTATAAGAAATGGAGGATCACATTTGGAACACTCAGTGATATTGGTACCAGTGCTACTCCACAACATTTTTGAATAGGACTGAAAAGTAAAACTATATTTATTATTCTGTGAGACCTGCTGACAAAATATTCAGTTTGAGCAAACAGAAATATACAAATAAACACAGCTCGGGGGAAAACAAAATCTGTTGTTTCTGTTGAACAAAATTCAGCATAAATATTTATTAAAATCACTACATTTGGAGCCTTATTAGATCTCAAACTCTGTACAAAATACTTCTTACTCTTTAGGAACATTTTTAAATAGGCACTTTATAACTTTTACTTCCATAGATTTTTTTCATGTGATACTTTCATCATACTTGAGTATTTCTTTGCTCTGGTATCTGTATTTTTACCATAAGTAACAAAATAAAGTACTTTTAACTATGCCAACTATGCTTCCCTATGTGGACGATAAACCTTAATTTCTTATTTACTAATTAAAATTGCTGCGGTGAAAATTGAACCACCAACCTTTTGATCAGGGCGTTCATGTTTACGACTCTGATAACATCTGACAAATAATCAATAAAACAACAGGAACATATGGCAGTGTTGATGAAGCTGCTCATAAGAATGATAAAAGGACTGTCCCTGTAATGAAACGATTCATGTGTCAAACTACAACGCCCAGAATAAACCCAGACACAGGTAGATATGCAGACTATACACTGCAGATTTATGTTGGATTTAAGTCTACTTTGGGTGCTAGTGTGTTTAAGATTAGTTCACATGACACAAAAGTCTGTTCTTGTGATTGGCAGCTCCTTTAGCCTGCTGCGAACTTCAAAGACATAGTTTAAAATCTTTGGTTATAAATCATACCGGAGACAGACCGACAGCAGATGTGGTCAGAGACTTTTTCAGGGAGGATCTGCAGCACTTTGCCCCGACAGTGTTTTAATAAGGGATGTCCAGTGACCTTTAACATCCCGAGCCATACATTACTCAGCTGCAGCCGCGATTTGCATATTAGATGTTGTAATAATTATAGTAATTCTTTGGAGTTGTACTTTTGTCAAATACTTTTGGTGTTGCCTTGTCCTTTCATTTTGAGTCAAATAAAGGTATGTTACTTTTACTAATGAGGGTCCTTAAACCTGCTTGTCTCCATTGAGAAAAAAACTGCTTTGCCTCGAATGTTCCACAGTAAGGCATTAAACTATTGTATTTATATCGCATTTACTCAAATCAGGTAACTTCACTGTTTAAGAACACGTAAAGGTGTAATGCGTAACTTTTCTGGTGCTTATCTCCATGGAGAAGTTATTACTTTGGCATTTTACTTATTTACCTCCATAGAGACAACCTTCAGGCAAAGTTACAGGTAAGATCTGTGGATAGGTGACCCCCAGTTACAATAAGAATGCATGTTTTTTCAGGTTTTAAGCAATGATTAAGAGCTATAATTGAAAACATGTAATCAGGTAAGTTTAATGACATACTGTGGAACATTTCAGGCTTGTAACGGACCCCACAGCAGAGAAGTTCCATAGTGCACCCAAACACGCATTCTTACTCTCCACAGATCTGACCTGTAGCTTGGTCTTGTGGTGTCACCTGCTAGTCTGCCATAGTACAGACCCTTCAAGACAAAGCAGTTGAATCTCAAAATAAAAATAAGAAAATAAAAAAATACTTTCTTCACTATTCACTATGAAAAAATGGAAAAGAATTTGTTTTTTCAGTTTTCGATTTTGTGTTTAAATGAATAATGGAAAAAAAACTGACTTTCTGTGACTTAAACTGCGATGCTGGACTTTTGCGAGACCAGGACTGAGACCGGTTTAGTCCTGGTTTAGTCTTGGTTCAGTCCTGGTTCCGTCCTGGTTCAGTCCTGGTTTTGTCCTGGGATCAGTCCTGGCTTAGACCTGGTTTAGTCCTGGTGTAGTCCTGGGATCAGTCCTGGTTCAGTCCTAGTTTAGACCTGGTTTATGCCTGGTTCAGTCCTGATTCAGTCCTGGGATCAGTCCTGGTTTAGACCTGGTTTAGTCCTGGTGTAGTCCTGTTTTAGTCCTGGGATCAGTCCTGGTTTAGACCTGGTTTAGTCCTGGTGTAGTCCTGGGATTAGGCCTGGTTCAGTCCTGGTTCCGTCCTGGTTCAGTCCCTATCTCAGTCCCGCTCTGGTCTCGGTCTGGTCCCGATCTCAGTCCAAGTCTCAGTCCTGGTCTCCATCCTGGTCTAGTCCTGGTCTGGTCCCGGGTGCACCTCCGGGCCCGTCCTGACACTCAGTCCTGTTTTAGTCTTGGTTCAGTCCATATGTGGTGCAAAATCCAGCATCGCAGCTTAAGTCCAGAAACTGAAAACGGCCATTATCCGTTTTTTTTCATTTTCGTTTTGGAGACAAATAATGAAGAAGTTGTTGTAGTTGTTTTTCCCTTTTTTTATTTTTAGTTTTATTTTGAAAAACTAATGATACATGGATTCAGAAATTTAGAGAGAGCCTCTTAAGGGGTGGGCCATTACTCAACTATGTTATCATTTTGTTTCCTCATCACAAACATATCAGGAATTTTACAGGAAGTGCTCCTCTGTGCTTTTTAACTCCATACACTTTCACTAGAATCATTTGTATAATTTCAGCCCTGGAATTGCTCGTCTCTACTGAACAAAAGCTAAAAGGCAGCTGTTAACTTGAAAAGATGTAGACGGACTAATAACAGAAGATTACTCAAACGTGTGTGAATGGAACAAAACAACATTCTAACACGGATTAAAGCTCACAAGAGTCAATTTTACGTAATATTGGCCCTTTAACTTGCACCTACCTACTTATAAGTTTCCAAAAGCAATTTCACTTTCTCAGCAGGACAATTTGAACCCAACAAGGAGCTGACTTTGTCTCTAACTCCTCCTCAGTTTTGACCCTGGCTCGCTGCAATAATCCCTCTAAAACCACATGGGCATATTTCCGTCTCCTTTATAATCATGTCTGTGTGAAGTTGGCAAATTAACAATAGCGTGATAATCTGTTTAGGCCCTCTCCTGGTGCTGCACTGGTCTCTCAAACACCGTAGACTCGCTCCATGGACTTTTGCTGCTCGTCTAAATTCCCCACAAGGAAATACTTAAATTAGAAGAGAGGGATTGTTCTTCACATGAGATAAAGTTAGAAAGTACAAGACAAGACAAGAGGATGAGAAAAGTGCAGCAGCAAAGACAGCTAGGCATGTCAAGAATCAATAGTTGTGATTTTTTTATATTTTCAATATAATGAGAAGGATCAAAAATATAACTGTGACCGATTTAGAAGCACAATTACGTAAAAATGTTGACTTTTTATGTATGAATACGTAAATGTAAAAAATAAAGTAGTGAGTATATGAAAAAAGAAGAAGAAAAGAAAAAAACAAGCATATTTAATCTTTGTAATCCACAGAATATCATTGTGATGTGTTTATTTTAATAACCCTAACACTAGAGTTTGATATCATGACAACGTTATATTTACTTTTTCAGGGATTAGACCCCTAGCCTGATTCATCAGCCGGTTTCACTTTGTGGAAACTGTCTGACCGTCTAACTAACCTGTCTAAACCCAGCTCATGTTCCCTATTAGTGGGTGAACAATCCAGCGCTTGGTGAATTCTGCTTCATAATGATAGGAAGAGCCGACATCGAAGGATCAAAAAGCGACGTCGCTATGAACGCTTGGCCGCCCACAAGCCAGTTATCCCTGTGGTTACTTTTCTGACACCTCCTGCTTAAAACCCAAAAAAGTCAGAAGGATCACGAGGCCCCGCTGTCACGGTCTTTATTCATACTGAAAATCAATATCAAGTGAGGCAAGGATCTTTTAATTTTACCAATCTCTGCTATTTGGTCGTGACGTATGTAATGCACCACATCCCGTAGGAAGAAGGGCAACAACGTCTTTCCCCTTGATAAAATTCACCAAACATTCTCTTTGTTCCGGCTTTAAATCCTCGATCTCGGGAATTGTTGCCAACACAGAATGTATGTCTTCGTCTACATCCATCTCGACCGCTTTGTTTACTGTTGTGCTGTACCACAAAAGGGACCCAGACAGGCGCTTGAGTTTGACGTCATGGCTTCTCAGCTCTTCACTGATTGGACAGCGCACGGTCTACAACTTCCGGGATTCTTGCAAACCATCTAGTGCATGGGTGTCCAACTCAAATTCACAGAGGGCCAATAGTAAAAACTGGGACTAAGTCGTGGGCCAAACTAAATACTTATTGAAAAAATTTCAACAACATCTGCATGTTTTCTCTTCTTTCGAGATATGTAATGTTAAACCTTTTCTTATTAAAATAAATGTTTAATAATGTTTTTGCTTAAACACTGAATTCAGAACAAGCATAATATAAAATGATAACATTTTAAATAAATAATATCTCTATAGTCTGTTGTTGGCGGGCCAGTTCTAATATATTTGATATGATCTCGCGGGCCAAATATAATTATATCGTGTGCCAAATTTGGTCCCCGGGCCTGAGTTTGAGATGTCTGGTCTAGTGTATTCCGATTCCTGACCTCGTCGCTGGAGAGAAATGAAATTGAGCGGAGGCACTAGATGGTGCTAGACTGGCTACTAGACCACATCCTTAACAGAAAAAAAAAAAAAAAAAAAAAAAAAAACAGTACTAAATCAGGACTATACAAAGACCAAAACAGTTCTAAATCAGGTTCATGAATTGATATTTGTATTACAACTGTGAGTGAATTGTGAGTAACAAGTGAGTAACATTGCTGTGACTGAACCCAGAATTGCATAATCATTTTGGAGGGTAAAGCAATGACGTAACTGCGCTAAAATAGATCTACATAAATCTCTTATTTCACAGTCAAAGGTCATGTTTTAAAGACCCAAATTTTGTTGCCTTTGCTAACATTTACAACTCATTGCCATTATTTCTTATCGACGTTCACTGACTGCCAGACTACAAATGAACCAATCACCACAACAAAGATGGCTCCTCTCATCTATAAACCATCACGCCGTCTTCTTGAAGTTGCTGTTTTTGCATTTTGTCCAACACCGAGAGACAAGCACAACAAAGAACATGTGTACTGCCAGTCAGTGTCTCCCTCTGAGACATTCAGATACACAGCGTCAGCACTTCCCCATCAGCCCTCAAACATCATCTAATGTGTGAACTATGCACACTCCCACTGAGGGCCTCATGCAGAGTTTATTGCAATTAATTATTGTCAAAAATGGAAAAAAATATAGCAGAATGAAGTCATGTTCGATTGAAACAAAAGGGCACAACAAAACAATGCAACTTATTTGAATAGTGTTGTGCGAGAAGTTTGGAAGAAGGGCCCATATTGAAGTATTTTTTGATCTATGTTATGTTTTATCATCAAAAACATGCCAGGAGTTGTGTTTTGTTTCATTCACACATGTTTAACACACAAGCCCTGCATATTTAGGCTGAGTTTTTCTCTCAGACAGAAAACACTTTCACTAGAATCATTTGGATAATTTCAGCTTTCCTAATCTCTACTGAACAAAAGATAAAAGGTAACAACATGACATCACAAAGTGCACCAGAGCATTTAGAGCTTTGGAGATGTAGACAGACCAATAATAAAGGCTTACTCAAACATGTGTGAATGAAACAAACACAACTCCAGGTATGCTTTTAATGAGATAAGAGCATTCTAACATGGCGTAAAGCTCACAAGAGTCAGTTTTATGCAATACAGAGATCTTTAAAAACATAGAATCTACAAAAAAATCCATTACAACATCCACTACAGAATCCTAAAAGTCCTATATTACGCAAAATTGAATCTTGTGAGCTTTAAGCCATGTTAGAATGTTTCTACCTCACCAAAAACACACCTGGAGTTGTTTTTTGTTTCACACAGGGCTGAGTAATCCTGCATTATTAGTCTGTCTGCATTTCCAAAGCTCTAAATGCTCTGTTCCACCTTGTGATGTCATAAAGCTGTAGTTTTTAAGTTAACATCTTTTTTTTCCAGGGCTGTAATTATCCAAATGATTCTAGTGAAGGTGTATGGACTTTAAAAACACAGTGTAGCACTTCCTGTATTACCATGACATGTCCAGAGCAGCCACATGTTCTTCCACATGTGTGCAATAGTACTGTTCCACTGATGCTGTTGCTCCTTAATAAACATACAGAAGAGGCGGGATCCAAGCCGCCCCAGCCGCTCAAACTTCACTCCCCTGTCCAGATCCTCCGTTTCACAGCCCTGAAACTAGCTCACTGTTTCATTCAATGACGGCCTTTATTTCTAACTAACATCTAATCATTACAACGCAAAGGTACAAACAATGACCTGTCACTAAAAGCGAGTTATTTTTAGGCACTTGTGTTCAAATTTAGTGTTGCTGTTGTTATCTCCTGCCGCACATGCGCACTCACTAGGAATCGCCACACATCTTCTATTCCCGTTGATGATGTTATGGGTTTATTCAGCGCTGTTTGAGCCGGCAGTGGTCCTCAGTACGCATGTGCAAACTCTAAAACAACAGGCTGTTTTTTCCAGTTGTAAGAGCGCATGTAGAAAGCCACACTCTCAACTTGGGTCTCCGGGCCTCCGTAGAAGAGCAAAACAACTCAAGCTAGTAGGACATTCAGAAACGCAGTTGTTGCAGACTGCTCAGTGATCAGGAGAGTGTAGTAAAGGACACTCCCACTACAGCCATGTTTCAAACAGACCGAAGTGAAAGGAAAATGGGATTATTTGGATATAATTCGAAACTATTTAATGATACTTTTGACATGCAGTGATTTTAGACTTTATTGGGCAACCACTGCTTGCCTTGAGTGTCCTGACCGCACGTCACTGATGAATAATTCTAGCTCAGATCTATATAAATGTAATTCCTTTTATCACACTTCAACTTTTGGTCCTATTTTTGATCCTTACCTGCCAACACCTCTGTCCGGTGGAAGAGGTTGTCTGAGTGCACCTCTACTGCCTCCTGTGGTGATCCGGGAACACTGGTCGTACTGGTCATCTCGTATCTCTGGGTGTCCTCTGTCACTGGCACAGGAGCCTGCAAACAGTACATGTTTAGTACAGGAGTTTAGTACATCATTGCATTATTTTTTTTTTTTACAGTAACCATAATGGTGGGCCTGTAAATGACAACAATGTTTATTACAAATGTTTGTCCACTGATCTGAAGGTTGGCGGTTTGAATCCCACTCTTGACATAAAACATCACTGGTAGAACGGTCAGATCCACTGACCCACAGATTGGTGGTGTGATTCCAGCTCCCACAGATAAATGCTGTCGTTGTGTCCTTGGGCAAGAGACTTCACCCACCTCTCCCCCAGTGTACACTGTGTGTGAATGGGTGAGTGGCTTAAATTGCTTTGAGTGAAAAAACGCTATATAAAAATTTGACCATTTGCCATTACATTTACAGGAAAGCAGTCACCTGTCACAATAAAATCAATGCAATGATCTTAAATGCATGATTTGCACATTGCTATTAGACCTACAATTCCCTCTCCTTTTATGCAGGTTTAGGATCAATACAAATATATATCTAAATGTATCTAAAAATACCAATCAGACATATTTAAGTGTCTATTCTGTAAGGCCATCGTTGACAAAACCACTATTTCCCACAATTTTCTGACCAGAAAAATTATGATATATATTGTTTCTTTTTTTGAATGATTCATGTGGCCATTTAATCTCTTACCAAGGTTTTAAGATTGACTTTATGTATTGCTGATGATAACCTTGGATGCCTGTAGTTATGTTCAATATTCTCAAAGCACTTCATATTGCATTATTCAGTCACTCCATACTCATTGGTCAGCTTCTATTGACTTCAACTGACGTCAGATTGCCAATCCGCGCCATTTGCCCATCACACAATACCAAGAATTGTAATTTATGCAAAACTATTCAAATTTATTATTATTTTAAGCCCAAATTGAAGGTCCATTGTTACGGGCCACTGCACTGAGACCTATGACTTAATCCCAAACAGATGCAGTACAGTAAAGATACACAGATACAGCAATCCTGCATAATGTCCACAGTAGTGAAAACAAAGTATGACGTGAGTGCTCGTCTTCCTCACAGCTGCAGGCATTAGGAGGGATTGGATAAAATGGTTACACGGAGGCAGTTTGTGGTGAGTCAGGGTTTAAGCTCCAGCGTCACCGAGGGAACATGACGTCACTGGGCACAGTCAGGCTTACACTGCGGCCAACAACGTGTCACGGAAGTCATGTAGTGTAAAAGCTGATAAATATGAGAAGACCTTCATTTTTTTATTTCATGGCGAGTCCAAATGTAAAATCGGCTAAAAAGATATAATTTGCTCTGGACAATTATAATGCTGATTTACTCTTAAAGGTGGATTGTGTGACTTTTCTGGTAGAGGGTTCACCAACTGCTTATGCCTTTCTATCACCATGGAGACCAAACCAGACCAAGTTACAGGTCAGATCTGTGGAGCGGCGACCTCGCTCACACTCAGAATGCCTGTTTTTCTAAATATTTTGGCGCTATAAAGCCACCTGATATTGAATAAATCAGGTAGATCTGTTTAATGTCATACTGTGGAACATTTGAAGCAAAGCAATTACATATCCCACAGAAACAAGCAGGTGACCAAAAAGTACATCATGCACTTTTAATTACAAAAACAGTTACATTTTGGCCAAGTTGTTAATGTTATATTTTGGTGTTTTGAGAGATGAGAAATGAGAAAGCAAAAATGAGCCGAAGTTTCTCATTCTTTCAAGGCGTGTTCATGTACTGAGAATGAAAAAAATGTGTCTGTCCTCTTCTTAATACTAACGCAGTGACAACACGGGTTCATTTTTTGTGATTTCTTTTTAAAGAGCCATATTGCACTATTTTCTGATCTAAAGTCTCCTCATAAAAAACAGCTGGAGTTGTGTTTTGTTTCTTTCACACATGTTTAACACAAGTCCTGCATATTTAGGCTGTGTACTTTTCTCAGATGAAAAACACTCCATTCCGTGCTTCACTAGAATTATTTGGGTGATTTCCGTATTGGAATTTCTGATCTCTACTGAACTAAAAGGTAAAAGATAGTTGTCAACTTGAAAACTACCACTACCTGACATTACAAGGTGGAACAGAGCATTTTGAGCTCCGGAGATATAGATAGACTAAAAATATGTGTGAATGAAACAAAACACAACACTTGGTATCAACATTATAGCATGGTTTAAAGCACACAGGAATCCAATGTATGTAATATACGACCTTTAACTAGTACGGGCACAGTAGTCCAATATGGTCCATTTGGTCTTCCGATTATTTATGTTATTATATTCTTTTTTGAGACCAAGAGTTTGTTTTCATATCTGACAGATCTGACTGCTCACTAGCGCTCTTCCTCAACACTGTCGCTGGATCAAAGAGGCAATCGAAATACGGAAATGTGCCCACGGGACTATAAACCGGGATGAGGGGGCTTTTTTACTCTCACACACCTGGGATACTGTCCTGAAAAAGCTGGACTGCAGACAGCACTAACGTCCTGTCTCCAATGGTAGGAAGACAGCGCCAAAACCTGCTTAAATCAGCTGACCGGACACGTCACAGCAACATCACTTGACCACTCTGAGGAAGAGCGCTAGTGAGCAGTCGAAACTGTTAGGTATGAAAACAAACTCTTGGTCTGAAAAAAGAACCTAATAACATATATAGTACGAGCACAGGCTATACTGAATGACTTTTAACTCAGATGGAATTTTGTGGAGGCCCTGGATACTATAAAAATAAATTATATAATATACGGACACAATTTTGTAATTTCATCATTTCATAAAAAAAAAAAAATCTACTTTAAATTAGTCTTTGGTTCACATCGCATGAACACATTAGTCATTCCATCATAGCTTTTTAGCAAGCATTTGGCACACATGATCCTTTGTGCACCTTCTTTGCTGCTATTCTAAAAAAAAAAAACAAATGCAAATGAAATAAATACATTTTGACCTCAGTTAGTAGTGCATATTAAATCTATGTCTGTCTCCCTTGGGCGCTCTGTGTCCTCACCTCTGTTCTGAATGGTTTCCTGGGTGTCATGGCTCTCTCGGTGATGGGGTCGACTCTGGGGGTGTAGTCTTTGGTCACGTCCTTGGTCGGAGCTGCTGCTTTGGGCTGGATATAAACCGTACTCACTGTTGCTGTCTCAACGTCGCCATCTTCACCTGCACCTGGAAAATACAGAAGAAAACTGATTTAGGAGCGTTCATCTCCCCACTATTGCAAAGAAAATGTACACACAATAAATGCTGAACTCGGCAGCTGTAGTTCCAGTTAAGTCAGTTAATATTAATAATATCAGCTGCAAAGTATCAATTCCGGTATGCAGGATCACTTGCAACCAAAAATCCACTTGGTATTTATTCTATCCCATCCAGATCACAACTATAATTCATTACAAAAAAGTCTATTCAAAAAACCTTGTACAATATTGTTTTACTTTAGTGAAATACTCATAGGGCTCAGAACAACTTCATAATCAAATAAAGGGTTTTTAAGGATCTATTATTGATCACTGTCCCCTCCCTTTACCTCCCCTGACCTTCCTGGAGTGGAACTTTTACGATTCATTCTAAAAAGTGCAGGATTTTACTGTTGGAAATGAGCTGTGAGGACACGCTGAGGGCCAGAGGAGCGAACAGAGAATAAAACGAGTATGTAAAATATGCAACTTGGCTCTGGGCAGTCTCTGTGTGAGAGAGGGGGACCTGGAAATCTCACCTCAAATTGAGCCTCAGAGACAAAGACAGGCTTTAGTTAAAATAGACAATGTTGTTTCAGACTACAGAAGAGGAGAATGGTTTGGTTTGGACAAAGGTGAAAGAGGAAAAAAGAGGGGAAAAAAACGATGTAAAAATCTGAATAATGGAGGTACATCAAGGAATTAAAGTGTGTTAAAGCAAGAGTAATACTTGTGTAATACTTGTCCTGTTATGATCTGAGTTGTACATGTCATCGAGGGAACTGGATTTAACATCGACACAAATGAATATGTCTTTGGTTAAGTGTAGTAATATATAAAAGGTATATGGTATATGTACTTCATGAGGGAAATTCATTCTCTAGTCCCACTGGGCAGAGGTGGAGTTGGCAATTTGGGGGCCCTAGGTGAACTTGAGTTTAGGGCCCTCACTATAATGGACAGTTTGTTTGTTTGATTGTTTGTTTTGTGTTTTATTTTATTTGAATTATTGTGAATTGGAAACTTGTCTTAGTAGTTCCAGGGTTCCCACTGTTTTTCACTGACAAAATTTCAAAACTTTTCCATTCATAAAGTGAATGACTTTACGGCACCTTCATGTGTAAAACTGTTCATACTTTTAGGGCTAAATATGAAATGTTAACCCTTTCCACTCACCTTGTGGTTTGGTATTATAGTTTTTAACATTCAAAATATTGTGCATTTATTTATTTATTTATAATGCCTTTGTTGTCGTCTCTTTTAAACAAAAGGCGCAGACGTTCGGAAATAATCATAATAGTCTAATGATAACTTAACAGAACACTGTAGTTGCGTGAAAGAGATAGTAAAATTCCATGACTTTTCCAGGCCAGGAAAATTACAGTTTCAATTTCCATGACTTTTCCAGGATTTCCATGACTGTGGGAACCCTGTAGTTCATTTGCCTACTAGAAAACCAGAACTGAAAGTAGTTTTATTTAATTGCTAGTACAATTACATTTTTGTTTACATCAGTCACATACAATTATTATTATTTTTTCTTATGATTACTCTTTAAAAGTAAAACTACTCTTATTTAATGTCATATTGAGAGAAAATCTAATTGCTCTGAGGCATCAAATTGTATTAGTGGCACTGAGCGCAGTAGGTTGGGGGCCCCTCCAGGTTTGGGGGCCCTAGGAAGCCGCCTACTTTTGCCTAATGGTAGTGCTGCCTCTGCTGCTGGGGACTGGAGGAAACCCACTCAGACATGGAGAGAAACATGCAAAATCTGCACAAAAAGGCCGGTCCAGCAGGAAGTCAATCCACAATCTTCTTGCTCTGAAATGTGTTCTAGCCACTCAGCCACTGTGCCACCAAATGTAGGTTTGTCGCTCAAAGTACTTGAATTGTAATAAATACTTGCCTGACCCAAATCACAATCCAAACACATCCACAAAATTCTTCAATCATACAGAACAAAAATATTTGACTTCTTTTACTTGCGATAAATAAAAGTTTAGTGGTTCAGTTGTGGATTGTGCAGAAATTCCCTCTGTTTTTCTGTCCTCTCTCTTTGTCTTCTTTGTTACTCCTAAACCTCCTTGTTTGGAACATGCATCTCTGATTGGTTAATCCAGTTTAGTGAAAGCGTGTGGTTCTGCCTGGACAGGTCAATAAAATACTATGTCAGGAAATATAGCATTTCAACAGATGACAGGCTCCTAGAATCCCAATGAGAGTATGGGACTCAAGGATGTATCTTGTATTAAAATTCTTTATCAAGAATTTTCATGGATTAATCACTTGACATGCAACTAAATCCCACTCCACTTCAGGTCCTGCTTCAGTAAAAGTACTTAAAATTATACTATATCTACTTCACCTGCAGCTCCTTCATATCTGTAACAGCCTAATCTGTACGTACAGCCTACACGGCATGTTTAAATGCACTTTGTATGTAGATGTGATGTGTTTAAAACTCACCAGAGCCAGAGCCGGAGTTAAAGTCATCGTCGTCCTCGGGGTAGAACCCTCCTGACCCCACGTCGTCCAGGTACAAGTCATCCACCTGAGAAGTCTGAGCAGCTGATATCTGCAACAGAAACAGATAGAGACACATTTAGTATTTAAGCTTTTAGCGTTCAAGAACAGATCAAGATGTATCACACGACATGAATAACTAAGTAATGTAACACTATACGCAACACAAGCAGATAGCAGGAGGTTTCAGCGGATGTGTTTACCAGGGTTGCCCCATCCACAACATAGAAATTCAAGTATTTAATCCAGAAGTGCATTTCGTTTTGGCATATGTATCATTTTGTTGTTGTGTAATAATCTAAAGCATGTGTAGAATGTTTTTTATTTATACAATACATTTGGGCAAACTGAGAAAAAAATGCATAGGAAACAACAGTGAAAGGGCAGATACTGAGTTATTTTCGGATCTATTTATAATGTTGTTGCCTTATTACAACAAACCCGGAGAACATACTAAAGAAACAATAAGAGGAAGAGACAAACTGAAAAAAGTATTACAGAGAGAGTCCTACTGGATCTACACTCTCAAGGCCACCCAGTTTCCAGGACTCAATGGAGAGCTAGATTTCTCCCCCTTCCTTTAAAACCACAAACTTTAAATGTATAATCAATTCCTGTTTTACATCTTCGTCTCCATGAATCTGTTTAAGACTAGCCCTCAAATATATTATACAAATTATAGTTATATCTGTAGCACTTTTGAATTTTTGCACTATATATACCTTTTTATACTATGCATCTTTCTACGTATTGGTTGTTGGGATTTGTACTATTTATATATTGTATTATATTTGGACTTAAATAGCTTGTAACTAAAATCTGTTCAGCCTACATGTTCCATCATGCACCAGGGGACTGTGGGCCAACTCAATGTGAACATGTGACCTACACCTATTACTTCAAATCTGCACTGTGATATCCATCTCGAGTTTGCCCTGATGAAAGTTGAAGTAATTATTTAGTACTTTTTGAGTGACTCCGTTTTTTCTAGTTTGTATTTGAGACTGGTCCCTACACTGAAAAGACAATTCTGCACAATTTTTGTATATTCAACTGGCACTCCTGCCCCCAAAGTTAAACCCGGAGTTGTGTTTTGTTTCATCACACAGGAATTGCCAGTCTCTACTAAACAAAAGATAAAAAAGGTAGCTTGTAACTTGAAAACTTCATGACATCACAAGGTGGAACAGGGCATTTTGACCTTTGGAGATGTAGAAGTGCTTGTGCAAAGTGATTTTCGTGTAGCTTGTCCTTGAAGAATTTTCATATCTGTCTATATGCACAACAAACTTAAAGGCGTGCTACGTAATTGCGTCTCTCTATGCTTGTCTGGAAAGTTCCACAGTATGGCATTAAACTCACTGCGAAGACAAGCAGGCCACATTACAGGTCAGATCTGTGGTGCCGTCGCTAACAGTAAGAATGCATGAGCTTTTTGAGACACGTTTAATGCCGTACTGTAAAACATCTAACGCGAAGTTATAACATCTCCACGGAAAAGTTACACAGCACACCTTTAAGTATAGACCACAATTCTTTCCCCACCTTTGAATAATCACAGTTAGAAGGCGACTAAACCAAGACACAACACTTTTGTAATTTGCCCCAAATTTTCTAAAACATCCTTTTTATTTGACTGCACGCACAATTTCCCAAAACAGGATTGTAAAAGTCAACATTTGATCACACAAACACCCAAATCATAGTGTCAGCTTTGAAATAACTCCCACCTTTGTTGAAAATGACATTAAAAAAAATCTTGTAAATATGACCTTGTAATCCAACCACGCTCTCTGCCTCTGTCATCACCCAAACCTGTAATTTTGCCTACAAGACGTAACTGCTATATCATCATGTATTGGTTTATGGTTCGAGGTGCAGGGGGGGCTATTATCCAATCAGACGAGCAGGATTCGCCGCCCCATTGTTGCCGTGACGACCGGGGATAGCAGCTGGAATGTTTGTGTTGGGGCTTAAAGAGAGAGAGAGTGATGAAAAGGAGGGACCGGCTTTCACTGTTTGTCCAGAGACTCTTTCTCACAGAGCGGAGCAAAAGGAGACGTTTTAAGAAAGATGCTTGATCAGATTGAGATGTTATTCAATGTAAAGAACAACGATTTACAGCAGGGCATGAATGGATTTCTATGAACCGTTTTCAACCACAGTGTGTAACTTTTTAAGCCGAAAATAGACAAGAAAAAGGCACGTTTTGTTTTTGTTTGGTCTCCTTATGCCTCTTCATATTTAAATGTTGTCCTTTTGGATGTAATCTTCCGTAGTCTGTCATAAAACTTCTCTATGTAAAATGTTTCAGAGCTTTAATTACTAAAATACTTAAAATGATATACCTTTAAGTGTCTATAAACAATAACCAAATATGTTTGAGATGGTGACATAAGCAAATTTTTACTTATAATGTAGGCTCAAGCGTCGCCCTGGCTTGAAAGTCCCAGATCGAGCGTCCTACTCTTGGCAAAAAACACGGATAACTGCTGTGGGGGACGTTCTCACAGACCTTTAGTTACAAAATCAGCATTCTATATCATGATAAAATGAATTGTGAATGTAGCGAGACTAAATATCGGGCCTTGTTTATGTCATTTTACCAATTTTCACGAAGTAGCACACATTTTTCAGTATATAATATCAATATAATCCTCATTTGCTCACAGGAGTTTACTATGAAATCGTATTTTCAATCATTTTTTTCTTGTTCCCCATGACCTATAGCATCTGTAACTGTTGATTTGCGAAGAAATATGAATTATTTCCATACCTGCTGCCATGAATATAATCAACTAAATGTCAGATGTCATGCAACAGGGTATAAAAGCAGGGTGCTCATCCTCCCCAAATCAGAATACTTGCTTATGCTGAACATGAACATGAAAGATATACATTTTTATTTATATGTATATAGATTAACTAACTTAGTTTCATAAAGGGTATAATTCAGGGGGACCTTCCAGCTGATTTCTGTTTGTCTATATTGACATTTAACATATAATCAGACTTATATCAAGTATACAGTAAGGCACATTACACATGCTCCACCAATGTATTTCAATATTTTCAGCCTATTTTTAGTATGCACAAATTAAAGTGGCTATGTTTAAAGCTGTGTTTTTTACTCAAACAGAGCATGCGTCTCTCTGTTTGGTTAATCCGCTTGTCAATCACGCCCTCTGAAGTCAGCGAGACAGGATACGGTGTCCAGATTTACTCGTCTTTGTAAAGTTTTATCAAAGCGTGCGGTTCTGGCTGGTCAGGTAATAGCAACACATACAGTCACGCATACTAGCAATCCTGTATTTCAGATCACATTGACCAGTCTAATCACATTTTTGACTTTTTGTTGTCGTCTGATGAAAGTGAAACTAAGCATTTCCCATAACAAAGAACTAGAATTCCATTAGAAGGATCTTTAAAATACGTAACAGCGTCTCCCTTCTGTCTCTGGACCAAAAAAATCACCAACCAGTGATCAAAGCCTGAATTAGCTCAAAGCCAACTTTATCTTAACCTGTTCCGTCCCCCTCTCAAAGCAATGCTCCAGTGGTCTCAGTCCATTCAGAGCATAGGCCAGTGGTTCACAATAGCTGCAAAGGAGAAAGCCAGTCCACAGATCAGAGAGTAACAAAGACTCTAATGAGACAGAGGCCACACACTGCAAAATGGCTCAGTGGACCTGTTTAACGCCGTAGTGTTAACTTTGATTGTACATGATGAGAACTAACCAAGCGTTTAACATGAGAGCAGCTAACAACAAAGCTCTATTAGAAAAATGGACGGGTATGGGGTAATTAGAATAGGATACTTTCAGAGGGACTTCTGCTTTCATATGTTGTAAATTGTTTGATAGTTGCTACAGATTTAAAGATGTTTTGTGAGTTTTAACCTTACTATTAGAATTCTATCAGTACTCAAACTAGGGATGGGCATTCGATTAAATTTTCTTAATCGACCGTCGAGAGAATTAACGACTGATTTTCAATTAATCATTAACGTTTTTATATTTAAATTATTATCATTATTATTACTATTACTAATAAGCATAAATAAACTCAACTTTACAACATATAAACCATAACCACTATAGGGTCACATCAGCCCGTTTGAGATTATAATGTGTTTAATGCAGCTTTGCCACATTTGTTTACGTCTTATAGAAACGAAACTTAAAACCGCATGGCACAGAGGGATGTGCTGCTGATGGTGAGTCTGTCCTGTGTGTATATCATGTTGGAGATGGTAAATATTTTCAGAGATCATACATGTGCAGATCATACGAGTGCAGATTGTACGTGTGCAGGTTTAGTCATTTCACTCACTTTATTTATGTTGGTCACTTTATTTACTTTGGCTACTGTTATGATAAAAAGACTGAAAAGTGTTTGTCTTTTGGATGCATGCTCACTCAACTTTATGTTGCAGTAAACAGGATACTGCGTATATCTGCACCATGATGAAACCGGAATACTCCAAAAAAAATCCGATCATAACCGGGATACTGATGTGCATGTAAACACACACAAGGAGGGGTGCCAGAGCCCAAACGTGGGACTGTGAGGCCGCAACTCCAGTGTTTGTGTCAGACGCAACCTTGTCTCCTTATGCTACACACAGCAACCTACAATTGGTTTGTCGATTAAAAATGAACGTGATCGACTAATGGCCATCCCTAACTCAAACTAGATTAAAAACTAGATATTTGTTTAATCAATAGTATCAATACTGAAAAAGAGGACAGCAGGACTTTTTCTTTGTTTAGAAATTGAGTTTTAAATTGTTTGATCTTAAATTAAATGTTGTTTTGTGTTCTCTCTTTGTCTGGATATTGCAAATAAAATGTTTAATAAAAAGGCAAGTTATTTCAGCACTTTCAGTAGAATCATTTGGATAATGTCAACCATAGAACTGCTGGTCTTTTTTGAACGAGGAGTAAAAGATAGCTGTTAACTTGATTTTATTACCGTTCAATGACATCACAAGGTGGAATAGAGCATTTTGAGGCAGGATTACTCAAACACGTGTCAACAAAAATGCATGTTTTTGAGAACGACACAACAATCTAACATGTTTTAAAGCTCACAAGAGTCAAATAATATTGGGCCTTTAATTAACGTAAAAAAAAAAAAAAAACATTCTAAACACTATATTGCTTAAAATGTCAGTTATAAAAGTGGTGTCCTTGGCATTATGAAACTCATTAAACACAAGTCAATGGCAGTTAATCTCCCATCTGTACTGTTCCTGTATTCAATCAATCTGGAGACTAATGCAATATGTACGTTTCATAAACCAATTCGAAATACAAAGATTATTAACTTAGGCAATCCTCCTCAGACGCGCGACTAATAAACTACTTTATGGGAGCAGACAATAACAATAACGAGATTACTGCGTAGACTGTACAAGAATTCAGTCTGAACACTTGTATAAGATGCGCGCAAGGTTAACAAGGTGGACTGTCTCGAGTGTAAAGGCAAAGATTAAAGGGAAATATTTGTTGAAATGTGTGACTTCAGACCTGCATGTGTCCCTGATTATTGTTCAGTTTTCATATGCCTTTGTTGTGTCAGTGTACAGTCCAGACTTTCACATTAAAACAAAAGATCTAATGAAAAGAGACAGCCTTGGAAGCAGGAAAAAGATACCAGGCTGCACTGAAAGATACAGGTCTTATATATCAGCAATAATAGACTCAAAGTTTTAAAGAATGTTCCACACTATTGCATTAAAGGGCCCATATTACTCTATTTTCTGATCTATGTTATAATGTTGTTTCCTCATCACAAACATACCTGGAGTTGTGTTTTGTTTCATTCATATGTTTAACACACAAATCCTGCATATTTAGGCTGATTTCTTTTCTAAAACTGAAAACAATCTGTTCCACCTTGCGATGTCATGTGGTAATACAAGAGGTGCTCCATGAAACACACATTCACTAAAACCGCTTGGATGATTTAGGCCCTGCACTTGCCTTTTTCTGCTGTTAACTTCTAACATACCACTACGTGACATCACAACGTGCAACAGAGCATTCTGAGCTTTGGAGATGCAAAAAGCATTTAAATGGCAACAAGCTGGTGGTTTACCCTCCACCAGAAAAGTTCAGTTCATAGTCCAATGAGGTTCATTTGGTCTTCCGAAAATGTATGTTATTAGGTTATTAAGAGGAAGAGCGCGAATGAGCAGTCAAACTGTCAGGTATGAAAATAAAATCTAGGTCTGAAAAAAATCTAATAACATAAAGTTCAGTTCAGTTTAGCAAGAAATTGACAAGAAACAAGAAATGCAAAAAAAAAAAAAAAAAAAGTCAAGATAAATATGAATATATTGCTTAAATTTATATCTTTAGTGAGACTAATATTGAGCAGGAAAAATATATACAATTAAATATATGTTAGTTAAATATGTTTACTTTTATCTCCATGGAAACAAGAAGGTGGTGTAGCCAGGCTGGTGCCACCTAGTGCCTCCGCTCAATTTCATTTCTCTCCAGCGACTAGGTCAGGAATCAGAATACAATGCGAGGTTTGCAAGAACCTCGGAAGTTGTTGACCGCACACTGGCCAATCAGCGAAGACCTGTGAAGCCAGCATTTACTTGGACACCACTGAGTGTTCTGCTGCATTACATACGTCACGACCAAATAGCAAGGATTGGTTAAATAAAAAAGTACCTGCCTACCGTCGAGCGAACAAATTGTAATGCTGCGAGGTCAGACGGTTTCCACGAAGTGAAACCGGCTGATGAATCAGGCTAGAGGTGGCATACCCCCCACTAGAAAAGTTACATAGTCAAAAGAAATGAGAAAATAAGAAAATAAACCACCCAGATATTGGTTTAATATAACAATAGACTCATAACAAGGATTAAATAGGACGGAAGTGACAGATTTGAACATACAAAATCGAGATATGGGAAGTTTAAAAATGCCAGTACAGCTCTAGAGGCTATCCAGGAATTTGACCTTTATTCAACCAGGAAAGTCCCTCTCACATTCAGTAGATCTTTTACAAGGAAGTCCTGGCCCCAGAGGGTATCCTATTGTACATGGTTTAATGTGTGGGCGAAACCAGAGCACCCAGAGGGACAAGACAGGGAGAACATGCAAACTCCACATATACAAAGACCCCACTACTCCTATCTGACCAAGCACATACTGTACATCAAAACTGTTAAAATAGTGCGATGGTTGTCTCAGAGATATATATAAAACTAAAATATCAAGTATTGTCTTTAGAGGTCCTATACTGAAAAAGCAAAATTGACTCTTATGAGATTTAAGTCCCGCTGTTTCCTCATCAAAAACTGGAGTAGTGTTTTGTTTCATTCACGTTTGCCTAATCCTTTATTATTAGTCTGTCTATGTCATCTATTATTGGTCTATCTATCTCTACGTGGGCTGCTGTATCGATATAACGCCAAAAGTATTTTTTGGCATATTTTGATAAATAATTTTGTTACAGAGCTACAGTTTTGTTGCTTGTTTAGTGGAAGAAAACTTGTTTATGCGACACATTTGACATTTTCACTTTTGATGATTAAAATGGGTGTGTTTCATTTTAACTTTGCACACGAAGTGGTTTAACAAAGACTTTTAGTATCACAGCTATGATTTAGCCTTTATTTTTTATTGAACCATCTTGAATCGATTTGAAACACATTGTATCGAATCAAAAGTGCACTGTATTGAGGTATGTATCGTATCATTGTCTATGTATCGCAATATGTAACGTATCGTGGTCTATGTATCGAGGTATGTATCGTATTGTGATCTATATATCAAGGTATGTATCGTATCGTGGTCTATGTATCGAGGTATGTATCGTATTGTGATCTATATATCAAGGTATGTATCGTATCGTGATCTATATATCGAGGTATGTATCATATTGAGGTCTATGTATCAAGGTATGTATCGTATTTGATCTATATATCGAGGTATGTATCATATCGTCGTCTATGTATTGAGGTATGTATCATGTCATGGTCTATGTATCAAGGTATGTATCGTATCATTGTCTATGTATCGAGGTATGTATCATATCGTGGTTTATGTATCGAGGTATGTATTGTATCGTGGTCTATATATCGAGGTATGTATTGTATCGTGGTCTATATATCGAGATATGTATTGTATCGTGGTCTATATATCGAGATATGTATCGTATCGGCAACTTCTTAATGATACCCAGGCCTAATTATAACACAGAAAAAAATAATATGTAATATGGGTTCTTTAATAGAAAATTAAATTAAATGATATATTATTATTGTAATAAAAGCATGCAATGAAATCGAAAACAAACAGTAACTAGCATGCTATCAGCACACTTCCTGATTCTCTGAGGATAAAACGCTTTAGAATTTGATGCAGACCGCACACAGCAGTCTCATTTTGACCCGAGGAGCGCGTTTTACAACAGAGAATAGAAAAAAAGGGTATAACCACAATTTTTACACGTATTATTTCTAGTTCACAGTATCCCTATCTCCCTCGCTACAGTAACAGGGGCTCAAAGACAGACTTGGCCCTGTAACACCATGGTTACTTCACACTGGGAGTATTTGTGCTCTGACAGCTTCATCTCTGCCTTTAACAAGCCTTTCCCACAGTCGGCCGATTGTACAGCAGCTGGTGAACTCACGGAGAGATAGATACAGACCAGAACCGGCCCGGCTCTCATTATGATGTAGCGGCCATATTTGCTTTTGTCCTAACGAACTTATGAAGCCGTGGGAGGCGGGTCGAGCTCACACTGGAGATGTAAAAGGCTGGCGTACAATGACACTGTACTCCGGTGTTATTCAGAGGGGGAGAAAAGAATGAACGTTTTTACTCATTTTATGTTCATAATGAAACTACTACTGTTACTCCTAGCGCTGCTATACTGCTACTGCTACTGTTACTGCTACTGCTGCTGCTACTAATACTACTGCTGCTATTATTACTACTACTGCTACTGCTAGAGCTGTTATACTACTACTGCTACTATTAGTACTGCACCTTCTGTTGCTATTACTGCTACTACTACTGCTGCTTCTATTATTACTACTACTGCTAGAGCTGCTATACTACTACTGCTACTATTAGAACTGCTATTTCTATTTTTTCTATTCTGTTCAATTGCTACTGCTGTTACTACTACTACTGCTGCTATTACTACTACTGGTACTGCTTGAGCTGCTATACTACTACCGCTACTACTAGTACTGCTAATTCTGTTGCTACCACTGCTACTACTGCTGCTACTATTATTACTACTACTGTTACTGCTAGAGCTGTTAAACTACTACTCCTACAACTGCCTCTGCAGCCATTACTACTAATTCTACTGCTAGAGCTGCTATACTACTATTGCTATTACTACTGCTACTGCTGGTGCTACTAGTACTACTACTGCTATTATTACTACTGCTGCTCCTG
The DNA here is from genome assembly GCF_026225935.1 of Boleophthalmus pectinirostris. Classification (NCBI taxonomy): domain Eukaryota; kingdom Metazoa; phylum Chordata; class Actinopteri; order Gobiiformes; family Gobiidae; genus Boleophthalmus; species Boleophthalmus pectinirostris. Next base: position 9,996,217 of record NW_026571175.1, read on the forward strand.
CTAGAGCCGCTATACTACAAACGCTACTATTAGTACTGCTACTTCTGTTGCTACCGCTGCTACTACTACTGCTCCTATTATTACTACTACTGCTACTGCTAGAGCTGTTATACTACTACTGCTATTATTACTACTACTGCTCCTGCTAGAGCCGCTATACTACTACCGCTACTATTAGTACTGCTACTTCTGTTGCTACTGCTGCTACTACTACTGCTCCTATTATTACTACTACTGCTACTTCTATACTGTTATACTACTACTGCTATTACTACTGCTACTGAAAATATTATTACTATTACTGCTACTGCTAGAGCCGCTATTACTGATACCACTACTGCTGCTATTACTGCTGCTGCTACTATTACTGTTGTTACTGCTACTACTACTACTACTACTACTGATACTACCACCATAAATCATTTAAAAATGTTTCAGAATTGTCTGCATTTTTCATTTTTTTCACCATTTCACAGATATATTGTGCAAATACATATACTGTCGTGCTAATTTCTCATCACTCTAAAACCCATGGATAATGTTATTGTTATCGGTCAATGGGAAAGAGCTTGATAAATTTATAGAAAGAAAGTGAGTGACATACAAAGAGGAAGCAGAAAAACAACCCGTGGTCCCAGACAATAGTGTTGCCTGGAGGTTGAGCCACTAAAAGCTGAACTGAGCCTTCTTCCTGTCTGTAAATGGGACAGCCCAGTGTGCCTAACAGTGCATCTCTGCTACTGCAAAATCACAAATACTCTTCTCTTTTCTGTGAGAAGCTGCGGATGTAAGGAAATACAAAATGGAGCAATCTCGGACAGCGTTTCCAGCCCTGGATCTTTTACTGTTGACACTGTAAACTCACTCTCTCAACACAACAAATATTAGCTCTGCTCGCAAGACCCGGGCAGGGAAAAGGGGGAGGAATGAATGAAAGTAATAATCCCAAAGGGTGATGGAAAACTGAAGAAAACCTGGTATATAAGCAATCACAAAAATAGAAGTAAAAAGACATATTATTGGTTATGTTAAGTTGCACGCCTAAAATCTAAAATCTAATCATTAACTGATTTCTGGAGTTATCAGGATTGGGGATAAAATATCAAATTTCTATTCTTTTTTGCAATTTGCAGTTTGCAATTTGTGTTTTAATAATAAGATTCTGGTCTTAGTTCACATTTCACGTTTAGGGGAATTGACAAAAATCTGAAATATGAACTGGCAAACTAATACAAGAATCTAAACTAGGGATACACCAATCCAGCTTTTAAAATTCTGATACAGATTTCAAAACTATAGCTTTAATTATCTGCCGATACCCGATATCAACCGGGAGAGCAGAGGCATTTATTTCCTTTATATAAAAAGTAAAATCAGGCAAAACTCATCCAAATGTGTTATGGAGCTGTTATTTATCTCTCAAGTCACAACAGAAAAGCTTTTTACAAATAAAAGTTCAAACATTATGAGTAGGGATGTAACAATAAATGAAATATCATGATATTGTATCGTCAAAGTTCTCACAATAATATCGTGGACCATCACAATATATTGAATTACAAGTCTCTCTGCTTAAATTAAGAGTTATGGTGCAGCAATAGCTAAAAAGATAGAAGGAACTACATAGACCATGATCCTTTGCTCTATTTCAGTGTAGACTACATGAAGAAATAACAGTTCTAAGCACTTTTAAGTCTTTGGATTAAGTTTTGTGAAGGCATTTCAAGAGGAAAAAGTAGCACATTCACAGTTTTGTTAGCCTCCACAAAATATCGCAATAAATATCGTACCGTGAGATGTATATCGTGAAAATATTCGTACCGAGAGATTTGGATATTGCTACATTCCTAATCATGAGCCTCCCCACCATATCGTGAGCTTTCCCACAATATCGCAATAAATATCGTACCGTGAGGTTCATACCGTGACGATATCATATCGTGAGACTTGGATATCGTTACACCCCTAATTATGAGACTATGAGACTTTATTCTTATTACGTCAAACCAGGATATTGGCTGAACTGATATTTGTAAGTCGATACCAGATCCAGCAAGTTTTTCAGTAGTGCCACCGATATCCAACACCAGTATCGTATCGGTGCATCCCTATAAATCCCTATAAACTACAGGGATAGCCACTTTTATGCAGAGTAGGAGAGGATATTTTGTTGTTTGTGAAAGAAGTTACGGTACTTTTAAAATGGCAGCCTTTGAGGTTTGCTTATTGCATCTTTTCAAATTGCGATTCTGATTAGATCTCGATTCATCTCGCAGCCCCAGTTATCAGATTACAGAAATGTCATGTAAACAGAGACATATGTGAGTAATCTGATTTCTTTCTGACTGTTCACACATGTGCAGGTAGGAGGATTATGCAAAAAGGTCAAATAATGTGGCAAAGATGAACATATTAAACACTTTGTTATTTTTAAATTAAAATCTGATTATTCTATAGTCTCGTCTGATTTTTACAGGTCACGTAAAAGTACCCAGTGACAAAATTGAGTTGAACATGTATTTATCTCCATGGAAACAAACAAGGGACACCGCCAGCCCGATTACATGTCAGATCTGTGGAGAGGCAGCCCTGCTGGCAGTAAGAATACATCTTTTCAAGGCAGTAATAACATCTTTAATTTAATGAGTGCATGTTAGATGACTTCAATGCCATACTGTGGAACATTCCAGGTAAAAAAATGTGATCTCCAGTTGCATAGTTACATAGTTCACCTTTCATTTTCATTAAGAGCATATTGGCAGCTCTACGGTTAGATATAAATGCACAAATGGATATTAAAATGGCAAATGAGTCTTTAATTTCAAGGTAAATGTAGTCAGTATACAACAAAGAGACATTTGTGCTCATATCATGAACTCATAAAAGAATATTAGCCTGTCGTTTTCATTTCGATGATATAACAGAAACAAACTGATTCATTTCCTGGATCTTATCGCCACAATAAAGCCATAAACACCAACGGCCGATAAGACGAGATGAACAATAGACTTCAAATGGTACAAACACTTTCTGGTCTGGGGCAATAAACAACTGTAGAGTTGGGTGATATTAGATATTGCTTTCAGTATCGGCCAATATTGATACTGATTCGTTAATACTGGTATTGGTCAATATCGGTATTTGATTTTTACAACACAGATAAACACATGTTATTATTTTTTAAGTGAAAAGTCATTAGTGGTGTTTTTATATTTAATATTTATTGCGATTTTAGTCAAGACTGATGGAGGAATTTAACTAATTGTTTATGGAACAAACCATTCTGCACTGGAGCACTGTAACACTTTATTTTGTTGTTGTGTTTTTATACATGGTATTGGATATAATGTGGATGAATGAAATGTGAAATGTGGGACCTGCCTCTCAAATCTGCAAAACAAATTTACCTACAGGTACGAATAAAGCAACCTAACCTAACCTAATCTTTACCTCAGCTTAAGATAAACTTGTGGGCTTTGTTGTGGATTTTAAAAGCTGAATATCAGTATTGGCCACAACAGCAGGCCAAAAATTGGATATCGGTATTGGCAAAAAAAAAATTTAAATGAAATCAATTCTGTATCAGCCCATCCCTAAACAAATGCATCAATATTACTCAAAAAGCATAACCTAGCTGCACTCGGAGATGTAGAGTTGCAACAGTACTCAATTATCAAATCCTTCAAACATCACAGTACAATATTTGACTCTAAAGACCTAACTCTGCTACTTTAAAAGACAAGATAGTGCATTGTTTTCTTAATTACTGCTGATGTAATTTAAACTAAAGAATAACCAATCCAGTTTTAGTCGTATCTACTTCCTTAACACAAATAACATGTGTAACTTATTTATTGTTCACATAACTACACAACTAGGGGTGTGCAAAAATATTGAAATATCAATATATCGTATCATTTAATGTGATGATACAGTATGGATATCGGGGACTGCTGTATCGATATATCTCCAAGAGTATTTTTTGGTGTATTTTACTAAACTATTTCTTTACGGCGCTAGAGTTTTGTTGCTTGGTTAGAGGAAGGAAACTCATTTATGCAACACATTTGATATTTTCACTGTTTTGATGATTAAAATGTGTGTGTTTGTATGAACTTTGCACAAGAAGTAGTTTAACAGACTTTTAAAATCACAGCTATGATTTAGCCTTTATTTTTTATTGAATCATACTGAACCGATTTGAAATATATAATATCAAACCAAAAGTGCACTGTATCGAGATATGTATCGTATCGTGGCCCATGTATCAAGGTATGTATCGTATCGGCATCTTCTTAATAATACCCTGCCCTATACACAACAGCTTAATTACAGTTAAATTCTTAAGATGGATGCACTGGGCTAAAGAAAAGATATATTGGATTACATCGAGATATAGACTCAAACAGAATACTTGAATCATGAGTTGAATCTGCTTTTCTACATATACAGGTTATAAAATGCCAAAACTTCAGCTAACTCACTCACTAACTTCTCCTTTTTGTTGTCTCATCTCATCCTTATAACCTAAACAAAATGATAAGTCGACTACTACTAGTTTTGGTTGACTAAGACTCCATTAACTGACTAATTCAAACTAAAATATCTGAAACTGTAGTTCATTATTAAAGACAAGTATGAGAATAAAAATGCATCTAACAGAAAGAAATGCATCTTTTCTACAGCTCAGAGATGACGATCTGTAATGTAGGAATATGCAAATTACGCCTCTGTTGTGACAATGTTCTGGTGACATTTTAATTTGTCCAACACGATGATGACAAAGCTGCTCTGTTCTGAGACAGCGAAGAGGTCTGAGTCATTAACGTGGGCGATGTATTGTTTGGACACTGTAAAACTCAAACTGTGGTAGTGGTACACACATCTCTCAGTAGTTCTAGTGTTTGCTTTATTTAGACTATGTTCTATTTTAGTCCTTATTTAGTCCTGGAATCATCCTGTTATAGTCTTGGTTTAGAGTTGGCGGTTTTTGGAAGGCTAAATATTTTGTTAGTGGTTGTTGGTGTGAAACTTGAGAAGCACTGCTGTAAGAGTCATTGAGGGTAAAGGAATGGAATGGAAACAGTAAAATAAAAACAAAAATGTCTTGTTTTCTTTTTCCATTTGCTGACAATGGCATAAAGAAAGTTGTCCGCTTTGTGCAGTTGAAGACAGATGATTACAGAAGCCCTGTGAATCCGTGTATCATTCGTTCATTCGTTTTTCAATATAAAACCAAAAATAAGAAACGAAAAAAAAAAAAAAGTTTTCATTATTTACACCACAATTAAGTTATACCAGAAGATTGTTTGGACCTAAACCACCTTTACTTCTCGTGCTTTACTTCTTCTCATGAAGTTGTCCAACTCGACCAAACCATATCGATTTCATTTCAGAATGTAATTGATTTCATTTTGTAATGTGATGCCATGTCAGAATGTTATTCCATTTTGGATTGTGATGTAATATCTTATCAAGTTTTTTTTTTACATATGAAATTAGCTGGAAATATTAGTATCAATGTGGTGTCCTATTCATTTCATATTCATTAACATATTGGTAAGCAGCTCGTGATATATGGATTTTTATATTTCTAAACTAACATGAATTGTACATATTTGTGCCAAACGTTCTTCATCCTCAGGGGAAATTAAACTGCTTCCTGAAGTTTGTGTGTTCTCCTGCTGTGGTCTTTGAACCCACTCAGCAGTTTTTACAGGCCTCGGCGGGACCATAATAAGGAACTAATTGATAGTCTTTGAGCCACGGGCCGGGAGAGCGAGGAGGGGCAGGAGGGGGGAGAGGGAGAGCAGGGGTTTCCTGTAGGAAGTGGACACAAATCAGACTACCTCTAAACATCTAAGTAGGCTGGACAGTAGAGGGCTGTAAACCAGGACTAAACCAGGACAAATCTTGGACTAAAGCAGGAATAACATAGAAACAAAGCAGGACTAAACCAAAGATTAAACCAGGATTAAACCAGGGTTCAAGCAAAGGTAAAGATGGACTAAACTGAAACTAAATCAGGATTAAACCAGAACTAAATCAAGCGTAAGCAAGGGCTAGACCAGGGGTGGGCAAACTACTCCCCGAGGGCCATATGTGACCCGCCAAACTTGCATAATAATAATAATTTTCAGTGTTTTAAAACTAATTTCAATAAACAGTAAATACCGTGGGACTTGAAAGACAGATATTTTGTTGTAATGTTTTTCAATTATGGGATATTTCAATAACATGTTTTCTATGTTTCTATGTTTTCTACATATCCCATTTTGTTTTTTTTCTTTTATGAGGATCCAGTTGCTCCTGGTCTGGCCCTTCTGTCAAATTTTAGAATCCTTTGTGGACCATGAGTCAAAACGTTTGCCCACTGCTGAGCTAGACCAAGACTAAAGCAGGACTTGACCAGTACAAAAACAGGACTAAGCAAGTTTGTGGTTGAGATGTAATTTTTACTGTAGGAATATATTTTCAGCTTTTCTGCAAATGTACTATCCAGACTGGTGCAACCTAGAGCATCCACTCAATTTCATTTCTCTCCAGTGACTAGATCAGGAATCAGAATACACTAGATGGTTTGCAAGAACCCTGGAAGTTGTAGACCACACACTGGCCAATCAGAGAAACGCTGTGAAGTCATGACCGGGTCCTTTTTGTGATACAGAACAACAGTAAACAAAGAGGTCAAGATGGATTTAGACGAAGCCATACATTCTATGCTGGCAACAATTCCCGAGATCAAGGATTTAAAGCCGGAAAAAAGAATTTTTGGTGAATTTGATCAAGGGGAACGACATTATTACCCTTCTTCCTACAGGATTTGGTGCATTACATACGTCTCGACCAAATAGCAGCGATTGATTAAATAAAAAAGTACCGTCGAGTGAACGAATTCTAATGCTGTGAGGTCAGACGGTTTCCACGAAGTGAAACCAGCTGATGAATCAGGCTAGAAATTACAGCAGAAACTAAAAATCTTAAATGAACTCATAAAAACGTAAACTGTTTGAATTTGATTTAAAATACCAAAAATGCTCTAAACTTGAAGTAAGACGGAAACTTCTTAAATCCTGCATTATACATTAATTCTCAAATGCATCAAAAGGTACACAGAATGACTCACAAATCCCCGCTAACACATTCATGACAGCTTTACATAAATTTGTGTTCATTTTTATATCAGAACACAGAACAATTCAAACTAATCTTTTTGCAGGTTCAAATATAGGGCTGCCAGATATCATATTCAAATCGGAATTGCTATTTTAATGGTTACAGAAATAGCAAATTGTTGCATACGCTATATATAACAAAATGTTCTCTGCAGACAATAAATAGTGTGCTTTATCAGATTAAAAACAAAACTTGCTAGCCTTGTTGGTGACCTCTACAAAACATTTCTGAAATACACGTGACAGTTCACATTTCAGTCTTCTCCCAAATGTTAAACCTCCTGGAGATGTTTAAAATGTGCACACTGATGCAATCTTGATTTTGAAACTTAAATCGCTAATCATAATTGAGACATTTTCACGAAACTCTACACGCCTACATGTCAAAGCAGTTGCTGTGCAGTTCCTCTTAAAGTGTGAGGTGCACAAATTTGGCCGTCTCCTTTTCCAAAACAAACGTGGTCGGAGCGTGGAGGCATTTGAAACATTCCTCTGGACACGAGGGGGGCAGTTTGGGGGTTGGGGGTCTTGGGGAAGGGGGTCACATGGCGTCTGTCTACCACAACTGGGGCTTTTACATAACTGTACATTTCTAATGCAAATCCTGACTTACTGTAAAACCTGCTTATTGCACAGAGGAGGAAGTGGACTTGTTTTCAAGCCGCTACAAACCTTAAAGGTGCACAATGGAACATTATTAACGTAAAATGCTGCCTAGTTTTAGCCTGATTCATCATCTGACCTTGCAGCATTAGGATTTGTTCGCTCGATAGTAGGCGGGTACTTTTTTTATTTAACCAATCGCTGCTATTTGGTCCTGACGTATGTAATGTGCCTTTAACAGGGCGAACTGGTATATTAAGCTTTTCCCAAATCCCAAAGAAGGGCAATAACGTCTTTCTTCTTGATAAAATTCACCAAACATTCTCTCTGTTCCCGTTTTAAATCCTTAATCTTGGGAATCGTTGCAACACAGAATATATGGCTCTTTGCTGATTGGCTGATGCCCGGACTCGGACTTCCGGGGTTTTCGCGAACAGTCTAGTGTATTCCGATTCCTGACCTAGTTGCTGGAAAGAAATTGAGTGTAGGCACTAGGTGGCACCAGCCTGGCTCGCCTAGTTTCACATACATAGAGGTATGTTACCCAGCAACAATAATGTTATCAAGTGCTAAAACTTATCTAAATAACACATGATTTGACAAATAAAAATACTGTCTTTATTCTGTTAAATCAATGTTTAAAATGTGAGTTGATGAGATATAGAGGGATTGTCAAAAAATAAGTCTCCATTAAATAATGTCGGCCTATGGAATGTCATCATGATGCCATCTGAAATTAAATAATAATGAAATCACAGTAGGACAAAACAGAATCTTTAAAGTTAACCTCTTCAGACATTTGTGGATGCACATGTTACCATTACCAAATGCAATGATAAAACATGCACAGTCCAGTCTGTTAAGCCCATTGGTCAAGTTTGCTCCAAAGTAATTTCAGTTTGAATCTGGTATCACCAATTGGGACTAGCTGTTTCCTTTGCTAAGCTTGTGCAAAGTGAGATTTAGTAGGGCTGTCCAGGTTAGGCCTCCTATAGGAAAACATATGGCTTTTTAACATAGTGCAGGTTACATTTAAACCTCTTTCCCAGCTGCTTCCGGTTCCTCCTGCTTCAATGTACGGAGATGCAAGGCCACAAATTAAGTTCTCCCCGGATCCCCACAAATGTACTAATTCACATGTACAGACGTCTTCATATACAGTCATTTCCACATCTTTAAACTGCAGAGCCCATGGAAACCTCGGCAGGCCTCAGTACTTTGTGCTACTGTGGACTGGCTCAGCATCAGATCAGCAAATACTGCTGTTTCGCTGAATCAGATTTCCTTTGAGAGACAGGTGGTGATATAACCAAAAACATGCATGATGTGTAGAATCCTCCAGCTGAGGTGGTCCTGACCAAGACTAGCACAAGATCAAAGAGTCTTAACTGTATGATATGTTCACTGTTTCTAAAAGAAATTTCAGATGTTATATAAGAATGTTATGTTATATTGGAACATTATTTCATTTCAGAATGTTATTTTGGAATGTGATACCATTATGTTACATAAATCATTGTGACTGGGATTACTCTCAGCCCTAGTTCAATCCTCTGGTCCAACCATCTCAGACAGTCATGGAAACATAATAATGCCCATGATGAGTGAAGTCTCTAATAATGCACTTAAACAGATGCATAATAACATACCAGAACACTGAAAGTAATTTAGCAGGTAAATGATCAGGGCTAAAAGAAACCAATTGTGACACTGATGCATCGAAATAATTCACACTAGAAGTTTAGTCTTGTTGGTAATCACAGCGTTCCACTTAGTGTGACCTTGTGTGTACACACAGAGAGAGTTGTAAATCGCCCGTATGTGACTTATCTCTCAGTGCCACTGTCTCTGCACTGGGACCCCGGTCATCTCTGTATCCGGACTCACTCCAATAAGACACAACTGCTTCCTCCTCTGCACCACGGTGACCAAACAGGAAGGCTCTTTATTGTTTCCAAAGAAAAACAGACCAGAAAGAGAGAACAAAAGAGGGGGGGAGAAAGAAAGGGAGCGGACAGGTCGTCCTGCTGAGCTGAGTGAAGCTGCTCTGTTGGCTCAACTGGGATACAAAGAAAAAGACTGGAAACTCAATACCAATTTTGATATCCCTCTGCCAACACACCACCTTTAGTTTATTTTACCTTATTATATATTTATCTATATACCAATATTTACTTTTTTGTCCGGGTAATGTTATTCATACTAGTTTTAATAGTTAGCTTTTGCATCAGTTAGTATTTGGTATTGCCTGGCAAATTCAGAATGTATCTCTGTAATTTTTACACAGTCAGTCAGTTGGTCTGGCCCCCACACCTTCTATGGCGTCTAAAGTCCAAACATACCTGATCGTGCAACTTGATTTTTTGTTTTGTTTTGTCACTTTGTCACAATTCAGTGAAATGAAGGAACTCATTATTCCCCAAGCATTTAGAAAAAAAATGACATTTTTCTCACCTCAGATTGACAGTTTAGTGTTTCCCTCATTGCTTCTCCAAAAATGTGCAATGTTTTTAAGTCCCCTGCGATATTTTTTGCCTTTTTTCCTCATAAGTAGCCACATTTGTTTTTATATGGACGGACTATGCGTGCCCCCGAGTGGCTAATCCACCTGTCAATCATCTGAACTCATGGAGATTCCCCGGTGACCAGACTCACATCTTCGTAAAGTTTTGAAGAAGTGTATGTCTGGATCCCAGGCAAATCTTGGTATCGGTTTCAGACAGTCTTACTCAAAGCATGTGTTAAAAGACAACAACACCTGTAGAGTCACTGTAGCGTTTGCACAACCATCTGGAGACAGAACGCTCTGAACAGAATCCGATATAAACATTATCGTTAGTCCTGACAAAGATCCCTGCTATGCAAACTGAAGAAAAGTCCACAGGATGGGTCAGAAGCAACAAACGTGACCTTTAATCAAAAACAGGAAAGTTGTATATTTTTAAAGTAAATCTGAACCGACAGAAAAGGATACTCTTTCTTTAAATCTTGTCCAGATTTCAACGCACTAACTGACTGCTCTTTGTTCCAGTGGAGTGTCTTTCAAGAAAACCTGATTAGATTCAATGTAAACTAACCCAGCTTTTGGATCACATCTCCTCAGCTTTCTGCCAAAACTCATAACAACCGACTCGTATGGCTCCAGACTGACTCTATTTGAGAACTACCTCACATCTTTGGTATCCAGCTTACACGGTCCATATCTTTCTTGGCTTTTTAGGATTTTAGCATTCCCAAGCAGCACCACAGAATAAAAAAATCCCTCCATTCCGGTCCAAGAATTAAGGGAAACTCCTTCTTTGTCAACTTTGTAACATTAGACAGTGGGAAACAAGTATTATTTCGATGTCAACAACACTGTAGTAAGAGAGCCTCGAGACAAGAGTAATACAGTAAGATGGGACGATATTACGCGGAATGGCTTCATATTTTGTATCATTAAAACAGCAATAACCTGAAGACATCATAAATATTGTATTACAAACTCTCTGTGGAGTTATAGGCCAACTAGAGCCAATTTCACACAGGCTAAGTGTAGGGATTTATCATAACATTTCAGAGTTTGCAATAGAGTAGGCAGAGTACAGGAATGTCTCGTGATTAGAGTAATATTATTCCACCAGCATAGAAATATTTGGAGTACTTTTAGAGAGACGAAAGCTGTTTACGTCTGATGCCCTGCTCGGTGTAAGAGTAATTGCGGATCTTTACAGCGTTAAAAGGAAACATAAAGGTTCTTCTCTCACATAATTCTCATATAACAAAACTTAAAGTTAAATTTGACCAGTGTTTCAGGACGAAAGCGTAATCATGGATCTTTAAGGCTGTGTTTATATGATGACAGTCTGAAGAGAAGACACAAAAGTGGCATTGCGTCTTTACTTTTTATTCCGCGTTTAGACGAGCATTTTCAGGAGGAAATCTTCGTGCATACGGTGATGCAAAAGTGTGTGGGATTTGATTGGGTTTGCTTGTACTTAAAGCGACAAGGGCATCGGTGGACATACGGTTTCACGCCACGCATTTTCATCAGCTACTCCTTCCACAAAGTTGTCCCACCATCGACCGGTTCTCCAGGTCTCGTCCATGGCCGTCTGGCTCGCCTGCGACAAACTGGTGCATCCAGAATTTGACAGAGGTAACTGCAGATCCTTCTCTGTTCACTAATAGTATCTCTGCATATTCTGCACATTTGTTGAGACGCCTCCTGTAAGTTTATTAGAGCTTCCAGAGCGGCTTGAAGGTCCGACATGTTTGTTTCTGTGTACTGTATGCATGTGACGTAAACTCGTACGCGACGTGAGCAGATCTGACCAGAGTTTTGCGTCTCGGGCAGTGTAGACGGAAACGCTACAGCAGAGCGTATTCAACTTTTCCACTGTGGAGGGTGGTTTCAGATTTTTGCGTTTTTAAGCCCCAAAAACGCCTTCACCGTCTAAACAAAAGGTACTTCTGATAAAATATTGTCGTTTTTATCTGCAAGCGTTCTATTGTAAACAGGCCCTAAAGCATTAAAGAAAAATAAAGATTCTTCTCTCACATAATTCTCAGAAAACAAAACTTGAAGTCAAATTTGGCTCAAAATGCCAAAGTTTGTCTCTTTTTCTCTCTCCTTCTTACCCTTTCTCCTCCCTCCTCTTTATCTCTCCTTCACTACTCCCTAATTCCTCCTCTCTCTCCTTACTCCTCTGTTTCCCTTTCGGTCTCTTCTTACTCTTCTTTCTCTCTGTCTCTCTTTCACCTCTCTCTCTATCCTTCACCCTCTCATTCTCCTTCGCTCTCTTCCTCCCTCCGTGCTCATATCGATCTCAGTGCATGCAGTTGGCTTGGAGACAGGCGCCGCTCACTCTCGTATGTTCAGATCCAGAGCATGTACACCCCACAGACACACATCCCTATAGAGCAGAGTGGAGGATTACATTGCAGCCTGAAAGATGAGAATACTTAAGAGTCTATAAGGTCTTTATAAACACTATGCCAGATTCAAGTGTACCTGCAAACTACACCTCTATTCTGGGCAGTAAAATATATAGAATAATACTGTCAATCATCTGCTTAGGCTTAAATACCAACAGCTATAGGGGGAGATAAAATCCTGGCGTTGCAACAATTGTGAGAAAAAAATATCTTAAATGCCATTTTACACTTTTTTTCTGATCTGTGTTATAATGTTTCCTCATCACAAACAGACATTGAGTTGTGTTCTTGTTTCATTCGCACATGTTTAACACATAAACCTTGCATATTTAGGCTTTTAGAGTTCTTGTTCATGTAATAAAGGAAGAAGTGCTCCATTGTGTTTTTAAACTCCATACACCTTCATTGGAATATTTTGGATGATTTCAGCCCAGGAATTGCCAATCTCTACTTAAGGCTGTGCAGTTAATTGAATTTTGATTGCAATTTCGATTTTTTGTGTCAAACAATCTTCAAACTCATATAATCGAGTTGAAATGATTTATAAACCTTAACATTTAACAACGTTTATTTTGGGAACAGTTGGATATGTAGTTTATTTTGGATACACTGAAGTTATTCTATGCCTTACTTGTTGTCAAGTATATTTTATATTTTTTTATATTTAATTTTTATTTTTTTGTTTGCCTAAATCAGGCATGTCCAAACTATGGCTCATGGGCCAAATGCGGCCCTCAAACAATGTTTTTCTTGGCTTGCAGCTGAATTGGCTGAAATTACCTTGCATCAATTAAAAATTAACTTTTGACTGCAAGTTTTTTGAAAATCTACCTTGATAAAGCCAATATTTTATATTTAGTGTGTGGTTTTAAGGATCTTAGCATGAATAAAGACTGATGGCTTATTCTAACTTGTTTAAACTTGCACATATTTCAATTATTCACTGTACTGAGCACCAGTCTACGGCCCTTGATCAGCCCTGTGCTCCGTCTGTGTTTAGATATGTGGCCCTTGATGAAAACAAATTGGACACCCATGGCCTAAATTATCAATAACAAAGTATTTTTTGAAAGAGAATGCTGAATAAATGCATCATGTAACAAAAAAATAATCGTTTGAATAATCATGATTTCAAATATTGACCAAAATAATCGTGATAATGATTTTTTCCATAATCGAGCTGCTATATCTCTACTGAACAAAAGCTAAAAAGTAGCTGTTAATGTCAAAACTACCGCTTCATGACATCACAAAGTGGGAAGAGAGCATTTTGAGCTTTGGAAATGTGGACGGACTAAGAGACCAAGATTGCTTAAACACATGTGCATGAAACAAAACACAACTCCAGGTATGTTTTTCAGGAGGTAACATTATATATACAAAACATAACATGGTTTAAAGCTCATAAGAGTTAATTTTGTGGAATATAGGACCTTTAAAAGTACATACATCAACTAAAATGGTTTTCTCATAAAATCTTGAGAATTACAGTCTGTATGTCTACTTTGCATCCTGCCACAATATTGTTTGACGGTTGTTCATTATGTCCTGTCTGCTAATGAGGAAGTCTCTAATTACATCTCTGTCTGGTTTGAGGCGACAGCGCTGTGGTGTCCCGTGCTCCTTGAACACACCGTGCTTCAGTCCGGTGTGGCATTATATTACGTTACATTACATATAGATCTGGAGCTCTTACAGTAATTTTGCAGGTAACACACTGTGGGAATGATGCTTTAAAGATTCAGTGATTTCTTTCCCCATGCATCTGAGAAAAATGTGTTTTTCCTCAGAGGTGTGTACTGTCTGGCATCCTAATTGTTGTTAAAATTGTTGTTTAAAAAGAAAAACTCCGCTCTGATTCCTGAAAGTTGTGAGAAGCTCTTACATCACGGTGAATAATTAAAGGCTGCCACACACTACAGGATTTTTCAGTCTTAAACTATTTTTAAATGTGTCAAAAAGCCCCCACCACAGACACGAGGAGAATCTTATGAGATTTAAAATCTCCGATCACAAAGACTGCAGCAGGAAATGTCTGCAGACCACAGGCTACACAGTTGAGAGCCCGATGGCGTCACCTGTTTTTGGTAAAATCGCTCGCTTTGAGACTCTTAACTGTTCAAAAGATCAGGGCACTGCACTTCTAGTTTAGATACAAACCAAAAATGTGCAGTTTTTATTTGTGAAATGTGGTGCAAAACTTCAGATACATGATTTTTAATGCACAGAAGGTGATAAAGTACACAGGAAGTTGAGTCACTATCGCTAATCTGCAGCTTCACCTCGATCTGTGCGCTGTGTGGATGTAAACAGACACACGTGAGGAACTACTCTGGCCTTTTTACTTTTAAAGAAGGCCTAAAACTGGATTAATAGGGCTGTTTTGTGGACGAGGTGTCATAATATGCGGAGGACAAATTCTATGGATGGTTTAAATTCACAACTTTACGAGAGGTGAGTAATAGTTATTTTTGTTACTTCTTGAGTTTGTATCTTGTGCCTCTGTCTCCATCACTCTGTTTGCTCTTGACACTCTTGTTTTATTGGCTGTTGCAGTAGCGTTGCTGATGTTTGGTGGTTATACCAGACAGAGCAGCTCAGAGTCACACTGACACCACACACGAGGAGCGCAGTGGCTTCAAAATCACACATGAAGATGCAAAGTCGAATCACGCCTCCCTGAACTCTTGGAGAAACAAATCCCAGCCTAAATCTGACAAATTCTCCTGTAGTGATGCTCTGAATGCATAAGTAAGGGATAACTTTGTGCCACTGCAAACTCTTTAAAATGAACCAGGTTTGTTTTTTACATTTTTAAGATTTTCATATATTCTTGTTGTATATTTTATAATGTTAATACTTGTGCATGTTTTGAAATGAATTACTGACACATAAAATACAGAATAAATTTGCAACTTTCTCTTTACTCATCAATTGAAAAGTTCGTTTCAGTAGATATTCGTGATTTTTTTGTGTTGCAGCTGATCCACAGTGGCTGCTCTCTCTCTTCTTCTCTCTCCCACTTTCTCTCTATCTCTCTATGTCTTCCAGCATGTCAACAATAACACGAGTACAGTAATAACATACGCAGACATGAACACCACAGGGACAGAAATAGCAGCGTGTCTCTCTCTGACAAACAGACTTTTCCTCCATCAGAGCGGTCCACCTCTCAGTCCCACGTGAGCTCTGCCGTTCAACAAAAAGCACACACACAGAGGAGACACAAGAGAGATAGAAAAACGTAAAAAAGAGGAGGATAATTCAGGCACACGGGAATGAACAACGGATAGCAGAATAGTGGAAGTGATATCATAGACTAAACATTTCAAACTTGATTTTAAGTCTAGGAAAAAATGTCAGTATTCAATGGTAATTTTGTGACCACAGTCTTTTAAAGGTGCACTAACTTCCGTCACCTATTTGTCTCAGGTGTTATTGCTTTGCCCTAAATGTTCCACAGTATAGCATTAAACCTATCTATCATACACTGAAATACCTTGAAAAACATGGATACTTACATAAAAATCTGACCAATACTTTGGTCTCGTTGCATCATCAGCTCATTTTATATATTTAATATTTATTGTGATCTTATCCAAGCGTGATGGATGAATGTATAATTGATGGAACAAAACCATTCAGCACTGGAGCACTGTAACACTTAATTTCACAATTGTGTTTTTATATGTGTTATAATGTGGATGAATGAAATGTGAAATGTGGGACCAGACTCTCAAATCTGCAAAACAAATTTACCTATTTTGGGTACGAATAAAGCAACCTAACCTAACCTAATGCCATACTGTGGAACATTAGGCAAATAGCATTGTTTCCAGATACTAGAATGTGATGATGTTATACTCCTAGATGAAGAGCAAGAGACACTTTACACTATTGATTACATTGTACTTTATCATGAAAGTATCCAAGATGTAACCTGATAATTTATATTAAAGACTAGACCCAAGAACTCACTGTATTGCAACAAAACCTGTATTTAAACAATATTAATACAATAAAATGCTTTGACCAGTCATTTGGTACATTTATTGTCATATTCTAGGGATGTAACGATATCCAAATCTCTTGGTACAATATTATCATGATATGCATCTCACGGTATGATATTTATTGCGATATTTTGAAGAGGCTAAGGACACTTTTTTGCTTATAAAAAACCTTTACAAGATTTTTTTGTGAATTAGTACCGTCATAATTCCAAGTATTCAAATAAAAAACATATTTCTTCATGTCGTCTGCACTGAAATGAATCATGGGATATGTAGTTCCCTATGTTTATAAGTTGTTACTACTATAAAACGATGCATTTAAGCAAAGGAACTTGTGATTCGACATATTGTGACAGCCCACGATTTTATTATGAGACTTTTGATGATATGATATCACGATATTTCAGTTATTGTTTCATTCCTAGTATTAAATATTACTGACCTATAGAATGTGATGATGTCATCCAAAACCGAAGAAGAGCATCTCCATGAAGACTTGTGCAAAAGATACACTGACATTGACAATTACTTGACAATTACTGGACATTGCAGTCGGCCTTGTCCTCAAAATCTGCTAAATAAAGTTGGAATATAGTCATTAGTTGTTGTCTTTTTTGCCTATTCCCTACTGTTAAACTCTCTCCACTGCTACACTTACAGCTCTGTGTCATTTCCACACGAAGCCCTGATCACCTGAGCCCTGTGAGCCCTATACAGACACGGCCTTTACTCAGCCTCTGCTCACCACACGCTCCAGTGGAACGTGACATATTTAAAGCCTAACTCCTATAATTATCTTTGTGCGATTGTACCATAACGCCTGTGCGCTTTGTTCTCAAACACGTGACAAAACCACTACTGAAATCGCACCATCAAAACACGTCTATATAATGTCTTTTGATGGCTCGAGTACACTGTTGGAGCATGATTGGTTAATAGAAATTATAAGAAAGGAGTGGTTATAAGGGTTTCTGGCCATAATCGTTTGAACAAAGGTGGTTTCACATGATTTCAACATAAGAGGTGATTCTGTGTCCCTAATTAGCCATGTGCTTCGGACTATAGGGCTCAAACTAATCAACTTAAAATGGTCATGTAAACTCTGCTAATTGGTGTTTTGTCCAGTTATTTTCTGTAAGTGGTTATTTCCTTAAGTGTTTTGTAAAAATTGTAGTTAAATCAAATTAAACGTGAGGTTGAATAAAGATACAGTACACCTCTGGATATTAGGGATGCAACAATAACCGAAATATTGTGATATCGGATCGTCAAAAGTGTCTCAATAATATCGTGGGCTGTCACAATATATCAACTCTCAAGACTCTTTGCTTAAATTCATTGTTATGGTGCAGCATGAGCTAAAAGAAACAGAGGGAACTACATAGACCATGATCCTTTGCTCCATTTCAGTCCAAATCGCACGATGAAATAACTTATTAAGTACTTTTTAGTCTTAACTCTTTAGACCAAAGTCTTGTAAAGGTATTTTTTAAAAGAAAAAGTAGCGTATTCACAATCTTTTTAGCCTCTACAAAATATCACAATAAATGTCTTACCGTCAGATGCATATCGTGAAAATATTGTACCAAGGAATTTGAATATTGTTACAGCCCTACTGGTTATAGGAGCTGTAATATGGCACTATATAATACTAAACAACATTTTAGTATGTCAGTGTGTCAGCCAGCCAAGAAAAACTACAAAACTGAACAAAATTGATCCATGTATTCACTTCTTCCATATCTTCCTGTATTGTCCTTATATCTGTGAATGCATCCAAAAAAAAAAAACAACGTGCAATGAGTAAATATAAGAGCTACGGCCTTAGATAGGAACAGTTAGAGTCCTATAAAACATACACCATTATCCATTCATTAGTGCAGAAAGTAAAGTTAGGTGAGAAAAACATACCTTTACTTTATTTACTTTGTTGTGATATCGTGGGAAAGCTCATGGTATGGTGTTATGGTGTTAATATTTTCATGATATACATCTCACGGTATGATATATATTTTATATATTTTGTAGAGGCTAACAAAACTGTTAATATATGCTACTTTTCCTCTTAAAATGCCTTGACAAGACTTAATCCAAAAAACTAAGACTTAAAAGTGCTTAGATCTGTTATTTCTGTGTGTAGTTTACACTGAGCAAAGGATCATGGTCTATGTAGTTCCCTTTGTCTATTGTTGCACCATAACTCTTCATTTAAGCAAAGACAATTGTAATTTGATATATTGTGATGGTCCACGAAATTATTGTGAGAACTTTGACGATACAATTTCGTGATATTTTGTTTTTTGTTACATCTCTAACATTTACAATTCTAATAGTCATTCATCAAAGTGTAGTTATTCAGCACAAAACTTATAATTCAAAACTTCTTTGGCGAGCTACTTGGAAAGAGGTGGAGAGCTAACGGTGGCTCCTAAGCCACAGGTTGGAGACCCTGGATGTAAAATATGTACCTGTAGGAAGCACTGCTCTAGACTACATTCATTCAGACTAGTACTACTTGTCCAAATAGCATTATATCCCTTTACTTTGTTCACAGTTCTTGTTGGAAGTTACTATTGTAGCCACAGCTGCCCTGGAACAGACTGATAGAAGCAAGGCTGCCAATCTGCTCCATCAGCCCCTCCGACCACCACAAACACTCACACCACATTCATACTAGTTGATGTGGATGAAGTGTCCTGCACAACAACTATTCCTGCCACTCCATCACGCTATGACATCTGGTATTCCCAACGGTCTCCAGTCCAGGTACTAACCAGGCCCAGACCTGCTTAGCTTCTGAGGTCTGACGAGATCAGGCTTTGACAAGGAGGTTTGGCCACAATTAATTTGACTAAAGTCTATTACACATAGGAAAAAAAATCTAAAAACATCAAGCAATGAAAGGCAAAATATCACTAGGTATTGTGTGTAGCAAACTGGTACTACTACTGCATGTGGGAACAGTTTTTGACCGATAGTTCTGCAAATACCCCCAAAATACCCCACTTGGGTTTGTCTGCTTGACCTCAGGACCAGGACTCAAACCCTTTTAGCTGCACATTTCCCACACAGAGCCTCCATAGAGCTGCATCATCCGCTGTGTCCAGTCAGTCAGTGCTTAGTGTCAGCGCACACGTCTGGCCCTCTGCTTTTCACTGGCACTTTGTCGATACGAGGCCTGTTTCTCATCAGAGCCGACTTTAAGAGCCCGAGCAGAGCAAAGCTGAGGAGAGCTGTGGTGCTTCTGCTATGGCGGCGTTACCCAATCCCCCGGGCCAGGTGTAAGCCGGGCTCAGGGCTACACCAAAGAAAACAGCCGACAGGAAGAAGGACTGGTACTGGTACATTCTATTTTTTCTATGATATGGACTGATGTAAAAGCGATATGTAGAAACGGTAGTGTATTTTATGAGGTGACATTTGTGACGTTAATGTCTCTGTACATTGTCCCTTCCAATAAAAACTAAACACACTGACTACCGGGGCACTAGGGCTGAACGATCTGGAACACAAGACAGTTTAAATGCATCCAGAACAACTGACGAAAAGACTGAAATATGAACTGAATAACTAATACAAGAATCACATTTTAGCACATGTTTGTACAGATGTAAACTACAGCGTTAGCAGTGTTTATGCAGACTAAGACAGGATATTTTGTTGTTTGTGGAGGAAATTATGGTTAATGATTGCTAATTGTGTTGACTCAAATTGCAATTCATTTACAATTAATCTTGCAGCCCTGAAGGTACTGCCAGTTCTCAGTGGTTCAGAGATTTAATTGTATTTGATTAGTTTACGGTGAATATAACCCAGGGTTTACAGCGATATTGACAGAAATGGACATCTTTATTTGTTTTCATTATCCCAATAATAATATTCAGACAATATTTTGGCAATACATAAGAACTGTGCTCAATATTGTGCAAGAAACAGGACTGAACTAGAACTACACCAAGGCTAAAGCTGGACAGAATCAGGAATGAACTAAACCAAGGCTGAACTTTTCAAGGACGAAGATAGAGAAAAACTAGAGAAGTCTAAAGCAGATGTAAACCAGGACAAAACCAAGACTACATCAGAAGTAAACTGGGCTCAAACCAGGGCCAAACTAGGCCAGAATAAGGAATAAACCAGGACTAAACCAGTAGCCAGGCTGGTGCCACCTAGTGCCTCTGCTCAATTTCAGTTTTTCTTCAGCAACTAGGTCAGGAATCGGAATACACTAGACAGTTTGCAAGAACCCTGGAAATTCTTGCAAACCACGAAAAGCAAAGAGCTATGAAGTAAACAAAGTGGTCGAAATGGATGTAGACAAAGCCATACATTCAGTGTTGTCAACAATTCCCGAGATCGAGGATTTACAGCCGGAACAAAGAGAATGTTTGGTGAATTTGATCAAGGGGAAAGACATTATTGCCCTTCTTCCTACAGGATTTGGGATTTAGGCTCTTTGCTTAAGTTAAGAGTTATGGTGCAGAAATTGCTAAAAAAAAAAAAAAGAAGACAGAGGGAATTATGTAGCCCATGATCCTTTACTCCATTTCAGCACAGACTACATGAAGAAATAACAGTTCTAAGCACTTTTAAGTCTTAGTTCTTTGGATTAAGTCTTGCATTTTAAGAGGAAAAACTAGCCTATTTACAGTTTTAGCTGTTTAGCCTCCACAAAATATCACAATAAATATCGTACCGTGAGATGTATATAGTAAAACTATCGTACAGAGATTTGGATATTGTTACATCCCTAATAAAGAGCCTCCCCACCATATTGTGAGCTTTTCCGCGATATCATAATAAATATCGTACCGTGATTAATGGTAAAAGCAGTTAGCACCATTATCGGCGCCAAATAGCAGCGACTGGTTAAATAAAAAAGTACCCGCCTACCGTCGAGCGAACGAACCCTAATGCTGCGAGGTCAGACGATTTCCACAAAGAGAAACCGGCTGATGAATCAGGCTACTAAACCAGGACTGAAAAACACAATATCAAACCCAACACACACCAACACAAGCTTAAACTAGACTATAAAGAAGTAAACGAAGTTGAAATTGGAATTTTAATGGATGCTATTAGCAAATCGTAAAGGCTGCAATTTTTGAAGTACCACAAAAAACAACCATCTGTCTTATTCGCCATAAAATAAACTGCTAACCTTGTACTTCTGAAATGTGATGTGTGTATTAGTCAGTTCATATTTTAGTCTTTTTGTCAATTCTTCTGGGCGCTTTTAAGACTGAACTTTGACAGAAACTTATTATTAAAACATAAATCACAAATTAGATCATTTTCTTAAATCGTTCAGCTCACCACACACAATTTTTAAACTGAGCTAAAGACATGAAAACTGAGCTCAAGCAACAGGAACTAAACCAGATCTTTAACGGGTCTAAGTGAGAATACTCAGAAACCATAACCAGGCTATATCTCGGCTTCAGTCTCCCATCTCCTTTACTCCGAGTCTCAGGTTTATCAAGGTTTAGATTCTATTTCCGTCTGCGTGCAGTGTCAGCTCTGAGAGACACGTCGTTAACACTGAAACATGAACGCTTCGGAGGTGTGCAGGGGTCAAAGGTCACCCCACGTCGTCCTCACCAAATAAAACTCGACGACAGATAAAGACAGGAAGAAAGGACAGCATCGAGGAGAGAGCCATGGAGAGGGTGATATGAGTCATGATCTAATGATGATGATTTAATCCTGCTCTAGTCCTGGGTTAGTCCCATGTAATTATTACTTTCAAAATATTTTCGAGAGATAACTATATCTGCTATCTGCTTCTTCTGGAGGTTCACATGCCTCACTGTGATTGGTTGACTCTGCCTGTCACTCATTCAGATAACAACAGAGGCTTACCAATAAGAGGAGTGGGAGGGACAGTAGAGTTTAAAGTTGTTCTATACTTTAATGTGATGATACAGTATCGATATCGTGGGCTGCTGTATCGATATATCACCAAGAGTATTTTTGGTTTATTTTACTAAATTATTTTGTTACAGAGCTACATTTTTGGTGCTTGCTTAGAGGAAGGAAACTTTTTTATGCGACGCAGTTGACATTTTCACTGTTTTGATGATTCAAATGTTTGTGTTTCATATTAACTTTGCACAAAAAGTGGTTTAACAAAGACTTTTAGTATTTAGTACTGAATCGAAAGCTCACTGTATTGAGATATGTATCGTGGCGTATGTATCGAGGTATGTATCGTATCGGCAACTTCTTAATGATACCCAGCCCTACCATCCACACTAGTACATATTCGAGTTGATTTCGTCCACACTAATCCAATTGAAAACATCTTCAGAGACAGAACGATCTGATGCCGCCAGCTCCCACGAATTCATCTGAGTACTGATCTGATCCAGCGCCATGTGGATGCCTAAAAGCGTTGATACACTGATGTAGGTCTATGCACCGCGAAGTAAGTCACCGTCAAAACGCTAAGAGGCTAGAATATATGTCCATTCATATATACGGTCTATACGGATGACCTGCGGACATATAATCTCTGAAAAGTTTCACATGAACCATCTCCAACGTGATAGAAGCACAGAACAGACTCACCATCAGCAGAACACCCCTCTGTCCTTTAGTCCGACAGAAGCTGACCCGCATCAGCACACAATAGCGAGCTGTCTTTTGAGTCAGTTTATGCAAATTAGCCATGCGGTTTTAAGTTTCATTTCAGTGATATGCTGATTTGTTTCAGTGTAAGCATAGTCTGAATGGACTGAATTATAAAGGACCTGCATGATTCTATGGAAATGCAAAGTTGCATGGAAATGGAAAGTTCCAGGGAAAAGCAAAGTTGCATGATTCCAAGGAAATGTAAAGTTAAAACCATACTTCAGAACACTTTTGAAGGTCATACTTTGGAACATTATAGCTAAATGAACAATATTTCCATGAACAAGTTGGCCAAGTAATAGTCAGGTTTGTTGAAATGCAAGTAACAGTAAGGTCATGCTTTTCTTTTTGTTTATCTTTTGGCTAAACCCTTAAACAGTGGGGCATTGATTGTTCAGTTGTTGTTTTTGTTGTTTTTTTTGTAACAGGTAATTTTCAAATTTGTATTTAATACAATGTACCAATTTCAGACTAATAATCGTTCTTTTCAGAACACGCTTGCAGAGGTCTGAACTGCAGGTTTCACATAATACGAAATTATCTCAGTTAAATATTTGCAGTCTTTGTGATTTTCTAATTGCAGCCATTCAAATAGTGATTTCAGTTCGATCAGAGTGGAGTATTATGCTGTTTTCTGGTCTATGTTATAATGTTTCCTCATCACAAACAGACCTAGAGTTGTGTTTTGTTTCATTCACACATGTTTAACACACAAACCCTGCATATTTAGAAGCGTTCTTCTCCATACACCTTCACTAGAATCTTTGGGATAATTTCAGCCCTGTAGTTGCCTGTCTCTATTGAACAAAATCACCTCACAACAGAACAGAGCATTTTGAGCTTTGGAGATGTAGACAGACTAATAATAACTAATGTGTGAATGAAACAAAACACAACTCCAGGTTTGTTTTCTGACAAGGTAACAGCATTCTAACATGGCTTAAAGCTCTGCAATGCCAACACAAACAGTAAATAAAATATAGCTTTTATGTAAATCCACCTTCTCGCGTTTTTGGTCACGTTTTGCCTGCTCCACATCTCGCTTAAGTCTTTTCACGATGCCAGTCTCTGAGCTCTGACAAATGGGCCTTTATCACCTGCACGGGCACACTGCGAGGGGAGGGGCGGGAGGGGGGTCGAGCTCAGCCAATCAGAGCGGAGCACCAGCCGAAATCAAGCCGTACGCACCCGCCCCTTTAAGAGGATTTGGATTGAAACCAGTGGGACAACACTGTGGCAACACTCGGAGGTTAGGAGGCCAAGATGGCTGATGGGAGACAGAAGTTCGCATATAGGGCAGCTGCAAGAAATGTTTTAAAAATGTATGTAGGACGGATCTGTGGCATGAAAAATACATTACACACAAAATTGGTTCTTTATGCTTTCAAATTTAGCTCTACAAAATGTCAATATTTCAGTTTAAGTTCAGCATTAAAGTAGTCGCTTTTTTAAAATCCATGTGTTAATCTGAATTTCCCATTTGTTATGGAGGATTGATTTGACCAACCCTCTTTTTCATTGACTCTTCCATTACTACTAACCATGCAATCTAACTCTTAAACACAGTGTATGGATATTAGTGATAGACCGAAAAATTTTAGCGATATTTGCGCTTTTAAGCATATCAGATATCGGTCTTAAATCTCCTAGCCTGATTCATCAGCCAGTTTCACTTCGTAGAAACCATCTGACCTTGCGTTAGGATTCACTCACTCGACGGTAGGCAGGTACTTTTTTTATTTAACCAATCTTTGCTATTTGATCGTGACGTATGTAATGTGCTGCTAACAGGGCTAATTGGTATATTAAGCTTTTCCCAGATCCCATAGGAAGAAGGGCAATAACGTCCCTTGATAAAATTCACCAAACATTCTCTTTGTTCTGGCTTTAAATCCTCAATCTCGGGAATCGTTGCCAACACAGAATGGAGTCTTCACTTATTGGCTGTTGCCCGAACTCGCACTTCTGGGGTTCTTGCATACCGTCTAGTGTATTCCAATTCCTGACGTAGTCGCTGGAGAGAAATGAAATAGATTTTATTTGGGCTGACCAGCTGCATAAAAATTAGTATAAAGCTTTATTTGAACACTTTCTCATCCAGTTTGTAGTAAAACAGAGTGGTAGATGAGTTTGTAATCGATTAAAATGTCAAAATCAGCCCAAAAATAATGGCAGAGCTGATCGGCAATTGGTTTCTCTGGGGTCTAAAGAGTCGGTACAACAACATCTTCATTTATTTAAACATAAAAACTATAGACTGAATTTCCAAGATTGAAATGACATGATGCTGTTGATGAAATGTATTTTAGAGAAGAATAATGACGATAAATTTGGTAAACGTACATTTTAGAGGATTAGAGGGTTGATGGCAATGAATTTGAGTATTTTTAGAAGTTAATGATGAATCTGAAATCTTGTAGTGATGGAAATTAGAATGAATTAATTTCAATTTTTTTAAATGATTGATGACGAGTTGGATTGTGGTTATTTTAAGGAGACACTGTTACTGATGAAATGTTGTTAGAATTGATCTGATCTGATCTGTAAACAGTTTCTTTAATGTATTTTGTACCACCCAATAACTGCAGATGCAAAGTAACGCAGTTTTGTAGTTTTTTGTTCAGTGTCCTCGTTTTAAATAATAATGCTCATGAATGAAATTAAACATATATATATATATTTTTTTTTACCAAGATGAGAGGATCAGCTCAAAGCGTTTGAATCTCTAGATGAACAGTAAAACATAAGGCTGACGCTGATTGGCTGAGGAGGATTGTCAGCGAAAGAGAGAGTGTGTGAGGAGAGTGTTTGTGACAGATAAACAGACGGCCCACAGGAGCGTACAGGTGGTGACCTCTGATCCCATTATCCAGGCCTAATCCTGCAACATCACAGCCTTTCTATGGGCCAGATATGGACGGGCGTGTGTGTGTGTGTGTGTGTGTGCGCGTGTGTGTGTGTATTCTTCCTGTGGTCCTGACATTTACTGAAGCATCGCTCTGTCAAACTGCGATAATCACAGAGTCTCTTTCTTTTTACTCAAGAGTCTCCAGCCACAGTCTCTGTAAAATATAAACCGGACAAAAATATAAGATGACATAAGTAACGTTTTCCATTTCTGTAACACATAAAAACTATATTTAAATCGTACAAATGTATAAAGCGTTTACTGTTTGTTGTAGAAGCTAAGCAAGGCCAGGTCTGGTGAATACTCGGATAGGAGACCGCTGAGAATCCTAGGTGCTTAAGTGGGGCAGCGGTGGATCTTGTGAATAATGTTGTTGTGTCCTCAGGCAAGACACTTCACCCACACTGCCTAGTATGACTGTGGTAGTGTGAACAGCAGACTCACTTCCCTTCAGTCTACCCGAGGACAGTTGTGGCTGCAGTAATAGCCGAGTGGAAGGAATGATTAATGCTTTGTAAAGTGTCAGAGTGTCCAAAAAATCACTATATAGATCCAAAATCCTGTTTAAACTATGACTGCTGCTTCCTAAAGTGAACAACAAGCTCCTTCTTTGTTGTTTCCTTTCCTCTCTGTGTTTCCTTGTCTCCTTCTTTGTCATTTCTTTTCCTCTTATTCATTAACTTTTCCCTCTGTGCATCTTCATTTCCTTTCCTCTGTGTGCTTCCTTGTTTCTGTTCCTCTCTATGCTTCCTCATTTCCTTTCCTCTCTGTGCTTCATTTCCTTTTCCCTCTGCACTTCTTAATTTCCTTTCCTCTCTGTGCTCCCTTGTGTACTTTCCTTCCTGTGCTCCCTTGTTTCCATTCTTCTCTGTGCTTCCTTGTCTCCTTCTTTGTCATTTCCTTTCCTCTCTGTGCTCTTGTTTCCTTCCCTTTGTGAGCAGCCTTATTTCCTTTACTCTCTGTGCTCCCTTGTTTCTATTCCTCTCTGTGCTTCCTTACTTCCTTCCCTCTCTGTGTTTTCTTGTCTCCTTCTTTGTCATTTCCTTTCCTCTTTGTGCTTCCTCATTAACTTTCCTCTCTGTGCTTCTTCAATTCCTTTCCTCTCTGTGCCCTTGTTTCATTCCCTCTGTGTGCAGCCTTGTTTCCTTTCCTCTCTGTGCTTCCTTCCTTCTTTCTTATTTCCTTTCCTCTCTGTGCTCCCTTGTGTCTTTTCCTCTCTATACTCCCTTGTTTCCATTCCTCTCTGTGCTTCCTTGTCTCCTTCTTTGTCATTTCCTTTCCTCTCTATGCGTCTTCATTTCCTTTCCTCTCTGTGCTCTCGTTTCCTTCCCTCTGTGAGCAGCCTTGTTTCCTTTCCTCTCTGTGCTTCCTTCCTTCTTTCTTATTTCCTTTGCTCTCTGTGCTCTCTTGTGCACTTTCCTCTCTGTGCTTCCTCATTTTCTTCCCTCTCTATGCTCCCTTGCTTCCTCCTTTGCCGTTTCCTTTCCCCTGTGTGCTTCCCGGTGTCCTTTCTCCCTGTGCTCCCTTGTCTCCTTCCCTCTCTATGCTCCCTCGCTTCCTCGCCTGACAGCTCCATGATCCAGCCCAGTGTTTCCTCTCATGTACAGCACACAGCTCTGCAGCCTGACAAACTCCAGGTCCTGTACAAGGTGAGGCTGAAGTTACCATCCTCCGACATCACTTTTATTTATAGCCCTCTTGCCTTTCAGTCTGGAGCAATGTTTAAAGTTTAAATTAGATCCCGATGTCCCATAAATCCTACTTGGAAGCAATAAATTATACAACTACTCAAATTAGATGAAATATCAATAAGGAATGAAGTGAGAGCGAGGTGGAGGGGCTCAGGAGTATAAAGGGTCTGTTGATGACGCACAATCAGACACAGTAAAGTGGTGTATTGATCTGAAGATTAAAGCTACTCTGTTGTACTGCTGCCAGCCCTTTTAGTCAGATGGGCCATGAATAAACAGGCACATGTAGACTATAGGATTATTAATGTAACAACAAAAGCATAATCATCTTCATTTCATATGAGCTTTGACAGTTACAACGATGCAAACTGTTTAAAATGATCGACTTCTTTTAAGACATTACGAATCAGGTAGAGCATCTTTAAAGGTGCACTGTGCCTTGGAAATGTTATTGCCTTGTTTAGAATGTTCCACAAAATAGAATAAACCTGTATATCACGAGGTAGATAAGCAGGTTACAGCACTATGCTATATTACTGTTCAGATCTGTGGAGAGTCGCCCCTATTCACAGAATGAATTTTTGAATTTTTGAGCAATATAAACACATGTCATTAATAAAAGCTAGCTGGATATGTTTATCATACCATGAAACATTCCAAGGAAAGCAATAACATCTCCATGGAGACAAGAAGGAAGCAGACCCTCCACCAGAAAAGATGCACAATGCACCTTTAACTTGTAAAACTGATCAGTCAGATATGAAGGAGTGACTGACAGATGTGGGACCAAGTCGTTGTTTTGTAAGTCTCAAGTCTTTGACCTCAAGTCCAAGTCAAGTCCCAAGTCAAAGACAGGCAAGTCCAAGTCGAGTCTCGAGTAACTGGCCCATAAGTCCAAGTCAAGTCCACGTCGTCTGCTTTGAGCTTCAAGTCATTTCAAGTCATTTCAAGTCATTTCAAGTCTTTAAACCAAAGTACCAAATATAGCTGAGATTTTAATTTATATGAAGTTGAAGCCAAATAATACTTAAAACACCCTGGTATATTTATATATGAGTAGTTTTACAAGTTGTAGAAATCCTAGTTTTTTCCTTTTTTATTAAGATTTAAAAGTGCTTAATAACATCAAGTTAATAGTTCTGTGTTACTGTATTGTACTGCATTGTACTGTATACTGTAGTACATTTGAAGATACCATATCATAGTACTTCAGTTACATCCAAAGTAAAAAACAGAGGAGTGGGAGGACATGTTCCAGTTTGTTCCTGTAAAATGAAGCACCACATTTATCAACTGTAAAGAGAAAAGTATTTTCTAAAAACACATAGGAGAAGCATCAAGTCTTATCAAGTCACAAGTCACGTTCTGAGTCAGTGACCTTCAAGTTCAAGTCAAGTCCCAAGTTTTACTCCATTTTATCAAGTGAAGTCTCAAGTCCTAAAAATAGTGACTCAAGTCACAGCTTGCAAGACTAATATTAAAAAATATATATTATTTTGGATTGACACTGGCAAAAAGTGCAGCTCATGGCATTCAGACAAATCAAAAAGTCTGAGGATATTTTTGGACCAATTGTACATTAGACCAATAGTCAAATTTTTGCAGTACGCTCTTTGGATTAAAGTTTTCAAATAAACCTTTTTGTATATTCGGGTAAGTGGTTGGGCCAAACTAAATATTGGACCTGCTGGAGATTTTAGGCCCATAGCCGATACACTAAACAAGTGCTAGTATCTCTCATTTCTATTGTATTGCCAAAATCTTACATCTGGATATTAAAGGGCTCATATTACGCTTTATCTGATCTATGTTATAACGTTGTTTCCTCATTAAAAAAGTTCTTTTCTAAACTAGAAGCCATTCTGTTCCACCTTGTGATGTCATGTGGTAATACAGGTCCTCAGTAGAATCATTTGGATGAATTACCCATCGCTAAGGTAAAAGGTAGCTGTTAACTTCCACTACCAGAACTACTGCTTCATGAAATCACAAGGTGGAACAGAGCGTTCTGAGCTTTAGAGATGTAGACAGACTTGCAACAGGGGTTATTCAAACATGTGAATGAAACAAAACACAACTCCTGGTATGTTTTTGAGGAGGAGTCAAGGTGAAAACATGACTTAAATCTCAATTTAAAGTCAATTTTGTACAATTTGCAACCTTTAACACACAGATATTCATGTTTGTGAATATCTCCCATCTCTAACTAACAGTCTGCTATACAATCTTTATAAAAGCTCATACACTGACTGAGGTTAGAGACTTGGACAGGAGGCCAAGAAGGAGATTTATGAGGACACTGAGTTAGTTTTTGAGAAAATGTGGAGCGTTCGTGTCTGAAATGAATCATGCTTCACTTTGAAAAAGAGCAGACAAAAGGAAAGGCCACGTCACAACAATCAAGTCATCAATAAAAACTGAAGAGAACAGGGTCAAGATCAGGTCTGCTGTTACACAATTACAATTACAAAACAAGACCAGGAGGTTTTGAGAGGCGCTGAAGATGGATTCCTTTATATAATAAGGCACATCCAAAGTTTAAATGTGTCTATTCAGTATCAAGGTTTCCTCCAACTGCTTGCAATCAAATAAGATAAAAGACCAAACTTTGAAAATCTTTCGATGTTGCTTGTAGAGAGATTTTTCAACACAACACATTCCAGATGGCCCTATAAACAAGATTATCTTTGACAAAATCATTTATAACATCCAAAAATGCTTATACACTCTTTCACAATAAATACTGTCTGTAACTGTCTGAGCTCTGGGGGTTTGCGTTCATACTTGCCCAATCAGCACACTAAAATTGAGACGAAAGCAGTACTAAACTTCAGGACTTGAATTGGGGCCAAACTAGGGACATCAAAGTATCGAAAATCAAGCAGATACTCATTTGAGCAGGTATCAATACCAAAAAGTCACATTCACAGGACAAAACTGAACCTTTCCTGAAAAGCTTAGGAATGATCTTGAGCTATAAAAGAAAGTACTACCATTTAATGCTGAAAATCACTTTGTCTACAGAAAGATCATTGTGGTATCAGAGTTGGTATTGAGTTTATTCCTCAATATCAAAATGAAGTTTTTTTTTAGTACCGTGATAACAGCTCAAACTTGGGATGCAACAGGGATGTTCTGATACCAATGTTGATACCGTGGGTTTAAGTATCTGCCAAGACCCGATATCAACCATTACCAAGGCAGAGACTGAAAATATGTATTTTTAAGTTCAATATTACAAGGTGTTTTGGGCTAATATTGGTAAGAAACAATATCTTGGGGCCGATATCCGATCCATCCAAATTTTTACCAGTATTTTACCAGTATTGTATCGGTGCATCCTTAGCCCAAACCAGGACCAAAGAAGTATATGTGTGAGCGCCGTCTGAGGGTGTGTCGAGTAAAAGTGTCTCTTTTGCAGAGAAAGAAAGGTTTGAGCGAGGCGATAATGAAGAGCTCAGGATAGCAACAAACAACAGATGTCACAAGTGTGTTTGGCAAATAGGACCAAGGGTGTGACGCTGTAATAGACTTAGCTCACCAATTTCCTCATTGTATTTTAATCAAGTTTCCAAAACACACAACAGGAAATACTCAGGTAGGTCTTGACACTGTGTTGTGTAATACATTGTCATGACAGCAAAATGTAAACAGTAAACCTATGGATCTGTAATAAGAACTGGATAAAACATTCCCCTTCTGTCCCCGAGTTAGACAAGTGGCAGCCCCCCGTACTCCAGCTCCTGCGAGCTCCGGCCCAGAAAGAATTCTCCCATAGAACACAATGTAACAGAGGGTTAGTGTTAATGCACCTGACCATACAACACAATGTAACAGAGGGTCAGTGTTCGGCTACGTTTACACTGAAGCGAATCACCATATCATCATACAGTATCAGAAACAATTTGCATCCAGACACATTGTTTCTGTGTCCGCAGTCCTTCCCTATCCACACAGCTTTGCACATATTTGTTTACATTTTACAGAAACAAAACTTAAAACCGCATGGCTAATTTGCAAACACTGGCTCAAAAAACAGCTCGCTATTGTGCGCTGATGCGGTTCAGCTTCTGTCAGACTAAAGGACACGGCTCAGTTGAATATGTGTGTTCTTTCTGTGACAGGGGGTGTTCTGCTGATGGTGAGTCTGTTCTGTGCTTCTATCGCGTTGGAGATGGTTCATGTAAAACCTTTCAGAGATTATATGGCTGCAGGTCATACACATAGACCGTATATATGAATGGACATATATTCTAGCCTCTTAGTGTTTTGAGAGTGAATTACTTCGCGGCGCATAGACCTACATCAGTGTATCAGCGTTTTCAGGCGTCCACACAGTGCTGGATCAGATCCGTACTCGTGGGAGCTGGCGGCACCAGATTGTTCCATCTTTTGAATCGTTTTACATCAGATTAGTGTGGACGAACACTGCATCCACAACAAAAACGACTTGAATACGTACTAGTGTGGACGGGGCCTTAGTGTACCTGACCAAAGAGCACAAAGCATTCTTATGAAACCAAACTGGCCGTGTTCATCTGACAGAGCATCAACAGCTTTCACAAAGGTTGGATTTTGTTGGGATTCTTCTGTATTTTTACAATATGAACTTAGAAGAATAAAGAATTTTTAAATTGTCAAAGTGCCTAAACGTTAGCCGAAGCCTGCATTCTGATTGGTCAGAACTGCACGTTTCTGATGTCAGTCCAGTCCAGTTTTAGGCCAGAATTCATAACTTTTTTGATACTTTGTGCCAGTGAGCAAAAGTCATGAAAACAACAAAAGCCATCTTGAATTCATCTTCCAGATCTTATTATATTTCCATTTGTCAACCTTAAAACGACCGCTTCATGACATCACAAGGTGCACAGAGCATTTTGAGCTTTGAGATTTAGACAGCTTACTAATAAATGGTTATTCAAATATATGTGAATGAAATGAAACACAACTTCAGGTATGAGGTTTCTGATTAGGTAACAACATTATCACATGGCTTAAAGCTCGCATGAATCCATTTTGTGTAATATAGGATCTGTAAATATAAAAACTCAGCGCTATTTCAACCACATACTCTTATATTAAAAGTCTGCATGGGAAATAAATGAAAACATGTCCTTGAGTTCCTCTTTTATTACTTATAAAAGTGACTCAGAGAAACCTTAATGCACTTTATATCACCCTCGTCATTATAACCACCCCATACTCACAAAAACACGCACACAAACACACATAATATTAAAGAGCTGCACTAAAGAGGAGCCTTAATGTGCAATTACATGAGTCAGATGAGCCCACGCTAAAGGCTTTTACACAGGGACATCCCAGTGCAAATCTGAAACGTGCAAATCAACAAGAACAACCAACTGAGTCATTCTGAGAAGTCTGAGGTTGTCTCTCGAGGAAATACAGTTGAAAAATAAGGTTAAGACTTTGTTAACACGGAAAGGATGTACATGATGCCGCCTGTATTTGACTAGTGCTGTTAAAAGTAGTGAAAATCAGACACTAATCGATACTAAACCGGATATCAAAACTAAGATACTATAAAAGTCACATTCACAGGACAGAAATGAATGTTTCCTGATTAGTTTTAGAATGATCTTGAGCTATATTAGAACAAGTATACCTGGACAACTGAGAGATTGCACAGATATAAGTCCTTGTGGTAAAATAAAAGAAAGTACTATGATTTAGGCTACATTCAGACTGCAGCCTGAAGTGACCCGAATCCGATTTTTTGGCCCCTATGTGACCTGTATCTGATCTTTTAATGACAGTCTGAACGACACAGATCTGTTTTTTTCAAATGTGACCCAGGACACTTGGATATGTGGTCCTAAAACCGATACATATCTGATCTTTTGACATGCGTCTTCAGTCTGAACGGCCGAAGTGCATTCATCCAACCTACACTTTATCAACAAGCCACAAACGTCACTATTCTGCGCTGAAGTAGGCGAAAAAATGTAATGAATGTTAATGAACTCCGTGTCACTGAAGTGAAGCACATCACCACGTCTCCACATCACACTCTTGGCTACGTCACCACATCCACACGTTCCTTTCAAAACGTTGCTGCTGCCTGCCCACAAAACACCACGGCCAAAAACCTCGTCCTTCTCCTTCTCAATCTCCTCCTTAAAACAAGTAAGTTGTTCATGTTCTGGCTCCGGTACGAGAGGAACTTTAAAATCTCCAGGTGCTCAATGCTCGCTTCCATGTTTGGACAACTTCTGTAAACACAGAGCACGCTCGCTGCGGTTGACGTCATCGTGTCTCCAGTGCGCATGCGGGACACTATTGGGCTGTTTTATGTTCACACTGGAGTCACATACAAGTCACATTTAATTGGAAATGTGAACGACCTCGCAAAAACATCGGATTTCACAAAAAAATCCATATTGAGTGTTAAGCCCTGCAGTCTGAACGTAGACTTAGTTTTGATAAATAAAGCATATTTTTATTATCAGGGATCAGTATTGAGTATCAAGTCTATTTCTTCGTATCTAAATCGAGTTTGTAATTGTGGTAGAGGTGGAGAAAACTAAAGCAAATGAAAATCCACGGTACCAAGAACACCTACAGCTTGTTATCTGGCCTGTGTCATCCGAGGTTATAATGCTCCCTACTACAGAAGTATGAGCAGACTTAAATGGATAATACTACCACAATGTAAAAGCAAGGGAACACAGAGAAGAAAGTATCATGTCTCCAGGTCCCTTACACTTCTCTTGCCTCTATTTAAAACTTTCAGGCTACTTTAATGTGCACGCTATGACAGAAATCGTTTATAATTCCCGCAAATATAATTCAAAATATTGTGCATGTGTACGAAGTCGAGTCAAGATTCCAATTGCTTATTGAGTCTATATTTAAGATAGAGGCCAGGTCACTGCCGCTGAGACACAGTTACCTTGGATTACTCGGGTCATGTGACTTGGAGGCGACAGATAGAGCAGATTAGCTGGTGTCAGTGTGTCAAGTCTAAACCGATGGCACGAGACGAAGCTTCGCCTGCTCTGACTGCCCGCTTACAACACAAGTGTGCTCTGTCCGGGGTTACTAAATGATACTTGATACTTTTAACAGTCTATTTCAGAATTGGCATTATGATACAGTATGATATAAGTTAGTTTTCTTTTTTTTCCCACTTCTCTACTTTTTCTACTATGACAGGAAAACGCCTTTTACTCCAGGCAATATCTTGTAAAAGCAGTTATAAGCAACTGCCGGACAGACAATTTTATCCAATCAGAAACTTTGTTGGAGGAGAACCATGTGCAGACAAGTGTCCACGAGTAGCCGAGACAAATTCAATAAAGTCTTTTAATCATTTTTAAACAGCCTGAGTGTCTTTTTTGTTGTTGTCTGATTTTCTATACACATTTTTTTAGATTTTACCCTAGAGACAACTACTTAAATATTTTTTAGCTATAAAGAAACTCTCTCCAAACAGCAAGTCTCTATAATTTTGAAAGATAAATGTACCCATGCAGCGCTTCTCATTGTTAATCTTTTTTCTTTTTTTTTTTTTTTTTGGAATTCATTCTGAAACATGTTCCTTAGTCATTGTTCAAAATAAAGTAAAGTTATATTAGTTTGGAAAATTACACTATATTGTATGCAAATGTGATAATGGATATGATCGAGGGGACTGGAGTTCAATATAATAATAAGAAATACTGAGCGGGCAGTGGGCTACTTTATTTATTTGTTTATTTATTTATTTTGTCTTAAAACTTGAAAAACAGATCTAGTTCATTTTAAACAAGTGGTCCAAAGTTATTCCCCACATTTGTAACGCACTCCAAGCATCTTAATTATCTGTCGCGATAATTTTCTAAACACTTTTCAATACTTTCAGAGGTCGTCATAGTAACGCTGACAACAAGGAGCATCCTAACAGCTCATGAACATTACTTCCTGGTTCACAGAGGATAGAAACAGATCCTAAGAGCTTTACTAATACACTACTTCTGTGCGGTGCGCTTCGGATCTGGGTCAAATTATAGCGATAATTTGGCGAACAGCTCCTCCGTCTGTATGTCGTTCGTGCAGTGGATGTTTGACAGAGGAGCGATACTACTCCTCTGAGCCCGAGACAAACTCCACAACAAAGACAAAGAAAGAAAAATCTAAATGGATCCAAGTTTTGCAGATGCGATCCAGCTGTTTGAAGCTCTTATCGCCCAATAACAAACAGCCCACATAAACACACAAGTATGAGTAAACAAGGATCAGAGCAGCCAAAGAGCCACGGAGAATTCACTTGTGTATCCTGCATTATTAGAATGTTATTTTCAAACCTAATCACGGGGTTTTAGGATTTTAAGAATTAGACTTTTCTACTGGCGTAATGGTTAAAAGACTGTTTTGCTTTTCATATTGTATTGAGCAACTGTAAGCCATGTTACCTCCTCAGAAACATACCCAGAGTTGTGTTTGGTTTCATTCATTCTTTATTATAGTAATAGTTTTTTTTTTTTTTTATTATTATTATTTATTTATTTATTTATTTATTTCAGCTCATTATGCCTACCCTTTTTTCCTTTGTCAGAGCGTCATCTTGACACCAGTTCATCTTCAAAAATACAGCAAGAGGAAACGAACAAATCAGAAACAGTACAACAAAGTACTACAGCACGCACTAAGTATCATATTTCATGTATCTGTCCAGAATTAAACATTTAAACTTCATTATAAAGTGAAAGAGACTGGTGCACACGTTTAGGTTTTCTGTACAATTGTTCCAGAGCTCCACTCCTTTCATTTCTCTCCAGCGACTAGGTCAGGAATCGGAATACAAGAACCAAGGAAGTGCGAGTTCGGGCACCAGCCAATCAGCAAAGAGCCATACATTCTGTGTTGGCAACGGTTCCCGAGATCGAAGATTTAAAGCCGGAACAAAGAGAATGTTCGGTGAATTTTACTGAAAGACGTTATTGTCCTTCTTCCTACGGATTTGGGAGAAGCTTAATCTACCAGTCCGCCAAGTGAGCGGCGCATTACATACGTCATGACCAAATAGCAGTGATTGGTTAAATTTAAAAAAAGCACCCGCCTACCTTCGAGTGAATGAATCCTAATGCTGCGAGGTCAGATCAGGCTATTTCCAGGGCTGAAACTATATCCAAATGATTCTTTGATAACGATATACAAATGTATCTGTGATGAGGAAGTATTATAACATTGATCAGACAACAGTGTAATAATGGGCCCTTTAAGAGTAGTTTACCTGTTACTTATAAAGGCACCTTACTACAATTCTTCACAGACTTACATTCATTTTTTATATTGGTATTGATCTCTTTTCTTTAGTAGCATTGATTCAATTTTATGGGTTGTCTTGGGCCTCTTCCAAACACTATGAACCTCAAGTGGTTGATAAAGAAAAAACAAACTGTGATATACTGTACATTATTGCCTTCTAATGCACTTTACTGGCCCTCTGAAAATGTCACGCCGTAGTCATTATTATTCATTTACTCTTCACTTAGTGGTGGTAAGCTTTTAATGTATCCTCAGCTTTCATACTACGCAAGGCATCCGAGCAGGAATCAGCCCTCCGACCTTGGAGTTGGTGAACGAGAGCTGCATTGTTTCTCCAGTTGTCATTCATCTTCAGATATGTCAAACATTGTAACATAAATATGGGATTGCCACATTTGTTCATAACAGTGGCAATCATGACTATTGACTGACATGTCTTAGGATGATGGAGGAAAACCATAGAAGCAGAGAGAGAACAATAGAATTCATTTAGAAATATAGTGGCCAAAAGGTGAATGGAAAAATACTAATTGAAATTTAAAGGTGCATTGTGTAGGGCAGAGGTTTTCAAACTGGGTGAATGTGAGAGTAGGTAAAGACAGCCGAGTTCTGGTTTAGTCCTGGCTTAGTCCTGGTTGAGTCCTGGTTTAGTCCTGGTTTTAACCCTGGTTTAGTCCTGTTTTTAGTCCTGGTTTAATCCTGGTTTAGTCCTGGTGTAGTCCCTGTTTTAGCACTGGTTTAGTCCTGCTTTTAGTCCTGCTTTTAGTCCTGGTTTAGTCCTGGTTTAGTGCTGGTTTAGTCCTGGTTTAGTCCAGGTTTAGTCTTGGTTTTAGTCCTGGTTTATTCCTAGTTTTAGCTCTGATTTAGTCCTGCTTTTAGTCCTGGTTTAATCCTGGTTTAGTCCTGGTTTACTCCTAGTTTAGTCCTGGTTTAGTCCTGGTTTTAGTTCTGGTTTTAGTCCTGATTTTAATCCTAGTTTAGTCCTGGTTTAGTCCTGGTTTACTCCTAGTTTAGTCCTGGTTTAGTACTGGTTTAGTTCTGGTTTACTCCTAGTTTTAGTTCTGGTTTGCACGGACCTCACTGCGCACGGGAGGAGGCACAGTCCACGCAGCGTACGCCAGAAGACGTGGTCCAAACGGCGTACACAAGAAGACATGTTTAATGCAGCGTATCCAAGGCAAAAAAGGTGACGGTCCAAACTATGAGTAGGTTGTCAGAGTAGAGACATAATTTTACAGCTAATACACTCACGCACAATTACCGTTATCAATACCGCTGCAGATGTGGACAGATGTGGACCATTATTTTTTCTTCACATTTGTGTCGCGCCTCCCCAGTGGGCTCTTTGGCGCCCCCTAGGGAAGCGGACCTCACCTATTGAAAACCGCTGGTGTAGGGTTTCCGGTGGAAGGTTCGTCAAATTCTTTTTCTCCATGGAGATGTTATTGCTTTGTCTGGAATGTTTCACAGTACGGTATTCTAAACCATTGTATCTTCAGATAAAGCCAAACCAGACCAAGTTACAGGTCAGATCTGTGGAGAAGCAACCCGCTCACAGCCAGAATGCCTGTTTTTGCCACCTGTAATTGAATAAATGTAAGATAGAGTAGTGAATGTCATATTGAATGTCAAGGAGTTTGAGGGTGCTATTGTGCACAAAGCTTAAAGAATAAATGCAATACTGTGGAACATTACAGGCAGAAAAATGACATCTCCAATCACCAGAAAAGTTACAGAATGGACTTTTAAGGTAAAATATGAGCTGAACCTGTTTTAAATGATACTTATACTGATTCACAAGCCATCAAGCACCAACAGAATAAGTCTTTCACAAAGCTACACTCCTCTGCCACTTAGAAAAATCCTGCTACTAAACGTGTTGACCGAATCTCTCCCCTCTCCTCTCCTCTCCTCTCCTTCTTCCTCTCCTCCACCTCTCCTCCACCATTTCTCTCGGCGTGCTGTAATTGTGCAGGAATGTGTGGTCTGCGCCTGGCTTTCCTAAAACTTCTTGAAACAACAGAGGATCGAGTCCAAACTGGAACTCCACCCTGTTTCAACTCCATGCCGATGACGAGCACCACTCTGGGGGAAAATCACGTTCAACTCAATCAAATGAAAGACAAAACTGGAGCATTCAATGGGCCTTATGGGGACAGTGAAGACAGCCCATGGAAATAAAAACTTTGCTAAAAATGACCCAGAGGAGTTCAGATTGAAAAAAGTGGATCCAAATGAGTTTCACGGGGCACAAGAGTGGCTAGACGCTGCCGGTTGCCAGGAACAATGGATTTCACAAGCCAAGATTTAGATTTTTTAACTGAAATCACAGTGGTTTGAGCAAATGTAATGAAGATTTGTGTTATTGAATTAAGGAGCAACAAAGAGGCGATTCATAACTTGAAAGGGCACTTAGTAACTGTTCTCTGTAAAAAGGGAGAAATTTCCAAGCAAGCAAACATTTCTTATCAATATCACATTCTCACAAAAAGTTCCCAGAAACAAATAGTGTAATAGGCTGTGTGCACATCAGAATGAACAATGGTCACTTTTATTAAAATTGTAAACAACCTAAACACTAAACAACCTATTAAAATTAAAATGAATTAAAATAAAGACTACCTGGGTATTTGTGTATGTAGAATATTTCAGCGTTCAGTGGCGTTGTTTTAATATTTATTATGCCCCCACACTGGCATTGAGACACAAACATCTCTCTTCCTAAACAAAGACAGAGAGTTGAATTATTCATTTTATTTGTGTACTTTTTAACACGTTGTCAGTGACATCCACCTGCAGCTCCCTGTTCACTGCCTTATGTTAAAAAATTAGGGGTGTAACAGTACATGTATTCATGCCAAACCTTTTCGGTACACGACGTTCGGAGTCATTTCACGCAATTTGTGTGTATTTATATTCCACCACTACATTTGCAGCTACAGGGAAGGCTGAGCTCTTTAATATTCACGAGGGAACTTGTCCCTGCAGTGCTTTATAGTTAGGGCGGCCACCTTGACAACAATTGCCCCCCGCCTATACCACGCCTCTCCGAACCACATGAATTCTCTTCAAACTTCATATTTTTGCCCAGAAAATATGAAGATTGACGAGTAAAACTTTATCCTGGAACTGTTCGTGCTGCGCTTAACTTTTTGAAAAGTTTTGTTTACAGTTTACAAGGAATTTATTTTTCATAATAGTTCAAACATTTGTTGC
The DNA here is from genome assembly GCF_026225935.1 of Boleophthalmus pectinirostris. Lineage (NCBI taxonomy): Eukaryota > Metazoa > Chordata > Actinopteri > Gobiiformes > Gobiidae > Boleophthalmus > Boleophthalmus pectinirostris. Next base: position 10,036,640 of record NW_026571175.1, read on the forward strand.
TTATTTGAGAATATTTTATTTAACTTATTAGTATTACCAAGCAGCACTTTGCATTTATTTTATTTTCCCATTTGTATAATGTTAAAACAAATAAACAACAAGCAAATGGTTTTCCATTTTGTTCCCATACTGTTCAGAAAATGAACAGAACCGTGACCTGAAAACCGACGTACGTGCTGAGCCATGACTTTTGTGTACCGTTATTAAATATGTATTCATTTTAATGTGAATCAACAAAAACACCATAAGAGATGAAATTGTACTGTAAGTAGTGATCCTAACAGTGAGGTTGCAGGGCGCTCTTGTGCACAGAGCTTCAAGAATAAAAGCAAGATAGAGAATGCAATACTGTGGAACATTAAAGGCAAGCCAATAACATCTCCATAGAGACAAGAAGGTGGCACATACCCTACACTAGCAAAGTTATGTAGAATTTCCTATATTTTAGAGCATGTTTTTGAAGTCTACATTGACTTTTAGCAGGTTCTTCATAACAGAAAGGATATTTTGTGTTTGTAGTGCTCATTATATTACCTAAATAATTGTAGCCATTTAGATTTGTGATTTTTATTGGCTAACACATTATAAAGCATGAACAAAGACGGAATTCATAAAGAACAAAATGCTTTATGAGAATGTTCCAGGCTTCCATCTTAATTAAAACCATTAAAACCTTAACCCAAACACTTAACCCTAACACCTTCACCGTCCTATATTCACAAAATGGATTCTTGTGAGCTTTAAGCTGTGTTATACGTTTGAGTAACACTTTATTATTAGTCTGTTTACTTCGCTAAAGCCCAAAACGCTCTGCTCCACCTTGTGATGTCATGGAGTGGTAGCTTTCAAGTTTTCAGCAGCTACTTTTTTACATTTTGGTTCAATAGATATTGGCAATTCCAGGTGTGAAATTATCCGAATGATTTTAGTGAAAGTGTAGGGAGCGCTTCATGTATTACCACATGACATCACAAGGTGGAACAGAGTGTTTGAGAGAAGAACTCAGCCTAAATATGCAGGATTTGTGTGTTAAACATGTGAATGAAACAAAACACAACTCCAGGTATGTTTGTGATGAGGAAACATTATAACACAGATCATAAAAGAGCGTTATACGAGCCCTTTAAGAAACTATTTGTTCATTATAAATTAAAGACTAATTAAAGTGTAGCTATGACAAAGTGTTGCCTGTAATTATAACCATTCATATTTGGATTTGATTACAATTCGTTTTACAGTCCTAACCCAATATAAGATGCCATGAAGAAGCATCTCGCGGTCGCTATAGTCGCATATAACACGCGACCACAGCTCCAAACAGCCTCTCCTCTGAACAATCATCTTCAAAGCTCCTCTAATGTAGTTTGCAGAGACAGGGGCAGACGAGGAAGGCTTTGTTCAAATGCACAGATGTGGGGAGGTCACGATAGTTCAATAGGTATTAACTGTGCAGTGTATGTACAGCTTGTGTCAGTGCAATGGCAGAGCGCACTTTTAAGGGCTTATGGTGCTGTCAGTATCAAACGCAGTGTAATGGCATCCAGCTTTGATTTACAGAGGACTGAGAGGGTTTTATAGCACAGAGATGAGAGAATGTCAAAATGCGGTTTAAATATGGACTTATATGTACAGTTTAAGTATGTAAATATATAATCGATACTGAAACTAGTATCGGCACTAGATACTTTTATCCCAGAAGTATAAGATCGCACAGACTACTGTAGTACACGCCCATGGACCACTATGGAACATGCTTGGATGACTCAGGGATTACAAAGATATGAGAAGAAAGTCCTGTTATTAAATGTTGAAAATCACATTCTATTATCAAAATGAAGAGTGTTTTTTATTATTGTGGTATCAGAATTGAGTATTGAATCTATTCCTTAGTATCAAAAAAGTTTGAAACTGTCGCGGGTTCTTTTTGACGAGAAGAAGTAATATGGTGTAGTCAAAATAGTGTTCATGAATTTATTTACAGAAGTGTGCAAAACAGTGAAAAATGTTAAAATATATATTATTTGAATAGCCCCTGAGCTGGTGTCTGCAGTGCACACTGCCTCTGTGCTGATGGGAGTCCCTTTTAAAGTACGAGGCTCCTCCCCCAAATCAATTAACAACAAAAACTGCTTTTTCTCTACAAATAGAAATAAATAACTTCCACTTTTAATACCAAAAAAAATCACAGACATTATCAGAAACACAAATATCCTGTCAATATATAACAAAAAACATTAAACCAGATAGGAAAAAAAAAAATATCCAAGTACAAAAACGGAAAGTCACGTGATGTTCTTCGTGTCGTCACACATGCACACTATGACATGGAAGACAGTGACGCTCGGGTTGGCCGACGGACACACACACACTGAAGGGCGGCGGACATGGAGGAAAGCTAAGAAGCTATGGAGAAAGAAATGTTTGCGCAGTAATCAAGTGTGCAACCCTGACTGTTGTGATAGAGATGTGTAGAAACCTCAGGGATAGTGGTAAACGACCAGGTAAATAAAACATCGGAGAGAGCATGTGTGGCTGGGTGGCCGTGTGTGTGACAGAAACAATAGCATTCAAATGACCCTGCACTATCAGTCTATTACCAAAGTTGCAATTTTTGAAGTAGTCCTACCATAATTTCCTCTATAAACAACAAACAAACAAAAGATCCAGTGTTATTGTGCATTAAAACTGTGAACTCTTATGATAATGTTTCAGTTTGTATTTCAGTCTTTTGGACATATATAAAATTGGCATGCACCAGTCCAGCTTTTTCAGTTCTGATGCTTTTAATATTATACCCAATACTAGTGCAGGGACTGAAAACAGCATTTATTTTCTAAAAACTAAAATAAAATAAGACAAAACTGATCCAGATGTGTTATGTAGCTCTTATTTATCAAACAACTAACTATAGAACAGCTTTGTGTCAGTAAAAGTTGAAACATTTACCAACCAGTAAACAGTCTTATCACATCAGTGTTTATGTCCAATCAGGATATTTAGAAGCCGAGATCCGATCCAACAAATGTTTCAGTATCGTCACCAGTATCCGATACGAATAGCAGTGAGTCCCAAGTATAAAAGAATCCTATAATTGAAACATAAATGATCACAATCGTAATGCTTCTGAGAAAGATTGCTGTTAGATATTTTTAGCAGCTTTATTTCGTTCCTCTTCTGTATAGTCCAATACTGCAGTGGCCTCTTCATGCTATGGACTTAAAGGATTTCCCACTGTGTCAGAGACCACACCACTCACGGCCAATCACTTGATTAAACAAATTATCGTCATCACAGTAATCAGAGGCTGCACCCCGCTGCTCTGCTCCTATTACACCATGAAACCACTTCATCCACGGCCTGGAAATGTCATGGATTATCAGAGGGGAGAGAGGGCGCCCTTGGTGGGTGTCGGAATAAAAGACTCATTTTTAGGAGGAACTATGAAAGAAGCGGGCAGATTACAGCAAAAAGCGTAAAAAGGGATAAAGGGGTAATTTGAAGGCTTGTTAATGAAGAGGGCTGGGCTCGATTTATTCCAAGAAATGTAAGTCAGTGCTTGAAAGTTATGTGATTGGTGGAGTGTAGTGCAGAAAATTTGCCACTCTAATAAAGCTTTAAAGACCCTGTACCCATTTTTTCATGTATCTGAGCAAAATACATCTTTTCCTAGTCCAGATATATTGTATAAGCAGCTCCCAAGGTCAACATAAGTTTGTTTCTAAGGCTTATAAACTCATTGCGACGAATAATTACGACGCACAGAATGGATTTGTTAAGCGAGCAATAACTTTAGATCACCGCAATCTGTTTAAAATGAACTTGTCCTTGTTTTTTTTTACATTTTTAAGACATTTTAAATACAAGAAATGTCAGGTAAACAATAAATGCTTTAGCTGTTACTCTAAATAGAATACAAGCGCAAAGGTCGGAAGCCAAAGAGCTTTTTAGGGAGTGTCATTCATGGAAAAACAAAGGCAAATCAGAATGCAAAACACGCACAGGAGGCTGGAAATGATGTCCTTGTTTTTGTATGTACTTGTTTTAAAAAGAGATGCTGATGTAACATACTTGTCTTGTTCAAATAATGAATTAACCTCAATAACAAGTTTGTAAGATCATAAATTAAAACATTTACAAAGCAGTGTCACACTTTGTCATCCATTATTAATCATTTCCTGGGACTATTCAAATATGAGACAACACTAATGAACTGTTAGTAACACAAGAATCAAACACATTTCAAAATATGTTATGTTAGTGTTAGTGTGTTTTTTTTGTTGTTTTTTTACATTTCAAACTATAATCGCATTATGTTTGCTATTAAAGGGCCTATATTATGATTTTATTTTCTGATCTACACTACCAGTCAAACTTTTTCCAGTTTTACTTTTACTGTTTACTGTTGACCAAAACTTTTGATTCATGAAAGTGTCCACCTTTGGCAGATATAACAGCTGAACACACTCGTAGCTCGTTCTTTTTACAATAGAAATCAAATATTCTTCAGAAAGTTCTTCCCAAGTCTGTTGCAGAAGTTCTCATAAATGTGTGGCACTTGTAGGTTGCTTGGTTTTCACTCTTCTTCTTCTGTCCAGTTCATCCCAAACCAGCTCGATGGGGTTTAAGTCTGGACACTCCATGATTTCAAGCTTAACAACGTGTTCTTTTTTCCTGAGGTAGTTTCGGCAGAGATTGGACTTGTCTTTTGTTATCTTTCATCTTTTTTTAAACCTTTGTCTGTTCAGTTTTTACCTTTGTACCATTTCAAGCTCTTCATTGGACTTGCATGACTTCAATTGCAATAAATAACTGGAAAAATTAGGGTGTTCTAAAACTTCTGACCGGTAGTGTATGTCATTATGTTGTTTCCTCGTCTTCTGGAGTTGTGTTTTGTTTCACTCACACGTTAAACACTACTGGTGTGCAAAAATATTAAAATATCGATATATTGTATCATTTAATGTGATGATACAGTATCGATATCGTGGGGCTGCTGTATCGATATATCACCAAGAGTATTTTTAGGTATATTTTACTAAATATTTTGTTACAGTACTACAATTTTGTTGCTTGTTTAAAGGAAGGAAACTCATTTATGCGACACATTTGACATTTTCAGTGTTTTGATGATTAAAATGGGCAATTTTTATATTAACTTTGCACAGGAAACAGTATAACAAAGACTTTTAGTATCACAGCCATGATTTTAGCATTATTTTTATTGAACCGTATCGAAACGATTTTAAAGTATATCGTATCGTATCGAAAGTTCACTGTATCAAGCTATGTATCGTATCAGCAACTTCTTAATGACACTCAGCTCTGTTCAACACACAAATCTTGTATATTTAGGTTAAGTTCTTCTCAGTTCCACCTTGTCATGTCATCTGGTAATACAAGAAGCGCTCCACTGTGTTTTTAAACTCCATACACCTTCACTAGAATCATGTGGATTATTTCAGTCCGTAAAAAAACGCAGCTGCTAACTTGAAAACTGCAGCCTGATGACATCACAAGGTGGAACGGAGCATTTAGAGTAGATAAACTAATAATGCAGAATTACTCAAACATGTGTGAATGAAACAAAACACAACTCCAGGTGTGTTTTTGATGAAGTAACAACATTATAACATGACTTTTGCGTAATATAGGACATTTAATCTTGCAGCCTTTTTTTCCCTCATAATAAAGAAATAAAAAAACATGTCCTAGTTAGCCTTATCTGCATATAAAATCAGATCAATAAATTATAACCTATTGCTTGCATGTGATGGGAGCATGTGATGGGAGCGTGTTTCCTGTGTGTTGCCCGGTGCTTTCTGCGGCGCTGGGCTAATCTGAATGTTGTGTGCTTTTGGGAGCGCGCACAGCTGTTGCCGAGTGCATTAGAAAAGATTAACTCGGCACATTAGAGTCTGTGATCACGTTTACCTCCACAGCACTGACACTGAGCCCCTTGCTAAACGCTAAACCAGGCTCCCATGGCTAACAGCATGCTCCGGCTAGGTGCTTACACGCTGTTATCGTAAATTCATTTGGATAAGCCCGCGTAGAGATGATATTAAAGCTACTAGCCCTGAGTGCGTTTGACTAGTAGATGGTAGATGTGAAACCTGGTCCACCCTCTAGCTTTACTATCAGATGGTAGCTTTAAAGGTGCACTTTGTAACGTTTTGTTTGGGAAGTTGTGACACTAAACATCTCTACCTTACATTTATTCAATTACAGGTGGTTTTACAGTAAGGGTGTGCAAAAATATCAATATATCCATATATCGTATTGTTTAATGTAATGATACAGTATCAATATAGGGGGCTGCTGTATGGATATATGTTTTTTTTTTATTATTTATTTTGGTACAGCGGTACAGTTTTGTTGCTTGTTCAGAGGAAGGAAACTCATTTATGCAACACACTTGACATATTCACTGTTTTGATGATTAAAATTGGTCAAATTTGTCACCTGGACTAAAGTTTATTTTGGTTGAATATGTTTCACAGCTGCTTCTTCAGTTTTCAGGTAAAATGATCTTCAGTTCTTCAGTTAAAATGGGTGTTTTTCATATGAACTTTGCACAAGAAGTGGTTTAATAAAGACTTTTAGCCATGATTTTTATTGAACCGTATCAAATTGATTTGGAATATACTAGATCAAATCGAAAGTGCACTGTATCGAGATATGTATCGTATCACGGCCTACGTATCGAGGTATGTATCGTATCGGCAACTTCTTAATCATACCCAGCCCTATTTTATAGCTCAAAAATACAGAGAAAAATAAGTATTCTGATTGTGAGTGAGTTTGCCTCTACACAGATCTAGTTTGGTCTCCATGAAGAAAGAAAGATTTAATGCCATACTGTGAAAAAGCATTTGAAGGACCCTCCACCAGAAAAGTTATACAATGCACCTTTAATGAGTCCATATTATGCAATCACATTTAATTTATAATGCTGTTTCCTCGTCAAAAGCATAGTTGGACTTTTGTTTCATTCATACATGTTAAACACACAAATCCTGCATAATTAGGCTGAGTTCTTCTCTCAAACTGAAAACACTGGGTTCCATCTTGTGAAGTGGTGATACAGGAAGTGCTCCACTGTGTTTTTAAACTCCATACACCTTCACTAAAATCATGTCAATAAATTCTTTCAGTGGACTTCTTTTTTTATTAAGTCATAGTGGATGATACAAGATCTGGTGCCACAAGATCTCATGAGATCTTTAAGTGTTTACATTTGGATTGGACAAAAAAGGGTTAGGTCATGGTGAGTTGCTTCTCTTTAACAGTTCCAAAAAGCAGTACGAGAATGGAAACAAAAATATAAAATCAAATAAATACAAGATTGTGAGGTCAAATTTGGAAACTGAATTGTGTAAAAATCTTGTCTTGTCTTGTTCTCGTAGGTCCAGTCTCGTATCTAGTCTTGTGTTGTGGAAATTATGTCTCGTTCCAGCCCTGGTAGCTTATTTTAGAAGAATATTGTAATTTAAAATGTGCACAATATGTCTTCTTTACGATCTCAAGAGGTTCCTAGACGTTGCAAAGCAGCTATCCACTGTTAACCAGGCTGGTGCCTCCACTCAATTTAATTTCTCTCCAGCGATTAGGTCAGGAATCAGAATACACAAGACAAGTTTGCAAGAACCCCGGAAGTGCGAGTCCGGGCACCAGCCAATCAGCGAAGAGCCATACATTTTGTGTTGGTAACTATGCCCGAGATCGAGGATTTAAAGCAGGAAGAAAGAGAATGTTTGGTGAATTTCATCAAGGGAAAAGACGTTATTGCCCTTCTTCCTACGGGATTTGGGAAAAGCTTAATATACCAGTTAGCCCCGTTACTTCACAACCAAATAGCAGCAATTGATTAAATGAAAAAAAAAGTACACGCCTACCGTCGAGCGAATGAATCCTAATGCTGCGAGGTCAGACGGTTTCCACAAAGTGAAACCGGTTGATGAATCAGACTAACCCACTGTGGCTCTGGTTTGATGAATGGCTCAAATACAATGGACAAAACTTCCTACGGGGATAACACAAGGAAATCTACACAAAATACAAAAACAGTGTGAACTTAATGGAAAAACCTGTGTAGCCTTGAGATAATATATTCCTTTAGTCGCTTATTAAAACCGCTCGCGCACTTGCAATCCAACGCTAACTACGTAATGAGATAGACTTATCATGATTACTTTCCATATAAACACATAAACGCCATTTTACTTCCTAGCAGCTGGTTGGATATGCGGGTCACACCTGGTCCAGTCACACTACAGTATACACTCAGTACACAGTTGGCTCAGTAGCAGATAAATCCCATTTGAAAAGCAAAGCAGGGCACTTCCTCCTGTATATTCCCAGTATTAGTTCAGGGCCACAGAGTGAGTCACTGTCTGGAGATCTCTAGTGATGTGGTCATACGTTTAAACATCTGGACACAAGTGGACGAGGTCAGAAATCAGCTAAATCAGCAACAGGGCATGAGGAAATCCAAACTTAACCCAGGAGTAAGGCTGAGCGATAGGAAAAAAAGATCTAGTTGTGATTTTTTTGATGGGACACGCAATAATTTATGTTTTAATAATAGAATTCTGTTCAAAGTTCACAATTTAAGTGCATCCGGGTTAATTGCGTCCACTCAAATTGCGTTTTTGATCACATTTTTTTTCCCTAAACCTTAACATTTACCATTTATTTTTCTAGATTTCTACTCTACTTGAATTTTATTAGCATTCTAAATTTTGGCCGTTGTGCTTTGAAAATCTATCCCACCAACTCCTTTTTTTTTTTTTCGTTACCGATTACCGAGCTCTTGTCTGTTCTGTTGTCTGTTATTTGTCACTTGATGGTTTTGTTTATTGTAAAGTTTAAAGCAACATTTATACTTCACGTGACATTGAAATGAACCAGGAAAAACAGCTGAGGAAAGTACAGTAGTTCCTGGATTAAAATGTATTTCCCCTGATGATTATCTTACCGTTATGAACTGGTATGTCCTGTTATTGTTTTAGTACCTAATATCCAAGTACATGAGAATGTTACAGACACATTCTGAAATAGTCCTATACCATATTGTTTGTTATGGTATCTATCTTTATTTCAGGTTCGAGTCTAAAGAGGTGCAAAAGAGTGCATTGCAACCTCATTCAAAAATGTTTGTACCTTCATTTGAGGCATATAAAATAATGTTTTGCAGTTTTGAAATTCAGATGCACGCTTGGTGACTTCAGTCTGCCCCCAGACCTGCTTTATTGAGACAGGTAAAAGTTACATCTGTGGTGAGGCAATAGCATTAAAAACAAATGTAATTGAATAAACCCATGTTAGATAAGTTAAACGCTCAACCGTGGAACATTCTAAGGAAAGAAATAATGTCCATGGAGACCAGCAGGGTTGCCCCTTTAAACCAGTTCACGTTTTTAGGGATATCTGCCCTGATGCTGAAAATGGTTCTGGATCGGATATCGGCTTCCAAATATCGGTTCAGCCGATGTACTGGTTGGACATATGAACTGATGTAATAAGTAGGGATGTAACAATAACCGAAATATCGTGATATCGTATCGTCAAAGGTCTCTCAATAATATCGTGGGCTGCCACAATATATTGAATCACAAGTTAATTTGCTTAAATGCATTGTTTTATAGTAGCAACAACTTTTTTTACTTATTTACTAATTCTTGGGATTATGACAGTGCTGATTTGCATTGACTCTTGTTAAAGTATTTTAAAAGCAATATGTATCCTATCTACAACAGTTTCTCCAAAATATTGCAATAAATATCGTACTGTGGGATGCATATCGTGATAATATCATACCGTGAGTTTTGGATATCATTACATTAGTAATAAGACTATCTACTGATCATGGACGGCCCATAAAACCTCACAGTGTTTCAATTTCTATTCACACAAAGTTGTTCTGTAGTTACGTGAGAGATGAATAACAGCTCCATAACACATTTCAGTTTGGACTTTTTGTTTTAGTTGCTGCACTGATATATTTGTTTATATTGGGTACTGGCAGATACTTAAATCTATAGTATCCAAATCGGTATCGGAACTGAAAAAGCTGGATCTGTGCATCCTTTTTTTTTTTTTTTACCTCAGTTTGCCCCTATAAGGCAGTTCAGATGAGATCACAATGGCCATTCACTATATACTGCAGAGAGAACCATATTTCAACCACGTTTCACTTGACTTACCAAAGACATTGGTACATTGTCGATACACGACTTCAATTTCTATGTAAACGTTTCATGTTTCATTAAAACCCCTGCTTAAACATTTCATTTTTTTTCCAAAGCCGTATTGAGTATCAGTGAGCTTTCTAATGTGGTCACTTGAACATATATCACCCAACAGTTAAAACGACATACTAAAATAAAACTTCTTATAAATCAATCTTGTTTGACAATGTTTCTCTGTGCAGGCCAGTCAATACGTTCCGCATCTGTTAACCATTCGCTCACTTGCGGCTGCTATCTGAACGCATGACGTCACCTCATTTTTTCCCAGCTAACTCCTCCATGGATTTCAATGGAAAGGGAAGAAAAAAGAAAAAAAAAATCTACGGTACATTTAGGACATCTGCGCTGCGTACAGTATTTACGAGTGCATTTTATCGTTTCCAAAAGGCGCCAATTGATATCTGCAGTGGCCTTCTTTCCAAAATCGGAAAAATGTACTCCCTGAAGTCTGCAGTTGTCATTATTATTCCCAAGTTATCTCAAATCAAAATAACACAAAGCCCAGACTGGGGTTAGAAAGTGTAAATCAGGCTCGCTATGTTGGGCGTAACACCGACCACAAATTACAGTCCACAGGCTCTTAATTTGAGTTGTTTTTTATGAGAAAACGCACAGATTTCACAGCCCATAGGGGGAGGCCAAAGCACAGAGCAGTCATTACCGCTGTAGCTCATAGCACACAGCTGAGTCTGTACAGTAAAAGCATGAGAAACTGGAGATACATTAAGTCCGAAAGGATCTAAAAGCACCAGTTGGGTAGTCGTAAATATGCTTAGTGATTCTTTTATTTTGCATCAAGTTAAAGGACCGGATTTTACGGTCTTAAACTGCCCCCATTGTGCTATTTTCTGTTGTTGTATCCGTATCAAAACATACTCGGAGTTGGGTTTTGTTTCATTCACACATGCTTAACCCAGACACTTTCCATATTTAGGAGGTCTTCTCTCAACTAGAAAACACTCTGTTCCATCTTGTGGTGTTATGTGGTAATATAAGTGCTCCAATGTGTTTTTAAACTCCATGCACGTTCATTAGAATCATGTGTACGATTTCAGCCCTGGAACTGTCAATCTCTTCTGAAGTAAAAGTAAAAGGTGGGTGTTACCTTGAAAACTACCACTACATGACATCACAAGATGAAACAGAGCATTTTGTGCTCTGAAGATGTACTCAGACTAAACATAATTATGTTTTGGTGAGGTAACTGCATTCGAACATGCGTTAAAGCTCACAAGAATCATCCATTTTGTGTAATATAAGATCTTTAAAATCTGAAAAGCAGAACTAGTTCATGTCAAAAGGTTTGCACTGGTCCAAAGTTATTCCTCATTTATCTTATGCATTCCAAACATCCTAATTATTCACTGCGATGAGTTTATAAGCATTAATATTAACAATAATTACTAGGGATGTAACGATATCCAAGTCTCACCATACGATATCGTCACGTCAATATTTATTGCGATATCATGGGAAAGCTCACGATATGGTGTGGGGGCTCTAACAGGCTGTAACAATATCCACATCTCTTACGATATTTACTCAATATTTTCACGATATACATCTCACGGTACGATATTTATTGCGATATTTTGCAAGGGCTAAAAAAACTGTTAATATGCTGCTTTTTCCTCTTAAAATGCCTTGACAAGATTTAATCCAAAGAACTAAGACTTAAAAGTGCTTAGAACTGTTATTTTTTCTTGTAGTCTGCACTGAAATGGAGCAAAGGATCATGGTCTATGTAGTTCTCTGTCATTTTTTAGCAATTGCTGCACCATAACTCTTCATTTAAGCAAAGAGACTTGTAATTCGTTATATTGTGATGATCCACGATATTATTATGAGAACTCTGACGATACGATATCACGATATTTCCATACTAATCGTGCACTTCCTGCTCCTCAGACAAGAAAGCTCATTATAATTAGATGACTTCAAGAACTGCTTATTCTATGTAGAAATTTTGCTCAAATACATGGAAAAAAATCTAAACTGGAACTGAAAGTAAAGTGCTATGGCCAATATTTTTATTTTATTTTTATGAGATTTGATTTTGTAGATTTTTTTTTTTTCTATAAATATCTAAATACTGTCAAAATGCACGAAGAGTCAATTAACGCTATTTGACCTATAATACAAATATATGAATGACTCTGCTGCACCATGTGTTTACAAAGTCAGCTATTTCTGGAATTCAGGAATTTTTCACACTTGCTGCTGTAACAAATACTAGTTACATTATGAGACAGAGCCAGCGTGGGCACTACATACTTTGGATTTTTCGGAAATGTAACTCCAGAGCAAACAAAAACACAGCACTTCCTTGTCAAGTTGATTCCCGGCTCATTATGTAAAATAAAAATAAACAGTGCCTGGTGTGGGCACATTCCTGGGATCCGGCTGACTGTAATGACACCGGCGTTTACTGCGGGGTTAGTGCGCGATTCCTGTGACCTTTGACCTCCTTCCAGATCTCACTCACTTCACACTTCACACTGGACAGATTTAGGCTCAGACCACCAAATGGACACCAGCCTGGGCTACTTCCTGTACTGTGGGCGGTAGAGATGCACCAAAAAATCATGAAACTATAGTTATTCCAATATCAGTCAACCAAATATGTACTGCAATTAACAAAAAATGAATTGTCCTTAACCCTGGTTTAGTCTTTATGTTATTGGGTTCTTTTTTCAGATCAAGAGTTTGTTTTCATACCTGACAGTTTCTTCTTCAAAGTGGTCACGTGATGTTGTTGTGACGTGTCTGGTCAGCTGATTTATACAGATTTCGAAGTCCGATTTTCTGAGGACAGTATCCCAGGTGTGTGAGAGTAAAAAAGCCCCCTCGTCCTGGTTTATCGTCCTGGTTAAAGTGTAGAGTATTGTTTAGTCTTTGTTCAGCGTTTTGGTTAAGTTTCGATTACTGTGAGCTGTAAGCCACATTAGAATGTTGTTATCTCCTCAAAAACATACCTGGAGCTGTGTTTTGTTTCATTTACAAAGGTTGAGAAACCCTTTAATATTAGTCTGTCTACATCCCCAAAGCTCAAAATGCTCTGTTCCACCACCTTATGATGTCATGGAGTGGTTGTTTTCAAGTTAACAGGTACTTTTTACAAGAGCCCTGCACCACCCACAGGACCTGATGCAAAACAGTGTAGCGCAGGACACATTTTTAAAGCTCTTTGTGGTTGTGGCGGGAACAGGACTGCACGATGCGGGGGCGGGCTTTTGGGATGATAAACTGCAGTCCTGCAAACCAAATATGAGTGTAAAGTTAAATATACAAGTGATTAACGTTTGCCTATCATACATCATTTGTGCTGGATATTTTATTTGGCATTAATGTCCTTTAAAGGTGCACTATGTAACCTTTCTGATGAACGCCGCAAAAACTAAGATCTAGTCAAGTTAAGATTGCTTGAATTAAGAAAGTTTTAATATGATTTCAGTAAATTTCATTTGACAAGTAAAATGTTCTGCCAGTGGAACAAGACTTTTTGTACTTTTACTTCACTTAAAATAAGAAAAAATAACAACTCTGTGCAGTTAAATAAGACACATAAATAAATAAGAAACAAAATCAGATGTTGCTTGAATTAAGAAAAACACACTTATTCCATTGGTTGAATCTACTCAAATAAAGTCAAATGTCATTTTAATATTGTTTTTTTGCAGTGAAGGATAGGTCACTCGTCTCCATGGAGATGCTATTGCTTTGTCTAGAATGTTCCACAGTAGGACATTAAGTTTTGCTCCACAGATCTGATCTAGCAGCTTGAACGGTGACGTCGCTCGCTGTCTTTATGGAGCTGGGTAAGTTTGATGAATATTCTGGGGCAATATCTCAAATCTAACTGTAATAGGTCTCTCTCCCCTCAAAATTATTCATCTACTCCTCTTCAAGTCTCTTAAAGTCCCTAAAATATCTCAATTGACTGTAAAACCAGAGCGTACGTGAGATGAACCATGTAAGGAAAATTCGGAAAACCCACAATGAGGACACGCTGAGTTCCCTCCAAAAATTAAAAAATCTAATTTCTCGTCAAGACAAGACAATTTTTCAACTTGTGTTTTTTTTAAATAAAACCGCTGCATGACTACCTACCCAATCGGAAACTTTAAAGACCAGTTTAATCAGGGCTTTTCCACATTTCTCTTATACCACCACCACAAACCCCTCCTCCTCCTTCGTACCGCGAGAAGAGAATTTCCATTTGCTAAGATAATTAAACACAAAAAAGAACGAAACCGCTAATATTCGAGGATGAAAGAAAAGTGTCAGATTTAGTGAGTCTAAATATTCTAAAGTATTTTTCAGTGTCCTCCTGCTTTTATAGCCAGAAAGTCAATATGGCGTCGACCCAAAATAAGCCGAAGCAGACCCTGGTTTTCTAATGCGTTTGCCTGACGAAGAGACTGGCATCGTGGATTTGGGACTGCAGCACACACCTACTCTAAAAAGCGACGCTGAAACTATTTAGGGACTTTACGGGTATACGCATGTGTTTAAGTGGTCAACAAAAAGGAGAGAGAGAAGGGAGGGAGAGGTGGAGGAGAGGAGGATGGAGAGAGGAGGAGAGGAGGAAAGGCAAGTCTAAAACCTACATGTACAGACTTTACCGGTACACGAGTTGAAGTGGTTGACAAAAAGAGAGAGAAGAGGAGGGGGTTGCAGAGAGAAGAGAGAGGAGAAGAGAAGGAAAGAGAAGTTAAGAGGAGGTGGAGAGCAGGAGGAGAGACAAGGGGACATGAGAGGGGAGAGTAAGAGGAAATAGAAGTTGAGGGGAGGAGGAGAAGAGGAGAAGAGAAGAGAGAGAAGGACAGAGAGGGGGAGAGCAGTGGTAGAGAGCAGGAGGAGAGGAGGAAAGAGAAGTTGAGAGGAGGAGGAGAGAGGGAAGAGAGAGGAGGGGAAAGGAGGATTGAGAGGAGGAGAAAAGTGGTGGAGAGCAGGAGGAGAGGAGGAGGAATGTGAAGTTGAGAGGAGAAAAGAGACAAGAGAGGAGGGAAGAGAAGGATGGAGAGGAGGAGAGAAGAGGTGAAGAGCAGGAGGAGAGGAGGAGAAAGAGAGGAGAGGAGGAAAGAGGAGTGGAGAAGGAGGGGAGAGGAGATGGGGTGAGAAGAGGAGAGAGGAAGGAGGGCGGTGGGGGTAGAGAGGAGTGGAGAGTAGAGAGGGATGGAGAGGAGAGGAGTGGAGAGGAGGAGGAGAGAGGAGATGAGGTGAGAAGAGGAGGGAGGGAACAGTGGAGAGGAGGAGAGGGGAGTGGAGAGCAGAGCGGAATGGAGAGGAGAGAAGAACGAGAGAGTTGAGAGGAGAGAGGAATGGAGAAGAGGAGGGAAGAGGAGAGGAGAGAGAGACACAAGGCAACTCCAAAACATACGTACCACAGATGTTTGCAGATTTAAAGAAAGAAAAAAAAAAGTAGGAGGAAAAATCCATTCGTCTCATTTAGTCGGAGCAGATGTGAGTGGGAATGTAACGCCAGGAAGCCCAGAAGACTGTAATGACCAAGCCTTCACACAGAACGCACTTTATTGACAAAGAAAAACAATAGTGAGGATTTGCTCTGAGTTAAATGAGGATTTGATCATGTGTGGGCTTAATGGCCGTCACATGGTCGGACAGTGAAGTTAAAACATGTGCAGAAGTCAGAGTCATGTCACTTATGTAAGAGATATTTTTAGATCCATCACTGAGCTGTAAGAAATTTTAAAAGACAGATAAACAAATGCTGAGGTAAATTGTAATTTCTCAGTAAGCAAAAGGCCTGTGACGGGTAAAAGACTAACATGGAGCCGTTTCTCATTCATTTTCCCCGTAGACTTGTATATTAAAAGTTTGAAAGCTTGCTCAGGGCGAATCAGCTCTGTGCTAACTAATGACTGCCAGAGCTATAATTTATTATTATTAATTAAAATCTGTTTCTGAAACTTTATAAACTTTATAAACTCTATAAAGTTATAAAAAAGTCATTAAAGCATTTTGCATCTTCAGCTTTAAATTAGCTTTTTGGACAGTTTTTTAGTTACCAAGTAGCTGGTTAGATGGTCTGTAGGGAAAATGAATGGAATATTTACTTCCGAAACCAGAATAAGCTGTCACTGTTGAGCTCCATTACTGTTTTAAACTAACTACATAATTATGCAAATGACATTATTATTACCAGCATGGTGAAAGTAATTAGCTAAGCTCATGCCACCTAGTGCCTCCTCTCAATTTCATTTGTCTCCTGCGACTAGGTCAGGAGTCGGAATACACTAGTAGATTTGCAAGAACCCCTGAAGTTGTACACCATGCACCGGCCAATCAGCAAAGAGCTGTGAAGCCATGACGTCAAACTCAAGCGCCTTTCTGGGTCCCTTTTGTGGTACAGCAGAACAGTAAACAGTGGTCGAGATGGATGTAGACGAAGTCATACATTCTGTGTTGACAACGATTCCCGAGATCGAGGATTTAAAGCTGGAACAAAGAGAATGTTTGGTGAATTGTATCAAGCGGAAAGACGTTATTACTCTTCTTCCTACAGGATTTGGCGAATTACATACGTCACGACCAAATAGCAGCGACTGGTTAAATAAAAAACGTACCCGCCTACCGTTGAGCGAACGAATCAATGCTGCGAGGTCAGATGGTTTCCACGAAGTGAAACCGTCTGATGAATCAGGCTAGTAAGAAACAGCAGTATTAGTAGAAACAAGAGTTGATCTGTTGGTTTGAATCAAGTTAAAACAAATAACTGCTTGGGTCAAAGTTTGCAAGCTGCTAATAGTAAAAGAAATGTGAGCAGTTGATGGTGTATGTGCTTTAAAAACATGGAGGAGCACTTCAAATTACCACAAGACAATCAAGTCATTAAGTCTGAGGATATGTCTTGCAAATAAATTAAACGGATCAACTTTTCGTGAAGAAACAAAATTATAACATGGTTTACATAATCAAGTCTAGAAAAAGAGATCTTTACAACAGTCTGTACTAGAGTTGTCAAAAGTAGTGATAATCAGATACTAATCGATAATAAAACTAGTATCGAAAGTAGATACTCATTTGAGCAAGTATAGATACTAAAGAAGTATATACGTATTAGAACAAGTATAAGAGCACATAGACTCATATAAACTAAAGTACACGGTAGAATGTTGAAAATCACATCCTATTATCTAAATAAAGATTGTTTTTTATTATCTCCATGGTATCGGAATAGGTATTGAAGATTAACTCTATTCCTTAGTATCAAAATCGACAACACTACTTTGTACGTTACTCGTTTTTGAGTTCCAGTGCTGAGAGGACAAAAAACTTGCAACTATAACACAACATATGTCATCAATAAATAAAAATGTGTATGTGAATTGTGACCAGACCTGGTGTAATAAACCCATGTGAGAGCCGTAATGGAGGTCGAGATGATTTAAAGCCAGATGCTCCTCCGCCTCTGCTGCCTGCTCCTGTATTTTTAATGATGCTTTTTTATTTTGCATTAACCCAGAATTCTCTCGACCTGGTCCTCGACTGCAGCTGCTGGGGACTCCAATGTACCTCCTGAGTTATATTTCTACTATATATTCACAGTAGGCCTTACTCGGCGAAAATGGAATAAACTTTGGGTAACTTCTGAATAATTATCTTGATTTGAGTTGTTTGAGTTTAGACTTGGGACGGAGTTCTGGTTTGGTTTCTGTTGCTGTTGCTGTAGACCTGCTTTTATCCAAGTCTAGTTCTGGTTTAGTCATGATTTAGTTCAGGTTTAGTCTTGGTTAAAGAGAAGGTATTATGCAAAAAAAAATTTTTTTGAGCTTTTTCCCATGTTATAATGTTGTTCCCTCATCAAAAACATGTCTGAAGAGGTTTTAGATTTTGCACTATTTGAAGCTGTCAGATTCTGTCCAATGGTCTGGCCCACAAGCCTACGTCATCCACGCTCCCACATGACAATTCTACATAAATATGCAAACACATGATGCAAAAGTGTACACAACAACTTGACAAACCTGATGCGAAGCGCTGTAGTTTAGCTGGATCCACGCTGATAGTGTGATAGCGCTCTGAAGGGGGAGTGACTTAGAGCAAAAAGCAAACAGAAGGGACGCTCAGAGTGCCAAAAAAAAGTGAAACTTAATTTTTGTGAATATAGCATTTTCAAAACAATAAAAGGTTATGTGGTGGTGATCTAAATACCTCATAGAAGTAAAATACACCTTCTTTGACTTATTTCAAAATATTTCTGAAAAATTTCCCATTTAGTTTCTTGTTGTGCGGACTAACTTATCAAGCACAACTATCTTATTGATATCTTTTACCCTGAAGTAAAAACCAAAAAAAAATTAATAAACCAGGAAAACCTTGAATAATCATGACTTTCAGCTTTCTGGTAGATACAAAATTGTGGTTTAACATTCAAAAGAGAGCGAGTGGCCGATTTTATCTTCATTTAAACCAAAATGATGACACAACACTGCCGAATCCTAGGTGTATCATCAATTAAGAAAATTTAATTAGACAACAAACTAAGAATAGATCACTGGATGTGTACAGGTGCAGTGAAAACAGGAACTGATTCTGTAAAATTGTGTCTTGAAAATAAGTGATTAAAGGTCCTATAGCACTTTCAGTCATGTTATAATGTTAACTCATCAAAAATATATCAAAAGTTGTGTTTTGTTTCATTCACACATTTGAGAAATCCTCCATTATTAGTTTTTTTTTTTTACATCTTCGAACGCTCAAAATGCTCTGTTCCACCTTGTGATGTCATGAAGCAGAAGTTTCCAAGTTAACAGCTCCTTTTACCTTTTGTTCAGTAGAGATTGTAAATTCCAAGTCTGAAATCAAACAAATGATTCTAGGGAAGGTGCGTGGAGTTTAAAAACAAACTGGAGCACTTACTGTATGACGTCACAAGGTGGAACAATGCGTTTTTAGTGTGCAGGATTTGTGAGTTAAACACGAGTGAATGAAACAAAACACAGCTCCAGGTATGTTTGCGATGGGCCCTTCCTCAAACATCCACAAATCAGCTAAGAGTTTTCATAATAGGTCCACTTTAACTATTACAATAAAATTGGTTCAGGTACAAAAAAAAGAACAAAAAAACAAAACAAAAAAAAAGAAGATTGTGTAATTACAGGCTTAAAAAGTAGAGAGCCAAGAGAGATAGAGTGTTCCTTCCTTTTAGCTGGTGCTGTACGACCCTCTGTGCACTATCCAGGCATTATGTAATCCCTAATGGAGTCCACAGACAACCTCCTCTCCTTTTTTTTACCCACAATCCATCTGTGTCCCAGCGCCCAGGAGCTGTGTAAGTGCAGACACATGCTTTCTCTATGGGTATGTGAGCGGACATTGAAGCACTACTCTAATATGTCTTTAATATTGAGGTCAATCTATTGTATTGTATTGTACAGTACACCTGCCCCCAAGCAAATAACTGTACAAGATGGATTGTTCCCTTGGTGTGACAGTTTCTTCAGTGACTAGTAGGTCATATAAGGAGAGTAGTAGTGGTAGTAGTAGTAGTAGTAGTAGTAGTAGTAAGCAGTATAATGCACTGAGGAGCACACGCTTATTACTGTTTTAGTTGCACAAAAAGCACAAAAAATCAGGAGTAACTTAATTTAAGGCGTGTAACCTTCTTTCTAGTGGAGGGTCTTTGTCTCCATGGAGATATTACTGCTTTACCAGGAATGTCCCACAGTGGCATTAACCGCGTCAACATGCAGACAGTCAGTGGAGAGGCGACCAAACTCACAGCATGTTTTCAAGGTGTTTAAAGCAGCAAAGTTTCATAGTGCCCCTTTAAATAACTGACCAAAATCTAATTTGTAACACCAAACCGTTTCAATTCTCTCCTACTGACAGCTTCAAAAAATACTGCACTGACGTAAAGGGACAGTTCGGAATTTTGGACATAAAGACCTCATTTCCTAGTGAGCCAGAGTGTTGGAGATGTGTGGAGACACTTTTTTAAATATTCCATCCAGTCCTTGTATTTGCAGAGGTCACTGGTGCTAGGCTAGTGCATGTCAATGGCCATAGTTAGCCTGCCACTAAAAACAGTCTTACCCACTCCACAAAACGCCCGATACAAATCTATTCTTACACCAGACTGTCAATATGAATGTTTGTGTTGATAGAATAAAGTTTAAAATAAAACTAACTTTGCATCGCATGAATCGTTGCATGTGATATAAATGGTGATATCAGTCCGCCACTGCTAAGCTTTCTATCAGGAAGTCCAACTCACTGCTGCTGCTCAGACATAAATCTTTCAAATGCAAGGTTGGTTTTACTTCTAAAATTATTCTGTCAACACATCGACAGTCTGGCGTAATAATAGATTTGCTTCGGGTGCTTTGTGGAGTGGGTAAGACTGTTTTTAGTGGTAGGCTAACTATGGCCATTGACATGCACTAGCCTAGCGCCAGCAACCTCTGCAAATGCAAGGATTGGATGGAATATTTAAAAAAGTATCTCCACACATCTCCAACACTCTGGCTCACTAGGAAATGAGGCCTTATGTCCAAAATTCCGGACTGTCCTTTTAAAATAAACACCATATTTTACAATCTTGTGCAGTAATCTATAGTGTACTTACATTATAGATACAGTATTATGCAAATGTGCAAGATAGTAAAAGTTATAAAGCATGTTAGTACGTTGTTTTCAGCAAATATATAGCATTTTCCAAACAACAAAAGGTACACGGTGATCGAAATATGTTATGAGTTAGTAGTTAATACCCCACAGTAGTAAAATTCCCACTCTTTAAACTAATTCCAGGTTAAATTCTTTTCTCTTTTATTCTCTTCATTCTCTTCCATCTACACCATGTCCTCACTAACTACCATTAAACTTTCCAAGAATGGTTTTACAATAGATTTCCAGGAATGTAAAAGAACTTCTAAAAACCCTGAATCGCATAAGAAAAATAGATATCTTTGATTCAAAGTGTACATCATGGAAACATTGAGTGGGTTTTTGAATGGACCGAAAAGCATTAGACAAGTGGAAAATACAGTAAGTGTCCATTAAGCCTTCATATGTACTGACAGAAAGTGGATATATTTGCTGCAAAGATGTTCTGCCAAGAAATAGCCACTAATGACCGCATGACGAAATCTCTGCTTTTATTTCAACATACTAAGAAAATATATCTGTAATTAAGGCCGAACAATTTTGGGGGAAAAAATTTAAATTGCTTTTTTTTTTCTTCTGGCGAGTATTCTGATTAGATTTGCAATTTATGTTTTAAAACCAGACGGCTACGGAAAGCTGCTGTAGCTGAATTTTACCATCTTAAAAATGGGAAAAGCAGAACGAGTTTGCAGCGGTCCAAACTTATTCCTCACTTACTTACTTCGGAGCATTCTAATTATTCACCGCGATCAGTTTATAAGTACTTTTCACGGCTTTCTAATAGCTAAGAACAACTAGTATGCCAACTGTGAACTTCCTGAGTACACTTTAAACACTTTATGATTAGCTTACACAATATCTCTGTACTGAAGAAAGACATATTTTTCTCAAATACCTGGGGAAAACATGTGCAGGGTCTTAAACTAATACAAGAATCACATGGATTTTGGAACTTGTAAAAGTATAAACATTGGTTTAACTCTGTTTTTAACCATCTGTTGTCTTTATCTTTTAGATTTTCTGTTCGTGAACTGTGCGCTGCGACAGTGGAATTTTTCCATTGTGAGACAAATACTGTAAGTCTTATTTGTTGTTTGCAGAGGAAATTCTGTAAGCTGTGAACAACTGAGGCTTTTTCATATTTATTCAATTCTGATTCAGTTGTGACTAGGCCTGTCACAATACCACATGTACAATTTTTTTTTTTTGCAGTAGTGAGGAGATTTAAGCCACTTTTATTTACTGAGCTGTAGAGGACAGAATACGTAACTTAAATGGTTAAATATTTGGGGTGTAACGGTACATATATTTATGCCAAACTGTTTCGGTTCGGGACGTTCGGTTCGGTGCAGTTGTGTGTGTTTACACTCTGTCACTACATGTGCAGCAACACGGGAGGCTCCGCTCTTTAATATTCCCATGATGGGGGTTGCAGTGTGTCCTGCAACGCTTTATAGTTAGGGCCTTGACAACAGTTGACCCGCACCTTGACTACGTCCCTCCAAACCATGCAAATCCTCACAAAACTACTGTCACCCTCCTCCTCTGCTGCAGATCTGCAGTTACTGGCACTTGGTTTTACTGGCTAAAAATATGAAGACTGAGCAAAACTTCAAGCTGGAACTATTAGTGCTACACTCTACTTTCTGAAAAGTTTTGTTTACTGTTTACAAGGAATTTATTTTTTATAATGTTTCATACATTTGTTGCTTATTTGAGTTTTTTTTTTTTTTTTTTACTTATTAGTATTACCAAGCAGTATTTTGCATTTATTTTATTTTCCCATTTGTATAATTTTAAAACAAAAAAAGTAAATGGTTTTGCATTTTGTTCCCATACTGTACCATCATTTTTGTGTACTGTTACACCTCGACTAAATACTGCTTTATCCTGCTATTTAGGTTAAAGCTCATTCCTTATAACTGCATTGTCTATTCAAAAACATTGGTTACTGGGAATATCTTGCTTTGTATCAGCAACTTAAGGTACTTACAATTTTATCGTTTATCGTTATATTTCTCTGTGCTTCCTAATTTGTTATCGTGACCGGCCTAGTTGTGACTGACAGCACAATCCTACTTCTTATTTACCTGGTGTGAACTTTCCTTTACATGACAACGCGTCAACAGCACTGCACCCTGAGCCCCATTCATAAAAAAACGGAGCACTAGAGCTATTATGGCTTTACTCAGTTGAACGGATGATGGTTTTGAACAAGGCCTTTGATTACATGAGAGGCTTTCAGAGCGTGCTAATTATCAAGCAAAATGAGTCACTCCACAGCACAGGTGAGGGCTAATACCAACAAATAAGGCTGAAAGATGTTAGGTGGTTTGTGCCAATCGCTAAAAATGTGTTTAATATGCATTTGTTGATTTGGTTTTGTTAGGAGCTATTAGTAACGCAAATAGAAGAGGAGAGAATGGGTTGTATTCAAGGGCATTGGAACAACTAGAAGAAGCCTTAGAAGGAAAAACTACATTAACGTCCGATGTTGACTCTGGTGAGCATTAAGCCATATTAGAATATTGTTACCTCATCAAAAAAAAAAATACCTGGACCTGTGTTGTGTTTCATTCACAAATGTTTTAGTAATGCTTAATTATTATTAGTCTGTCTGCATGTACAAAGCTAAAAATGCTCCATAGTTTTCGGGTTAACATTTACCATTTACATTTTGTTTAAGTTGGGAATTCCAGGGCTGAAATGATCCAAATGATTCTAGTGAAGGTGTGTGGAGTTTAAAAACACAGCACAAGCACTTCCTGTATCACCACATGACATCACAATGTGGAACAAAGTAACCATACAACCATATATGTAGAATATATAATATATATTATATATATATATATATATATATATATATATATATATAATATATATATATATATATTATATATATTTTATTTTATTTTTTTTACCAGATTAGCTCATCTCATTTTAAATAGTAATCTGGAATATCTAGATCATATATTTTTTATGGTAAATAGTAGGGATGTAACAAAATATCGTGATATCGTATCATCAAAGGTCTCACAATAATATCGAGCGCTGTCAGAATATATCAAATTACAAGTTCCTTTGCTTAAATGCATTGATTTATAGCTCATACACATCAGGAACTACATATCCCATGATTCATTTCAGTGCAGACAACATGAAGAAATATGTTTTTTCCTTGAATTCTTGGGATTATGATGGAACTAATTCACACCAAAATCTTGTCAAGGTATTTTAAAAGCAAAAAAAATGTCCCATTTACAATTATATCAGCCTCTCTAAAATATCGCAATAAATATCGTACCGTGAGATGCATACTGTGATAATATCGTACTGTGAAATTTGGATATTGTTACATGCCTAGAATATGACAATAGATTTTGTACCAAATTACTGGTCAAAGCATTTTATAATGTCAGTATTTATTGTGTATAATATCATAATATTGTGAGCCTCCCCACCGTGTCGTGAGCTTTCCCACAATATCGCAATAAATATTGTACCGTGAGGTTCATACCGTGACAATATCGTATCGTGAGACTTGGATATCGTTACACCCCTAGTAAATAGCGTAAATATGTTTAGTATTTTTAAAATCTCAAACTTAATTTCAATACTAGGGAATAGGCTGAATATCAATTTAAATACCACAATAATAGTAAAACAACTCTTTTTTTATTGTAGAATGTAATTTTCAACACAAAATAGTAATAGCAATGTAGTCTTACACTTGTTTTATAAAATATAGAGTAAGAATGGTTGTTTTTCATATCGAACTTGTTCAAATGAGTATCTCGTTCCGATACGACATAGTTTTGGTATATATTAGTATCTGATTATCAATACTTTTTAACCCAATAGCGTAAATCTATTTAAAGCGTTGCACCTGCTCCCTGTTACTCTTCGGCATTTTGTTTTGAAACACTTGAAAAACAAATCTCCCAAACTAGTGTTTTCTGACCACTGTGTTTTGTCCTGTTTTTCTGATGCTGCACTCTGTAATTTGGGCCTTGTTGTAGTGGGAAGCAGAAGTTCAGTTCACCTCCTCCACAAACTGTCATTAAGTGGATGTCCTCCGGGCTCCTGTGAGGACACATTTCCACCAGACCACTGTGAAGACGAGGAGAGAGAGCCACTATTGTCTATTAGTGATGCTATTTTGTTGTGTCGATTTCAAAAGAGGAAATCTCAGTAGTCTTTTCTATAAAGGGCAGTTGAGGTTAGAGCTGAGCCATAAACCATCCACAAATGCTCCAGTAGTGAATCCCTCCAGGCTACACAAAATCCCTTATATTATTACAGAGGGGAGAAAGGCCAAAACAACCAATCTAACACCACACGGGAGGGCATCTGACAGGGTTTAAGGGAGGCCAATGGTACAGGGGCTTATTAAGTGAACTGCAGGAGCGTAATACTGAGAGTCAATCTATGTCGATGCTATAATAGTTTTTCTAAGTAAACTGAGACCAATGCCGGACATACACTGTGCGATATTTTTTATTGTTTCACTCAGCTCCAGCTCAAACTGTACGACCAAATCGCAGGGTTTAAAAGTTCACAGCTCGGGGAACTACTTCAACCAGCGACTGCCGATCGGGAGCTGGTCGTGAGGTATTAATTGGTTCTCGTTACTCAATATATACTACACAAAGCACGACACACGATTAAACAAAAAAAAGAAGTCGGTCTGATCCCAAAAACTGTCGCACGAGTGAAAAATCGGCTCAAAAAGGGCTAAAAATCGTACAGTGTACACCCGGCTTTAAAGCAGACCTACTGTGCTTGTGTCTGCCATAGTATCTCAAGCGTTATGTTATTATTTGGACATTTTAAATCATAAAACGACTTAATGGGAAAAAAAAAAACTGACTTCCACATTAGAAAATTGAAGTGTCCAAATGGAGCTGACATTGGCATAAACGTCATCACAACAGAGAGCTTTGGAGCTGGCGGCACTTTCGACGGACAGCTACAGATCACACCAACAAGCAGAGGATTTATTTATTTTTTTTTCCATTTGTACCAAAATGACAACACAAATCTTACGTGTATCACCGATTAAGAAAACAAAATCAAATTGGAGAACAAAGTACAGAGCAGTGGGTGGTAAAAACGGGTGGATCGGAAAAATGGCATCTTCAAAATAAGCATTGAAAGATTACTCAAGCATCCAAGAATCACTCCAACGCAACTTCAAGTGGGTAAATGAGAACTTGTTAAAGGCTCTGACAAGTTGATTTTGTACAGAGCAGTGGGCGTTTGCTGCTGGTGGTGGCGGTGACGGGTTGATCGGCAAAATGGCATCTTCAAAATAAGCGATTAAAGATTACTCAAGCATGCACAAATCACTCCAATGTAACTTCAAGTGCGTAAATGAGAACTGGTTAAAGGCTCTGCATAATAAGCCTGCTTTGTATACCACTTGGAGGTAATATTGATGTGCCTGGAATGTTCCGCAGTGTAGCACTCAACGTATCTTACATGTATTCACTTTAAGGTACTTTCATTGCTCAGAATTACCTTGACAAACATGTAACTTGGTCTGGTTTGGTCTCCATGAACATAGAACAGTTTAATGCCATACTGTGAAACATTCAAGACAAAGCAATAACATCTCCACGAACAAAAGCACTTGACGAACCCTCCATCCGAAAAGTTACAGAATGCTTTAACTTCAAAGCCTAATGACGGTATAAATACGAAGTGCTTTCTCCACCTAAAACACTTGAAATCTGCAAAACCCTTGTGTGATTCATTGAACTAGAGCGTCTGATTCAGCTAATTGGACTAATCACCGCAGAGAAAGAGGCAACCCACACGGAGAAACACCAGGCAGGGGGCGCTACAATCACCGGGGAGTCCAAATGTGTCAGTCCAACAAGCCGGGGCCAATTTTCTGGGAGATGGTTACGACGTAGGTGCGGACAGGGGAGAAGGAGGCAGGCAGCTGAGACTACAGATCGTACACAGGAAAAGGCTTTTACAAGGAGAGTGAGGAGCAGAGAGAGCAAGAGAGAGCTGATATCTGGACGAACACTTATATCTGTTTTATGTTATAGGTGCAGCTGTCTAATAAATCATCATTTGTTTCATAGGGCAGTGTTTATTGGAGAACATCTGTAGTTGTGTCGTAATATGTCAGATTAGCAGAGGAGGCACATTTTTAGCGGTGTAGTCAACTAAAGAAAAGTACTGGTAAACTGTTTTGAGAAGTAACAAAACAGATTTAAACCTCCCACTAACTCCAGATCGCTCATTTTTGCATACGAATCCTTTTAATCATGAAAAAATAAGTAGTTGGCAGATGAATTTTTTGGTCAACTACGACACTATCAAGCAATTAATCAAACAAAATGAATTAAGGATTACCCCTATGAATTTCAATGCAGGTAACACAAAGTACACTGACTGATTCTAAACAATTATGGCTTATTTACTTAGTTTAAAGGTTGTATGGAAGATTTTTTTTGTTTCAAACTGTCAGTGAAAGATTAAAATACCATTACAGAGACGCAGCAGCTTTGTAATTATGATGACCAAAAAAAAAAAGAACGAAAATCTATCAACTTTGGACGTAGTGAGGCCAGATAAACATCAGCCAATAGAAAACGAGGCTCCCTCATTTTCTATTGGCTGTTAAGTTGTCAATCAAACTCCCTAGTATAACTGACTCATCGGAGCGCGGGGATTACGTGGTTTACGCAGCGGTTCTTAGAGGCTTTTTCGAACTGTCGCTTCCTCGCATTTCGCACAAAGTTTGTCGCGACGGCGGACGAGAATCCACGACCGGTTCACCGCAAAGGAAAGTCCATTTTTGACGTCGCTGAAAGAAGAAGAGAAGAGGAAAAGGAGCAAAGCCAAACTGAGGTGATTCTTGGAGATCTCATCCAGCGATGGCGCGACTGAAACAGACGAAGGGTCTAAAAACTGACGCGTCAGTCGCTGAATTACTTCTAGACAGGTCACTTCAACAGTCATTCTGAATGTGCACAAGGACTGTCGCTGTATTTCTCTTCCCTTAAAAAAATCCTCTATACAACCTTTAAAGCTCCTATATTAAACAAAATTGATTCTTATGAGCTTTAAGTCAAGTTATAATGTTGTTACCTCTTCAAAGTTGGATTTTGTTTTACTTATACATGTTTGAGAATCCTTTATTATTGCATCTCCAAAGCTCAAAGTGCACTGTTCAACCTTGTGATGTCATGTAGTGGTAGCTTTCAAGTTAACAGCGCTACATTTTATCTTTAGTTCAGTAGAGATTAGGGGTGTAACGATATCCAAGTCTCACGATACGATATCGTCACGGTATGAACCTCACGGCACGATATTTATTGCAATATCATGGGAAAGCTCACGATATGGTGGAGAGGCTCACGATTAATTGGGCGCTGTCCCTGTCTCAAATAAATAAAATAAATAAATAAATAATAAATTAGGGATGTAACAATATCGAAATCTCTCCATACGATATTTTCATGATATACATCTCACGGTATGATATTTATGTGTGTTTGTGGAGGCTTACAAAACTATGATATGCTACGTTTTCTTCTTAAAAGGCCTTGACAAGAATTAATCCAAAGAACTAAGACTTAAAAGTGCTTAGAACTGTTATTTCTTCATGAAGTCTGCACTGAAATGGAGCAAAGGATCATGGTGAAAATCAAAATGAAAAATGAAAATCATCATACAAAGCATTACAACAAAATATCTGTCTTTCAAGTCCCACAATATTTACGATTTACTGAAATGACTTTATTATTATTACTTACTATTATTATTATTACTTTTAAAGGCCGCATATGGCCCCTGGGCCGTACTTTGCCCACCCCTGGTCTATGTAGTTCCCTCTGTCTTTTTTTAGCTATTGTTGCACCATAACTCTTAATTTAAGCAAAGAGACTTGTAACTCAATATATTGTGATGGTCCATGATATTATTGTGAGAACTGACAATATTTCAGTTACTGTTACATCCTTAGTAGAGATACTAACTAACATACATGAACATTCACACAAACAGTGGCTCCCTCTTTTCTGCATCGCTCGGGGAAAAACTAAAACACAACACTACCTACGCCAGTCCATCTTTCCCACAATCAGGGAATAATTTAACTCCATAAAATGCTTCTTTCTATTCAAAAAACAATAGATATTATCTGAAGTGATTCTAACGAAGGTGTATGGAGTTTAAAAACACACTGAAGCACTTCCTGCATTACCACATGTCATCACAAGGTGGAACAGAGCGTTTTCCATTTCAGAGAAGAACTCAGCCATAATTTACATGTGTGAATTAGGGGTGTGCAAAAATATTGAAATACCGATATACTGAATTGTTTAATGCGATGATACAGTATCGATATATCGCCAAGAGTATTTTTTGGTATATTTTATTAAATTATTTTGTTACAGCGCTATAGTTTTGTTGCTTGTTTAGTGGAAGGAAACTAATTTATGCAGTACATTTGACATTTTCACTATTTTGATTATTAAAATGGGCGTTTTTCATATTAACTTTGCTCAAGAAGTGGTTTAACAAAGACTTTTAGTATCAAAGCCATGATTTGGCCTTTATTTTTTATTGAATTGTATCGAATCATTTTTAAATATATCGAATCAAATCGAAAGTGAACTGTATCGAGACATGTATCGTATCGTGGCCTATGTATTGTATTGGCAACTTCTTAATGATCCCAACCCTAGAGTGAATGAAACAAAACACAACTCTGGGTATGTTTTTGATGAGGAAACAACATTCTAACACAGATTGGAAAATAGCGTAATATGTGCCCTTTAACAAACTAACTGTAGCTTATACTTTGTGCATACTGATTGGATGCCAACAACTCTATACCACGAATATTACCGTAATACAAAGTTAGAACAGGACCTAAGCTTAAAACCAGATGTCATTTCCAATCTTGACGTAACATTTTCAAGTTATATGAGCTTTGGATTGACACAAAAACTCCTGAAGGTGTAAGTAACATTCAATTTATAGCCTAAACTAAAGTCCTAGTTTGGAACATTACACTAAAGACCAGTTATAGATGTATTCCCAACACTGCCATCTGTAGCCTAATTATATTGCGCTATTCTAACACATACAAACATGGAAAGTAATTGTGGATATTAAATCAGCCATGTCGTAGCCTACTATTATTATTATAGGGTTACAAATTACGCTGCCAGTCGTGTTGGGTAAAGTATAGCTACAGGGCTCGCTTGTCACAGTAAGATCCAATGGTTATTTGCAGCCAGTGTGAGCTACTACTTCCACCGTAGTGTTAAACCTGCACGTTTAATCATCTTTATTGTCCACAGCACGAAATGACAGTCACGGGAAAGCGTCAAATCACGCGTAAAACAGCGAGATAGGTTCGAATATTTGCTTAAAAACAGAAGCCAAGCAGCAGAAGCGAGGTCACTCACAAGTAGACTTCTCCCCCCACTGCTAAGCCCCTCGTAAGTTTGTAACAACTCACCCTTTCGCTGGACAGGACCACCGCCAAGCCGAGCGTCAAAATTATCCACACGCTCTGCATATTTCCCGTATCAAAGCGCGCCGCGTCTTTCTTTATATGTCCCGTTTTATCTTCGTCTCGCCTTCCCAAATCTGTGAGCTCCCTCTTCGCTCCAACTCCTGTCTGCCAACCGCACGCTCGTCTCTCGCTGGAGTAAAAAGGGTCCCACTTGGATACGTGTTGCCTATTCCTCCCCCCTCTCGCGCGGCGCTTTCGGTCGAACCTGCAGGAAAGAGCGAAGTGTTTGTGCGCACGGTCTGGTAGTCCTTCTCTTCTCTCGTCTGGCTTCGCAGCGCGATCTCGATCCGCTCGCCGTCCGTGCGTGCGCCGTTCGCTCTCGTTCGCCAAAGCAATGCGCGCGCACGGAATAAACAGGACGAAGTGGAGACGCGACCGGCCACGAGACTCTCAGCGACGAAAGGGCAAAAGGAGCGCCGCGCAGGTTCAGGGGGGGCACGGGTACGCCCCCCACAGCGTGTTTTGATTTTTAACTATTTGGTTTAATAGATACAGAACGAAGATATTTTATTTGGAATTAAAAGCGTTTGACTGTTTTCTTAAAGGCGCACTGTGGAACTTTTCAGGTCCGTCTGCGTGGTTTCCAAGAGAAGTTGTTGCTTTGTATTCCGTGTATCATTCGTTCATTCGTTTTTCAATATAAAACCAAAAATAAGAAAATGAAAAAAACATTAGTTTTCTTCATTCTTTGTCTCCAAAACCAAAATGTAAAAACAGATAACAATTCATTTTTCCAGTTTTCGATTTTGTGTTTAAATGAATGGAAAAAATGGAAAAAAGGATGTTTCTTGTTTACGTGACTTAAACTGCAATGCCGAACTTAACCAGGACTAAAACAGGTGTAAACCAGCTCTAAACCAGCTCTAAACCAGGTCTAAACCAGTCTCAGTCCTAGTCTTAGTCCCAGTCTCAGACCCGGTCCTGGTCCGGTCCCAATCTCAGTCCTAAACCAGGACTAAACCTGGACTAAACCAGGTCTAAACCAGTCTCAGTCCTAGTCTCAGTCCCGGTCTCAGTCCCGGTCTCAGTCCCGGTCCGGTCCCAATCTCAGTCCTAAACCAGAACTGAACCAGGACTAAACCAGGACTGAACCAGGAGTGTCGGGACTGGTCCGGACGTGCGCCCACATAGACTGTCAGGTCATCAGGAAACCCGAACCAGACTGGGACCAGACCAGGATTCAGACCTGAACCAGAGACCAACAATGAGACCTGGTTTAGTCCTAGTTCAGTTCTGGTTTAGAACTGGTTTAGTCCTGGTTCAGACCGGCATCGCAGTTTAAGTCACGTAAACGGGAAATGGCCGTTTAAATGTTCTACTCTGGCATGAAACTTATCTGTTTTGTTTTGTTATTTTAATTACAGGTGTTTTTATCGCTCAAAAATTCTTTCAGTGGATCGCCTTTCCACAGAGCTGATCTGTAACTTGGCCTGATTGCTGCCTGCTTGTCTCCGTAAACTTAATCCCATGCTGTGGAACATTCTAGGCAAAGCTATTACAACTCCATGGACACAAGCAGGTGGCTGCCTCACCACCAGAAAAGTTACGTACTGCACCTTTAAATGATTGCAGCATTGATAAAACTTTGGTCATGGCTATACCGTTCCATATTCTTTAGTTCTGGTAGAGATTTCAGTACTTTATTATCCGATATTAACCAATACCAGTGCAGATACAGAAAGAAAGATACACTTTCTTTTTCCCAAAAACAAAAACTGTTGTACGACAAAATATGTGATGTAGCTTTTACTTACAACAACAGAACGACTTTGTATTAAAAGCTCAAACATTCTGAGACGTTTTGGACCAGCTATGATCAATAAATAGTAGGAAGGCAACAATAAACGAAATATCATGATATTGTATCGTCAAAGTTTTCACTATAATATCGTGGACCATCACAATATATCGAATTACAATTATTTTTGCTTTAATTGTGGTGCAGCAATAGCTAAAAAAAAAAAAAAAAAAGACAGAGGGAACTACATAGACCATGATCCTTTGCAAAGTATTTTAAGAGGAAAAAGTTGCATATTAACAGTTTTAGCTGTTTAGCCTCCACAAAATATCTCGTATATCTTGAAAATATCGTACCGAGAGATTTGGATATTGTAACATCTCTAATCGTGAGCCTCCAAACCATATCATGAGCTTTCCCACAATAAATATCGTTCATACCGTGACAATATCGTATCGTGAGACTTGGATATCGTTACACCCCTAGAAAAGAGTCTAAATTACATTCCTTTTCAGGCCCAACCAGGATATTTTGGAGCCGATATCCTATCCAGCAAAGTTTCATGCACCGGCACCGATATTTGATACCAGTATCGGTATCGAAAATTGCTTAGTCTCTAGTCGTAGCACAGGTGAAACACACAGTACTCATTTTGAATTTCCACATCGCAAACATTTACAGTAACATTGTCTCTATCGATTTGTTCTTATGTAAGTAAATAGTTATATAATTTATCATACTGGACATTTGATCAGTTGTTAAGTTACCCATTAACCAGACTTTTCAAATCCAGTGTCTGAACTAGTATGTCATTTTGTGCACTAAATATAATAATCTGAAAAATATCAACATATAACATAACAAGTTGTAAGTATGGGTTATTTTGTTTTATTATTGTTCACTTTTATCTATTTTTATATGGTATAACAGGAGAAATTTCCCTGCAAGCCATCCAGAACTTTGCACCACAGTTACTGTCTAACCTTGCAAATTAACAAATCATCATCCATTATGACAGTATATGATCTTAGTTTTGGCTGCAACTGCGTAGTATCAAATCATATCTCTGTCTCGTAAGTCATTATACACTCAAATTTCATTGTTAAATAAATCTTAACAACAAACAATAGGTCTTGTGGTTATAAAGGTGTCTAGAGTTTGAACTAGCCTGTGTATCAGATGTGCTTTGTGGTTTAGAAAGTAAAATATTATCTTCATAATCTTGTGAAAATATACAAAGCTGAAAAGAAACTTCTTCAAAACTGAACTGGACCAGGTGCCTTTTGATATTCATAGACAAAGGCTCCCTCTAGTGGTGGAATTTATTATAACATTTAAAATACATAAAAAAGTTCAGAATTTTAAGTTTGTAGACGTCTGGAAACATCACAATATTTGTTTTCCTACACAAAAATACATTTATGAGATCATGGTGTTGTTATTGATTTAATGCCAATCAAATCCCACCTTTTAAATTTTGAAATGTTTATCCAAAATGTCTATAACTTTTACCCATGTCTAGATTTTGGTAACAGTCCCCTTATCTTAGCCTCTCCCTTTAGCGCACAGCTCCTCTTCTTCTTCTCTCTTGTCTTTTTCTCTCTCTATCTCTCCCTTTCTCTGCTCTCTCCTCTTTCTCCCTGTTTCTCTTTCTTTCTCTCTCCCTCCACCCCCCTCCCTCTCTCTCTCTCTCTCTCCTTCTCACAGGGGCTTAACTCGACTCGTGTCCCAGATTACAACAGCCAATTAGGACCAAGGCAAAGCTCCGTCTGCCACTGTACCGAACCTGGAGAGAGAGAGAGAGAGAGATGGGGTTTGGGGACTGGAGCAGAGCCGGGCAACCTGAGGCAACACTGCACTACATCACTGTATGGTCCATAAGGAATCCATATTGTACAGTATGTATTTGTTTACAGAGCAGCGATGACTCCAAACATAGATAAAAAAAAAAAAGAAGAAAAAACAGCAGTATTGGAGTGCTGCACTGGATCAAAACTTGCAAACACAGATGCGCGTAGAACCAGTGGGCTTGGATTCTTGTCGAGATAAAGAAGGATGGCAGATGCGCTCTCATTTGCAGTGCAGTTATTAGTGGACACACCAAAGCGTTTCAAGAACCTTTGAGTCTTCATCGGGGCTGGTGTACAACATAACAGGCGTGGCTGTATTTACAGGGGTGATGTGACCAATTACCAAGCATGTAATTAAAAACTGTTCATCTATAGACATATATACAGCTGAATCAAAGTACAATGACCACATGGTTCTCTAAACACAACAGATAAGAACCCACTGCTCTGGAGGCTGGAGTTTTATCAACAATGCAGATTTCCCTTAGGTTACACAACCAGTGTTGGGAAGTAACTGAATACATGTACTGAAAATACAAACTCTGAATACTCATTTTGCGAGTAAGTGTGTTCTGGTACAGTTACTCTTTTTCATTTGGTGGTATTCAGAATACAGTTAGTTTTCTAAAATCAAAGGAACACATTGTTGTGCTTGATCAGACAACTGAGACTTCAAACTGCACAGTTAGAAAAATAAAAACACTGCTCTTGTGGTGAGGCATGTGTGATTTTCCCATCTCCAATTAGTAAAAAATAAATGTGTACAAAACAGTCAAACAAACAAAGCTGTTTTAATCCTATACTGCATTTTTACACTGTAATTTAAATGCAACTTCATGTAAAAGTATTCAAAGTATTCAAAATAGAGTACTCTAACTGGACCTTGAATTGCAATACCGTATTTTCTGCACCAAAGGACGGTCTGGATTATAAGGCGCACTGTCATAGAATGGTCTATTTTTTTTTACTTTTTTCATATATTAACCGCACTGGACAATAAGGCACATTAAACGAAACACAGCAGTTAGATGGGTCAGCGGGACTTTGTTTGGCGCGTTCTCGGTGACTCTGGGCTTTGTTCAAGGACCCCCTCGAAAATGAGATGGAAAGACATCTCAAGGGGCTTATCCTCCAAATAAATACATTCTAAATTGTGGCGCGTAGGGAGGGTGCTGTCTGGGACCGCTGGATTGTTGACGTGTTCGCAGTGACTCAGTTGTTCACTTGTGGTTAGAAGTGGCACATTGCACTCGCTTTTTTGGTTCATTCCTTGTCTGCGTGGAGTGATAAGTGTTTCTGGGGGTGTTTTTCGCTGCGCTGACGGTGTTGCGGCTTTTGTAGTTTACTGAAGTCGTGCTGGGACACCTGAGTGGACATGTGTATAGGGCGCTCTGGATTGTGGGGCAGTTGTTTTTTGACGGGGTTGGAGGCTTATGAGCGTGCCCTATGGTGCGGAAAATACGGTATGTTACAAATACATTTTAATGCAGATATTCAGCATTCTGTCACCAAATACCTTGACAAAATTTAACAGTTAACAGTGGTATAGTTTTCGCATACATGTGTCTTATAGCACTTTCTTTATCTCTATACTGAGAAAAAACTAAACTCCGGCTTATTAAAGGAGGATGTAAGAATGAATAAGATGAATAAGGAATAGTCCAAGTAAACCTGAACTAAATCAAGACTAAAACATGTCAAAACTAGGACTAAGACAGAATTTAATTACTTAATTCAACAACAAAAACTAAGAAGTAGTCTGTATTAAAGATTACTCAGAAATTAGAGAAGCACTATGTCTGTGCACCAGCAGAAAACACATCACAGGTTTGAGAGGAGCTGCATAATATTAAACAGAAGCCAGTGGGTTATGTGGGATATACACAGAGGTACATTTTTATGGGATAAATGTATAGGCCTATATTTTTTTATCTAAACTTGGGCCATAGCAATATGAATTTTGTTTTACCTGCATTTTGAATATAATCTATAGGGGATAAGCATTTACAAGAACAAAGTTGTGTACCTCAGCTTTGACTTAATTCAATAGGCTCTGAGCACAATAGCCAACTGTAACACTTTTATTAAAATCCTAAAACATAAAATAAACAACTTAAAATTCACTAAAATAAAGACTAGATGTAGAATACCTCAGTTTGTTGTAATATTTATTATGCCTCAACATAAGTATCTCTCTTTCTAAACACTAAAATGTCCTCCGCTGATGTATTGATTTCATTTTTGAACTTTTTAACATCATGTTGACATCCACCTGCAACTGACTCTTTCAAAAAAATATTTCAAAAAGCAATCTATTCCATCTATTCGCAGCATAGTAACTACAAGAGGTACACTTCAGATTTGTAACACTGAATAATTTTCCATGATATCTGCCTGTGGTGGAGGCTTTGGAGGGTCACAAATAGCTGTTCTAAAATAGATGTTTTTGTGAATAAAGTTTAGTGTTGATCCTTCACTGTTCAGACTGACCATGGCTGGCTGTATCTCTGTCTCCCTCTGTGTCTGTGCTCTGGTCTGCATGAACCAGAGTCACAGGGTCAAACTGCTGCAGAGGCTGGCCCAGGATCCCGATACTGAAACACAAAACAGAAAATAAACAACAAGAAATAAGAACTTTCCACTTGGAATTTCACAGTGGAGGAAACAACATGATGAAAACTATAAGCGCACAACAAAATGCAGTTTAAGTGCAGGAAAAAAACATGTTTCAAAAGAGTTATTGGTAAAGGTAGCTACTCCCTTCAGACAAATATAAGGCAGTGTTCTTCCAGACTAAAGAAGTCACTTGGATGAGCAGCAGAATCTCTACACTTTAAAACTTTTGTTCAGATTTGAATTTGTTGAAAGTTTTTTTTTTTTTTTTTTTTTTTTTGACATTTTTTCTTTTGCTATGAAGCATATAAAGCATACCTGGACAACTGAGTGATTACTCACTCATGTTGCAAAAAATGTGAAAGCAATTTTAACAATCAGGTGAAGATAAAAAATGAAAAAAAGTTGGTAAAATGAGTTGGTATTAGTTAGTTTTGGCATACAGAAGAGATGTGTTTTCTGCAAAGTAGCTATCACTGTCTTAAAAAGTAAAAAATGCATTCCTAGTATCCTTCATCAGCCTTATTTCCTGGTTCATGGACAATAAAAATCTTTATACCATATTTTTCAGACGATAAGTCGCACTTTTTTCATGGTTTGGGTGGTCCTGGGACTTATGCTCCAGTGCGACTTATATATTAAAATTTTCAGACTGACAGCCGCTAGAGGGCGCTCTAGACTTGTGTGTCAGTATCTGCTGCTACTATTACTCCTGTACCACTGTCATTTCACACTCTACTGCGCATGTCTCCTGTAGAAAAAGCCACTGTCTACTTGCAAATAGTGAAATATGCAGCCGAAAATGGTAATCGAGCAGCAGAAAGAAAGTTTGAAGTGAGTGAGAAACTTGTGATTGATTGGCGGAAATTGGAGATGGAGAACACAGCTTCATGGGAACCAGGAGGGTGCGCCATGTAACTTTCCTGGAAGTCACTTGATGAATCAACAAAGCCTGGACTTCAGTGACAATTGAAACCATCCTGTTGGGATTCAGAAAGGCCGGAATAATTCTAACTGAAACTGATGCTGAGTCTGACAACAGCTACACAGAAGAGAAAGAGGCGCTCCCTTTACCTCATGGATCTATGGTTTATCTCTGGAGGTCGCGCAGAAGTGACACTGAGGATGAAGAATTCAATGGATTTAGACTTATAGTCCAGTGCGTCTTATATATGTTTTTTTCTTCATTGTGCATTTTTGGCTGTTGCGACTTATACTCCAGAGCAACTTATAGTCCAAAAAATACGGTAATTAGATGCAGACAGCACACAGTGGTCTTGTTTTGACCTTAAGGTGGGACAAAACACCTAAACTAAGTCCATAACCAGATTGCAGATAGAGCTGCTAAATTGTGTAATACCTGTAGGACTGGAAAAAGAGAAGAAGAGAGAACAGAGTAACGGGGTCTGGAGGTATAAGGAACAATGTGATTGGTCAAACAGGTATAAACACTTCAAACTCTGCCCCCTGGTGTTTGCGATCAGAAACATGTGGCTGTAATCAGGAAAGTATTACGTGATGTCATGTAGTACTTGAAATTGTAAAGGGCACTAGTTTCAGCACTTTCTTTGACAGTTTCTTTGACCAGAAAGTTGCACATGTACCTAGTTCGCAAAATAGCCAAACAAAGATTAGGAACAACAGACAACACTATTAACAACACAATACACACAGTTTAGTTCCACTTTAAGACTGGCTTTTAAACACGTTTTACTTTATTATATGGAAAAAAAAAAAAGTATGCAGTCCTTTTAAATAAAAATTAACATGAGACAAAACTGGGAGCAGCATTTCTCTGACCTCATATGGGACATCTCCTCCATCAGCTCCTCAGAGTCTGTGGGCGGAGTCATGAGCAGAGGTTCCAGTGTGGCTTTAGGTCCCGTGAACAGGTGTGGAGACTGTTCCTGTGGCGACGGCAGCAGGGATGCCATCAGAGGAGATCGACTATTCACTACGCTGTGCAGGGAGGAGCGGGACCGCCTGGAGAGAGAGGAAAGGAAAAGTATTGATGATCAAAAACTAAGTGAAAGAACATTTTCTACAGGAGTGTGGTACACAAACTATGCAGATACTGTGTGATGTTTATTGTGCAACCCAGCAGTAAGCCACAGGGATGTCTGGAAATAAATCTGCATCACTGTTACACTATCACACCCTAATTACCAAAACCACTACCTCCCACCGTGAGGGGTGGTGCATGGGGGGGGGGCTTGAGAATGGTCAATGCACCCTCATAGCTCCCCCAAAGATTTTTGCCCTATTTTCTTAGCACATTCAGTCTTAACTATAAAGAATGAAATTCCAACTACACTGTGTTCAAACTACACTGTGTTCAAAGGTCTTGTTGTGTTGTTGTCAAGAGGATGTACCATCACAGACGAGAGAGCAATAATGGACCTCAGTCTGCTGTACATCTCCATCTAAAAGCGTCGGGCCATTCCCGGTACAGATCTTATCCAGAGAAAGAATTGCTTTGAGAGGGGATTTAAAGAGGCTATTTTTGTTAGGAAAGACAATCCTTTGAACAGAAATGGAGGCCTCAGACATCATCTGTCTCCTATTTACAACACCATCCTCAAACCTAAAACAAAGAGAACAATAGGGGTGACCATGTCAGGGCCAGAGGTGTGAAAACTCTCATTTTGAGCCTGAATTTTTATGCTAATATGTCCCCTCACTCAGGACAGATGAACAGGCCTAGCTAACAAACAGAAACTGTAACAAGGTGTGTTAGTTTCAGAGTAGTTTCATTTTAATTAGCTCCTCCTTGCAGGCAGATATAAGAAAGTGTCCACCAGCGTGTGATCAGAACTGCAGAAGCAGCTTGGATGAGCTGCAAAGTGTTTTCAACCAACGTTTGTTCAGTTGACAAAATGAATATCTCCTTTGCCAGTGTTCAAAATGAAACTACAATAAAACAAACAAACACATCCTACAAACAAAAACATCTAGGGCCGCCCTGCCCAGCATTGCAAAATCCATGGTTTCTGTCATGTTCACGTTGATGCTGAAGAACGAGGCTTGTTTTATGTTCAATGATTCTTTTTAAATGCAGCGTAATAACTGTGAACTCGCATGTACAAGTACCACTAATACTTCTGTTAACGACACATAACACATAACACTGCGGCGCCCTCATGTGGCACACGCCATTATAGCTGCTGATCGTAACAGTTTCAGAATGAAAGTTCGGACTGTACAGTAATTGTGTATCGTTAGTCATTATTATTATGAATCAAGTAATAATTAAAAAAATATTATATGTTGTTTTGAATGGTAAAAAAGCAAGTTAGAATAGTGTAAATGTTCAAAAGTATGGCATTACATCAGTGTCCCAGACTGAATTTCTTGAATACACTCCAAGAAATGATTTGTTTTAAAGTAGCAATTACTCTTGTTTGTGTAGAGTGTAGATGCACAAAGCCATGTCATATTCAATCTTTAAAGATACTTATATTATGCAAATTTGACTCTTATGAGCTTTAACCCATGTCAGAATATTGTTTCTTACCAGGAATTGTGTTTTGTCTCATTCGCACATTTAATAATCTTGGTTTATTAGTCTGTCCACATCTCCAAAGCTCAAAATGTTCCACCTTGTGATATCACGCAGTAGTGTTCAATTTAACAGCTAACTTTTACCTTTGAGTTTGGCAATTCCAGAGTTGAAAGTATCTAAATGATTCTAGTGAAGGTGTATGGAGATTAAAAACACAAAGGAGCACTTTGGGTATTACCGTATGACAACACAAGGTGGAACAGTGTGTCTTCTAGTGGAGAGAATAACTCAGCCTAAACATGCTGGGTCTGTGTGTTAAGTGTGTGTTTTTGATGCAGAAACAACACTATAACAGATCACAAAATAGTGTAAAATGGGCCCTTTAAATTGAAATTATTAAAATTCTATAGGGAAATTGTTATAACTGACTCAGATGGAATATTCCGCACCGCACGTACATTTCACACTAAACTCACCACAAAATGTTTGAAAATGAGAAACATGCAGACTTCTCTATGATGATTCGATCTGACCTGCATCTATAAAAGAAACTGTACATGAGAGGGCTCCAGGGAAATGTGCAATAAAAGTCTGTGTTGGATGAATCACCAAAGGCAATTACAGTTTGAGCCAAAGCAGAGGAGAAGAGAACAAAATGTGCAGTGGAATATATGAGCTTCATTGTATATTTCCAACCAAGAAATGAATTTGTGTTAGCGGCCATGATCACCCACTCGACAGCTGTTCAAGCAGAGGTATCATTCAAATACCGTGAAGAAATCAAAACAAATACAGTCGAGTTAAAGGTGCATTGTGTAGCTTTTCTGGTGAAGGGTCCGTCAAATGCTTTTCTCCATGGAGATATTATTGAATTGTCTGGAATGTTTCGCAGTATAGCTTAAAACCTTTCGAGCTTCATGGAGACCGAATCAGACCAAGTTACAGGTCAGATCTGTGGAGAGGCAACCCCGTTCACAGTCAGAATACATGTGAAGCAGCCTGAGTGCAGAAAGCGCCGCTGTCTGTGCGGTTAACACCTAGAACATAGGTTAACATGAAGGTGCAGCATTTGCTATTGATGTTATCAGTGCATTAAAACAGTTTATCGCCGTGTGAGAAAATAAGTTATGATGCTAAATTAACATTAGTGAGGGAGATACATCTTGATGCAGATGGGGGTGCAAATGACAAGAAGAAAATTCGCAAACTTCAGTAGCCGGACATCCACTCATACCTGATCGACACAACTAACCCTGCCCCCGGGAGAGCCTGAAATCTGCTGAAATCCTACAAGACACTGACATGATACAGACAGGACAGCGGCTCTTTCTGCAGGAGACATGTGCAGTGGAGTATGTGGAGAGATGGGGGGTGATGCGCTGAGGAAGATGCTCGTTTCATTGTGTTTTGAACTGTTATTTTGCGCTTCATGTACACACCTAGCCAGGTTGGCACCACATAGTCCCTTTGCTCAATTTAATTTCTTTCCAGCAAATAGGTCAGGAAACAGAATACACTAGACGGTTCGCAAAAACCCCGGAAGTGCGAGTTCGGGCACGGGCAAATCATCGAAGAGCCATATATTCAGTGTTGTCAATGATTCCCGAGATTGAGGATTTAAACCCGGAATAAAGAGAATGTTTAATGAATTGTATCAAGGGGAAAGACGTTATTGCCCTTCTTCCTACAGGATTTGGGAAAAACTGAATATACCAGGTAGCACTGTTAGTGGCGCATTACATACGTCACGACCAAATAGTAGGGATTGGTTAAAGAAAAAAAGTACCTGCCTTCCGTCGAGCGAACGAATTCTAACGCTGTGTGGTCAGATGGTTTCTACGAAGTGAAACCGGCTGATGAATCAGGCTAGCACACACCCTCCTTATGGAAAATACACAAAGAAATGCTTTTGATGCAGCTTTTAAGTTAAAGGAGATTGATGTGGCTGTGGAAAAAGAAAACAGAAGTGCTGTACATGAGCTCGGCATCAGTGAGTCGACAGTGAGGCTTTGGCGACAGCAGCGTGACGAAATGACTCAATGCAAAAAGACGACAAAAGCTTTCAGAGGCGATAAAAGCATACGGCCCAAACTTGAAAAAGTTCTTGAAGACGTGGACACCTGCAGCTTATATTCAGGTGCGGCCTATATGTGTACAGTTTTCAAAATTTTGTTAAAATGTAGT
Organism: Boleophthalmus pectinirostris; assembly: GCF_026225935.1. NCBI lineage: Eukaryota > Metazoa > Chordata > Actinopteri > Gobiiformes > Gobiidae > Boleophthalmus > Boleophthalmus pectinirostris. The sequence continues at coordinate 10,078,962 of NW_026571175.1, forward strand.
TGATGCGGCTTGTATTCAGGTACATTCAATAGTCCGGAAATTACGGAACTTGTATAAATGTGAGGTAGAGCTGTTTAATGTCATACTGTGGAATATTTCAGGTAGAGTAATGATCTATCCAAAGAAACAAACAGGTGACAGGCCCCTAACCAAAGAGTGTGTAGTGGTTCCAAAATTATTCCTCACTTCCCTCATCCATTCTGAACATCCTGATTATTCACCATGATGAGTTTTTAAGCTCATTTCACAACCAGCGTGGAGTTTTGCCATCATGGTAAAGCAACAACTGTCATACTAACGCACACTTCCTGATTATCAGACAATAAAAAAACATTGTAATCAGATGTATATAGCACGCAGCAGACTTATTTTGACCTTAAGAGCTGCTTATACAATACATCTGTACTGGAGCAAGACCAATTTTCCACAAATACATGGAAAAAAATCAGGTACAGGGCATTAAATCAGTCAAAAAAATCTCCAAAAATCTGTGCTGTTTTCCTTATGTATAATGATAAAACAGTTGCCATGTCTTAGTTTGCTGAGCACGTCCTACTCTGATGGATACACACATGAATGCACAGGCTGTCATTGTTTAGACTGGACCTGACAGAGAACGTGAGCCCGGCTTCTCACAACTCACTTAACTGTCAATCAAACGTCAAACTGAACAGATACAGGAGAAAACTGAAGGTGCAGACATGGGGAGATGGATGAGGGAGGGTCCGTCTATCCATAGATGTCAGAATGATGAAAATCTAGAACAGTTGCAATATATATTAACAATTTAAAGCAAAATATGACAGATGAGATTAAAACTGCAAGCGGTATCGAGCGGGTCGATGCTTCATACACCACTGCCCCACAGCTACCTCATGATGACCCTAACCCTAACACACCTTCAATCTCTGTGATATTGTGGCTTTGGGGTGTACTAACTAAACATGCATGATTATGACAGTGCACATTGGATGCTTTATTGCCATGGCAACACCATGCAAAATATAACATGGGTCCCACTGACTTTTTTTGAGCCAGGATGACATGAAGAACTGTGCCAAACATCGTCTTCTTACATAAAACAATTATTTTTTCATTAATAGGAATATTGGGATCACTCCCAGTGGAATAAAATGGGTGCTTTCAGGCATTGCCATGGTCACACCAAGCAAAATATAACATTAGCCCTTGGACTTGTAGCTTCCTGTTATGCAACATTTTGAAACATCTGATGAATGAATGAATTCCATTGAATGAATTCCATTTCAAAAGATGTAATATTTGGTTTAAATTGTTTATCGCTATGGTAACTACGGTCATTTTCATTCTTTCTGTGTTACCCATGAATACAGTGATTTGTTTATACCAACCGTAGCTTGAGAGCAGTGTGACCTTCAGCTGCCGTGTGCTGAACTCCTGTGCTGAACTCCTTCTTCTCTGAGCCAGTGGAAACAGCAGAAGTCCTCCGCGAGGGCATTTCCTGTTTGGTTTTCACGATGGCATTGAAATTGTCTGAGTACAAAATCCGACCAATTTCATCCTGGATCTCCTTCAGCTCTTTTCTCCCAAAAGTGACCCAGGACACGTTGCAGAAGAAGCTGTATAAAACCTGAAAACAGAAAGAATTACACTGAATTTAAACATCCTAAGTGACTCTAAGCCATGTTATAATGTTGTTATCGCCTCAAAAACATACCAGGAGTTGTGTTTTGTTTCATTCACACAAGTTTAACACACAAACCCTGCGTAGTTGAGTTCTTCTCTCCAACAGAAAACACTCTGTTCCACCTTGATGCCATGTGGTGAAACAGGAAGTGCTCCATTGTGTTTTTACACTGCACACATCTTCACTAGAATCATTTGGATCATTTCAGCCCTGGAATTGCCTATTCCTGCTGAACAAAAAGTAAGATACTACTGCTTTGTGTCATAGAACAGAGCATTTTGCGCTTTGGAGATGCAGACAGACTGATAATTGATGAGGTAATAATATTATAAAATGGTTTAAAGCTCACAAGAGTCAGTTTTGTGTAATATAGCACCTTTACAGACTCACTATGTAACTTTTCTGGTGTCTAACGGTCTTCGTGGAAATGGAATCTGGAATGTTTCACAGCACTTGTATTTTTAAACATTTTTACTGCTGAGAAAAATACATTGAAATAAAAAAATCTTACTGTGAGAGGTGCAGCTATATGTAATTTCTTTTATATTTCCTTGCCTTGACCTCACAGTACCCTGCCTTTCCGGACTGCGCCTGTCAGAATCTCTGTACTATTCATATCCCTCGGGTGCCACACAGCGCAGGTTAATAGGCAGGTGCAGTTGGCGTGATATTTGTCTCCTGTCCACCCACCTGGCTAAACACTGCAGAGGGCGCCTGTCAAAGCAACGCACCTGTCAAAGCAAAGCACCTGTGCGCAGTCAACATCCCAGACCAGACCTATGACTAATTCATTCACGAAGCCACCGGCAAACACCACCAGTCAATGTCAGTCTGTGTGCTCACTGTGCCCCTATTCACATATGGTCAGTTGCAGGCCCGTCAACAGAAATTTGGAGTCCCGGGGCAAGAAAGTTCACACGGGCCCCCGTCTAATATAAATTAATAGGAAGCGTGTCCAATTCTGGTCTCCTAAAACCCTGGGGCCCGTTACAAGGGGCATTTTTCCCAATGCAAGGGGTATTTTTCAGTGTGTACAAAAGTTCACTGAGGTTCATTTGGTCTTCGGATAATTTATGTTATTCGTTTAGTTTTGTTTTTTGCGAATGCGAGAAGGAAACAGCGAAGGCGCGCACAAAGCAGGAACAACTGAAATCGGCCATCTCTGACCACTGTAAAAGCGAGAACCACATTATGGACTGCGACGGAGTAAAGACCACTGGGACACAAGACAACAAACATCGTCGCTGGATTAAAGAGGCAATTGAAATATGGAAACATGCCATGGGACGATAAACCGGGATGAGGGGGCTTTTTTACTCTCACACATCTAGGATACTGTACTGAGGAAGCTGGACTACAGTTGGCGCTGTCATCCTGCCTCCTCCGATAGGAAGACAGCACCAAAACCTGTTTAAATCAGTTGACCGGACACGTAACAACAACATCACGTGACCACTCTGAGGAAGAGCGCTAGTGAGCAGTCGAAACTGTCAGGTATTAAAAAAGAACCTAATAACATAAAGTGTGTACAAAAGTATTGGCGGGTAGAGCTGGGTAGATTTTACTCAATTTTAAAAGTGCAAGGTGCAACTTTTCTCGTGGAGGCTCTGGCAACTGCTTGTCTCTATGGAGATGTTGTTGTTCCTTGCATTTACTCAATAACATTGTTTTTTTATTTACCGGTACTTAAAAATATTGATTTCTGTGAGTGGGCTTGCTTCTCCTCGGATCTGACATGTTACCTGGTCCTATGGCATCACCCGCTGTCTCTGTAGAGATAAATACTAGTAAGTTTAATGCCTTACAGTGGAACATTCCAGGTAATGGAGAGAAGCTGGTGATGGACTCTCTACCAGAAAAGTTACACAGTGCACTTTGAAGTACCAATAAGTAGCTTGTGTGTGTTGTATGGTGAGTATGTTGAGATTCTTCTGTCTTATTATACATTTTCTTAAAGAGGAGGTATTTTACTTCACTTCTATGGGGTATTAACTGCTAACACGTCACATTTTTAGTTCACGTTGTTACCTTTTTTTGTTTTGAAAATGCTATATTTGTCGATAACAACGCATTAACATGTTTTATAAGTTTCTCTAGGTTTTCGATGCTCTGAGACACCTCTCCTTTGCTCTCCACGCTGAGTCACTCCCTCTTCAGAGCACTATCACAACACAATCAGCGCGTATCCCGCTAATGAAACTACTGCACATCGCGTCAAGTTGTAGTGTACAGTTTTTTATCAGAAATGTGTCTGAGCATGGTTATAGGCTTGGACAGAATCTTACAGCTAACCATAAGAAGTAATAGTATGGGGTTATAAACGTACTGTCTCTATTTTATTTTATTTTTTTCCAAAAGTTATAACCCACTTCAGTACATGAGTCAGTTCTTGTGGGGCTGTTTGTACATGTTGGCTGGTGAGTGTGAGGAGATCAGACTTGTGCAGACTCTGTGTCAGTCGAGGTCTCTGCTGAGTTCAGAGGAAGTTTGATAGAAGTACTCACTCCCTCCAGAAGCCACTCAGTCTGATCCGAGGACATCCGGCTCCTGAAACATAAGAAAACCTTTGATAATATAAGAACAGACACACCAGCATAATTACAACATTGATTTTTTTTGTATTTTTAATTATATATATGTTTTGTCATTTAAAGTGGAACTAAACACTAAATCAAAATCAATACTTTTGCAGCTTTGTGTTAAAAAAACTGCTGCCCTCGGTGGCTACTGCAATTTCAAGTACTATGTAACATCACACTGTACTGCCCTGAGTACAGCCAGAGGTTTCTGATTATAAACACAACAGGGGCAGAATCTGAAGTGTGGATACCTGGAAGCCTTGGATACAAATGTTTCTTGTAGGGCCCACACTATCTACATGTTGTCTAATGAAAAATGCATGTGAAAAGACTTTACGAGGGTCCCGTCCTTACACTGGGCCCTGGGTAAACAGTGCCCTTTACCCCCCCCCCGTCCGATGCTGCTGCCTGTTAAACCAATCCCACTGGTCCTTATATGTCCAGACTCCTCCTCTCCTCCCCCTTTAGTCCTCCAGTAGGCTCTATTCACACTTACGTCACAAACCAGGAAGGCAATTGGAAAGATGCGATTACAACTTCTGTAGTTACCGACACTGGGCTTGCCGACCGACTTTGATAAAACCCAATGATGATTAGTGGTAAAATGAAGACTGCATATGTATGTTCTGCTTGGAATAATCTTCATCTCATCTCTTCTAATTACATGTACCCAGTGCGCTCGGAGTTGTGTGTCAGTGGGGAAATGATGAAAACTGAGGTATGGTTGTAATTGGGCGGCAGTAGCTCAGTTGGTAGAGCATTTGCCCACTGATCTGGAGGTTGGCGGTTCGAATCCAGCTCTCAACATAAACACCGCAGGTTGAGTGGTCAGATCCACTGACCCACATGTTGGCTGGTGTGTTTTGGTGTGTAACCTTGCATTGCTTGAATCGTCGCATGTTGAGGGACTACTAAGGTTTTGCATCTACGTCACAAAACCATGTGACCTAGTGTTTATGCCGCCACATTGGAGGTCAAACTATCTACTGGACCAGCATGTAGTATTTGTGTGCAATGAAATCTAAATTGATTAACAATGGTTTTGACCTGCACTGCTATTGGATGTTGTGGCCGAAGTCAGTCTGCTAAAGAAGAGGTTAAAGTATCTTTCTATTGGAAAGATACTTTCCACAGATGAATGCTGCAGTTGTGTCCTTGGGCAAGACACTTAACCCACCTTGCCCACAGTGTCTATGAGAATGGGTGAGTGGTACATTGTTGCTTTGAGTGCCTTGAAGGTGGAAAAGTACTATAGAAAAATGTGACCATAGTAGTTGACTAGTTGAAAACAATGGAACACTATAGTGACATAGATGAAGAAAACTGGGATGTTTTCTAGATTTTGTCAGACTTACTACCACGAAAAGAGCCTCTGGAAGTTGTAATCGCATGTTTCCAAATATCTTCCTGGTTTGTGAGATAAGCGTGAATAGAGCCTATTTATCAGCTCTATTTGAAATGCAGTTTCAGGAGGAGTTTAGGTGTTTAGTCCCACTTTAATAAATGCTTGATATAGATACAACCAAGCAAAGCCGTAACATATCCATGATGAAGACCACCAGAAAAGTTTCCCAGTGCAGCTTTTATCTTACATGAGTTGCTTGTGTCCTGTGTCTGTGTCCAGGATCAGACTGAAGTAACACACTGCCAGCCTCTTCAGAGCCAGCTCTGTTTTGGCAGAGCTCCTCTTCTTCATCTGCTGCTCCGTCACCATGTCCAAACTAAATATGAAAAAAAAAAAAAAAAAAAAAACACTGGCAGCTTAAGGACACAGAACAGGTGCAGTAAACATGTATAAGATCTACAAATGGGTAAGATAACGTCAGCATTTTAACATTTGAATTGTTGGTTTGAGCTAAAAACATTAATACAAATAAAGGAGAAAAATAGTATAGATAAACAAAACAACAAAAGTTTGCACTGTAATTTTCCCAACTGTGGTATTTTTTACAATTAAATTAGAGAAATATTTACTTCCTGAAGAAAAACAGTACTTCAATAATCAGACAAAATCAGACAAAAACACAATTTCTTCGTCCAAAGTCGTCCATCTGCTCCAAACCACATTTGACTGACACAGGATAGGCTGAAGGCTACTCTATTGTAGGGACAGTTCGGAATTTTGGACATAGTGCCTCATTTCCTAGTGAGCCAGAGTGTTGGAGACGTGTGGAGACACTTTTAAAAATATTCCATCCAGTCCTTGTATTTGCAGAGGTCGCTGGTGTTAAACTAGTGCATATCAATGGCCATAGTTATCCTGCCATTAAACTTACCCACTCCACAAAACACCCAAGCAAATCAATGATAACACCAGACTATTGATGTAATCTGTGTTGATAGAATAATTTTAGAAGTAAAGCTAATCTTGCATTTAAAGGATTTATGTCTGAGCAGCAGCAGTTGGACTTCCTGATAGAAAGCTTGACAGCGGCGGACTGATATATGAGAAAACTGAGGATTTGCGTGTGACGTAGCAGTCACGTGATTTAATGTTTTGGTGGCCATACTGGAGGTCAAGATTGGGGTTGATTCGGATGATGTTATTCAGTTTACAGTATAATCATGGCGACTTTAAACAGCGCAAACGACGTAAAACCGTCCGAAATCGCCACCTCATTCAATCAGCAGTCGTTAGAATATAGAGGTAGGTTAGGTATAAAACTAAAGTCGTCCTCCTGGGTTGTGGAATAGATTAATACAGATATAATTCAGACAAACTGCTTTGTTAGTTTAATCAACGCTCGTTCTGTGCCTAACCTCCAGTATCAGTTTTGTCATGTTAGATCTTCTTTCATAGGAAATAAGCGAACGTGTTGCTTTGGCTTTCACTGGGACGTAATCTGGTGAAAGAGTATTATTGTTCTTCGTACCTACGAGAAAAAAATACTTTTGGTATATATCATTTCATTTAATGTAAATCCCTTCTTCGTTTGTGTGGAGATGGTCCCTCACCAGAAATAAAATGTTGACTGCACAGACGATTGTACTCAGTGGGCTCCATCCCTCTCTTTTTTATGGCCACTATCCACCTCTGTCTGCGATCTTTATCAGCCAGGATCCAATAGAAAGATACTTTAACCTCTTCTTTAGCAGACTGACTTCGGCCACAACATCCAATAGCAGTGCAGGTCAAAACCATTGTTAATCAATTCAGATTTTATTGCACACAAATACTACATGCTGGTCCAGTAGATAGTTTGACCTCCAATGTGGCGGCATAAACACTAGGTCACATGGTTTTGTGACGTAGACGCAAAACCTTAGTAGTCCCTCAACATGCAACAATTCAAGCAATGCAAGGTTAGTTTTAGTTCAAACATTATTCTATTAACACAGATATTTACATCGACAGTCTGGTGTAATAACAGATTTGCTTCGGGTGTTTTGTGGAGTGGGTAAGACTGTTTTTAGTGGCAGGATAACTATGGTCATTAACATGCACCAGTGCACCAGTGACCTCTGCAAATACAAGGACTGGATGAAATATTTTTAAAGTGTCTCCACACGTCTCCTACACTCTGGCTCACTAGGAAATAAGGTCCTATGTCCAAAATTCCGAACTGTCCCTTTAAAGGCTGATCACTGACATTTTAAAACTGAAATGACTGAAATGACAATTTGATTAATTAATATTTGATCCATATTTGAACTTCAACCTAAACAAGCACACATTTCAGCAAAATTTTATCTGAATCTGTGGAAAGAGAAAGTTAAAACCATACTTCAGAAGACTGGAGATAAAATGTCTGTGAAATGTGGCCGAAGATGAGCCATGTTTGTAGAGATGTAAGCCAGCGTAAGGACACTTTTTTTTTATGTTTCTCAGTGCAATAAACACAGCTCTAAATGTATTCAAGAAGTCTCACTGTTGGTGCTGAATTGTTGTACTTATAAAAAGTGAACCAAGAATGAGAGGCGGGTGCAGGAGTCTTCTTAAATACATTTTGAGCAGTCAGGTCTCCACAGAAACAAGCGAAAATTAACTGCTTTTTGTTCTGTTTTGACCCAAAAAAAAGTTACAAATTGGCTTTAAAGAAAACACCAGGACATATCTCCCTCTTCAGTTAAAAACATTTTCACTTACACTATCAGCGCCTCTGGCTTGTTTTCCAGAGATTTGCACTCAAAGAAACAGCAGAGGTAACGCAGAAGAGCAGTCAGGATCTCATCAAGCTCTTTACTCCTAAAATGAAAAAAAAGGAGATGATCTGTTATTTTTACAACGCCTTCAAAGGGACAACGATCATTTGTAACTCTTACTTTAATAGGTCCAGGAAGCAGTGAGGTATGGGGAGGGAGTAGTTCTCAAGCAGCAATTTCACAGCCACTTCTAAACACAGCGTTAGATATAACACTATAGGTCAATGTTTACATGGAAAATATAATGATAATGTCAAATTAACTATGAAAAATAAAAAATACTTGCGTTTAACATCTTCAATTGTCACGTACTCCCCCTGGTTTTCTATCACACTAGATCTGTAGGCTTTCAAAAGAGCAGGGTCCAGACTTTTGATTGTGCTCTGGCGCCCTCTGTTGTTCACACGGTAAATTTCTGCCAGCCTGAAAAGGAAATGAATTTGAATTTGGCTTTGTTTAAATTATTAGATAAAAAAATATAGTAATTATGCTCACATTCGGGTGCAGCTATAAAGATATTTCATTTTCGAATAAAAATCTCTAAAAAATATATATACAATTGCAATTTTGGTTTCAGTAATTAGTTATAGTATTGCTTCTTGTTGGTTGCCTAAAATATGATTATTTGAAACTAAAAACATGTTTGATTTGAAATTGTATAAGTTATAAAATATTCAGCAGTATTTATTGTTTGTATTTTGCTCATTTTAAAGTTAGGGTAAATTCAGTAAAAAAATATATAATAGTATTCCTTCTACTTGCATAGCCTACAATTAAGATATATTTGAAACATTATAAGTAGGTCTAATAAAGGATTCTGTTGCATATTTTGATGTGTATATAGATAATTAATTGAGTAAATAGATAAATAGTACTATTGTGGAGTGTAGCTACGAGTAGATCTATTTTAAAAGTTATAAAGAGGCCTAATAAATGATTCTGTTGTCATTTTTTGTTCATATTTTGCACATTTATTTAAAGTTCTGCAGGTACCATTCAGATTTCTGGAGAATCTCTTCAAAATGGACATCAGTTGGTCTTCTTTTCTTAACAACAGGCTTTTCTGGAGGTAACAAGCTAAGAAAGAAAGAAACATATAACTGTGCAGCAGAATAGCAGCCTTTATAATACACCGCAGATTATGAATATAACTTCATTTGGTTTATTTTACCTGATAAACTCCACAGTGTTGGCCTCATAGTTCCACTCCCAGCGACCTGCACTCATGGTATCTCTCAGTAATATGTTTTATTCAGCACGTGTGACTGAACAAAACTCCTCTGGAAGCTTAGCCACTTACTTCCTGTTTGTGGTATCCCAGCAACAGCCAATAAGAGTGAAGCCATTCTAGTGCGACAAAAGAGCCTGTTTCCACCATGCAGGAAACGTTTGAAATGTTTTTAATGTAAGGAAGTGAAACGTGTGATTAGATGACAGTGTGAGTATCAAAAAAATAAAATAAGGTTACGTGTAGAATGAATAGACTTATTGAATACATGTACTATACACAAAAATCTAAGAAATACATTTATTGAAATTGCTAAGATACATGTTCCATCATCATAAATTAAAGATAAGAACATAGTAAACACGTTCCATCCATCCTGCACAGGTTCTGTAAATACATTATTTTCCATTAATTTATCCCAGTGACTTTTCGGTGAAATCTTTTAAAGGTCCTATATTTCACAGCATTGATCCTTGTGAGCTTTTAACTGTGTTGTGTTACATCAAACATGTATCCAGGGTTGTGTTTTGTTTCATTCACATGTTTGATTAATCATTATTATCTGTCTACAGCTCCAGTGCTCTGCTCCACTGTGATGTCATGTGGCTACTTTTCACCTTAAGTTCAGTAAAGATTGGCAATAGGGCTGAAATTATCCAAACGATTCTTCAACTTAAACTTAACTTCAACTTAAAACATTGAAAATGCATGATATTGTTGAAGTGCAAAGTCCAGTGTATTACCTGTAAGTATTCAAAGACTGTTTGAGACGAGAACAAGCCACTACAACTTAAAAGGAAGCTACGTGTTTAAAGAACCCAGATTTAGAACCAAGGTTATGGAGCAAAGCGTCGCTGTGAAAGGAGTTAATTTATGAAATAGTCTTGATAAAGATATAAAAGAATCAAGTATTAAAAAACACATAAAAAAATGAGAACTTCACATATTAATTACTTGAGACAGGTACGTTGGAGGAGAGGGAGCAGCCCTAGAACATAGAAAAAAAATCCCGCACACCGTCTTACTTGCAAATTGTGAGATTTATTTGGACAAACCGTGCAGTGTTTCGGCACTTGGCCTTTGTCAGGCAAACAAAATGAGAGCTCAGGTGGCCATTTTTAAATAGGGTGTGGCAAGCACCCAAGGGTGACAGGTCGTAAAGAAACAGTGTACCTAAAACGCTGCACGGTTTGTCCTAATAAATCTCACAATTTGCGAGTAAGACAGTGTGTGGGATTTTTTTCTACATTTAAAAACACATAAAATCGAATGCAATGTGTATGTAAGAAAAAGGAAACTAAATTGTTGTGCAAAATAGTGAAGATTTCTGTTTGCAGTTGATTAATAATTGTGCCTGAACTGAAATGTACAGTTTTGAAATGTTTTAAAGTAACCGTCGGTGTTGTTTTGTCTTGAGAAGGGAAAAGCGGGCAGAAAACATAAGATGACTCTTCTTTCTGCTCCTTTTCTTGTATGTTTGATGTTGTGACACTGCTGATGTCTTTTTATACTTTATGAATGAAATAAATAAACAAATAAAGAAATTCTCGTGAAGCTGTATGGAGTTTAAAAATGGAGCACTTGCTTGTTTGTTTTCTGTCTGAGAGAAGAACATTTGTGTGTTAAACATGAAACAAAACACAACTCCAGGTCTGTTTTTGACAATGAAACATTATAACAAAGATCAGTGTTATACAGTCTATAAAAGTTTAGAAACAGATTTGCCGTCATTAGTTAGCCCTGAGCAAGATTTTAAACTTTTAATTTTTTTTTTTTTAAATAATCGGAAAGTCTATAAGAAAAATGAATGGGAAATTTACTTCCAGGACCAGGGGCTCCATAATAATAAACTTCTACCTGTACATATTTTCAGTTCAACTTTCAAACATCCATTGGCACATCTACAGAAATACAATTATATTTCTCTGGCAATGCAGGCAATATTCTTCATTAGCTTTTACGAACTAAGAGATGCACTTTCTCTCTGAGGAAGTCCATACCCCAGTTTTTAAAATCCTCGGTTAAAGCGTCCTCTTCTTGTAACGGCTCTATATCACAAGAGGACCCTGAAAATACATGTTAGATTTATAGATGAATATTTAAGGGAATTCATGATCTTTTCAACACTTACCAAACAGACTACGGACTTGTTCATCAGGTACAAAGAATGGAGGACCTAAAGAGTAAAATGCACATACAGAAGAAACGGAGTGAACAATATTGTAACCGTGTTAAAGCTATTTATTTAAAAAAGTGCTATATTTGAGTTTTATTGTCTTAAAAATGTGAAAAACTAGTTCATTTTAAAGGGTTTACAGGTCCAAAGTTATTCCTCACTTGAGTTTCTAAATGCTTTTCAGAAATCTCTGAGCCCAGGAGTAAAGCTACAACAACTAGCATGCAAACACACTTTTCTTGCTTCTGGACAATAAAATGCTTTATAATTAGAGGCAGGCACACTTATATTGACCTGAAGAGCTGCTCATACTGTACAAAATATCTGTATCTCGGCAAGACAAAAGCAGATAGAGGTGCTTTGATCATAACTGGTATTAGAAGAATAGAAATATACCGGAATATTTTTCAGGATTATAGATTAGAGTGTCCAAAAGGAATCTGCAGCCAGGAGCCATCAGTGAAACCAACAGAGCAGCATACCTGGAGAATTCAGAGAAACAATAGTTAAAAAGTAAAATAAATATCGTAACATAAAAATGTATGGACAAGAAACACTACTTGTCTCTGTCTTTTGGGTTGATGGCGACGAGAGCTCCTCTGTCCCAAATGGCTCCAAACTGACCCTCAAGAGAACTGTATAGTAACAGATTAAAGGAGGGATTCACAACTATAGGCTGATGCAAAAACACACAACACAAAGTTAAAGATCGCACAGTTTAACTTATATTTGAACTTATAACATGAATACATTATGGCCTGATTGTCAGATCTCAAAAGGAAGGCTGGTCTGGTTAATACTTGGATGGCAGACCACTAGGAAAATCCTGTGCCACAGTGGGGCGCCTTTGTCCTCAGGCAAGACACTTGAGCTACATTGCCTAGTATGAATGTGGTGTGTGAGTGGTGGTGGTTGAAAGGGCCAGACGCAGATTGGCAGCCTTGTATTAGTCAGTCTGTCCCTTGGCAGGTGTGCACACTGACTGTAGAATGAATAAATAATGATCTTTAAAGCATCTTTGTGTGTCCATAAAAGAGATCTGCAGATGATATTATTTTATTTATTTATTTATCTATTTATTTATTTATTTAAAAGGGACAGTGCATATTAATGAACATCTACAACACTGCATTGTAAACATGCCAGATTATAACAAGGATGCTAATTTCTATCTGCAGTCCCTCAGCAGGTGACACCACAAATTTAACAAAGAAAAAACAACAAAAACAAGTGACAGTTCTAAACTAAAAATGTCCACAAGTCTGGTTTTCCTTTAGCCACTGTTTCAAGTGGGATTTGAAAGTATCCAGTGTTGGAGTCTCTCTTACTGATAATGTGAGACTGTTCCAAAATTTAGTGCCTCTGACTGAGACACACATTGTCCAAATGTGGTGCATCTGTGTGGGAGCTCACAGTTCCCCCGGCCTGTGGCCCTAGTTCCCATCCCACTGACAGTCTGTACTTTAATCAAATCCTGTAACGGAGGACTTTATAAAACTTTATAGATAAAACATCCATATTTAAAATCAACAAAATTATTAAAATTAATCAGACTGTACTTATCTAAAATAGTACAGTGGTGAAATGAGAATGGTTTCTTGTTCAATATTTTTATGGCTTTTTAAAAAAGTGATTCGATGAGTTTGAGTGTTGTGCCAGCAGCAAGTGACCATGTGGTTATGCAATCATCTACAACTAACAGTTTTTAAAATGAACAGTTTTTGTAAGGTGCTTAATGTGTTTCTTAAATGTCATGACCATTATGACCAGAGATGTGAACCAGAAATCCCAGCGCAGACACATCCAGAAACAAGGAGATGATGCAAACTCAACTCCACACTGTGACCCCATCCAAAGGACATGGCATATTGACTATTTAAGTAATCACTTGAGATGTCATCACAACACTAATGGTATCACTAATATTTAACACAGATGTGGGGCAGCTAAAAATAATATGGTTAAAATGCTGATTTCTTTTGTAATACAGTGAGGATCTTGTGACTAACAGAAATAATTCAAAATTTGTGAATTTACCTTTTAGATTTTTCATGCCAAAGTACAATGTAATCGAGCCCCCTATCTGGGAGTATGACACGATCACATTCTAGAGCCTGAACACCACCAATTAAAAATATGATACTAATCAATACTAAATGATTAGTATTGATTATTATCACATAAACCGAATAACATATGACCTTTTGCTGAACTGTTTTAGAATCTATTTTAGAAACACATTCTATTGTCTGAAAATATCTTGTTATTAAGCCCATGCATATGTTTGAAAAAGGTGACTACACTACCTTGAGAAGCAGTAGATGTCACATTGATAGATTGACACTGTTTTCTCAGCGTTCTGTAAAAGACAGCGCCATTAGTAGCAGCAATACATAGTTATCATGTTTCCATGAGCAATAAAACTATACATAACAATAATCACTATAATAGCCTATTTATTACACTTAACACACCCTGAAAACCTTTGCTCCAGGGATGGTTGGTACATTCTCCTCACTGTAACTCATTTTACTTTCTTCAAAAAACTCACGAATGGCTTTTTCAGATATCTCCACTCCAACTACAGTGTGACCCATGTCTGCAAGCCTGTGGAGTACACAAAGCAACCAACCGCTTGTAAGTTGTAGTAGTATTAGTAGTATTAGTAGTAGTCATATTTGCAGTAGTAGTAGTAGCAACTCTAGTAGTAGTAGAAGGATTTAGTAGTAGTAGTTGTAGTGAGTACTCACCATTTCATATCTACAGCTTTTCCACAGAGAGGGAAGAAGAACTTGACTCCAGAGCGTCCTGCTAACACTTTGTCAATGTTGATCTGAAGCAGCCTGTTAAATGAAACAGATGTTCATTTACATACACACCAAAATCTGATCATTATCTGATTTCTGGAGTTATCAGATTATTGATATGTTATGGAAATAATTATATGTGATGCGAGAATTCAGATTTCTTTTGGATTGATCCCATCTGTGCAGCTTGTGAGGAAATTAACCAAAAAGGGCAAACTAATGGCAGAGGTAAAAATGAAAGAGAAAGCGTTTAAGATTGATTCAAATTCAGAAAACTTGATTGGTCCCAGAGGGCAATTCATTTGCAGCCTTTTCAGAGCAGTTCTTACATTTATATAAACAGGTCTACAGGTCTAATCTGTGGAGATGGACGAGTGAGCTCCTCTCATACTGACCCCCACCAGAAAAGTTATAAATTGTGCAGTAAGAGTTATAGTGTTTCTTACCTGTAGACAGTGGATTGGTGGAATCCTGTCATTCCTCGCTGCCACATGTTCTCCCACTCCTCAAGGGTCATGACCCGGTTCTTCTGAGGGCCTGACATGAGGACTGCTGCTTCTCTCCTGAAGACAACACAGTGGGCATAAGATACGACTGTTACAGGCAGGTCAAGCAATGGGCCTGGATTATAAACTGTACTTTATACAATATTAAAGGTGCACTATGTAATATTTAGGTGGTTATGTCACCTTCCTGCCTCCAAGGAGATGTTATTACTTTGCCTGGAAAGTTCCTCAGCGTGGCATTAAACGTATCCCTCTTAAATGTTTCAGTTACAAGTGTTTTATTGCTCAAGCATATATTGAAAAACACTGCAATGCAAGACGGTGGCAGACTGTACTGCAAAAAGTGAAATAGTACTCCTTTAATCTTAATAAGATTAAGGTATAAACTATTACTTCTTGTACATTTTCCAATATAGGCTCTGATTATTACTGAAGTTAATAACTATTTGGATTTTAATTGCATGCACTTTTTTGCCTACATAAAATATATTATCTACTTGAACAAATTTGTTGAAGTAATAGTACTATTACTTGAGTAAAGAGTAAATTTTTTTTACTCTTCCCACTTTCAGAGAGTCTAAATGTGACAAAAGCTTTATCTCAGCAATATAAAATGATTTGAACATTTGTGATATAAAGATAATGAAGATATAAATGTTATTTTTAAAATTTTTCTTTGAAAATATTAGTGAATTATTTAACGTTTTGTTCTTCAAATTATATCAACTTTAAATGGTCAATCAGATGTTACATCCTTAGTTATGTTTTTAAGTCACTTTTACTTGAGCAGTACTTTATTCAAATATTTTTTAATCTCCTACTTGCATCATTTCTTGAAACACTACTTTGTACTTTCACTTGAGTAATATTATTTTGAAGTAACATTATTAATACATGAGTAAAATTTTAGGTAACTCTGCGATAATGTACACAGCAGAAAAAACAGATTTTATAACACATGACTCATTTGTTGTAACTTGAAAAACTGGGCCAGTGGTGGATCACAGGTGAATGGGTTAAAAGTCAAATTGTTTGCATAAAGGCTGGCTGCAGGAAAAGCTAACATTAAGATAACTTTGTACTCATCCTGATAAACCAACTAGCAAAATGTCTGATTTAAAACATACCTTTACTTACCTTTTAATGGATGAACAAAAATATAAACAGACAGGTTCACCTCTGCAGAACACAGGTCTCTCACTGTAGGAAGTGCCCTCTTGATGACAGAGCACTTTTCATTCATGTGGGTTTGTCTGAGCACGCCCTCTTCCTCTGCTTCTGTCCTTATAAAAGTGTAAATCTGCTCACTACAGCCATCTACATATAGGCAGGCAGTATAAAAAGAATAAACAGAGCCATATAATATTCAAGAGGTAGGGTAAACACTTTCATTTCACTTCAGTTCAGTTCAGTTCATATTGTTCATTGGAACTGCAGTGGAGTAAAACTAGTCCATGTAGTGAACCTCCTGATGAATTCAAAATAGATCAGGGACAGAAATCATTTTAAACTTAATATCAGTGAGTAGCAACTGTTTGTTTTAAAGCTGCACTATGTAAATTTTCTGGTGGAGGGTTCACAATTTGGCATTATAATATAGGCCTGTATATAGACTTATTATGCAGTCTACTACTGAGTCATTCCACGCCAAATCTCCGAATGCCCGCATCCGACCATGTCAGATTTCTTTCAGATTGTTGTATGTAAAAAAAAAAAAAAACATTTAAGGTAGGTGCTTCAAATTTTCAAGGGTTAAAAATTGGCAAATGTTCTTTGGACTTTTACACTTGTGCTTTTAGTTTATCACAGATTTTTGGGGGCTTGAATTTGCTTGAAAATTCTACTCTTCAAATTTAAGGGCGTCTTTGAAGAACTGTGGAAAGAGCAATTTCAAAGACAGAGGTTTGATATTGAACATAAACCTTATCACACACATGCTGTGTACTTTGTACTTTAAAACTGAGCCTCTGTGATGAACAGTCTAGAAGATATAAAGTGTTAAAAATGGGGAAAGAAAAAAAAAAAAGTCCCATCTTTACCATGTTATACCAAAAAATGACAGCACCCACCAACATATGGACAAAATGGACTGTTTTAGAAAGACTAGACTTTTGTGATGGTGTTCTGCCTTATTTTTGCAAAATGAACTTTTGACAATGTGGTGTCCGCATACATGCAGAACATTGATTTGGTTAAAATGTGCAATTTATAACATAATGATCCATGTGTGTCATATATTATAGATCTACAGCAGACACGTGCACAATATGTCTCCTTTAAGTACACATGGATTAGTCACTTATTTCAAGTGCAATATATAAGCACTGTGTGACTTTTCTAGTGGAGCGTCTGCCCCATGCTGGTATGTATTGAAATGTCATTGATATAACTTGAATGTTCCACAGTATGGCATTAAACACATCTACCTCCAAGGAGACAAGCAGGTTGTACAACCAGGCCTAGTTACAGGTTAGGTCTATGAACAGGGGACCCTGCTTACAATAACAATACATGTTTTTTAAATATGTTTTGGCAAAATAGCAGTATTTAATGTGGTACTGTGAAACATATCACTAAGAACATTTCCAGTGAGTGACACGTGGCAACTCCTTCACCTGCAACGTTACACAGTGCACCTTTGAGTTAAATACTTTTTTTCTTAAGAGCAATATAACTTTTATAAGGAAAAAGTGAGAAATTGAACTCACCAAAATGTATTCAAATAAATGTTGTGGGATTTTTTGCATCTGTATTTTATTTTTTAGGAGGCGGTGAGTTGGGTGATTCACAGCCTGTTACTGCAGGGAGCTGGAGTGAACCAGTCTGAAGAGGATCAGGGACACAGGTGAACTTTGACATCAGCTCTTTCATTCCTTAATATACCTTATAATATGAAATAATATACCTTAATAATATACCTTGTGAAATAGGACATCTAAAAATGAAGCACGTTATTGATAACCCAGAAGTAAAATCTGTAAATACCGCTCTGATTAACTGTGCTTGGGCGGTCCACCCCAGTTTCACTTTGTTATATGAAAAAACCTACACTGCTTCTACTACTTCTACTTTCCCTGAGCTAAAAGACGTGTTTATGTTTCCAGGACTCCAGTTCACAGAAAGCTGATGGCTTCCATTCTGCTTCACTCCTCGTCAGCCAAAGTGTTTCAGGCAGCGACGACCAGCGACGACCAGCGACGACCAGCGACGACCAGCGCCATCACTGCCCTGCTCACGCACAAGAGTGAGTCCTATAACTAACTAGAGGCACTGCTCTGTCTGAAGCTCTGTTACTTAAAGCTATATTAAAGTTGAACTTATTTTAACTCAATCTGACCATAAGGAACTGACTTAACAGGTGAGCTGATTTGTGCTGTTAAACAAGTCCCTCTCACATAAAATTACTGTCACAAGCATTTTCAGTTAGTCGCTCTCACCTTTTTGTTAAAAATCTAACTCCTAAATGGGGCCGTGAACACTTGTATTGATCAGACTCCTGAAAATGTGTTTTAATCTATTTTTCTAGAACATTCAGACAAACTAAAAACGTATCAGGCAGTGATTGCTAATGTGTGCTTTGTGTCATTACACCATAGACATACATACAGAACACCCCAGTGTGATGTACTGTAAACTGTACTGTGCTGTACTTAAGAACTCTCATGTTCAAACCGAACATGTCTGGTGCGAACAAGGCGAATGATTTACATGTTAACTCTATGTAAAGGCGCTGTTACGGCCCCAGCTTCAATTCTAATTTGTTGTGTGTGTTTAAATGATTTTGCTTTGCTGGCCTGTGATTGGTGGGGCACATCTACACCTGACCAATCATGCCTCACCTCCAGACTCCTCCTCCAATTTAAGGAGATTGCAGCACCTGTTCGGGGTTGCTGGCTTTGGTGGCCAGTCTGCCATTTTGTGTTCGTGTGTGTCTAGTTCTGTAGTTTAGTTTTGTTTTGTGCCTTTTTTAATTTGGTCACTCAGTTCTGTTTGTGGGTTCATGTGGTTTACTTGGGGCACTTGTGTTTTAGTTTGTGTGTGTCCGTCAGTTTAACCATTCGTTTTCGTGTAAGCCTGCGTCGTGACCCGTTTTTGTGGCACAAACTCGTTATATGTTAATCCAGTTGTTTTCTTAGTTTAGGTTATTTTCTGTATATATTTTAGTTTGTTTAGCCGCTGTTGATCCTTCTGGAGCAAACACAGATTCGCGGTCGCATGACCAAATTCCCAAACTCGAGCGTCTTGGATGCGCGAATGAAGCGAATGACTCAAAAAAGTCAAGCGGCAAACTAGGGGCGTTTGACGTGATTTGTTTGTGCTAGATGTGTTTGGTCTGAACACGGCTTAAGACACACTGGATGTGAGGGCTACATTGTTGATGCTTCATAGACAAAAAAGCACTCATTTCATTATCTGTGTTTGTACAGCTCAAAAATATCTTACTGAATGAATGAAATACATTCATACTGTGAGCAAAAATATTGTACTGTGTGCACATGAAATTATAATATTAAAATAACTAAAGCAGTCAAAACAATAATTTCCACAGTTTGAGGATAGTTTTCAGCCAGTGACCTTTATTTATTGTCTGAAAATTGCACCTTCGTGACGTCGTTGTTTCCGCTGCAGAAAACGTCCTCTTCCTCCATCACTTCCCTGCTCAGCTTCAGCTCTGCTCCACTGTCGCACAAATCGCCCCACGCAGACCCGAGATAGTACCGCATACCGACTATGGTCTGCTTAAAGAGCCCTACATCAGTACTTACCTCAGTCTGACGTCCTCTGCCCCCCTTCCCCTCCCCTCTGTCCTCTGTAGCGCCCCACGCAGACCCGAGCCAGCACTGCATACCGACTATGGTCTGCTTAAAGAGCCCTATATCAGTTTAACAGCAGCTTGAAGGCAGCTGCTGTTAGGATCCTGCCCTCTATGGGTCATGAGCAGGTCCTGGAAGGGACACAGAAAAAACGGGCATGACTTAGTGATTGTGTGGTTAGGGGTGTTCATTTTCACAAAAAAATGTATTTCAGTTTTTGTCTTTTTAATTTCAGCCAAAAGTCAAATCATTCTTTTTAGCTTTTGTCTAGTTTTAGTCAACAAAAGTCTCATGTTATTTACTCCACTCATGCATTCAATTTTTAGTCAACAGAAATATAGAATTACTTTAAGTCAATGAAAATAGATGTAATTTGAGTAATAGTTTCAGTCATTATAATTACTTTTTGTCTAGCTGACTAAAATGAATTACATTCAAATGATATGAACCCAGTGGAAATAACATGTTAGTATAAATGAAGGACAAACCTCTCTCCTCCGCTGTCCTCCTCTCGGCTTTTCTTTCGGGGCCTTGAGGTCTGGTCTGGATCTTGGACTGGACAGGACTGATATGTGGTCTGAAATCAGGCCTGAAATCTGGTGTGGATCTTGGTCTATTCATGTCCAGCGTGTCTCTGCAATTATTTAGAGAAAATTAGTTAAGCATGTAGTGTAGCTGTTATTCAGGACTATTTCAGCACTATACCAGGTCTAAACCAAGTCTAAACCAAGTCTAAACCAGGTCTAAACCAGGTGTAAACAAAGTCTAAACCAGTTTTGTAAAATAATTTTCCTATTGAACAAACCTGGACTGGTCTGACTCCAGTAGACTCCTCTTCCTGGGTCTTAAGGTTTGCGTCCCAGACTCGGATCTGGACTCTGGTGTGGATTTTGGTCTCTTTATGTCCAACATGTCTCTGCAATTATTTAGAGGGAAATAGTTTAGCAGTAAGTTTGTAAATAAGAGTGTAAAAAGGTCTTCCAAGCGGGTGAGAGTCCTCTTTGTATGACAGCGTTTGTTCGACTGAAAAAAAAAAGTAAAAACAATTATTTAGTAAAAAATAATCTCAAGGGTTTACATTTAAAACATGACATTGCAAAGTATATCAGTATGCCTGAAATTGCCTCAACAAGATTTGTTCAGGTAATTTATGCTTTATGATTTAATGCTTTCATAGGTAAATTATTCAGTGTCTAAAATCCTCCAAATGGCAGATTTCCGATATTGAATGGCTTATTTTTTGTACAAGTTTGTTCAGATTGTGAGAAACAATAATTCAGAGAAAACCTTGAAGTTACCATTTCCCATATAAATATATAATAAAGCATCTATAAATAACAAGGTCCCCAGTACAGATATATTGTATAAGCAGCTCTGAGCTCAAAGTAAGTCTGCTGCATGCTGTCATTTTTTATTTAATTATTATTTTTAGAAAGCATTTTATTGCCTGATGATCAAAGGGTGTGTGGTTAGCGTGCTAGTTATTGGTTAATGCATCGTCACTGCAAGGTAAGTGAGGAAAATGAACTAGTTTTGGTTTTCATGTTTTAAGACACTAGGATCAGGTGGTTTTGACTGCCTCTATGATTCTCTGTGATTGCTGACAGACCTAACTGCCCCAAACCTCACATAATAATAAACATTTTCCATGGCTAAAGATAAACTGTGTAGTACCCTGAGTTTCCAGACGACGGAGTTCCTGACGGTCTTCTGGTAGAAGAACAAGTCTGTGTGCATTCCTTCCCTCAGGACAGAGTCTAGAGGTATCCCCACCGTCCGTACAATGTGGCACAGCTACAACACACAAATTATATTTAGAGACAATCCAGCACTATACCAAAACTAATCCAGCTCTAAATTAGGGTTAAACTAGGACTAAACTAGGACTAAGTCAGGATTAAAACAGGACTAAACCAGGGTTAAACTAGGGCTAAACTAAGTCTAAACCAGGACAAAACTAGGACTAAACCAGGACTAGTCAGGTCTACAGGTTATATTGTAAAGTACAGTATATAACTGGTAGTATAATATGTGACTGGTACCAAGTCATCTGTGTCGACTCCAGGGAACAGTGCTTGTCCTGACAGCAGCTCCACTGCGATACAGCCCAAGGACCACGCGTCAATCGCCCCATTGTAGCGTGCCCCGACCACAACCTCCGGAGCCCTGAACACAAGCAACAACTTTAATATGAAGAACTAAACAGCACCTTTACTATGAAGAATTATAATATGTACTAATAGGCATCTTTGATATAACACCCAAAACAAAAATCTTATAATGTGGAATGAGATAAAACAAAATATATGCAGTTTGTTGGTCATGGTGTGTTTTGTAGAATGTTCATTTCCTTTTAATTATGGTCAAATAAAGCATAAAGCATCATACCTGTACCAAAGTGTCTGAACCATGTATCGATGAGCTTCACCTGGAGACTTGACATGTGGTCCACCAACATGATATTTTCAGGCTTGAGGTCTGCATGGATCAAACCCAGACACTGCAAGAACTTGAGGGCTGTCGCCACCTGCACAGAGGAACCACAAGCATGGGTTACAACTGACTCACTACAAGACACACAGTGGATTTACACATTTAGATTAAACACATTAATAACAAGTCATTAACTCTAACACTTTTATCTATTTGATTGATTGATTGATTTATCATTCACTTCACTCTGTAGTGTTGATGTGAACTCCCAGAAGAGGCAGACACTGTATTTACTTCCTTAAAGAGTGGTCATTACACTTCTATGGGGTATTAATTGCTAACACATAATACATTTAGATCACCATGTTACCTCCCTTTGCTCCCCGCTCAAAATCACTCCACCTTCAGAGCACAATCGGTGTGCTTCCTGCTAATGAAACTACTGCACATTGCCTCTGGTTTGTGAAGTTATAGTGTTTTGTTTTGAATCTTGCTTTTGCATATTTATGAAAAATTGAGAAACATGTTCTCTGTATTTGTCACATGTGTAAAACTGACAATACTACCTACCTGGAAGAGCACGGACCGAATCTCCCCCAGAACCAGCGTCTCCATTTGCTGCAGTAAGTCGAGCAAACTGATGTCCAGTCTTTCAAATTCTAGGCAGTATGTGCCACTGAAGCGAAAGGAACTGAACCAGCGTACTATGTTATGGTGCTCTGAGCCGTACTCACGAAGCACCTGCAGGACCTCTTGCTGTAGAGGAAAAGGAGGATTATTAGTACTACTAGTAGTATGAGTACAAACACTGAACACAGCAACAGAATACTCCTACTGCTACTACTACATAATACTTTAAGCCTTTACCTGTCTTGTAAGTAAGTTACTCAACTCTACGTACTGTTACTAACTCTTACTGCTAACGCTAGTACAGAAGTCAAATGTATGTATTTTAGTGTTTGTAGAAGTGCATTTAAGTGCTTTAAAGCGGAGGGTACCTCTTCCTCTGCGTACTGTACGAAGCTCTCATCTTTGATGACTTTTAGAGCCACTGTCTTGTTGGAGCTGGTCTTTTTACATAGCACCACTTTTCCAAAACTTCCCTCGCCAAGAATTTCCTGGACCACGAAGTTGTCAGTGGAGTCTGGGGCGAAGATCACGGTTCCCACCTGCATGCCCAAAACCCTGGTATCTTCCGCCGTCATCCACAAACCTGTAAAAACACACACAGAGAAAACCAGTACGTCCTGCTCCTCTGAAAGCCAGACACGAACCCAAATGTGGACCTGGACGACCTTTATATGATTCTAAAGGGATTCTACTTTATGACAAATCGTCATGACAACAGGGAATCCTCACGTGACCCTGAGAGATTTGATTGGTTGTTCCCAAAATTCTAAAATATGACGCAACATTCTGCGGTAAAACTAAATTAAACTAAACTAATAATAATAATATAGCCACAAGCGGCGATGATCAGCCTTTGTGTGCGCCTAGCCGCCCAGCAAAACACCTCTCCCAGTAAACACCGCTCCCCGCTAACGCCACGCCCCCAAATGCCACACCCGCACTAACCCTAATAACCCCAAGGTTAACCCTAACACTAGTCGTAATCTTCAACATACTAGTACTACTAATAGGCCTAATTAATATTAAATGAAAATGTTACAATTATAATGATATGCATCATGGTGTATTATTTAAATTAAGTGTTGTAACAGGAGAAGAGCTTGTTTGACATTTGACATAAGAGCAGACACAGACAAGCAACTCAGCCAGATACAAAGCATCTTTTTAGCAGGTTTTTACATTTTTGATACTTTTGGGGCACGGTGGCAGAGTGGTTAGCGCATTGAACTCTGGTCCTGCCCACTTCATCCTGGAGTCCTTTATAAAATTATTGCAACAGTGTGAAATGATGACTCAGATATTCCATTCATAATTATTTATTCCAAATAAATACAGACATCACAATTAATTAACAGAAACAGGCGAAAAAACAGACAGAAAAATTTGAACATGCAGATCAGAGCCTTTCAACGTTCTCTGGCATGGTCAAGCCTCTAATACGGAGCAGAAATCTTTGCGGCTGCAACAGTTGGACCTGAGACCTGCGACAGTGACTTATATCACTTTCATGGACTTGATGGAATGTTATGGTGTTGATCTGAATGTTCAACTTTATTTCATTTTTGTTGTTCTGAGTCAAAACAACAAACTTTTGACCAAATGTTTGTCACTGAGAACCTCCCTCACACCCTTCAGAGACGTCCAGTCGAGGTCTGCCGGCCTGTCCTAAGATCAGTCGGCCGATCTGCGGGAGAAATTAGGGAATGCCACACCAGTGGTGCCAGCTGTTAATCGCAAGCCACTTTAGCCCAACCAAACGCCCTCATTCTCCATTTTTTAACTATCATTGTAATAAAAGCATTGAAACTGAACTTTGCTATCCATAGCTCTGTGGTGATCCATGGTGCCTGTTGTTCAGGAGTCACTCACTCACAAACACACAAAAGTTTTGAGTCATGTAATTTACAATATAAGATTAAATTACATTTTATTAAATTTACAATTTAAGTAATTTACAGTAGTTGAGTAATAAAATAAAGAATTTTGTTGAGTTTAAGCTGTGTGTCTAGGCCTGTAACGATAACAAATTTTGCTGGACGATTAATTGACCAAGTATTTATTGCGATCGACGATAATATTTTGAGATCCAACATTTTGAGACCAATTTCAAATAATATAATGACCATGGAATAAAAATGCAAATACATCCTCTCAATGATCAATAAACCTTACTTTCTAAAGAACATTTAACACAGGAACTGTAAGACAACCAAAAACAACAGGCCTAAATACAACAGACTTAACATAGGATTAGCCTAATGTAGTCTGACTCACAGCAAGAACTTGTTCACAAAAATGTACTTGAATAAACCACTGTTGAACCAAATACAACCAAAACAATAAGTAAAATGGATTATTAAGTCTCTGTAACAAAATTGTCCTTAAAAGTGATTTTAGTCATTGACTTATATTGGAATATTGTGCCTTGTCTCTCTGTGGCTGCTGCTGTGAGCCTCTGCATTTTGGTCTTGAAGTGTTCTTAACCCTTGTGTTATCCTGAAATTAAATGTTGAAGTGTACTGCTCTGGGGTTAAAACAGATTCCAAATATAAATGACCACCAGAGGGAGACAAAGCGAGCCAAAGTGTGTCAGATGAGTCCAGGATTGTATTCTGATAATAATGATAATAATAATAATGATACTACTACTACTACTACTACTACTACTACTACTACTAATAATAATAATAATAATAATAATGCATAATTATTCATATATTTATTACATTTTGTAACACATACAAAAGGTTAAAAACAAAGAAAATAATTTATTGGGGATTGAATTACAAAACATATAAATCATAATAACATGCACATGAAATGACATAATGTCACAAGAAGAAGAAGAAGAAGAAGAAGAAGAGGCAAAAGGAGCTCTGGGCAAGTCCTGCCAAGTGCTGCAACATGAGCACCACAGACGTCACAAGACGTCAGAGGCTTTTCTTTGACTGTATTTTAGCAGGTTGTTGTTGTTGTCGTCGTCAAGGTGACAGGATGACATTTCTTCATACACAGGTATGAATCTTATCTCATAACATGTGGTGGAAATGTGGACAGCACCAGAGAATCATCTGTCTAAAGCAGCTGTTGAGATTGGTGACAGTCATTTTAAATTTATTTCTAATACAAATAAATTATCCAAAAATACAATTATCCAATGACAAGGGCCAGTGTATAATGGATAATGGATGGATTTATGGTGTACAGTCTACAAGCTTGACAAAATGCATCTAAAATCAAAGGGCAACTTAAGGGGTTCCTTAGTACCATATGCATATAGCTCATAGTAATATTTTGAGAAGAAATTTATTTGGTCTGTAGTATTGAAATCCAGTGTTATTGAACAGGGTGAGGCCAAACAGCCCATCTTTGATGATGTTTTGTGATCAGCAAAGAAGCAAATCCTTTTGAATCTATAAACAGACAGAAATCAACCATTATACTTTACTTTATACTTGAAATACAGAAAGTCTTAACAGGATTTGTTCTAACCTTCTTTGTCAACGTTTGTATTTTCTTTTCCATCTGCATGTGTTTTGCATCCGCCTTGTTTTTCATTTTCTCCATTGTCTCCGCAGATGTTTTGCACAGCTCAACCACCTCCAACTGCAGCTGTAAGCACATCGACACATATTTAATATAATTTTTTTTTTTAATTAATTAAATGTCTATTCTGTAGCTCACCTCTTTACACCTTTTTTGCATCATATACTCAGATGCAAGATTATTTAGTTCAGTTTCCTTTTTGTTGTCAATCTTTTTGGACCTATACTTCATTTTATTCTGAAGGACAGCTATTTCTTCTTGAATTTTAGTCAGATTCTCAGTCACTTGTTGATTCTCCTCCAAAACATGTGTCAGCTCCTTTTGATTTTTTTTCAGCTCGGTTGACTCATCTGCAACTTTTTGCTAAGAGACAAATGCCAGAGAAATAATACTAGGTCATTTTCTGCTGCGTTGCTCATGTCATTCAAAGTGTGTGTTTTTATTTAACTTGGGTCAAATGTAATTTATTTGCACAATGCAATACATTAGTGTGCAGTGAACTTAAAGCTATTATTAATAATTAGACTAGCTGACCCTGCTGTATTCTCACATATCACCATTAGAGTCTATCTATGTTCTTGCAGTCTGCTAGTGTTCCAGCTTTGGCTTGACAGAAGACCATAGATCACAGGTGAACCTCAGCAAGGGCCAGATGAGGGGGCAGGGCTAGGAGCACATGTTTCACATCTGCCATCTACTAGTAAACTAAAAATAAACTTATGGATGGTAGCCTCAGTGCTCCTATAGGCCTTTGCTTCAGTTGTGTTACATACGCAATTACCTTCTGAAACCATTAATATAGGATATAAAAATGTTTTACCTTAAAATCATTGAGGATATCCGTTTTTGTTTCCATGTTCTTAAGTAAGGCTTTTGATTCTTCATATACATCTTTATCTTTCTCCATCAGAGTTGAGATGAATTTGTTCCAGTTGTCCCTGACCTGGCTGACTTCAGTTTTCCTCTGATTCTCAAAATACAGTCGCAGCTCATCATGCATCTTTTCATTTTTGGTCTCAGCATCTACAATGGAAAAAAAAGTTTTGCTAACTTGTTTTCTAGTGCTAGAGCTATGTTTTAGAGTAAGCTCTTTACCTTGGAGTTTCTTTTCGGAAATTGCTCTCATATGAGCATTTTTTTCTTCATATATCTAGGCATTAAATAGAATATTTTAGTAAGAAAATTATTGGATTAATTTCACATATAAAAAGGGCATGTTACCTTTTTAAGCTCCATGACTGGTGTTTCAGTGTCCACATGATGTATGTCTATGAGCAGAGATGCCAAATCATTCCTAAGTTTATTCTCTAGTAATGTTTGCTCAGCCTGCAGTGCCTGTTTTGAGGCTACTGCATTAGTGTTGAGCTCACAAGTTGTATTTTGATATTCACAGAGAAGATATTGCATTTTTTGTCTGGAAACCTAGAGGAACACATTTGTGTTTAAAAATGTAGTGATCTAACAGAAATGTATAGAAAAATACTAGTATACGATACCTTAATTTCTTCTTGAAGTTTGATTTCTGTTTCCTCCGACTCTTTGTCCAGGTTTTTGAGTTCAGCTTTGACCTCGTCTAGCTTCCTGGCGGTGATGTCCAAGAAGGCACGCGCCTTGTCCCTTTCAAGCCGAACATAATTCGTCTCCTTCCTCTCTCGATCAAGTTCCTCCCTCAGACGCATGATGTCGTCCTCCATCTTTATAAGAAAAGCATTTTGGTGTTTACAAACATGTCTGAATTACTGATTACTTTAAAAAAAAACTAAAAACAAACAAAAAATATTACACTATATTAGCTTAATTAGCCAGACTTTTTAGAAATGGCCTTATAACCTAGGTTAAATGTAGCATAGCTAGCTTGTTTTCCTCACACTCTTAGCTTCAAAATGAGACCCTCCCCGCTGTTGTCGGTGGCGGGGTTTAGTCATTTCATCTCTTCAGTCATTGGATCTTCCAGAAAGTGATTGACATATTGTTTTAGCCTATCACCAGAGCTTTCAAACGGTGGGTGGGACATTTAGATTGTATTGGAAACGGACCCTGTGTTTATACGCGCAGCCGAGAGGGACACAGAGAGAGACACAGAGAGCAGTAGTAGTAGTAGCAGAACAGCCACTTGGAAGACAATTTTGGCTACTTTTAGTTTTTTTTCTTGAGAAAACATGCCTAAAGCTCAGAAGAATTAGTATTATAATAATAACAATGATTATTATTATTATATTATTATTATTATTTTGGCACAAATTTGGCAATCTTGTGCCGAATTGTCATTTTGTATACACAAAGGCTCACAGCATCAAAACCCTTTGTCCTAGAGATCTGAAATTCTACACAGTTGTTGCCAACAACTTGAACAATGAGTGTAGTGAGTCACAAATGCCTAGCATGAAGTATGCCCAAGCTAAGGCCTTTATTTTTTTCTATTTTTTGGGGGGGTTTATCGGCTGTTGGGGTTTGAGAAATTTCTTCTCGTCGTTTGTGCGCTCGCTGCTTTTGACGCATGTGGTTGTTGACACGTGTCCCACTCACCAGTGTTGATTCGGCATTGTGACTTGTTTTGGCGCTCGGAGATGAACTCTGTGGTCACTCTGACAGCGGCGCTAGCTTGTGTTGCTAACGCACCGCACAGACAGCGGCGCCTCTGCCATCTCTGCATGTGCAGAAAGTGCTCAGACTATGGGCGCATCCGCCGTGTGATAAACACAGCACATGTTGGTTCAAGTGTCATTACGCTTGTTAAACGAGAGGAGTCAGAGAGCGATAGAAGCTTCTAACATTCAGTCTCTTTGAGCGCGAGAGAGAGCGAGGAAAACAATGTACATAGAATTTATCGTGGCTGGAAAAGTTATCGAGCTCGTCAAAAGTTATCGTACGATAAATCGATTTATTGATTATCGTTACAGGCCTATGTGTGTCATGAAATCAGAATGTTTTCTTAGCTTCTGAAAGTGTCTTCATAGTCCATGAATGCGAACACCATATTTTTAAAAAATTATTTTGCACAAATAAGGCAGAACACCATCACAAATGGATATGTAAAAAACAGCCATAGTCTTTCTAAACAGTCCATTTTATGTTGGTGGGTGCTATCTGTTTTTTTTTTTTAACACTTAATATCTTACTTAATCTGAGGGTCAGTTTTAAAATACAAAGTACAAACGTACATAGCATCTGTGGGAAGGTTTATGTTCATATCAAACCTCTGTCTTTGAAATTGCACTTTCCACAGTCCTTCAAAGATGCCCTCAAATTTGAAGAGTAGAATTTTTTAGCAAATTCAAGCCCCCAGAAATCTGTGATAAACCAAAAGCACAAGTGTAAAAGTCCATATTCTACAAGTACATTTGTACAACAGAGTATAAGATGTCAGATAAAAAAAAAAAAAACATGCTGGCGCTACGAGAATAAAGTCGTAACATTTTGACATTAAAGTCGTAATATTATAAGAATAAAGTCGAAGCCAGAAAAAGTCGTAATTTTACGAGAATAAAGTCATAATTTTACGAGAATAAAGTCGTAAACTTACAAGAATAAAGTAGTAATTTTATGAGAATAAAGTCGTAGTCAAAATAAAGTCATAATATTAAGAGAATATCAGCTGCTCGGAAAGTATGAACGAATGGAGAATTTGGAGCATTTTGTAAAGGAGAAAAATCCGTGTATCATTCGTTCATTCGACTGAACAAGGACTGAATCAGGACTAAATCAGGTCCGGAACCAAACCAGAAAGACCAGGATTGAGACCGGGACCAGACCAGGACTGAACCAGGACTAAACCGTTTTCAGTTCTTGTCTGATCCCGGTCTCAGTCTTGGTCCCTGACTCAGTCCTTGTCTAATTCCTGGTCTCAGTCCCGGTCTGGTCTCGGACCTCGTATAGTCCTGGTTCAGTCCTGGTTCAGTCCGGAGGCACAAATAATGAAGAAAATTGTTGTTTGTTTTCTTATTTTTAGTTTTATATTGAAAAACAAGGTTCTTCTTCTGCCGCATTTTTCACTTTGACTTTGATTTTATTACGACTTCATTCTCGTAATATTATAACTTTATTCTCATAATATTACGACTTTATTTTAACTTCGACTTTATTCTTGTAAAATTATGACTTTATTCTCGTAAAATTACGACTTTTTCTGGCTTCGACTTTATTCTCATAATATTACGACTTTAATGTCGAAATGTTACGACTTTATTCTCGTAGCGCCAGCATTTTTTTTTTTTTTTTATCTGACCCTTATACTCTGTCGTACATTTGCCAATTTTTAAACCTTGAAAATTTGAAGGACTGACCTTAAGTAGTTTTTTACATACAACAATCTAAAAGTGGCTCCTAGGACAACTCTGCTCAAAACAGGTCAGGGCAGAGTTTACAAATATTTTTTATGACAAAACTATAAGGAGTTGGGAGCAAAAATTTGGGACTTTTCCTGTTAGAAAGTGTGTGAACCTACAATTTTTTTCAGTCAAATCTGAGCTGGTCGAGTGGGGGCATTCGGAGATTAAGCGTGGAATGACCCTATTTGCAATGTTTAGAATGCAAATTTTGCTCAAATACATGGGAAAAAATAAGATATATGTCTTTTATACACTCGATTTAAATTTTAACTCATCAGAAATCATTTGTAAACTATAAAAAGCATTAATTTAAAAAGTTAAGAAAATTTATTATTTTTTTTACAACTAGTAGCTGCACTTTCTCCGTGAGGTAGTACATGTGATGTGAGTAATCAGATTTCTTTTGGACTGATCACATCTGTGCAGCTTGTGAGGAAATTATCCAAAAAGGGCAAACTAATGGCAAAGATAAAAAATGAAAGAGAAAGCGTTTAAGATTAATCCGTGTATCATTCGTTCATTCGTTTTTCAATATAAAACCAAAAAATAAGAAAACGAAAAAACAACAGTTTTCTTCAGTATTTGTCTCCAAAACCAAAATTTAAAAAACGGATAACCATTCGTTTTTTCAGTTTTCGATTTTGTGTCTAAATGAAAAATGGAAAAAACGGATAACGGCCGTTTCCCATTTACGTGACTTCCGTGACTGTGATGCCGGACTTTTGCACCGCGTACGGACTGAACCAGGACTCATCCAGGTCCGAGACCAGACCAGGACAGAGCTGCTCTGGTCCCCCGCGCTCAAGAACCGCGGCTGGTTCGGAGGTGGTGCAAAGCATCTAATTGACGCTTTCACACCAACGAAAATTAATTGAACTAAGAGCTTTTGGTTCAAATGGACCGGGTCCGGGACCAGACCGGGACTAGAGCGCTACTGAGACTGGGACCAGACCGGGACCAGAGCGGGCCTGAGACCCGAGACAAGACCAGGACCAGACCGGAGGCTCAAAGCCCACAGCAGGGCCAGAGCTCGAAGCTGAGGCTCGGAGTCAAAGCTCGGAGTCCTGGTCCCGGTTTGGTCCCGGTCTGGTCCCGGACCTGGATCAGTCCTGGTTCAGTCCGTACGCGGTGCAAAAGTCCGGCATCGCAGTCATGGAAGTCACATAAACGGGAAACGGGCGTTATCCGTTTTTTCCATTCTTCATTTATACACAAAATCGAAAACTGAAAAAACGAATCGTTATCCGTTTTTTCATTTTGGTTTTGGAGACAAATAGTGAAGAAAACTGTTGTTTTTTCGTTTTCTTTTTTTTGGTTTTATATTGAAAAACGAATGAACGAATGATACACGGATTAAGATTGATTCAGATTCTGAAACCTTGATTGGTCCCAGGGGGCAATTAATTTGCAGCTTTTTCAGACCAGTTCTTACATTTACATAAACAGGTTTACAGGTCTAATCTGTGGAGACACACGAGTGAGCATCTCTCACAGTGACCCCCAAATAAGATTCAGGTATTTCATACACTTTATTTAAATTTTAACTCTATAAACCATAAAAACATTAGTTAAAAAAGTTAAGAAAGTCAGTTGTTCTTTAAAACTAGTAGATGCACTTTCTCCGTGAGGTAGTCCAGGCCCCAGTTTTTGGCTTTTTCACTGAAGGCATCGGCTTCCTGCAACAGCTCAATATCACAGTTGGACCCTAAAACACATTTAAAGAGTTAATTATAAAACCTTTTAAAATCATGACCACTTTTCAATGCTTACCATACAGGCTCAACACTTGTTCATCCGGTACAAAAAATGGAGGACCTGTGAAGCGCTGAGTCATTAATGACACAATGACACATTTTCCCATTCAGTTATAGAATTATTGATACTTTGCAGCTGATGTTATCAACATTCCCTCGAGATGTGATGCTAACTAGGCACTGCTCTGTCTGTTTGTCTAGAGTTTAATCTGAGTTTTATTTCAACACCATCTGACTATAAAGAACAGAATTTGCTGGAACTAGACCCGGTGAGATGATTTGTGCTGTTAAACAATAAAATTACAGTTACAAGCTAGCGAGCATTAGCCAACCTCACACTAACCTTTTTCATTAAAGGGCCCATCTCATGCAAAATCAACTTTTCAGAGCTTTCTAACTTCTAAGAGTGATATGTGGGCCTTGTATATGTCGCAAAAGTGTTTTTTAGATTGATTCGGCATTTTTTTTTTTACAAATTGCAGTGTATTTCTGCCACCCTCCCACATGACAACGAACTAAAGCTGCTACAACAATGACGTGGCCAGCTTGATGTAGCATAAACACCTAAACAAAAGCAACAGCATAAGCTAATTGTTTTACACTGCAGTGTACACGATATAATAAGTTTATCTAATAGCGTTTATTAATACTTTACCAATCAGTAACGTTCAGCTGATGTCGACGCGGTGCTTGCACTTCGTGCATCTCCAAGTTCTCGTCCGATTCCGGGTCCAACACATAAGGCTGAACGCGCTGTATCACCATGATGAATCAACTTTATTCCTACTGCTATCAGGGCGCACACCTGTCTCCCCATCCCTCCCTGAGATGGGCGGAGGAAGGGCAGCTCAGTCAGAGGCAACGTCACGTTTGGAGGGCAGAGCCTGTGCTTTCTCAGGACGGGCGGGGGGATGAGCAATAGTGGGTCTTTCATAGTTCCTGGTCTGTGACGCCGCCAAGAAATCAGTAAGATTTCATAAGTATTGTGTAATGGATGTTCCAAAATCTAAATTGTGCTTGTATATGTGCAGAAGATACAATGTGAAAAGAGTTATTTTGCATGAGATGGGCCCTTTAAAAGTCAAACACATTAACAGGACCTTTGTATTGGTCACAGGCTCCTGAAAATGTGTGAGTTTTCAGACCATCTTAAAACTTTTTTGACAGTGTTTGCTAATGAGTTGACGCTAATTGAGTCTCTTTGGTAACAGCTGAAAATTCCAATATAGAGATACAAGTAGAACACCCCCAACGTGTTGTCACTGCAAAGAATCAATATGAGAGGAAAAATAAACATTTACCTTTATGTAACTCAGGATTATAGAGCAGAGTGTCCAAGAGGTACCTGCAGTCAGGGGCCATCAGAGAAACCATCAGAGCAGCATATCTGGACACACAGAGAGAAAAAGTAACTAACTAACACAGCAAACTGGGACAATATTTTCATATAATAGAACAGGTAACATTACTTCTCTCTGTCTTTGGGGTTGATGGCGACGAGAGCACCTCTGTCCCAAATGGCTCCAAACTGACCTTCAAGGGAACTACAGAGATCATCATCAGCTTCATAAAACTCCGCAAATTTCTACTGTAACTAACAATGAAAGCATGTTTTGTTTTTTGTTTTTTTCTTTGGGTTGAGTTTATTGCCCTGAAAACATGCATCGTAGCTGTAAGCGAGCTTGCATGTCCGTAAACCTGACTCTTTGTGTGGCATAACACTCATCTACCTTTACCTTTAAGATCTTGTACAGTCTTATAGTAATACTACAGGGATGTCTAGAAGTCTTAGGACACTTTATATTGCAGTGTCCTTTATACAGTTTTATTCCACATGTTTGGCTGAAAGTGTCATACCTGGAGAACTTGTAGATATCGCACTGATAAAGTGAAACCGTTTTCTCAGAGTTCTGTGAAAGAAACGGGTATAAGTTTAGGTCTGTAGTTCCCATAACGAGGTCCGGAGCCCCTTGTGGTTCTCAAAGTCACTACAGAGAGCCCCCAAACCTCCATACATGAGTACAAAAAAGAAAATGGAGTTTGAATTAAACATGTTTCTTTTTTTTGTTTAAATGCACTACGTTAAACTAGTATCAAGCCTCTCGGTCATAATTATTTGTATATTTCACATATAAATCTAAAAGTAAAAATGTAAAATGATTTTGAATTGTGTGAATTATTATAGGAGGCTCAGTGGGATCTTTGGAACGCTAAGGGAATTGTCCTAATCGACATTGTGAATTATAAAAATACAACTTTATTTATTTGTTTTTTAATGGACCATCCAAGGACGCTGTAATTGTTGCTTTAGTCTTTACTCATTTATCAGGGGTCTATTGGCAGTGAACTGTAAGTAATCAGCTATTAGTCATGGCTCCAGATGAGATCAAAACAGTAAAAGGCTCACTGTGTTGATTAGAAAAAGCAATGCTGCGGTGTCAGTGACAGATTTAATTGTTTATGTGGTCATTTGGTGCTGCTGTTGGCCAAATATAGTAAGAAAATATACAATATTACCAATATAAAAACAGCTTTCAGATTATAATGTG
The DNA here is from genome assembly GCF_026225935.1 of Boleophthalmus pectinirostris. Taxonomy (NCBI): domain Eukaryota; kingdom Metazoa; phylum Chordata; class Actinopteri; order Gobiiformes; family Gobiidae; genus Boleophthalmus; species Boleophthalmus pectinirostris. The sequence goes on from NW_026571175.1 coordinate 10,114,121, forward strand.
ATGATGTTATACTCTCAGTTGGGGGACAAGAGCCAGCATAAGATGACTCTATTGATAACACTGTACTTTCCCATTTACAAATGTTAACCTGATCATTTCTGACTTTAGAACGAGTTATATTAAAACAAAATGTGAGAATGTTGTGAGGTGATCTGAAACACAGCAATAGCATGTAAGTGATACACAAATACTAGCGCCTGTTCCCATCTGAACACGTTACATTAGAATATTAAAAGGCCTCATTTCCTCACCCTAAACACTTTAGCTCCAGGGATGGTTGGCACATTCTCCTCAGTGTAACTCATTTCACTCTCTTCAAAAAACTGTCGAATGGCTTTTTCTGTCAGCTCCACTCCAACTACAGTGTGACCCAACTCTGCAGTCCTGGAAGTGACATGAAAAACAGAAGGGCTTTACAATTTTGAAAAAGTACTCATTATTCTGACAGATATTACCGTATTTTCCGCACTATAGGGCGCTCTGGATTATAAGGCACACTGTCATTGAATGGTCTATTTTCGAACTTCACATATAAACCGCACCGGACTATAAGGTGTATTAAAAGAAACACAACAGTTTGATGTGTCAGTGGGACTTTGTTTGGCGCGTTCACAGTGACTCTGGGCTTTGTTCAGTTGTGGCGTGTAGGGAGGGTGCTGTCTGGGACCACTGGATTGTTGGCGTGTTCGCAGTGACTCAGTTGTTCAGTTGTGGCTCAGAGTGGCACATTGCACTCGCGTTTTCGGTTCTTTCCTCCGTTCCATTCCTCATCCGTGTGGAGTGATGAGTGTGGCTGCGGGTGTGTTTCGCTGCGTGGTCGCTGTTTGCGCCGTGCGTGTTTGCGTGCGCTGAGGGTGGTGCAGCTTTTTAGTTTACTGAAGTCGTGCTGGGACACCCGAGTGGATTCGTGTATAGGGTGCTCTGGATTGTCGGGCGTGCAGTCGTTTTTTGGGGTTGGAGGCTTATGAGTGTGCCCTATGGTGCGGAAAATACGGTGTATTTGAGGTTGAGTTTTACAGCTCCTATATTGCGCAAAATTGACTCTTGTGAACTTTATGTCATATTATAATGTTAGCGCCATAAAAATCTACCAAAATTGTTTTTCATTTCATTCACCCATGTTTGAATAATCCTTTATTATTAGTCTCTCTACATCTTCAAAGCTCAAAATGCTCTGTTTCACCTTCTGATGTCATAGTTTTTAAGTTTACAGCTACTTTTTAACTTTTTCAATAGACATTAACAATTTCGGGGCTTAAATTATCAAAGTGATTACAGTGAACATGTAAAAAGTTTAAAACACAGTTTCCTGTACTACCACATGACAAGATGGAGTGTTTTCTGCTTAAACTCTGCTTAAAACTCAGTCTTAATATGCAGGATTTGTGAGTTAAACACATGTGAATGAAACAAAACACAACTCCAGGTATGATGAGGAAAAAACATAACATAGTTCAGAAAATAGAATACGTTTCCTTTAACTAGTCCAGTTTACCAAAACCAATTCAAATCTCAGGTTCAGTTTGATTAATCATGCATCTCTTAACTGCATTTTAATGTTCTGGTGCAGCAGCTGGTTGTATACTCACCATTTCATATCTACAGCTTTTCCACAGAGAGGGAAGAAGAACTTGATTCCAGTCCGACCTGCTACCACTTTGTCAATGTTGGCCTCTAGCATTCTACAAAACACCAAACACAACAGTGACTTTATGCTCTGTTACATTACATTTAGACTGTGTAGTAATGAACCTACTTACTTGTGAACATGGGGATGGTGGAAGCCTATCTTATCCTGCTGCCATTTTTCCTCCCATTCTTCTAGAGCAATCACACGGTTTTCCTGAGCGGCCAACATGCTGCTACTGCAACTCTCCTGGAGGATTAATTGTAGTAATACTGATCAAAATTATGAAGTTATTGCTAAAAATGGTGATAAGTAAAAGTTAATAACTGATTTATGCATTAAACAAGAGAAAAACACACATACACAAAGCAAACCCAGTAAAATATTTTAACATTTGAACACAATGATGTCTGTGATGATGAAAAAGGTAATACTAAAAAGTAACAATAACAGTTAACTTTTATTTTGATTGCAAGCACTTACTATTATATAGAGGTGAGATCGGGCCTAAATCCAGTCCGATCCGACCCGGGCCCGCGGGTATTAAAACCCAACCCGGCCCGAGCCCGACCAATTAACTTGATTTGCAGGCCCGAGCCCGAAGCAAACCCGAAATGTCATATTTTATTTGTGAGGACTCGGGAGGAGGAGCAGTGCTCAGCGTCGAGGTGCCAGTCTTTTTGCTCTCGTATGAAAGCAAAGCGCCACATTGACGACATTCAGCGAAGCCAACGCAAGTTTCTGTAGCATTTTCAACAATCAATTTGAAGCTTTTCCACACCTCACTCTTACCGGTGAGTGTTTGTCTTTTCAGTTCTCCTGCCTTTAGTTTAACTTCTTGCTCCTCCATATTGGGGACACCAGGTCAAAATAGATGCAGACTTGCGGAGGGGAAGATTATTAAATGAAGAGGGGGCGTTCACGTGCGCAGAGCTCTGGCTCTGCGGATCCTGTTTAGTAGTTAAATAGCAATTACATTACATTACTTCTCTGTTTTATCCATATTATTTATTTTATAACAAGTATTCCTTAGTTTAGTATCCACACATCGTTTTAGCATACATTTTATAAACATATATTTATTTGAAGCCCGAGCCCGACCCGACCCGAAGTAATGATTGACATTTTAGACCCGACCCGGGTCGGGCTTGGGCTCGGTCTTAAGATCTTACCTCTACTATTATATAGGACAACAACAAGTGAAAGAGTTAGCTGAGGATTTTTTTTTCTATGTGTAAAAAGGCAGATTAAACTCATGATTAACCTGTTTTTATAAGAATACATAGTTTCCTTGTATTTATTTTCTGCATAAATAGCTATTTTTGTCTGAACTCCTGTGTAAGTGTAGTCTTGAGTGCACAGAGATATGTAATAGTTTTGAGAGCTTTTGTAACATATTATTTTTAGTGTTTAGTCGACTAAATGATAAGCAGGACATGTCTGTAGTCAACCAAGAATTTCTTTAGTCAACTATATCCCTAATAACTAATAACATGAAATTTAGCATTTTTAATAAAAATATACATTGGTGATAAATTAAGAAACACCGGAGAAGACTTGGCTTTAAGTGTTTAAGAGTCGGCCACTGAACTTTGAACTTATTTACTAACTTAAAGCTTACAATTTTACCTTCAGTTAAGCAATATTTTTCACTATATTCTTCACAAGTCGCAGCAGTCTACAAAGAATTTAAAGCAACAACTTGACACATACAGAATATAGTCACTTTTATGTTTGCTACAATACAGTTTAAATGTGTGTGCAGTTATAGATTAAACTTCGCTAGTAACTCAAGAATACGTGGTTGTTTTCTAGTCTTGACACAAACATAATGCACTTTTCATATCTACTAAACAACAGAATAGGTCAAAAGTTAAAAGGTTTGCATAATTGTTTACAGTTCATTCATTGCAACTTAGAGTTACACATGCTGACAAAAAGGCTAAATAAATGAGTTAATGCTTACCTTAAAGAGAAAGAACGCGCTCAGATAGATACGAATGGATAAAAGAACAGGAACAGTAGCTAAATAACCCCAGTTAACCCGACTCTGCCCTGTGATCATATGATATTACTGTCACAGAGGAATGTTGTTGTGTGTAATTCAGGTTTTGTAACCATCTCTTCTTCTGTCACTTGACTTTCAAACTTACTCACTACTGCCACCTCCTGGACAGGACAGCTAACTACAATAATACATGCAGGACGTAAAGGGTCCATATTAAACAAAGTGACTCTTCTGAGCTTTAAGTCATGTTATAATGTTGTTACTTCATCAGAAACATACCTGGAGTTGTGTTTTGTTGATGTTTGAGTAAACCTTTATTATTAATTTGTCTATATCTCCAAAACGGCAAATTCAAGCGCTGAAATCATCAAAATGGTTCGAGTGGAGGTGCACGGAGTTTAAAAACACAGTGGAGCATTTACTGTACTGCCACATGACATCATAAGGTGGAACAGAGTGTTTTTTGTTTGAGAAAATATCCAGGGTTTGTGTGAATCTTAAATGTTTTCCATTGTATTTTTCACTAGTAATTGGATAAATGCAAGATAGACAAGTATAATGTCTGAGTACGCGACGGTCCAGAAAGGAGCTTTAAAACTCAAAGGAGTGGGCATTGTTTCGGCTGGGAAAAAGAAGAAGAAGAAGAAGAAGGACAAAGAAAGCAAGCAGCAGCTGGAACAGGTCTTGACCAGTCAAAATTATGAGGATGTGAAGGCTAAAAAAACATTTATGGACAAAAGGACCCCAGCCGAAATTGCATTTGACAAAACGCAAGAGAAGCGACAAATGGAGAGGATTCTGAACAAAGCATCAAAAACACAAAAACACAGAGTTGAGGAGTTCAATCGACACCTGGACACACATACTGAACATTATGGCATTCCCAAAGTCGCCTGGCCGAAATAATGGAAAATGGTGAAAGAGGAAAAAACTTACGACAATATTCTACATATTTTTACTGTTGCATTTTTTTCTGTATAATTATTTGTTGATGTTACATAATAAAGAAATCATGACAGACTTAAAAAAAAAAAAAAAAAAGTATAATACCATGGAGCCCAGTCAAAGCAATACCATCGCCATGGAGACAACCAGGTGGTGGACCCTACTCCAGAAATGTTACATAGTGCACCTTTAATTTTCATGTTTATGTATATATTTGGTTCATTTTATGTTTAAATACAACCTTATAACTGTAGAGGCAAACAATTATAACTTCTATATAGACAAAGTAAATTTGTTTTAGTGTCATGTAGAGTCATCTTCAGTTCTAGGTTTACGTCAGTTAGAGTCAGTTTTAATCACATTTTTCTCCTTGTTTGAGTTTATTTTTGCTTATGTTTGTTGTAACGTGTCCAGTTGTAGACCTGGTTTAGCCCTCTATTCCCGGTACAATCCTATAACACTTAGTGGTACTCAGAAGGCGAGATATTTTCATAAGTAATGTGAAAAGAAACCACTGGCTTTCATTGATAAATTATAGGCTACAGGTCAGGCGTAGTGCACATCTTCCTTTACACACAGAGAGTATCAAGTCAAGTTCTGCATTATTCATTTGTTTTTCTTCTTACAATATTCACTACAACCCTTGCATTATCGTCTTGACAAAACCACAAGTGCCGTGCCAGTTGAAGTGAACTTTTTTCATACATTTTTCATAAAGACTATTTTTAAGACAGAGACAGAGGTATGTTCATTATTGTAGTAGGCTGTAGACACTGCTCACTATAATCTTCTAGCTCCACTTCTGAAATTACATTTTAATTTGCCCATTTGTCGCAAAGACTAATCAGCTATGTGGTAATAATATCTATAACACAGTTGTTTTGAGCTGAAAAAGCCAATTTAAAGTGCAAAATTCAGAGGAATGCTTTCATGGCTTAGCGGTTTATAAAGTTTCAGAAACAGATTTTAAATAAAATTACAGATCTTGCGCTCATTAGTTACCACATAGCTGATTAGCCCTGAGCTTTCAAACATTTTTTTTTTCAGAAAGTCTGTGCCAAAAATTAATAAGAAATTGTCTTCTGAAATCACGGGGTGGGCGGTCCCATAGTTTTGTCTTTTTAAATGTTCGACAGTATTAAAGTGGTCTATCTCCATGAAGACAAACTAATACTACCAGGACAGTTTAAAAGGCTATGGAGAGGCAAGCTTGTTCATGTGGATCTAAGCTATTTATAATTCTTAAATCAACTGAACAAGTGTAACTGAATAAAAGCAAGATAGATCTGTTTAATACCAAACTGTGGGTGGAACATTCCAGGCAAAGAAAGAACATCTCCATGGAGAAAAACATGTGGCCGACTCCCCACCTCAACACAACTACAGAGTGCACCTTATATATTTGCTCAGGCTTTAAAAGAAAATATGTATGCATTCTAAATAAAACCCAGTTTAGATCTTTAAATGCTGACAAATTAAGTTTTTTATATCCTAAGTTGAAGAGAATTTGTCTAGGTTGAAGCGATGCCACAGTAGGCGCAATACAGGGAAAATAGTTGTATATCCACCTGGGACCCAAAGAAAAACATTGTACTGCAATATATATTTATTGTAATTTTCTATCAGTTTCGAGGTAAATGAACACCTTTTTATTATTATTATTTTATTATTATTATTTATTTGAGCAAGGTAAAACAAAATCAACAACACTAACAAAAAAACAACAACAAAACAAAAAACAAAACAAAAACATTATAAGTTTAAAAAACTTATAATGTCCTACCCCAATTGTTTTACATAAACAAAAGGTTGACACAGTTTTTTTTTTTTTTTTTTCCACCTATGGAGTGCTTACCTGCTGTATGCATTTCATAAATATACACACGAACATATATGTATGCAAATACATATTTATGTATACACACACACATACATGAATATGTACAAACACGCTCACATGTACATATACATACATACATGTATACATAACCTTAGCATTTACATTTATTTTTAATTTATAATTTTTACATGTCTGCATCTCTGTAATGGACGCTGGGGACATTAGGTGTTATGTTTTTTTGTTTTATTTTATTTTAATGTTATTATTATTATTATTATTATTATTGTTGTTGTATTTTTAAAATTAAATTACATTTATTTATTATTTTATTTAATTTTTATTTTCATTTTATTATTATTATTTGTTAATCATAGTGCAGTATTTTCTTTTCTTTTTCTTTTTTTCTTTTATTTTTTTTATAGTACTCTATAATCCCCCAGACAGAGGAACCCAGTCCCCCCATTAAAAGTCTATCTCAAAACACTGGTTGAATTGAAGACTGGTTAACTTAATATTCCACTATGTAGGACACAAATGAATGGGCCGGGTCTCAGGAGGATATACAAATGATTATCTATTCAAACTCTCTGTTCCATGAGCTTTACCTTACGTCTAATGCATCACAAAAAGACAAAGCAATCTCCACACAAACGCATAATGACATCTTTTGACCACTAGATGGAGCCACTGCAACAGAAATATCAGCGTTACCCTGGCAACGCCAAGCTGTCAGCTGCAAGTGTCAGACAAAGGCCAAGTGCGACTCCACAGTTTCAGGCGCAAAAATCCACGAAAATGTGTTAATATTGGGTCATATTCATCACTATGTAAATATGTACGTGTAGACTTTTCAAACACAAGCTAATATGAGTCGATTTCATTCATAAAAACCTAATTCACAGGTGAAAAGTAGCTGGATGTGTTACCATAGCCTGCAGTTACAAAGGGCTGGTGCGTAAAAACCTCCACAGACCACTACACATTTTCGTATTGTAGGAATCTTACGCTATATTATTCTTTGCCTGAAGAAGCCAATATTGTGCCAAATAACACAGATAAATGAAGACGAAAAATTGTCCCAATTATGGAGTTTTATGTCAGTTTCGTGATGTAACATAATTTTAAAGAATCAAAAAGAACTAGTGCGTAAAACCTGTGCCAATCCACATTTTCATATAATAGGAATACCGTGTCTATAGAAGCAGAACATAGGTTGGTGAATACTTAAATATAGGGCCGATTATGGAGAGTTTTGCTAGCCCAGTCATCAAATTTTATAGACTAATTATTTTGCTTATGACGCAAGCACACGGCCTATTTTGCATTTACATTAAAATAGGTTGTTCACGCTCCAAAGTTACGCAATTAAAGTTGGCTTTTTCTTGTTGGTAAATCACAGTATACTGTAAATAAGCAACCGGATTTTCCACTAACATGACGGATTTTAATCTCTAAGCCACCGTAAACACTGGGCATTTCCACGCGTATGCAATTTTCTCACGCACGCTGGCAGCTCCTGTACGTAACCAGACCAACAGAACAGACCATCCCCTCCACAGAAGCGCTGCCCTTGTCCCCTCTTTCCCTTCTCTCCCTTCTCTCTCTGTCTCTCTCTCTCACCCCCCCAGATGTGTGTTTTCCTTTACGGCGAGGCGAAGACGTCGAGGACCCCCGCGAGCCAATCCCTGCTGCCCGGGGGCGGGTCGTGTGCGTGCGGACTGTTGTGGAAATGGAAAATGGACAGTTTGAGATACAGCACCACGCTCATCAATGACACGAGCAGGTTGGAGAGGCTACACAGTTAAAAGAGTCAATTTACGGGGATGTAATGCTTGATGGTGGTTTGAAAACAGCGAGGAGAGGTGAGAGGAGAAGCCGAAACGAGGTTGGCCACCCGGGAGGAAGACGAGCGGCGTGACGGTGAGTACCATACCGTATGGCTCACATCTGCTCCCTGTCTGTGTGAAAGCGACCATCTGCATATGCACAGGTCTAATAATAATAATGAATGATTTGTTTACACTGAGACTTGGAGATGTGTCCCGTGGTTGCCTGTTCCGCATTGGAATCGCTGGCTCCTTCGCTGTTCCTCCGCGCACCTAGAGCCCCATCATCGCATCGGGAGTCGGGACAATGATAATGTATTGTCCGCCCACATGTCTGGATAGTGGCTTCACGCTGCGGGAGACGCACCACCTGACAGTGAAAGCGTGTCCACAAAGCAACCAAGCGTGCCGTTGTCTGCTCTCCTCTCCGCGCGCATCACCTTTGTCACTACACGCGCTGCTCAGACGTGGTACCACCAGCATCGCACTGTACACTACATTAGAGCCAATATTATAGGGATTCCGTATCGGTTTTATGACTCTTTTCTGTGCTTTTTTGCACGCTTGCTCGATAATGTCAAAGGTTTTTACAGTTTATGTTTAGTCAAATATCAGTGCTGTTTGAGTTAACTTAGGAAGCCTAGGAGCTTTAACAGATTTTCTTATATTGTTACCTCATCAAAAACATACCTGGAGTTGAGTTTAGTTTCATTCAGTCATTTTTGTAACCTTTTATGATTAGCCTTTCTACATCTCCAAAGCTCAAAATGCTGTCTTCCACCTTGCGATGTCATGAAGCAGTAGTTTTCAAGTTAACAGCTGCTTTTTTACCTTTTGTTTTGCAGAAATTGGACATTCCAGGGCTGAATTGATCCAAATGATTCTAGTGAAGGCGTATGGAGTTTAAAAACACAGTGAAGCACTTCCTGTGTCACCACATGACTTCAGAGTTTTCTGTTTGAGAGAAGAACAGAGTTACGTGTTAAACATGAATGGAATTTACTAGGGATGTAACAATAACCGAAATATCGTGATATCGTATCGTCAAAGTTCTCACAATAATATCGTGGACCATTACAATATATTGAATTACAAGTCTCTTTGCTTAAATTAAGAGTTATGGTGCAGCAATAGCTAAAATATGACAGAGGGAACAACATAGACCATGTTTCTTTGCTCCATTTCAATGCAGACTACAAGAAGAAATAACAGTTCTAAGCACTTTGGATTATTGTCAAGGCATTTTAAGAAGAAAAAGTATCATATTAACAGTTTCATTAGCCTCCACAAACTATCGTAGTAAATATTGTACCATGATATGTATATCGTGAAAATATTGCACATAGAGGTTTGGATATTGTTACATCCTTAATCGTGAGCCTCCCCACCATATCGTGAGCTTTCCCGTGATATCGCAATAAATATCGTACCGTGACAATATTGTATCGTGAGACTTGGATATTGTTACACCCCTAGAATTAACCAAAACACAGCTCCAGGTATGTTTTTGATGAGGAAACAGTGTTATAAAATAGCCCAGAAAATAGCGTAATATGGTCCCTTTAAGATATACAGTAGATTGGAGGATTTGAACACGTTTCAGTAAAAAGATCTAGTGCTGTGCTGGACTCTGCTCGTACAAGATTAAGAAGCTATAGCCTGTAACAAACTGTTTAAAGAATACAGTATTTTTGCCCAGCCTACTTTAATCGTACAGCTTTGTAGATTTAAGATTTGAGCTCACAGACAAATAACAAAACAAATACTTGAACATAGGAGGAGTTTTCTCTAAAGCTATGAACTTGGCAGGCTATTCCATGGTAATTAAATGAGGCAGGGAGCCAAGTAGAATGCAGTTATTATTTAAGTTGTAAAAATAATCAATACCCAGTACCCACTCGGATACTCATTGATATTAAAACTAAAACTAATTCATTTGAAGTATTGATACCAGAAAAAAACGAGGACCATTTCTTGAGCTAGTCTGTATCAGAACTAATAGGCTTATAAGAGCACGTTAATACTAAAGAAACTAAAACTTCTAGATCTTTTATTGTCTAAAAATATCTTATAAAATAGCTCATAGCTGAATATTACAGGGCCCACATTACACTGTTTTCTATTCTCTGCTATTTCCTCATCACAAACATACCTCGAGGTGTGCTTTGTTTGTTTCATTCACACATGTTTAACACATATATGCTGCATATTTAGGCTGAGTTCTTCTCTCAAACAGAAAACACAAAGACACCTTCACTAGACTCATTTGGAAGATTTCAGCCCTGGACTTTTCAATCTCAACTGAAAAGAAGGTAAAAAACTACCGCTTCATGACATCACGAGGTGGAACAGAGCATTTTGAGCTTTGGCGCTGTAGACAGACTAATATTAAAAGACTCAAACATGTGGAAATGAAACAAAACACAACACTGGATATGTTTTTAATGACATTATAACATGGTTTAAAGGTACATTGTATTACTTTTTTGGTTGAGGTTTTGTCAAATGCTTTTTTTCCTCCTTGGAGATGTTATTGCTTCGTCCTGAATGTTTCACAGTATGGCATTAAACCTTTCTACCTTCATGGATACGAGTTACAGGTCAGATCTGTGGAGCGGCAACCCCACTCACTCAAAACGCCTGTTTATTTAGATATTTTTGAGCTATAAAACCACCTGTAATTGAATAAATGTAAGGCAGCGCTGTTTAAAGTGATACTGTGAAACATTCAATGACATAGAAACAAGAATTTGACGGACGCCCGACCAAAAAGTTACACAGTGCATCTTTAAATCTCACAAGAGTCAATTTTGAGTAATATAGGAGCTTTAATCATTTTTGACAGCATTGAAATTGAGTTTGAAATGTTAGTACTACACTATTAGTAAGTCAAATTTAAAGTTATTTTTATTCATATAGTCTACTAAAGTAAGATGCATAGCTGGAGGTTGCAGTACTGGAGAGATTCTGGTTCTGCTCATGTTTTGCATATAAAGTTGGTCTGGGATTGAAATAGTTTGAGGAGAAATATATAGTTGGAAAAGAAGTCTGGATGCTGATGTTACTGCTCAGTGCCCTGTTTGCTTTTGACGAGAGAAAATGAAAACTTGCCTAAATGCTTGACTGCATCAGCTTTATGAGAAACAGTGAAATAACAGTGAAATAACAGTGAAATATGGCGAGGGTCAGACAGCGATGCTTGATAATAAAGTCCAGCCCGGGTCCAGCAGACAGAAAATATTTATCTATGTGAGGGCGGACTCCACTGTCATATTACTGTTGTCACGGATGCTGCATAAAATCTGTTGTAATGTTATCTTATCAAGCTCAGTCTATTCCTCAAAACAGATAGACAGAATAGATAGAACAGTGTTATATTTCACTGTAAATAACAAGAGATTTAGGCTATACCATCTTGTCAATGCTCGATCTTGTCTACTCTTGGTCTTGAACCCAGTTAGTACTCGGATGCTTGGATACAGTTTTTTCTGATTCGATACTTTGGCTTTAAATATCTGCTGATACTCGACATCAAGCGATACTAGAGCTTGGAAGCGATATCTCGGAACTGTAGTTTTGGTTGAGCGAGCAGCAAGGACTCGCAGGCATCTGTCAATCAAACCCTCCAAGTACAGAACCCTGGTGTTTAATGGACTGGAAATGGAGGAATTACTGTCGAGAATGAAAAGAAAATATGCACAAGACAGTGACGATACAGAGGCAAAGACAGGGAGACAGAACTCATGTTTATATTCAATGTGTTTTTTCATGAGGAGAATGTAGGATTTTCCGATACCGATGGTTTTAAATATCTGCTGATACTCGATGTCAAGCAATATTAGGGCTCGGGACTGATTTCTTGAAACCGATGTCCGATATATCAAATTTTTCAATTATCAGTGCCGATATCTGATACCAGTTTCATATTAAAGCATCCAAACATCTGTTCACTGAGTAGGGAAGAATAAATAATGTCAAAATTGTAAAGCTGTGCAAAGATATGGTTGTTATTTTTGAATCGAGAGGTCCACAGCCAATCATCTGTCAGTAAAATATGCAGTTTGGAGCAGAGTTGAGACTTTAGGGAAAGAAATTTTACTATTTTTTTTGTGTTAAATAGTAGATTAAAAGGCCCATATTGCACTATTATAGGATCTATGTTATAATTCTTCCTCATCACAACATACCTGAAGTTGTGTTTTGTTTCATTCACACATGTTTAACACAGAAAAGCTGCATACTTAGGCTGAGTTCTTCTCTCAAAACAGAAAACACTCTGGAATTGCCAATCTCTACTAAGGGCCTGTTTACACAAGAACGCTTGCAGGTAAAAATGACAAAATATTTTATCTGAAGTGCCTTTCGTTTACACGGTGACGGCTTAAAAATGCAAAAATCTGAAATCACCCTCCAGAGTGGAAAAGTTTAATAGTGTTTCCGTCTACACTGCCCACGACGCAAAACTCTGGTCAGATCTGCTCACGTCGTGTACGGGTTTACGTCACATACATACAGTACACAGAAACAAACACACTCTGACACTAATAAACTTACAGCAGGCATCCCAACAAATGTACAGAATCTGCAGAGGTACTATTAGTGAACAGAGAAGGATCTGCTGTTACCTCTGTCAAAGTCTGGACGAACCAATTCGTTGCAGGCGAGCCAGACGGCATGCATACCCAATCGAATTCCACACACTTTTGCATCGCCATATGCACGCAGATTTCCTCTCAAAAACGCTCATCTAAACGCAAACGCGACGCCACTTTTGCGTCTTCTGTTCAGACTGTCATCATATAAACGTAGTGTGAATTAGAGTAAAAAGTAGCTGTTCACTTGAATACTACCAATTAGTGAAATTGCAAGGTGGAACAGAGCATTTTGAACTTTAGAGACATAAACAGACTAATAATGCAGGATAAATCAAACATGTGAATGAAATTAAACACAACTCAAAGTTTGTTTTTCATGATAACAACATGATAACATGGTTTAACACTCACAGGAGTCAAATTTGTGTAATATATGTAATTTTTGTTAACGAAATCAAGATCCATTTTAATTTTGTTTTTGAAAAGACTAAATTAAATGACGAATCTATTGGCAATACGTCTTTTACAGCCTCGTAGCACAACCAAAGCCGGCTGCTCCCCTTGCTCTTTACACAGACGCCGACAGGAGACAGACAGCTGGGATAAACTCAGATTCTGTGAGCTCTGCAGATATGGACAGCTTTGATACGCTCCTACACCTGAGACTGTCTATGCGTTCAATACCATGTCATTTTTGGCTCTGCGTTCCCCGGCAGATGGGCCGTGGGTTGTACATTGCTTCTGTCGCTGCCAAGAATCTGAAATGGCCTTCACTTGTTCACAGATTATCATCACTGTAAATGGACACGGTACAGGCAGGTGACCGCAGCGTGGGTTTGTTTTAGGGTTGTGAGATTTCCGGAAAAAATCAAATGCATGTTTTTCTTACAAGCTATTACATTTGCAATTTATGTTTTAAAAAAAGGATTCTGTTCATAGCGTACAAATTGTAAACAACTGTAGGTGCATTGGAGAAAAGACTGAAATATAAACTGATAAACTAAGAAGAAATAACAAAAACAATAGGCCTGTTATTTGAATTACTGTATCAGTCAACTTACAAAAGCTACAACAAGATTTCTGAGGTCTGTATTTATTGCGTGTACATTTTCTTTGCACTACTGGAAGATTTTTGGTTATTGTTTGGCTGTATAATGAGGTTTGAGCTTCTATGACTCATTACAGATGCAAACTAAGTACTAAAGTGTTTCATTCTGCTGTTTATTTATTGCAGCTCATGACTGTTTACAATATTGGAAATTTAGAATTGTTTGTGCGGTTTAAATCTGCTCTTGGGTTTTTATATATCTATACTTACTTTTTCCTATAAGAAAACAGGATATGTACAATCTAAATAACTGAAGCCTTTGCAGTTTGATAATTGCGCACTAAGGCCTGTCATGATAATTACTATATCGACTTATAATTCAATAAATGCATCAAGAATTTCGGACTTCCAGTCATTGCGCATTGCATACTGGGAAGGATTTTCCGAAAAAGTGAGCATCAAACCGCCATGTTTGTTTTCCCAGTGGGATGTGTCTATTAACAAAGCCAGTCTTTTGTAGTCTTTTGAATCATATCGCTTTTGTTTCTGGTTCTGATATTGTCATATTTTAGTTTTGGGATTCGGACATCGTAACTGTGTGGTTGTTGAATGTCCTAACAGCGGAAAACGGCTCGAGAAATTTAGTTTGGAACTCCATAACTGCAAAAGGGAATCAGATGTGTGTGACTGTAAACCTCTGTTCAAACTGTGTCCCTTCCCAACGGAATTGAAAAATAGTGAAATGCGAAAGCGATGGACAGTATTGATCCACAAGAAAGACAAAAAAGGAAACCTCTGACTGCCTAAATCATCCCGAGTTTGCAGCGAACATTTTGTATGTGGAGCGACATCAAGGCAAAATCCTGATCCTTCGCTCAGCCTTGGTTACAAATTTAAAAAGTCAATGCCAAAGTGAAACGCACCAGCTGTTCACCAAGAAACACCTTCCACCGCAAAGAGACCAAGACGTGATGTTGCTGTAAAACTACAAGAACAAGAAAGTGCGAGCTCAGCCTGTTTGTCTTCTGCACCTCTCGCTTAACAAACGGGATTCTACTTTGATGTCGCTCCACATAAATGTTCGCTGCAAACTCGGGATGATTTAGGCAGTCAGAGGTTAACTTTTTTGTCCTTCCTGTGGATCAATACTGCCCATCGCCTTCGCCTTTCACTATTTTTCAATTCCATTGGGAAGGGAAACAGTTTGAACCGTTTATAGTCACACACATCTGATTCCCTTTTGCATTTATGGAGTTCGCAAACAAATTTCTCGAGCCGTTTTCCGGTGTTAGGACATTAAACAACCACACAGTTATGATGTCTGAATCCCAAAACTAAAATATGACAATATCAGAACCATAAACAAAAACGATATGTTTCAAAAGACTTGAAAAGACTAGCTTTGTAAATAGACTCATCTCACTGGGAAAACAAACATGACAGTTTGATGCTCACTTTTGCACAGTATGTATCGCACAATGAACGGAAGTTTGAAATTCTTGATACATCTATATTTCATAGATGGAACAATAGTTACGGAGGATTAGTATTTATCATGGGTAATTTTTCTTCATTCTTGTAGGTATTTTTTTCCTGTTCTGATTAGATTTGAGCTGTAGAGGGTTGAATAAATAACTTATTTGACACATTATACATACAAACTAACTACTGAAGTGTTTCATTCTGCTATTTATTCATCACAGTTTGTATTTTTAACTATATTACCTACTTTTTCGGCAGCGTGCATCCTGTAGAACACCCCCGGCATGAAGTCACTACAAAATATAAATTCAATGATCACACTTGCATTAAGTTTGACACAGAATATTTCAGACAGTAGTGAGTAGTGGATGCAGGGTTAATGAAGTTTCGGTTGAGTGAGCAGCAAGGACACTCGGGCACCTGTCAATCAAACTCTCCATATGCAGAACCGTGGTGTTTAATAGACTGGAAATGGTGGAATTTTGACTGTCTGATTGAAAAGAAAATATGTACAAGGCAGTGACGATACAGAGGCAAAGAGGAGGAGGCACAGAGCTGATGTCTCTATTCAATTTATTTATTCATAATGAGAATGTCATTTTTATGGACAGCATATATTGAAAATGAACAGAGGACGTGTTGACTACTGAATAATAGGAGTAAGTGAGCGATGTTGACAGAAATGAATATATTGATATACTAATAACATAGTATACTGATAACAATACTCAAATATTTTTGAATCAATCCAACAGAAATTTGTTAAAACCTGTCTTATATATAATAATAATAATAACAAAACACAACATATATTTATACTGAAATACTAGGTACAGAATATAACTAGGTAGCAGTACTTAAAGCCATATTTCAGAACATTTTCCATGGAGATATGCATTCAGAGAGGGTTGAGCCTGGTGGTGTCTGGATGAGTGTGTGAATGTTTATTTTCTCTGTTTTGTCTTGTCATGTATAACATACTAGTCTATTGAATAGTTGAAATGTTGTTCTGTGATGTGTGGGAGGGGATTGGAAATGTATAAACTTCATCCTTCCCCTTTTCAAACCATGCATGTTTGTATCTGCGTCTGTACTGTTTTGTTGTTATATGAATTGGATGCTGAAAGGTGAAGGTTTGAAATAAATAAATAATTAATAGAGATGTAATAATAACCGAAATGTCGTGATATTGTACTGGACCATCACGATATATCGAATTTCAAGTCTCTTTTCTTAAATTAAAAGTTATGGTGCAGCAATAGCTAAAAAAAAAAGACAGAGGGAACTACATAGACCATGATCCTTTGCTCCATTTCAGTGTAGGCTACAAGAAGAAATAACAGTTCTAAGCACTTTTAAGTCTTAGTTCTTTGGATTAAGTCTTGTCGAGGCATTTTAAGAGGAAAAAGTAGCATATTAACAGTTTTAGCTGTTTAGCCTCCACAAAATATCACAATAAATATCGTACTGTGAGATGTATATTATGAAAATATTGTGCTGAGAGATTTGGATATTGTTACATTCCTAACTGTAAGCCTCCCCACCATATCGTGAGCTTTCCCACGATATCACAATAAATATCGTACCGTGAGGTTCATACCATGACGATATCGTATCGTGAGACATTACACCCCTCATAACTAACTATACCATACTATGGAATATTATAGAAAAAGGAACAACATTTCCCCAAAAACAAACAAGTTAGACCAAAAAAGAGTTAGGTTTGTGGAGATGCAAGCCCACTTACTGTAAGGACACAAGTAAGGACTACAAATTTCCAGTGCTATGAGTACAACCAAAATGAATTTAAAAAAACAAAAAACAAAACAAAAAAACAGGCTTTTGTTTTAGTGTATTTTTGGCTTGAAAAGTTACACTTTAATTTTACCTTCTTTTAAAACCGTTCCAAGTACATCTCTGGTTTCGAAACACGGTGGCATGTTTTAATTAATTCTGTTTACTGAAAGAGGACCACCATCGCTCTTCTCTCCCTCTTGCCCATAAATTATCAACAAAGGAAAAGTAAAATAGTCTAATTTACACAATACATTAGGCTAACACTTAAGCTAAAACCCCAAATGGCATAACATTACCTGCTCTCTTTCACTATACCCTTAATGACTCTCAGTACCACAGACCTGTTATTCTGCTGAAAAATAGACTTGAGTACGGCCAGATAAAGCATTGTCGTTTCATACAAAATGGTCCCGTGGGATGGAACCCAGGGGTAAATTAGTAGCCTGGCATCAGATTAATTCAATATATATTTTAATGGGAATTCCCGGTAATGGGATTTGGGCTTCATTGTGTTTTGCTAATGTCTTTTCTTGCTGCAGTCACACATCTTGGCCTGTCAAAGCATTCGGATGTTCAAGAGAGGAGGGGAGCGGAGGTGGAGGGCATTTCCATAAGCCAGACATCCATTAGAAAGGCTGACAAGACAGGAGCAAAGAGCAGTGTGATGCAATGGGACCACAGCGAGGGAGTGACCTGGGTTTTAATGTGGTTTTCAGTGGTGGAGAAGATGGAGCTGGGGTGTTCACCGCGTTTGTGTGAGGTACAGTGGGAAATGACGAAGCTAAGTAGGATTCGTTGGTAGATGTTTGGTTGGTAGTTATGCTCGTTGTATCTCTGTAGGATAATTTACTCCATAGTCTTAACTTGAATTAAACCAGGATTTGTTTCACTAGAAACTATGGATAAATCATTTCTAAACCAGGTCTTAACCAGGACTGTGCTTTTCTGTTGTTCACAATGTATATGTAGTATGCATGATTATTGTTTCTTTCTTGGCACAAATACATAACATAAACATAAAAACATATCAATCAAAAAAACACGACTTAAGCAGGTCATGAGGGGGTGGACTAAATATTGAGTATTAAAGTGGCCATACTGACTTGTAAAAGCCTGATCCCGTCAGATCTCAGAAGCTAAGCAGGCTGGGCCTGGGTAGTACTTGGATGGGAGACCGCTAGGAAATCCAGGTGCCACAGTGGGGTGTCAGTGGTAAAAAAAACTGTTGTTGTGTCCTTAGGCAAGACACATCACCCACATTACCTAGTATGAAAGTGGTGTGAGTGTGAGTGATGGTGGTGGTCAGAGGGGCCGATGGCGCAGATTGGCAGCCTTGCTTCCGTCAGTCTGCCCCAGGGCAGCTATGGCTACAGTAGTAGCTTACCACCACTGAGTGTGTAGTGACTGAATAATGAACTGTGAAGCACTTTGGGTATCTTGAAAGGCACTATATAAATGCTATCAATCAATAAAGTGAACTTCAACTCATAAGGAAGTTCATTTTGGCAGCTTCAAACTCGTGGATACAGCAGCACATGAAAACTAGGCTTTATCTGACTAAAACAGGATTAAAACAGGACTAAACCTGGACTAGACATGGACTAAACCTAGACTTAACCAGGGCTAAAACAGGATTAAAATAGGACTAAACCTAGACTAAACCAGGACTAAAACTAGAGGACTAAATCTAGATTGAACCAGGACTAGACCTGGACTAAAACAGGATTAAACCAGGACTAAAACTGGACTAAACCTGAACTAAACATGGACTAGACCTGGATTAAACCTAGACTAAAGATGGACTAAAGATGGACTAAAGCTGGACTAAAGCTGGACTAAAGCTGGACTAAAGCTGGACTGAACCAGGAATAAAGCTGGACTAAATATAGACTAAACCCGGGTTAAACCAGGACTAAAACAGTACTAAAGCAAGACTAAACCTAGACTAAAGTTGGAAACCTAAACTGGGTGATTGGGGCAGGAACTAGAGCCTCAATTTAGCAATGAAATAATTACTTAAACACAGAACTAGTTAATTTTAAGATACAAGTCCAAAGTTATTCACTTACCATACGCATCAGAGCATCTTAATTATTCACGTATCTCTCAGACCAGAGCAGAAGAAGCCAACACAACAAACATGCTATGATTTGTAATTAGATTCAGAGGGCACACAGTTGACTTATTTCAACATAAGAACTGCTCATACAGTATGTACTGGGGCAAGACAAATTTTGTACAAATGGAAAGAATTGGACACACGGCCTTTAAAGTGTAGGGAGAGTCTGTAGAGAGGTCACAGTTTGCACAATCCATCCATATTTTATTCATGTTTTATTTATGGTATTTCAGCATTCACAATCGTGCAAGCGGAAACAGAGGAGCCGAGGCAGGATGTTAAGGTTTAGCTCTATAAAACATTCAACATCTGTGCTTTAGCTTGACCTTGAGAATTTTGAGAATGGCCAGATTTCCATCAACTAAAATATGTGTAAAAGCATTTTAACTCCAATATATCTTATATATTGAGAGTGGTCTACAATAGTAAATTAAGAGGGTGTGAAACAACTGTTATTAGAGGTAATGTAGTCTAATTCTGACTTAATTTGGTCTGATAATACTTGTTGTAAATTATAATTTTACACAAATCAATAAGCAGGTTGCAAAGAAAAGTTGGAAAAGATGGTGAAAATTACAGGAAGTAGACAGTTCTAAACACATTGACGTCACACTAAGGTGAATTTTATGCAAAAGTTTGGCACAATTTTTCACATTTTTTTTCATTCTATACTGCAACTGGAACTTCCACCATTACAGCTCCTTATTATATTTCACAGTAAGTAGCTCGAACTGTTGCTAGGTACTAATAATATTCATATACTGTACTACCTTTTGGATATTACATGACAAAGTACAATGTATTCAATAGGGAATTCTGGCCTTTGCCCCCCATTTGGGAGTATGACACCATCATATTCTACAGTGTGAAGTACCACAACCTAGTACCACAAGTACTACCACTGCTACTACCACGTAATTAATTAAAATATGCACTTCCCCTCTATTTCCACACTGTCACTTTGAGGTCCTAGTTTAAACCCCCCTCACAGTCTTCACTCAGCTTGTGTTTTCCTCCGACTCGGCCCCTCCCTTCTCTTCTCGTTCGTGTTAATTAGCCCTAGTGGCGTTGGAGAGCGGCATATTGTGGACACATAATTAATCACGCCTTGTGTAGTAATTATTCCGGATTTGGACTCTGCGTTTGGTCGGAGGAAGGAGGAGGAGAAAGGGAGGAAGAGGAGGGAGGAGGAGTGCTGTGCGTTATGCTTGAGGTAAACATCCTATTAACCCGGCACAGGGACCCACACTCTCTCCGAGGTTTTTATTAAAGTCCGGACAAATTAACTTCACAAGATGGAAACTGCCTTGGAAAAGATCTAAGGCGTGATTAGGTATATGCCAGAGTAGCACTGGGGCGAATGAACTTCAAAACTCACTATACGCTGAGTTGTGTTTCTCATTAGTGATACTGGTTAGGCTAAATATGAAACTGTTAATTAATATTAATCAATATTGCCCAATGCTAGATACTCATTTGAAGAATTATAAGACAAAGATGGATTTTCTGGAATAGACTGAGTGGTTTTGAGCTATCTCTGAACTTTTAAAGTGGAAATATTATGCAACTTTCAGAGCTTTTAACCATGTTGTAGTTGTTTCCCCACATCATTTACTCACCTGAAGTTGTATTTGGAGTGAGTTGTGCAAGTTTGAGCAATCTTTTAATTGCTTATTTTCAAGATGGCATGTCAGTCAACTCCCATTTCTACCTCCAACGATATTCAGTTCTACTTTGTTCTTCAATTTTATTTTCTTAATCTGTGTCTCGCATAGTCGTTTTTGGTAGGAAAAAAACAAAAAATGCTACTCCCTAGTGTGATGTGCAGCTATCCATCAGAGGTGCTGACAACGTCATGACTCTTTGCCGTGACGACATTTACAGTGACGTCAACTCCCATTGGGCACCTAAGTTTTCTAATGTGGAACTCAGTGGACATGTTTCTTTAATTAAGTCATTTTAGATGAATATTGTGATTTAAAATATGCAAATTATAACATAATGGCCCACAAGTGTCATAGAATATAACTATATAGTGGACTCAAGCACAATATGTCTCCTTTAAAGGTCCTATATTACACAAAATTAGGTATGTTGTTGTGTAATTGTGTAATTTCAGTTTAAGTAAGTTTTTAGCTATGTTATAATGTTGTTATCTCATCAAGAATATAGCCGGAGTTGTGTTTTGTTTCTTACAAACATGTTAATAGTAATCCTTAGTAATCCTGGTTTATTCATCGGTCAACATCTCCAAATCTTAAAATGCCCTGGTCCACCTTGACTTTCTTTGACTTTCAATTCTCGAGCTGAAATCATAGAATGGAGTGTTTTCTGTTTGAGAGGAGAACTCATCCTAAATATGCAGGGTTTGTGTGTTAATGTGTGAATTAAACAAAACACAACTCCAAGTATGTTTATGATGAGGAAGCAACATTATAACATAAATCAGGAGATAGCGTAATAGGGGCCCTTTAAACCATGGTGATATTAAAGATATTTATTATAAATGTAGTATCGATACTGAATATTAATATTGCCTCCTTTTGGATTTGGAAATTTACAATCTAAACATTTAAGAAATTGCCATCAGCTGAATTGTTTTCCTCTATTATGGTGAGTACTAGATAGAGCAGAGTATTTAGTAATAAAGATACAAATCAAGACTAAAACTAGTAATGCTGCTAGATATTCATTTGAAGTATTTAGTATAAATAGGACATAATTGGACTTTTCTTGAATAGTTTTCAAGTGGTTTCAGTCTATCTCAGAACTGTTAGACCATGGTAATATTAAAGAAACATGTCTTTTTGTTGAAAATTACATATATTTTTTGGTTATATTATCATTTTGGAATTGGTATGTGCCTTTTTAAGTGAGTTTTTTAATGAATATTATTATGATCAAACCTCAGGAATCTAGAGAGCTCTGTCTGTGAGGAAGTTAGGAAATACCATGTCCAGACAAATTGAACATTTTACCACAAACAAGTCATTTATTTCACCACAGACTTTACTCCAGTACAAGAAAAACAGCAACTCATGGTGTTTTTTTTTTAGTTTCTGCTCAACAGTGATTTAATTTAAGCATAAAAGACACATAACATTAGCCGTACCAAAACAAAGCAATAATAACATAGCAGACGGAGCTAGCATCATTGGTGATAGCGCGGCTGCAG
Source organism: Boleophthalmus pectinirostris (assembly GCF_026225935.1). Taxonomy (NCBI): domain Eukaryota; kingdom Metazoa; phylum Chordata; class Actinopteri; order Gobiiformes; family Gobiidae; genus Boleophthalmus; species Boleophthalmus pectinirostris. The sequence continues at coordinate 10,136,586 of NW_026571175.1, forward strand.
CTCAGAGCCCTGTAATGACAGAGTTCGGGGTTTAATTTTAGTTCACCCGGTCGCTCGCTCCTGCCGCAGAGTTTGTGTTTTGCTGCGAACACTTGATTTGAGCGAGGTAACATGCTAACACGCTAACATGCTAACATGCTATCGCGCTCCAGAGAAAACACGGGGCCACATGTGGTTAAGTGTGGGCCGGACCCGCTGCAGCACACGCCGAGGAGAGCTATGAAAGGAACCACAAGAACAACCAAAACTATGGTCTGTGGGCTTCTGCAGGCATCTGTGCACCAAGTCAAGGTCAGGGTCAAAGCAGAAGTTTAGTTGTGAGTAGGAATGCACCGATCCAGCTTTTACTTTGACTTTAAGTATCTGCGGATAAGCGTTATTAACCAGTACCAGCAGGGGTAGAAAATGGCACTTATTTCATCAAAACATTGTTTTCCAAAGACCGGCTTGTGATCCTCAGGTGGGTCTTAAGAGATTTTTTTTTTGAGTCATCTTGTCACGATCTGCATGTAAGTCTGTAATATATATATATATATACATACACCTCCTCACTTTTTCAGCAGCACTGCCTTGCCTAACCATTTTTCTGTGGCAAACACTGATTACTGTTTTTCCTTTTTTAAAACTTGAGTATCATATTTTTCGGACTACAAGGTGCACCTAAAATCCCATAATTTTCTTAAAAAGCGTCAGCGTTTTATAATCCGGTGCGCCTTATGTTTTAATTCTGGTTGTGCTTACTGACCTCGAACTGATTTTCATAAATATTCACTGAGTTGTGTTCTTTAGTCCAACAGAAGCTGACCACATCATCGCACAAGGAGAGAGCTGTTTTTTTAGTAGTTTATGCAAATGAGTCGTGTGGTTTTAAGTTTCGTTTCTGTGAAATGTAAACAAATGTGCACAAAGTTGCATTAAACACATTATTACTCAAGCTATATTTGAATCCTTCTAGTAAGAAATTAAAAAGTATCAAGTCTCAAGTGTCGTCTGTTTGTTTCGCTTAATGCACCTTATAATCCGGTGCGCTTTATAGTCTGAAAAATGCGGTAATGCGAATTGTTCAGAGAGACACGATCACTCAGTCAACAATAAAATATTCTCATTAATGTTCAATAATGGTCACAAATTTATTTTGTGGTTTACAAATAATGTCTATTGACTTTGGTGGTGAAGATTTGTGACTTTAAAATATGGGTTCCCAGAAAAAAGTTTGAGAAACACTGCCTTAAAACACAGTTAAACCAGAGATCCAACTGTGTTATGGAACTGTTATTTATCCTTCAAATGACTACTGAAGAACTTCATATGAATAAAAGTTCAAATATTATCAGGCAATCTAGGCCAACACCAGTCAGTAAACATTCTTATTAGATTCAAACATGATATTGACTTAACCAGTATCATGGAACAGATACTGGATGCAGTTAATTTTTCAGTGTCGTCTCCAATATTTTCAGTACCAGTATTGGAATCGGTGCATCCCTAGTTGTGAAACAAAATAAAATGTGTAATAGTTAACATGTTCTATTTTTGTTTTTTTTAATAGTGATGGCCAGGTAAAGCACTATTAAATGCTCCTTATGTACAGTTTTCTGAATTGCCTGGAATGTTCTGCAGTATGGCATTCAAATTTTCAGCACAGCAGTTTTTTTTTGTTGTTTTTTTTACTGCTAATAAATACCTTGCAAAAAAAAATTGTATTCTTACTGTGAGTGGGCTCGTCTGTCCCCAGATCCTTGAAAATTGGCCTGGTAGTGTCACTGGCTTGTTTCTATGGAGACAGACAAGTTACATAGTGAACCTTGAAATGAAATTAATTTTAAGACAAATCAGAACTCAAAACCAATTAGTTTTGTACAAGCAAAATACATATTTACAGTCCAATATTGTCCATACTGAAAAAAAAAAAAAAAAAAAAATTGAAGTTAGTTGAATAATTTGAACAGAATAAAAAAAAGTATAAGGAATCGGTTTTCAAAAAATGTTATGGCTTGACTATTGAATGTGCACTTTACATCACGAAGGCTGTGTTGGATTATTTAAAAGTAATTCAGACTTGACTTGCACCAGCTTTAAGTGACTCAGGTTTTGATAAAAAAACGTACAGATTTAATAGTGGCTTTAAATCAGTTGACTCAGCAACTATATAGCTTTCTATTTTCTATTACATTTGAAAAAACCTGGCGACATTCAGTCTTACCAGCACTGAAACCTCCTTACACGCATCACAGTGAGACATGGGGACAAAATTGCTCTCTGTCAAACCCAATTTGGCAAACTTGTACCATTTTTCTGGGACTACATCTCAGGACTGTTAAAGTAACCATCTACCAGGCAGACATGGGGCAATTACTACAAATCACCAACATTTTGCAGCACCTCTTGGTTCATGAGGTGCCCTGTCTTTCAAACTCCTCCAAATCTCATTTCATTTTGCCAATTGCTTCTCCTTTGTCAATCTTTGAACCGCTCTGTCATAATACAAATCATTTCTTCCCCTTTCGGAAAATACCTGCTGCTAGATTTCATTTTCCAACATTTGAACCACAAACAGAGAATTGTACAAATAAAATGACAAAATCCAATATGGGCTCAAAATGAAACGAAATCTCTTAAAAAAGAACCCATTTTGTTGAAATTGACTGTAATTGAATTCACAGCGGTAGGTGGCCATCGCTGGTTACATCGAATCCACGCAGTTTTAATCAAAGTCTGTGAAAATGGCGGTTGAATAAGCCCTGTGTGTGTGCGGTAAACAACATTTGCTTTGGGCAGATGGGAGCTACATTTTAATTTAATTTCACTAAATGAGTCAGTGTCAGGGCTGTGCTAAAGCAGCAGGTACACCCGGTGGTCTAAACGGGCACAGCTTTCTTTCACCATGCAAGGCTGTTGGTTCCACATGCTGTTCAGTTTTGCATGCAAGTTTTTGCTGTTTGAAACTTTCCGTAAAGCTATAATGTGTAACTTTTTGGTTGGGGGTGCGTCGCCTGCTTGTTTCTATGGAGATGTTCTTGCTCTGCCTGGAATGTTCTATAGCATGATATTAAAATTTAGCTCTACCTTACATTTATCAAATCACAGGCGGCTTTGTAGTGCAAACATACCTAGAAAAGCAGACGTTCTGACAGTGAGCAGGGTTGCCTCTCCACAGATCTGATATGTAACGTGGTCTAGTTCTAAGTCTAACGTGGTCTACCGTGAAGATAGAAACATTTAATATCATACAGTGAAATGTTTCAGAGAAAGCAATAGCTCTAGTAAATCACAGTTGGTTTTATAGCTCAAAAATACCTAGAAAAACAGACGTGCTAACAGTGAGCGGGGTTGCCTCTCCACAGATCTGAGCTGTAACTAGGTTTGGTTTGGTCCTGTGGTTTGGTACTGTGAAACATTCCAGTGAAAGTAATAGCTCTACCTTACATTTAGTAAATCACAGGTGGTTTTATAACGCAAACATACCCAGAAAAACAGACATTGTGACTGTGAGCAGGGTGGCTTCTCCACAGATGTGACCTGTATCTTGGTCTAGTTTGGTCTCTGTAAAGATAGAAATGTTTAATACCATACTCTGAAACATTCCAGAGAAAGCAATAGCTCTAGTAAATCACAGGTGGTTTTAGAGCTCAAAAATACCTAGAAAACATGCATTCTGACTGTAAACAGGGAAGCCTCTCTATAGATTTGACCTGTAACTTTTCTTGGTTTAGTCTCCATGAAGATAGAAGATTTAATACCGTACTGTGAAGCATTCCAGGGAAAGCAATAGCATCTCCATGGAGATGAGCATTTCACAGACCCTTCACCAGCCAGAAAAGTTACACAAGTTCTTTTCTGTGTGCCATGTCCCTTCTCCTTTATCTTCTCTCAAACTAATTAAATTTTCTGTATAAATCTCCCTTTTTTTCTGGCAGCTCTTTGAAATATGACAAAAGATTACAATATATATCACATCATTTATTTCATCATTTAGATCGATCACAAATGTCAATTAAATTTTATTTTGTCTTATTAAAACTGGCTCTCAATCTTCCTTTCCTGAACATAAACAAGACAGAGTTTTAATCAGTGCCGTTCAATCTGCAGAAAGTGCTCTTCGATCTATGAATCTAATGTATTATGAAAACAGCAGATGCCCATTTCATATACTCTAATCCTATGAGTAAAAGTAAACACTTCATTTATGCCTCCTCATTTTTCTACCTCTGGCTTGATAGATTACATCCATTTTGCGGCAGAAATCAAACCAAAATAACTTTAAAGAAGACACATTGTGCTTGTGTCTGCTATAGTTATAATCTATGACACCCGTGGATCATTATGTTATCATTCTCATTAGAAAACTGCAGTGCCCAACGGGAACAGACATCGTCTTAAATGTCATCACAACAAAGAGCTGTGAATGCACTAAGTAGAGAGCAGTGGGTGTATACTGGTGGGGGTGAAAACGGGAGTTGATCGTGAATATGGCGTCTTGAAAATAAGAGATTAAAGATGACTCAAACATGTACGAATCACTCCAGCTTTGCGAGGGTAGATGACAAGGGGAAACAACTATAGCTCAGTTTTGCATAATGGGTCTTCTTTCAGTATTGTTATAAAACAATTGCAATCAAATGAGACACATTGTCCTCTGCTAAGTCTGCTAAAAATATTGCATTATTAATGAGTTAACACAAAACAATTTTAACACTGTTAAATTTTTTTTAATGGCATACATTTTTTTTATAGGAAACCTTTTTCATAAGCTGTGGCCACTGCTAGTAATGTTAGAAAAAGGATCCAGCTGTAAACAGGAAGCAAAACAATTTATATGAAACTAGGAAGCCCAGTCAGATGCGCTGATGTTATTCATACAAAGAGAAAAACACAAAATAAACTCTGTTCCAAAACACACGGCGAAGCCACGCTTACCTTTGATACGGGCTGTGACAGAGAGAGAAGTTTTACAGAAGTTTTTCAAGCTGTTGTTCTATCCATAAACTCATGGAGGAGTGTATATTGCAGCACTCATATCGGTTTCACTATTTAATAAAGACTTCTGCCGCTGGACTTATATTCTCCTCTGAAAGCGTTAGCTCTGCTGCACGACATGTAACCAAACAGCAGCGTGTGATGTCATTTCCCTTCGTACAGCAGGTGTTGGGGCAGACAAACACAGTCACAAACACAGCTGTAATAAAAAAAAAAATTTATCCGCAAAGTAAGCCTATTAAATTTTTTTAAGTTGATAAGAGCATGATTATTCAAGAGACAAAAATGTGAGATTAATCTGCGATAATTAACTATGACATTCATGAGATTAATTGCGATTAAATATTTTAATCGATTGACAGCACTAAATAAAACCTGTTAATCTGTACTTTTGCTCTGTAATCAAATCTAATAATGTAATCAAATTTCTTCAGGCAATCGTTCCTTCTGTTAGTTTAGCAGTTCAGCCTTCTCTCAAGTTTAACGCTACACTATGTAACTTTTCTGGTATAGGGTTTTCACCTGCTTGTCTCCATGGTGATGAAATGGCTTTGCTTGAAATCTCCCACATGACAGTAAATGTATCTGTCTCTAAGGAGTCAAGCGGGAGACGTCACTATATGCCAAGTTACAGGTCACATCTGTGGAGAGTTTATTCTATATTTGTCTATACATCTGTCTTTATGTGTCTATACATCTGTCTCTCTTTCTATCCTTCTATGTATGTCTACCTACCTACCTTAGATCCTGTGTTTGTGACAGGTTTGAGGGCAGAACAGAGGACACATGCTGAACCTTGAATGATCGATTTGCTGGTCCTTCTTCTTCATGGTCCATCAGCGTTCTTCAGCGTTCCCTTTTATTCCTCCTGAGTACATCCTCCCTTCACCTCTGCCTGCTTCCCCTGCGCCTGGAGCCAGAAACAGTGGATTTGAATAGCTCCTTTGAACTCCAGTGTGGATGAAATGTAGGGGATATAAGGTCAGCACAACAAACAAGCAGTTAGGAGCCACTTGGAGCAATTGTAGAGTTGAGAAATGAATCCAATTTTAATCCAATCGAGAGCTAATTGTTTTTAATAGTCAGTGATCAGCTATTTCGATTGAGAGGTCCACAGCCACTCTAAGCCATGTTATAATGCTGTTACCTCACCGAAAACACAACTCCAGGTATGTTTTCGGTGAGGTAACAGCCACTCTAAGCCATGTTATAATGCTGTTACCTCACTGAAACCATACCTGGAGTTGTGTTTTGTTTCATTCATGTTGAGTAATCCTTTATTATTACTCTGTTTACTCTGCAAAGCTCAAATGCTCTGTGGGAGAGCAGACAAAAGGGGTAGTTTGCATCAGTATAGGTTGACAATTCCAGGCTGAAATCATCCAAGTGATTCTAGTGGAGCACTTTTTGTATTTTCCGTTTGAGAGAAGAACTCAAGGTAAATATGCAGGGTTTGTTTTAAACGTGTGAATGAAACAAAAACACAGGTATGTTTTTGATGAGGAAACACAGATGGTAGCCTTTTAATATGTACAAATTGAAATAGATTTTTAAAGAATGGTTTCCAATTCTTGTTTAAAATCTGCCTTTCATTCAGAGGGCATATTTTTAGACAAGACTGACACTGACACTTCTAAAGTAGTACAAGAATCCCATGTATTTCAGAACACGTTTGTAGAGGTCTAAGATACAAGGTTAGCAGGATTTTTACATAGTAAGACAGGATAAATGTATTTTACAGAGGACTTTTGAATACTTAAGTAACTGAACCATTTGAGATTTCAGTTGTTTTATTAAAGGGCCCATATTACGCTATTTTGATCCATGTTATAATGTTGTTTCGTCATCAGAAACATACCTGGAGTGGTTTTGTTTCATTCATGTTTAACACTGTTCCACCTAGTGATGTCAGGTGGTAATACAGGAAGTGTTCCACTGTGTTTTTAAACTATACACACGCATACACCTTCAATAAAATAATTTGGATCAGCTCTGGAATTGCCAATCTCTAATGAATAAGAGGTAAAAATTAGCTGTTAACTTGAAAACTACCGCTTCATGACATGCTTCATTCACATTTTAAGCTTTGGAGCTGTAGACAGACTAATAAAACATTTACTCAAACATGTGAATGAAACAAAATACAACTCCAGGTATGTTTTTGATAAGGTAAAAACATTATAACATGAGTTAAAGCTCACAGTCAACTATTAAGGATGCAGGCCTTTAGTTGTTTTGATCCTTAGTTGACCAAACTTTATGTTAGACTAATCATTTTGTTTAGATTATAAGGATTTATATGGACAACAGAAGAGAGGAGAAGTTGGTGAGGGAGTGAGTTAGCTGAAGATTTTGTATTTACATGTAAAAAATCAGATTAAACTCATGATTTACAAATTTAATCTGTTGTTATATAAATACAGTTTTGTAGTCCTTTCTTCTGCATAAATAGGAGCTTTTGCATGAACTCTCTTGCAGCTGCATGTTGTCAGTTTGGTTTGGGTCAGATACATAAAGATACGTAATAGTTTCGAGAGCTTTTGCCGCACCCTCCTTTAGTGGACCAATTGATCTGCAGGACGTGCCATTAGTCGGCCACAGCCCCAGAAACTATATGATGCAACACACAGTAATATAACTAATGAAATCACTTGTTTGTACCATTGACTGTATTGCTGGAGGCTGTTTGCACTCGAGGCAGAGAGTGATCAAAGCACGAGCCTGTGTCCTGGATGGAGCCGTTTGTGCCTCTTTAGCACTATCCCCACGTGTACTATTTCTGCAGTCAGGGGCCAAAGGCATTTTATTCTCCTCACAAAGACTATCATCATAGTACTATAGTGTAAACATACTGTACACGACACTAGGTTTAAAGAGCCCATCTCATGCAAAATAACTCTTTTCACATTGTATCTTCTGCACATACACAAGTACAATTTGGGTTTTGGAACATCCATTACACAATAGTTACGGAATCTTACTGATTTCTTGGAGGCAGTCACAGACCAGGAACTATGAAAGGCCGACTATTGCTCATCCCCCCGCCCGTCTTGAGAAAGCACAGCCTCCGCCCTCCAAACATGACGTAGGCTCTGAGTGAGCCGCCCTTCCTCCGCCCATCTCAGGGAGGGATGGGGAGACAGGCGTGCACCCTGATAGCGGTAGGAATAAACTTTTATTCGTCATGGCGATACAGCGCATTCAGTCACATGTGTTGGACCCAGAATCGGACGAGGACTTGGAGGTGCGCGAAGCGCAAGCACCGCATCGACATCAGCTGAACGTTACTGATTGGTAAAGTATTAATAAATGCTAGTAGATAAACTTATTATATCATGTACACTGCAGTGTAAAACAATTAGCTTATGCTTTCGCTTTTGTTTAGGTGTTGATGTGGGAATTGTCAGCCGATGCAGGGTGGAGGCGGGGCGGAGGCTGTGGAGCGGGGGACTGGGGTGGGTGCGAATCGCTCTCTGCTTCGTCACGTTGCAGCAGGCTTTAGTTCATTGTCACGTGGGAAATTGGCAGAAATACGCTGCAATTTGTTAAAAAAAACACTGAATCAATCTAAAAACCACTTCGCCGACATATACAAGGCCCACACATCACTCTCAGAAAGCTCTGAAAAGTTGATTTTGCATGAGATGGGCCCTTTAAAGCATAATAGCCCAATGAGGTTCATTTGGTCTTCTGATATTTTATGTTATTAGGTTCTTTTATCAGACCAAGAGTTTGTTTTTATACCTGACAGTTTTAACTGCTCACTAGCACTCTTCCTCAGGTGGTCACGTGATGTTGCTGTGACGGGTCCGATCAGCTAATTTGTATAGGTTTTGGCGCTGTCTTCCTACTGGTGGAAGCAGGACGTCAGTGCCATCTGCAGTCCAACTTCCTCATGACAGTATCCTCATCCCAGTTTACAGTCAGTCCAAATACAGAAAGGTGCCCACAGGACTATAAACCAGGACGAGGGGGCTTTTTTACTGTCACACACCTGGGATACTGTCCTGAAGAAGTGGGACTGCAGAAGACGCTGACGTCCTGCCTCCACTGGTAGGAAGACAGTGCCAAAACCTGTATAAATCAGCTGACCGGACACGCCACAGCAACATCACATGACAAGTCTGAGAAAGAGCGCTAGTGAGCAGTCTAAACTGTCAGGTATGAAAACAAACTCTTGGTCTGAAAAAAGATCTAATAACATCTAATAACATAGGTTTAAAGTAAACCTATTCTGCAAAATGGACATTTCAGAGCTTTTACCCATGTTATAGTGTTTCCCCTCAGCATTTACTCACACAAAATTGTTTTTGGAGTGATTTGTGCATGTCTGAGCAATCTTTAATCGTGTCATGGATTGTAACTATAACAGGCCCAATCACAATATGTCTTCTTTAACACATACAATTTGCATTTTTCGGTGTTTACTAGTCCTGGTTTGATATTGGGTTTTGTCCTGATGTGGTCCTGGTCTAGTTCTGGTTTATCTCTGGTGTAGTTCTGGCTTAATTTTGGTCTAGTCCTGGTTTAGTCACAAGTTTTGATCCGGTGTGTCAAAACAGCTTCTTCTTGGTTAGTGGTTAATATCTCTGCAATTACTGGGCTGATCTGGATAAAAAAGAAAAAAAGGCACAAAGTTCAATGTCTAAACAAATTTTTCATTATTTTTTTCCACAATAGCCTCAGAAAGTGATGCCAATATTTCTTTCAAAAACGGTTAATCTCAACTTCATACAAAAGGTGTAATGTTTTGTTATAATTGCTATGGCAACGGAGCTAATTTTTCTTCTCACTGAAACACACGGATAGGTCCCACACTCTATCTTCAATTATTGCCTTAGATATTTCATGTCAAAGGTGCTCCACATCTGAAATTAAAAAAGCATCACATTCTAGAATATCAGCAAGATCAGATGAGTAAATCGTTGTGCGTCAGGAAGGGCATCCGGTGTAAAATTTGAATGACAAATGAATATGCTAATGACTTCATATGCGTCAGACAATTTGATGCGACTATTTCGAAAAGTATAGCCCCCAATCGGTGCGGCAAATCTTCGTCCTATACTGCTTTGGATGACACCTGTCCAGTCTAAGGACACAGGTGAAATGAGCTCATAGAGATGATGAAGAGGAGGCAGAGGAGGCAGTCGTGTCCGGGGAATGAACGACGTCTGGAATGACAAAGCGGCGAATCGTGGAGCGTCGAAAACTGCTCCGAAGACCTGCCCTTGAACCCAGCGTACCTCCTCCCCCTCTTCAGATTCCTCTTTTTTCTCCCTCTCCTCCTCTTTCTCCTCTTCCTCCCCCACCCCCTCTATTCACTGCAAGGTCCTGTGTTTTTTTCCGCTCAAGTTCGCCGCACAAAATGATCCATCAGTGAGCCCTCGCTCCACTTTAGTAGTACATGACAGGTTTCAGGTTTTCTAATTATTATTATGGTACTTGATTTGTTGGGATAGTACATGTACTTAATATTTGCCGTAGTTTTACATGAAGTGGCAGTCGGGCCAAAAATGTTGAAAAGGAAACACTAAAATATAGGGATTTCTAAAATGGAATACTTACTACACCAAAAATTCCATCCGATATGCAAGCACAATTTACGCATAAGGAAGGCATTTCTACATAGTTAAAAACACACTTAATAAAATAAGGTTGTTGTGCTTTATTTTTATGCGTCTAATTATAACTATTGTGCTATTTAGACATGTTTTGGGCCTTGTTAACATTATGGTTGCTAGGTAACAGTTAGGCATTATCTCTACTATCTCACATCTACAGCTCATACCCAACCAGAAAGTAAAATGACAAGAATTACAATTACAATGACAAACCAGGAAGATGTTTGGACAGATGCGATTACAACTTCCCAGGCTCAGTTTTCTTCATCTGCATGTCATAGTAGCGTTCCGTTATGTTCGGCTAATCAACAATTCCAACCATACCTCAGTTTTCATCATTTCCGCACTGACGCACAACTCCGAGCGCAGTGGGTACATGCGAGTAGAAGAGACGAGGACGCGAAATTCAAGATGATTCCAAACAGCACATACATATGCAGTCTTCATTTTACCGCTGATCACATTTACTTCAATGGTTGGTAGGTGAGCTCAGTGTCGGTAACTACACTGGAAATTGTAATCGCATCTTTCCAAACGTCTTTCTGGTTTGTGACGTAACCGCGAATAAAGTCTATAAGTAATAAAATCTTAAAAACAAAACAAACAAAAAAAAAAAGAAAAAAAGAAAAACTGAATCCTTTTCATTTCATACATTCACAGTGGACCAAAGTTATTCCTCACTTACCTTATGCATTCAGAGCATCCAGTTATTCACCACAATAAGTTAATAAGCTCTAATAATAATAAATAATAATGCATCAGTTTTATATAGCAGTTTTCTGGACACTCAAAGACCATTACAGACCATTATTCATTCACTCCATACCCAGTGATGAATGGTAAACTTGTAGCCACAGGTGCCCTGGGGCAGACTGATGGAAGCAAGGCTGTCAATCTGTGCCATCAGGCCTTCCAACCACTACTATCACTCCTGCACACACCACTTTTATATTGGGCAATGTGGGTGAAGTGCCTTGCCTAAGGACACAAAGTCAGTTTTTGTGACTGGCGCCTCACTGTGGCACCTGATTTTCCCAGAGATCTCCCATCCAAGTACTAACCAGGCCCGGCCTTGCTTAGCTCCTGAGATCTGACGGGATCAGGCTTTGACTGATGGCCGCATGCTAATCATACACTTCCTGATTATCAGCCAAGAAAACTCTTTAATATTAGATGCAAACAGCGCACATAATTTGACCTCAAAAGTTGCTTATACAATATATCTGTACTAGGGCAACACCATAAACTGTATATAAATGGGTGTAACCTGCTTGGCACTGCATTCTGAATAGGAAGTAAGAATGCACATGCTTCTGGCTCTATTGACTCTGGCTTCAGTTCGCGTTTTACTGAAGAAACGTCGCCCCTCTCTCTGTAACTCTTTCTGTAACTGTTGCTGTCAGGCTCCTCTTTTTGGTCTTAAAGGTGCACAGTCAGAATGCCTGTTTTTTTAGGTACTTTTGAGCAGTAAAACCACCTGTAATTGAATAAATGTAAAGTAGAGCTGTTAATGTTTGCATACTGTGGAACATTCCAGGCAGAGCAATAACATATCCATGGCAACAACACAATGCGCCTTTAAAATTGTCTCTGCATGTTCCTTGTGTTTTTATTCCGTTATTTTGTCCATAAATAAATCCCTATTCCGAAAATGAGACTCAGCTCCAAATTCGCCCCCATAACTGCTAGCCTCAACAAGCTTCGTTTGACTGGAGCCAAATGCGTCACACTCCCTAAGTCCACTTCTTTAGACAGTCTATGAGCCAGACACATTTTTCTCAAATATATGGAAACAAAATATGAGACAGACCCTTTAATTATAATGTTTTGGTGAAGTGAGTAATCTAACCTGTCATATGCGCTCAAACCCACTCGCCTCGGTGTGTATTCAGACTGGATTTGCTCATTTGTTGGATCGCAGGTCTGGACTTGCCCCGTGTTTAACCAGCTCACCGCCATTGTTTTTGTGCTTCTAGTTAATGACACGGGGGTTCGCCAAAGAAAACAGATTACATAAATAGCACAAGCAGAAGTTAAGTGTTTATGTAATGTTTGGGTGATGTCATCTTTTCTTTTCACGTTTGAATCGCGGCCAAAAGTTGTAACTGTCAAAGAAAACGGTGTCAGAGGTGCTTAAAGGTCCTGTATTACTAGGGCTGAATGATTTTAAGAAAAAACTGCATTGCAATTTTTCTTGATATTGTGATTTTGATTTCATAAAGTTCTTTTTTCAAATCAAGTTTCAGTGCACATGAACATTTGCAAACATCACAGAAACTTACATTATACGAGAGTCCTGCACCGGGTTGGGTACCTGCGGGTGACTACTACTGTCAAAAATCTGTCATCACTACACAGGCATTATTTATTGAGCAGAAGAAACATTGCTCAAGATGCCGGACTTTTGTACCTCATACGGACTGAACCAGGATTGAACCAGGAATAAACCAGGCCTAAACTAGAACTAAACCAGGACTAAACCAGGACTGAACCAGGATTAAACCAGGATTAAAACAGGACTACTAAACCAGGGACTAAACCAGAACTGAACCAGGAACTAAACCAGGACTACTAAACAAGGCCTAAACCAGGACTACACCAGGTCTAAATCAGGTCTTCGATTCATCATTAACATTTTTATATTAAAATTATCATCATTATTAATCTGCATAAATAAACTCAACTTTACATTATATAAACCCTAACCACTATAAAGCCACATCAACCTGTTTGAGTTTATAATGTGTTTAATGCAGCTTTGTGCACATTTGTTTATGTTTTACAGAAACAAAACTTAAAACCACATGGCTCATTTGCATAAGCTAAGTGCTGAAAACAGCTCTTTCCATGTGCGCTGATCCGGTCAACTTCTGTTGGACTAAAGTACACGACTCAGTGGAATATTGGTGTTCTTTCTGTGACAGAGGGATGTTGATGATGCATGTGTGAAATAGTTGATGAAGCAAAACCTGGATCAGTTAGGAGCACTGCAAAAAACACGACTTTTACGCTCCCAAAATTGTGTTGTCTGAGATTGCGATTTTCGGACCAAAACTACAAATCGTTCGGCCCTATGTATTACTCTAGTTTCTGATCTATGTTATAGTGTTGCATCCTCATCAAAAACATAGAGTTGACTAGAGTTGATTTTTGTTTCATTCACTCAGAAACACTGCATATTTAGACTTAGTTCTTTTCAAACGGAAGACACTCTGTTCCACCTTGTGAAGTCTTTGGTAAAGGTTCATTCTGTTATTAACTTAGAATTTAGCAATTCTTTTTTCTCTTTTTGTCAGACTTTTTTTTTTTCTTGTCAAAATTATACAGCTAAACAAACCCTGTATGACAAACATAATTGCTAAATTCTATACAGGAAGTTCTCCACTGTGTTTTTAAACTCTATACACATTCAATAGAATCATTTTGATGATTTCAGCTCTGGCATTTCCCTTCGCTACTGAACGGGAGGTAAAAGGTAGAAGGTAGGTTTTAACTTGAAAACTACAACTTCATGACATCACAAGGTGGAAAAAAGCATTTTGAGCTTTGGAGATGTAGACAGACTAATAATAAAGGGTAACTCAAACTAACAACAAAACACAACTCCAGGTATGTTTTTGATGAAGTAACAATATTATAACATGGCTTAACGCTCACAAGAGTCAATTTTGTGTGTTATGCGCCCTTTAAGAATTGTATGTATTATTATATTTAGCGTATTATACTTATTTAGCTTATTATTATGATTACAGCCCTGGATTTGTGCATCTCTTTTGAACTAAAGGTAAAAAAGTGGCGATTAACTTGAAAATTACCCCTTCATGACATCACAAGCTGCAACAGAGCATTTTGAGCTTTGGAGATGTAGACAGAGTAACAACATAGAGTTATTCAAACATGTGTGAATAAAACAAAACACAATCCTAGTCCTGTTTTTGAGAAGGTAACAGTCTAACATGGCTCAAAGCTTAAGAGTCAGTTTTATGTAATATAGGGCCTTTAATTGTGTGACAGTTGGTAGTGTGATTGCTGCCAGAAAACAGTTCCCGTTGGTGCCAGGAAAGAGATTTGTAAATTGTTGTAATTTAGATTTATGACAAATACAGATGTTCCAATGATGTGCACGTATAATTGAGTTATCATTGTGTGTCCCTGGAGGGCTTCCATAGCTGGCATATCAAAACTGCATACAGCATTTGTCACACTAAAAGACATGTTATTAGCTTATATGAGATCAAATGACGTACAATTTTTAGGTTACATAAAAATACAGCCTGTCGTTCATTAAAATCTGTTTAATACCATACTGTGGAACATTCAGGCAAAGACAGCTCAAACAGCTTCTTTGAGACAAGCAGATGGGAGATGGCCAACCTGAAGTACTACCATTATTTAACTTGAAGGTTCCCCTTCTGTTCAATGATTAGCTTCCTCTATAATTATCCAAAGTATGGCATTAATCTTATATTAATAATAATACATTGGTTTTATATAGCCCTTTTCACGGTAACACAAAAGTGTTTCACAATAAAGTAACACTAAAACAAGGACGAGGACAGACAAAACAGTACTGTAACCGTATATATCGTATTTTCCGGACTATTGAGCGCACCTAAACATATACCTCATCAACTAAATTTTCACAAAATTTTTTAATTGTATATATATAGGCCACACCTGTATATAAGCTGCAAGTGTCCACATCTTCAATAACGTTTTCAAGGGCCATCTGCTTTTATCGCAATCTGAAAGCTTTTGTTCGTCTTTTTGCATTGAGTCATCCGTCACGCTGTCATCGCCAAAATCTCACCATCGACTCATTGATGCCGAGCTCACGTGCAGCAACTCTGTTTCCTTCTTCAACAACCACATCAATTGTCGTTAAATTAAAAGCTGCATCATCTGCATTTCTTCGTGTGTTTTTCCATGAGGAGGGTGTGTGTCTGAAGCGCAAAATAACTGTTCATAACACAAGCAAACGAGCATCTTCCTTGGCGCATTACCCTCGTCTTTCCCCGTGCTCTACGGTGCATGTCTCCTGCAGAAAGAGCCTCTGTCCTGTGTGTATCATGTCAGTGTCTTGTAGATGTCAGTAGATTTCAGGCTCTCTCGGAGGCAGGGCTAGTTCTATCAGTCAGGTGTGAGTGGATGTCTGGCTACTGAAGTTTGAGATGTTTCTTCTTGTGAGTTACACCTCCGCGTAAGATGTACTATTTGAGTGCACTGACAATATTGCTAGCTAGTAGCACAAACAGCAATGCTTTCTGCACTCAGGCTGCACGTATCCGCTGTGTTGCCAAACCACAGACTGTATATATGAATGGACAATGTGCCAAACAAAGAACCCATCCATATATTAGCTGCAGGGTTCAAAGTGTGAGAAAAAAGTAGCGGCTTATAGTCCAGAATTTACGGTATTTTGCATTTTTTCAATTACAAGTGTTCTTATTGCTCATAGATAACTTGAAAATGTGATTTTTTTCTTGTGAGCCTACCTGTAAGTAATTGCAAATGTTTGTCTCCAAGGAGATTTGTAAGTTTAACTGCTATACTGTGGAACATTGCAGACATCCCATTAACATGCCCTTTGAGCGGTAGGCGGATCCACCACCAGAAAAAAGTTGCATAGCGCACCTTTAACTACAAAAAAAACCGTGTGAATTATTAATGCCTTTGTAATGGGATACCAACCGTCTAATTCTTTTTTGGATCAAGCGGTCAGAGCCAGAAAAGGGGGTAAAATAAGACAGAATGGCCCTGTCCCGGGGGAGAGGAGGTATAGAGTTGTGAATAGTGAAATTAGTGGTTTACTCTAATGTGAGTGCAGTGTTTGAATGCGTTTAGTGCAGTCTCGTGTTACTATGAAAGCCCCTGGATAATGTGCTTAATGGGGAAGTGAAGGCGTCATTCACAAATACTGTCTGGACCAGATGCAAAATAACACTTCACATTAACATAGTGATGTCAGCATTCATTTAGTCCTGTATTTATTTTTCCACCTTCAACACTACTACAGCCCCACAGCAACTTAATTTAACTTAGCAACTTAAGCAGAGTAAAGTAGTAGGGTGTGGACAGAAACATGCACAAGAATTTCATCACGCTGGCGGTCTTCACGTGTATGTCTATATAGTGGAATGTTCAGCAGTTACCATGGAGACACAATGCACATATTAGCATAATAACACACTCGATAAGTTTGTGGATAGTTTGAAAACTCCAGAAAAAATACAACATTGATTTAAACAGCACATTTCCAGGAGCCTGTGATTAATATGAGCGTTTTTGGTCCTGTTTCATTTTCAACAAAAATATGAGCTTGAAAAACTGTTGGTAACTAGTTGGTGACTGTAATTTTGTGTGTGAGAGACTTGTTCAACAGCACCAATCATCTCACCTGTCGCAATTCCAGCTAAGTTCTCAGCTCTTTCTGGGCGGAAAAAAAAAAGCTCAAATTTAAGCTTGAGTAACACAGCTTCAGACAGAACAGTGTTTTACTTCGTTTCACTTCGTACAAACTGTCTGACCTCGCAGTGTTAGAATTCGTTTGCTCGACGGTAGGCAAGTGCTTTTTTTCATTTAACCAATCACTGCTATTTGGTCGTGACGTATGTAATGCGCCGCTAACAGGGCTAACTGGTATATTAAGCTTTTCCCAAATCCCGTAGAAAGAAGGGCAATAACGTCTTTCCCCTTGATGAAATTCACCAAACATTCTCTTTACTCTGGCTTTAAATCCTCAATCTCTGGAATCGTTGACAACACTGAATATATGGCTCTTCACTGATTGGCTGGTGTCCGAACTCGCACTTCTGGGGTTTTTGTGAACCGTCTAGGGCAGTGGTCACCAACCTGTAGATCGCGATCAACAGTTGGATCTTTGCCATGTCCCCGGTAGATCTCCAGCTTAATTTGACAATTTGTGATACTAAATGTGCATTGAAAGTGAGTACTTACTTTGGTTTAACTTATCTGCATGAGGTGGCTTTTTCACAAATGAAAATCGTCAAATCCAAGCACAGAAACAGTCTGACTGATAGGCACCTCACAGATTGTCTCAGTTTAGCTGTCTGCAACTATAAACCAAACTTCAAAACATTATCCAAGGAAATTCAGACTCAGCCATCACCCTGAGTTCGATAATAATAGAACTTCTCTCATTAACCCTTCGATATACTGTTAATGCTGTTTAGTGGTCAAATTTGCATTATTTTGGTTGCTTTCACTGCATTTGGTTTGCATTTTGTTTGTATTGCAGTTGCACTTTTTTTTTTCTTGCAGAGAGTGTTTTAGTCCCCATTCTGTAATGAGTGTTCCTTTTAGTAAGAATGCAAAAATAAAGCTGTCTGGAACTATAAACATGATCACGTTTGTTGTTATTTACGTTCATGTTGGTAGATCTTGCTCTTTCCTCAGACCAAACATGTAGATCTTTGTCTGAAAAAGGTTGGTGACCACTGGTCTAGGGTATTCCGATTCCTGACCTAGCGCCACCTAGTGCCTCCGCTCAGTTTCATTTCTCTCCAGCGACTAGGTGGCGCCTGCCTGGCTAAGACTAGGGACTCTCCACCAGAAAAGTTTCATAGTGCTCCTTTAATTCGATCATATGCAATTTTCATAACTGACTGACAAACTGACAAATGACTGATTGTTATAGATGCTTAATGTCATTATTTCAGAAAAGTGGATGAATAATAAAGAAAAACAAATAGGCATTGCTAGTTTGTCTCATTTACATAATAATTAATTACCTCATGAATGGAGATTTCTGTCAGTTTATTTGATGAGCATTCAAATTGTATAATCATATATGATTCATCCAACAGACATAAACAAATGATGGTGTGTTTCTTGCCTCTTACAGGGCTTATATAATTACACTTTTTTCTGATGTATGTTATACTGTTGTTTTCTCATCACAAACATACTTGGAGTTGTGTTTGTTTCATTCACACATGTTTAACACATAAATTAAGACTGTGCAATTAATAGAATTTTGAGTGTGATTTCGATTTGTGTGTCAAACGATCTCCAAAGCACGAGCTCATATAATCAAGTTTATTTTGGGATATCTTTTATGTAAATAAGTATGTGTATTTAATTTTTTTAAATATAGAGATTGTACAACAGCTGGATATTTAGTTTATTTTGGATACATTTTTATATTCAAAGTATATTTTGTTAATTTTATGTTTTATACTTTGCAAAACTGCTCTAAGGTACATATTTGCAGCCTATATTTATTTTTAGTTAGAAAGTTTTGCATAAATTATCAATAACAAAGTGTGTGGTTTTGTTTGGTTTTTTTTTAGAGAAAAATGCTGAATAAATGCATCATGTAACTAAAAAATAATAGTTTGAATAATCGTGATTTCAATATTGGCCAAATTGTAATTGTGATAATGATTTTTTTCATAATCGAGCAGCCCTAACACAAATCCTGCACTTTTTGGTTCATACTCCAGGTATTTTATTGAGCAGGTCATTATTTTATTGAGTTTTAAGTCATTATAACATGACTTAAAACTCACAAGAATCCATTTTGTGTAATATAGGACCTTTAATAATATCTGTTCTGAATATCTTCTACTGATAATGATGCACAACCACCTCTATTTTACCTGACTTGAGACCAGGCTCATGCAAAACTTATTTCCAATTTATTTGCAGTATTTCTGCTCCTAAATTTGAGGCGATTGGCGTCTTAAAAAAACATCTAGGCGTCCTGAGTTTGCATATAAATCACTGCATTAGACAGATCTGATTTCTCGCGTCGATGGAAAATAATTTTTGGAAAAGAGTTGTTTACCGACACCTCCGCTGGTGCGTGTTTGGTTTTTACCCAGGCAGAGGAGGCAGCCATCATTTGTGCTTGGCTGGACAGAGGCAGGAAGAGGAATGTGAATGAGGGTGAGGAAAAAGAGAGAGAAAGAGGGGGAGAGGGAAAGAGAAAGACAGAGAAGAGAGAGGGAAGGGGACAGTGAGAGAGAGAGGAAAAGACGAAAGAGACGGAAGTATATAGAGAAAAATAAAATGATTTACCATAATATTGAAACTACTTTATGTCGCTGACACAACAAAAATAAAGCAAGATAATCCCAAGGAAGACTGAGAGAAGGAGAGAGAGAAAAGATAGAGATAGAGATAGAGAGATATGGGGAAGGTGGAGAGAGAGAGGGAGAATGCAGATATAATGCAGAAGAGGAAAAGGGAGACAACTCGAGGGAAGCATAAGTGCATAAGTGAGACAAAAAGAAAAAAAAATTGAGAGTGGGATATTATGTATAGAGAGGGAGGAGAGAGACAGAGAGAGTATGAAAGAGAGTGGCAGGAAAAGAGAGACTGAGAGAAAGAGAAAGAGAAAGAGAGAGGTGTGGAAGGGGAAAAGGGGAGAAGAGGGAAAAGGGGGAGAAGAGGGTACGAAGAGTCAATGAGAGAAAAAGAAGAAAGAGACAGAGAAGAAGAGAGAGAGAAGAGAGAAAGAGTCGGGGGCGGAGAGAGAGAGACTGAGAAAATGAAAGCAAAGGAGAAAGAGTGAAAAATCAGAGGGAAGGAAAATGGAAGTGGAGAGAGAAAGTGGTGGGAATTAGGGACAGAAAGAGAGAGAGAGAGGGGGAGAAAGCAGAGAGAGAGAGAAGAGAGATAGAGACAGAGAAGGGGAGAGAGAGAGACAGAGAAAAAGCAAAAGAAAGATGGAAGTGGAGAGAGAAGGTGGGGGGAATTGGGGAGAGAAGGAGAGAGAGAGAGAGAGGGAGAAAGCAGAGAGAGAGAGAGAAGGAGGGTAGAGAGAGAAACAAGAAAGAAACAGAGAAGGGGAGAGAGAGAGAGCGACTGAGAAAAAGAAAGCAAAGGAGAAAGGGTGAAAAATTTGAGGATAAAAAGATGGAAGTGGAGAGAGAAGTTGGGGGAATTGGGGAGAGAAAGAGAGCGAGAGAGGGAGAAAGCAGAGAGAGACAGGGTGGAGAGAGAGAGAGAGAGAGAGAAGAGAGAGAGAAGGGGAGAGAGAGAGACCGAGCAAAAGCAAGCAAGGGAGAAAGGGTGAAAAATCCGAGGGTAGAAAGATGGAAGTGGAGAGAGAAGTTGGGGGAATTGGGGAGAGAAAGAGAGCAAGAGAGGGAGAAAGCAGAGAGAGACAGAGGGGGAGAGAGAGAGAGAGAGAGAGAGAGAGAGAAGGGGAGAGAGAGAGACCGAGCAAAAGCAAGCAAGGGAGAAAGGGTGAAAAATCAGAGGATAAAAAGATGGAAGTGGAGAGAGAAGTTGGGGGAATTGGGGAGAGAAAGAGAGCGAGAGAGGGAGAAAGCAGAGAGAGACAGAGGGTGAACAGAGATAGAGAGAGAGAGAGAGAGAGAAGAGAGAAAAAACAGAGAACGGGAGAGAGAGCAACCAAGAAAAAGCAAGCAAAGTAGAAAGGGTGAAAAATCAGAGGGTAGAAAGATGGAAGTGGACAGAAAAAATGGGGGGAATTGGGGAGAGGAGAGAGAGAGAGAGAGAGAGAGAGGCTTGTACAGGTGAGGTCTGAAAGCTGTCTTTGTACAAGAGCCTGGCAGAGCGTACACTAGTCTTTTTCACCTTGGGGCTTTGACTCTGTTACGCTTCAGTTTACGTTTGGTAAAAATATGCAACTCCAAAACCGCCCCTGGGCAAATAACAACAAACCCTTCTGGAGATTTCTAACGGCCGCTTCAAAGATTAAAAGTGTTTTTCTGAGAATCTCAATCAGGCACTTTTTTTCTCCTTCTCTGCACCTCAACTGTAAAAGCAACCTGGAGCTGAGAGCATGGTCCTATTCCTGCTTTAGGAACTATTACATGCAAAGACATTTCAGAACATTTAAGTTTAGATCGTGTCTTGTAATTGCGTTCTTTCTGTATGTCTCTATCTATTTATCTGTGTAGTTATGTATCTGTTTATTATGTATTTATGACTGTGTGTGTTTATTTGACTGCACTGAACTGTATATAGGATAAATATCAAAGTTGACATTGCTTTGATAGTTACTTCACCCGGGAATGGAAATACAGCACACAGTGTCATTGAAGTTTTACAAGTAGTCCATAGAATATAGATGAAAAGGCAGGAGACTGTCTGGGTGTCTTATGTCGAAATCACAAATCACAATGGTGCGGGGGACTTGAAAGTTCAACACTATTCAAGCCCTGGTGATGCTTCCACATGAACAGTTTAAATAAACTATATAGTGTCATATAGAAGGATATATTGAAGAAATGTGCTGGTATCAGAGGACTATATTTCCTAAAAAACAGCACATGATAAGATAATAAGATAAGATGAGAAAAAAACGAGAAAACATGAGATGAGAAAGTGATTTTGTTGTGTGAGTTACATTGCAACTTTATATTTGCAATTTCATGATGCCAAATTGTAGCCAGCCTGGTGCCACCTAGTGCCTCCGCTCAGTTTAATTTCTCTCTAGCGCATAGGTCAGGAATCAGAATACACTAGATGGTTTGCAGGAACCCCAGAAGTTGTAGACCGCGCACCGGCCAATCAGCAAAGAGCTGTGAAGCCATGGAGTCAAACTCAAGTGCCTGTCTGGGTCTTTTTTGTGGTACAGCAGAACAGTGAACAAAGAGGTCGAGATGGATGTAGACGAAGACTTACATTCTGTGTTGGCAACGTTTCCTGAGATCGAGGATTTAAGGCCGGAACAAAGAGAATGTTTGGTGAATTTTATCAAGGGGAAAGACGTTATTGCCCTTCTTCCTGCGGGATTTGGTGCATTACATATGTCACGACCAAATAATAGCGATTGGTTACATAAAAAAAGTACCCGCCTACCATCAAGCGAACAAATCTTAATGCTGTGAGGTCAGATGGTTTCCACGAAGTGAAACCAGCTGATGAATCAGGCTAACCAAATTGCTTTGCTTTAAATAAAAATGGAACTGTGTGTACAAATTAATAACAAGACACAATTTGTTGATCATATTTATTTTTGACACTATTTCAAACTATTTCATCTTGAAGTAAAACCCCAAAACAAAGGTAGTCTTCATTCACGTATTGCACAATTCATACACAATTCGTGATTCAAAGCACTTTACAGAATAAGAAAGACATTAAAATCACAATACAAACAAATCAAAACATAAATAATAATAATAAAATGAACATTAAAAGAGAAAAGAGATGATTGTGGAATACAAACACATATAAAGAAAGTATTTATGTCTTTGCTGGGACTCTAACCTATAGTATGTAAACCCTTAGATAGACAACATGATTTGAAGTTAAGATATGTGAAGATATTGAATTTAAGTTAGGCAAGTAGTAACTATGATTCAGGTTAGGATCAGTGTCCAATTTTACGTCAATGTAATGTCCCCAAAAAGCATGTGTTTTTGTGTGCCTGTGCTTTGACTGTAATAGCTGCTGGGCTGAGTGAATGCATCTTTTCAGAAACTAACCGTCATAACTGTCAGATTCCATCCCAGAGCAAGTGTCTAACGCAGTGTGGCTTTGGGAGCATTTCAAACTCTGTACTCATCTGTGCTTCTGTTTGTTTACCCAGGTGTGGACGCCGGAGTGGGCATCATGAAGCAGCATCGCCCCCAAAACTCATACGAAAACACCCTGCGAAAATCTACCACTATCACTCTCCTCAGCGCGGGACAGGAGAAGAGACGGATATCGGAGCTACAGGTTATGGCAGGATTTTGAAAGTCTATGGAGCATTCAGGAGTAGAGTAAGATAGATCTTTGACTGTACCATCTTGAGATATATTTTTTTGACTGGCAAAGCTGGTGAGACAGGTCCAGAAATATGTCTACCTCAAAAAGCATCTAGGGTCATCTTGAAGTTCGACGAAGAAGACAAAAGATAAGTGAAAATTTCAATACTTCAATAACTTGATTATTTTTGCAGTATTTCATTACCAATTTGAGAAATGGACTCCTGAATTGGAACACAAATCGCAGACAATTTCGAAGTGTGGCGTCCATGGAGGAGACCGAAGGAGAGTGAAGTTCCGAAACTTTTTTTGGACTGTCCCAATCTAAGGCAGTGATGTCCTTACCAAAGTATCACCCCAAATTGAAGTTTCCTTGTTAATGGTCCAATCCCTGCCCAATCGAGGCGTATTGGAAGTACAAGCTCTAAATGCAGGCTCGCAAGAAGTATGTTTTGCTGGGTTTGTGCGCGTGCTGTTGGCTGCTCCTCTTCTACTGGGGTGGAGGGGTACAGCTAAGGGTGCTACGGCTCTTAACACGGCATAGAGCGGAAGTGGTGAGATTTTGGCCCAACTGGACCGACCGAGCCTTCCTGCCCAGATATGCCCACCTGGAAGAACTACAAACCGATCCGGGAACATCGGAATCGCCAAGGCAACGGCGTCAAGCGTGGTCGGCCATTTACAAAGACAGCCGATGCCGCATGGAGACTTGCTTTGACTTTTCCAGGTGTAGGCGAAGAGGGCGTGAAGGGTTCAGAGTGTATATTTATCCGTCGGAGAAGAATGATCGCGTTTCCGAAAGCTACAAGAAAATTTTGACGTCAATCGCGGAGTCCAGATATTACACGACCGATCCGCGTGAGGCTTGCCTGTTCGTACTTGGGATAGACACTCTAGATCGTGATCAGCTTTCGGGACAATTCGTGCAAAACGTTGACGACCGTATCCGTGGTTACCCGTTATGGAACGACGGTCGGAATCACTTGATATTTAACTTATATTCCGGAACGTGGCCGAACTACACAGAAGACCTCGGGTTCAACATCGGACAAGCCATGTTAGCGAAAGCAAGCCTCAATACGGAACATTTTAGACCTGGTTTTGACATATCTATTCCACTGTTTTCCAAGGATCACCCTCAAAAAGGTGGGGAGAGGGGTTGGTTAGTGCGAAATACTGTACCGCCGAGACGAAAATACCTGTTGATGTTTAAAGGGAAGCGGTATTTGACGGGAATAGGATCGGACACAAGGAACGCACTCCATCACATACACAACGGGAAAGACATCGTTTCGCTGACGACCTGTAAACACGGGAAGGACTGGGAGAAGCATAAAGACGCTCGCTGTGACCATGACAACCTGGAGTATGAGAGGTAAGGAACATTTACTATTAACGTGGATTTGAAGCAGATTTGTGACAATGACTGTGGTTGCAAACTCACCAAATCTGATTCGTATTTCATTTCTAGATGTTTAAAAGTAGGTGGCCTGTGTAACTTTTCTGGCATAGGGTCCACATTCTCCTTGTCTCCGAAGATTTTATTGTTTTGTCTGAAATGTTCTGACATGGCATTAAACATGTATTCAATAACATGGGTTTTTATTGACCTAAAAACTTGCATTATTACTGTCAGTGGACTCGCCTCTTCACAGATCTGACAAGTAACTTTGCCCTGTGGTGTCACCAGCTGTATCAACAGAGATAAATAAATGTAATGCCATACTTTGGAACATTCCAGACAATATCTCCATGGAGAGAAGCAAGTGACGGAGCTTCCATCAGAAAAATTACACAGTGCACTTTTAAAGGGACTTGCAAACAGCACAATTTGATATAAGGGCTCATGGACTTTCAATTTAATACTATTTTAGCTCAAAAAAATCGAATAATAATCAGATTTGGAGTGTGCATGTAATAGCAGCCAATGAGGAATATGGATTGCTTTTTTTTGAAAGAGAAATTGTTGGTTGGTAGTAAAGAAGCAGGAATTGGCATTTTAATATACTGACTTATTGTTCAATACACGAAACTTGAAGGATATTTTTTCAAAGGCTCAAAATGCATCGTTTTACTAGAGGAGACGTTACCTGCCATCTCCTATTACAACATCCTCTTCTAACACATGAGCTGAAGTGGGCTGATTAAAGTGTTTAGTGTTTAATTGGAAAGTTTGGATTTTAATATATGATTAACTCAGTGGGGATAGATATACCATATAATGTGTGTGTGAACCGAGATTGAACATGCTGAAATGTTGACAAACCAGAAAAGCACAGTCCAGCTAATATTGACTGAGTTTATCATCTTGATGAAAAATATATTGACAGAGCTGGAGAGCGGAGCACTTTACTGTTTGTAATCCTGGGATCTGCTGTTGCCATTAAAGTACACTGGTCACCTATAATTACATGTGAATCTGAAGCACTTCTACAGGTCAAAACATGCTGGTAAAAGTGAATCCCCAATGTATTCTTTTAAAGGGGCACTATGTAACATTTTTGGTGGAGCGTGTGCCACCTACTTCAATAGTATGACATTAAATGTATCAGTTTTCATGGGAAAGAGTCAGTGGCATCACCAAGCCGAGTTACAGGTCATATCTCTGGAGAGACAAGCCAATGCATGTTTTTCAAGGTGTTGTTGAGCAAGAAAAACACCTGTAATTGCATAAATAAATACATGATAAGTATGTTTAATGCCATACTGTGGAATATTTCAGGCATTGCAGGAAACAATCAGGTGGAGGATTTCTCACTAGAAAACCTACATACAGTACACAATTAAAGGAGCTATATCAGGGGTCATCAAACTAAGGCCCGCGGGTCGACTCCGGCCGTCCAGCACCTCTGTCCCCCACGACCTGAACGGGCCCTATGAGCCAATCCTCAAAAGTTGTCATGGCTTTTTTTTTTTTAATTACTTTTACTACTTTTTTATAAGTGAGTGAGTCTGTCTTTATTTATATAGCACTTCTTCATAGACATATATCACAAAGACTCTTTACAGAAAATTATAGATTCATTATTCTTTATTTTAATTATTACTTTAATAACACGTCTGCATCTTGTCTTTTGTTGATTTTTTCAATAAAAAAAATTAAGATTACATGAACTGTTTACATTTATATTTAAATTGTTACATGGTGTATTTACATTTGTCGCCGAATTTTCGTGACAGTCAATGCACGTGCAGAGTTCTGTAGTGCACTTAAGGACAGCAAAATGGTGAGTGTTAAAGTACAAAAACTTGACAGAGAGTGCAGAGTTTTCAAAGAACAGTGGACGACCGATTATTCTTTTGTTCAGTGTAAGGAGCCTGCAGTTTTTTCTGATATGTAAAGAAAGTGTGGTAGTTTTCAAAGAATATAATCTGCGTCCTCAGGGTCATACAATTCTGTTATACGGCCTAACCGACCCCGGCCCCCATCACAGTCAGGAGAGATAATGTGACAAATAAAATTAAAAAAAAGTTTGGTGACCCCTGATCTATATAATGCTAGTGTTTCCTAATCAAAAGCATATCTGTAGTTGTGTTTTGTTTCATGCACAATCACACATGTTGAACACTCAAATCCTGCATATTTCTTTAGTTCTTCTCTCAAAAAGAAAACATTATTCCTTCTGATGTCATGTAACTTGAAAACTACTGCTTCATCTCAAGGTAGAACAGAGCATTTTGATCTTTGGAAGTGCAGACTCAAATATGTGTGAATGAAACAAAACAAAACAAAACTCCAGGTATGTTTTTGATGAGGTAACAACATTATAAAATGACTTGAAAGCTCAGTGAATCAATGTTGCACACTAGAGGACCTTTAAAGTCTATAAGTATTACTTTTGTTCAATATAGTATTATAATAACTTTCTCCGTATATACTCCTGTAGTGTTTATAAGCCAATTTCCATGCTCTGTCTATCTGTATTCCTGCAGGAGAAATATCACTGAGCAAATTCACACCAGGAGACTACATAAACATCTTCACCCATTTTCAAATATAGCTAAATGTTGACACTATTGAATTTTTATTTTTTTTTATTGCTCATAAAAAGTTAGAGCACAAATACAGCGATGGCTTTCCCTGTCAAATATGGTTTCGTTTTATGTCCAATTTGCTGCGGTCTCGTCTTTTTGCGCTAGTTTAAACTTTACACACTGTTTTATTGCTCCGTGTTTGGATGTCACACATTTTCTACAAGCAATTCTGTGGTGCTGTCTCCCACTGTTATTTCTGTCTCGCGTTTATGACATCACAATTTGTACCGCTGGGTTTTATGAAGTCTGGCAGAGTCTGATGACATCAAAGACCCTGGCACACTCATGTCTCTGGAAATTTAGGATTTGGGTCACATTTAAAAGAGAGATCATTTGTAGTTTTAATGTGAAAATTGGACTTAAGTTGTGCTGCTCAACCTGAAGTAACAGACCTGGATCTTCATGATAAGATATCTCATATGAGCAATTGCACACATTTTGAAGATTGTAATATAAAGTAGGATTCCCCATCAGATAGTATTGTTTTAATGTATTCTAATAACCACAAATAAATGTATTCTAGTAACCACAAATGGTTGTAAATAAAGCAAGTTGTAAATAAACAAGATTCAAAGCTATTATAGTTTAAAAGTGGAAATCATAGGGTTCTCCACAATTTGACTTAATAAATAATCAGTGGTGGAAGATAACAAAGTACAAATAGTAAAGTACTGTACTCAAGTAAAACATTGAAGTATCTGTATTTTAATTAAGTAAATTTTAAAGAGGGTACTTTTTTCTTTTACTTCACTACGTTTGAAAGAGCAGGTATCTGTACTTTTTACTCCACTACATTTTAGAATCCTTGATATTCACTAGGTTTTGAGTTCAATCTTCAGCTTTCAGCAAACAAAAATAAATACACAAAATTCATAAGAAAAATAAGAAATCAAAATCTGCATTTTTCATATTTTTTTATCAATATCACTACATTTAACGTTGAAACATTTTTATTATTTTATTTATTTAACATTTTCACAAATTAACAACACTTAATCAAAACCTGTGTGAAATATTTACTAATTTTTATATGGGTACTTTAATACTTTTATGTGTTTTTTTTTTTACTTTTACTTTTTGCCTCTGTATCTGTACTTTTACTTAAGTAACAAACCTGAACACTTCATCCACCACTGTAGGCAATATATGGCTCACAATTCAATAATATTATGGGTTTGAGATACTTGCTATATTTTTATTATACCACTATCTGCACAAACTTGGTATGAAATACTCAATATACATGTCAAATCTATTGCATAAAGAAGTTTGCTTTCTTCTCTAAACAAGCTAAACAATGCAGTACTGTCACAAAAATGTAAAATATCCCAAAAATACTGAAAAAAATACTACATTAATTATTCTGTATCACCAGATTTAGTGTTGCAAAATATATTTATAATATATTAGCACACCTCATAGTCAAAACCCGAAATGCTGATTAAACCAGGACTAAACCAGGACCAAACCAGGATGATACCTGACCCAGACCTGGACTAAAGTGGGCTTATATTTGAAAAGAAGACTTCAGGTTAAATCCTAAACCATCTTTAAACAGGATTAAAACTGTCTTTCAATTAAACTAGGTTAGAGCCCCCAAAATCCCCTGGGTACTGTAACCCCAGATTGAGAAGCACCACCATAGAGAAACAATATCATGGATAATTAATTTGAATAGGCCTTTGAGATTATGGTGTATGTGCCTAATAAGCCATGGGAAGGTCATTATATTGGCTTAGTCCTATTAGCTGCTATATAGTGTAAACATCCCATTATAATGTGATTTAATAGGATTGTAATGGTGTGCGTCCCACATCCACGAAACTAATATATCTCTCTCTATGTGGTCCATGTACGATTGTGATAAAATGGCTTTATTTTTCCTAAATGTTGTCCAAGTTTAGTCCCGGTTTATAACAGGTTTAAAGAAGACTTAGTGTAGTTGTGTCAGGTATATAGTGATAATCTATGACACCCGTGGATCATTATGTTATCATTTGCATATTTTAAAGAGCAACATTCAGTATCTTTGATTAAGAAAATAAACTTGAAGAATGAAGTAAGCACAGAGCAGTGGGTGTGTACTAGTGGTGATGAAAACAGAGATTGATCGTCAAGATGGCGTCTAGAAAATAAACGATTAAAGACTGTTCAAACATAAATCGCTCCAAATACAACTTTGAGAGGGTAAATGGTGAGAGGAAACAGCTATAAAATGGTCAAAAGCTCTAAAAAGCTGATTTTGCATAATACGTCTGATTTAAATGTGGTTTTGGGAACAGTGTATTCAGTCCTACTATAATTAGTCTTAGTTTCATCTTGGTTTAGTTCTGGGTTAGTTCTAACTCCCTTTTCAGCCTTAGTTTTGTATGGATTTTTCTTTATTTTTGTTGCGATAGCCCAGACTTTGGCAGTTTAAATCTTTGAAAGTAAAATATTTTTAAAGGATAGCGGAATTGGCAGTGGTCAACTCTTGAGAATGTCTCTATTGAAAACAGCTCAGTCTTTCAAGCTTCAGTCTAAACATTAAACAGTGAATATATTTAAATGACTGTGGACTATTTCAATCATCACTAAATATTGTCCAACTACACAATAGTGACTAACTATAAAATATTGTCTAACTATACAATAGCTATACAGCAGAGGTGGGACCAAGTTGTTGTTTTGCAAGTCTCAAGTAAGTCTCAAGTCCAAGTCAAGTCCAGAGTCACTGGCCCATAAGTCCAAGTCAAGTCCAAGTCATCTGCTTTGAGCTTCAAGTCATTTCAAGTCTTTAAACCAAAGTAGATTTTTGCAATTTATACGACTTTTAAACTAAATTGTACTTCATCATAGTATATTTATATATGAGTATTTATATAAGAGAAATGTACATTTTTTCCTTTTTCTATGTCTTGACCAGGTCTTAGTGTGAATCATTACTGTCAGAATAGAAAGGATTCAGATTTAAAAGTGCTTCTCAAGTCTTCTCAAGTCATAGGCCTCAAGTCCGAGTCAAGTCCCAAGTCTTAGTCCTTTTTATCAAGTCAAGTCTCAAGGCCTAAAAATAGTGACTCAAGTCTGACTTGAGTTGAAGTCATGATTTGCAAGTCCCCACTTTTGCTCTACAGACTCTAAAATACATGAAAAAGACAATTTGAACCAAATTCAATCAAAAAGGCAAAAATAAATCCACTGTCTAACCAGCCTATTTACTTTTATCTGGTTAAAACGTAAATTTCAATATACAATAGAAGTAATGGGGGTGTTGTACGTGTAAATGTGCAGCAGTTACCATAGTGACACAATGCACACGTGAGCAAACACTTTAAAAAAACTAGTAAAAAGTAAGTTTTCACTTATATAGCGCTGTTCACAGACATATGTCACAAATACGCTTTACGGAGCATTATTCATTCACTCCAGATTCGATGGTGGTAAGCTGCAGTTGTAGTCACAGCTGCCCTGTGGCAGACTGTCTGAAGTGTGGCTGCCAATCGTCGCCATCAGCCCCTCCGACCACCAGCATCACACACCACTTTCATACTAGGCAATGTGGGTGAAGTGTCTTGCCTGAAGACACGACAGTTTTTGCGACTGGCGCCCCACCGAAAGATTTACGATTGTCTGAAAACTCGAGAAAAAAAATACAAAATGGATTTAAACAGCAGGAGCCTGTGATAAATATGAGTGTTCCTAACCTAAAAAGGTTAGCGTGACTAACTGAAAAATGTTGACTGGCTGTGACTGTAATTTTATGTGATTGAGACTTGTTTAAAAGCACAAATCTGCTCACCTGGTCCAACTAAATCAGCTCTTTCTTTTTCCACAAAGTATCAGTATGAACCTTTTACTTGTCACTAAACCATACAGAGTAAAGATATAAGACTGCAAAACTATTACATACAATACGTATGGTTGTGTTGCTGCAGTCATATTTCAGTTCTGTTTTTATCAGCGATCTGAGATATCAAACTGAACACATTTGCTGCTGTGACCTTTGGAGAGATTGAAAACAGACCGATATGGAGCAGGCATCAGTTGTGTTGTCAGAACAGAGTCACACACACAGCTCCTCTCATCAAAGCCACGCTCATTGTGGAGTTTGTAATGAAAAGCTTTAAGCACACACACCCTCCATTCTGCAGCCTACAGGTTTCTGCAGCCACTTCGCAAACATCTCCTGTTAAACTCACTCAATGCTGCAAAAACAGAGCTGTATTATAGAGCAGACACTTTAGGTTTAGGGCAAATCTGGGTTTAGGTTTCTTTGAAGCTAAGGTAAACATTGCAAAATAGTTGAGATAGAACGAGCTGGATGTAGACTTGTATTTTGAAGAATAATAATGTAGTCTGAAAAATGGTGTGAACATTAGCACTGTAGTCTATGAAAGAAATTCTTAGTCGACTAAAGACATGTACTGCAAATCGATAAGTAAATAAGACTAAAAAAAGGTTGAGACAAATGTTCTCAAAACTATTACGTATCCTTACGAATCTTACCCACAAAGGCCTGTCATGATAATACATTTTGAAGCGTGTTAGAGAACTACTGCAATAAAGAATATCTTGCATTATATTCAAAATACTTTATGTCACTGATACAATAAGAATAATGCAAGATAATCCCTGTAAACCATTTTTAAATAGACAGTGTCATTATCAGAATCAAAGGCCTGAGCTGCAACAAACAAATGAATGAACCAATAATTAGCCATAGAAGTCGCTTATTCAACCTTTGATAGTTCAAATCTTATTGTGTTACAAGAAAAAATCTCTCCACTTGACAAAGAAAATGTACACACAATAGATATTGGATCTCAAAATATATTTCAGATTTCATATCTTGAAATCAATATAGCAATTATTGTGATAAGTTTAGACCCAAACTTCATTCACAAGACTATACCTGCAGGAGTGTTCACCCAAAAACAACTATTTGTGTCAAAAAAAAGGACTAAGGAACAATGCATTTATATAAAGACAGAGTTTAATCTGCTTTTTTACACTTAAATATAAAAAAACAAAATCTTCAGATAACTCACTCACTCATTAACTTTCTGCTGTTGTCCCATTTAAATCCTTATAATCTAAATAAAATCTAACCACGTAGTAGTTAGCAATAGTTTTGCATTTAACACCTTGACTCAATAGCTAATTTTAACCTCTTGCAATTGAACGTTATAAGACTACACCTAAAGGTGCACTATGTAACATTTCTGGTAAATTGTCTGCTACCTGCTGATTGCTTTGCCTGGATTGTTCCACTATATGGCTTTAAAATTCAATAAGGGTGTTTTAGTGCTTATAAATGACACAATCTTACTTTCAGGGGGGCTTGCATCTCCACAGATCTGATCAATAACATGTAGATGGATACGTTAATACTGTGGAACATTCCATATGAGCCGCATAAACTTAATATGACCCCATTAGGAATTCAAAGACTTGTTTACCAAATCCCACACTGAAAGCATTTAATAACAAATTAACTCTGGCTGGTGTTGACTCACACTCAACTAGAATTGTGCAATGTCTTTTTCAATGCCTTTGATTTCCAATAGCTCTTTATCGTGACTGACACAAGCATTATTTTCTATTGTTTGACTTCAACCAATCAGATGTCTCGAGGGAGGTCATGTGGTTTTTGTTGCTCAGGGTATATACACTTTGTGGAGTGGCAGTTGGACAATGAGAAAATTGAGTGAATTTGAATTATTACATTATGGGTCCTTTACTGAAATAACAAATTATATTGGCCTTTTCAGATACATTTTTTTAAGGATCTCCCTGTATTGTTTTTACTAGTATACTAACTTGGTACTAAGTTAATATACTAACTTTGGTACTAATATTGTGTTTGTTAGATGTTTGACCATTTTATTTATTTATTTAGCTTGAAGTGAAATTTTGCTCTATTAAATTCAGGCTAAGTTGCGGCAAGAAGTAGTTTTGTCCTCTATTTGGGCAGTACTAATGAATACTTTAATGCAGTAAGTGTTTAATGCATCTTGAATGTGATTGGCAGTTCTAGGGCTGAAATTATCCAAATGTTTTCTAGTGGGCTAAGCCTGATCGCGCTTTGCTTGGGGTTCTCTCTGTCACTCTCAAGTCCAAGATTAGTCCTGGTTTAGTCTTGGTTTAGTCCAGATTTAGTCCTGGTTCAGTCCTGGGCACATGTGTTGTAGAGTATTGCATACCCTGACTACACCACTGCACAGATCCATAACATGGGATTTTTATTGACCTAAAAACTTGCATTCTTACTGGCCCTGTGGCGTCACCTGCTGTCTCTGTAGAGATAAATAAGTATAATATAATTCTGTAGAACATTCCAGAGAAGCAGATGAACTACCATATACCTTCAAGACTATTCCATAAATCAACTCTCTTAACTTTCACAGAGATACTTGGTTCCATATCGTTCCATACCATAAATGATCAAGTGACATTGCCTCCATTCATTCTTTCATTAGCAAAAAGTCTAACCGTTAAAAAGATGAAAATGGTCAAAGGCAGTACATTCATAAAAACTGTGTCTTAGGTGCGTCTGACTCACCTTGTTTGTTTTGGGACGAGCTGCGAACGGACCAAACTGCCCCGCGCGCAAATGAATGAGGGCATTTATTCCACGGCAGCACCTGGGTGGGCACGGAGAGGCGAGGGGTGAGGGGGGAGAGAGGGGGGCAGGAGGGGAGAGAGGGGGATGTCCCAAATGTGGTGTGGAAGTGGAAGATTCGGATTAGAGGAAGAGCTGACGGGTGTTAATAAGTAGAGCCTGAGCGGTGTGGAATTTTGGAGCCAGTATTGCTTTTGACGCTAGGAAAGTTGTAACAGACGTATGCAAGAATAAGAAGACTGTAAACCTATAATTGATGTCGTGTTTGGATCTATAATGGCTGAACGACTTTTGAAAAACTTTTAAGTGCAATTTCATAACAAGAATTGTGACTAGATTTGCAATTTATTTCTGTTCAGAGTTTACATTTGAGAAAAGAACATTTGCTGTGATAACCAATAGGAGCAGACATCACCATAAACAAGGGTTAGGCATTATAAGTACTTTTTACTTCAGCCTAAACCCTTTCAGTCATGATCCATTTGTTTGTAGTCTATGTTTTGTTTTGTAGTGCTGCAAAATGACCATATAAACTACTACTACTAAACATCATCACAACAAAGAGCCATGTAGCTTTCGGCTATTCCTATGAATAGCGGTAGAAGACGGTAGATCAGAGTCAGCTTCAGAGCACATCAACTGGAGGGGCGTCGGTCAGCAGCAGGGGGGGCACTGCCATTTGAGAAATATTTTAACGCAAGTGGAGTCAAACACAGCAGAAATGCTATCAAACACATTTTTCATTAGTAGTATTAGGCAAATCATGTGTTGTTATTATTATTAATGTTATTATTATTAGCTACAATAGTTGTTGAGGCTATGTGCTAGACAATACACAACCAACACTAAACCATTTCTTATTTTTTATTTATTTTTTTTATGTTAAACCTGTGTTAGTCCTGGTTTAGTCCTGTTTTACTCCTCCTGGTTCAGTCACGAACCGTGTACCCCCACAGGTGACCAGACTCGGAGTGTCTGTGTCAGTGTCTGCTGCTGGAGGATAAGGAGGAGGGCTAAGCCATTTTCGTAAATCAGTTTTTTGAGAAAATACGAACTGATTAAAAGAGCGACACACTGTCTAGTTGCCTATTTTCGATTCAAATCCAGTCAAATCAAATGTAACAAGTTTATTCAGCGATCAATGAGCACTGACCGAACCTCTGCTTGTTTTGTTTTATTGACGTTACAGTTTGTACATGTAATATTAAAATATTAATACAATAATCATTTTAAAATAGTAATAACAACAACAACAACAACAAACTTTATTTATCGAGTGCTTTTCATACAAAAATGCAACATAGAGCGCTAATAATAACTAAAAGGGATTTTTTTTTGGCCTGTGTGGGGAGCCACCAACACCGTGGTAGATTTTTTAAAATTTTACTGTGAAAATGTACTTTTGAAATGACTATGCAACAATTCCAAATCCTACATGTATCACAGATACAAAATTAAGTTAGAGAATGAAGTAATTACAGAGTGGGCGTTTGCTGGTGGCGATGAAAACAGAAGTTAATCGGCAAAATGGCAGTAAATAAGCAAATAAAGATTCCTCAAACATGCCCAAATCACTCCAAATACAACATTGAGAAGGAAAATAAGAAATAAACAGCTATAACATGATTAAAAGCTCTGAAAACTCGATTTTTGCATAATAAGTCTGCTTTAAATAATTGCAGTCTTTGTGATTTACTAATTGCAACTATTCAAATTTGCAATTTTGATTTGATTGGGGCTACAACAGATGTAAAGCAATCTATCAAGTAGTTCTAATCTATAAACAGACATTATATCTGAACATTTATTCACCAAGATTAGACATAAGTGACATTTATTGTAAAAAATGGCTAGCTACTGACAGAATTAAAATAATGTGAACAAATAAAAAATAATGACTACTTTGCCAGAGCCGCTGTTTTTGATAAATACTGTCAATCTCCAGAAGAAAATGAGTCAAATTGAATACCACTCTGGGTGTCTTTCATTTACCTCTCTTCTGTCTCTTGTCTCCTCCTCTTTCGCATTAGCAGCGTGTTTTGGTGCGAGGTTGTGCTGAGGTCAGATGGCCTTTAGAGGGCGTCTCCAGGTTAATGAGCGCACGCATCTGTCCCCGTCAGATTAGCCCCAAAGCACCCGGACAGGACTATCCCACAGCGGGGCACGGACGGGGGCGAGAGGGGGCAGATGGAGGGAAGGCGGGTAAGACGGGGATCAATACATAATCACGACATCGTTTAACCAGACAGGAGCGTCGTGCCTTTAGTTCAGGTTTTAAGCGAGCGGAGAGGAGGACCATGGGAAACAGTGGGGTCAGCGCGCGCAGATTGGTTCAGTCCTGTATCGATCCAAAGGCTAAGCTCCTTCATGAGGCTGTGATAATATTTCCTTGCTTGTTAAAAGAATTGATTTAGAAATAGACTGTCGGATATCTGGCGCCTGGGCTCGGAATTAATTGGCTGCCAAAAACGAGAGTTCCTTAAAGAGCTTTTGTGCGTTAATGTAATGTGAATCCAATTTGAATTGATTGAGTGGTATGGGGAGAGCGTTTAAATATTGTAGTTGAGAACGTGTTAAATTGTTCTTGTGGCAGTGATGAATGGGCTGGTAAGCTTGTTGCATTATGACAGTTTACTGCATTATAGAGCAAACTGTAACCTTTTGGTTGGGAGTCTGTCACCTGCTTTTTTTTATAATTATCTCCTTGCTCTGCCTGGAATGTTCCACAATATGACATTAAACCACTCTGCCTTACATTTATTCAATTACAGGTGGTTTTATAGCTCAAAAATACCTACAAAAACAGGCTTTCTGACTGTGAGCGGTGTTGTCTCTCCGCAGATCTGACCGGTAACTTGGTCTGGTTTGGTCTCCATGAAGATATAAAAGTTTTAATGAGTACGTATATGTGCACATCAGTATCCCGGTTATGGTCGGGTTTTTTGAGTATGCCGGTGTCGTCATGGTGCATGTATACACACTGTAGCTAGTACAGGGGGCTCCAACCTTTTTTCTCCAATGAGCTACTTTTACAAATCAAAAATGCCAGAGAGCTACCAATTTCAGCAGTCGTGAAGAAACTGAGTAAATATAAGCGGCACGGCAAGACTTAGATAGGGAACAGTTAGACGCTTATAAAACATAAACCATTATCCATACACCAAGTTAGGCATCAGAATGACATATTTGCAATTACTTAATCAGTGATGAATCAAATTTGACTTATTATCCACAATACATAGAACTCAGAAATCCCTTGGCGAGCTACTTGGAAGCGGGCGGAGAGCTACTGGTAGCTCCTGAGCTACAGGTTGGAGACCCCTGAGCTAGTATGTTCCGATAGTAACCGAGATACTGTGGCATGTATACGCAGTATCCCGAATACTGCAATAACTGGGATATGGCTAATAACCGGGATACTAATGTGCATGTATACGTACTCAATTCCATACTGTGAAACATTCCAGACAAAGAAATACCATCTGTTGTTAGGTTCTTTTTTCAGACCAAGAGTTTGTTTTCATACCTGACAGTTTTGACTTTCGACTGTATGAAAACAAACTCTTGGTCTGAAAAAAGTATCTAATAACATAAAATATGGGAAGACCAAATTAACCTCATTGGACTAAAGCAATAACATCTCTGCAGAGAAAAGCATCTGACGGACCTTAAACCAGAAAAGTTACACAATGCACCTGGCAAAATATGACAACCTTTTAGCTGTCCATGAATGTTCAACACATTAGTTATTTCTGTTTTATTTGAAGCTAGTCCTTTCATTTATTTGCTTGTTGCTATGGTGATGTTCACGGCGTAATGATATAGAACAGTGATTAGCTGGTACCTGTGCAGTTATCCAGAAATAATGCATGACAGTTTGCATTGGAATTCTCACTGACCATGGTGCTAATGAGAACTTACTGCATTATAGAGCAAAATGCACACTGGTAACACGGTGATCTGTTGTAATAGCAATACCAAACATAGAACAAGATGACATGTTGACCTTCTTAGCTGTTTTGCATTGATTCAAGCATACATACATTTATTTAGCAGAATAATTTCAATGGAAAAAAAACCCCAAAAACTTAATCTGTAAGTATTTAGGATCAACATTTGTTTTTTTCAGTGCATACCAAATGAAAATTATGATTATTATTATTTGCAATTCTTAATTTTAACTTTTTTGTCTTTTGTCCTTTATTCTCAAAATTCTCAAAAATACCAGAAAATGTTTGGTTTGGACATAGAGAGACAATGCTATGGTATGTATTCATGTTTGTAAGTAAGTCATCTTTATTTAGTGCTATTCACGTACATAGCTGAGTCATGACTTGGACTCGAGTCAGACTTGAGTCACTATTTTTAGGACTTGAGACTTGACTTCATAAAATGGACTAAGACTTGAGACTCGACTTGGAGTTGAAGGTCAGTGACTTGGGACTTGACTCGGACTTGAAGCCTGTGACTTGAGAAGACTTGAGAAGCACTTTTAAATCTGAATTGCTGACTGTAATGATTCACTCTAAGATCTTGTGAAAACATTTAAAAAGGAAAGATTTACATTTCTACAACTCTTACACACTCTATAAATACTCATATATAAATATAATAAGATTTTTTTAAAGTACAGATTAGTTTAAAATTCATATAAATTGCAAAAACCTAAGCTATATTTGGTATTTTGGTTGGTATTTTGACTTGAAGCTCAAAGCAGACGACATGGACTTGACTTGGACTTATGGGCCAGTGACTCGAGACTCGACTTGGACTTGCCTGTATTTGACTTGGGACTTGACTCGGACTTGAGGTCAAAAACTTGAGACTTGCAAAAGAATGACTTGGTCCCACCTCTGGAACGTAGTCACAAAGTAAAAACAACAACAACAAAAAAAGATCAAAAGAGTTGTGCTACACAATACAGTCAATATATCAATGAGACTAAAATGCTTGGCCAAAAAACTGATTCTTTAGGTGCTTTAAAGGCATCTTTCAGTTGCGCTTTGAACCACTAATCTTGCAGTTATTGGGCAAACTGAAAAAATCTGGTAAAGCCCTTTTAAGTTGTGTATGATGATAATGTCCTTGAAAACTTGTGAAGACTCCTTTATATGTTACTGCAGGTAGAACTTTAAGAAGGTTTAAGGACGGGGGCGAGCAGTGACAGGGACAGACAGAACTGGGTGACAGGGGGACAGAGCAAGAGAAGCCCGTGTAGCTGTACGACCTAGTTTCACTCACATTAGAGAAGAGGAGGAGGAGGAGGAGGAGAGCAGGGGGGTCTGTACAGTGAATGTAAATGAACCAGAGTGAGAAAAACACTGCGCTGATAGACAGGGAGTTTACAGAGGCACAAAAGCTACAACACAGGTCCTCGCGGGGACAGCCCAGATCCACTTTGTCCTTGAGTTAGACTTAAGATAATGAGGAGGGAGAGAGAGGGGATGTACACTGTAAAAAAAAAACAAAACAAAAAAACACACACACAGGATAAGACACTGTGAACTAAGTCGTTTTGATTATGTAGTTTGTAGGTTTGGATGTTTTTATTTGTGTCAGTGCATTTCTGGCTGTATTTTTTTTGTTTAGCAGTGGTCAGGTAATACAGCTTTTTCAGTTCCAATACCGAAATTGATACTAGATGTGTGCAAAAATATCAGAATATCATATATTGTATCATTTAATGTGATGGTACAGTATTGATATCGTGTGCTGCTGTATCGATAAATCACCAATCATCAAGAGTGTTTTTTGGTATCTTTTACCAAATTATTTTGTGACAGTGCTACAGTTTTGCTGCTTGTTTAGAGGAAGAAAACTCGTTTATGCAACACATTTGACATTTTCACTGTTTTGATGATTAAAATCTGTGTGTTTCATTTGAACTTTGCAACACAAGAAGTGGTTTAACAAAGACTTTTAGTATCACAGCCATGATTTAACCTTTATTTTTTATTGAACCGTAGCCAATCGATTTGAGACATATCGTATCGAGTTGAAAGTGCACTGTATCGAGATGTGTATCATATTGTGGCCTATGTATCAAGGTATGTATCATATCGGCAACTTCTTAAAGATACCCAGCCCTAATTGATACTTTAACTTTACGTATCTGCTGGTAGAGAAACAGAGAGAGCGACGGAAAATTGCAAAAACACAGATCCAACTGTGTTATGTAACTCTTATTTATCCTTCAGATAACTCCCAAACAGCTTTGATGAATAAAAGTTCAAACACTATGAGATATTCTATGCCAAAATCAGTCTATATATAGTCTCATTACATTCATTTAAAGACCCAACCAGGATATCAGCTGAACCGATATTCTGAAACAGATACCTGATTGAGCTCATTTTTCCAGTTTTGGCGCTAATATTCAGTACCAGAGGTGGGACCAAGTCGTTGTTTTGCAAGTCTTAAGTAAGTCTGAATCTTTAACCTCAAGTCCGAGTCAAGCCCTAAGTCAAATACAGGCAAGTCCAAGTCGAGTCTCAAGTCTGCTTTGAGTTTCAAATCATTTCAAGTCTTTAAACCAAAGTACCAAATAAAGTTTCGATTTTTATGATTTATATGAATTTTAAACTAAATTGTACTTAAAAAATCATAGTATATGTATATATGAGTATTTATATAAGTGTTGTAGAAATGTAAATCTTTCTTTTTAAACGTCTTGACAAGATCTTAATGTGAATCATTATGGTCAGAATAGAAAGAATTCAGATTTAAAAGTGCTTCTCAAGTCTTCTCAAGTCACAGCCCTCAAGTCCGAGTCAAGTCCCAAGTCACTGACCTTCAAATCCAAGTCGAGTTCCAAGTCTTAGTCCATTTTATCAAGTCAAGTCTCAAGTCCTAAAAATAGTGACTCAAGTCTGACTCGAGTCCAAGTCACAACCTCCACACCTTTGTCAGTACCATTACCATTATCGGTGCATCCCAAATATTATCTGTAGATAATATATAAAGTTAGATGAAGGGTCCACTACCTGCTTGTCTCCATGGAGATGTTATTGCTTTGACTTTCCACATCCCACATTCTGGCATTAAACCTATCGACCTCTTTACCTAGCCCAAGCTTACGGATCAGATCTGTGGATAAGTAACCCTGCTTAGTAAAAATGCATGTTTTTGTGGGTATTTTTTCCAACACCTCTAACTGAATAATAATTAAATGCATAGTGAACCTGTAATTTAAGTGAAAATTACTCCAGTAAGAGATATATTTGTGAAAGAAATATATCTGAATTTGCAAAAGCTAATAATTTACAACATAACCTTGATCTTAATATTGAAATCATTCATAATAAAATTCCGACTCTCAACTCGTCAGTTTAACTCTTGTGTGCATTTTTTTTTTACAGTGTGTCATGTCCAAACGCGGCACCTTCCTGTTTGTCTTAAAAGGTTGCTGAGGGCCGGGTCATTATTCATGGCTCCTCCGAAAAGCTCAAGGTTGTGAAAGAAAGAGAGAGTGAGCGATCCCAGTCGAAAACGCGCTAACACTACGCCGTGGGACTAGCATACTAATGGAGAAAGCACTGAGGACTTAGATCTGTATTGGCCTCCATTGAAAAAGCTGTGGAGACACTCTCATGCATATGCAGTACAACAGGTTATAGGCAAACTAATGCGGCCATTATAGAGTTTACAGACACTCAAAGGGGCGGTGGAGATTTCTAAGCAAACTTTTATTAGCGTGGAGCGGGTTATGGGAAAACTAATGCAAAACCAATCTATTTAACGGGATAGTGAAAGAGCCACTTGGGGTTACATTATTTGCCAGGCACATTCACTCCCTATATAAAGACTTCGCACGCATTTGATCTATACCACATCCGTCTAATTGGGGCAGCCTGTCTGTAGCTTCTTTAGGCCCAGTTTGGGAATTTAACCCACAACCCATACACAGACACCAGATTTGTGACTGATTTTCTGTTTTCTATATGCTTTCTGTATCTGTATCTTCTTCACTGCAGGGAAAACGGTGACTCCACCAGGCCAAGTTGCATGTCAAATCTGTGGAGAGGCAACCCAGCTCACAGTAGAACACTATATTTTTATTGCTCACAAATACATTGATTAACTTGTAATTTAATTCACGCAAGTTAATTAGGTTTAATGCCATACTTTGGAACATTCCAGGCTAATAACGTCTAACTAATGGGATTAACCTTGGTGTTGTGATTTAGTGACTGGAAACACTGTGATACCTCCATAAGATTACTACTTGTTAATCTGTTTGATATATATCTCAAATAAACAGATAAATAAATAATTTTAAATGTTAAATAGTTACATATTTATATACCGTGTTTTTTGGACTATAAGGTGCACTTTAAATACTTAAAATTTCTCAAAAACCGACAGTGTGCCTTATAATCCGATGTGCCTTATTTCTGGTTGTGGTTAGTGACCTTGAACCGATTTGATGTGGTTCACAGAGCTTAAAAATTCTGCCAAAATGTTTTAGTATGACTTTGGTAAGCTACGAAGCCGCACTGCTTGATGGATTGTCGGAGCATTACGGTTGCAGTAGTCAGAAGCCTCGCGGTGTAAGTCCAGAGCTGTCCGCATCAGCGCACAAGGAGTGAGCTGTTTTTTTTTTCAGCGCTTATAGTTTATGCAAATTAGTCATGTGGCTTTAAGTTTTGCTTCTGTAAAACATAAACAAATGTGCACAAAACTGTATTAAACACATTATTACTCAATGTATATTTGAGTCCTCCTCATAGGAAATAAAAAAACAAAGCCCAAAATGTGAAATGGGTTTAGTGTCATGCCCAAAGACACCATAACAGCATTCATCTGTGGGAGCTGGAATCACACCGCCAGCCTTTGGTTTAGTGGTTCTGACCGCTCAACCAATGATGTTTAAGTTGAGAGTGAGATTCAAACCATCGACCTTCAGATCAGTGGATAAATGCTATACTAACTGAGCCACTGCCGCCCCATTTTATTTCTATAATGACAAAAGAGCTAACAAAAACATTCCATTTCACATTTCTCCAATACTTAAATCTCAACTAGCACATTTAAAGACATGTTTTAACAGTTTAAATTGACGTCCAAAATAATACCGTTATTCCTTTTTGCCAGTCTTGTCCATAATTAAACTTTTTAAGACAGAAAAGGTTGTTCTTTTTGCGCAACCACACAGCATAGCCCTCATTTCAAAGCAATAAGTACAATTTTGAAGACAAGCACTTCTAAACCATATAATCTCCTCGCACACACACGCATTCACCAAGCTACCAGCCTGTTTTAGAGTAAAGGTTAGTATGAATCTGACTAGTGTCCATGCCTGCAATCATAATCTGAGTATGTGTACATTTGGCAAAGCAAACAGGGCCCTGGGTAATGCAGTTCAATTGTGGTCGTGAAATTGTAGTTCTGCAGAAGTCAGTGAGTGTGCCTCAGTTTGCAAACTTGGAGATGAGTTGAAAGCATGTGATCTCCTGGCTCCTGCTCGTGTTTTCTCAGC
This sequence comes from Boleophthalmus pectinirostris, assembly GCF_026225935.1. Lineage (NCBI taxonomy): Eukaryota > Metazoa > Chordata > Actinopteri > Gobiiformes > Gobiidae > Boleophthalmus > Boleophthalmus pectinirostris. Next base: position 10,179,990 of record NW_026571175.1, read on the forward strand.
CATCCCTTCTCCCTGCGGTGACGAAAAGCCAGTTACATATTTGGAGACTCGAGTTGCAAGGATAAAACGGCATGATTTATCGCTATCTGTTTAATTTGACTTTTGTGGCAATCTCAATTACAACCGGCATACCCTGATGAACTGCTTGTGAATTGTAATACTGAGTGGAATGCTGTGTTAATATGAGTGACCGATGAAATCCAAACATCAAGTAGTGTTACAGTCAAAGGCACCGCTTTGTCTAGTGGCTCAATGGCATAGCGGTTAGGTCAGTTCACACACGTCTAATGAATTTATGCAGTGTCTCTGTGCAATTAATAACATTTTAAAAGACATTGAGGCATTTAATCTATTTCAAAGATCAGCCGTTGTCTTTTTAACGGAGAGGTCTTCTGTCTACAGCCAAGCAGCGGTCAAAATATTTGGGTTGGAGCAGACATTTCTGATCACGGGGTCTCACAGCGAAACAGAAACAAAGATTCAACTTTAAGATCTTATATTATGCAAAACTGACTCTTACCCGGAGTTGTGTTTTGTTTCATTCACACATGTTTGAGTAATCCTTTATTATTTGTCTACATCTTCAAAGCTCAACATGCTCTGTTCAATCTTGTGATGTCATGAAGCAGTTATTTTCATGTTAAAAAGACAGTTCAGAATTTTGGACATAGGATCTCATTTCAGGGTTAGCCAGAGTGTTGGAGATGTGATAGAATAATTTTAGAAGTAAAAACAACCTTGCAATTGAAGGATTTATGTCTGAGCAGCTGCAGCGAGTTGTACTTCCTAATAGAAAGCTTGGCAGCGGCGGACTGATATATGAGAAAATAGTCCCTTAACATGCGACGATTCATGTGATGCAAGGTTAGTTTTATTTCAAACATTATTCTATCAACACAGACATTTACATCGACAGTCTGCCGTAATAATAGATTTGCTTCGGGTGTTTTGTGGAGTGGGTAAGACTATTTTTCGTGGCAGGCTAACTATGGCCATTGACATGCACTAGCCTAGCACCAGTGACCTCTGCAAATTCAAGGACTGGATGGAATATTTTAAAAAGTGTCTCCACATGTCTCCAACGCTCTGACTAACTAGGAAATGAGGTCCTATGTCCAAAATCCAGAACTGTCTCTTTAACAGCTAAGTTTTACCTTTTGTTCAGTAGAGATCGGCAACTAGGGCTGAAATTCTCAAAATGATTCTAATGAAGGTGTATGGAGTTTAAAACCACAGTGGAGTGTTTCCAGTCTGAGAGAAAAACTCAGCCTAAATATGCAGCGTTTGTGTGTTAAATGTGTGAATGAAGCAATGTAACATGTTTTTGATGAATGAGAAAACATTATACTTTATTACATACATCAGAAAATAGCGTAATATTGGGTCGTAGAAGGACCAAAGATGAGGTGCGGCTAATATCAAGCATGCCTGATCTTAGAGTGAACCCTCCTCTTGCTGCGTCTACGATCAATCTCGTTTTACTGTGTGACCAGGACAAGCGCTCCTTTCATTTACTAACCTTTAGCAAAAAGCACGTATAACCTCAGCTGGTACAACTTCAGTGCCTGCTTGCAGCTGTTAGTGTGAACCATTGTAGTGTGCTTAGAATTGAAATACCTCATGCTGTATACCGCGACATACAACATTATATAAGAGGAAAAAATCATACAGTAGGCAATGACCTTGCTCTGAAATATACTGTGAGTGACAGTGGCACAGTCGGTAGAACGTTTGTCCGCTGATTCGAAGGTTTCCAGTTTGAATCCTTCTCTCGACATCACACCATTGATAAATCAGATGGGCAAAAATATCGCTATATTGTATTGTTTAATGTGATGATACAGTATCGATATCAGGGACTGCTGTATTGATATATCACCAAGAGTATATTTTGGTATATTTTACTTAATTATTTTGTTACAACGCCACAGTTTTTTTTTGCTTGTTTTAGGGGAAGGAAACTCATTTATGCGACACATTTGACATTTTCACAGTATTGATGTTTAAAATGTTCGTGTTTCACATGAACTTTGGACAAGACGTGGTTTAACTTTTAGTATCACAGCCATGATTTAGCCATTATTTTAACTGAACCATATCAGACTGATTTGAAATATATCGTATCAAACCGAAAGTGCACTGTATCGAGATATGTATCGTATCTAGGGTTGTAACGATATCCAAGTCTCACAATACAATATTGTCACAGTTTGAATCTCACGGAATGATATTTATTGCGATATCATGGGAAAGCTCACGATATGGTGGGGAGGCTCACGAATAGGAATGTAACAATATCCAAATCCCTCGGTACAATATTTTCATGATATACATCTCACGGTGCGATATTTATTGCCATATTTTCATCATGGTCTATGTAGTTCCCTCTGTCGTTTTTAGCTATTGCTGCACCATAACTCTTAATTTAAGCAAAGAGACTTGTAATTCGATATATTGTGATGGTCCATGATATTATTGTGAGAACTTTGACGATACGATATCACAATATTTTGGTTATTGTTACATCCCTAACCGTATCAGCAACTTCTTAATGATACCCATCCCTACCAACAGATGAACACGGTTGTTGCATTCTTGGGCAAGACATTTGCCCAAGAACCCTCCTCGCCCCCAGTGTCTGCGTGCATTGGTGTATGAGTGCCCTGAAGTTGGAAAAGCGCTATATAAAAATGTGACAATTTACCAGACTTTAATTGAGCAATACACTGCAGTTACAGACTTCTAACTGTGGGACATGTCAGTTATGTAAATAGTCAGAAACAAGGAGGGAGAGTTGAATTTCAGACCAAAAATGCGAGCTGTCTCCTCTCTCTCCCTCTCTGTCTTTTCGGTGATAGAGGTGATTTCTTTGGCTGATCCTCTTGTTTAGATGGAGTCTGTTAGGGTAGTGCTAAAGGGCGGATACACCACAGCTAACATTCCTAACTCTTATGAAAGACTTTATGAAAATGTTTGTACTAAAATCAGAACTTTCCTTATTGATTTATTAAGCGCACTGCTATATCACCTTTGCCATCCCTTCGAACATTCAGGGCAATACCAGAAGTTACACACTGCACCTTTAACGTAGTGCACCTTTTAACTAGGGCTGGGTATCATTCAGAAGTTGCCGATACGATACATATCTCGATACATAAGCCATGATACGATCTCAATACAGTGAGCTTACAATTCGATACAATATATTTCAAATCAATTCAATAAGGTTAAATAAAAAATAAAGGATAAATCTTGATTGTGATGCTAAAAGTATTTTTAAACCACTTCTTGTGCAAAGTTCATATGAAACACAAACAATTTAATCATCAAAACAGCGAAAATGTCAAATGTGTCACATAAAAGAGTTTCTTTCTTCTGAACCGGCAACAAAACTGTATCACTGTAACAAAATAATTGAGTAAAATATACCAAAAAAATATTCTTGGCGATATATCGATATAGCAGCCCATGATATCGATACTGTATCATTACATTAAACGATACAATATATCAATATTTCAATATTTTTGCACACCCTTAACTTTTAACAAACCAAAAAGTTGTAATACAGCTACATGAAAACCAAAAGAAAATTGAAGCAAATGCGGTTTCAACAGTAAAATGATCGATTTGACACCTTCCTGTCTCCATGGAGATGTTAAAGCTTTGTCTGGAATGTTCCATGGCATTATATTGATACTTTGCAGTAACATCACGCAGGGGGTGTTCTACATATATGTCTGTGGCGAAATGTTCATCAGTTACGATGGTGACACAATGCACACATCGCCTGAAAACTCAAGAAAAAACAAACAAAATGGATTTAAATAACACATTTCCAGGAAGCTGTGAGTCATGGTCCTCTTAAGGAGTTTGATTTTCAACAAAAAGGTGAGAGTGACTAATTGAAAAACTGTTGGGTAATACTAACCAGCCAGACTGTAATTTTATTTGAGAGGGTCTTATTTAACAGCACACATCATCTCACCTGTTGTAGTTCCAAGTCAGATTTTTATAACCTGATTTTGTTAAAGGGACAGTCCAGAATTTTGGACATAGGGCCTCATTTCCTAGTGAGCCAGAGTGTTGGAAATGGGTGGAGACACTTTTTAAAATATTCCATCCAGTCCTTATATTTGCAGAGGTCGCTGGTGCTAGGGTACCGCCTGCCATTAAAAACAGTCTTACCCACTCCACAAAACACCCGAAGCAAAATAATTATTACGCCAGACTGTCCATGTAAATGTCTGTGTTGATAGAATAATGTTTGAAATAAAACTAACCTTACATCGCATGAATCGTTGCATGTTGAGGAACTATTTTCTCATATATCAATCCGCCTCTGCCAAGCTTTCTATCAGGAAGTACAACTTGCTGCTGCTGCTTAGACAGAAATACTTCAAATGCAAGGTTGGTTTTACTTCTAAACTTATTCTATTGACACAGATATTTACATCGACAGTCTGGCATAATAATAGATTTACTTCGGGTGTTTTGTGGAGTGGGTAAGACTATTTTTCATGGCAGGCTAACTATGGCCATTGACATGCACTAGCCTAGCACCACCGCCCTCTGCAAATACCAGGACTGAATATTTACAAAAAGTGTCTCCACACGTCTCTAAATCTCTGGCTAACCTGGAAATTAGGCCCTATGTCCAAAATTCAAGACTATCCCTTTAAAATAAAAATAAAAATAAAGTCTAACAAAGTCTCCGACAGAGCAGTGCTTACAGTTAACATCACACCCCCAGGGAATGTTGATCACATCAGCTGCAAAGTGTCATTATCTTGCATTTCTCTAATCAACAATGCTTTTTAATCTCAAAATAGCATAAAACCATGCATTTCCAGTTGTTTTTTTGTTTTTTTTTCCATTTCATGCAGGTAGGGGTAAGCGGTGAACCTGCTTTGTTCTGCTCCTGTCACTTACCCCCCCGTCACGTCTTAAACTCTGGAGCTATTTCAGTTTGTCTTCACTGCGGCGTTTGCATTTTTCAGAATAGGTTATAATTTATGTGTCTCGTCTGAGCAAGTTCCCCGTGACGAAAGCTTCTTATTTACAAGTCCCACTGCTCGGCTCCAGTGACGCAGGACCAAGGGCAACCCAGGTCTGCCTGCAAAAACAAAACACAAACAAACAGAAAAAACATTTAAAGGTGCACTATGTAACTTTTTGGTTGAGGGTCTGTCACCTGCTTGTTTCTATGTCATTGCTCTGCCTGGAATGTTCCACAGTATATCATTAAACAGCTCTACCTTACATTTATTCAGTTACAGGCAGTGGTGGATGAAGTACTCAGTTTTGTTACTAAGTAAAAGTAAAGATGCAAAGGCAAAAATTTACTCAAGTAAATTGAAAAAAAATATACTTGAGTAAAACTATTGAAGCACCTGTTTAAAAATGTGCTTTAGGAATAAAGTTAAAGCATTTTGCAGAGATTTTTTAGAAAAATTAAAGCACCAAATTGAGTATTTTTTTATTTTATTTTTTTTAAGTTTGTTTGTTGTTTGTTTGGCTGATTTTAAGTGAATTCAAATGATTTCTTAATTTTTTTCTAAATGTTTTAGTGTATTTGGTTTGCTCAAAGTTGGAACGTTAATTCAAAATAAATGTGCTAAAAATAAGTCTCGTCTTTTTCAGCAGGTTTCAAAGCATAAAGAAAAGTACTTTTTACTTTTCAGTCCAAATTTAAAATATAGTGGAGTAGGAAGTGCAGATACCCTCTCTCAAATGTACTAAAGTAAAAAGTATCCACTGTAAAATGTATGTAAATAAAGTACAGATACCTAACAATTGCACTTAAGTATTGTACTTTTACTTTTGTACTTTGTTATCATCCACCACTGATTATAGGTGGATTTATAGCTCAAAAATACTTAGAAAAACAGCATTCTGACTATGAGCGGGGTTGTCTCTCCACAGATCCGACCTGTAACTTGGCCTGGTTTGGTCTCCATGAAGATAGAAAGGTTTAATGTCATACTGTGAAATATTCCAGACAAAGCAATAACATTTAGAAAAGCATTTGACAGACCCTCCACCAGAAAAGTTACGCAATGACTGAAATTCAAATAGAAATCTCCTTTTTTTTTTTTTTTTTTTTTAATAATTTGAACTATTAGATCTAAATGATATTGTTATACTTTTTTATTAAAGCTATAGAGCTGTCTTATTGGCTACTGTTTATGTATGTGTTTTGGTTGTTGTTATTAGTTATAGTTTTTCCTTGCCTTGGGTCCATAACGAAAAAATAAATCTCTATGTTTTCTAGATGGCCGTTATTATCAGGTGGATTAGTCCATCAGGGACACGCATGGTCTGTCAGTATTGAAAAAAATAAGAAAAAGAAATATGACAGGGACTGATTTATGCAGAATCAATGAGTGGAGCATGAAACTCTATCAATCGGAGCTGATAAATTTTATTGTATTAGTAAATGATGCGTGACCAATGAGCTCATTTGTTTCACATGCGTCACTGAAAAACAAAAAATAAATCTGATTGCAAGATCACGTTTGGTCAGAGTCGTGACAGAGGGTGTGGGGACCAGACCGATATCAATCTTTATAAAAAAAACACAGCGATGACCTGCCTGGCAAATGTTTTATGATTCCAGTGGAGGTTTTAATTCAACAAACACAAAAACAAAATACAGATCTTGCACCACGCCTAGACACTAGAGGGTTTATGATAATCCCTGTTGTTTTAGGTTACAGACTTAGACATGACACAGGAAATTTAGCGCTCACAGACGAAGAGGGCTTAACCTCTGTCTGACAGTTTGTGGGTACAGTATAGTGTAGTGTAAACATGACAGTGAAAGGAGTGTAAAAAGCAGAAAGCTGTGAGAAAAATATCTGAACTTAAAATAGTATTCGGTCATGTCATAATAACAACATAGTTTACTAGTGGAGGACACAGAAATCATTTATTCCACTTTAGCGTTATATTAAAATTATAAGACAATGTGATTACAAGTGAAGTGTTTAATAATTAGGAATACACATTATTCTTGAATGGTACACAGTATGGCATTAACTAGGGATGTAACGATGACCAAATCTCACGGTACGATATTTATTGCGATATTTTGTGAAGGCTAACAAAATCGTGAATATGCTACTTTTTTAAAATGCCTTGACAAGACTTAACTCAAAGAACTAAGACTTAAAAGTGCTTAGAACTGTTATTTCTTCATGTAGTTTGCACCACAACGGAGCAAAGGATCATGGTTGATGTAGTTCCCTCTGTTTTTTTCGCTATTGCTGCACCATAACAATGAATTTAAGAAACTTGTGATTCAATATATTGTGATGGTCTACCATATTATTGAGAGACTTTTTACAATACAATATCACGATATTTTGGTTATTGTTACAGCGCTGCCGTTTACTTTATCTCGCATTAATTATACATTATATATATTATATTTTACTCTAAAATACCTTGAAAAACATGCATTGTTATTGTGAGCGGGCTTGCCTCTCCACAGATTTGTGAACCACTTGTTTGTAGGGGAATATATATACTGTATTGTGTACTGCCATATTGTTGAACATTTCAGGCAAGTAAGTAACATCCCCATGGAGACAAGGATGTAGCAGACCCTACACTGAAAAAGTTACTTGGTTAGTGTACATTTATAGGTCCTGTGTGGTGCAAAACTGACTCTTGTGAGCTTTAAGCCATGTTATAATGTTGTTTCCTCTTTATATGTTGTGTTTTGTTTCGCACATGTTTGAGTAATCCTTTATTATTAGTCTGTCTACATCTCCAAATCTCCAAATGTTGCACCTCTTCCACCTTGTGATGTCATGAAGCAATAGCTTTCTAGTTAACAGCTACCTTTTACCTTTAGTTGAGTAGAGGTTAACACTTCCAGGGTTGAAATCCAAATGATTCCAGTTAAGGTGTATGGAGTTTAAAAACACAGTGGAGCACTTCCTGTATTACCACATGACATCACAAGGTGGAACAGAATGTTTTCTGTTTTAGAGAAGAACTCCGCTTAAATATGCAGCATCTGTGAATGAAACAAAACACAACTGCAGGTGAGTTTTTGATGAGAAAACAACAACATAGATCAGAAAATAGCGTAAAATGGGCTCTTGAAGGACATTCGGAGTCCTTGTATTGACTTTGCTTGTGTCTTCCAGCCTGGTCCATGCTCTTGTGTCTTACAGTGTCTCTCAGTGTCTTGTCACAGGCTGCAGCTCCTCAGACTCTGCTCCATGAATAATGCATTAAAGCTGCTGTCTGCTGGAGGAGGCCGGCTTCTTGACAGCAGCTGTGTGCTCTTATTGTCCATGAGTCTATTGTACTGGGCCCATGCACATGAATGCACCGATACATGCTCAAAACAGGGCCCTCTTTTGTCTCTTTACTCTATGCATTCTGCTCTCAAACTCCCAGCATGCATCGCTCTTAGATGCAGAGGGATCGTGCACAAACTCCACAGACTGAAGGATTCTTCTCAAAACAGATTTCATTTCCTACCAACTTTTCTATAGGGAATCTGTCAGAGATGAGCTGTACAAGTCACAAAGAACTTAAAGTGAACTTCTTAAAATAAAATATTTTACCAGAAAAATGTACCAAAATGTAACAAGACAATGAAAGTCCAGTCAAGACCACACGCTTTTACAATACTTTTGGGTCTGGAACTCTACCCAGCCTTGTTGTGATTAACAGGAGGATTAACCAATCAGAGAAATGCATAGTCCATTCCTATAAAAACAAACACGGTGGCTTAGAAAGAATACAAATTAAAAGAAAGAATAATTTTCAGTATTTGAGAGACACCTTCTGCGAAATAACTGTAATTGAACCAGCAACCCTTTACTTACCTTATTCGCGGCAGTTGTTTGAGGCTCTAGTTCCAGACCATCCTAGATTCACATGGAAAGTCTGAGGGACCGACTCACCAGACATGTCACAAACCAGGAGTTAACTGCAGTCCAACAGCTCTACTTTAAAACCACTTTGAGTCTAACCAAGTCTAAATAGTGTACAAACCACTGGAAGAACAAAGCAAAGCAGTTTAAAGCAGACCTATTATGCAAAAGTGACTTTTTAGAGCTTTTCATTATGTTATATGTAATTGTTTCCCCTTCTCATTTACCCCCTCGAAGTTGTATTTAACGTGCTGTTTAGTCTGCTGTATTCAAGACATTATTGCTCCAATCAACCCCCCGTTTTCACCACACCCACTGCTCTGTATTTACTTTGTTCTCCAATTAAATTTTCTTAATCTGTCATTTACACATAGGATACAGCAGCTATCCATAGGAGGTGCCAACAGCTTCACAGCTCTTTGTTGTGATGACGTTTAGGGCGTTTATCAGCTTCCGTTCAGCAGAGCAGGTTTCTAACGTGGAAGTTATTGGACTTATTTCTTTAATTAAGTTGTTTTTGATTCATATTTTGAAATTTAAATTGTGCACATTGTAACATAATGACCCACAGGCATCATGATAATATAAAAAGCACAAAAGAAAACTCATTATGTTAAATTAGAAGATGGGGTGGGATTAAATGAAGTTTTTCTGCTTTCCACTCCTTTTTGGGTAAGTTTTTTGTACGATTGCACTAATGTCAATATGGATGATACTTTGTTCCATTGCAAAACAAAGCAAAATGTTGTTTACTTGCCCAAAATATATGAATAAATAAAATAAATAGTAAAATATGATTATAACTACTAGTGTATACACAAGCACAATATGTCTCCTTTAAACACGACTGGCACATCAGATGCTGAAAGTTCACGCCTTCTTAGCTTCTTAGTTAAATAATGAGCAGAGTGAACAGCCCAATGAGGCTTTAATGAGATCATAATATAACATAATGTCATGAAAAATACATGCACAGTGGACCAGAGCCTCCACTGTCCCTGTGGATCAAACAGCGTGAGGTTAACTGGAGACGGATGAAAAAAAAACAAAAAAACACACACTTTAATTAGCCACATACTGGGTCCAATTAATACAAGCTAATTACATGTGTCAGAGATGGCAGGAGCAGACAGGGCTGTGAACACAAAAACCACATGTCTAAAGCGATCAGCAAAAATGACACTCTATTCAACATGTATATTTCTATTCGACTGCAACAAGCAATACACAGTGTTTATAAAAATACATTTAAACTTGCATTGTGTAACTTTTCCGGTGGAGGGTCCGTCACATCCAATCCACTTTATCCACTGAAAGATGCTGATATCAAATTGAAGTTCGATTAGATGAGATTACATTTGCAAAGTATTTGGAAATCAAGATTCAGTTCACATTGCACAAAACAAGAGACTGAACAGCTGAACGAATACAAGAACCACATTCATTTTGTTACAGGTTTGTAGAGGTCGAAAGTAGTTTTTAGCACATTTTATACATAATAACAGGATACAATATATTACCTATAAATTATTACTTTGAAAATCATGGTTTGGTCCTGGTTTGAGCCAAATTTTGTGTTGATGTAGACTTGGTTTGGTCCTGGTCTAAGTCCTGGTTTTAGTCCTGGTATAGTTCTGGTTTAGTCCTGGTTTTGCTGTTGTGTTTGTGCAGTTGATATTCATCCTTCAACCTTCCCCCAATCTGAGAAAGACAAGAGACAGGGATCAGACAGTATTGAGCTAGTCTATCCATTTGTGTCTCTATTCTGTATGAGTTATGGCCTCTCCTCTCCTTGCAGTAGAAACCTGATTGTGATGAGGCAGGTCTGATCAATGCTCGGTTCAATGAGCTCCAGATACACAGGGACTCGGCTGTCAATCAAAGTCAGCACCACTCCAGGCTCCAGTAGATCAGATGAATAAATATGAGAGAGATTGTTTTGGGAGAAGTCTCAGAATCAAACATGTTCATTTGAGTAATTCGTTTTCTGTTAGAGGTTTTATGAAGATGTAGTAAAATCTATTGGGACCTTGGCATCAGTCACTCTCATATATACTCTCTAATCCTGATGTAGCTCTGGTCTAGTCCATTTTACTTTAACCTTGCGCAGCCAGATGGATTCTTGTGATTTTTGTGAGTTCACAAACGCACAAGAATGTATCTTGATACTCTTGCTGTAAAGTTCAATTTTGCCCAGCATCTGGCACAAAAATGTGAAGGTAAGCGCTATGTGCATTTGTGGACAGAAATGATGTCTGTGCTTTTCTCTCAACTGAATGTTTTATTTTTTGGCTTGTTCCGCTGATGTGAAGCTTCGACCCATCAGAGTCAAATATTATACAAATATTATGGCGTTCTCCATTTTCCAATCACTTTCAGCAAAAGCCAGCGCACTCAGTTCAAAGTAAATACATATCAGAGGCATGGGTCAGGTTTGTATTACTTGGTATTGAAGGGGAAAAAAACTGTGGAATGGCTCATAGAAGTAGTGCACAGATATTCATCTCTTTGTATGAATACCGGCTCGAACGTCCCCCTGGCTTGAAAGTCCCAGCTCGAACATCCCATGCTCTCGAATTGAACGTCCCCCTTCTCTTGGGCAGCACACAGGTAACTGCTGTGCGTGGGAGAGGGGGGACGTTCTCACCGGCCTTTAGTCGGCCGCGTCACACACTGTGATGTATTGAGTTAGAAAATCAGCTTCTATATCATAATAAAATGAAATGTGAATGTAGCCAGACCAAATGTGAGGCCTTGTTTCTGTCATTTTACTGATGTTGTGTGTAATATCAATATAATCGTCATTTGCTCACAGAAGTTTACAATGAAATTGTATTTCAAATATTTTTTTCTTGTTTCCCATGTCCTATAGCATCTGTAACTGTTGATTTGGGGGGGGGAAAGCTACAGAATTAGTTCAAAAAGCGCTCAGAATAATTTTTAGGAAGGTTTTAACTATGTATTTCATAGAAATATCATTAGCCTAATAGCATAGTTGCCTAAGTCATATTTGAACATTTTCGGAAAACAGGAAAAAACACATTTTAGCAAGCACATTGTAAAGTTAGGCAGATATCGCAATGTGATGAAAATATGACCTAGGCAATTATGCTATTAGTCTGTATGTAAGATATGTAAGATAAAATCCTGAAATAGTTGTGGCATAGTTGAGACCACATCATTTTTGCATGTTTTTGTTGTATGTATGAACAGATGTGTTGAGATGTAACTTATGTATGTTCAATATATACAATGACAAAAAAATGTTTGTATTTTTCATACGTACATACAATGAGATTTTCCAGCCAGCAGGAATTTCCAGCTTGTTCCCCTTTGTATACTAACAAAGATAGTGAGACTTGAAAATATAACATATTTGCTGCTACTATCTGGTGTTACCTAAACCAGTTACCATCGCTTCTACTACTCTAATACTATTTTTCTGCCTGAGAAACTAAATCTTTGACATGTTGCTACTTTGATACTTCAACCTGACCTTTTTTCCCCATTATAATTCACCCGTGTGTCTAATGTAGTAACTCACGGTTCATTCCTCTCATCTCGGCAGTCATAAGTTGTCTTTATATTGTGCTGGCTAACTCGCTGCAGCTGTTTTGAAGCTCACCTTTTCCATGTAATATCCTCTTGTCTGCTGTCCGACCTCGCCACGCTAACTGCTAACAGGCCCACATGACGGCTAGCCCCATTTAAAATAACTACACGTGTCTCGCTTTACGGGTCAGGGAAGGCCAAAACAGTAGCGCGCTGAAAAATCCACAGCGGTCAGAACCTCCATTTATTTCAAAGGGATCTTGTAGCGTTTAATCCAGGTAGACTGTAAGTAAGTGGTGGCAGACAGAGAAAAAAAAAACGGGCCCTGTACTCTGGAGATAATGAGGAGGATTTTTGTTCATAGTTAGGAATGAACTTATGGCACAAAGTAGTTTTACAGTTTGATTTTTTTTTTACACAAAGGATGTAGAGGGTGACAATTATCAAAGCTGTGGTAGATTTGGACTCTAGCAGCTGTAGTTCTATTCGTTAGTGAGAGTTGGTGTGTGAGTCTCTGTGGTATGAAAAGGAGGATGGTGAAAAAGCGTGGAACAGCTGTATTTGCAGAGGTTGGAAGTAGCCAAAATACTCAATACCTCTAAATAATAATAAAAGGGGTGTAACGATATCTAAGTGTCACGATATGATATTGTCATGGTATGATATTTATTGCAATATCTTGGGAAAGCTCACGATATGGTGGGGAGACTCACGATATTATACATAATAACAAGACTGACATTATAAAACGCTTTGAGCAGTCATTTGGTGCAACATTTATTGTCATATTTATATCAATGACATTTTGAACGGCTTTAAAAGACTTTGAAATTGAAGTGCAAAATTCAAGTAACAACTAAACAATTGTAATAAAACTCTGGGTCGCTCTTGAAAGTTCAACAGAAGCTGACTGCATAAGCACACAAGAAGTGAGCTGTTTTCAGCGATTTTGCAAATGAGCCATGTGGCTTTAAGTTTTGTTTCTGTAAAACATAAACAAAGCTGTGCAAAGCTGCATTAAACACATTATACATGCATTTCGTAATTTTTTGAGCGCTGTTGTGAGGCAGCGCTGTTGTAAATGCTTCACGTATAGTTTTTTTGTCCCCACTTGATTTTCTGAACACATTCTTGAACATTTTCATTGTGTCGGCTTATCAAATGACTTCTCATGTTGCTAGTATTTAAATCACACAGGTGCATTGACAGTCTTTGCACACTGTCTGTTGTTTGTCCGTCACCTTTTCTCCTTTCTCATTTCGTGTCACGACAAACCTAAAATGTGTCTAGACCTCAGACTTAAAAGCCGCTAGTGCATCCACAACGGCTGCAAAAGGATTATGGTCCATGTAGTTAACTGTGCTATGTGCCACAGGAGTGGACTGAAATTCTTATTTTTGCCAGACACACAGTTTAATACCGTGACGAGACCGTGACGATATCATATCAATTTTACTACAACGATATCATGATATTGCCAATACCGTCACACCCCTAAAAAGTATAAGTAGTGAGAAGTGTTTGTACAAAATAAATCAAGTTAAAGTCTGAAAAAAGTAGAAATATTAAGTCGTAGTCCAAGATACTACTCAAGTAAGGCGATTGTCTACAGATCCGAAGGTTGGCGGTGCGATTCCAGCTCCCTCAGATGAATACTGTCACTATGACCTTGGGCAAGACACTTCACCCCCCACCCCAACCATGTCTGTGTGCACTGGTGTATGAATGTGTGTGTGAATGGGTGAGTGGTTCCTTGATGTAAACTGCTTTGAATGCCTTAAAGGTAAAAAGGCCCTCTGTTAAAATGTGACTGTTTACCATTTAAAACAAAAGAGTCTTTGGTAGGGCTGCATGTATCTTGCAATCAAATAAAATAGATAAAAAAGAAGACAAGAATGACAAAATATCCTGTCTTTTAATATAAAAGCTTGTACCTCTAGATTAGACCTCTACGAACATGTTCTGAAATGCAAAGGATTCTTTTTATCAGTTCACTTTAAAGTCTTCTCTCAAATGCTAATGCTCCTGGAGTTGTTTACAATATGCACGCACACACAGAATACAACTATAAACCTATTGCAAATCTCACTTTAACCACACTAGTCTACACCTAATCCTACAAAAAACCCAGATTAAAAATGCATTTAGGATGTGTTTACGCTTGCCTTGGTTTGGTCCTGGTTTGAGCCCAGTTTAGTCCTGATGGAGGCCCTGTTTGGTCTTGTTCTAGTCCTGGTTTAGTTCTACACATTATTATAATTATACCCAATTAGCCTTAACAAGGAATAAAATACAGACAAAATACAAAATCAACACATAACTGATTAAGAATGATTCAGACGTACCACTCCAACCCTGAAATTACTTAGAAAGCTTGACTCATTCTTCTAAAAGGGCCGACATTACCCTGTTTTCTGATCTGTTATATTGTTGTTTCCTCATTAAAAGCATTACCTGTCATGCGGTAATACAGGAAGTGCTCCACTATGTTTTTAAACTCCATACACCTTCACTAGAATCACTGAAATCTACTGCTTCATGACATCACAAGGTGGGACAGGGCATTTTGAACTTTGGAGATGTAGAGAGACTCATAATTAAGGATTACTGAAAACATATGAATGAAACAAAACACAACTCCAGGTAGGTTTTTGTCCGTGTACCATTTGTTCTTTTGAATTTCAGTTAAGAATGAAAAATAATAAAATGGGAAAACAGTTATTTCATTATTCTGTCAAACAAAAAACAGATTTCGACCTCTATTTCCAATCTTTAATTTAAAGTTTATTTCAAATAACACCAATCAGAAAACAATCTTGGTGCCTATTTTAATTTTGATATTTTATTCTCTCTGGTTTATTTGCCCCGGAAGTTCTGCTGCTTAGCGTGCTGCATGGGAATTTAGTGTCAACTAAACAAAGGAGTTTATCACCTTGCTGCTTCCCGTTTCTCGTCATGGAGTTCAACAATTACTTTCTAAGAGGTGAAAGTAAATGCGCCGCTATAAAAGAAGAGGACAATGATTTTTCAAGTAAATCCTTATAGCAGCAGGACTTCCGGGGCGTATAAACCAGAGAAAATAAAATATCAAAATTGAAATAGGCACGATGATTGAAATTAAATATTGAAAATAGAGTTTGAAATCTGTTTTTTGTTTGACACTAGGGTTAGGCATGACTAGTCAACTAATCGATAATTGATCATTAAGAATTTTGTCGATTACGTTCATTTTTAATCGACAGACCAAATGTAGGTTTGTGTGCGTAGCATAAAGAGACGAGGCTGCGTCTGACAGCACAAACACTGGAGCTGCGAGCTCACAACCACGTTTCGGTTCTGGCACCTCCTTGGAGATCACTGCACCGCTCAATGAATGCGTTTACATGCACATCAGTGTCCTGGTTTCGTCATGGTGCATGTACACGCGGTATCCTGGTTACTGCAACATAAAGAGCAGCGCTATAAACCTGCATGCGTCTCATCTCTGAAAACATGACCCTCCAATGTCCAACGCAATATACACACAGAACAGACTCACCATCATCATCAACATCCCTCTGTCACAGAAAGAACACCTATATTCCACTGAGCTGTGCCCTTTAGTCCGACAGAAGTTGACCACATCAGCGCACAAGAGCAGTTTTTTTCTTAGCTTAGTTTATGCAAATTAGCCATGCAGTTTTACGTTTTGTTTCTGTAAGACTTGCGCAAAGTCTTACACATTATAATCTCAAACTGGCTGATGTGGCTTTATAGTGGTTATAGTTTATATGTCGTAAAGTTAAGTTTATTTATGCAGATTAGTAATAGTAATAATAATGGTGATAATTTTAATATAAAAACGTTAATGATTAATCGAAACATTGATTGTTAATTCTCCTTAAGAAAGATTAAGAAAATTTTATCGAATGCCCATCCCTATTTGACACCGAAACAGATCAATGAAATGACAAACTGTTTTCGCACTTTACTGTTTTTTGTTCTTAATTGAAATTTAAAAGAACGACTGGTACACAGAGCGTTTTTGATGAGGTAACAACAAAGCTCACGAGAGTCGATTTTGCGTCGGACGTTTAAACATGAATGACTCCCCTTCCCTCTCCTTGTTGTCATGTTGTTATATCCCAGCATGCACTTTGTCCCTGGGAGTCGGATTACAGCTGGTGTCTCTTGGCTGTAGGACTGTCCCTCTCTCCGGAGCTCATGTCCTCTTAATAGGCGTCCATTCAGAGCCTAATCGAGCCCTTTATCAAACCTCCCCAACCTGAGTGATCATAGCAGCACCAGCCCAGGGCCAACACCGCGCTTTGTCCCGAACAAGTGGAGCGGAAAGACCGACAGAAAGACAGAGGGAGGGAGAGAGAGAGAGAGAAGGACTGAGAGAAAGAGGAAGGGAGAGGAAAGAGAGGCATAAACACAGAGATGTAATGAGAGAAGGATTGAGAGAAAGAGAGAGGAGAGAGAGCCAAAAGGATTGAGAGAAAGAGGAAGGGAGAGGAAAGAGAGGGATAAACACAGAGAGAGAGAGGATGAGAGAAAGAGAGAGGAGAGAGAGGGATATGCACACAGAGAAGGGCACAGAGAAAAGGACTGAGAGAAAGAGAGGAGAGAGGGAAACACACAGAGAGGGATTGAGAGAGGAAGAAGGACTGAGAGAAAGAGGAAGGGAGAGGAGGGAGAGGGATAAACACAGAGATGTAAAGAGATAAGGAATGAGAGAAAGAGAGAGGAGAGAGGGATATGCACACAGATAGGGAGAGAGAGAAGGATTGAAAGAAAGAAAGAAAGAAAGAGGAAGAGAGAGAGAAGGACTGGGAAAAAGATAGAGGGAGAGGAAAGAGAGGAATACACGCAGAGATGGAGGGAGAGAGAAGCAGAGAAGGATTGAGAGAAAGAGAGAGGAGAGAGAGAGAGAGAGAGAAGGTTTTAGAGAAACAGAGAGGGAGAGAAAGAGGGAGAAGAGAGGAAGAGAGAGAAGGATTGAGAGAAAGAGAAAGAGGAGAAAGAGGGATACACACAGAGAGGGAGAGAGAAAGATTGAGAGAAAGAGAGAGGAAGAGAGAGAGGAGAAAGAGGGATACAAACAGGGAGAGAGAGAGAGAGAGGTTTGAGTGAAATAGAGAGCGAGAGAAAGACGGAGAGAGAGGGAGACACACACACACAGAAGGATTGAGAAAAAGAGAGCGGGAGAGAAAGAGGAAGAGACAGAAAGAGAGAGAGAAGGATTGAGAGAAAGAGAGAGAATAGAGGGATACACACATAGTGAGAGAAAGAGGGCAGAAGTGGTGAGAGAAAGAGAGAGTGACTGAGAGAAAAAGAGACAGACGGAGGGAAAGAGAGAAGAGGAAGAAAGAGAGAGGGATTCAAAGAGAGAGAGAGAGAGGATGGGGCGGAGAGCAGAGACTCTTGCCTCAAAGCTAGAAGGTTCCAAGTTCAACATCTGGGCCTGTCTGTGTGGAGTTCGCATGTTCCAGTTTGCAACAATCTTTAATCGCTTATTTTTAAGACGACAACCCCAATTTTCACCACCACAGCATGCCCACTACTACGCTCTCCTATAAAATTGTCTTTATCCGTAATACGCACGGGATTCGGCAGCTTTGCATAGTCATTTTGGTACAAATTGACAAATAAAAACACTAGCTTGATGTGCCGTTGTCCATAGGAGGTGCTCACAACTTCACAGCTTTTTGTTGTGAGCTCCCAGTGGACATTGCATTTTTTTTAATGCTGAAGCTCCATTGTTTCTTTTATAAAATGGTATTAGATGAATATTGTGATTTTAAATGTGCAAATTCTAACATAATGATCCAGACACAAACACAATAAGTCTTAGATACAGCTTCAGTAATAAGCTGGTATTATACTTTTTAGTTTTATTATTTCTATTCACATATTAAGACCTCTGCTTTATGTTGCCTTATCATGATTACAGTGTCTAAGATTCAAGATGTGCTAGATACTCACCATTCAAGCCATTTTCTTTTTATAAAACCGATTTTGTCTCCTTCACACAGAGGAATCCCCGGCCAACTCATTACCAGACACCCAGCCGATCTCTGCGCAATTAGAACAGGCAGCGCCCATGTCTCCTCACGGGGCGCCTCAAAATGCCCGGAGGTAGCTGTTGCTGTCGAAATTAGGTCAGAAAATACACTCTAGGATTTTAATAGCACATGTTTTATTCTTTGATGTATGCACGGAGCGATCTGATTGGCCGGTTCGAAAATAACTGACAGATTATAGAGTTCAAAGGACACACTAATACATGCGGAGCGGCCATCTTGGATCTGTTTTTAATATCGCGGATGGTATTAGGGTTAAACTGGGATTTGAATGAGGACTCTTTTAAGAGAGAAAGTAACATCTTGTGGTGTAAAAGGCATCAGGCGCAGTATAGGGCCAAAATGATCACTTATTTTGACTAGTCTGACGTTATTTTTTGTACATTTTTATCATAGTTTTTCAGATAACAATGATTGATTATTTATTTCGGTCACAGGTATATTTTGACATTAATTCACAGACAGTCATATTTAACATACACAGACATGAAGCTTAAGCTTATTATGCCTACCCTTTATTCCTTTGTCAGAGCGTCATCTTAACACCAGTTCATCATCATAATAATACAGCAAGAGGAAACAAACAAATCAGAAACAGTACAACTAAATACTACAGCACACACTAAGTATCATAATTCATGTATCTGTCCAGAGTTAAACATTTAAACTTCTTTATAAAGTGAAAGAGACTGGTGCACAATTGTAGGTTTTCTGTACAGTTGTTCCAGAGCTCCACCCCTTTAACAGATATACAAAATTTCATTATGTTTGTTCTAATTTTCTTTTTGATAAACATGGCTGTGCCTCTGAGCTCATAATGGCTCTTTCGAATTTTGAACAAGAGCTCATATTACGCTATTATCTGATCTGTTATAGATTAGATAAAATTTTATAGACACACACATGTATAAATATATGGTAATGAAATGTGGTTTAACATCTAATCAGAAGTGCAAGGAGCAGTAAGTGCGATATAAACAGAATGTGCAGTAGATACAATATAGACTGTCTGAGTGAAGAATCCCTCAGTCGTCCAGATAGAATCCATGGCGAGGAGAAAATTCAGTTTGTCGACTGGACAAAAGTTAGTTTGGCTGAAGACGTTTTGCAGCTCATCCAAGCTGCTTCTTCAGTTCTGTTCTAACTTTTGTCCAGTCGACAAATAGAATTTTCTCCTCACCATCAATATAGACTGTTGTGGAAAAAAATATATATCTCTTGAAGATAAATAATGAATCCATTTGCGAAGCCCGATGAGTTTTTGGAATATAGGCCAAGGTTTATTCTTGTTACAGCAGATATGGACAGTGCCTAGGAGTGCCCTGGCCAGAGCCCAACAGTATATCCCTACTCCATTTTTGCCCCATTTCACCCCGAATATTACAAAGCACCAAGTTTATATAGCCTGAGATGACCAGAAGACTTACATTTCAAAGTGAAAAGGGGACGACTTCTACTGAGGTGTGGCCAGATGTGCTTGATCTGATTTGCCTCCATATTCACACATTTGTCACTTCCAAGACAAAGATCAGCAAACGGCAAAAGGAACAGAAGTGTTTACATTGAACGGTCTTTCTAAGAAACCAAACAAGTTTTAGTTACAAGAAAAAATGTGTTTCTAAAAGATGAACTAATCACTATTTTAATGTTATCAATCACAATCGATTTTCCTGTGGGGCTCTGGTCTCAGATAGAAATCACATTAATTTACACAAAGACAGATTGAGAGAAATCTTACCACAATCTAAACTTCTATCACATAATATACAGTATATGACAGTGTGGATTGTAGTGAATATATACAAATAAATAAATATGGCAGTATGAACAGGAGGGAATCAGATATAATATAGATACACATGGGGGAGACATAGGCAGATGTATTATAAACAATATATACTATGAACAATTGAGCAAAAAATATATGAGCAGGTGCGCTGTAAATAAATAAATATAAAGTTATGTATATGATGTAATATGAATATGATAAGCATGATAAGCAGAGATACACTACTGGTGATATATACATGTAGTTTGGATGGAGGGATTGGACAGGGTACAGTCAATGTCCGTGGGGGTGATGAAGAGGGAGGGGGTGAGTGGGTGACATAGTAGGGGGGCATGGGTGTTCAGCGGGGGATAAAGTTGAGCAAGGAAACAGCTGTGGGGAAGAAACTGTTCCTGAATTTGCTGGTTTTAGTCTGAGGTCTTCTGAAGCGCCGTATGGAGGGGAGGAGTTGGAATGGTGGGATGTGAGGAGTCCTTATGGATGCTGTGAGCCCGGCGCTGGCATCGCTTCTTCTCTAATGTTATGATGTTGTTTACTCATCGCAAACATATCTGGAGTTGTGTTTTGTGCATTCACATGTTTAACACACTAACTCTGCATATTTAGGCTGAGTTCATCTCTGAAACTGAAAACATGTTGTGATGTCATGAGGTAATACAGGAAGTGCTCCACTGTGTTTTTAAACTCATACACCTTCAGTAGAATCATTTGGATGATTTCAGCCCTGGTTAAAGGTTACAGGTTAAAAGAAGATGTAAACTTAAAAACTACCACTTCATGACATCACAAGATGGAACAGAGCATTTTGAGCTTTGGAGATGTAGTCAAACAAGATCAGTTTTGCGTAATACAGTATAGGACCTTTATACTCAACAAAAAAGTTGAATGTTTGTTTATGACGATCTATCTAATTTATTAGGCTATGTGTTCATAAAAACATGTATCTGGTGTATGCAATCTTTGGAGACCAATCGTATTTTTGGCATTTTCATGATTGATTTGGCAATGATTTTACATTGGATGCCCTTCCTGATACAACATTTATTTATTTATAAGTAGGACTGCACACATATTATTGTAATAACCTTATATATATATTTGCTCATAGTTGTTGTTAAAGGTGCATTGTGTAACTTTTCTGGTGGTGGGTCCATCACCTTTCTCCGTGTAGATATTATTGCATTGTCTAGAATGTTTCACAGTATGTCATTAAACCTTTCTGTCATCATGGAGACCAAACCGGGCCAAGTTACAGGTCAGATCTCTGGAGAGACAGTATTTTTGACTAATAAAACTACCTGTAATTGAATAGATAGGTAGAGCTGTTTAATGTTTTATTGTGGAACATTCGAAGCAGAGCAATGACATGGCACAGTTACATTTTTACACTTTCCATTTTCATTTTTCAAAAAAAAGTACATTTCTGTCTGTTGAAGAACCTATTGCAGTTTCCTTATTGTGCACACTGATGGAGGAAACCAAAGCTGTTGTAGAAAGGCCCCTCATGAGTCAGTGAGTGAGAGCATGCAAACAAAGTACACATAGTATTTGCAGTATGCAGTAGCAGAAGTGAACAGACAGCTGGTACAGAGGGGTAGGGCCGGGCACCTCCTGAAACCCGATCCGTGCGCGTACATTCAAATGTGTGGCACAGAGGAGTGGCAGCCCTGTGATCTTCTGTAATGTTTGTAACGCAGAGGAAGGCGTCGAATGACCACCGCACCGGACACTTCGGAGAGGATGCCGAACATGAGCTAAATCAGGGCAGACGCCATGAACGATTCACAGCGAGAGGGCGCGAAGAGCAGAGGAGGAAGATGGATGGGTGGTAGAAATGTAGCAGAGAATAATCCATAATCTATTTTCAGATTGAGAGGAGGAGAGCTCAGGGGTTCTAAATGTGAATGTATGAGAAAGTGTGAGAAGACTGCAAACTTAGCAGTATAGAGGAATGAAATATAGATTTTCAGCGTGTATTGAAATGGGGTGTTGTAATCAGGGCATTGTTTCATTTAGTTTCTATGCATTATCTCTGAATTTCATGTCTTTTAATCAATCTACCAGCAAACTTTCTGCATCGCTAAAATGATATTCAAATCTTAATCAATGCTTATTATTAATACTTACAGATATACTTATACTAATAGATATATTTCGGAGTAAATAATAATAATAATAATAATAATACATCAGACTTATATAGCGCTTTTTTGGACACTCAAAGACGCTTTACAGACAATAAGAAGTGACACTGTAGAAAAAGGGGGAATCATGGAGGGAATGCCACATTGAAGAGGTGAGTTTTTAGTAGTGATTTGAAGTGCTGCAGTGAGTTCGAGTTCCTGATGGATTGTGGAAGTAAAGATAAACTGATATATCTACAAGCTGATATTTCCACTTTTTAGCAAATCGGTTGTCAGCCTTAAATCTCCAGCAAAGGCCGATCTTCTGTTTTGGCTGACCTAAAGCAGACCTGGGCATTGTACAGCTCCCCGGCCACATATGGCACTTTGGTCGATTCTGATCAGCCCATTTAAGATCATTTGGAATTACAAAATAAACATATTTTGTAATTTTACCTCAAGCATGGACTAAAGCTGCATTGCTTTTATTTTACACTCTTACACACTCTGTTACCAGTCTTACCAGCTCGTCAAAACAATGCTATCTATTGCTTTTGATCAAGAAATACAATTAATATTATGCAGAATTGAGTTAAGAATTTTGGCCCAGCCCTCCACAATATTTTCTGTTTCTCGTGTGGCCCCATGGAAGAAAATAATTGCCTACCCCTGGCCTAAAGAGTACACACAAAGCTTTATTTAGACACTTAAAAGTTAAGAGATAAGTACAGAAAACGTGACTACACAGCTGTATTAAAGGTTCATGGTAAAACTGTCGCTTTGTAGTACAATTTAATTACATAATTTGGGAAATAATACAAATCTTTTCAAAAAATAGTGGCCCTAAAAATCTTGGCAGATCTTATCGACCATCTCTGGATTTTAGAAAAGTATCTGAAAGAAAAAAACTGTTGAGTTCTATTACCGAGGTACACAATTACCTCTAGTCCTTCAACAAATCTTTTGAAGTATAACTCTAATAAAACATAGTACAAACTCAAGCAGGACTTCACTATCTCACGTTTTTGGTGGAGGGTACGCCACTTGCTTGTCTCCATGGAGATGTTATTGCATTGCCTGGTGTGTACAGCATTAAACTGAGACTGTATTTATATTTTTTTTACAGTACATTTGTTGGTAAAGACAGACAGATAGCAGAGCCAGTGTAGTCTGTGCTGAGCTTGACAATGCTTTGCGCTGTCATTTATAACATCCGTGCATTCCAAGATAATCAGGGCTTCCTGGTAGGTTTGGTGAGCAGGCCAGGTTGAAACATCAGCTGGGAGGAAAGCAGGGCCCAGATGTAGAAGATGAAATATGTACTATGAATCATGTCCCACCAGGTCTGCCAGTGTTGTCTCCTGTGTTATTCTTTCTGGAAACTTGGGTTTATCAAACCCTGAGCCATACCTGTCATTGGGACACTATGGGTGACGCCACACTCGCTTACACCACTTTTTTTTATACTGTCTATGATCACTACAGAAAGAGTACAAACTTTATGTCTCTCCTTTCAACTTTAGCCAAAATCTTCTTCTTCAAAATCTTGACATCGTCATATCTTACAAAGTTATGACAATAGAGATATAAAATTGGTATCAAAAGACACACAATAGAAACATTTATATTCAACTTTCATTGACACCATAGCCCTAAAGTAATTTGAGAAAAACAGATTTTCTGCCAGAGCCTTATGGACACCGTTAGGATGGAACTTAAGAGGCTTGGTGGACCCAGTACACCAGTGGGTACAAGTTGAATTTCTGACAATGGGGCAAATGATGCACTCTAACAGACACCCTCCTTGCAGTTAGTTGTAAGACACCCACACGAGAATTCTCCATAAATATAGAAAAAATTGTGCACAATAACTTGACAAACCTGATGCGATCAAGCGGAAATGACTTAACACGGGGAGCAACGGGAGGGAAGATTCGAAAGTGAAACTGATAAAACATGTTAATACGTTGTTTCTGTTTCTATATATCATTTTCAAATCAATAAAAGGGAACAAGGGGTTCTAAATGTTACGTGAAAACCAAATCTCAGTATTAATTTCTTTCTCTTCCCTCTTCCCGTAGTGACACCTGCACTCCAGCCCCACACTGTAGACTGTAGACAGTATCAGTGGAAGCCCGTGCTCTTGTGTGTTTAATGGTGTGAATAATAGAACGTAAATGAGCGCTGAAATGAGCCTGAGATTGGATTGAGTCTGTCACATGAAACGGCTCCAGGCGATGAAGACTTTTTCATTTCAGAACAGATTTTGGGAGGAAACCTAAATCCATTTTTCACTCGGTTTCTCCACCTGACAGACACTTGCACATTTGCTGCAGTGCACTCTGTGGGAGCTGTTCAGAAGGTGCAATAGTAATAAAAAAAATCCACTACAGAAAGAGGAAGTACAGCAAAGAGCAAAAGTCAATATTGAGAATGTTATTGAGAAAGTTCTGAAAGTTGGCGCTAGTTTTGTCCTAGTTTAGTCCTGGTTTAGTCCTGTTTACATTAACAACACAAAGTTCAAAATCAAAGAGTTGAGGAACTGTGTTTAAATTGGAATTGTTTTGTATGTATTTTTCTGGTCAAATCCATCTAATGCGGCAAAGATTTTGAGACTTATAATTTTGTTGTGATTTAGTCTAGTTTAGGCCTGGTTAAGTCCTGGTCTAGTCCTGCTTAAGTCCTTGATTTAGTCTGGTTTAGTCTTGGTTTAGTCCTTGGTTTAGTACTGGTTATGTCTAGTTTAGAAAAAAACAGTTAAGTCCCTAATTTAGTTTGGTTTAGCCCTAGTTTAGTCTTGGTTTATTCTTGGTTTATTCCTGGTTTATTCCTGGTTTAGTCCTGGGTCTTGGTTTTGCTAAAAATAACCATGAAACGTTTTTAAGATGCATAATTTTCCAGATCCAGACCTGATTAAGTCTTGGTTTAGTCCTGGTTGAGTCCTTCTTTACTACTGATACAACTTTGAGGCGAAATAGACCTGGCAGACCTGGTTTAGTTCTGGTTTAGTCCTGGTTTAGTCCTTCTTTAGTACTGATACAACTCTGAGCTGAAATAGACCTGACAGACCTGGTTTAGTTCTAGTTTAGGCCTGGTTTATTCCTGGTTTAGTCCTTGATATAACTTTGAAATGAAATAGACCAGACAGACCTGGTTTAATTCTAGTTTAGTCCTGGTTTAGTCCTTCTTTAGTACCGATACAACTTTGAGCTGAAATAGACCTGACAGACCTGATTTAGTTCTAGTTTGGGCCTGGTTTAGTCCTGGTTTAGTCCTTCTTTAATACTGATCCAACTTTGAGCTGAAATAGACCTGACACACCTGGTTTAGTCCTGGTTTAGTACTGCTGCAACTTTGAGCTGAAATAGACCTGACAGACCTGGTTTAGTTGTAGTTTAGGCCTGGTTTAGTCCTGATTTAGTCCTTCTTTTGTACTGCTACAACTCTGAGCTGAAACAGACCTGACAGACCTGGTTTAGTTGTCTTTACAGTTGTTTTTACCAGATTTAACTTTGATTGTTGAATTTTCCAAAACCAAATGTACTTTTGTTACCCCTCATTATCCAAACACAATGTATTAGTATTATAAAGGTATTGGACACGGACATTACCACTGATTCTGCCTATAATTGATGTCCTGTGATATATTCCAGTATATGTCCCGTCTCCGTGGTGACCGGAGGAGCTGTAGAGGCGGATAGAGGTAAGGTTTTGTGCAGTGAACCAGCTGACAGCGTGTAGCTCAGCCCCATACATCATCTGCTCCTCTGAAGGTGCAAAGGAAAAATACTGCACAGGTTTGTTAAGATGTGTCAGGATTGAAAGATTATGGAAAGACTTTGCATTGTAAGTTTTTAGGTTGTTATTTGAAGAAAGCTGTGTAGTTGCTATGTGTGGGAATAAGTGCAAGCTACGAGTCAGGGCTGTGCAGTCGAATTAGAATCAAGCTCAAGATTCATTTGTTTCTAATAGTTAATGATCAGCTTGGGGCTTCTTGAGAGTGCACAGCCAGTCCTCTGTGAGTAAAAGCATGTGGTTTGGACGAGAGTTTTGACTTTACAGGACCTTTTTGTATTTTTTGAAGGAAATGGTACTGATTTAAATGTTTATGTTCAGGAAATGTATATTTGTTTTTAATAAGACTAAGCAAATACAAGCAACACAGTGCTTTGTCTTTTTCTTTACTTTATTGTTTGCCTGTGTCATATATTGATGCAAATCTGACAATAAACTGGACTCAAACACAGCAGGATAAAGTCAAACCTTATTTGACCTTATCAATGTCTTATTTCAACAAAAAAGTCCATGAATAGGTAACTCTTAATATGGCAAATCAGAAAAATAAACGAATAGGTCACGGTAACAAATTTTGAAGCAGGATAAACTGTGATCAACCATAATATTTAAAGTACTTTATGCCATTAAAACAATAAAAATAAAGCAGGATAATACCAGTTAAGCGGTTTTAAATTCACATTATCATTAAAAGGCCTGAGCTGCAACAAATAAATACCAGAATGAACCAAAAATTAGCCATAGAAGTTAGTTATTCAACTCTCTACAGCTCAAGTCTTGTTGTATTACAACAAAAAAGTCTATGTCTATATGTCTATATTAATAGCATCTCAAATATCCTCCAAACTGGGAAAATCTGTAATAGAAAATGCGCTGGATATAAACAGAGAAGCAAGTCCCAATTGCAGAATCTGAATACAGAATTGCGTAAGAGCAGAACAACAGATACAGCTGCAGGACTTGAGTGTCTGTCTCAACTGGACAACAATCTACCAAAGACTGAATGAACAGAGGGGGTTTACAGACTATACTCGGGCGGATTGGAGAAGGAGAGGAAGGTGTTTAGATGGGGAATTGGGAGGAAGCTCTGAATATGCAGAAAGAAGGAGCTGGACTAGGGCTGAACATTACAACAGAACTGTGAAACAATATTCATTTCACAAATAAGAAGCAAATAGTAGTACTAGTAGCAGCACTTTGAATTACTTTGCATTCAAGTCTTGTTCAAATAAATTAGCTTTGACATTGAGGGACATCTGACATAATATAAAAAGCCAAACTTGCTCCTTATTGGTGAAATGAATATTATTTTCATTTTTATGTTTTTATACATTTTATATATTTTTATATTATGTCTGATGTCCTTCAATGTCAAGGCAGATTTATTTGTAGAACACAATTTGAATACAAAGTAATTCAAAATGCTACTACTACTACCACTGTTACTACTATTACTACTGCTGCTACAACTAAACTACAACAACAACTACTACAACTACTACTACTACTACTATTATAACTACTACAACAACTACTACTACTACTACAACTGCTACAACTACTACTACTACTACTACAACTACTACTACTACTACTACAACTACTACAACTACACTACTACTACAACAACTACAACAACTACTACTACTACTACTACAACTACAACTACTACTACTACTACTACTACTACAACTACTACAACTACAACTACAACTACTACTACAACTACTACTACTACTACTACAGCTGCTACAACTTCAACAACTACTACTACTACAACTACTAAAACAACAACAACTACTACTACTACTACTACTACTACTACTACAACTACTACTACTACTACTACTACTACTACTACTACAGCTGCTCCAACTACAACAACTACTACTACTACTACTATTACAGCTACTACAACTACAACAACAACTACTACTTCTACTACTACAGCTGCTACAACTACAACTACAACTACAACAACTACTACAACTACTACTACTACTACTACTACTACAACTACTACAACAACAACAACTACTACTACTACTACTACAGCTGCTGCTAAAACAACAATAACTACTACTACAACAACTACTACTACTACTACTGCTACTACAGCTTCTACAACAACAACAACAACTACTACAACAACAACTACTACTACTACTACAACTACTACTACTACTACAATTACTACTACTACTACTACTATTACTACTACTACTATTTAAAACTGAGTCCAGTCCTGAAGATGGTGCTCATCTTACCCATGCTGAAGTATTATCATTTGAGAGAAAACTCAAATATGATTTCTAAAGCAGCACACGTTTCAGAACATGTTTGGAGACTTGAGTTATTTATTTGCCGAAGACATTTATGTCTGTTAAATTATTGCAGCTTTTGTGATCTTCTAATAGTAACCATTCCACATTTTGTACCGCCATAAATCTTGGAGCCCTACACCAGTGAGGGCCGTGTGTGTGTGTGTGTGTGTGTGTGTGTGTGTGTGTATGTGTGTGTGTGACTCCACTTGTTTCACATTTATCAAAGATGATGAGGAGGGAGACAGGCGCGCGGAGGTACAGGGCCATCCCAACACAGCTGTCATCAGACCAGAGTTCAGCAGCGGAGGCTCATGGGTAATGCATGACCAGAGCCAGGAACAAAGAAGTCCTTATATGGGACAGGGGAAAGTAGTGTCAAGATTGGAGTAGGGTGATACTTTAAAGTACACGGGTTTCGATGTACTCGGTTCAGATGGGAGTACATTAGAGAGGGGGTATTATGTAAAATCGACTTTTTGGAGCTTTCTACCGTGTTATAACAGTGTTCCCTCATCAAAAACATGCCTGATGTCATACATGCATGTCATTTTGTGATCTCTTCCACATCCTATTCGAACCTTCTTTCTGTGAAATGCTCAGCTGGCAAACCTACATCATGCTCTCTAATGGTAATTTTCCATAAATATTAGGGATGTAACAATAAACGAAATATCGTGATACGTATCGTCAAAGTTCTCACAATAAAATCATGGACTATCACAATATATCCAATTACAAGTCTCTTTTCTTAAATTAAGAGTTATGTTGCAGCAGTAGCTAAAAAAAAGACAGGGCAAACTACATAGACCATGATCCTTTGCTCCATTTCAGTGCAGACTACAAGAAGAAATAACAGTTCTAAGCACTTTTAAGTCTTGGTTCTTTGGATTGGTTCTTTGGATTCTTTGGTCAAGTCATTTTAAGAGGAAAAAGTAGCATATTAACAGTTTTGTTTGCAGCCTCCATCAAAATATCACAATAAATATCATACCGTGAGATGTGTATCGTGAAAATATCATACCGAGAGCTTTGGATATTGTTACATCCCTAATCGTGAGCCTCCCCACCATATTGTGAGCTTTCCCACGATATTGCAGTAAATATCGTATTGTGAGGTTCATACCTTGACGATATCGTATCTTGAGATGTGGACATCGTTACAACCCTAATAAATATACAAAAGCAGGAAACAAAAAAATACACTACAACTTAACAAATCTGATGCGATGTAGAGTAGCGGAATGCACGCCGATTGGGTTGTGATAGTGCTCTGAAGGGGGACTGACTTAATGCAGAGAGCAAGAGGGAGTGTCAAATACGAAACAATTAAACATTTTAACACATTTTCAGTGTCATGTTTCAGGTCAGGAAAAATACAATGTAGAAAATCTAAGGGAGGCAAATTGTATTGAATTTAGTGTACTGCTAATACTAAAATATACTTATAATGTGATTTAAACTTTGATAGAAACTGTTTTTATGATTTTGAGTGTGTTCAGACAGACCATATTTAATGTGAGGTAAAAAAAAAAAAACTAAAAAAACTAAACACTAAAACAACTAAATCCAAGTTCAAGTAATTGCCTTTAATAAAGTGTTAAGCTTATAATCATTCACAAAATAAGTTATTACAAACATTAAAAACTAATACAGCATAACAAATAGTCTGAAATGTGTTTTTAAATAAAATTACCCCTGTGCATTTCATGCAAACTCCACTCTAAATTTCCAACCACTTTACAATTCAATTTAATAAATGCAATTTAATCAGGCAGTCAATCGGATCAGTAAACAGACATTATATAAGAACAAAATACAAGAAGCAGTATTAAAACACATACAAACAAAATCATCCCACAGAAACCAACATGCTAACGCAACACAATGCTACTTTCCTAATGCAGTTAAGGTAAAGTGGCCTGGGATCGATCTAGAGCATTGACTTCCTCATTAGGACGTATGGAGAAGGAGCGGCCATTTTGTGCTCAGACAAATGGCCCGGGCCCTGGAGCCGAGCGGTTGTTTGTTAGATTATGTAAACACAATTACCATATAGTCTCTCTTTACCTCCTGTTCCACATTATAGCATTGGGCGATCACATTAAGGCTCCGTAAATATTGTGCTTTTACTGCAATGTCGGCAAAAGTTTAGACTTGCTTTAGTCTTCAGTTACGTGTACTTTATACTTGTGTACTCTGAGGTACAGACTCGTGGGTGTAAACTCAGAATGGGCTCACAAGCACACACTGGGCTCTCTCGGCTTTTGGGACAGGTGGGCTTGATAAAAGAATGACTGAAACTACTTAACAAATAAAAGAAAACGTTACACTTATCAATAATTTAGCCTAACTTATTATAGACCATCAGCCCTCTTCATCATTTAGGCAAAATGATTAAGTCATCTTGAAGGGGGAGTGACATAATGCGTGGAGTGAAGGGAGCAACGGAAGAAGAGACTCAGAGTGCCTAAAACAAGCGTAAAACTTGAAATATATAAAATATTAATACATTGTTTTCTGCAAATATATATTTTAAAAAAAAAAGTTACATGGTGATC
The DNA here is from genome assembly GCF_026225935.1 of Boleophthalmus pectinirostris. Lineage (NCBI taxonomy): Eukaryota > Metazoa > Chordata > Actinopteri > Gobiiformes > Gobiidae > Boleophthalmus > Boleophthalmus pectinirostris. The sequence goes on from NW_026571175.1 coordinate 10,211,093, forward strand.
TGTAATGTGTTTTGAAACAGTGATTCACGCCTTTGTAACTGTAACTCAAACGCACTTTATTTTGGGGTGAGTCAGTTCTCCATTTCCCGACTGCACCTCGTCCAAAATGCGGCTGCACATCTTTAAGTGGCACTCGAAATCATGAGCACGTCACCCCCATTTTATCCTCCCTTCAGCGACTGCCTATGCATTTTAGGCGGCCTGAGTTTTTAATTGTTTGAATTGTGCCGTCCCGCTGTACCTCTCTGAGCTCCTCCATCCTTACACCCCTGCTCGATCTCTCAGGTCGGTCCACCAGCTCCTTCTGAGCGTGCCAAAGACCAGCCGCAAGTTCAGACACACAGATGTATATTGAGTGTGCTGGTTTTATGTACTTTTGTGTCATTGTTGTTTTACTTTTCCCTGTCGTGTAGATGATTTTACATCAACTTCCCGAGCGACTGAAGATTAGCCACACTGGCTGTAATTTTTACATATTTACATTTTTAATGTTCATTAAAATGTGCTGTTCCTTTACAGATAAATACATAAGAACAAGACAGGACAGAGCCTTTGTAGTAGCTGCACCAAAACTGTAGAATGAGCTGCCGTTGCACATTAGACGAGTCTCTTTTGTACCTGTTTTTAAATCTCTTCTCTTTAATCTCTTCTTAAAACGCACTTGTTCACTTTGACTTTTGACACACTTTGAGATGTTGACATTTTATTAGTAGATTCTGTTTTTATTCATATGTTGTTTTATTGTTTCTTATTTAATTATGTTCTGTAGCACTTTGGTCAATCTTTGTTGTTTTTAAAGTCCAGAAATAAAGTTACAGTTGCTGTTGCAGTGCTAGCAGTTAATACACCATAGTAGTAAAACCTCTATGTTACTTACTGCTTTACAGATCAAACCAGACAAAGTTACAGGTCAGATCTGTGGAGAGGCGTGTTTTTCTAGGTATTTTTGAGCTATAAAACCACCAGTAATTGAATAAACGTCAGGTAGAACTGTTTAATGTCATACCATTTCAGGCAGAACAATGCCACAAGAAGGTGACGGACCCCCAACCACAAAGTTACATAGTGTACCTTTACCTAGTACAAGAATCATGTAGAAGAGTCTTAAAACAAAACATAAACTACAGTGTTGTTTATAATGGAGATAACATTATGTACAGTGGACTTCATGTGACTGCTGTTTGCTTATTACAACCTCTCAGACGGCGTCTAACTCCTCATCTCTACCTTTTCTAAACCGAGTCTCACACACCACACGACTACACCCTGAAGTGGAGCCAGCGCAGACACACTCGGACCGATCTATACTCCGTCTTCCACTCGGAGCCGGAGAAACTCAAGGGAATCCATGGAGCCAATAAGAGCAGCAGTGATCTATCTGACATGCCCCTCTGAATCCGATCCATACTCCACAGGACCGAGCGCCCGCCTTTGTGCAATCCTGTTTTATGTGAGCGTTGTAAGGAACTGCTCAGCTATAGTGCTAGCATGGGCACTTTTCTGCAAGGCTGAGGTTGGATGTTCGAAGAGCGTGTGACAGGTAAAAGGAGTAGGAAAAGAAAGGGTGAAGTATTTCATTTATTTATTTATTTTACAGTGTTTTGAGATTAAGTTACTGTGCTGTGCAGGAAAGAGAAAGAGGGAGTTACAATGGACACACAGAACACGCCCAGGAGTGTCATATCAGATAACGTCAATAAAGTCAATCAGATAATGTTGTCACAGATACTGTACTTTGTTGTGGAATAAATTGCAGTAGCCCAACAATTACTATATTGACTATATTGATTGACAATTATTTTTGGAGGCCAGTATTTATCGTGTGTACCATTTCTTTGCATTAGTGTGACATTTTTGATTATTTTGAGCTGATGAAGGTTTAATTATTAACAAAATTCTAAACTTAATTACTTAAGTTGTGCAATTTGCTGTTTAGATATTACAGTTCAACAATATTTAAAAATATTGTACATTTAAAGTACTTTTTAGGGTTTGGTTTCCAGTTCAGTCTGTCTATGCGTCTGTTGTAGGGAGTATTATACCTCTGGTGACTTGGACAGTATTGGAGACCTGGTTTAGTCCTGGTTAAGTCATGATTTAGTTCTGGTTCAGATGCACGTTTCTGCTGATTGCAAATCAAGTGTATTTGTATAGCACAATTTGTACACAAAGTAATTCAAAGTGCTTTATAGAATAAGAAATACATTCAAATCACAATAAAAACTAATCAAAAGATAAACAATCATCATAAAATTAAAAAGAGAGTGAGACATTAATTACTTAAATTAGGGAGAAGAGTGTGGAATGAAAAATCGTTCAGTCATATGCAGCTAAACAGAACAGTTTTGAGCCTGGATTTAAACAGCGTCAAAGTAGAGGTCTGTCTTGCATCTTCAGGAAGACTGTCCCAGGATTTGGCTGCATGAATCTGAAACGCTGACTCCCCTTGTTTAGTCCTGACTCTGGGCATCAGCAGGAGGCTGGTCCCTGAGCTCCTCAGGGTGCGGGATAGGTTCATATGGCACTATAGCATGTCACAGATGGACTTTGGTGCTCGGCCATGGAGAGACTTGTACACAAGCAGAGCCGCTTAAAGTCTATTCTCTGAGCCACAGGAGCCAGTGCAGAGACCTGAGCACAGGACTCATGTGCTTGTTCTTCCTGGTTCGAGTCAGGACCCAAGCTGCAGTGTTCTGGATGTACTGGAGCAGGCCATTACAGTAGTCTTACCTACTGGAGACCTAACCTTACTGATAGTAATAATATGTGCCGTGCAAGCTTAAAACATTTCATAAATTATTCCAAATTTAAATGTGAATTTCTCTGAAATTACTGGTCTTATCGACATCATGTAGCGATCCTAACACTCTGCTCTTTATGTCTGAAGTTCATTAGTCTGTTTTCAATAAGATGGAAGAAGATCGAGATTGATCAATATGGAGAAACCTATATTGTTATTTTAGTTGTTAACATTCCATGTTTACAGTACACAGCTCTAACACTTTGAAGCATGATATATCGCTACAGATTTTATGGTATTACAACAAAAACACCCAAAGTGTCTCTACTTTTACTAAGGAATTGTACACATGATAAATATTGAGCCCCACAACATATGGTTCCATCTTCCATGTAATGAACGATAAATCGATATTGTAATTATCGTTGTTGATTAGATTATAATTCCATCGTAATAGTAGCTCATTTATTACCACTGCTTGCTCAGGCTGCACTGTTTGCCTTTTGTGAATTTGTAAACCTAAAAATCATTTCGCCTTCACACATTGTACTTACTCAAATCTTCCCTAACAGTACAGGGACCAGGCTGTACCCATGTCTCCAATAAGAGCTCGTCTTTCCCCTCGACACAAACTAAAATCACCACCAGGCTCCGCTTTGCTATTGCATTATGTAACACTAAGTACAACATTTGATTGTATAAGAGCAATTTAGTCATAACATCGTAGCTACTTATATAAGAAATGCAAAGAACTGAATTTAAAACGGTTAATTTCTGCCTTTGAAACCGCATCTGTCAGTGTATGTGTTTTGTTTTGTTTTTATCCCTGCAAAGAAAATGACTGTGCATATTAAGATGATTTCATCCAGCTTTTGCAGCCTCAGTGGCGTACAGATGTATTAGATAAATTGGTTGAAATAAGCACTTTATAAAATTGAAGTGCCTAGGCTAGTATAGCGAAAGGAGACAAAAATATGATCCTAGAGGCTCTTGGAACTCCCTGTGTCGCCAGTGTAAGGCTCGTATTTGATATCTGCAGCTGCGATGATGGAAAATTGTGTCTATTTTATATGGAAAAACTGTGGGTGCTAGATTTTTGGTTGTGAAAATATTTGGTAGAGAGGCACACGACTGAGAGCAAAGGAAAAGATTGAAGGTCACTGGATGAAAGATCTGCCGCTGAAAGTTGAAAATGAGGCTAGACACAAGAGGTCGCGAGCCAGAGTCATTTTTCTAGTGATCCAAATGAACTGAAATTGTTGTGGCAAGAAGGGCGCCCAACCAAGCTAAGTAATACACTCTAATGGATCGGAAGATTCGCTGGATAGACAAGAAACCTTAAAAAATAAAGAGAAATTCTGTTAAAAATTGTCAACTCAAGCTCTCATTGTTAGCCTGGATGTATGAGGTGTTTTCTACGGAAGTCGAGAGGGGTCACAACAAACGCAAATGCTGCAACAAATACAAATGCGACAACACAACAAAAAGCCACAACAAACCAAAAAAAGCCACAGCACAACAAAAAAAGCCACAACGGAAATGACCGCGGGACTCTATTTTAATGCAAAGGCTGCAACAAATAAAAAAGCCACAACACAAACACAAATGCTGCAACTCATTAAAAAGCCGCAACACATCAAAAAGCCACAACGGAAGTGACCGCGGGACTCTATTTTCCGACGGACCGATCAAGCAGTAAGTGAAGAAGAAGAACTACTAAAACAATAAATTACTTTTACTTACGTTTCCAACTTCTCCGTTCCTTTACTTTTCACATTGTAGTGGCTTTTTTGGTTTGTTGTGGCTTTTTGTTGTGTTGTCTCATTTGTATTCGTTGCGGCGTTTGCGTTTGTTGTGACCCCTCTCGGCTTCCGTAATTTTCAGTGTTAATAAAATCCCTAAAGGTGCATTGTGTAACTTCTAGGGTGGAGGGTCCGCTATTTGCTTGTCTCCATGGAGATGTTATTTCTTTGCCTGGAATGTTCCACAGTAGGGCATTAAACATATCTGCCTTGCATCTGTTGAATCGTAGGTGATTTATAGCTCAAAAAAACACGATTTCTTACCGTGTGTGGGCTTGCTTCTCCATAGATTAGACCATTAACCTATCCCCATTGTGATTACCAAGTTAATTTTCATACTGTAGAATAATCAAGGCAAAACTTCATGATGATATCTCCATGGAGACAAGCAAGTGGCAGACCCTCCATGAGAAAAGTTACACAGTGCACCTTTAATATAATGAAGTTAATTATGGTTTAGTCAAATGAGTATTCTAACACTGCGAAAAGTACAGTCTAGCTAAGTTAAAATTGCTTGAATTAAGAAAGTTTTATCTTGATTGGAGTAAATTCAACCTGCCAAGCCAAATGATTTACCAATGGAACAAGATTTTTGTACTCAGAATAAGAAAATCCATCTGGTTACTCTGAAGAAAAGAAAAACAAACAACAAATTTTTGCACTTAAATGAGAAACAAAATCTTGTGTTGTGTCTTGAATTAAGAAAAACACACTTACTCCATTGGTTGATCATTGTACTTGTCAAGATGAATCTACTCCAGGGGTCTCCAACCTCCAATTAATTACTGATTAATTAATTGTAAATGTGTCATTCTGATGCCTAAATTGGTGCACCGATGGATGGATAATGGTTTATGTTTTATAAGCATCTTACTGTTCCCCGTCTAAGTCTTGCCGTGGCTCTTATATTTACTCAGTTTCTTTGCAACTGCTGAAATTGGTAGCTCTCTGGCATTTTGTTTCGTAAAAGTAGCTCACTGGAGAACAAAGGTTGGAGACCCCTGATCTACTCAAACAAAGAAACTTGTTTTCGATCCAGGTACTTTCAACATCTGCAGTAATTGTTACGTTGATTCACTTTCTATTCCCAGCACCGCGCTTATTCACATCCTACAAAACTGGGACTAAACCCGGGACTGAACTTGGACTAGACCAGGACTAAACCAGGACTAGTTCAAGACCAAATCAAGTCTACAGCAGGACTAAACCCGACCAGCCAGAAGTTTTGACAAAACTTTACAAAGACGTGTAGATCTTGAGCTGTATCTTGTCTCCCTGATTTCAAAGGTTGTGATTGACAGGTGGATTAACCAATCAGAGAGATGCAGGGTCAATTTGCATCAAAAACAAAGGACTCAACAACCAAACTATTACTTATCTCAGTATGTACAAGGGACTGGCTGGTCAGGCAAGGACCAAACTGGAACTTGGTTAGTGGCGAGTTTTGGGGCAGATTTGTAATTTCTCACAGTTCATAACCACTGTGCCAAGAGCAAGTTGCAAATGTAGTGAGCTAGTATAAAACATAATTTGATTAGCTCTGCTCTCAGCAAGCAACAATCTAAGTCTTAAAGGGAAAGAAAAAAAGTTTGGTGGTTGAAACTTTTGCGAAACTTGAGACAAATTCCTTTTAATGACTTTCTTTCGCTTGTGGCTCTTTTTAATCCAGTGAGTCAGAGGAGGATAAATATAAAAGCCATCTAAGTTTAGCTGCTCATTACGAGGCACTTGTAGCTTGATTATAAAACCCAAACTGCCACAAAACTGAGACCGGAGTGAATCACAGAGACACAGATATAAAAAGAGGAAGGATGTACTGCTAACTTAATATGGCATTAGCAGACTGCAGAGCCATTGAGAAGAAGAACTAACAACAAAGCTGAAATCTTATGCTGCTTTGGATAAAACTTTAGGAAAAGAGATATTGTTTTAAAGGTGCTCTGTGTAACTTTACCGGTGGACTGTCTTGAACATTATAGACAAGCAGGTAGCACCAGGTTATAGGCCGGATCTGTGGAAAGTTGCCCATTGTCATATGCATTTGACATATTTGTTGGCAGCGTTAGGAATTAACTGAATACATGTACCAAGTATACATATTCAGAATACTATTTTTGAGCAAATTTATTTTGTACAGCTACTCCTTCATTTGGTGCTATTCAGAAAACAGTTTTTTTCTAAAATCAAAGCAATTCTTGGCTCCAAACTTAGTGAGAAAAAAATAAAACACAGCTCTTTCATGTGTGATTTTTCCATCTCCAATTAGTGAGAGGAAATGCATAACAAACATGAAACAAACATAAAGCTATTTTTAATCTTATGTTGCATCTTTACACTGTCATTTTAAACGCAACTCTGCATGAAAGTATTCTGCGTATTCAGAATAGAGTCCTCTGATTGGACCATGTACCAGAATACATTACAAAATACATTTTAATGCAGATATTCAGTATTCTGCAACTAAATACATGTTCTAAGTATTCTTCTCAACACCGTTTGTTGGTAGGATGATATCTATTCAACATGAATGCTGTGTAATACCTGTTATTATTGTGTTCTTGAGCAAGACACTTTTGCTCACTTTTATATTTTGTTAATATGAATGTTTAAACTATAAACTACAGGACTGGTCTTAGAGTTTGTGAGGCCATAAATTAGTGGCCATTCTTCCACCCCAGGGTTTGCCTCAGGACAGAAAGATGCCTGCAGAAATCTGCACACAAATATTGTGTTGTTGAAGTGAATCATTCACCAAATTGAGCGTCTAGACAATACGGCATGTATCATGTTAATAAATGAAATTATAAACCAATCTCATATATTTAATATTGCACAAACACTAGACAATAAATACTCTAATTTAATATCACTGTTTTTCAGTAACACTTTTTTAATAACTAAGACTTAATTTTTAGAGCTTTTAACCATAATATACACCATTTATTCACCTGAAGTTGTATTTAGAGCGATTCGTGCATGCTTGAGCTATTTCCACTTTCACCGTCACCAGCATATACTCACTGCTCTGTACTTCATTCTCCAGTTTTATTTCCTTAATTGGTGATACATGTAGGATTTGGCAGAATCACATATTTATTTTGGTACAAATGGAGAAAAAAAAAATCTGCTTCTCTGTAGCGTGAGGAGGCGCTGACAGCTGCACGAGTCTTTGTTGTGATCACATTTATGGCAACTTCTGCTTCCATTGGCACTTCAGTTTTCTAAATTGGTCACCTCTTTTTTTTCTTACTAACCATTATCTTTAATGTTTATTAATTTCATGTATTTAGCTATATCTATGTCTATTTAATACATGCAAATTAAGTTAACAGCCCCATATGCATGTGAGGAATTCCCTTTGGTATTTTCCCCTGTCCGCACAGTTAGCAGCTTGTCTCTCAGCAGTGCAGTTGTGTTAGTGACATGGGAGTTGGCTGACCTTGTAGTGCCCCCCCTAGAGGCAGGGTCAGGCCATGTTCACACAGTCCCACTGTGTCCTGACATTTTAAATACGCTCCATGCAAATCTACATCCTGTCTCCCCAGCCCCCCTCCTCTGCTCCAACCACCAACCTGCTCTAGGTCATCTCAGCAATGTCACACACACAGGGACAGACACACAGCCACAGAGTTATGAATAAACCAGCCAGACTATTTTTTTAAAGGAGGAGGTCACAGCATTATAACATGATTTAAAGCTTATAAGAGTAGAGTTTTGAGCAATACATTGACTTTACAAACAATGCTATATGCAGAAATGATACCCAGTAAGGTTTTCCAACAAACAAAAAAGCAAAATACTGCCTCAGCCCAGCTTTTTTTTATACCTGAAATGACAAGTCCTGCATGTTGTTTGATTCTTGCTCTGTCTGAGTCAAAACCTGTTTGTCTTTTTGGAGTGTCTTATCTCAGTTTCCCACACGTGTTAGCAGCATGACACACTTTTAAGTATTTGCTTTTGGCTAAAATTCTTCACTCTTTCTACTTCACCTACTTTGATACTTTACTACAACAACAACAACATTAGAAACAGCTACTACTGTTACTGTTACTACTTCTGCTGCTGCTACTGCCACTTCTACTACTACTGCTGCTATTACAATGCCTACTTCTAATACTACTATTTCTATATCCACTACTACTACTGTCAATGCTGCTGATACTACTTCTTTGACTCGATGAATCACTCAATTGATTTTGGTAGAAGTAGTATTGCTATACTTTCTAACACTGCTACTCCTACTACTGCAACTACTACTACTTCTATTATTACTACTACTGCAATTTTATTTAAGTTTTTTAACTTTTACTACTACTGCTATTATTACTGTTACTTCAACCAACGCAACAACAACAACTGCAACTACTACTATTACTACACCTCTTACTATAAGTACTATTGCTCCAGTTACTTCTACATTTATTCCAACTCTTTGTTTCTTAGAGGTTGTCAGTATGAATCCTTGTACTTTTTAGTCCTTTTTGTCACTAAACTGTTCTTCAATTGGCTCGGGGCTTGTACTCTGCACGCCACTCAAATCGCCAGGCTTAATTAACCACTAATCTCTCAACTGTCAGCAGCAGCAGCAGAGGCGGCGCTGGAACCACTTCAATGTCCTTTTTTTGTGTGCGTTTTTTTTCTTGTATTTTTTTTTCTTTCCCCAAAAGAGCTTCGTCTTCTCTGGAGAAAACTTATCTTCGCGCTTGAACCAGGCAATGCCACAAACATCAAACAGCAGCGGCCGTCAGCCGCCCACGTGAAACCCAACGCCAAGTCCTGGAGAGGGAGACAAGCCAGGGCGATTTTACAGAGGAAGAAAGAAAAACTGTTGTGCTGTAGTGGTAGCAGGAGGAGGAGGGTGTAGTAGTAGTAGTAGTAGTTGTAGTAGTTGTAGTAGTTGTAGTAGTTGTAGTAGTTGTAGTAGTAGTAGTAGTTGTAGTTGTAGTTGTAGTAGTAGTTGTAGTTGTAGTAGTAGTAGTAGTAGTTGTAGTTGTAGTAGTAGTAGTTGTAGTTGTAGTAGTTGTAGTAGTAGTTGTAGTAGTAGTTGTAGTAGTAGTAGTAGTAGTTGTAGTAGTAGTAATAGGAGTAGTAGTTGCAGTAGTAGTAGTAGTAGTAGTAGTTGTTGTTGTTGTTGATGTTGTTGTAGTGGTAGCAGGAGGAGGAGGGAGTAGTAGTAGTAGTAGTAGTAGTAGTAGTAGTAGTAGTAGTAGTAGTAGTAGTTGTTGTTGTTGTTGTTGTAGTAGTAGCAGGAATAGTAGTAATAGTTGTTGTAGTAGTTGTAGTTGTAGTAGTAGTAGGAGTAGTGGCTGTAGTAGTAGTTGTAGTAGCAGTAGTAGTTGTAGTTGTTGTAGTAGTAGTAGCTGTAGTAGTAGTTGTTGTAGTAGTTGTTGAAGTGGTTGTAGTAGTAGTTGTAGTAGTAGTAGGAGGAGTAGGAGTTGTAGTATTAGCAGTCGTAGTCAGAGTAGAAGGACGTGGGGGTATAGTACTAGTAGTAAGAGTAGTAGGGGTAGAAGGAGTGGTAATATATGTAACTGCAGTAGTAGTGCTAGTAGCGGTTGCAGTAGAATAGTTATATAGTTGTAGTAGTTTCAGACTAGTAATAATAATAGTAGTAGTATTTTAGTATTCATAGTTATAGCAGCATAGTCTTAGTAGCAACAGCAATAGCAAACTGTAGAGAAAGTGTAATTTTAAAAAAAAGGCAGTAGTAGTATTAGTAACAGCAGCAGCAGCAGTAGCAGCAGGGGGCCAGTGACAGTAGTACTAGTTACAGTAATAGGATAGTAGTAGCATATACTGTAGTATCGTAGTTTTAGAGAAAAGATGCCTTAAAAACACTCCATGTAAAAGAGCGGTGACTTGGATTTCCCTTGTGGTGTACTCACGTCTTGTTCTTCTAATAGATTTGTCAGCTGCTCTATGGGGCATTAGTCTCACACTGAAATATGAATACAGGGGCTTTTAGGTTTTATGCTGACTATGTTAAAAAGCTCGAGTCTTAGGGGCAGATAAGAGAAATGACTCATAGTTTCTGTATTATGGTCTCTGGTTTAGTAACAGTGAATGTATATATAGAGACAGTGGCAGAGTAGTTAGCCCTAATGGATTCCAAGTTTCATTTGAATGTATTGCTAATGGTGATTGCGAATCGCTTGCCTCTCCGCAGATCTGTCCTGTAACCTCGCTTAATGGTTCCACCTGCTTGTCCTTATATAGAATCATACGTTTAATGTCATACCGTGCGCTCATTCCAGGCACAGCATCTTCTCTCTGAAAGTATTTGAAGAAAATTTCAATTTGTATCTTTTCCTGCAGTTATTTTTACTTTTTATCTCCGTGCTCGACTTTTTTTCCTCGTTAAACCCAATTATTTGCTCACATGATCCGTGACAAAGCCTTTAAGATAATCTAACCTTCATCAGAACGAGGAGGTCAGATGGGGAGCAGCTTCCTGGGTTTTGAACTTTTATCTTCAGCAGAGGCAGATTTCTGTTTGTCCAAATCATTTGACGCTTTGATCTTTTTGTCCCGTCGCCCGGGGCAACAAGACACACATTTGCATATCATTTGCACATTTTGGGTTGTGTGGTGTGTGTGTCTGTGTGTGTCTGTGTGTGTATGTGTGTGTGCAGTGGACAAGCAAAGAGCTGAATACATTTTCTAGACACTGGAAATTATAATGATACAGTTTAGTACTGCTTAGTCTGTAGTAGTAACTTGTAGTATTCTTGCTAATCTAGTATGGCTCCAAATGGTTCTAGTAGTACAACAGTTGTAGTGGTTGGTGTAACATAATTATTAGAAAGTAGTTGTTGTTTTTCTTTTTTTTATCTAGGTATAAAAAGGTATACTTGCCATTGCAGTAGTACTAATAGCAGTAGCAGTAGTATAGAAGCACTATTAATGACTCTACTAGAAAACTGTACTTTATGCAGGCTACATCTCAGTACTAATGAGCACACTAGTTTCCAGCTAATTAGCACACTTAATTGCTATCCCGTTTACAAATCAACTTAGTAGTAGTAGTAACTATAGCAGTAGTAGTAGCAGTAGCTGTAGTAGAAGCAGCAGTAGTAGTACTAGAAGTAGTAGTAGCAATATTAGTATTAGTAGTAGTACCAGTAGCTGTAGCAATAGTAGTAGTAGCAGCAGTAGTACTAGTAGTAGCAGTAGCAATACTAGCAGTAGCAGTAGTAGTAGTAGCAGTAGTAGTATCAGTAGTAGTAGTAGCAGAAGTAGTAGTAGTAGGAGCAGTAGCAGTAGCAGTAGCAGCAGCAGCAGTAGTAGCAGCAGTAGTAGTAGGAGCAGCAGTAGCAGCAGCAGTAGTAGTAGTAGTAGTAGTAGTAGTAGTAGTAGCAGTAGCAATACTAGCAGTAGCAGTAGTAGTAGTAGCAGCAGTAGTAGTAGTAGTAGTAGTAGCAGCAGTAGTAGCAGCAGTAGTAGTAGGAGCAGCAGTAGTAGCAGCAGCAGTAGTAGTATCAGTAGTAGTAGTAGCAGTAGTAATAGTAGCAGTAGCAGTAGCAGTAGTAGTAGCAGTAGCAGTAGTATAGCAGTAGCAGTTGTAATGACTGTAGTAGAAAACTGTACTTTTATGCAGGCTACATCTCAGTACTAATGAGCACACTAGTTTGCAGCTAATTAGCACACTTAATTGCTATCCCGTTTACAAATCAACTTATCGATGCCTAATTTCTAGTCGCGTTAACAGTGGAATAAGCCGTAACAGCAGTAATAAATGTACTTGTAATATTGTACAAGTCTCTCTCCACTGTCCTAGAGCACCAGGAGGGTTTTTGGCTTCATAATGCACTCCTAATTAGACCTCGTGTGGAGTTGGAGCACGCTCAGTAGGGTCCTGTGCAGTTGTATGAGGGCTTTGTAGTGCAGTCACAAAGTACTGCTGTTTAATTATGAGATATCACTTCCTCAGGGTCTAGCTGCCTCCCAGTTTTAGCAATTAGCTTTAGCCTTGACATTCCCTGGACACAAAACTCCACGCACATGACAACTGCTGGGTGGACTATACTATTAAGTAGTTTAAAGGGGCACTAGGTAACTTATCTGGTGGGAAGTCTGATTCTTTCACTATTATCTACATTTATTACTACATTTTTAATAATAATTTATATCATAGCCCTCGTAAAACATACTGGCGAAAACTCAAAACTATTTAAAGCTTAAACGTGTACTATGTAAGATTTCTACTGCTTGTCTCTGTTTACACGATAAGGCTTGCGGGTGAAAACGACAAAATATTTTATCAGAAGTGCCTTTTATTTAGACGCAAAAATCTGAAACCACCCTCCAGAGTGGAAGAGTTGTATACCCTCCGCCGTACCGTTTCCGTCTACACTGCCCAAAAAGTAAAACTCTAGTCAGATCTTCTCACATCACGTACATGTTTATATCACATACATACAGTACACAGAAGCAAACATGTCAGATGGCATGCATACTCAATTGAATTCCACACACTTTTGCATCACCGCATGCACATAGATTTCCTCCCAAAAAAGCTCTTCTTGAAATGACTTGAATCTCAAAGCAGATGACTTGGACTTAAGGGTCAGTGACTCGAGACTTGACTTGGACTTGCCTGTATTTGACTTGGGACTTGATTCGGACTTGAGGTCAAAGACTTGAGACTTACTTGAGACTTGCAAAACAACGACTTGGTCCCTCTGTATTATAGTGAGGGCCCCAAACTCAATTTCGCCGAGGGTCCCCAAATTGCTAACTCCACCATTGGATAACACTGTGATCTAAGTATGTTCCCCATAGAAGTAAAGCACCCTATCTTTAACGATATGCAGTATTGGATAAAAATATCAGATGTAACTTCTAATACATAATTCTGTTGAGTGTACAGTCCCAATCTGGATGACTTCTCCTTCCTCATAACATCACAGACTCCAACACAGTGCTGCCGTACACTTCCTCTTAAACCTGCTTTATTCTCGTCTTGTAACACCGCTGCATTTGTACCTGTCAGATTCCTTGACACATGAGTTTGCCTTCAGCAGTTTTAAAAAGAAAAGTTCCATATATTTCAGGCAGAACTTTCTTAAAAGAGCAAAACTTTACATTGCACAAGTTTCGTTCAACTGTGAGTTTTCAAAATGTCATGTTGTATTCTGAAATGTATTAAGAAAACAGCCCTTGCCTTAAGATGGTCATTTATTTAACTGTAATTAAACTTAAACAGTAGTGTGGAAATGCCTTATAAGCAACATTTAGGTGAAATGTTATTTTTTCAGCATTCTCAGCAAATAGGTTTTACTTTTATTACATTATAGGCATAAAAGCAGCCTGCAACTATCTATACAATTCATAGATACCAGGGGGCGGAAGTCCTTTGCCCAAGGAAACAACAGTATTAGTAGTACTAGTAAGTACCAGTAGTAGTAGTAGTAGTAGTAGTAGTAGTAGTAGTAGTAGTAGTAGTAGTAGTAGTAGTAGTAGTAGTAGTAGTAGTAGTAGTAGTAGTAGTAGTAGTAGTAGTAGTAGTAGTAGTAGTAGTAGTAGTAGTAGTAGTAGTAGTAGTAGTAGTAGTAGTAGGTGTTAGTAGTAGTAGTAGTAGTAGTAGTAGTAGTAGTAGTAGTAGTAGTAGTAGTAGTAGTAGTAGTAGTAGTAGTAGTGTAGTAGTAGTAGTAGTAGTAGTAGTAGTAGTAGTAGTAGTAGTAGTAGTAGTAGTAGTAGTAGTAGTAGTAGTAGTAGTAGTAGTAGTAGTAGTAGTAGTAGTAGTAGTAGTGGGTGTTAGTAGTAGTAGTAGTAGTAGTAGTAGTAGTAGTAGTAGTAGTTGGTAGAAGTAGTAGAAGGAGGAGCTGATAGTAGTCGTAGTCGTAGTAGTAGAAGGAGGAGTTAGTAGAAGGAGTAGTAGTAGTTATCTGTATTTGAGCCATCCTTCAGCCTTGTATTTAAGTTATGTTCGTGTACAAGTCTTCTTCTGTCTTTTGAAATGACCAGAGTGTGTATTATTTTAGATTATTTCCACCCACTTACATTGACTTCCAATTATAAATCAGACATACAGACAATCAAATTACTCTTAGCTGTGGTAGTTTCCTCTGATATATTTTATTCATATTTAAGTAATTTCTTTAACTTCTTCTGTACTTCAAAACGATATTTCTCAACTAGAAGTAACAGATCGGCCTTGAGTGCAATCTAAAACTTAAAAGACACATTCTTAAAGCAGGACACAATAGCCGTTTGTAGAAAGCCTTGGACAGAGGGATTATGAACAGATTAAACTTCAGTGTGGTGGAGCAGATGGCAGCCCCTTATAAGGTGATTGTGTTTCTGAATTTGTCCTGAACTTGTTGAATAAGAGCTGTGTGGGTGATAACACGATTCCCTGATAGATGTGGGTTACGCTGAGGACTAAAAATAACAATGTATGTGATTTAGAAAAGAAACTACAGAGCATATAAGGATGCTATGTTCGTTACGTTCTTGTTTTTAGCATTACCAGGATGCTGTAGCTAAAGCAGGACCGATGACCTAGTTGAGTTGTGTTTAGTGGTGTAACGACATCCAAGTCTCACTTTTCGATATTGTCACGATATGAACCTCACGATACGATATTTATTGCAATATCGTGGGAAAGCTCACGATATGGTGGGAAGACTCATGATTTGGGATGTAACAATATCCAAATCTCTTGGTACGATATTTTCACGATATACATCTCATGGTACAATATTTAAAAGTGCTTAGAACTGTTATTTCTTCATGTAGTTTACACTGAAATGGAGCAAAGGATCATGGTCTATGTAGTTCCCTCTGTCTTTTTTTAGCTATTGCTGCACCATAACTCTCAATTTAAGCAAAGAGACTTGAAATTCGATATTTTGTGATGGCCCACGATATTATTGTGAGAACTTTGACGATACAATCTCATGATGTTTTGGTTATTGTTACATCCCTAGTTGTGTTTATATAATATATTTAATTATATGATGTTATAAGCGCCAAATAAATCTACTGGAATCTGTACTGAACCAAAGGAAAAGGGCAGCTGTTAACTTAAAAACTACAATTACATGATAACACAAGGTGGAAGAGAAGATTTTGAGGTTTGGAGATGTAAACAGACTAATAATAAAAGGTTACTCAAACATGTGTGAATGAGTAAAACACAACTCCGGGTATGTTTTTGATGAGAAGAAGACGAGTCAAATTTAAAAAATGTTTAGGTATGGTTTTAACTGACTCTTCTAAAACTGACTTTTCTTCTTCTCATCAAAAACATACCTAACACCGAACATTTTCTAAAACTTTTGATGAGAAGAAGAGTCAGTTTTAGAAAATGTTCAGTATTAGGTCTGGTTTTAACTTTAATAAATGAAAAGGGTAATTTATGATTATTAGTACTTGTATAACACGCAAGATTCTGTTTTGTTCCAGGCTAAAATCCTGCCTGATCCTATAAACAAACATCAATGATGCTGCAGTAATTACGAAGTCTTCTCCAATCACAACAGACACAAACTCCTCCAACTCAGTCTTATATGTACAACAATGTTTTCCCAAAGCAGAATCAGAGAAGTGTCTCGTAGGAGGATCACTGACTGACAGAGCTGCAGAGTCTGAAACATTCTCCACCACAGCTCCAGATAACACAGGACTGCAGTCACATCACAGAGAGGAAATGATGGGGTCGGACAGGCTGCTGTGCTCTGACGCTCGTCACAAACTACACAGGAAAATAGACAAATAAGATCTTTACGGCTGTACCGCCTCATCTTTTCTCGGAAGCTAAACAAGACGGGGCCTGGTTAGTGCACGGATAGGAGGCCGCCGGGAATACTAGGTGCCACAGTGGGTCTAGTGGATATTGTGGTTGTGTCCTTTGGCAAGACACATCACCCACATTGTCTAATGGGCCTATGCGGTGAGTGAGTGGTTGGTAACAGCCTACTTTCTGTCATATAAAGTAGAAAGTTACTACTGCCGAGTATTTATGGAGTGTTTTGATTATTCCATTTGGCTACTCAGTTTGCATCAGATATCCTCATAACTAGTAACCAGCATTCTTATTTACCAAATGTGTATGTCAGATGCCCTCCCTGCCTCAACCAGTCAATTTCCTGCACATGGAGAGAGCAATGACAAAAGACTATATATATGCTTGTATGGGATTCTGAACAAGAGACCTTAACGTTTTATACAAAGCAATGCGTGATCCAATACTGGTATCAGATATTGGCACTGATACTGAAAAAATATCTATATTGGATATCTGCTTTCAAATATCAGTTCAGTTGGACACATAAATTGATATAATTATACTACTTACCCAGAAAGTCTCAACATGTTACTTTTATTATACAAAGTTGTGCTGTACACTAGCCACAGGTATCAGCTGGGTATCAGGCAGAAATTGCCGATACGATACAATACATATCTCGATACAGTGAGCTTTTGATTCAATATGATTCAATATGATATATTTTAAAACGATTCAATACAGTTCAGTAAAAAATAAAGGTTAACTCATGGCTGTGATACTTAAAGTCTTTGTTAAATCACTTCTTGTGCAAAGTTCAAATGAAACACAAACATTTTAATCATCAAAATAGTCAAAATGTCAAATTTGTCGCATAAACATTTCCTTCCTCTGAACAAGCAACAAAACTGTAGCTCTGTAACAAAATAATTTAGTAAAATGCACCAAAAAATACTCTTTCATCTCTTTAAACAATACCATATCAATATTTCAATATTTTTGCACACCCCTTCTGTATACATTTGGACCAGTTTTGTCTTATTTTATATTTTTGTTTCAGTCTCTGCAGTGGTGTTGGTTAATACTGGGTATCAGCAGATATTTAAATGCCTGATTCATCAGCTAGTTTCACTCTGTGGAAACCGTCTGACCTCGTAGCATTAGGATTCGTTTGCTTGACAGTAGGCGGGTACTTTTTTATTTAACCAATCGCTATTGCTATTTGGTACGTCAAATCCAAATCCTGTAGGAAGAAGGGCAATAACGTCTTTCCTCTAGATAAAATTCACTAAAATTCACAATTCATTCTCTTTGTTTAAATCCTCGATCTTGGGAATTGTTGTCCACACAGAATGTATGACTCTTCGCTGATTGGCTGGTGCCCGGACTCGCACTTCTGGGGTTCTTGCAAGCTGTCTAGTGTATTTTGATTCCTGACCTAGGCGCTGTAGAGAAATTAAATTGAGCGGCACCAGCCTGGCAAGATATTTAAAGCTATACTATCAAAATCAGAATCATAACAGAAAAAGTTTGAGCGGTACATCCCTAATAAAAATGTTCTATAATACAAAATCTATATATAGTTTATATTTATTTGTTTTTTGGAAAGCATTTTACTGTTGAAAACCAGTGTTTTAATAATACTACGTTGGCAGATTCCTCTTGCGTAGTATTCAGTATATGAGTCCCGCTCTATATTCATTGCTTATATATTTTGTACCCTTGCGTATTTATTGAATCTTACATGTGGGCGCGTGTTCCTGTATTTTAATGTATTCTCAGCATTCGCTCCATCCCCTTGAGGTCCTCTGAGATTATAGTGTCAAAACTGGAAGCACATCCATGTCTAATTTGCTGTCGCTATGTTGTGTAGGCTCGCATGTAAACCGTGGTATTGCTAAAAATTGAATTATGCAAAAACGTCAAATATTTAGGGTGAAATGCAAAGGCTGGTGTTGCGACAGAAGCTGGGTGGGTGGCAGGAAAAGAGCGAGGACTGCCTGGAGACCGTGTGGATGTGTTTGTGAATTTGAATGCGGAGTTTAGCAGGGCAGATGTGTGAAGGAGAGAGCGCTAATGTGCTAATGGCTTTGCTAGTCATAATTTAGTGCTATGGGAGCACATTATTCAAAGCAGGGGGCCCAAATGGTGGGCCTGTTCCAAAATGGTTGCATGTCGTGTTATTTTGTTTATTAGCGAGTTGCATTTACAGAGGGGGTGTTATGCCAAATTGACTTTTTGGAGCTTTCTACCGTGTTATAATGTTTCCTCATAAAAACATGCCTGAAGAGGTTTTAGATGTTATCCATGCATGTTTCACTAATGTAGTGATCTCTCACAGGCCCTATTCGAACCCTCCTTATGGTTAGATTTGTCCAGTGCTCCACCCACAACTTTCGTGACCCATGTTCCCACACAACAATTCTCCATAAATATACAAAAACATGATACATGTTCTTAAAACTATATAATCTTTAGTTCTTTCTTATTGACCTCTGGAGTTTGTATTCTTTTTCTTGCTTAATGTTTTAGTAAAGTACTTTTAGTCATAAATACTACCTCAAAATTTTGTGATGTCTACTGAAAGTGATAGATTTGGGGTTCGTTCACTGTTGTGATCTGGCTCTGGTTTGAGCCCAGTTTATTCCTTATGTAGACTTGGTTTGGGTTTGTTCTGGTCCTGTTTTAGTCCTGGTTGAGTCCTGGGTGAGTCCAAATTTAGCTCTTTGTTTCACTCAGTTTAGCCTCAGTTTATAAGTCACTCCGGAGTATAAGTCGGACAAGCCAAAAAATGCGTAATAAAGAAGAAAAAAACATATATAAGTCGCACCAGACTACCAGTGGCACTTTTTGGCCGAAATTTATTTTATAAAATCAGAGACCAGGAACTGACATTTCGTCTTGAAAGGCAAGTTATAGTAATAACAATAGAACAGAGAACAACAGGCTGTTAACGTCACATATGAACAGTTCTTCAGATAATTATAGCATAAACAACAGAACATAACAAGTTTACCAAACTCTCCATCTCACTCCAATCTCTCCATCTCCATCTCTAAATCCATTGAGCCACTCAGCGTCAGTTCCATTTAGAATTATTCTGGCCTTTTTGAATCCTGACAGGATGGTTTCACTTGTAACTGAAGTCCAGGCTCTGTCGATCCATTCAATGACTTCCAGGAAAGTTGCATGGTGCACCCTCCCGTTTACCATAAGATTTCTCCATACCCGCTTTCTGCCAGTCCCTCACAAGTTTCTCGCTCACTCCAAAGTTTCTTTCTGCTGCTCGATTACTGTTTTCTCCTGTATATATCACTACTTGCAGCAGGACAGCTGCTCTTTCTGCAGGAGACATGCGCAGTATAGCGTGAAATGACAGCGGTACAGACGTAATAGTAGTGGCAGATACTGGCACACAAGCCTAGAGCGCCCTCTCGCGGCTGGCAGTGTGAAAATTTAAATATATAAGTCGCACCGGAGTATAACTCGCAGGACCACCCACACCATGAAAAAAAAGTGTGACTTACATTCCGAAAAATACAGTATGTGCATCCATAAAGGTCCTGTAGTTCACTTAATTATTACTAATACTGAGGTACCTTTAGTACTACACAGAATGCTAACTCAACAACAACAATATGTGTATGGAGTTTAAAAACACAGTGGCACCCTTCCTGTGTTACCATGAATGAAACAAAACACAGTTCCAGGCATATTTTTGATGAGGAAACAACATTATCACATGAATCAGTAAATAAAATAATAGATCCTTCCTGTAGATACATTACACATACTGTACATTGTCATCTTTACTGCTAAGATTACCTAAGCTTTTGCATCATTTTTGACTATGCAACAATTAACAGCAGTTTGATAAAGTATTTAGGTCCCAAAATTAGTCCAGTAACTTATCAAGTGTGAGTCCCAGTTGTGTCTGGTATTTTGTTATTTTTGCTTGTAGTGATTAATCTTGTTCATTATGTATTCACCTCTCACTCCAAAATCCTGTACCTGCCAAATACCAGCTCCTCTGGGTCTCTCACAGCCGGTCCGTCCAGACTGCATTTCCCCAGAAATACAAAATTCCGTATTCACCGCACTCCCTGTACTTTAGGTCCCAGGAATCAATAAAAGTAAGATTTGATCGGCTGTAACTTTGAGAAGATGGCCGATTTTAGTTTGGGTTTTTTGAGGTGAACTACACATGTGAGGTAGTTTGTGATCTTGAAGGAAAACAAGATTTCAAAAAGTGCAAAACTTAGCTGCGGGGTGTAGTTTTTTGAGCTTTGTGGGATTTTAAGTTTTGGTCACTTGAAGCTTAAATGGTTTAGTATTGATCCACTGCTTAGCGCTGTTTTCGGATTTTAAAACAGCCCACCAAGGAGCAGTCTGTTTTTGTCCTTATAAATACAAGTTAGTGTCAAAACGCATTGGCTACCTGTGCAGCAATAAAGGACTTTTAATCATTTTTTTCATATACTACAGAGTGCCTTGGAACTCTTCTCAACTGTGTGTTTTTGGTAACACTAGTAAGTTAACTGTATTTTGTTTTTAATACCATTCTTAAAGGTGCACCGTGTAACTTTTCTGGTGGAGGGTCCAGCACCTGCTTCTCTCCATGAAGTTATTGTCTGGAATGTTCCACCGTATGGCATTACACATATTCTATAGAGTCTATAGAGACAGCAGGAGATGCCACAGCACCAAGTTACAGGTCAGATCTGTGGAGTAGCCAGCCCACTCACGATAAGAATGCAAGTTTTTTTTTTTTTTTCCAAATAAAAACCCATGTTATTGAGCAAATGCAAAATAATGCCATACATTCCAGACAAAATAATAGCATCTCCATAGAGACAATCAGTTGGCAACCCTCCGGCAGAAAAGTTACACAGTGCACCTTAAAGACGCTTTATGTAACATTTTGGTTGGGATCCATCATCTGCTTATTTCCATGGAGATGTCTTTGCTCTACCTGAAATGTTCTAGCCTGATTCATCAGCCGATTTCACTTCGTGGAAACAAAGCGGTAGGTGGGTACTTTTTTATTTAACCAATCGCTGCTATTTGGTCGTGAAGTATGTAATGAGCCACTAACGGGGGTAATTGGTATATTAATTTCCCAAATCCCGTAGGAAAAAGGGCAATAATTGATAATCCCCTTGATAAAATTCACCAATCATTCTCTTTGTTCCAGCTCTTTGTTCCGGCTTTAAATCCTCGATCTCGGGAATCGTTGTGAACACAGAATGTGTGACTTTGTCTACATTCATCTCGACTGCTTTGTTTACTGTTTACTATACAGGTGCCTGAGTTTGACGTCATGGCTTCACAGCCCTTCGCTGATTGGCCTGTGCACGGTCTACAACTTCCGGGGTTCATGCAAACTGTCTTGTGTATTCTGATTCCTGACCTAGTCGCTGGAGAGAAATGAAACTCAGTGGAGGCACTAGGTGGCGCCACCCTGGCTAGAAATGCTCCACAGTATGACATTAAACAGCTTTACCTTACATTTGTTCAATTACAAGTGATTTTATAGCTCAAAAAATACCTAGAAAAACAAACAATTTGACTGTGAGTGGGGTTGCTTCTCCACAGATCTGACCTGTAACTTGGTCTGGTTTGGTGTCCATGGACATAGAAATGTTTAATGCCATACTGTGAAACTTCCAAATCTATTCAATACCATCTCCATGAGGAAAAGCATTTCACGGCCCCTCCATCAGAAAAGTCAGTCAGTGGCATACTTTACTTTCTGTATTATTGTTTAATATTTGTATTTTCATGAGCAATCTATATCGTACTTCGCAATTTGTTATCGTGACAGGCCTACTTCACTCCATTATAATGTCTTTGGCCTGTAAACATGTTTTTTTTCTTTGTTATCATTACTGAGCTGTCTTTTAAATAAATGCAGTAGGTGCGTTAAGTTGGATTGACAGTTCCTGGGTAAAGTTGCAGAGGTCAGCTTCACTAGTCTTGGCTCTGTCTCTGCAGTGTCACTGTTTAATCCGGAGAGATTATGAGAAAATCCCAACAGGAAAAGGCTGTGGACACTTTAAAGAAGTTGTTTGGAGAGAGTTGTTTTAGTGTGTGAGTCTTAAATTGTATAAGCCTCAGTGATATTATGACTCTGTGACTGTAGGCAAACATTGTTAACTCATCAAGGCTGCAAATTGAGAGCAGTTTGAGACAATTAAAATATGAGTGTAGCTCGCCTCTCCGCAGAAATTACCAATACATTGGACTGTTGTTTGGTCTATCTTTGTCTTTGGAAAACAGATAGAGTAAAATGCCAAACTGTGGAACATTATTGTCTATAGGAAAGTCTTATAGGTGCACTGCGCAGCTTTTCTGGTGGAGGGTACACCTGCTTGTCTCCATGGAGATGTTATTGCTTTGCGTGGAATGTTCCATGGTATGATTTTCAGCATTTCCAGCTGGAATTTATTCATTACATGTGTTTCTGTTGCTCAAAAATACATGAATTCCTTCTGTGAATAGAGCGATTCTCCACAGATCTGAATTGTAATGTAGCCTCGTGCTGTAGCCTTGCTTTAAACTATATTGTGAAACATTCTAGATGGACCCTCTGCTAGAAATGTTGCACAGTGCACCTTTGACTATCTCCTAGAGACAAGCAGGTGGGGGACACTCCGTCAGAAAAGTTCCATCGTGCACCTTTAACTATTTCTTGTCTAAATACTAGCAGATGTTAAGCTGTATTTGATGCTTAAATATAGGCCCTACATCTCTATTATACCTCTATTTTGATGCCATGTCTTTTCTTGTATGAGCACTGAAACCTGTCACAAATCCCCCTTTTACCACTGGCATTAGATTCAGTACAGTGTCAATCACTGGAGACAGCTCAATGGCTCTGATCCTCGTCCAAATTACCCAAAAACATGTAATAAAATCAGCAGAGCAGCTCCCCACTGACTCAAACATAACCAGGCAATTCAAAGCTCACCGTATTTTCCCCCCAAATTCAGTCATCCTACATTGTCCGAGACCTGTGAATTCCGTGACAAACGTTAATCCTCTTTTTCAGGAAATATTTATTTATTTTCCGGATTACGCCGAGGTATTTGTTGCTTGTTTATTGAGAGCCGGGTATCAGAGACGGGTCTGTGCAGCTCCAGCTTGCTCTGGGCTGTCGATGGAGAGGTTTGGAGAGGTCTGGAGAGGGGCCAAAGGTGCACACTAACCCCTCTGTGTGTGTCTCTGCTGAGGGCTGCAGATCCGACAACAGGCCACTGATGGGGTAAAAGAGGGAGGAAAGGACATGAGGTACTTTTAGTAAGAACACTAGTACTTTTGACTAAATGATCCAAGCTTACACAGCTGATTCTCAGCTACTATCTATTAGGGTTGTAACAATAACTGAAATATCATGATATCGTGTTGCCATAAGCCTCACAATAATATCATGGGCCATTGTAGTGTATCGAATTACACACTTCTTTGCTTAAATTCATTGTTATGGTGCAGCAACAGTAAAGAAAAATAAATAAAAAACAGAAACTGCATAGACAATGATCCTTTGCTCTGTTTCAGTTCAATCTACATAATAAAATAACCGTTATAAAGCAATTTTAAATCTTATTTATTTTGATTATGACAGAAAAGTAGCATATTCACGATTTTGTTAGCCTACGCAAAATATCGCAATAAATAGTGTACTGTGAGATGCATATTGTGAAAATATCATATCGAGAGATTTGGATATTGTTACATCCCTGTCTATTAGAGATCGGCCGATATATCAGTTGGCCGATATTTGTCCTTTGTAGCATATCGGCTATAAATCTCGAGCAGAAGCTGATCTTTTTTTGGCCTAAATATATATGAAAAAAATATATGCATAAAGCTTTGTTTGAACACTTTAGACCAAAGAGGGTACTGCAAAAAATGTGACTCGACTACACTCTATATAGTTTGTAGTAAAAGAGGGTTCTTGATGAGTTTATACTAAAGTTTAATTAGATAATTTGGGATAAAATTACCTAAATCATTTCACATATCAGCCCAAAAACATCGACAGAGGTCATCGACCATTGGTTCCTCTGGATTCTAAACAAACAGTATCAGTATTGCTATCAGCCATGAAAAAATGTACATTGATTGATCTCTACTGTCTATCTACTGTATCTATACTGCTATATAGAGTTGTAAAAAATCAATACTAGAACTATTATAGAAACTAGATAAACATTTGAAGAAGTATTGATACTAAAATAGTCACATTCACAGGACAGAAATTTATGTTTTGAATAAGTTTAGAATGAGCACAACAAGTACATGAGCATTTAGGCTATATTCAGACTGCAGGGCTTAAAGCTCAATTTAATGCCTGTTTTTTTTTGCAAGGTAGTTCACATTTCCAATTAAATATGACTTGTATGTAATCTCCAGTGTAAACTTTAAACTCACCAAAAGTGTCCCGCATGCACATTGGAGGACATGACGACATCACATGCAGCGATCGTGCTCAGTGTTTACGGAAGTCACCTAAATGCTGGGCTTGTCTCCCAAAATACAGTCCAGTTTTTGGTAAAATGGACAGATTACACATCCATGGCCGCTTCATTTGTTTTGTTGAGTCTTTAGCCTCCTTGTATTCTTTCATTTTCGTTGACATTGGAGCCAGGACCGTCTGTAGCCGAGCTCAGCCATTTTTTTGGCAATCATTTCAAAAACCGTCTGGTTCCGATAAGACCCCTCCAATTTGGCCTGAATACAGCAATCCCCCCAAATATTAATAAACTTGCTAACATCGCTTTCCCTCCACTGACCAGACTCCAAGCCTGACATGTAGGACAGATGAATGCGACCTGGCCTTTCAGACTAAAGTCGCATGTCAAAAGATCTAATATGTATTGGTTTTAGGAGCACATATCCAGGTGGGCTGGGTTGCATTTGAAAAAATCAGTTCTGTGTTGTTCAGACTGTCATTAAAAGATCAGATACAGGTTGCATAGGGCAAAAAAACTGGATTTCTGTCACTTCAGGCTGCAGTCTGAACATAGCCTTAGACTAGTATATGCCCATGGACTGCTCTGAAACATACCTGGATGACTGAGGGATTACACAGATAAAAGACTCCATCATAATATAAAATAAAGTACTACAATTTAGTACTACAATTTATTTTTTTATTTTTTTTAGCTTTCTACCATGTTATAATGTGAGTTTTAGAGGTTTTAGGCGTCACCCCTGCATGTTTGATTAATATAATGATCATTCCCGGGCAGCTAATACCCCATAAAAATAAAATACGCCCTCTTTAAACTTATTTATTTATCATTTATTCATTTACTCGTGGGTTTGCAACACACAGCAGCAACAAATACCAGATATCACTATAAAAAATGAATCCACTGCGTGCCATTTTAAAATAAACTAGTCAGGTAGATTGAGCTATCTTTCTATAAATTACATCTAATCCATGCATAATGTATTGAGGGTGTAATCATTTCAGTGGGCCATGGGTCAGTGCGGTCCTTATGCATATTACATCTGCATACATTCATATAGAGTAATGGAGTTATGAGCCTATATTAGATTATGTGTATAGCGCAGTGCAGTGTTTATAATGAGAGCAGCAGTAACCTGTGCCGTGGGGACGAGAGGTCTGAAAGAGCATCTGTTATCACCACACTGAGGCCCGGTCCAGAACGTGACCTTTACTGTCCACCGGGGGCACTGTAGCGGAGATAATGTGAATGAAATATATATACACAGAGCTGGTGTGGAGAGGCTGATGTAACCTGTATGTAAGACTGATATTTTACAAGTGGCGGTGGTAGTATTCGATTCATTTTTCACCTTTTTACTATGTTATAATGTTGTTACCTCATCAAAAACACCACACGCCTGAAGACGTTTGAAATGTCATCTGTGCATGTTTGAGTATTTTAGCCCACAAGCCTACGTCACCCACACTCCCACACGACAATTATCCACAAATATGCACAAACATAATACAAAACTATACACAACAACTTGACAAACCTGATGCAATGTGCAGTAGTTTAATTAACAGGATGTAGGCAGGTCGTGTTGAGATAACGCTCTGAAGGGGGGGGTGACTTAACACAGAGAGCAAAGGCAGGGGAAGCTCAGAGTGTCAAAAATGAAAATGAGACTTATATAACATGTTAAAACATTGTTGTTGGTGAATATAGCATTTTCAAAACAATAAAAGTTAACATGATTTCAATGTTACTATATGAATAAATGTCACAGTGCATCCCTAGTCCTTAGACCATCCTTATTGGCAAGGAAAAAACTCAAAAAAACATGAAAAAGCCAAACTTTGAGAAGAACTGTAGCGAAGTAGTAGTAGTAGTAGAGGTACCCATGGTAGTTGTAGCTGTAATAGTAGTAGTTGTAGCCAAGCCCAAGCTTTGATAAATGTTCCTTCTAGAATCAAAATTTGATGACTTCTTTCTCTACTAAACTTCAATTATGGATATTTCAGCTCTGAAACACTCTTTAAACACCCTTTAAAAAATGTTCTAGACTCCACACCAGTGCGTCAAACAGTTCAATCCTTATACTTATATCATACAAGGCAGTATATTATCTGACTACTACTATTACTACTATTACTTGAAGAGCATTATTACAGTAAACAAATTTGGATCAGTTTCATCAAAAATCATTAGTGTTTAAAGGATTCTTCAGTCTCTGCTCTGGTATTGGTTAATATGAAGTATTGACTCGGGATGGGCATTTGATAAAATTTTCTTAATCGATTGTCGGGAGAATTAACAATCGTTTTTTGATGAATCATTAATGTTTTTTTTTATTAAAATGATCATCATTATTATTACTATTACTAATCTGCATAAATAAACTCAACTTTACAACATATAAACCATAACCACTATACAGCCACATCAGCCTGTTTGAGATTATAATGTGTTTAATGCAGCTTTGCCACATGTGTTTACTTTTACAAAACAAATCTTAAAACCGCATGGCTAATTTCTATAAACTATTAGTGCCGTTCTCAGCTCTTAGCGCAGCTCTTTATGTAACAGTCATTTCACTCACTTTATTTATGTTGGTCACTTTATTTATTTTGGCTACTGTTGTGATGAAAAAACTGAAAAGTGTTTGTATTTTGGACGGCATGAGCACTCAACTTTACATTGCAATAAACAGGACACTGCGTATACGTGCATCATGACGAAACCGGGATACTCAAAAAACCCAATCACATGCGTGACACTGATGTGCATGTAAACACACTCATTGAGTGGTACAGTCATCTCCAAGGAGGTGTGCCAGAGCCAAAATACGGGACTGTGAGGCTGCAACTCCGGTGTTTGCGCTGTCAGACGCAGCCTCAACCTACGTTTGTTTTGTCGATTAAAAATGAACATGATCGACGAAATTCTTAACAATCAATTATAAATAAGTTGACTATCCCGAGTATTGACATGCCCATCCCTAGTATTGACAGATATTGGAACTGAAATAGATGGCTTGGTGCATCCCTGTAATAGCTGCTGTAAGACTATTTGAAACCCAGCGTCGCATCTCACATATAGTCTGGATGTACTCCTTGTGCTTGAGATTCTTATCACAGTTCATAAATACACATGTGTGAATGTGTTGAGAGCTGTAAATGACCCATAAATAGTGAATGAATGTGAGAGTGAATGCTTCTGTCTGTCTGTGTCCAAAGGTGCTAAGTCAGGCCTGGCAAATGTCCAATGTGTTTGCTACCTGATGCCCCGGAGAGCACACAATACACACACATGCCATTCAGTATTATTCTGAGGGAGAGGAGGCGTCTGGGGAGGGAGAAGTCTGTGTACCTTTAGTTACACTTCAGCTGTCTCGCATTCTCAAAACATTGTCTTAAAAATGTCAAAATAGAGCTTTTAAAACAGTGCACTACAGTTGCAATATGAAACTTTTCTCGCTTGTCTCATGGACATACTATTGCAATGCCTGAAATATTCCACAGTATGGCATTAAACGTCTCTATCTGGCATTTACTGAATTGCTGATGATTTTAGTATCTTAAACTATCCTGAAAGCATCTATTTATACAGTGAGTGGGATCGCCTCTCCATAAATTTGACCTCTAACTTGACTTGTTGTTCATCTACATATGGATAGAGTTTAATTAATGCCAAAGTCAAGTAATAACATCCAATAAAGTTACATAGTGCACATTTAAGGTTCTATATTCAACAAAATGTATTGTGAGCGTTAAGCCATGTTATAATGCTGTCACCTCCTCAAAAACATACCTGCAGTTATGTTTCGCTCATTCACACGCTCTGTTTGACATTGTAACTTCATAAAGAAATCATCCAAATGATTCTAGTGAAGGTGTATGGAGTTTAAAAACTTAGTGGAGCACTTCCTGTATTACCACATGACAGCACAAGGCGAAACAGAGTATTTTTGTTTGAGAGGAGAACCTAAATATGCAGGATTTGTGAGTTAAACATCTGTGAATAAAACAAAACAAACCTCGAGGTAAGTTTTTGATGAGGACACAACATCATAACGTAATGGGGTCTTTAAATCAAGTTGTTAAATGAATAAAAGTGAAACTAATTAGAGTTAAGACAAGCACAAACAAAAATATTTTACAAATGCATGCAGTGAGACCCGTATACGCTAGCCTGGATTTAATAGCGAATAGTAATTCTTCTAGACTGTTAACTCAGCTACAATTTACACAACCATTTGCAGTATCAGAAAATCATTAAATAGTTGGCCTTGTTGTTTTGTTGCTAAGGATGTCCCACCCATGCACTCACAAATAACAATGGCCCTGATGAGGCGCATTCTCAGAAATGAAGGAGGAGCTCAGTGTGAACATAGAAAGCAGCCAAAACACATACCAGAGAGGAGTCCTGGAGAAGGAGGAAATCACAGGACCACAATAACGCAGGCTAAAGAGTAACTTAGGTCATAGGATGTGCTCATAATATTTTGTCTGTGTGGTAATTTGATGGCCATATTTGATTAATTAAAGGTTTAATATTATGTTTTTTCTGATCTATGTTGTAATGTTTCCTCATCACAAACATATCTGGAGTTGTGTTTTGTTTCCTTCACTCATTTAACACACAAATGCTGCATGTTTGGCTGAGTTCTTCTCTGAAATGGAAAACACTCTGTTTAACATTGTGCTGTCATTTGGCGAAACAGAAAGTGCTCCACTGTGTTTTAAACTCTATACAGTTTCACTTAGAATGATTTGGATGATTTCAGCCCTGGAATTGCAAATTTGTACTGAACTAAAGGTAAAAAAAGCTGTTAACCTGAAAATTACCACTACATGACATTACAAGGTGGAGCAGAGCATTTTGAGCTTTGGAGATGTAGACATTCTAATAATAAATGTCATTGTCAATGTCAAATTTAGTTTTAAAGCATATTTAAACCGATATGTCAGTCGACCAAAGTGCTGTATAGGCAGAAAGTGCAGAAAAGAAGATGAGAATGCAAACATTTAAAATCACAGAACAATAAAACATTACACTGCCAAGCGTGATTGAAAAAAATAAAAGAATAGTGGGTCCAGAATAGTGGGTCTAAACTGTATTAAAAGCCAAAGTAAATAGATGGGTTTTGAACTTAATTTTAAACTGCTCCACAGACTGAGTGGAGTGGACATGAAGGAGCCGTTCCACAGTTTAGGAGCCACCACTGAAAACCCTCTGTCTCCTCTGGACAGTCTGGACTTAGGCTACGTTTTTATGATGACGGTCTGAACAGAAGACACAAAAGTGGCGTTGCATCTTCCCTTTTTTTTTTCTCATCTAAAACGACCGTTTTCAGGTGGAAATCTGTGTGCATATGGTTTCTGTGTACTGTATGTAAATGCATACGCGACATGAGCAAATCTGACCAGAGTTTTGCGTCTTGGGCAGTGTAGATGGAAACGCTACGGCGGAGCGTATTCAACTTTTCCACTCTGGAGCGTTGTTTCACATTTTTGCATTTTTAAGCTCCCAAAACACCATCACCGTCTAAACGAAGGGCACATCCAATAAAATATTTTGTTGTTTGGCTCCTGATGGCTCCAGAGGGAAAGGAAGGTTACCGCAGCTTTGCGTGGAATGTTCCATGGTATGACATTAACATATCCATCCAGCATTTATTCAAACGTGTGTTTCTGTTGCTCAAAAATACAATCATTCTTTCTGTGAATACGGGAAAGTCCACAGATCTGACTTGTAACGTAGCATACTGCTGTAACCTGTTCGTCTCCCTCATGGTAGATAGGTTTATACTCTATACTGTGGAACATTCTAGACAAAGCACGGTGGCAGACCCATGTGACGCAGTGCACCTTTAAGACTAATAACAAAGGCTTCCTCAAACATGTGTGAATGAAACAAAACATAACGCTGAGAATGTGTTTTTAATAACTTTCTAGCGTGACTTACAGCTCACAAGAATCTATTTGTGTAATATAGTATCACAGAAACGTACTGCCCCCTTCATCTTATGCAAACATTTTATATCAAAACAGCCCAAAGCTTGAGCCTCTCCAGACATGCTGTTGGTTTATTTGTGACAGTTCTCCTTCTGTTCCCAGAGAAAAGATTAGATAAGTGAGAGACACAGAGCAGAGGAAATACTGGACTGACTGTTTATCTGCGGAGACCACGTTCAAACCTCAGTTTAACCACAGTGACAACAAGGAGCTGAATTCACATTTTTAGTAATTATATATGTCAAAACAAACTATTTGGTTAATCGTTAAAGAGGGGGTATTATGCTGAATGTGTTTGTTTTTTTTTTAGCTTTCTACCATGTGATAACATTGTTCTCTCATCAAAAAACAGGCCTGAAGAGGTTTTAGATGACATCCGTGCATGTTTGATTAATTTAGTGATCTCTCCCAGACCCTATTCTACCCTCCTTACTGTAATGCTCAGCCCACAAACCTACAATTCTCCATAAATATACAAAAACATGATACAAAACTGTACACAGCAACTTGACAAACCTGATGTGATGTGCAGTAATTTAATTGTGCTGTGATAGTGCTCTGCAGGGGGAGTGACTTACTTAATGTGGGAGCAAAGAGAGGGGAGACTCAAAAACAAAAGTGAAATGACAAAAAATATTAATACAGTATGTAGTTTTTTAGCAAATATGACATTTTCTAAACGATAAAAGGTAACATGGTGATCTAAATGTGTTAATACCCCATAGAAGTAAAATAGATCGTCTTCAAGTTAAAACTGCCAAAACAAGAACTATGAAAAAACTAAGAGACAGCTCAGCACATCAAGGAGAATACTTAATACTCCATCTAGACTGAGACTGTTATGATACTATCAATCACAAATACATCTCTCCAAATGTGTGAGCTGAGGAAGAAAAGCTGTGAGGTTATTAATAGATAAAGTTTTACAGAGACGGATTAGGCACTCGCTAGGGAGTCTCCTGTGGGAGCATGGGGCTGTGGTGTTTAGCAGCTACACACTCAGCTGCTAAACACTAACAGCTAACTGGGTTAATGTCATGCTCTTACAAACAGAGTGCACCAGGTCTATACCAAAATATCGCTATATCGCTATATCGCGGTTCACCTTTCGCGGTCTTGCAGTTTCATAGATTTTTTTTTTTTTGGTCAATTTTGCTTTTTTTGTTTTTGTTTTTTTACGCACGGGTAGGTTTTACAGACTTAAAACAGATATAATAATTGTAAAATATAAAGCTGATTACTTCGCGGATTTCACCTATTGCAGGTTATTTTTAGAACGTAACCCCCGCGATAAACAAGGGACCACTATACTCTCACTTTGCTACCTGTGCACATGGCCTTCCACTTGTCTCGACCGGGATGGAAAACAAAGAATTTCTTGTACATTTCATTGTTAAATGCGCATTTGCGTTTTGGCATGTTGCAGACTCACCGACTGTTTGTGTCTGCTCGTTCCTTCTGAGTCACAGAGCTACTAGAGCTGCTCACTTAAATGCCCCCAATGAACGGTAATGAAAATCCGGACATTTGCATCACTTAAAAAAAATAAAAATAAACGGGGACAGGATGCAAAATACGGACATGTCCAGGGAAAAACGGACGTTTGGTCACCCTAGTCTACTCCATTCAGTGTAGTGAAGACTGCAGTTAGCGCTACACTGGAGAAGCAAAACAAACGAGAGAGCAATAGTGGACCTCAGTCTGCTGTCCATCTCCACGTGAAAGACATGGGCCACTCCTTTGAAGACAATAATGTATACATGTTAGCCAGAAAAAAAATTGGCCTGAGAGGGGAGTTAAAGAGGGTATTTCTGTTAAGAAAGACAATCCTTCCTTGAACAGAAATGGAGGCCTCAGACATCATCTGTCTCCTATTTACAACTCCATCCTCAAACATAATTCGAAACAAAAAAGAAAAAATAGAGGGTGAAAGCACTCATATGGGCCTGAATGATTATGCTAATAAGACTTAGTGCAGTTCAGTAGGCCTAGCTGACTAACAGGAACTGTAAATAAGTAGGTGCGTTAGTTTCAGAGTAGTTTCACTGCAGTTAGCTCCTCCTTGCAGGCAGATATAAGGCAGTGTCCACCAGCATTTTGACCAGAACTGAGGAAGCAGCTTGGATGAGCTGTGAAATGTATTCGACCAAATAAACTTTTGTCCAGTTGACAAATTGAATCTCTCCTTTTGCCAGTGATTGTACCTGGACAACTGAGGGATTGTACATACAAATTAGGTCAAACACATTTCATAGCCTGGACTGTAACCCCCTAAGTCGAAGCAGCTTAGATGAACCCTAACTCTCCTTTCTCCTTTTCATTTAAAAAATTTGGATAATGCTCAATGGTCATGTTTTTATACAGAGCTTTTCCACCTTCAAGGCACTCAAAGCGCTTTACATCAAGAAAAAACGTATTCACACACACGTTCGTACACCAGTGTATGCAGACATTAAGGGCAGAGGGGTTGCCCAAGGACACGACGACAGCATTCATGTGTGGGAGCTGGAATTGCACTGCCAGCCTCAATGGATCTAGCTTCTCGAAAATGAACTGCCAACCTTTGGATCAGAGGATGAAGGCTCTACCAGCTGAGCTACTGTCGCGCCATTGTCATTTGAAATATTAACAAAAGAAATATGGGCTGACAAACTAACACAAGAATCGCATTTCAGGACATGCTTGTACAGATCTAAACTACAGGGCTAGCAGTTTTATGCAGAATAAAGATATTTTGTCGTTTTTGGAGGAAATTGTGGTATTTCAAAAATTGCACTCTTTTGCGATTTTCTTATTGTGTCAAATTGAATTGTGATTTCAAGTTCCATTGAAATCACCTCTACACTATAATAAACTTTAATGAAAACTTTTAGCTGCACAAAACAACATCATGGCCAACTTTTCTCTGACCTTTCCGAACTAAACAAACCAAAGTAAAAACTAGGAAAGTGTCCAGTCTCTGCTTCTTGACTTTCTTCACCTGTAAAAAGATATTGGCCAGATACAAGCAGCACTTATTTCTGTGGAGACTCTGAGGATATTGGAGCAGCCGTTGACCTTTACACCTGAGGGGGGGATATCGACTCGACTAAAGGCTGGAGTGAG
This sequence comes from Boleophthalmus pectinirostris, assembly GCF_026225935.1. Lineage (NCBI taxonomy): Eukaryota > Metazoa > Chordata > Actinopteri > Gobiiformes > Gobiidae > Boleophthalmus > Boleophthalmus pectinirostris. The sequence goes on from NW_026571175.1 coordinate 10,244,950, forward strand.
GAGAGTGTAAAACAGAACAGCTCAAAGTCGTACACAAGGAAATAATGGAAGACCTGAAAGACGTACATGATTTGGACAAATGAATGGGACTGCCGAAACATACATAGTCTTGCAAATGTTTGGAAGAGATTTAATAGCCTGCAATACTTTTTATGCAATCTGACCACAAATAGCAATGTCTAAACAAAAGGTAAATTGTAGCTTTTAACTTGAAAACTACCACTACATGACATCACAAAGTCGAACAGAGCATTTTGAGCTTTGGAGATACAGACAGACCAATATGTGTGAATGAAACAAAACACAACTCCAGGCATGTTTTTGATGAGATAACAGCATTAAAACATGACCTAAAGCTCACAAGAGTCACTTTTGTGTAATATATTACATTTAAAAAAGTTTATGTAACAGTGTATATACAACCCACCACCACCCACCACCAGAGCAGCGGGACAGTGGCTGAACAGGTGCGCTCTTTGTTGGGGTCGTAAACATGAGTCATGGGGCCTGGGAGATGGCTCAGAGGAGGAGTCCATTGTACAGACGAGTGTGCAGACAGTGGGAGACAGTGAAACAGTGGGAGACGGTGGGAGACAGGAGAGCGGCAGAGCTGAAGCCAGAATGAACAAGAACACCACATATTTCTCTCGTGTCTTGACTGATCCGTGCACAGACGTTAGGTTGTAAATCATAAATGGTTTTAAAGGAAATCAGCCTGACCACTTTTGTTGCAAACCGGCACTTGCGCTGACACTTGATACTGTAGTCACGCTGGAGGTGTTTTGCCTCTGTGCCTATGGCGGAATGTTCAGCAGTGGTGACACGATGCACACATTAGCAAGCACTGTCAAAAAAGTGTTAAAATAAAATGCAACATGGATTTAAGCAACACATTTGCAAGAGCCTGTGATCAATACGAGTGTGTTGGTGTTATCTAAAAAGGTGAAAGTGGCTAAACTGAAAAACTGTTGACTAATGCTATGTTGTGACTGTAATGTTATTTGAGAGGAACTTGTTTAATAGCTCACCTGTTCTTTCTGATCAGATTGTGTTAAAACAAAACTCAGATTTAAGCCTAACTTCAGTATCAGAGATTCAGGCTTCATCCACACAACAACGCTCCTAGATTTTTATTGATTTTTTTTTTGCGGGTTGAAAAAAATCACATATAAATATTCACATCCACACCACAACAGAGCACTGAGTGAAAATGATGTTCTACATATTCCACACCTATATGTGGTGCTGTAAACAGGATACAGCCAGAGCCACTGGACACACAATACTACAAAGTGCGCATGCGCATAAAGTCCTTCCTCTTTTGCAACAAACAAACACAAGAAGATGATGAATTCGCAACTTCATCGTTTTCCAAAAGCTGCGGTTTGCTTGTCCACACAACAACGCAATGTTGGTGTTCTCAGATTTCTCCACTCTTGGAACTCATTTTCAAAAAACGGGTTCCAGAGACGGAGCCCACCCAAAATGCTGACTCTGTGTGGTCCAAAGGCCAAAACAAATGAAAACTTTGTTTCAACCAAAAAATGTCTTGTGAACACCACCTCAGACAGAGCAGAGCCTCCAGTTAGCATCACACCCCCAGAGAAAGCATCAATAGAGATGCATTAGCCAGAAAGTACATACAAAATCCAAGGGGTCAACTTGAACAATAGAAAGAATCGTTTCACTGGCTGACTAATTAAAAAATGCTGATCATGAAAATAAATAATAAATAATAGTTGACAAATTGTATAGTCACGTTAATGTTGCAGATAAACCATTGTGCAAGTGGGATTTTGTGATGTCAAAGTCCAGGTTGTTTTTAGACTACTATTTCAGAATAATGAAAAATAATGATCGTTGTCATAGCAATGAACAATAAAAACATTATATCTTTTGAATGGAAAAAAGTCCTGTTGCATATAACAGGAATTGAAAAACAGGCCACAGTCTTCTCTATAAAAGGAAAATACCGCTGTGACAAGTTTTGTGTTTAGTTTTTGTGTAGTTTAAAGTCTACAAGACATTACATTACAATAAAGACAATGATAAAACCCTGCCATACTGTCCTTATCTGCTCCTGCGTGTGGGTCCGGCCCCTTCCTCCCCTCGGCTCGGAGCTGGACCTGAATTACATTTCTCTTTGTTGTCCAGTGCAGCAGCTACAGCAGTTTGTGTTTCAGACAGTCATTCTTCACGCTCCGAGGACGCAGCACTTTTTTTTCCAAAGAAAGTCCCACGAGTGTTTATTTAGGCCATAACACGAGGAGAAGGCAGGCCCTGTTCACATCCTATACACCACTGCAGAGCTATAGGAAAATTTCTATTGCTCACTATTGGGGCTATAAAGACTGTGGAGAGCAAGTTTAAAGATACACTGTGTAACTTTTCTGGGGGTCATCACACAGATGTTATTGCTTTGCCAGACATGTTTCCCATTGTGGCATTAAACTTACTCTATCTATCTGCATGGGGATGGGCTGGTGATGGTTAGATGGTATCCACCTGCTTGCCGCCACGGAGATCTTATTGCTTTGCCTGAAATGTTTCCCAATGTGGCATTAAACCTATGTATCTCCATGGGGACGAGCTGGCGATGGTTAGATGGTATCTACCTGCCTGTCGCCATGGAGATGTTATTGCTTTGCCTTAAATGTTTCCCAGTGTGGTATTAAACTTACATATCTCCACGGGGATGAGCTGGTGATGGTTAGATGCTCTCCACCTGCCTGTCGCCATGGAGATGTTATTGCTTTGCCTTTAATGTTTCCCTGTGTCTCACTAAACTTCCATATCGCCACGGGGACGAACTGGTGATGGTTAGATGGTCCACCATCTACTTGTCGCCATGGAGATGTTATTGTTTTATTGTTTTGGCATTAAAATTATCTCCAGGCCAAGTTACATGTCAGATCTGTGGAGAGGCGAGCTCAGTCACAGTTGGAATGCAAGTATTTTTCCTATTTATTTTTCCTGTAATTTCATAAATGTTTAATATTATAGACTAGATTTATATGTATTTGTCATATACACATTAGCATGTAGTCAACAGTGCAGTGAAAAGTGTTTGGATGAGAAGATTATATACTGTAGACCCCACTTTAAAAATGTTACTTGCACGTTTAAATGTTTTGAATGAAAAAGGGACCTGCTACACTTCTTGCGTTAAAACCAGCATGTTTTAGTTTAGTGGCGAAAATAGCATATGGTGACAAATTACTTTAAAACTGTAGTAAAAGAAGTAAAAGAAGCCATATTGCCTCTATTAGCGCCAATGGTTTACAGCAGGTCTTTACAAGTGGCTTAACCAATCAGAAAAAGTGTGAGGCTGTGGACCACCTGGACTTAGTTAAAGAGGAAATAATGAAGAACAGTTTAAATCAGATCACCAAAATTACAGTAAAACAGAAAAAGTGTTTGTATGTTTTAAAGTTTCTTGTTTTTTTTCAGTAATTGTTGTTGCAGGAAAGTTGTTCCGTAGTAAAAAGTAAGTATTTAAGTGGAATTGTCTTGGTAATGGTTTCCTCCAAAGTCACTTCTTCCCAATCCTAGGAAAATGTCCTGCCTAGACGCAAAGAGGCAGCTAATGGAATAGGCTTCAGAGTGAATGAGCTGCTACTGCATCAGTCAATTATATTCAGCCAAAAAATGTTTAATTTTGATATGATGTGCAAAAAACATAAACTACGGTGAAGCAAGATACCGAGGCTTTGGAAAACACCTCATGTTTTGTAATTCATGCAAAACTAAATGACGTTCAAAAACATGGCTCATGTCCTGGTTCAGGTCTTGTTCAAAGTTCTGGACCAAAATGTGGTTCAAGTCCTGATCCAAGTATCATCTAAGTCCTGTTCTGAATCCTGGTTCAAGTCTTGTCTGATGTCCTACACAGTATTCTTCTTCTTTGTAGTAGCAGTAGTAGTAGTTGTAGTAGTTGTAGTTGTTGTAATTGTAGTAGTAGGTGTAGTAGTTGTATTTGTAGTAGTAGTTGTAGTAGTTGTAATTGTAGCAGTAGTTGTAGTAGTTGTAGTAGTTGTATTTGTAGTAGTAGTTGTAGTTGTTGTAGTTGTATTAGTTGTAGTTGTAGTAGTTGTAATTGTAGTAGTAGTTGTAGTACTCGTTGTAGTTATAGTAGTAGTTGTAATAGTTGTAATTGTAACAGTAGTTGTAGTACTTGTTGTAGTTATAGTAGTAGTTGTACTAGTTGCAGGAGTAGTAGTAGTTGTAGTTATAGTAGTAGTTGTAGTTATTGTAATTGTAGTAGTAGTAGTAGTAGTAGTTTTAGTAGTAGTTGTAGTAGTTGTTGTAGTTGTAGTAGTTGTAATTGTAGCAGTAGCTGTAGTAGTTGTATTTGTAGTAGTACTTGTAGTAGTAGTAGTAGTAGTTGTTGTTGTAATTGTAGTAGTAGTTATAGTTATAGTAGTAGTTGTAGTTATAGTAGTAGTAGTAGTTATAGTTGTAATTGTAGTCTATCTATCCATCCATCTATTTTTAGGTGTCTATCTATCTATCTGTCTATTTATCTATCAAATTCTACCCTAGTTCCAGGCCTGGTCCAAATCGTGTTTCAAGTCATGTTCTAAATCCTTTGTGTAAGTCTTGATCCAAATCTTGGTCCAAATCCTCGGTCCCGGTCTAGCTCTGGTCTTGAGAATGTTTGATGTGTTGATGTGAGCAGTGCCGGCCGCTGGGATCCAGATCAGTTTGATAAGTGTGAGCGGTCGGAGGTGAGGGGAGATAAAGAGGCGTGAAACTCAAAGCGCTGAATTAGAGACCCCCCACTGGACTGACAAATCAATATTATGGGCTTAACAACGGAGGACCAAGGACTCATGCAGGAACCGAGCAGGGAGCTGTCAAGGCCAAACACAGGCGTTTTACATTATACTGTGTCTGCAGATAGCAACAAGAGTTAAAGCTCCTGTATTACTCAAAATTGACTCTTGTGAGCTTAAAGTCATGTTGTTACCTCAGCAAAAACATACCTTGAGTTGTGTTTTGTTTCATTCACACATGTTTGAGTTACCGTTTATTATTAGTCTAGCTACATCTCCAAACCTCAAAATGTTCTGTTCCACATTGTGATGTCATGTAGTGGTAGTTTTGAAGTTAACAGCTACCTTTTACCTTGTGTAGCAGAGACTGATAATTCCAGGTCTGAAATTATCCAAATTATTGCAGTGAAGGTACATGGAAAACACAGAGTATTGTATTGTATTACCACACAACATCGCAAGGTGGAACAGTGTTTTTTGTATGAGGAACTCAGCCTAAATCGCAGGGTTTGTGTGTTAAACATGTGTGAATGAAACAAAACACAACTCCAGGCATGTTTGTGATGAGGAAACAACATTATAACATAGATCAGAAAATAGTGTAGTGTGGGCCTTTTAAAGAAACGGTATTATGCAAAATTGACTTGAGCTTTCTACCATATAATTATGTTCTTTTCTCATCAAAAACATGCCTGATATGGTGAAGAGCCAAAAACAAAACAAATTTAACATTTTAATATGTTATTTTCGGCGAATGTAGCATTTTCATAACAATAAAAGATAACACAGTAGGGATGTAACAGTAATCAAAATATCGTGATATTGTATCGTCAAAAGTCTCACAATAATATCGAGAGCTGTCACAATATATCGAATTACAAGTTCCTTTGCTTAAATGCATGGTTTTATAGTAGCCACAGCTAATAAACATAAGGAACTACACATCCCATGATTCATTTCAGTGCAGACAACATGAAGAAATATGTTTTTGATATGTTATTGATGTGAATTCTTGGTATAGTAATGATTCGCACCTAAATCTTGTCAAGGTATTTCAAATGCAAAAGGATCCCGTCTGCTATTATATTAACCACTCCAAAATATAGCAATAAATATCGTATTGTGAAATGAATATTGTGATAATATCATATTCCGAGATTTTGATATTGTTACATCACTATAACACAGTGATTTAAATATGATGATGTTAACAATTATTAACCCACAAAAATGTCCCACTCTTGAAAGCAAAATGATTGGATGGGAAATTGAGCTAGGACTTGCACCAAGACTCTGTCGAAGGATTTCAACCTGGATTTGGAACTTGGACCAGGACTCAGACCAGGACTACGGATGAAGATTTGGATCCGGATTAGAACCAGGATTTACACCAGAACTCGTGTTGGAGAACCCGGATGATGATTAGAAGATTAGCAGTGTCTTCGGAGGACATGAGAATGAGGTGACGTCCTTAAAAGCAGATCTCAACACGTACAAACAGGTGTGCTCCTGGGCTATTAAACGTGTAGAACTTGTAGTGCTGTTGACAGGAAATGACTGTAAAAAAACACAAAACAAATGTGCGTCTGGGCTATTAAAACTGTAGAACTTGTAGCGCTGTTGACAGGGAATGAATGTGGGGAAAAAGGAATAGTATTTATCACTATATTGATTGCTGTAATGTTGTTCAAATATACATGGATTGACGAGTTGATATACTATATATACTGTATATAAAAAAGGATAACTACTCTACCAGGCATTGCAATAGTAGGTTTCACTGCAGTTCTCATGAAAAGCGTATTGACACAATACTGAAATTTCACACAAGATTTTGATAGAAAGGAACAGACTCGATTCTCATTCTTGATTTAGACAATATGACGTCATTTTCAACAAAAAGTGAAAAGTAGCTGTTAACTTACTACCACTTCATGACATCACAAGGTGGAACAGAATCATTCGTTCATTCATTTTTCAATATAAAACCAAACCTAAGAAAATGAAAAAAAAAACTGTTTTCTTCATTATTTGCCTCCAAAACCAAAAATCAGTTTTCGATTTTGTGTTTAAATGAATAATAAAAAAGAACCTTTCCTGTTTCCATGACTTAAACTGCGATGCCAGACTTTTGCACCGCATACTGACTGAATCAGGACTAAAACAGGTTCAGGACCAGACTGGAAACAGAGCAGGACTTAGACTGGGACCAGACCAGGACTGAAAATGGTTTAGTCCCGTTTTAATTCTTATTCAGTCCTGGTTCAGTCTGTATGCGGCTCAAAAGTCCAGCATCGCAGTTTAAGTCATGAACACGTTTTACCATTATTCATTCACACAAAATCAAAAACTGACAAATAATGAAGAAAATAGTTGTTTTATCGTTTTCTTATTTTTGGTTTTATATTGAAAAACAAATGAACGAATGATACACGGACTGAACAGAGCATTTTGAGCTTTGGAGATGTAGACAAACTAATATACCAGGATTACTCAAACATGTGTGAATGAAACAAAACACAACTGAAGATGTTTCTGAGGAGATAACAACATTCTAATATGGCTACAAGCTCACAAGAGTCGATTTTGCGTAATGTACGACCTTTAATTAACCTTTACATTTACTCCCATAGCCATCATGACAACGCACAACATCTGTCATATCAGTGTGTTTTATGTGGTCTGCGCTCCAGTCTATTTCATGCTGAAGTTTGAGATGAATGGTCTGACTTTATGAATAGAACTTCTATTTAGAGATGGGTCCATAAAGTGAGCCGCCGGCCGGTCCACTTTTTATGTGCCTATTAAACTTAAGGTCAGTCTGTTTGAAGTCTGCAAAACTTCTGACGTAAACCTTGCTCTCAGCTTGATCCAAAGTGAAATGAAACTTATTAGATTGATGTTTTTGCCTACAGATCTAGATTTAGTTATTTGATATAAAGCGCCCATATTATGCACTATTTTCTTATCTATTTTATAATGCTGTTTCCTCATCATAAAACATGTCTCAAGTTGTGTTTTGTTTCATTCATACGTTTAACACACAAACCCTGCATGTTTAGCCCACGTTCTTTTTCAAACCTTCAGTACAGATTGGCAGTTCCAAGAATGTAATTACTAAAATGATTCTACTGAACAAACCGTAGAGGTAAACCTGAAAACTATCTTTTCATGGCATCACAATTTGGAACAAAGCATTGTGAGCTTTGGAGATGTAGGCCCCATACACACGTATGTACGTATTCAAGTCGTTTTCATTGTGGATGCAGTGTTCGTCCACACTAATCTGACTGAAAACGGCTCCAGAGACGGAACGATCTGGTGCCGCCAGCTCCCACAAATTCATCTAAGTACAGATCTGATCCGGCACCGTGTGGAAAACACTGATACGCTGACGTAGGTCTATGAGCCGCAAAGTAATTCACCTCCAAAACACTAAGGCTAGAATATATGTCCATTCATATATACTGTCTATGTGTATGACCTGCAGACGTATAATCTCTGAAAAGTTTAACATGAACCATCTCCAACGTGATAGAAGCACAGAACAGACTCACCATCAGCAGAACACCCCTCTGTCACAGAAAGAACACTCATATTCCACTGAGCCGTGTCCTTTAGTCCGACAGAAGCTGAACCACATCAGCGCACAATAGAGCGCTTAGTTTATACAAATTAGCCATGCGGTTTGAAGTTTCATTTCTGTAAAATGTAAACAAATATGCTCAAAGCTGTGTGGATAGGGAAGGATTGCGGACACAGAAACGACGTGTCTGGACGCAGATCGTTTCGGATATGGTGATTTGTTTCAGTGTAAACGTAGTCGTAGACAGACTAATAATAAAGGATTAAAGCTCACAAAAGTCAATTTTGTGTAGTATAGACCTTTAAGAGTAAGTATAGCATTACTAAAAGCCTACTTTCCTCCTCTGTCTCTTTCATGTGAGCCCTGTTGTCTCTGGTACTTTGAGAGTACTTCACTCTAACACTATAGGCATTAAGTAGCTTTCAGTGCAGCATTAAACAGGGTTAAATATATAAGACTAACGCATGGGGATCCTATAGCTTTTAAAACCCTCCCACTTCAAACGCAGCGCTGACATGTCATCCATACCTATTGTAGCCCCACCTGCACGGCCGTTTCTACCCTTTATTAGTCCAGCTGCTGTGTGTTTGTTAAAGCAGAAATAGACTTGAGGCAGGCTTGTTTGACATTGGGTTGGTTGGAGCAGGTCTATTGTAAGAGGGGTTTGTGGTCGGGGTCCCTAGGTGGTGGCTCGCAGACATAGACAGTGGTATTTGAGTAGAGGCTATTTGGAGAATGAGTTTGTCAATAAAGAGAGGAGAAGAGATGACAGTTTGTGCGGTACTAAAATGTGCGTGTGTGGTTTTTTTTCCTTTCAAGTGTTCTGTGATGATTGACATTTCACAGCCCTGTCAGTCTCCATTGAACCTGTGAGAATTTGCTAGTCTAGAGACATTAGCATTGTATGTACTATATAGTGGGGATGCACCGATACCGATATTGATTTTGAATATACTGAAAAATTATCTGGATTAGTTCTATGATATTGATTAAGGCAATATCATTGTTGGGACTTTTATTGGACTACTTATGGCAGGGTGTCAAACTTAGATTCCAAGAGGGCCAAAATTAAAAACTGGGACTAAGTCGTGGGCCAAACTAAATATTTATTGAAAAATTTCAAGGACATCTGCATGTTTTCTCTTCTTTCGAGATGTGTAATATTAAACCTTTTCTTATTAAAATAAATGTTTAATAATAGTTTTGCTTAAACATTAAATACAGAACAAATATAATATATAAAAAAAAGTAGTTTTGCTTAAACATTGAATCCAGAACAAGTAATATATAACAACAACATTTTAAATAAATAATGTCTCTATAGCTGATGGGCCAGCTCTAATACATATTTGATAGGATCTCGCGGGACAAATATAATTATATTGCAGGCCAAATTTGGTCCCTGGGCATTTGACATGTCTGATTTACAGGCTGATTTTGGCCTAGAACATCCCATAATGGTTGAACTATTAGCTGTTCAGTACTGTAGTTATACAGTAAAGATAAATAGCAGTGGCGTAACACAAATGGATCGCTACACGGTATCGGTAAGCATTGGGTATCGGCAAGGACTTAAAGTCAAAGTATCTGAATAAGCTGGATCAGTGCATCCCTATTATATAAAGTCCATCTTCTCAAACAGAAAACAATATGTTAAAGCAACAACTTTCTAGGTGACACAATACTTTCACAATAATGCCATATTGTGGTAGGAAACAACATTGCTTCACATGTTTTGCAGTGCTATAAATAATTAAAATAAAGCAAGATTTTATTTCAGTCTATTTTTTGGCTAAAGGTGCACTGTGCTATTTTTCTGGTGGAGCATCTGCCACCTGCTGGTTTCCATGGAGATTTTGTCTGGAATGTCCTGGTAAAGGATTAAACATATCCATATTGCATGGGTCTTACTGTGCGTGTGCTCGCCTCTCCCCAATCTGTCCTGTAACTTGAACCTGTGGCATCACCTGTTGTGTCTGTTGAGATAAATAAGTGGAATGCCATACTGTGGACCAGGTGACGGGCGCTCCAGCAGAAAAATGCATCTTTAAGTTACCATTACAGGTTATATAAAGTGTACATGTTTTTTTTTTTTTTCTCAGCCCTTATCCTCTAAGAAAAGCAGATTTATTTGACTCTATTATTATCTTGGAGCAATTGCAAACGCTCAGTATGTTCCTCTCCCCATTCTTCACGTATGTCACACTTTCAGATCACAAATCCCATATCCGACGACACTTGAACGCCTCAAAGTGCAGCCTGCATACACTCGTAGTATCTATATGTGAACTGTGAACACACTTATTTCCATGTTCAGTACATCGGCCTCATGAGGGAGACGAGCTGACAGTGAAGTGTAAATCCACTATAAATAATTCCTCCGGTTTTAACCCAAAGAACTGAGATCCTGCCTCAGCTCCTCTCTGTAGTGCCTGTGCTGCATCAGTCTATATGAGATTATGATGAGACGATGGACTGTTTTTAGATTAGTCAGCAAAATGTGAAGTCTCAACAGGAAGTACTTATATTTAGCGGAAATAAACCATACCGACCAGACCTAGTGCATTAAATAACATCACAAGTCTTCATGGCAATGTTGTTAGGCTATGTTCCACAGTATAGCATTAAACTACAGGATACTGTTTTAGCTTTCTATAGTATGTGTCTGCTACACTCCACGCATTAGTGTGTGTGAGATTTATGATGAGAAGATATACTGTTTTATATTGTTCAGCAAAATGTGGTCTGAACAAATTAAACGGACAGATTGTGTGTAAAACTGACTTCTTCTTTTCTCCTCTACTCATTTGCGGTTCTTCAAAAAAATCTGACTCAGGGTCATACATGTTGGGTCCAAAAATGTCACTAGTTTTCAATTATAAAAACAAGTTTAAGACAGTCTGTTCTTTGCTCATGTGAAATGTCATTAGAGGCAGCAATCCACTCTGCTGTTTTGAACTGGAAGTCAATGAACCTGTTTCCACTAAACTGTTAACAAAATGATTAAAAAAGTAAACAAAAAAATGAAGTGTGTTACTGTGGTAACAGAGCAGCGCTGAGGTTTGTGCAAAAGCCCAATGTGAAGGACTCACGTGAACTAAAACAAACATGGCTCTGTCGACAGATGTACTTTTTAGCAAAACTACGGACTATTTTATTAATGGAAAAACATGCAGAAGGTAAGAGCTTTGTGCAGTGGACAGGGAAGAGGTCTCTGCTTTTCTCTCACCTGGATGTAAGAAATGTTAAATTTTTCGACTTGTTCTGCTGTTGTGACACTTCAGCCAACCAGATTCAAATAGTCGTGATGACACCCTGCGTGAGAGAGACGTCCCAGATTGAACTGAGTTCTACACATTTATCAGAGTGACATACATATCACTCTGGCATGAGCTAGTTTAGTCTATATCGAGTAACATTCTTGGTGAAAGCTATAGCATCTATGGAGACAAGAAGATGTGCACCGTCCTCCAGAAAGTTACAAACCGCAACTTTAATATCTGTTCATTATCGTTTTCATATTAGAATACAGGTTAAAATACACATGTGATAGAACTTGGTACAATTTATTTTTGTATTTTTTGTTAAGGTATATTTTGCATGAGCTTTGTCTTAGTAAAAAATAAAAATAATAAGTAACAAAACTTTCCACCAAAGAAGTGTAAAAAGTTAAGATATTATGCTGGAGGTATCAGGTAAAAATAGAGAAATACTTTGTGACATTTTCAATTTATTCCAGGTATAATATGTGTGATGTTTGTGTAGCTTTAAGAAAACATAGAAAACAGGTAAATCCTCGTATCTAAATATATCTGTCTCTCAGCTGGTGGCAGACATCACCTGTGCGTTCTGTTACTCTCTATCTCCAACAACACGCTCCATCTCTTTACATTGGAGTTTGTTTGTGATTCTTGGCTTCATGCCTTGCATTTCTATTTCCATATCAAAGATTATTTTTCTTACTCTATATTTTGGGCTGTGTCTTTGAGGAGATTTGCGGTAAACCAGGGCACAAAGTGTGATGGTGGCTCAGACAGATGGGGAAACAAGTTTGTAAAGTGGAAGCTCAGCAAAATCCCTGAAACTACAGCCTTATTTTGTGTTTGAGAATGACTAGAAATAGCATGTATGAGGATTGTCTATGCAAACTGTGTAATATAACAATAGTGGGACAACTTTTGCTGAAGAGTGTTTTAAAGAAATACAAACATGTGTAAAAATAACAGTTCATGTTTTTAATTTAGTACTTTTTTCACACTTTAGATTAGTTTAGTGAGCCTGCCCTTTACACGAATATAAGGCAGTGACCCACCAGAAACCTGTCAGAACTGAAGAAGCCCTTGGATGAGTGACAAAACATACATACTGTAACCTTTAACCTTAATACATGGACATCTTTTACTTTTTATATACATTTATATTTTCATTTATACTATACAGAGAGAGTCCAGTGAGAGTACTCGGCTTTATTTTTTACTGCATAGGTCCATTTAAAACATTAAAAACTGGTGTAGGTGTGATTATATTATATTATTATATTATTATTACATGTCCTTGCAATGTATTCCATTTTTTGGGAAGCAAAATAACCTAAAGCTTTATTTAGTTTGCCATTTCAGTTCTAGTGCAGCCAGTTTTTAGTTGTAAAGACTCAGTTTGTTCACATTTGTGCACACACCACACACAAATTGGGAGTAAATAAAAAATAGCGTTAGCTCAAAATGTGTCCAATAAGATACATTTTGTGTTTGGTTTTGCTCCGTGGGCAGTTTAGACATACCATCAGTGGTGGCAGAAGTATTCAGTTTTGTCACGTAAGTAAAAGTACAAATATCATGGTCCCAGGCCTCCTCAACCACAATGAAACCAGTCTGTTCATTATACAAAAAGCCCAAACACTGGCACCACTGTGAAATTTTAAAGAAACATAACCTTTTTAACTTTGAAAATGTTATCGATTTTAATCATCTTAAATTCTTTTTAAGTGTCTTAACTGTGATACACCACTGCACTCAGAATTTGCCAGGACCATAAAATGTACACATAGATTGAACACAAGAGGTGCTACTAGTGGTAATTGTGTTGTTCCTATGTACAGGACGACTCTTGGTCAGTCTCTTTCTCTTCTAAAGGGGCCAGACTGTGTTACGGTTTACCAGCTTTTCAAAATTGGAAACCAATTACAACAAATTTAAAAAATCAATTAAAATTATTGTATGTTTCCAATCAAAAATGCATCCATTGAAAATGTACAGTTTATATTTTATCTGTTTGTAACTTATCTGTCTTGTACTGTCTGTTTTTATGCATGTAGTTTACATTTTTATATGGACAGGTGTTGAAAAGTAGCACTTGTAATAAAACATTCAAAGCAATGCATCTGGCAGGTCTAACGTGGTTGTGATGTCCTTAATAAACATAAAAATAAAAAAAAACTAAGCAAAAATTACTCAAGCAAAAGTAGAAGTATCTCATGAAAAAAGCGAAGTGGACGTGCTAAAATACCCATTTAGAGTAAAAAGTAAAGATATACAAGTTTACTATCACAATAGGCTTTCAGACCCTTTCACCTAAAAACGTACATAGTGAAAAATAAAATAAATATTGAAACGTAACCTTAACTCTCTGATCCTGTCGTCTCTTCTACAGATATTATGATGGTGCTTTTAGGCTAATGGACAGACAGCTGTGTGTCCCGTTTCTATATTTAACTATGAAGCCCCTGTCCCTTTAATATGCTCCACTCTGTATTACCATGGTGCCAGTGCGCTTTTTAGTGTAATCCCATGTTTGGTTATTCATTCTATGAGATTGAGTTTTTCCAGTTTTGGAGGTTTGAGTTTTTTATAGTAAATATATCGAGTGGGTTTAGTAGCATTGGATAAGCCTGGCGGAGAGCACTTAAAATGTGATTAAAGTAGACTTATAAAGCACTAATCCATGTTGTTTTGAATGGCATTGAGAACCAGCAACTGTGCAGAAGTGGAGTTTTAAAGCTAGGAACCAAAACATGTACAAAAACAAATACATACTTAAAAAGCACTTCAGATCAAAAAGAGGCACTGGGCCTATTGCGCAACGCTAAAAAATAATCCTTTTCATCCCCGTTGTGAGATAAGGCTAAAGCTTATTGTTCAGACTCGTCAATTTTGTACTTCAGGGCTGTGCTGTACCTGTTGTGCAATGGTTGAAGGTAACAAAGTACAAAAGTAAAAGTACATCACTTAAGTACATTTTACAGTGGATATTTTTACTTTTACTTTACCGCATTTGAGGTGTATCTGTACTTTCTACTCCACTACATTTTAGGTCTGGACTGAAAAATAAAAAACACTTTGAGACTTTGAAAGACATTGAGAATTTATTTTTTTGAGTTAAAATCCCAACTTTGAGCAAACCAAATACACAAAAGCACTAGAAAAATTAAGAAATCAATTGAATTACTTAAAATCTGCTACATTCTTTTTCAAAATCACTACATTTCATCATTTAATTGTTCTATAAAATCTCTGCAATCCTTTTACTTTTTACTCTTAAAGTACAGTTTTAAACAGGTACTTTAATACTTTTATTTAAGTAGATTTTTTCATGTACTTGAGTAATCTTTTGCCCCTTTTTTGTACTTTTACTTGAATAACAAAATTGAATAGACAAGGACAATCATCAAATAGACAAGGATAATTGCAGTACAAGAAAACACAAACACAGTACAATGTGTACTTGTACTTCATTACATTTGAGAGCAGGTATGTGTACTTTCCACTCCAGTACATTTTTTACAGGACTGAAAAGTAAAAGTATTTTTTATTATTGTCAGAGACCTGTTGAAAGGTTCATAATTTGAGGTAGAAGGACATAGACAAAACATAGACAACAACTTGAAAAAATTAGTTTGGATTCAGTTGTTTCTGTTGAACAAAATTCAGCACCAATCATTATCAAAATCTTTTCATTTGAAGCTTTGTTGGATCTCAAAATTTGAGCAAAAAACATTTACTTTTTACTCTTTAAGTACATATTTAAACAGATTTAATTGAATAATAATTGTAATTAATTTAAAAATGTTTTCATGTGATACATTTACTTTTACTTAAGTAGTTGAGTATTTTTTCCACCTCTGATCTTTAGCTACTGCGAGGATCTTATGTTTTATTCTTTTAGTTGTTGAAAAGTTGAACCTAGTATAAATATGAAATACCTTTGGATAGAGTTGTTTGTTGTTCAGATAGATTAGACTCGAGCGGCCCCGAGCCTCTCTATTAGCAGAGGTGTATTGTGTGCAGTGTTAGCGCGTTCTCTTCAGCCCTGACCATGAGAGAATGCACACAGGAGTGTAAGTAACAGGATGATCTAAAGCCGAGGTCGGATCCCTGCAGATTAAAGAGCTTAGCCGGCTGCTCTGTGTAATTAACAAGAGGCAAATGCACTGGAAATGTAATCAAAATGATATGCATTTGCTTTCAAAATGTACAAAATAAACCATCCTGCCTTGTGTAGTATTTTTATGAAATACTAGACATGTCATTTTGAATTTGACAAATGTGTGTGATTTGGTGGTAGAGGGAAACCGTGGTATTTTCCCATACAGGACCACACATGAATCTCCACACTAAGCACATATTCTAAGTGGTAAACTGGGCAAAAGAAACGATTTATTTTCATAATTCTTGCAGTCAAATAAGTAGACTCTCTTTGCTCGCAGATTGAATTGAGGTGGTGGGGAGCCCTGTGTGCTGTTTCACTCGGGGCCACTGCAGGAAGGGGCCCCTCACAAAGTTTGTAATGTGCATTTTTCAGTGGGCAACATAAATGATTCAGATGATTTGAACATGCACCTCACAATAATGTTTAGAAGCAAAAGAAATTGACCAGTTTTTGGAGAATCTCCTCGGTCTCCATGGTGATATGATGACATGATATGGCATTAAACGCATCTATCTTCATGGAAACAACCAGGCAGCAACAGTAAGTCAAGTTACAGGTCAGACATAATGAAGTAAAAGTATATAAATAGAAATGTTTGGTATATTTACTTGAGTCCATTTTTAAGTACATACTTTTTACTTTTACTTCATTACATTTCAGAGACTGTACTTTCTACTCCAGTACATTTTTAACAGGACTGAGAAATAAAAGTATTTTTTATTGTTACCAAAGACCTGCTGAAAAGTTCATAATTTGAGAAAAAAAAAAAAATAAAAACAGAAAAAAGCTTTAAAAGTTCAGTTTGGATTCAGTTGTTTCTGTTGAACAAAATTCAGCACCAATCATTATCAAAATCTTTTCATTTGAAGCTTTGTTGGATCTCAAACTTTAATGATTCAGATTATTTGTGTCCAAGGCCCAGAATTGGGTGCTACATCCCTGGTGAGACTGCCATTGTGTCCTTGGGCAAGGCATTTCACTCACTTCACTGTTCAGTGTTTATGTCAAAGTATATTATAATGTAAACCAATTTAAACGTGCACTATGTAACTTTTCTGCTTGTTTCCATAGAGACACCATTGCTTTGCCAGGGATGTTTTAAATCAAACTTTATTTATAAAGAGCTTTTCAGGCATAAATGTAACACAAAGTGCTTTACAGTCATTAAAAATAATCCTGCATGCCCTTCCACACAACCACCTCCCACAATTGCCCGACCATACACACAAACATCTAAACACAAGTGCACACACACACGCTAAAATACACATGTTGTTCAGTACGACATTAATTGAAACACTATCTTGCATTTATTAAACTACAGGTGTTTTTGTTTTTTTTTTTTTTTGCTCAAAAATACTTGTTTCCATGAAGATAGGTAAGAAAAGTTACATAGTGACCCTTTAACCTATCTTTAAAAGTACTACAACTAACCAAAAACCACAAAATACAATGGGGTATATCATTTTGACCACCACCAAAACTGTGTATATCCGTTTTGTGTTTATTTTCCTGTTTGACACTGGGCTGGAGGATGTGTGCTCTCTCATAATGACAGACTGTGCAGTGGTCAGTGTATTTGAGTCCCGAGCAGACGTGGACATCGTGTGGTCAGTCTGCTTGGAGTTCACTGTTTTTATAATGTCAAGCTCCGATC
Source organism: Boleophthalmus pectinirostris (assembly GCF_026225935.1). Lineage (NCBI taxonomy): Eukaryota > Metazoa > Chordata > Actinopteri > Gobiiformes > Gobiidae > Boleophthalmus > Boleophthalmus pectinirostris. Next base: position 10,262,393 of record NW_026571175.1, read on the forward strand.
AGAATGTACAGCCCGACAGGACGCAGAATGTACTCTGGGAGAGGACACCAGAGGTCATTGGCAAAGACAGATATAGTTAGGCTTTTTAGATAGAAGTTGAGGCTTGTAATTCAAACTCTTTGCATGGCAGTGTTCAAATCTGTTTGGGGTAATTACAGTCAACTTTGGTTTAACTGATATTACACAAGGAAATAACTCCTTTTTAAATTGCATTTAACTTATTTTGAAATATGCTTATTATGCATATTTGACAACAGCCACAGTTTGTCCTGGTTGGAGCTGAGACCAGCCTACTAACCAGCCAACTATTCACTTCACAGTTGAACGCTGTAACCACTGAACCACTTCCTCCATCAGCCAATAGTAGCAGAGTGGTGAGCATCCACCTTCTCTGATGCATCTCAGGACAAAACTCTTATGTTTTCTAGTCTACTGTGCTGCTTTTTATTTTTTTTAAACATCCTATATTAGGCAAATTTGACTCTTGTGAGCTTTGTGACATACCAGAATGCTGTTACCTCATCAAAAACATACCTGGAGTTGTGTTCACACATTTCCTTCACAGATGTGTTAAGTAATCATTTATAATTAGTCTCAGTTTTGTTTTGTTTTTTCTGTTTGAGAGATGAACTCAGTCTCAATTTGCAGGATTTGTGTGTTAAACATGTGTGAATGAAACAAAACACAACTTCAGGTACAGTATGTTTTTGATGAGGAAACATTATAACATAGATCAGAAACTAGCACAACGTGGGCCCTTCAAGCAGACATGTATGTTTTGTAAATTACGCCCATCGGAACTTAGAGTTATAACCAGTGTCCAGACTAGACATTGTAGTACTGAACAAGCATTCTTGGCTGACCGAGCAAGTCTAAAGTCTAAAGCTGTACCTGATTTTTACTGTCATGAAAATGTGAAGAACAGAATCAATACTTTACGCCTGTTTACACAAGAACGCTTGCAGGTAAAAACAACAAAATATTTTATCTGAAGTGTCTTTCGTTTAGACTATGACAATGTTTTTGGGGCTTAAAAATGAAAAAATCTGAAACCACCCTCCAGAGTGGAAAAGCTGAATACACTCCACCATAGTGTTTCCGTCTACACTGCTCAAGACGCAAAACTCTTGCTCATGTCGCATACGCGTTTACGTCACATACATGCAGTACACAGAAACCTGTCATGCATACCCAATTGAATTCCTCACACTTTCGCGTCACCGTATGCACACAAATTCCTCCTGAAAACGCTCGTCTAAACGCAGAATAAGAAGTGAAGATGCAACACCACTTTTGCGTCTTCTGTTCAGACCGTCAGTATATAAACGTAGCCTTTTCCTGTGGTCCTTATGCGTTCTGAGCATTATTCACCGCAATGTGTTTATGAGCACTTTTCACAACTTTCAGAGACTGGTGTTTTACCGAGACAGTAAAACAACTAGGATGCTAACATGCACTTCCTGATTACCAGACAATAACATGCTTTATAATTAGATAGAGATATTACACAGTGACAGGCATATTTTGACCTCAAGAGCTGCTCATATGGGGAGACATAAACATCATGAGTTGAGCGGTCACATCCACTGATCTACAGGTTGGCGGTGCGATTCCAGCTCCCACAAATGAATGCTGCTGTTGTGTCCTTGGGCAAGACTGGATGAATGTGTTAGTGAATGGATGAGTGATTCCTTGATGTAAAGTGCTTTGAGTGCCTTGAACGTGGAGAAGTACCAAATAACCATTACCATTTACAATAGATCTGTACTAACACAAATTTAGCTTCAGGATCAGGAACGGCTCCTTTACACCTGCATATTTATGACCCTTTAAACACTGCTTTTGGGATGTCATTTGGAATCCACAGAGTGAGCCGAGCTATAACTCCAGTCTCAGTTCAAGTCATTAGCATCGTCGCCCTCACATGCGGGTGGGCCTGTCACATGAGGAGTGTTGTTTACGCTGCTAATGAAAAAACCTGATAATCAGAGGCAAATGAGACAAATGTCACAGGAAAAGAAACTCTTTGAGAACTTGATGATTGTTGCTAATGCTGAATCTTACAAAACACATGCAAATAGATCAGGGCACTTTGTAAATGATGAAAGAAGATTTAAATTGCACTTTACTTTTCTGCTTTAATCAATTAACATCTCAATAATGAATGTACATGTTAAATCTCTTAAATGATCACAAAGTACTATTGCAATGATATAATGATTTTCCTTGAGTATTTTGTTTTTAAATATCATAATTAAGTGCAAAATGTATTAAGACCATGTTATTGTGGTCTTACCTCAGCTGTATTTTGAATGGTTCATACTGCTTCATTCCTCCTGCATTGTCCTGCATTTGGGGCTTCTGTACTCAAAAAGCATGTTTTCACCTACCCCCTATCCCCACTCATTCACTAGTACTATTTAGTATTTGTGGTTATTCAGTATTATTTATAGCACAGGTGTCAAACATACGGCCCGGGGCCCAGATCCGGCCCTCCAAGACCTTTAATGTGGCCCTTCGCTGATTTTCCATTAAAATATTTTAATTATATTTTCTGTTAAAATATTGGTAATTTTCTGCGGTGTTTATCAAAGCAGCGTCTCCAGCGTCTCTGTACGTGGCCCCTCCCACCAGAGCTGCACAAATGAAGACTTGTCTCTTTCCAAACGCTCTTAAAGGACGATCGTTTTGACTGTTGACCGTGACACCCTCATCAGCAAAATGTCAAAAATGAGAAAAGTGGACGCCGAGTGCAGGATTTTCCAAGAAAAATTCACTTTTTCCTATTTGCATACAAGTTCATGTTAAAACATTGTGTTGAAATTGGATTTTTCTTAAAGTTTCAGGTTGTTCATAATATTGTAATATTTTGTAAAAGAAAGAGTTCATCAATCAAAAAAATATTTCTGTAATAGATTTGCGTTTCTCTGCACAAATATTTGAACTTAATGTTATTTTGGGGGTATATATACCATGAGTTTTCTGATCCGGCCCCTTTGGGATCAAAGTAGATTGGATATGGCCCCCGGATCAAAATGAGTTTGACACCCCTGATTTATAGGGTTCAAAAATAGTAGTAGTAGTAGTAGTGTTAGTAGTGGGTTGTAGTGGTAGTTTTAGTGGAGGTAGTGGTAGTTGTAGTGGTTGTAGTGGTAGTTTTAGTGGAGGTAGTGGTAGTTGTAGTGGTTGTAGTGGTAGTTAAGATAGTTATAGTGGTAGTTGTTGTTGTTGTGGTAGTTTTAGTGGTTGTAGAGGTTGTTGTGGTAATTGAGGTAGTTGTAGTTGTTTTAGTGTTTGAAGTGATAATTGAGATAGTTGTGGTAATTGTAGTGGTAGTTGTTTTAGTTGTAGTTGTAGTGGTGGTAGTAGTAGTTGTAGCAGTTATAGTGGTTGAAGTGGTAGTTGAGGTAGTTGTAGTGGTTGAAGTGGTAGTTGAGGTGGTTGAAGTGGTGGTAGTTGTAGTGGTTGTAGTGGTAGTTGCAGTGGAAGTAGTTTTAGTTGTAGTAGTTGTAGTGATTGTAGTGGTAATTGTAGTGGTAGTTGTGGTAGTTGTAGTGGAATTAGTTGTAGTAGTTGTGGTAGTAGTTGTGGTTGTAGTGGTAGTTGCAGTGATTGTAGTGGTAGTTGTGGTAATTGTAGTGGTTGCTGTGGTAGTTGTCGTAGTTGTAGTGCTTGAAGTGGTAGTTCTGGTTGTTGTAGTGGTTGTAGTTGTTGTAGTCGAAGTTGTGGAAGTTGTTGTGGTTGAAGTGTTGTGATAGTAGTAGTGGTAGTAGTAGCTGTGGTAGTAAGTAATAAGTAAAGTAGTCAAATGCAGAGGATAATTTTCACTCCTGGGGCAATAAAGTATCTTTCTTTTTCAAGTCGTAGTTGTAGTGGCAGAAGTGGTATTTCCAGTACTACTTCCACCACCAATGGGACTTGTCTAATTGAGCCACACTCTGAGCTCTGATTGGGGTTTGGACCTTGGGCTTGTGGGACTTTTTAAAAAATATGGCCCTTTTAAAAAACTATGAATATTTTATGGCCAATGAGAACTGCTATTAACCATACAGACCTATAGCAAAGACCTATTGTTCAGTTTTACCTCAAGGTCAAAGCTTTTCTGCCATTCAGTATTTCTCTGCGTCCTTGTTCATTTCCCAATACCGTACATTATAAAACAAGTTACCAAACTACAAGGACAGAAAGTTAAAGCAACATAAAATCCAGAAGTTTTAAGTGCAAAGTTAATTAAGTTTCAAATTAACTCATAGCACTTCTGTAAAAAACAACAGTTTAAAGATGGTGTATTTTACTTCTGTGGAGTATTAACTGCTGACACATAACATATTTAGATCATAATCCATGTATCATTTGTTCATTCGATTTTCAAAATACAACCAAAAATAATAATAAAAAAAACAATTTTCTTCATTATTTGTCTCCAAAACCAAAATGAAAAAATGGATAATGATTTGGTTTTTTGGTTTGTTTGGTTTTTTTTTTTGGTTTTTTTCAGTTTTCGATTTTGTGTTTAAATGAATAATGGACTGAACCAGGACTAAACCGTCTTAGTCCTGGTCTGGTCCCGGTCTCAGTTCCAATCTGGTACTGGTCTGGTCCCAAGCTGGTCCCGGCCTCATTCCTGATCTGGTCCTGGTCTCAGTCCTGATCTTAGTCCCGGTCTGGTCCTGGTTTTATCCCGGTCTCAGTCCCGGTCTGGTCCCGGTCTGATCCCGGTCCCAGTCCTGATCACCTGACAGTCTATGTGATCGCACCTCCGGGCCCGTTCCGACACTCCTGGTTCAGTCCTGGTTTAGTCCTGGTTTATTCTTGGTTCAGTCCTGATTCAGTCTGGTATCGCAGTTTAAGTCACGGAAATGGGAATCCTCTCCCTTTGCACCACATGTTAAGTCACTCCCCCTTCAGAGCGCTATATGAGCATGTATCATGCTTATGAAACTACAGTACTGCACTTCGCATCAGGTTTGTCAAGTTGTGTAGTTTTGTATCATGTTATGGTATATTTATAGAGAATTGTTGTGTGGGAGCATGCATGACTTGTGGGTTGAGCAATGCATAGAATCTATCCATGAGTACAGAGGAGCTCATTCTCCAACAGGCTCCTACAGCTCCGCACAAACAGTGACAGATACAAAACAACATTCAAACCATACTCCATACAACTGTACAACAACTCACCCTTTTATATTAGATAATACTCCCTACAACTGTACAACAACTCCCTTATGTATCGGATAACCCTGTGTCCTCTCAGTAATAGGAATGTAATGATATCCAAATCTCTCGGTACGATATTATCACGATATGCATCTCACAGTACGATATTATTGCGATATTTTGGAGAGGTGAATATAATACACTTTTTTGCTTTTAAAATACCTTGACAAGATTTTGGTGTGAATTATTTCCGTCATAATCCCAAGAATTCAAGTCAAAACATATGACTTCATGTTGTCTGCACTGAAATGAATTATGGGATATGTAGTCTTAATGTTTATAAGCTGTTACAAGTATAAAACCATGCATTTAAGTAAAAGAGCTTATAATTTGATATATTGTGACAGTTTACGATATTATTGTGAGACTTCTGACTATACAATATCACGATATTTTGGTTATTTTTAGATCCCTGGTCAAAAATCATATCATTGTTGCACTGCCTTCTTGTGACCTCTTATATAAAGCTGAGATTTTATATTTTATTACTTGTCTTTCTATTTTATTTTGACTTATTTAGAATGTGTTATTACCATTTATATTGTTTTCTCTTTGGTATTATATTACGTTGCGATATGTGAGCTATGGTGTCCAAATAATTTCCCTTGTGGATCAATAAAGTTTGTCTAAATCTAAAAGGGTTCGAATAGCGCTGTGGGAGAAATCGCTAAAAAACAATCAAATAAAACCGCTTTTTGTAGTCATCATATGTGGATCCCTGTCATTGTTTTAAATAAAGACGTGCAGATAAGGAGATTATTACTATTATCCATTAAAAGACAGTAAATCCTCAATGTCCCAGTTAAAGTTCTGCATTGCTGGTGGTCACAGCCAAGGTCTGCAGACAAGGGGCAGAGTTGTGGCACTGGACTTTCCTCTTCTCTCTCTTCCTCCTATCACCGTCTCCTTTCTGTACCTCACCCTGTTATCCCTTCCGCTCGTACACCTCGCCTAATTCCTGTGTACATCCTCCTCCTTCCCACCTCTTTCTTTAACTAATCCCTCTTCTTTCATCCCCCTCGCGATCTTTTCTCTCATTCTCCTCTCCTTTTCCACATCTTCATCCCTCTTCTCCTCTCTCCTCCTTCCATCTCCCCTCTTTCTTCCTCTCAGTCTCCTCCTGATTTCCATCTCCTCCATTACTCTCCTTCCATCTTCTTCTATCTTATCATCTCCCAGTTTTCCTCGCCTTCCTCTCCTGCATTCAAAAAAAAAAGAGGAGGCATTTTACTTCTGTGGGGTCTCTTTGCTCCCTGCGTTAAGTCACTCCCCCTTCAGAGCGCTATCATGATCAGCGTGGTTGGTTTGGATCAACTTTAAATCAACATTTTAACTTTTTCCACTCCTCTCTCCTTCTTCTTTTATCTTATCTTCTTCCACTCTCTCTTCTTCCACCCCACACCCTCTTCCTCTTTTTCATCCCTTCCTCGTCCTCCTCCCCCTCTCTTTTCCCTCCCTTCTGATCCCCCCATCCTTCCCCTCCTCCTCTGGCACAGCAGCTGGCCACATCCATATTTATCCACAGCTCTGTGTCTCTGAGCCTGATCCTACATGGTTCAGTTTTCTGTCCTCTCTCAGTGTTTGCTTTCAGATCATCTGTTCATCACCGGACTCTCTCAGGCCTTTGTTAAATCGTTTGTCAAACACTTTTGCATTATGCCAGAGGAGAAATACAATAAGACAGTTTTATTTTGTTTTGGTATGATCCTGAAGTATGCACAAAATCGACTTCGTGCCTGTTGATTGTAATTTGTCTTTGTCCAAAGCTTTGTTCATGAAGTTAGATTTTAATTTGAGCAGACTTAGCTGATTTATGCTGTTAAACAAGTCTCACATAAAATTTCAGTCATAAACTAGCTTTGGCCAGCAGTATTTCACTTTGTCACACTCACCATCTTTGTTGAAAATCAAACGCTAACCTTAAACGGGGCCGTGGACTCTCATATTGATCACAGGCTCCTGAAATCCATTCTGTGTTTTTTTTTTCTTGAGTTTTCAGACAATCTTAACACTTTTTTGACAGTGTTTGGTAGCGTGACCAGACGTCCTCTTTTTCCCAGGCATGTCCTCCTTTTGGGATCCAAAAAATGTCCAGGAGGAATTTCAAAATGACCCCAAAATGTCTGGGATTTTGACTCTATCAGTCTTTCGGACATAGTCTCACCCTCAGCAACAATATCTCATGATAAATACAGGATAAAACAACATAGACACTGTCAGGAAAATAACCCATGATAGAATAAATATAGGCTACACTGGCTTATATGATTGAGCGATGGCTTAGTAGACCTCTAAAATGCAGTGAATACAGTAAATTGTCCAAAATTCCCCATTTGAGGACCCCAGACCTCCTGCTACACATAATAATACACCTTTGTAATATTACACTCAGGGCCTGTTTGCGGGTAAAAACGATGTGCCTTTTGTTTAGACGGTAATGGCATTTTTGGGGCTTAAAAACACAAAAATCTGAAACAATCCTACAGAGTGGAAAAGTTGAATATGCTCTGCTGTAGTGTTTCTGTCTGCACTGCCCAAGAAGACACAAAACTCTGGTCAGATCTGCTCACATCACGTACGAGTTTACGTCACATACATACAGTACGCAGAAACAAACACGTCGGATCATTTCTATGCGTCGGAACTTCAAGCTGCTCTTGCATCCCAACGAATGTACAGAATATGCAGCGATACTATCAGTGAACAGAGAAGGATCTGCAGTCACCTCTGTCAAATTCAGGATGCACCAGTTCATCGCAGGCGAGTCAGAAGGCATGCATATCCAATCGATCAATCAGTTTTTGCGTCTTCTGTTCAGATCGTCATCGTATAAACCTCAACAGAAATCACCAGAAAACACCAACAGAAATCGCCGGTTACAAAGTACAAACATCGCCAATTTTTTTCACCCCCTCCTTTTTGATAACCCCAATCTGGCCAAACACTCCTAAACATTCCACCATTAGAGATACATGTAGAACACCCCCACTGTAATGTCACTTAAAATAGTAATACCTGCAGTTAACGTCTCCATTAGCTTTGTATAGACTAATGTGAGCCTACTGTAATGGTAAATACTGTACGGTGATTAGGCCATGTTGTTGTTGTCAGCGTGTAATGACTTAAAAGCAGAGCACTCAAAAAGTTTCCCACAATACATAAGGAAAATATAGTAAGCAATGATTGGAAGGTGCAAGCCTGATTATTGCTCTGCTGATACCGACACTACTGATACTGAGTGTGTGTGAGAAGTGTCTTTGGGCAAGACACTGTTGACTGAAATCCTACAGAGTCTCACCATTCAAATGTATATCGCCATTTGAGTTCACTAAGCCTCATATTAAAGAGAATAAAGACGTGGATTTGAGCTGGTAAACCTGTGCTCCCATTGAAATGCTTCTCACAGGCATTGGTAATGGTGGTTTGCAATATATGTTTTCAAATTAGTTGTAGAAGTAGTTGGCGCACTTTTAACACGCAATCCCTACTTATTTAAATCCAAATCCACTTTATTTCTATAGCACATTTTACAAATAAAACAGTGTTGCACAGAGATCATAAAATGAAGACAACAAAGAGGTAAACTGCGATAATTTGGTTATACTAGTCCTAAAACAATAAAAACAATAAAAGCAAAATAAAAGCAAAAACCGTAAAATCATAAAATAGTAATAAATAAGTAAAGTAAATGAAATGAATACAAGACACAGAGGACCACACAACTCACGCAGTGTTAAAAGGCAAAGAGTAAAAGTCAGTTTTAAGACAAGACTTAAAACACAGAGAAGGTCCTGTCCACCCTGGCTGAAGTCTCGTTTTAGGCACCATGAGCTGAAGCTGGCCCTCGGACCTCAGAGCGCTCGCTAGGGTGTAAATTTGGATGAGGTTCAAGACGTACTGTGTGTCCAGCCCATTCAAATCTTTAAAAACAATTAATAAAATCGTAAAATCAACTCTAAAATGAACTGGAAGCCAACGCAACAACGCTAAAAATCAGGGTAATGCGGTCAAGTTTTTTGGTTCCAGTTAAAAGGCGCGCAGCAGAATTCAAACGGAAAACTCTGTTCCACCTTGTGATGTCATGTGGTAATACAGAAACTGCTCCACTGTGTTTTTAAACTCCATACATCTTCACTACAATCAGTTGGATCATTTCAGCCAATCTCTACTGAATAAAAGGCAAGCAGTAGCTGTTAACTTGAAAACTACTGCTTCATGACATCGCAAGGTGGAACATAGCATTTTGAGCTTTGGAGATGTAGACAAACTAATAATGATGAAACAAAACACAACCCGAGCTCACAAGAAACAATTTTACATAATTTATGACCTTATAATCACTGCCTTTGCACTTTGAAAACTGCAAGTATTCAAATTCAGTTGTGATTAAATGTGTCTTACCTAAAAACAATAGTCGGGCACTTTCTTTTTTTATTAGTAGAGCAGCATCAAAAATTATAATCTAACAAAAGCATTTCTTGGCATTCTCAAAATCTAAATGTTTCCAATGTCTCCAACCACCAACCTGTGATTTCAAATTCCTCCTGCAGTCCTAAAAAAAATAAATCATAGAAGGCTTTACTCTCAGATGCTGCTACTGCGAAAATAATGAAGTGTCAATCAAAGTACCCTGTGTAGTGTGTGTTTTGTGTGTGCTGACATTAGCGTGAGCGGTATCGACAAAGGCCCTTAGCTCCTGACGGCTAATCCATAAATGCTACGCCACATGGTAGCTCCGACACACCGACAACTGCACCGCCGGCCAGAACTGACATCTGACCTATGTACAGGAAGTTAAATCAGCAGCAGCTACAGTCCGTCAGAGTCAGCTTCATGTCTCTTATACGCGGTTATTAAAGGGCCCATATTGCGTTATTTTCTGAGCTATGTTATAATGTAGTTTCCTCATTAAAAACATACTAGGAGGTGTGATTTTTTTCAGTCGCACATACATGTTTAACACAAATCCTGAATATTTAGGCTGAGTTCTGCTCTCACATATAAAACACTCTGTTCCACATGGTGATGTCATGTGGTAATACAAGAGTTGTTTGAATGATTTCAGACCTGGAATTGCCGAGCTCTACTGAACAAAGTAAAAAGGGCTGTTAATGTGAAAACTATCACTACATGACATCACAAGGTAGAACAGAGTGTTTTGCACTTTGGAAATGTAGACGGACTAATAATGAAGGATTAGGATTGCTCAAACATGTGAATGAAACAAAACATAACTGCAGATATGTTTTTGAGACGATTACTACATCATTTTGTGGAAACCGTCTGACCTCACAGCATTAGGATTCGTTTGCTCGACAGTAGGCAGGTACTTTTTTTATTTGACCAATCGGTGCTATTTGGTCGTGACGTATGTAATACACAGCTAACGGGGCTAACTGGTATATTAAGCTTTTCCAAAATCCCATAGGAAGAAGGGCAATAACGTCTTTCCCCTTTGATAAAATTCACCAAACATTCTCTTTGTTTCAGCTTTAAATCTTCGATCTCGGGAATCGTTGCCAACACAGAATGTATGTTCGTCTACATCCATTTCGACCGCTTTGTTTACTGTTGTGCTGTACCACAAAAGGAGACCCAGTCATGGCTTCACAGCTCTTCGCTGATTGGCTGGTGCCCGAACTCGTACTTCTGGGGTTCTTGCAAACCGTCTAGTGTATTCTGATTCCTGACCTAGTCGCTGGAGAGAAATAAAATTGAGTGGAGACACTAGATGGCGACAGCCTGGCTAACATTATATGGCAATTTTGTGTAATATAAGACCTTTAAGTGGAGTTATAGTAGTACATTTTGTCTTAATAAACTGACAAACTAATACAAGAATCACATTTCAGAACATCCTTGTCCAGATCTAAACTCTAGACTTTGCAGTTTTTATGTAGAGTAAGAAACTGTATTTTGTTCTTTGTGGAGGAAATTATGATACTTCAAAAATTGCTGCCTTTGTGATTTGCTTATTGCGCCCATTCAAAATGAGATTTCAATTTAATTACTTTTTGATTCATTTTGGATCTCTATACCAGACTTTATACTTTTAAATGCGTAATTGTTGTTTATTGTAAAAGCAGCATTTAACAAAGCCACACAAAAAGACAGCTCTGCACTTTCTACATCTAATAATAAAGTCTGTTATTGATCGCAATCCTGCAAGTAAGAGGCTGTAAAGCATTGACAGGACTAAGTGAACTTTGAACCTTCTTCTGGCAAAGCTAATATTGCCACACATGCTCAAAAAAAATCAATCCATGTGAATACTGCATGTAAATACTTCAAACATAAAGCTCCTACTATTTACTACAAACTGAATATCCAAGATCCATCATGCAGTATGAGTCATGGTCATTTTTTAAAAAGAAATATGTATTTTTGGATGTAATTTAAAACAATTTTCACTAATCAGAGAAGGCCCATTTGTTTCCTACTGTAGATGTGGGGAGATTTGAGTTTGGTAGTTCAATTCTTGCAATTTGAGCTGCAATCACAAAGGGTTGATTCTGATCAAAAGGTTACTCCAGTACAGTGACTGATATTGATAATTTTATATCCTGTTGTGATTCAGCATGAAGAACTGAGAGAAATGTGTGTGTGTTTTTTGTTTGTTTGTTTGTTTGTTTTTCACTGATTAACACTAAGCACCAAACATTCCCTGGGAGCTTGATGCAATGTTGCAATGTTCTGTCTGTTTTTAGTTAGTCAATCTATTTTGTCGAAAATCGCCTAAAAAAATCACTATGAACTACTATACTAGACTATAAAACCACCAGGAATATATTTTATTTTATTTATATTTTTTTACAGTGTTTGCTGATGTGTGCACTGTGTCACCATGGTAACTGATAAACTTTCCTCTAAAGAGATACATGTAGAACAACCCCAGGGTGATGTCACTGCAAAATATCAAAATTCATGTTAAAAAATACACATGGAAATAAACAGTTACAGAGGCTTTAATTATTCCTCTCAACTGTGCTTACAAAATTTGGGAATGCAAAATCTTTCAAACTACCGGCAATAACCTTGAGACATCCAAAGAACTATTGACTATTGTATAGAAAGTAAACAGAGAGAGACAGAGAGAAACATCAAGGAGGTTTCTCTTATCTCACACACACCAGCTCCTCCTCAGTGTGGCGCAATCTTAAGGAAAAAAAAACACATCTTTGATAGAAATAACAGCACACGGAGGTATAACCATGTATCTTCTTTAAGGTGAAGGTGATGTGAAAGCTTCCTCCATAGATCGGCTCCATTTTGGATGTTTAATATTTTAGCGAGGCATATCCGCCCCCATGGGAGACACTAAGAGGGAAAATAAGGCAGAGGAGATGATGGGGAGTGTGCAAAAGCGTGGAGTAAACAGTGTTATGGAGATGTATGCTACAAAAGGTAAACAAAAGTGTGATTCAAAGTGCGCGATGAAAAGAGAACATTATGGGATAAGCTGAATCAATAATGTACAATGGATTTGGATTTTGTAAACCGATGTGTTTTGGCGGTACAGACTTAAGGAAAACTAAAACAACTTACAAACGATTTACTATTCAACACATATTTAAAGGTGCACAATGTAACTCTCCCTGTCTCCATGGAGATTTTATTGCGTTGCCTAGAATGTTCCACAGTATGGCATTAAACTGATAATATTACAGGTGCACTATGTATATTGTGTTGGTTTCTGGTAGCCAGGCTGGCGCCACCTAGTGTCTCCGCTCAATTTCATTTCTCTCCAGCGACTAGGTCAGGAATCGGAATACACTAGACGGTTCGCAAAAATCTCAGAAGTGCGAGTTCGGGCACCAGCCAATCAGTGAAGAGTCATCCATTCTGTGTTGGCAACGATTCCCAAGATTCAAGGATTTAAAGCCGGAACAAAGAGAATGTTTGGTGAATTTTATCAAGGGGAAAGATGTTATTGCCCTTCTTCCTACAGGATTTGGGAAAAGCTTAATATACCAGTTCGCCCTGTTAGCGGCGCATTACATACGTCATGACCAAATACCAGCGAATGGTTAAATGAATTGGAAAAGTTACCCAGTGCACCTTTAAACCAAACAATATTTATTTGTGTTGGAAATGACATTAAGTTTTCTTAAAAAAAAAAAAAAAAGTGATCTTAAAGGTGCCCAGCTTTTGTCTCCATGGAGATGTTATTGCTTTGCCTGGAATGTTCTGTGATATGACTTTAAATATATCCATCATTTAATCATTACAGGTGTTTGTTTTGCTCAAAAATACCATCATTCCTTTTGTGAATAGGGGCGACTCTCCACAGATCTGAACTGTAATGTAGTGTAGTGGATATCACTTTATAATAAGGTGCCATAATAAACAGCAAACTAATCATAAGCTAACCCTTTGTTAATATTTATTAATTGTTACTAAAATATCTATTTGGCACAAGTTAATACTTTTTCATCATTAACTACACATTATTTGTTAATTGTAAGTATATTATTAACTAATATTTTATTAATATTTGTTAATAGTTAACTAAATTTATTTTTGGCACTAATTAATAGTTATTTTTACATAATTTAAATGTTAAATATCTCTGTATGATATTATTATGATAATGCATCTAAAGGTACGATATTTACTGCAGTACTTTGGAAAGGCTAGTATAATTGTAGACAGGACACTTTTTTGCTTTTAAAATACCTTGACAAGAATTTGGTGTGAATTATTTCAGTCATAATCCCAAGAATGCAAGTAAAAAACATTTCTTCATGTTGTTTGCACTGAAATGAATCATGGGATATGTAGTTCCCTATATTTACAAGCTGTTTCTACTATAAAACCATGCATTTAAGCAAAGGAACTTGTCATTTGATATATCGTAACAGTCCATGATATTATTGTGAAACTTTTGATGATACGATATCATATTTCGGTTATTGTTACATCCATAATAGTTAATAATGCTTACAACAAATTTTGTTTAGTTAATGATGAAAATGATTAACTTATGCCAAACTGATATTTCAGCAACAGTTAACAAATATTAACAAAGGGTTAGGTAATTATTAATTTGCTATTTATTATGGCAACTTATTATAAAGTGTTACTGTGTGGTGCTGTAACCTGCTTGTGTAGGTAGATAGATTTAACCAACACTGTGTAACATTCTAGACAATATTTCCATGGAGACAAGCAGGTGGCAGACCCTCCACTAGAAATGTTACACAGTGCACCTTTCATTGCAATTGTAGTGTCAAAAAAAGCCTTTACTTAGTGTCAGAAATGCTCTTTGCTGTTCTCTATCTTCACTTGACTAATCTGTCACTATAATGAAAAAACTTGTAGACTTCCCATCTTATTCCCAGTCTAACGCTGTGGATAACACTGATGTGGAGTGGCAGGCAGCATCCAGGCCTCATTAGAGACATTTGTTTAATTTAGAGCCAGTTCAAATGCACATCCCACATTCACTATTCATGCCACTCTCATCAATATGCAGCGGATGCCCTCTCAGCTCATAGCACTGAATTAACATGCATGCACTTATATATAGACTCGTATTATCTAGAGGACATAGTGCCATTTTCCCTCAAACATATGTCTCTTAATGAATCCAATTTCCACAGTTTTAAGTTCACATTTAATGGTAGCACTGTCATCATATCACCAGCTGACAAGTAGGTATGTAACAGTGTAATATCAATTATGTAAGAGCCTGGCATGTTGTTTCATTACAGATCATCATTACATGCATAGGAGTAGACATGTACAATACGATACAAGAGGAGACTAGATTAGGATGTAAGATACCAACACTGAATTAAAAGTACATCAGAAAAATGCATAGACTCGAGGTACTGACAGTGATGAAATATTATAATATGACAGTTTTAACCATGGCCCCCTCCCATTTTACTTTATGTTATAATGTTGTTTCCTCATCAAAAACATACCTGGAGCTGTGTTTTGTTTCATTCACACATATTTAACTCATAAAGACCACTTTGTGATGTCATGTGAATACAGAAAGTGTGAATACAGAAAGTGCTCCACCATGTTTTTAAACTCTATACACCTTCAGTAGAATCATTTGGATCATGTCTGCCCTGGAATTTCCAATCTCTTCTATACTAAAGGTAAAAGGTAGCTGTTGATTTGAAAACATCTCATGACCTCACAAGGTGGAACAGAGCATTTTGCGCTTTGGAGATATATATATTTTTAAATGTATTTTACACTTATTTAAACAGGAGGTTCCATTGAGATTCAGAATCTCTTTTTCAAGAGAGACTGGACTGACTGGAGATGTATGTGTATTAGTAGACAGACTAATAATAAACATGAGTGAATGATACTAAAGACAATTCCAGGTATGTTTTGCGTAATATAGGACCTCTAAAATATTGAGTTATGACTTTTTATGTATTTAGTTTATAAGTTATGTGCTAGGATCAAAGCAACAAATAGGGAGCACATCCTCTGCATTATTCCAAGGGAATGAAAAGTTAAACCACACTTTATGGAGATGCAACCCCATAAAAAACACATTAAAAAATGTTTTAGTCTATTTTCTGGCTAAAAAGTATCACGGTGGGGCTTTAAATATCTAACTCACTTGCACATTACTGAACAGCGTTTACAGTATATAGTGCACACCTTGTACTGGTGCAGAGACTGATTGAAGGGAGAACAGTGTAAATGATTGAAAAGCAGCACTAGCGCCCCCTGCCGGGCGCTGCTCAGCCTGTTATCAGCTCAGTGGTCTCCTCTGTGTGAGACCACTTTAACTCAACACTTTAAACACTGCAGTCAAGTAACACAGACTGACCTGTGACAATATGAAAGCTCCACTGTGGCTTTGACTGGGAATTCATTAAAGGTTCACTACCTAACAACGTACAGTATTATGCAAATTTTATTTTCTAGCTTTTTGCCAAGTTATAATGTTTTAATAAAAAAAACATGCCTGAAGAGGTTTTAGATGTCATCCCTGCATGTTTGAGTATTTTAGCGATCTCTCCCGGGTCCTATTCAAACCCCCCTTGGGTTAGCTGTAAGATTCTGTCCAGTGCTCAGCAAATAAGCCCACGTTCCCCGTACTTCCACACGACAATTCTCCATAAATATACAAAAACATGATACAAAATTGTACACAGCAACTTGACAAACCTGATGTGATGTGCAGTAGTTTCATTAGCGGGATGCATACTGATTGTGTTGTGGAAGTGCTCTGAAGGGAGTGACTTAGCGCAGAGGGAGGGAAGACTCCAATAACTAAAGTCAAATTTCTATAACATGTTAATACATTGTTTTCTGTAAATATAGCATTTTCAGAACAACAGAAGGTAACATGGTGATTTAAATATTTTATGTGTTAGGAGTTAATACCCCATAGAAGTAAAATACCCCGTTTTTAAACATATTGTTCTTGCATTCATCAATTAGATCTGTTTTTATTGCTAAAATAAAACATGCCTTCTCACTCTGAGCGGTCTCACATGTCCACAGTACTGATCAAGTTCTTGCCTCTATAAATTTAAGAGCTGTGCTGTGCAACATTCCAGGCAAAGCAATAACATCTCTACAGAGAAAAACAGGTGGCATACCTCCTATCAGAAAGTTACATATTGCAGCTTTAAAGGGTCCATATTATGTTTCTGATGTATGTTATATTGTTTCCTCATCACAAACAGACCTGGAGTTGCCTTTAGTTCCATTCAAACATATTTAACACAGAAACCCCAAATATTTAGGCTGAGTTCTTCTCTCAAACAGAAAACACTCTGTTCCACCTTCTGATGTCATGTGGTTTTACAGGAAGTGCTCCACTGTGTTTTTAAACTCCATACACCTTCACTAGAATCATTTGGATAATTTCAGTCATGGAATTGCCACTTTCCACTGAATAAATGGTAAAAGGTCGCTGTTAACTTGCAAACAACCACTTCATGACATCATAAGGTGGAGCAGAGCATACTGACAGACTAATAAAGCAGGATTACTGTAACATATGTGAATAAGACTAAACATTAGAGTTAATTTTGCAGAATATAGGGCCTTTAACTAAACCTATCACCCAAACTTGACCTGTAATCCTTTTGAAACAGCTTATAGTGTAAATCTCTTTATTGACAGTAACATGGCATAGAGTTTCATTTTCAAACATCTTCGCTTATTCCACTGTATTGAATTAAACACTCCATCTTTGCAATGTTTTTACACTCTGTCAACAGCTCCTATCTGTACAGAGGCCCAAACAAGGCTCTTTTCACTTATGTTTATGTATATATGCAGTGTGTGGGGGGTGTTTTGACATATTTAATACACTCCCTCTGCGCTTTGACAGTGACAGGCATTCATGTTGCGAGCTATTCGATGTGAACCAACTCAGAGAAATGCTCTTTTCTCGGTCTCGGAAAGGGCGGTCTGCGTCTCATCACTCACGCGGGGGTTAAATAAATGACTAAGTGACTAGAAGATTAATGGCGAGCATATTTTTTCACTGACATCGCAAAGCCAAATAAACAACTACGGGGAAAAACAAGATGGATGTGCCGAGAGGAGACGAGCGGAGGAAAGAGAGTACGAGCAAAGTCAACCAAAGCTGCTACCACACTCTTTAATCAGTCACTGGCACTGTGGAGGGCTATATAATGCGTGATTTGTGTGGGTCGCTTCATACAAGATTGGCGTGGATTGCACTGGTTTAAATTCTATCAACTAAGTATTTACATTGTTTGGATTACCAGTAGCATTAGGGCAAAACTTATCTTGAATTAGAACATTGTGCCGTCATCAAAAACATGTCTGAAGAGTTTTTATATGTCATCAATGCATGTTTTATTATTTTAGCAATTTCTCTTGGGCCCAACTGAAGCCGTCTTAAAGGTCCACCATGTAACTTTTTGGTTGGAGGTCCGTCACCTGCTTGTTTTCATAGATATGTTCTGCCTGAAATGTTCCACAGTATGACATTAAACAGCTCTACCTTACATTTATTCAATTACAGGTGGTTTTATAGCTCAAAAATACCTAGAAAAACATTCTGACTGTGACTGGGGTCGCCTCTCCACAGAGCTGACCTGTAACTTTGTCTGGTTTGGTCTTCATAAAGGTATAAAAATTTAATACCATTCTGTGAAACATTGCAGACAATGCAACAACACCTTCATGGGATCCTCCACCAGAAAAGTTACACAATGCACCTTTAAGATTAGTTGTGAGTTGCTTACGTCATCCATGCTCTCACTTAACAATTCTCCATAAATATACAAAAACATGGCACGAAAGAGTACACTACATCTCTACAAACTTGATGCGACGTGCGATATTTTCATTAGCGCGATGCACGCTGATTTTGCTGTGAAGGGGGTGTCACTTAGCATGGAGAGCAAGTCGAGGGAAGACTCAGAGCATCAAAGGCTAAACTGAAACTTATAAAACATGTTAATACGTTGCTTTCAAGGAATTTAACATTTTGAAAACAACAAAAGGCAACATGGTGATCTAAATATGTTTCGTGTTAACAGTTCGTAAAATTCCTCTTTTTAAAACCTGGAATAAATAACAATAGAATTTGTAAACAAGATCAAACAAGGAGAATAAATGTCTTTTCAAATTAACTGCATTATGAGTACCACTATAGGGCAAGTTCTTAAACCTCCAAACCCATCAAAATCGACTGTGCATAATCCAGAGTGCCCTATACACGAATCCACTCGGGTGTCCCAGCACGACTTCAGTAAACTACAAAGCTACACCACCCGCAGCGCACGCAAACACGCACGGAGCAGACAGCGACCTCGCAGCGAAAAACACCCGCAGCCACACTCATCGCTCCACAATGACGAGGAACGGAATGGAGAAACGAACCAAAAAAGCGAGTGCAATGTGCCACTTCTAGACACAACTGAACAACTGAGTCACTGCGAACACGCCAACAATCCAGTGGTCCCAGACAGCACCCTCCCTACACGCCACAACTGAACAAAACCCAGAGTCACAGTGAAGGCGCCAAACAAAGTCCGACTGACCCATCTAACTGTTGTGTTTTGTTTAAAGTCCAGTGCGGTTTATATGTAAAAAAAAAAGTTTGAAAATAGACCATTCAATGACAGTGCACCTTATAATCCAGAGCCTCCTATAGTGCGGAAAATATGGTATACTGGAGAACCACAAAGTAGTGACTTATCAACTCTTGGTTAACTAAAAGTAGACTATGTAACTTTTCTGTTGGTATGTTCATATGCCTTTTTGTCTCCATAGAGATGCTATTACTTTGTCTGGATTGTTCCAAACTATGACATTAAACATATCCATCTTGCATTTATTCAATTAAAGTTCTTTTACTGCTCTAAAATACCATAAAAGCATGCATTCTTTCTGTGAACAAGCTCACCTCTTAACAGATCTGACCCGTAATTAGACACGGTGGCCTCATCTGTCACCGTGAAGATGGATAGCTTAAGTGTCATGTGGAACATTTTAGGAAAAGCAATAACATCTCCATGGAGACAAGCAAGAGAAGTTAAAAAGTGCACCTTTAAATGATTATATCTATGACTCAAGACCTCTGACAGGCAACCATTCATATGAATTTACTTTGCCAACTCTTATGCCTATCTTTAGACTGTGCCAAAGTGAATACATCTTTACAATCTCCCACAATGCACAAGCATAATAAAAAGAAAGCCAATTTGACAGCTGTTACCCATTAAGATTATTTCCAAAACCACTGTTAAAGGTCATATATTACGCAAAACTGACTCTTGTGAGCTTTAAGCCATTTTAGAATGTTTTACCTCATTAAAAACATACCTGGAGTTGTGTGTTGTTTTGTTTCGTTCACACATGTTTGAGTGATCCTGGATTGTTAAACTGTCTGAAGTTCAAAATGCTCTGTTCCTCCTTGTGAGGTCATGCTGTGGTAGTTTTCAACTTAACAGCTACTTTTTACATTTAGTTCACTGGAGATTGGCAATCGCAGGTCTGAAATCAACCAAATGATTCAAGTGAAGGTGTAGAGTTTAAAAAAACAGTGGAGCATTTCTTGTATTGCCACATATAGGGATGTAACGATATCCAAATCTCTCGGCTTGATATTATCACGATATGGATCTCAAGGTACTATATTCATGAAGACCAGTTTAGACCTGGTTTAGACCTGGTTTAGTCCTGGTTTAGACCTGGTTTAGACCTGGTTTAGATCTGGTTTAGTCCTGGTTTAGTCGTATGCGGTACAAAAGTCCAGCATCGTAGTTTAAGTTACTTAAACGGGAAATTTCAGCTGTTATCTGTTTTTTCATTTTGGTTTTGGAGACAAATAATGAAGAAAATAGATGTTTTTTTCATTTTCTTATTTTTGGTTTTATTTTGAAAAACAAATGATACACGGATTCTTCATCTTCCCCCTTTCTGACTTCCCCTTCTACTCCTCCTCCTCCCCCTCCCCTAGCTCTCTACAAGTGCAAATCGGTTTTGCCACATACGCATCGCAAAATGTGTCGCAAAAGCCAAGGCGCACAGATTTGAAACTGCTGGGACACATTTGAGAAGCTGCAGTCGCTGAGTTGTGGTTGTATCTGTTATAATGGGTGCAGATGTCACTCTGTTCATGCAAATATCAATCTACACATTTAT
Source organism: Boleophthalmus pectinirostris (assembly GCF_026225935.1). NCBI lineage: Eukaryota > Metazoa > Chordata > Actinopteri > Gobiiformes > Gobiidae > Boleophthalmus > Boleophthalmus pectinirostris. Next base: position 10,283,228 of record NW_026571175.1, read on the forward strand.
TCGTATTTTTCTCCCGTGTGTGTAAATATTTTCCACATGTGAAAATTTCAGTCCGCAAGTGCACACATTTTTTTCAAGCAATGGTGTGTTTTTTTCACCATAACTGCAAATTCAACTCACACATATATGCAAATAGGCAATTACAAGTTCAAAGTTTTGTTCTACACATTCTCAAATTACATTCTACAAGTTCTCAAATCAAGTTTACACGCTCTCCCATTTTCCCATTTTGCAACATATTTACCGTCATAGATATTTATTGTGATATTTTGGAGAGGCAAATATAATTCTATATAGGACACTTTTTTGCTTTTAAAATACCTTGACAAGATTTTGGTGCAAATTATTACTGTCAGAATCTCAAGAATTCAAGTAAAAAACATATTTCTTCATGTTGTCTGTGCTGAAATGAATCATGGGACACGTAGTTCCCTATGTTTTTTAGCTGTTCCTACTAAACATCAATGCATTTAAGCAAAGGAACTTATAATTTGATATATTGTGACAGCTCTTGATATTATTGTGAGACTTCTCACGATGTGATATCAAGATATTTCGGTTATTGTTACATCCCAAGCTACATGACATCACAAGTTGTAACAGAGTGTTTTCAATTTAAGAGAAGAACTAAGCCTAAGTAAGCAGGATTTATGTGTTAAACATGTGAATGAAACAAAACACAACTCCAGGTCTGCTTTTAATGAGAAAACAACATTATAACAACATAGATCATAAAATAGTGTAATATGTGCCCTTTAAAGTACTACTTGTGTCTATTTACCACAAAACCATCGACCACATGAAAGCAGCATTTTCCACGCTTTTCCACGTTTTTATATGTTCTTTTACAGCCCAAGTATGAAATATGATGTTGCTGTCTGCAGGTTGATTTATTGTAGTTGAGAGTAGGCCTTCGCGATGATATCATGAATCAAAAGGAAGCCAGTATTACGGCGTACTTACTTTGTACATTACAGTGGTTGATGGATATGTAATTTCCACATTCTCCGGATAGCTGCAGTCCTGTGTGAATGGCTTTTGTAGATTTATGGGTAAAGACATAATCGGAGGCGTTATGATGAAATAGCCCAAACGACAGCAACAATAACTGCGCTTTATTTTACGCGCCGCAGATGCTAAATATATCAGAGGAGGAACGCCGCGGGAGTTTTATTACAGTAGTTTATAATGGGGGATGCAGATTGTGGCTTCATAGATATGATTATTTGTAACTGCGCTAAAGGGCTGTATATATTTACAGTACATGTAGCTGCGAATGCAAGATATTGTAAGTCAAAACGATATCAAACTGTATTTCCTAGCTCTTTGGTACGTGCATGTATTCATGGGCATCTGTACAGCTTTAGATTAGCTTTTTCGGATGCTTAAGTTGAGCCATTATTGTCCCCGAAGTGAAATTTGTCCTCTACATGTGACCCATCCTTCAATTCCGCTGAGACAACCTGTCAGGAGCAGTAGACCCATCTCCAGATCTTAGTTTAGTTAGTCTTTTTTTTGAAGGGACAATGTACAGAGACATTAAGCTCGTAAAACATAGAGATGTTCCGCACCAGATTATAGCTATCTGCAGTGCAACCATAGATGGAAGATTGTATGTATATGATTGTATGTATCATGTTTAACCCGCCCAGACAGTAGCCTGATTCATCAGTCGGTTTCACTTCGTGGAAACTGTCTGACCTCGCAGCATTAGGATTCGTTCACTTGAAGGTACGCAGGTACTTTTTTTATTTAACCAATTCACTGCTATTTGGTCGTGACATATGTAATGCGCCGGAATGCTCAATGGTGTCCAAGTAATTGCCGACACAACAGAAAACAAAGCAGAGAGTGAAAATTCTCGATCTCGGGAATCGTTGCCAACACAGAATGTATGGCTTCATATACATCAGGGGTCTCCAACCTGTAGCTCGGGAGCCACCAGTAGCTCTCCACCCTGTTATAAGTAGCTCGCCAAAGGATTTCTGAATTACGTATTATACTGATTAACTGGAATTTGATTAATTACCATTGTAAATATGTAATTTTGAACTTTGCACACTAATAAACGGATAATGGTTTTATGTTTTAAAGGCATCTAATGGTACGACAGTCTAAGGCTTGCCCTCTTATATCTACAACATTTCTTGCAATCACTAAAATGCTCTCCGGCATTTTTGTTTTCTACATGTAGTTCACCGGATGCAAAAGGTTGGAGATTCCTGGTTTACATCTATCTTGACGGTTTTGTTTACTGTTGTGCTGTACCACAAAAGAGACCCAGACAGGCTCTTGAGTTTGAAGTCATGGCTTCACAGCTCTTCGCTGATTGGCCGGTGCGCGGTCTACAACTTTCGGTGTTCTTGCAAACCGTCTAGTGTATTCTGATTCCTGACCTAGTCGCTGGAGAGAAATTCAATTAAGCGAAGGCACTAGGTGGCACCAGCCTGGCTACCCAGACACAGTGCAACCTCCACGCAGAAAGACCTGGGTCATCTGAGGGATAGAACCCGGAACCTTCTCACTGACTTCACTTTTACCACCTTTACCACCGCAGCATTATAGGGGTCAACTTCATAATCATTACATTTGATGAAAGTGAAAGAAAATACCAACATGTCAAAGTTAGGTACATTTTTGTGCTTTAAATATCTGACAAAATATCTGGTCCCTTTCCAAGACTTAGACGTAGACTTAGACAAACTTTATTGGTCCAGAAGGGAAATTATTTGGACACAGTAGCTCACACATCACAATATAATATAATAACAAAGAGTAAAAATATAAATTGTAAGTTAGAAAGTTGGTTTTGGTTTCAAAATGTTCCTACAATATGTAAAAGTTGGACATGGCGGAGTGGTTTTGACAAAGCTCTCAGTGGGACGTTTGGAAAAGTGTCTGAATGTCCCAAGTCAAGAGGAAAGAGCAAAGGAAACTCTGACTCTCACCTGCTCTACTCTATGAATCAAATTTTGCTGAGGAAAATGTAAAACTAATAGCTCTGATTGTGATCATACAAATTGTGATTTTGATTTATTGCAGTAAATCTTGCAGCTCTTGTACAATTATCCCACTTGCTGATCTCAGAAGCTTAGCCAGACTGGTTTGTACTTGGATGAGAGACCTCCGAGAAAACCACAGTGGGGCAACAGTGTCTCTAGTGCACGCTGTCATTGTGTCTGTCCTTAGGCAAGACACTCCACCCGCCTTGCCTCATATGAATGTGGTGTGTGAGTGTGTGTTTATGGTTTTTTGGGCAGCTACTGGTGTAGATTGACAGTCTTGCTTCTGTCAGTCTGTCCCAGGGCAGAGTGTATGGAAAAGTTATGAGACTAGTGCATAATGTTTTGTCTTTTTTATACTGTATATCATCGTTTGCGTTTTGTGAATGAACTGTATTTAAATAATTGCAGTGATTGCATTAATTTTAGGGATGGAAAATATCATATTGGTGCATACAAATTCCTCGATATTGTGTCATCCGATATTCAGTGCTGACATTCAATTTTTTATGCTTCTCCATTCTCTGTGCCCTTATTGAACAGACTCATGAGTAAAAATGGAAATAGAATGTTAAACGAGTGAAGACTGTTATGGCTTTATATGTACACAAACATGTACCAAATTATTTTATACCCCAAATACATTTTATTATTTTTACATTTTTCACTTTAAGTTAAAAGTACACTATGTAACTTTTTAGTTGGGGGTCCGCCACCTGCACCTCTGCCTGGAATGTTCCACAGTATGACATTAAGCAGCTCTACTTTACATTTATTCAATTACTGGTGGTTTTGTAGCTGGAAAATACCTAGAAAAACAGGTATTCTGACTGTGAGCGGGGTCGCCTCTCCACAGATCTGACCTGTAACTTGGTCTGGTCTGATCTCCGTAAACAGAGAAAGGTTTAATGCCATACTGTGAAACATTCCAGCGAAGCAATAACATCTCCATGGAGACAGACCCTCCACTAGAAAAGTTACACCGTTCACTTTTAAGATAAGTTTGAATGAATTTTGACCACAGCAGCAGGCCAAATATCAGGTATCGGATTTGGCTCCAAAAAAAGGAAAAAAGAAAAGTGTTTTTTATTTATTGCAGTAATCTTTCAGACCTTGTACAGTAGTTGCACAGTGCATTAAACCCATATGTTTCTCTTTGTGTGTGTGTGTAGGTTTGATTATCAGGAGCTGCTCCATAACTCCACCTTCTGTCTGGTGCCGCGCGGCCGTCGTCTGGGCTCCTTCCGCTTCTTAGAGTCTCTGCAGGTAAAATAATACACAGCATCATAAACATCATTACTGCTCTCTTTAAGGGGATTTATGACGTTATATTTGGGGAGGAAATACGCTGTCCTCTGTGCTGTAAATAAAAGTGAAGCTGAACTCAGAACTTCAACGAACAAGTTTGACTGAATAACGTAGAAAATGAAATCGCATATACAGGTTATGCACAGACGTGATTTTGTAAGAAAAAAATCCCCTCATCATTCTGACTGGCACTGAGGCAGATCTATGGGCAGCACAACAAACAAAATGTGTTTCTTTGCTTTTTATTGCCTCGCCGCATAATAATGATTTCCTCCACACGGACTCAGAAACATTTTATTTAAGCAGAGAAGGCTTCACTTCAGCTGTGTCTGATCCCAAAGTTTATATCAATGATGAATATGAGAGTAACCTGCAGTGTCCCTGTTGTTTAGCTAACTCGGAACTCATTTTCTACAATTGTTTACTTGATTTTCTTGTTTTAGGATTCAGTGTTTTGTTTCAGGTACAAGTCGTAGAGTCTTAAATTTAACAGCTCTTTCACATTTTAGCTGTGTTTTGAGCTTTTATAGGAGAAAATGTCATTACTCACCATTTACATTCCTTTTTATACTTTATACCTTTGCCGCTCGCTAATAAAGTTTATGTTTGTTTTAAAATGGATCATGAGAAATCTGGTAGGATTAAAGACATGAGCTTAGTTTTGTTTTATAGATTCATTTCTATATCTCCGCTGTTGTTACTATTACTACTACAGCTATAACTTTAAAAATTATTCACATAGCGCTTTACAGACTTCACAAACTCCTCAAATCACTTCAGCAGATTGTTTTTTATTCACTCACACTGCTGGGATAAACTGTCTGCTTCAATAGCCACAGATGCCCGGGGCTAACACACAGATACGTGACTGCCATATGCTCCAGTGACCCCTCTGATCACCACCAGTCACAGGCAAATGTGTACTGTAAATATTGAAGATCCTATATTTCACAAAGCTTTACCCCATGTTAGAATGCTGTTATCTCATCAAAAACATGCCTAGAGTTGAGTTTTGTTTTTTTCACACCTGCTTGAGTAATCCTGAATTATTAGGTTGTCTGTATCCCCAGCTCAGAATGCTCTGTTCCTCTTTATGATGCAGAATTTAGATGTAAAACATGTGTGACCTTCTTGTCTCCGTGGCAGTAATATTGTTTTATGGCATATTTGCATTTATTATTTGTGGCATTTTGTTGTTCAGATATTTCTTGTACAAAACATGCATACTTACTGTGAGTGAGTTCTCTTCTACACAGATCTGATCTGTAACTTGGCCTGATGGCTTCACCTGTTGCCTGTCTCCATAGAGATCAACTTAGACTTAGACTTAGACTTAAACAAGCTTTATTGATCCACAGGGAATTATATGGACACAATAGCTCACACATCACAATAATATAATAACAAAGAAAAGAAAGAAAGCAAAAATAAAAGTGGTAAAATTTATTCTAAATAAGTAGCAAAAAACATAGCAAGAAACAGGTGTCAGATAAGACATAATTACCATATTTTTTGGACTATAAGTCGCACCAGCCAAAAAAATGCATAATGAAGAAGAAAAAAACATAAGTCACACTTTTTGTGGGAAATTTATTTTATAAAATCAGAGACCAGGAACTGACATTTCAACTTGAAAGGCAAGTTATAGTAACAACAACAGAACAGAGAACAACAGGCTGAATATTCAGATAACTAAAGCATAAACAACAGAAGATAAATTTACCAAACTCTCAATCTCACTCCAAATCACTAAATTCATTGAATCCATTGAATTCTTCATCCTCAGTGTCACTTCTGAACATCTCTGCGCAGCTTCGGTTGTCACTGAAGTCCAGGCATGGCACACACCCGATTCGCTCCATTCACGCTTTTCGCCAGTCCCTCACAAGTTTCTCGCTCACTCCAAACTTTCTTTCTGTTGCTTGATTACCATTTTCGGCTGCATAATTCACTACTTGCATCAGGACAACGGCTTTTTCTGCAGGAGACATGCAGAGAAATCTGACACAGAACCTAGAGCACTCTCTCGTGGCTGTCAGTCTGAAAAATGTAATGTATAAGTCACACCGGAGTATAAGCCGCAGGATCACCCAAACCATGAAAAAAAGTGCGACTTATAGTCCGAAAAATATGGTATATAAATGTAAATGTACAGGTTATATTACACAAAATTGTGTTGACTCTTGTGAGCTTTAAGTCATGTTAGAATGTTGTTACTTAATCAAAAACATACCAGGAGTTGTCTTTTGTTTCATTGACACATGTTTGAGTAATCCTTTATTATTAGTCTGTCTATATCTCCAAAGCTCAAAATGCTTCGTTCCACCTTAAAACAGTAGAAATTGGCAATTCTAGGACTGAAATGATCCAAATGATTCTAGTGAAGGTGCATGGAGTTTAAAAACACAATGGAGTACTACAGATATAACCACATGACATCACAAGGTGGAACAGTGTTTTCTGTTTCTGTTCGGAATAACTTGGCTTAAATATGCAGCATTTATGTGTTAAACATGTGTAAATGATAAGGAAATAACACGATAACTGTAGTAGACCAGACAGAAAGGCAAAGACAGGGTATAAAAATAAGTTTAAATTTAATAAAGTCAAAAAAGGATGTAAACAAAACAACCCAACTAGACAAAGGAACAGGGGTGTTTAAATACAATGAGGACCAACTAAAACTGAAGACAAGACCGAGGAATTACACTAAATAATTAACTAAACCACTAACTTAATCAAAGTAACAAAAAGGCAAATAATTATAATACAGAAAATAGTAAGTGATAATAAAGTGACCTTAACGCAAACTAAACAAACTAACTTAGTAAACCAAACTCAATAGTGCTCCCACCCCCTTTGTTGATTCATTGGTCTCTCCCGAGGTTCCTCTGTCCGGCACTCAAAAAAACAAAAAGAACAAGTGTAAGTAAATAATTCAGACTTATATTAACTAAAATGTGTGCACCCAAATTAGAATATAAGTCTAAATAAAGGAATTAAATTGTGTGTAATGTAATTAACTTTATTAACTTATTCCAGGTAAAGCAATAACATCTCCAAGGAGAATAACCCCCACCCCCAACACCATCAAAATTACAGTGCATCTTTAGTTTATTAGTATTTTGTTCCTTTCCACTCGTGCACATGTCTGTTTATGGACACACATATTGTTCTTATTTACATTTACGACTTACTGTAGTGTGCGCTCTAAGCCAGGAGTCCTGTTTCTCATCTTTCTCTTTGGCCCATAACGCAAACATACTCACCATATGTCAACGCCGCAATCACTACAACTACATTAACTCACACACTTCCATTCTCACAACGGCTTCGGCCTCTCGTAATGACTTTTCAAACCGGAAACCCAGCCTGACTCGATGGGCTGCAGCTCATGTGCACTTAGATCAACAAGGAAGTCAAATATTTACGTTTTGGTGTGGGTTTTTGCAGCGGTTCTCAGCTATCTGCGTCTCAAAGCCCACATCTGCTAATGCTTTGCTCGCACCATTGTGTTAGCTTAGTCGTAAAGGGCTAGTAAAATGGCTCTATTAAAAGCCGCACATTGAGCGAGCAGTGCTAGCTTCTATTTCCAGGGCGATGGTGAAAAGTGGCGAGGTCTACAACAATAAGGCGACCGCAGTGAAGACTCGCCACCCAAGTCGTGTCAAAGCTGGAGGACCAAAACATGTTTTTACTTTTGGCCGCTGCACCGCTCTCTCGGCTGCGCTGCTAACTGGGGTTGCCATGGTTTTTTGAGGACGTTTGAAAAATGAAATAGGACTAATGGCCGTGGTAATTGGCATCTGCTATTTAACTTTCAGTCGAGATGGGCAAGTCCAGAGAAGAAATTATACAAATGCTTCTATAGTGAAGGTGTGTGAAGTTTGTCTGGAGATAGATAGAGATACATAGATAGATAGATAGATAGATAGATAGATAGATAGATAGATAGATAGATAGATAGATAGATAGATAGATAGATAGATAGATAGATAGATAGATAGATAGAGAAAGAGAGAGAGAGAGAGAGAGAAAGAGATTGATGGACAGACAGACAGACAGACAGAGAGAGAGAGAAAGAGATTGATGGACAGACAGAGAGAGAGAGATATAGGAGGGAGAGAGAGAGATAAATAGATAGGCAGAGAGAGAGAGAGAGATTGATGGCTAGATAGAGAGATAGGAGAGAGACAGATAGATAGAGAGAGAGAGAGAGAGAGAGTGAGAGAGAGAGAGAGAGAGAGATTGATGGCTAGGTAGTGATAGGAGAGAGATAAATAGATAGAGAAAGAGAGGGGGAGAGAGAGAGAGCTGAAGAGAGAGAGATAGGATATATATATATATATATATATATATATATATATAGATAGATAGATAGATAGATAGATAGATAGATAGATAGATAGATAGATAGATAGATAGATAGATAGATAGATAGATAGATAGAAGAGAGAGAGAGCTAGAGAGAGAGAGAGAGAGAGAGAGAGAGAGAGAGAAAGGGAGAGAAAGAGATTGATGGACAGATAGATAGACACAGACAGACAGACAGAGACTGATGGATAGAGAGAGAAAGAGAGAGAGAGATTGATGGATAGATAGAGAGAGAGAGAAAGAGAGAGAGAGACAAAGAGACTGATGGACAGATAGAGAGAGAGATAGGAGGGAGAGAGAGATAAATAGATAGGTAGAGAGAGAGAGAGATTGATGGCGAGATAGAGAGATAGGAGAGAGATAAATAGATAGATAGAGAAAGAGAGCTAAAGAGAGAGAGAGAGAGAAATAGGAGAGATAGATAGATAGACAGACAGAGAGATGGATGGATACTAGATGGATAAAATACATAAATAGATTGATCAATAGATAGATACTAGATATATATATATATATATATATAAAAATCAATCTTCAGCAGCATGAAGAAAAAAAACAAACATAACAGTCCATCCTCATGACATCAGAAGGTGTAACAGCATTTTCCATTTGAGAGGAGAACTCAGCTACTAACCTGGGTTGCTGAGGTTTCTTGAGTATTTTTAGATAATTGTAAAATAAAATAAAACTAAGTTAAAGCAACACCATTTCACTGCATGAGTCTAGAAAAAAAACATACTTTGGACAAGCAGGAGGGGAAGAGTCAGGTTTGTGGAGATGCAAGCCTGATTACAGTAGATGCATGTTTCAGCATTTCACGCATATTTCAGTGCTTTAAAACATAAAAAAAAAGTATTGTTTTTGGCAAATAAAAAATGCATTGGGCTTTTAGATGAAATCACTACAAAACTAGGTCTATAGCAGGGTGAATTAAACCAATTTTAGCCTAACCACATTGTAACTGAGCCAAAACCAGGACTAAAAATGGACTGCTGAACTAGAACAAAACTACACCTGAACTAACAAAAGTCTAATATAGGATTAGACTAGACTTCAACCAGAACTAAACCCGACTAAAACAAAATCAAATGTGTTTATCCCCTCACTATCGACAATGTTGTATCACTTTCTGATCCAAAACACAAAGCTAATTAAACAGAGCCCATTGCGTCTTAGTCAACGGGCCCATTTCCCTTCTGTGTCCTCTGTGCCACCCCCATTCAAACTACATAAGGCTTTTCAATGGCACATATTTTCCTAATGCCAGCCAAATCCACAGAAAGCGGCAGTTTGTGACACGCTGCACACACACTGCCAGTTTTCCATGAACACTTATCCTGAAACACGTCCCCCAGCTCCAAAACAAACAGACCCTCCAAGGCCAGAGCTGCCGGGGAACGCAACATTTGGGAACTCTGGGGTTTTTAAAATAAGAACAGTGCCATATTTCTGGTATAAAGATAATTAGATAACTTAGGTAATTTGTCTCCTAGAGGGCAATAGATTGTCATTGTTTTTAAAGGTGCGCTGTGTAACTTTTCTCTTGGGCGATCTGCAACTTGCTGGTCTCCATGGAGGTGTTATTTCTTTGCCTGGAATGTTCCACTGTATAGCGTTAAATTGCAGACCTATTATGCAAAATTGACTTTTCAGAGCTTTTATCCATATTAGAGTTGTTTCCCGTCACCATTTACTCACCCCAAGTTGTATTTAGAATGATTCGTGCATGTTTGTGCAATCTTTAATCTCTTATTGCCAAGAAACCTTATTGCTGATCAATGCCCATTTTTACTGACACTGGCATATGCCCACTAGCCTGATTCATCGGCTGGTTGTACTTCGTTTTACTTCATTTCACTTCATACAAACTGTCTGACCTCGCAGCCTTAGATTTTGTTCGCTCAACGGTAGGTGGGTACTTTTTCATTTAACCAATCACTGCTATTTGGTTATGACATATGTAATGCGCAACTAACCGGTATATTAAGCTTTTCCCAAACCCAGTAGGAAGAAGGGTAATAACATCTTTCCCCTTGATGAAATTCACCAAACATTCTCTTTATTCTGGCTTTAAATCCTCGATCTCGGGAATCACTGAATATACGACTCCATGACACTTGCACGTTTTTCGCGAACCGGCTATTGTATTTTGATTCCTGACCTAGTCACTGGAGAGAAATTAAATTGAATGGAGGCACTAGGTGGCGCCTGCCTGGCTATATGCCCACTGCTCTGTACATACTTCATTCTCCAATGTGATATTCTTAATTAGTGATTCATGTAGGATTCGGCAGCAATTCATATAGCCATTTTGGTGCAAATGAAAAAAAAAAAAACCTCACTAGTGTGATCTGCAGCTATCCACTGAAAAAACTTGTGATGTGTTTCCTTTCTTTGTTTCTTTGTTAAGTAATTTTAGATTAATATTGCAATTTGACAAGTGCAAATGATAACATAATGATCCATGGATATCATAAGATACATTTAGACTCCAGTGTTTAATGCTCAATTCAGAAGTGTTTACGGAAGTAGCCTAAACATGGACACTAGCATTGAGCACCTGGCTATTTTAAAGTTGCTGTCGTACCGGAGCCAGAACATGTACAGCTTATTTGTTTTAAGGAAGAGATGGTGAAAGAGAAGGACGAGGGTTTTGGCCATGGCGTTTTGTGGGGCAGCGGCAGCGACGTCTGTAGAAAGGAACGTGTGGGTGTGGAGTCGCAGCCAAGAGTGGTGGGATTGTTATGTGCATCACTGCTTCACTGACATGTAGTTCATACACACATTTTGTATGACGAGAAGAACATTTATGTACATTTATGACGTGTAGGTGGGATGAATGCGACCTGGCCGTTCAGACTGAAGTTACAAGTCAAAAGATCGGATATGTATTGGTTTTTGGAGCACATAACCAAATAGCCTGGGTCGTATTTGAAAAGATCGTATCAGTGTCATTCAGACTGTCATTAAAAGATCAGATACAGGTTGCATGGGAGCGAAAAAATCAGATTCGGGACACTTCAGGCTGTAATCTGAACATAGCCATAGATTAGAACTATAACAGACACAAGGACAATATGTCTTCTTGCATTTATTCTACAGTATTATAGGTGCTATTGCTCAAAAACAACAGTAAACACACTTTGAAAAACAAGCATTCTTACTGTCAGCAGGGTAACCTCTCCACAGACCTGATTTGTAACTTGACCTGGTGGACTTTCTAAGCAATAATTACTCCTGTCACTAATTAAATACACAAGGGATACATTTAATGGCACAGGGAGCAACATTCCCAGCAAAGCAATAACATTTGATAGTGGCAGACCCCAACAGAAAATTACATAGTGTGCCTTTAAAATAAATGAGTAAAAACCATATAGATAAACACATCATTAAAGCCACATGTCCTTCCTGTTCCGGTAAATGTTTATGTTATGCACTGTTTTGTACTGCCACAAATAAAGTTGCATAGCGTACTTTTGTCTGCCATAAACCTCAATGTAAACTGAATAGACTGTCAAACCACTGTGAGGCCTCCTTCTGCTCCTATTTCATAACATGGGCCATTTGTCTTGGGCTGTATATACAACAAGCCCGACTTAGATGAGCTGCAGTTCAGAGTTTACACAACACACGGCTGAGAAACCAGACCACAGGATGTTTCCCTTTGAGCCTGTCCCTTCTGGTCACACACAAATCACCATGACTACTACGTATATGCACTGATTTACAATGGGTTTCAGTCAGATGCCCTTCCCGACCCAGTCCTTGACCCTGGGACTGGACAAGCGCACAGTGTTTTGAGGGATTTATTGCAGCTGTGGTTAGGAAATATAATAAATAACAATAATAATAATTGAGTCATTTTCAAATCTTCATCGATGACCTATTGTGCTCGTTATAATCTGTGACACCCGTGGATCATTATGTTATCATTTGGACATTTTAAATCACAATATTCATTACAATTTTTGGTGCCCAATGGGAGTTGATGTAAAATCGTCATCACAACAAAGAACCGTGAAGTTGTTGGCAGCTCCAATGGATAGCTACAGATCACAAAGTTGTTGTTTTTTTTTTTCTTTTTTTTTCATTACCAAAATGATACTGAGGCCCCGTCCACACTAGTAAGTATTCAAGTCATTTTTGTTGCGAATGCAGTGTTCATGAACCATTTCCAACGCAATAGAAGCACAGAACAGACTTACCATTAGCAGAACACCCCTCTGTCACAGAAAGAACACTCATATTCCACTGAGTCATGTCCTTTAGTCCGACAGGAGCTGAACCGCATCAGCACACAATAGAGAGCTGTTTTTTGAGTGCTTAGTTTATGCAAATTAGCCATGCAGTTTTAAGTTTCGTTTCTGTGAAATGTAAACAAATATGCTCAAGCTGTGTGGATAGGGAAGGCTTGTGGACACAGAAATGAGATGTCTGGACACAGATCGTTTCTGAAACGGTGATACGGTGATTTGTTTCAGTGTAAACGTAGTCTGAGAATCCTATGTGCATCACCAATTAGAAAAATGTAATTCAAAAATAAAGTAGAGAGAAGTGTATATATCAAGGATGAGTTGATTGGCAATAAGGCGTTTTGAAAATAATGAAACAGAGGTTGCTCAAACATGCACAAATCAGTCTAAATATGGAGTTAATGTTAACTGAGAATCAGAAGCTGGACCACGCCTCAAGCTCCTCTCCAGCCAACCACAGCTTATCTCAACCACGCCTTCAGTTACCCAGAAGCCCTATTTATATGACCATCAAGACAACATCGTCTGTGACAGTTGAACCTCTCCCTCCCACCCTGTGCCTCTTGTCTGTTTTTCAGCCTAAAAACATCATCTTTAAGGAGGGGGGTTCTGAATCATTTTGGATTGGAGACGGAACCCTCACCCCGAGTCTTCCCCCAGCCATCGCTTCCATCCACCGTCAATAAATATCTTTACCGTATTCCATTCTTGTAACGTGGTCTTTACTAGTGAAACAACTTCGAGTGGATAACTATAACATGATTAAAAGGTCTAAAAAGTCTATTTTGCATAATAGGTCCACAGTCAGTCATCTGTCAGTTTAGTATGCATTGTTTATGTTCATGAAATTAGGATCGACAGCCATACTTATGTGTTTATAATAAGGATAAAATATGAAATCAAGAATTGTGATGAATCAGTATTAATTCATACACTGACAAACTTCCAGTCTGCTCCAGCGGCCTCTCCGCCTCAACAATCACTCACGCACACAAAACATGCAAGAAAGTGTCTTGCCAAAGGACACAATGGTAGTATGACATAGTTGAAGCCTGAACCGTACAGCCATAGAAATTCTCTCCACCCGACCACTGTCCCTTATTGTACTGCAAGATCAGGTATTATCTCAGGACACAACAAGGACTAATCCAGGACTAAGCCATGTCTAAATCCGGACTGAACCCGGATTAAACTGGTGCTGTCACACTGTGTTTGCCTTCATGGTACTGGGTTAGTGTCACATTTACCATGTATTCTGTTTTTACACTTAACAAATCCTACTTTATATCATATCACCTCAAAATCCTTGTCCCTCTTTATCATCCTTAAACTACATATGACACGTTTTATGTTTTTTTCTAACTATTCCTTGGTTTTGTGGCATAGTAACAGTAGTGAATATTTATCATAGTTTTATATCAGTTTTTGACAGTTTGTGGAAAAAAAAAAAAAAAGTTGAGAAGAAAAGTGCAAAAAGTGGCGCTGAATTATAAAACTGAATACCTGTTTAAATGCAAGGAACACATTTTTCTGACAGTTTAAACAGAGATTTCACATAATAAAAGTGTGATCTATTTTTATCTGGTGATGGAACAGAGCAATTTGAGTTTTTGGGATGAAGACAGATGAAAAAAGGGTTACTCAAACATGTCTCACAATTTCACAATAGTCAATTTTGCATAATATAAGACTTTTAATGAAATGAATAGTCCAATGCGTCATATTCACTTTAAGGTTGTTTGTGTTAGCTCTAGACGCAACCCCCTGAAATATCTCGGCCTTTGCCCAGGAATGCCCCCTCTGTGTGGGGCAGGGACCTTGGGCCACCCCTGGGTCCTGGATTATCACTTGGTCAAGGCCCGTTTGACCTTTATGTAACCCAACAGTGCATTGTGACATAGAGACCCCCGAATAGTGCGTTTGAGCTTGTTGTCCCTCACCACTTCTATTCTCAGATGTAATAATAGTCCCACATGAATCCTAGCACGGCTTTGAACCAAGTTTATCGACTGCCACTGCTGATCCTTTATGATCTAATTACAAAAGTGAAAACTACACTTGGAGATAAACTTACATGGTAACAACATTTTCTTGTAAGATTAAAAAAAGTTAAAATTATAGTAATTGTAATTATGTCTACACTAAAAATATATTATAGTGTTGCTTCCACATTTTTCCACAATTTTCATTCACTTTCACGTTTGCTCATACATCATTACATCATTAACACAAGTGAGTGTTTATTATACATTTTATAAAAATCATATAATCTGTATTTTTCATCATTTTTCATCAGATAGTATGTATGACTTTATAGTTTAATTAGTAAGTGAAAAATACAAAACTTTCCCACAAGATGAGGCTGTTATATTCAATAATCACAATATAATAGGTTGTTCAAAGTTTTGAAAAATCAGATACTAAAACGTCACATTCACAGGACAGAAATTAATTTTCCTGAATAGTTTTAGAATGATCTTGAGCTGTATTAGAAGTATAATAGTATAATAAGTAAGTAAGTAAGTTTTTTTTTGTTTTTTTTAAATATATGTAGCAAGTTTCACAGACATTTATCACAAAGACACTTTACACTTTACATTATCCAGTCACCAGTTGGTGATAAGCTACAGTTGCCCTGGGGCAGACTACTAACTGAAGCACGGCTGCCATGCCAGTCTGACCACCACCATCACTGCACATGCACACAACTCCTTCACACTAGGCAATGTGGGTGAAGTGTCTTGCCTAAGGACACAAAGGCAGTTCTTTTGGTATGGCCACATATAGACTAGTATACACCCACTATGGAACCTGCCTAGTGAGGGATATAATATAAAAAAGAAAGTACTATGATTTAATGTTGGAAAGGACATTATATTGTTTAAAGAAAGAGTGTTTTCATTATCATTATGGTATTAAAATTGTTGAGTATCGAGTCTAATGAAATTGAGTTTGAAATGTTTGTATTGTATGAAAACTACTTCACAGCCTAAGCAGTGCGCAGTAGATCCTTCACTTGTAATTTGTAAGAGTAAAAACGGTCCGTCCTACGCACCTGTCTGTAACATGTTACCCACAAGAATAAAGACAAGGGAACAGTAATTATGTCTGAAAACATCTTATTTTAGACACCAGGAAGCTAGGAAATTGTATAATTTAACCAAATTTGTTTTTGTTACATCAGATTACTGCAAAACACATTCCCAGATTGGATTGCAAATATTTGGTTAGTGTTGCAGTATAGCTTACCAAATTTAATTTTGTTAGAAGAGAATACAATCCATTAGGCAGAAAGCTGGAGGTCTGATTCCTGCTTCCCTTACCCTTAGGCAATACCTACCTTTTCTGCACGCCTCAGTGAACATGTTATTGCTCAGCCTAGAATTTTTAACAATATAGTTGTGACTTTATTTATCTCCATGGAAACAAGCAAGTGGCACCATCAGGACAAGGTCAGATCAGCGAAGAGGCAAGTCCACTCACTGTCAAAGGGCATGTTTGAAAAAAAAAAAGTTAGATGGATATGTTTAATTCCATACAGTGTGGAACTTCGGTGGCAAAGAAATAACATCTCCATGGAGACAAGTACCTCCCACCCGAAAAGTTACACAGTGTAGCTTTAATATACAAGACCATATTGTTGTTACAGAGAGTTGATACCCAAATAAAATGCACTGAAAATATATTTACATGTTTAAATATTTGACATGACCCAAAGTTGAGACTTGTAGTAAATTAAGATGGCAGCAGAGACACATTATATAAAGTTTGACAGTAACCATGGCGACGCTCCATTGAGAAAGCATCAACCAGCTGTCAGAAAACATGCAGAAATCATACATCAAAAATCATTTCCCCTCCTGTTTATCAGCTCTTTTCAAACCTCTTGCTCGGATTTGTAATTAGTCTCCACTGTTGGCCTGTTGCATTTAAGGACATTTGATTGACAGTCTCTGAAAAGAACCGCCCCAGGGAATCGCGGGAAATAAGATGTCAGACATTTTTTTATCTTGTGCCCCCCGGAGCTGTTTCTCATTTTTCAAATACGCCCTAAGTCATGTACTGGTGATATTTTAGGCACATGTATCGGTTATTGTCAATTACTGGATTGTCTTGGTTTCATGACGGTGAAATCCACAATCGTCCGACAAAAGCATTCTTAAAGGTGCACTATGTTACATTTTGGTTTGCTTGTTTCTGTGATATGCCATTGCTCTGCTGGGAATGTTCCACAGTATGACATTAAACAGCTCTGTCTTATATTTATTCAATTGCAGGTGGTTTTATAGCTGAAAAATACCTAGAAAAACAACTTCTGACTGTGAGCGAGGTTGTCTCTCCACAGATCTGACCTGTAACTTGATTTGGTTTGGTCCATCAGAAAAGTTACACGATGCACCTTTACTTCTACCGGGTATTAATTGCTAACACATTGTTCTGAAAATGCTGTATTCGCCGAAAACAACGTATTAACATGTTTTTTTAAGTTTCAGTTATAAAACACTGACTGACAATCTCTGAAAAGAAACACCCCAGGGGATCATGGGAAATAAGATGTGGATGCAGTTAGTTATTATAGACTCAGTGTGGGAGCGTGGGCCTGCATATACATCAATGTTAGTTTAGCATGGGGATTTCAATGCATTTTTTGTCTATTGTGGGATTAATAAAGTTTTTATTTTTTTCTTATCTAAACAGCTATACAGTCAGGTCATTAAAACAGACTTGAAATGAGCAAATGGTCATTATAGAAAGAGGGTATTTTTGATATCTGAGATTATTGTGCAGCAAACTCATCTTTAAAGTAAGCTATAAGAAACATTTGACATCAAAACACTAGAAAATAGTAAATGTAGTAAATATCTGTCATATTTGTGTATTTGTATATGTGTTTATTTGTAATTTATAGATACATTTATGTATATTTTTAATTCATTTTAACATTTTATAAGACAAAAAAAGACAAATCAAAACCATATGCTATTTTCTGATCCATGTTATAATGTTGTTTCCTCATTAAAAACATCTTTGTTTCATTTACACTTTTAACGCACAAACCCTGCATATGATTGTGTTTTGTTTCATTCACACAAACTGAAACATGTGTGAATAAAACAAAACACAACTCTGGGTATGTTTTTTCATGAGGTAAACATGGCTATATAACATGGGTAAATGCTCACAAGAGTCCATTTTGTATCAGGACCTTCAAAGAAGCAAAACATTCCAATTGATTTTATGTGTTCTATTTCTGTATTTGAAATTGAATAGTTTAAGTTAAGATTTCTTAACTTACAAGCTGGCCTTTTTGCATAAATGTGTAAATGTGTGTTTTAGGCGGCGTGTGTCCCTGTGTTGCTAAGTAACGGTTGGGAGCTGCCCTTCTCTGATGTGATCCAGTGGAACCAGGCCGTGCTGGAGGGAGACGAGAGGCTCCTGCTGCAGGTCAGCTCATTTGACCATATTAACTATAGGGCATCCACTTTAATGTGCTTTTTATTTCCTCTAAGCTCTGCCTTATCCTTTCCTGCATAAACAATTGGGCCTTAATTTAAGTTATCTATTGATTTTTATTCAGAATTAACACAAACAATGCAACACAGACAAAACAAACATTCATTTTTGATAGTAAAAAGTATTTTGAAGAATATTGAATGACAATAAGACTCTGGTGGTTTTCAGATTCTAGAATGTGATGATGTCTCCCAGAAGAGACCGTTTCCCTTGCTGATAATATTGTACTTTGCATGAAATATCCAAAAGGTAAATGTGCAAATGTTTAACCTGATTATTTCTTTTTCTGACTAGATGCACTGTACTGGAACAAAAATCAGCATTTTAAAGAAGACATATTATTTGTGTCTGTTTGTTAGAATATATGAGACCCGTGGATCATTATGTTAGAATGTGGACATTTTAATTTTAAATCACAATATTCTAAATATTCTAAAATGTCTGAATAAAAAAACACATCCTCTGACTGTAAGCATCATCACAACAAAGAGTCGTGAAGTTGTATGGACTTCTGATGGATAGCTACATATCACACTAGTGAGCAGAAGATTTTTATTTTTTTAATTTGTAGTAGAACAACTATGTGATGCTGCTGAATCCTACATGTATCAGCAAGTAAGAAAACAAAATTGGAGAATTAAAAATAAAAATAAAAAATAAACCCCTTAGTCTTTTCAGCAGGTCTTACACAATAATGAAAAATACTTTTTAGTCTAGTTCAAAGATGTAGTGGGGTAGAAAGTACAGAGGCCTTCTCTCAAATGTAGTTAAGTTAAAGTAAAAAGTATCCGCTTTAAAATGTTCTTAAATAAGGTACAGATACACAGATACCTAAAATCTACACTGAAGTACTGTACTTTACTACTTTTACTTCATTATGTTCCAACACTGTTGCTATGGCAACAGTCCTAATCTTTCATTACTCTGAAACGCATGGATTGACCAGTCCAAGAATAGCCGTGTTGTCCTCATTACCGTGTATTATCCTCATATATGTAGTAAGTGACAGTGCACACGCTCCAGTACAAAGCATTATGGTATTACCTGTATCAAAGCGCACCTGTACAAGCCGCCAGGCTCACGATTAAACTACACAGAGCTGTAATCCAGTCGGGTTTAAAGCATGAGTCCTCTGATCTCCTCTGTCTATCATACAAAGGTTTCACAAAAGGAAAGCAGGGCCACTGGACATTGGTGAATGGAATCACCTTTATCTTCATACACTCTCACCAAATGTTGGGTTTTATGCCATCACACCATTCAATAGGCCACTTATATTTAAAGGGCCCATATTATGCTATTTTCTGATCTATGTTATAATGTTGTTTCCTCTTAAAAAAAATACACAGTTGGGTTTTGGTTTATTCATACGTTTAACATATACACACTGCATATTTAGGGAATATTAGAGGAGTTCTTCTCTCAAACTGAAAACACTCTGTTCCATCTTGTGATGTCATATGGCAGTACAGGAAGAGCTCCACTGTATTTTTAAACTCCATACACCTTCAGTAGAATTTTTGGATTATTTCAGATTTGGAATTGCCCATCTCTACTGAACAAAAGGTAAAAGGTAGTTGTTAACTTGAAAACTACCCCTTTGTGATATCACAAGGTGGAACAGAGCATTTTGAGCTTTAGAGATAAAGAATACTTATAAATCAAACACAACTTCAGGTATGTTTTTGATGAAGTGACAGCATTCTAACACGGCTAAAAGCTCACAAGAGTCATTTTTGCGTAATATAGGATCTTTGATTCAGATGGGGGCAGCTAAAATGTATATTGTTTTAAAGGAGGTTTCTGTTGCAACATCACAGGTTTTAGGATCTAAACACCAATAAAAATGATCACGTTCAATATTTGTGAATTTATCCATTGTATGTTTAAAATTTTCATTTCTGTGCTTTACTGAGGGCTCTCACTGTCAGCTCAGTCCTTGTTATACCCTGCTTCATGAGAGATATAATACTCCCTACAACAGAAGCATAACCAATCTGGACTAGATTGGAATAGACAACACTATCACATTGTCTTGAGAGTTCATGTCTCTGGGTGTACATAAACTCCAGCGTCAGGCCTTTTCTCTTCAACTCTCAAGATACTCAAATTTTACATATTTCATGGCAAAGTACAATATTATTACAAAAAAAAAATATCTGTCTCTTGCCCCCATCTGGGAGTATGACATCCCCACATTCTAGAATCTGAAAGGGGATCAGTAGATGTTTTGAGAAATAAATATTGAAATACATTTTTATTTGTTCATAATAAATTGAAACTTGTGAATAATCAAGAAATCAGGAAATATTCAAAAACCTATTGAAATAATGATACACTGACCCTCGTATAGTTCACTAATGATGTGTTTCTTGAATTAAAATTGTGTCAAGGTCATGTACAATTGCTACTATTCTACTATAACCCATAATCTTGTATATAGACTGTAATCTCATGGAGGAATCACTGCAATACAAAGAAATGTCTAAAAATTTGTCACTTCACCATTATAGTTCAATTATCATCAAGGCCAAGGTGAAGAGGCTGAAGTGAATAGACTTAGAGCGTGCATGAAGTGTCTTTGATGAGTACGAACACAAGCTGCAGATTAAAAAAAACGCCATCTTAAGTGTTTTTAAGTTCCTTCCATTAGAAAATCAGTATTAAAGCTCTAATAGACTGCTCCTTCAGCGAGTCAGCCACTGTGGAGAGTCACTTCAAATCCTGCTCCACTAATTAAGATCCATTATCTGAGGCTAAAGCTGCTCTGTGCTGCGAACTTATGAGGAAACTTTGTACTTTAACTCTACCACCCAGGAAAAGTGGGATTTCTGTATGCACCTTGATCCTTTATTATGATCTAAATTTGGCATTGAGAATCAATTAAGGCTGAACAATTTGGATTTTTTTCTTTTTTCTGTTTTGAAAGCATTATGATTGTGATTAAATTCGTGGTTTAATAGTAGAATTCTATTTAAAGGTCCTATAATATGCAAAATTGACTCTTGTGAGATTAAAACCATATTGGAATGCTGTTACCTCATCAAAAACATACTTACATACATATTTTGTTTTATTCACTCATGTTAAAGTAATCCTTTTTAGTCTGTCTACATCTTCAAAGCTCACATGAAGCGGTAGTTCTCAACTTTTACCTTTAGTTCAGTAGAGATTGGCAGTTCCATGGATGAAATAATCTAAATTATTCTAGTGAAAGTGTATGGAGTTTAAAAACAGTGGAGCATTAAAGTGTTTTCTGTTGGAGATAAAAAATAAAAATAAAAAAAAACTCAGCCTAAATATGCAGGGTTTATGTGTTAAAAATGTGTGAATGAAACAAAGCACAACTCCAGGTATGTTAGTGATTAGGAAACAACATTATACAGATCAGAAAAAAAGCTATATAGAACCTTTAATAAACGCATTTTAAACGCATCCAGAAGAATTGACAAGAATTGACACTGAAATATGAACTAACTGACAGGCTGGGTTAGCAGTTTTTAATGTGGAACAAGACAAGATATTTTCTCATTTGTAGAGGAAATTTTGGTTCTTCAAAATGGCAGCAATTGTGTCCAGTCAAAATATGTTTTGAACTGATTCTGAGTAATATTGCATCCGAAATTAAATGAAACTAAATATTGTGTCCCTGATGCACTGAGGCTTGAATGTATGGTGTGTGTTGTATGTATTTGTTTTTGTTTTTCTTTTATTATTTATGTATTGTGCATGACCAGAGATGCCCTTTGGGATTAATAAAGTTGTTGATTGATTGATTGAAATTGGATTTAAAATTGTAGTATCATGATAACGCTGTATTGCAGAATAGAGCGCGTGTAGCCCAGCTCTATAATAACATGCAGTGCTTTGTTGTAATTGCAGGTGCCGTCCACCGTGCGCGCTGTGGGGAACGAGAGGATCTTGGCCCTGAGACAGAGGACGCAGATGTTGTGGGAGGCCTATTTCTCTTCTGTTGATAAGATAGTCCTAACTACACTCGAGGTGAGACCCTGAATTATACAGTTATACAGTTATAGCCTTGATTTTGGTAACAAGTTTTGTATTTCTGTTGTGGTGCTCTTAAAAGACTGACTGCCTTTGTGAACATGTTTTTGTGTTACTGTTGTGGCTCCTGTAAAAGACTTAAAGGTGCACTATGTAATTTTTCTATGAAGGGTCCGCCACCTGGTCTCCATGGAGATGTTATTGTTTTGCAGAGAATGTTTCATGGTGTGGCAGTAAATGTATCAAGCACATGATGTAATCAGACCAAGTTACAGGGTGCATGCTTTTCAGGGTTGTTTTTCAGCAATTAAAACACAATGTAATTCAATAAATACAATACAGTTATGTTATTTATTTAGTTAAAAGGACACTAAACACCAAAATCACTTTTTTTCTATTGATTCTAGCTGTGTAAATGGGTCTAAAATAGAAATGTATACCTATCCCTTGACTTATTTTGGTATTTTAGTTCATATTTGTTAAAACTACGGCCAGTATATTTGAATTTTCTTTGGTTTGGACTAACTGCCTCCAGTGAGTCAGATGCAGGTTATTGCATGACGAGCACAGCCACTAGAGTCTACGGGCGGAACAAGAGGAGCCCCTCTCAGCCCCGCCCCTACCTGGCACCGCTGGTCACTGCGATGTCCCGCCATGTCTGGAGAAAAGGGAAACGGCGTGATCCAAGCACAAATATCCAATGTCTGGAGCACACCGGTTTCGCACCATGTCACCCCACACCCGCTCTACCCAAAGCACTGGCCACCCGCTCCCCCAAACCTGCCCAGCACCTCTCGCTCTGGGGGATTTTTCAGATTTTGCTTAGGAACGGCATAAATCCTCAGGACAGTGTTTAATGGCTCTTTAAAGCAACATCACCATGGAGACAAACATGTGGCATATTCCCTCCATTAGAAAAGTTACATAGAGCATCTTTAAGGGAAACATAAAACTGGTAACATGCAACCAAACCTAATTTATTAAGTTTATCCAATATACCTACACATACATATACAGTACTTTGCATCTTGCATTCCCTGAAGGTGTGGTGCTCGCTGTAAGCACTGCTCTGTCTGAAGCTCAAGTACTCCAGTTAATTTGGGCTTTATTTGAACACAATCTGACCTGAAAGAATTGACTTAGATGGAATTACAACAGGTAAGCTGATTTGTACTGTTAAGCAAGTCCCTCTCAAATCAAATTACAATCACAAGTCAGTTAGGAAGTCTCACCTTTTTTGTTGAAACACCTAAACAGGACCATGAACACATTACCATAGAGATACATGTTTAACACCCCCAGCATGACATTACTGCAAAGCGTCAATAGTTACTGATAGTGTTTTCCTTTACCTTGAGACAACCATGAGTCAGACACAGGGTGTATGTTATATTTATGTTGCTTGCATGTTGTTTTTACACTGAATCCAAACCGACAAGTCATAACTCATATTTGCAGCTTAATAATATATGATCTTTATATATTACTCTACATTTGGGGATTTCTTTACAAGGCCGGTCGGATGTGAGGCCCTTTGAACACATCTCCCTAGACTTTTGACTACAGTTGGTGCAGCCATAGTAAAAGAGCTACCCCGTAATCATAGAGATAGGAGGGCGCATTGGCTCAGAAGATGTCGGGAGAGGAGCAGATGACAGGACCGGACCAAACCACAAAAACGTCCTGACAAAGATGGTGTTTACAGAGCAGTGTTGTTTTTGTAGCTGTTTTTACTTTGGCAAAAGCGAAACTGCCCATTCTGGACCATCCTGTTTGAGAAATGGCAGAAGGAAAGTGTTTAATTATATTTGAATTATGTTGCCTCAAGTTCCCAGAAAACCAGGAACAAGGTTTTGGTGAATAGAGTGAGTTTAAGGTCAGGGCATGGTAATATTTGTGTTCTGTAGACTTTGTTACATTAATTAATAATTCTAATTTAAGGTGATATTATTGTTAAAGGACCTATATTGCGCAAAATGGACTTGTGAGGTGTAAGTCATGTTGGAATTTTGGTAACTCCTCAAAAACATACCTGGAGTTGTGTTTTGTTTCATTCACACATGTTTGAGTAATCCTTTATTATTAGTCTCTCTACAGCTCCTTTTCCTATATTACCACATGACATCACAAGGTGTTTTCTGTTTGAGAGCGCCTAAATATTCAGGGTTTGTGTGTTAAACATGTGAATGAAAAACAAAACACAACTCCAGGTATGTTTTTGAGGAGTTACCAAAATTCCAACATGACTTACACCTCAGGAAACAACATTAAAACATAAATCAGAAAATAGCGTGGGCCTGTTAAGGTAAACTCTATTGTCCATGTAAAGAAATTTGTCCTCTGTATTTAACCCTGAAGTAAACCTGGACTAGACCAGGACTAAACGAGGACTAGAACAGGACCAAATCAAATCTACATCAAAACAAAAACTGGACTCAATCCAATATCAAACCAGGATGTATAAAATGTAAGTGTGAACAAGGCCTTCAAATCTGTGCTGAATCACTGGCACAGGAGTGGGCAATTATTTTTTCCATGGGGCCAAAAGAGAAACAGAAAATACTGTGGAGGACTGGGCCAAAATTTAACTCAGTTCTGCATAATATTAATTGTATTTCTTTATAAAAAGCAGTAAATAACATTGTTTTGACAAGTTGGTAAGACTGGTAAGAAAATCTGTTATGTAATGAAAAAGGGTGCCTTACAAAAATTGTCTTTTTAAAAAATACCTCTAAAATAAAAGTAATGCAGCTTTAGTCCACGCATGAGGTAAAACTAAAAAAATATGTTTATTTTGTAATTCCAAATGATCTTAAACAGGCTGGTCAGAGTCAACCAAAAAGCTGTATGTGTCCCAGGAATTGTACAATGCCCAGGTTTTCACTAGTATAAGATGGGCAACCGCAGTGCACCTGGAGGAACATTCTGAAGATGTACAGCTACTGTTTTTTATTTCATTCACACATGTTCATTCTTCTCCAAAGCTCAAAATACCTTGTGTCCACCTTGTGATGTCATGAAGCTGTAGTTTTCAAGTTAACAGCTACCTTTTACCTTTTGTTCTGTACAGATTGGCAATTATAGAGCTGAAATTATGCAAATGATTCTAGTGGTGTGAAGGTGTATGGTGTGTATTGCCACAGGACATCTCAAGTTGGAACAGTGTTTTTTGTTTGAGAGAAGAAATAAATATGCAGGATTTATGTGTTAAACATGTGTGAATGAAACAAAACACAGCTCCAGGAATGTTTGTGATGAGGAAACAACATTATAACCTGGATCAGAAAATAGCGTAATACAGTATGGGCCCAATACAGGTTAAGTTAGGTTTGTTTTGCAGATTTGAGAGGCAGGACCTACATTTCCCATTTCATTCATCCACATTATGTACAATAAACACATATAAAAACACAATTAGAAAATAAAGTGTTACAGCGCTCCAGTGCAGAATGGTTTGTTCCATAAACATTAGTTAAATTCATCCATCACGCTTGGCTAAAATTAACCAGGCTGGCGCCACCTAGTGCCTCCACTCAATTTCATTTCTCTCCAACAACTAGGTCAGGAATTGGAATACACTAGACGGTTCGCAAAAACCCCGGAAGTGCGAGTTCAGGCACCAGCCAATCAGCGAAGGGTGATATATTCAATGTTGTCAGTGATTCCCAAGATTGAGGATTTAAAGCCGGAACAAAGAGAATGTTTGGTGAATTTTATCAAGGGGAAAGACGTTATTGCCCTTCTTCCTACGAGATTTGGGAAACACTTAATATACCAGTTAACCCCGTTAGCGCCGCATTACATACGTCATCACCAGATAGCAGCGATTGTTTAAATGAAAAAAATACCTGCCTACCATCGAGCAAACGAATTCTAACACTTTGAGGTCAGACGGTTTCTATGAAGTAAACCCGGCTGATGAATCAGACTATTTACTTAATGGTGCACTGTGTCATTTTTCTAGTTTGTCTCCATGGAGATGTTATTTCTTTGCTTGTAAAGCTCCACGGCAAGGCATTAAATGTATGTCTCATTTTGCATTTATTTAATTAAGTGTTTTATTGCTCTAAAATACTTTGAAATACGTCTCTCAACTTCTCAGATTTGACCCGTGACTTCGCTTGGTCACTCTGCCTCCTTGTCTCCATGGAGATTAATACATACCATCCACCAGAAAAGTTACATAGTAGGGGTGTAACGATATCCAAGTCTCACGATACGATATCATCACGGTATGAACCTCACGGTAAAATATTTATTACCTACCGTCAAGTGAACGAATTTTAATGCTGCGAGGTCAGACGGTTTCTATGAATGATGGATCAGGCTAGGACTAAAATCACAATAAATATTAAATATATATAAAAACAAATGATTTTTCCAAGACAAACATACTAAAATTGATAGATAAATAGATTACAATGTATTCATAAGTACGATAGCAGCCTGAACGAAGCTCCTATTAAAACATACGATCATCTAGCTGGAGGATTTCTTTACTAGAATACCAGACACAGGGATAACATACATACTCTATACAGGAAATCACAAAATCGATGCCATTTATCCATTAAGCTATTAATCCATTAACCTACTGAAAAAATCTATAACTTGGTGTCAGACTATACAAAGTGCTCTGTAATGTGTTGTGTATGGGGCTGTATATTAATATTAAGTGTTCATTATGTTCTGGCTGTATCCATAGATTAGAGAATCAATGAAAAATTACAAGACAAGGGACCAAGTTTAAACAATTTAATTTACATAATGATTTTTTTCCTTCTCTCTATTGTCTCTTATTATTAGCGCAGACAACATTTGCGTCACATGAATACTGTTACGTGTATCTTTGCTTTCTCATCTTTCCTTTCGCTGGCGGTTAACATAACAAAGGTAGCCACTCATAAATAATTTACAGACATGAAACGCCACTCTTGACCTTCTACAAGCCATTTTGAGATGTATTTTTAGACGACTTGCGACTGAAGTTAAATAATATTGGAGTGTAAAGAAGCGCGTGCCTTAGGTTGGGCCTGGTCCGCGTTTTTCCCGGTCGGTGGCGGTCCCTGGTGGGTCGGCGTCGGTGGGATTGTGACTGGAGATAATAAAGCAGAGGTTGTGGAGGTTGGTGATAAGCTGCTTATATACATACAGGAGGGAGAAGGAGGGAGGGAGGGGGTAAAAAAAAAAAAAAAAAAGGAGGGTGAATGGGAGAAATTGGGAGAGGAAAGGAGCAAGAGGGGGAAGAGATAAAGAGAGACAAGGAGGAGGATGGGGAGAGACATAAAGAGAGAGAGGAGGAGGATGGGGAGGGAGATAAAGGGAGAGAGTGCGAGTGGAGAGGGAGGGATGGAGAGAGGAGGAGACGGGGGATGGAGAGAGGGAGAGAGAAATAGGAGGGAGGAGGAGGATGGGGAGGAAGGGAGAGAGGGAGGGAGAAAGAGGGGGGAGAGATAGAAGGAGACGGTGAGAGTGGAGAGGGGTAGAGAGGGAGAAGGGAGGATTGAGAGAGGGGGAAAGAAAGAGGAGGGAGCAGGAGTGGGAGAGAAAGGGAGCGAGAGGGGGAAGAGATAAAGAGAGGAGGAGGAGGATGGGGAGGGAGATAAAGGGAGACAGTGTGAGTGGAGAGGGAGGAGAGAGAGGAGCATGAGGGGGACTGAGAGAGGGGGAGAGAAAGAGGAGAGAGGAGGAACAGGGGGGAGAAAGATGGAGAGAGGAGGAGACAAAGGAGAGAGAGCAGTGGAAGACAGTGGGAGAGGAAGGGAGAGAGAGATGGAGACAGAGGAAGAAGGAGAGATAAAAGGAGACGGCGAGAGTGGAGAGGGAGTGAGAAAGGGATAGAGAGGGAGAAGGAGGGAGAAAGGAGTAGAGAGGGAGAGCGAAAGAGAAGGGAGGATTGGGAGAAGGAGAGAAGAGGGAGAAAGATGGAGAGAGGGGGAGAGATGGAGACAGACTAGGAGGGAGAGATGAAAGGATGCGGTGAGAGTGGAGAGGGAGGAAGAAAGAGGGAGAGAGAGGAGGAGAGAAAGAGGAGAGAGGGGGAGAAAGATGGAGAGAGGAGGAGAGAGAGAGAGGGAGGAGGCGTGGGAGACAGTGGGAGAGGAGGAGAGAGGGGGGAGAGATGGAGACAGAGGAGGAGGGAGAGATAACAGGAGACGTGAGAGTGGAGAGGGAGGGAGAAAGGGGTAGAGAGGGAGAGAGAGAAGGGAGGCTTGAGAGAGAGAGAGGAGGGAGGAGGAATGGGAGACAGTGGGAGAGGAAAAGAGAGGGAGGGAGAGGAGAGGGAAGAAATAGAGAGAGGGAAGAAAGATAGAGAGAAGGATGGAGAGAGAGGAGGGGGAGAGAGGGGAAGAGATGGAGACAGGGAGACAGAAAAGGATGTAAAGGAGAGAGGAAAAGAGAAAAAGAGAGGAGCTGAAGAGGAGACAGCTGTGCGTTCAGGCTGTGGTCTGAGGGCAGGATGAGGCTGCCCCCTGCTGGTAGTGGGGATAAGCAACAGCAGATGGGAATAAAATGGCAAGCTTCTTAAATATTAAATGATTCAACTTTAGATTTCTTAATAAATTGCAAAATTGCTCCATACCTGAGCAACTTTACTGCTTTATCTCTCATAAAATTGTACTGTAAAAATAACAGAAATAGTAAATAGTTGTAATGACCTAAATTTCTATTGTTATCCACTTTGTAGATTAAGAAAAGTTGAAATATGGTTTATGTGTGTGTTATATGGGACTTTTTTTCATTTTTGAATAATCATTAAATCTGCAACTTGCACTAACCAAATAATAGGCCATATCATAAATGATTTTATAGACACACTGTAACTCGGTGGGGGTCAGGACTGGCACTGAACTGGGGGTCTAGAGGAGATTTTTAAATATTATTTGGAAATTATGACTCTATTTATTTTTATTTATTTATTTTATTTTAGTAAATTTCATTATAATTAGGTCAATGAACTGTAGCCTATATTAATTATACTGTCCGAATAAACAACATCAAACCCCCTGAGTCACACATTTTGGCACTTCGTTGTTTTTATTCTTGCTTTTGTCATTTTCTTTTACAATGTGGGTCTGGCCTGAAAAGTTTAGGACCTTCTGCCCTCTACTGTGAAAAACAAACAGAGATACTCTCCTAGTCAAACTTTTTTCTTCTTTATTTCGATGATTGTTTGCATTATAAATTCACTCTGAAGACATTAAAATTACAAATGGACACAGATGAAAAGATACACTCAAAATAACCATAACCAACTTAAAAATATGCCCCCTTTGCTTTGAATCTTGCTTTGCACTTTTGGCATTTCTTGGCCCTGACAAGGCCAACTTCATCTGGAAGCACATTGAGAGAAGGCCAAGTTTTTGCAGCACTGTTGAAAAGCAAAAACTCCTTTGAGGATTTGAATATAAAATAACAAAAAATATTTAGTTAACATTTTTTCTTTACTACGTAATTCCTTATATCTTGCATTGTATATCTGATGTCTTTGAAGCATTGTTGAAAAGTAAAGGGTGCCTATTTGCTACTTGCTACTTGGATTTGAATATAAAATACCATAATAATAAAAAAAAAGTTAACCTTTAGATTATGTAGTAAAGAATACTACTACTTAATTCCATTTATCTTGCATCATATATTTGATTTGATCTAAAATGTAGAAAGTACTAAATGTACAGAAACAAAAAAACATTCAATCAGAGGGTATGTCCAAACTTTTGACTGGTAGTGTAATAACAATTCCTGGAAACTTTTATTGTCTATATATGTCTGTTTTTATGAGAACTTTCAATCACCCTGCTAGTCCCAGTGCATCCGTGCCCCTCTGAACCACCGTGACTCATGATCCTCTGTGTTTCTGTGCTGTGCCTTTACAGATCATCAAGGACCGCGTTTTCTCTCACGTCTCGAGGAACAAATATATGTGGAACTCTTTACCCGGAGGTCTGTTTGTCCTGCCCGAATATTCAACTCACCTGGCTCACTTCCCCTTCTACTACCTGGGCCTGGGTAAGGAATGAAAACTCTGCATAAACTACTGCAAGATTAATCGCAATCGAATCAAAATCACAGTTTGAATGACGCAATTAGCAAAGGCGGACATTTTTAAGTACCGTAACTTAGTCCACAAACAACAGAATGCATATCTTGTGCATAAAAACAAACTAATCCTGCAGTTTAGCTCAGTACAAATGTTCTGAAATGTGATTCTAGTATTATTTTTTTCCGGTCATATATCAGATTTGTGAAGTTTGAACAGAATCTTGATATTAAAGGGCCTATATTAACCTATTTTCTGAAACTTGGATTAGTTTCGTGCTGTATTATGCTATTTTCTGATCTATTTTGTAATGTTGTTTCCTCATCACAAACGTACCTGGAGTTTTGCTTTTATTTCATTCACACATTTGAAGGTTGTATAGAAGATTTTTTAAGGAAAGAGAAATACAGCGACAGCCCTTTTTCAAATGTTGTGCATGCGTGACACCACCTTCCTCCTCCACAGCTCCCTCAGTAGAAACATCTCCTCCCGCCTCCTTACTCTAGAAATCACACTTGTTTACATCCAGTGCGTGTTCAGAATTACTGTTGAAGTGACCTGTCTAGAAATAATTTAGCGACACGTCAGTTTTTAGACCCTTTGTCTGCTTCATTTGCGCAATCGCTGGAAGGAATCTCCAAGAATCACCTCAGTTTGGCTTTGCTCCTTTTCTCCTTCTCTTCTTCTTTCAGCGACCTCAAAAACGGACTTTCTTTTGCGGCGAACTCGTCGTGGATTCTCGTGTGCCATCTCAAGAAACTTTGTGTGAACTGCGAGGAAACTACAGTTTAAAAAAGCCTCTAAGAACTGCTGCATAAACCACATAATCCCCGCGTGCTGGCGAGTCAGTTACACTAGAAACATAGGGAGTTTGATTGACAACCTAACAGCCAATAGAAAATGAGGTTGCCTTGTTATCTGTTGGCTGATGTTTATCTGGCCTCACTACGTCCACAGTTGATAGATTTTCATTCTTTTTTTTTTTTTGGTCATCATAATTACAAGGCTACTGCATCTCTGTAAAGGTATTTTAAACTTTCATTGACAATTTGAAACAAAAAATAATAATCCTCCATACAACCTGTAATACACAAACTACATATTTAGGTCTTTCTCTTAAACAGAAAATCCACTGTTCCACCTTATGATGTCATGTGATGATACAGGAAGGGCTCCACTGTGTTTGCTGATTTTTTACTTACAAAAAGGTAAAAAGAAGCTGTTAACTTGAAAACTACTAGTTTATGATATCACAATGTGGAACAGAGCATTTTGAGAAGAGAGATTAATGATAAAAATTACTGAAACATGTGTGAATGAAACAAAACACAATTCCAGGTATGTTTTTGATGAGGTAACAACATTATAACATGGCTCAAAGCTCACAAGAATCTAGTTTGTGTAATATAAGATCTTTAAAACATAAATTACAAAACCACCATTGCAATGTTATCCGAAAATTCCCAAGTGGATATTTTTCCCGAATCGCTCCACCCCGACACAAAGTAAACAACAAAATGTGCACAAACTTATTCAAATCAATGCCTCCTGTTAGCAAATCGTGATTGCGTGTTTAAAGCGTCGAAAGGCAGTGTATTGAGAGAGCGGAGGAGGCAGACGCCGTAATCAAAGGTGCTTGAGACATAATGAAGTATTTACATGAGTGGGTGGAAGTCTGAGGGCCTTTCACTGGTTTATTTAGCAGCCATTTTAAGTCTGTTTTACTTGTGTTTGGAATGTTAATGATGTGAAACGGTTATGAGAAAATAGAACTTACTTGGACGGGCAGACATGAGGGACAATGCTGCAAAGTTGAAATTGTATGAAACATGAAAAGAAAAGCTACAAGAAGAATTTATTTTATTTTATCCAATGAAATTATTGCCTAATCATAATATAATAATAATAATAATAATAATAATAATAATATTTGTGCCTATTGCTACGCTCATGTGGTTCTTGGAAACTCGGGGTTCCAACTTGCTTGCATTCATGTGCTTTTGTCTCAGAAAGTCTGGACAGTGCCTCCACTCAATTTCATTTCTCTCCAGCGACTACGTCAGGAATCAAAATACACTAGACGGTTTGCAAACACCCCGGAAGTGCAAGTTCGGGCACCAGCCAATCAGGAAAGAGCCATACATTCTGTGTTGGCAACGATTCCTGAGATCAAGGATCTAAAACCGGAACAAAGAGAATGTTTGGTGTATTTTATCAAGGGGAAAGACGTTATTACCCTACTTCCTACAGGATTTTGGCAAAAGCTCAATATACCAGTTAGCCCTTATTACATAGCGCCGCATTACATACGTGACTACCAAACAGCAGTCCATCCAAAATCCAAAATCCAAAATACCAAATACCTTTGAGCGAACGAATTCTAACACTGAGAGGTCAGACGGTTTGTACGAAGTGAAACGAAGTAAAACCGGCAAATAAATCAGGCTAGGATTTTGACGTCACCAATAATAAAATCACTCAATCCACTCATTAACAGTATTTAATAGAGTTAATCAGTAAGATTTCTTGTTGATATTCTTCTTAAAAGTTTAATATAATGGTTTAAGTTTACTTAAGCAACACTAATGTTACATCTGCATTTATTTAAACAATCATGCCGAGTCTTTCTGCAAAACTGTTGCTTTTATGAAATGGACAACTGACTGTAAACCCCTGAGTATAATTATGTTTAGTCAAAGAGTTAGATAAATAGACAAATTAGCTTAATTTTAGTCCATCTCATTCTCCACACAGCAGGTGATGTCAGGTGTGGAAGTCAGGCTGCATGTTTCGTGAGTTGTTTTTCCAAGTTGTTTTTCTGACTTGTGTGAGCGTTCTTGTGCATTTTTCAACCCAAGTTCCCGAGGGCCACGTGAACGCAGCAAATGTCTAACATGAAATATGTCTTGGTCCATTGTCTGCTACAGTTTATATTGTAGAAAAGATGCATCACATTTGGTTGCAAATAGGGTGACACATATACTATCATTATGCTGTAGTCCAATCTATCTGTATTTTTCTATTTGAGTTATAGTATTATCAACAGGCCTATTGTTTCCTGATGCTATCTCGGATCATTTTTGATCTACATGATTTCGTTGTATAGTTTGCATGAATACCTTGTGTGTAACTTGTATGTTTTGTTGTTTTGTCCAGGAGTGAGCCCGGGTCAGGAGTTCACTGCAGTGATCCACGCTGTCTCTCCTCTGGTTTCTCAGTCTCAGCCAATCATGAAGCTGCTGCAGGTCGTCTCCAAGTCCAAGTACTGCTCCCAGGTAACATGATATACGTACAGGTCCTGCTACATTATATATAAATACTACAAATGCAGAACTAATGTATCTCAGACTGTATCAGATCTGTGGAGAGGTGAATGCACTCACAGTAAGAATGCGTATTTGTCAAGGTATTTTTGAGCACTAAATTGCCCTGCTATGGAACATTTAAAAGAGGGGGTATTTTACTTCTATGGGGTATTAACTGTGCAGGCTGAGCATTGCACAGAATGTTACCACTAACTGTAAGGAGAGCTCAAATAGGACCTCAGAGAGTTGACTAAAATACTCAAATGTGCATGGATGACTTCTAAAACCTCTTTAGGCAGATTTTAGAGGAGGGAACATTATAACATGGTAGAAAGCTAAATAATTTTGCATAATGCCCCCTCATTATGAAGACAAGCACAGAGACAAGCAGGTGGCCAGAAAGGTTGCGCCGTGTACCTTTAAAAAACATACATAATGAATGTGTTTGTGTGTTTTCAGATCATCATTTTGTGGAACAGTGAGAAGCCTCCTCCCAGTCGCAGTAAATGGCCCCCAATGCCAGTGCCCCTCACAGTGACAGACGGACGCAGGAAGGTAAGACTTTAGGCTGGGTATCATTCAGAAGCTGCCAATACGATATATACCTCAATACACAGGCCACGGTACAATACATGTCTCAATACAGTGATACGATACAATTCAGTACTGTATATTTCAAATTGATTCGATACAGTTAAATTCTTCGTACGTGTTGTGAAAAGTTCATGAAATCCAAACAATTTATTCCTCAAAATGTCAAAATGTCAAATGTGTTTCATAAATGAGTTTCCTTTCTCTAAACAAGCAACAAAACTGTAGCACCAAAACAAAATAATTTGTGAAATATACCAAAAAATACTATTGATACAGTAGCCTACGATATTGATACTGTATCATCACATTAAATTATATGATATATTCATATTTTAATATTTTTGCACAGCCCTATAAGATATGCACTTTAACACCAATACACACAAGTAGTATGAGTTATAACCCTAAAAGATGAATGGAAGAATGCATAGGTCCAAAGAGAAGGATGAAATTCAGTCAACTAGAAGTACTGTATAAGTATTGAGTAGATGTAAAGTAAAACTAGAAATTTTACTTTCTTCATAATCTATCTATCCAGCCATCCATCCATCTATCCATCCATCGATGTATCTATTCATCTATCCGTCTATCCATTCTTCCATTTATCCATTTATCTATTTGAACCTCCTTTTCCCTAAATGCAGTATATACCAAACACAAGTGCATTTTCACAACAGAAGAAACAGAAGAGTAGATTGTAAAAATACAATATATGAAAAGTACTTATAAAGTGTAAGTGTTTACTTCAGCATAAAAAATAAATGGACTCGTGTGTTTCCTTGACAGTGAAAGTGAAAGTAAAATAGATATATTGGTGCATAAATGTGTACAAAATGAAAATACACAAAAATATAAAATTCGTTTTCATAAAAAGAATTATCAATCTACATTAGGGTTATCAAATATTGATAATCAGATGCTAAATGATACTGATACTAATATTAATATGATACTAATACTAATACTGAAAGAAGATACTCATTTGAGCAGGTATCAATACTTTTTAAAAATCAAAGATCCAATTTTAGCTTTCCTGAAAATTATCTGGGTAATTTTAAGCTCTATTAGAACAAGTATAAGACCTGATAACATAAAAAAGTACTATTATTATTTTGTGTATGAAAATTACATAGTATTACTAAAAAGGGAAAGTTTGAAATTTTAGCACCGTGACAACACTAGTGTACATTTCTCTGTGTAGTTCCACTCTTGTTCATCAGCGTGTTCACTCACCCGTAATGACGCCTCTTTCCTAAATGTCCCTGTATCTTGTATCCTCTGCTTCCTCCTGCATTTTCTGCTTTTGTTTTTTTTCTCGAGGCTAAAATCTTTAGAGATGCACTTACCTCAGTCACTCAGCCTGATTTAAACTGTAACATGATCATCTCTCACTCACTCAACACAATCTGCTCCAGACAAGACAGACGCACGGAAAACCTTTATTCAATCTGAAATGACTCAGGAAATGCAAGAGTGGAAGTGGAAGTGGAAGTACGCCCTTTAAGTAGTAATAACGTTAAACTATATATCAAATCAGGAAGCTGCTGATCATTGCTAATGCTTCTATCACCATTATTCGTTGCTTTTAAAGGTTACATTACAGGGCCCATATTACACTGTTTTCTGATCTGTTATAATGTTGTTTCCACATCCAAAACATACCCGAAGTTGTGTTTTGTTTCATTCGCACGTTTAACTCACAAAGCTTGCATATTTAGTCGTTTTTTTCTCTCAAACAGAAAGCACGCAGTTCTACCTTGTGAGGTCATACAGTAATACAGGAAGTGCTTCACTGTGTTTTTTCAGGCCTGGAATTAAATTAAACTAAAAGTAAAAGGAGCTGTTAACTTGAAGACTACTGCTTTGTGACATCACAACGTGGAGCAAAGTATTTTGAGCTTTGGAGATGTAGGCAGACTAATAAACTAGGATTACTCAAACATGGGAAAATGAAACAAAACACAACTCCAGGTATGTTTTTGAGGAAGTAACAACATTCTAACATGCTCACAAGAATCCATTTTGTGTAATATACAACCTATAAATTAAATGTTAAAAATTAAAGAGAAATTTATAGAAATGTATAAAGCGTGTGTAGTTACTGCTAGCCTGATTCATCAGCCGGTTTCACTTCGTTGGAACCTGTCTGATCTCACAGCGTTAGAATTTTATCACTTGATGGTACGCGGGTACTTTTTTTCATTTAACCAATCGCTGCTATTTCGTCGTGACGTATGTAATGCGCCGCTAATGGGGCTAACTGGTATATTAAGGTATATTAGGAAGGAGGGCAATAACGTCTTTCTCCTTGATAAAATTCACCAAACATTCTCTTTGTTCCAGCTTTAAATCCTCGATCTCGGGAATTGTTGACAACACTGAATGTACGGCTCTTTGCTGATTGGCTGGTGCCCGAACTTGCAATTCTGGGGTTCTTGGAAACCCTCTAGTGTATTCTGATTCTTGACCTAGTCGCTGGAGAGAAATGAAATTGAGCAGATGCACTAGGTGGCACAAGTGAATGCTGTAGAAATACACAAATTTCCAAATACATGCAGTAGTCTTAAATAATTTTGTGCATTATTTTTTTCATTCCATACTCAGGGGTGGTAAGCCACAGCTGCCCTGAGGTAGGCTGACAGAAGAGAGTCTGTCAATCTGCACCACTGGAACTTCAGACCACCACCAACACTCACATACGCAACACTTTCATACAATGTGGGTGAAGTGTCTTGCCTAAGGACACAACAGATTTTGCTACTCGTGCCCCACTGTGGCACCTTGTTTTTCCAGCTGTCTCCCATCTAAGTAAACAAGCCCACCCCTGTTTACTCTTTCACTTATAAGTACATGAGCCTAGCTACTCACTTGAATAATGTTTTAAGATAAAGTACTAACTATAAATTTCTATACATTTAAGAGTAATGTATCATTCTCTCTCTCTTTTCCTCAGACCACTAGTCGCTTCCTTCCTCACGTTTCCATAGAGACGGAGGCGGTGCTTAGCCTGGACGAGGACACAGTGCTGCTGACCAGTGAGGTATGTGTCCCTGATCGAAAGTTGAAATTATGGCAGTATGTATGCTACATATGTTAAGAACTGTATGTAATTTTGAACATCCATGAGTATTGAATATCAAAGCAGTCATGGAATATTTCAAAGATTCATAAGTCAAAGTGAAACTGTTATTTGTAGATAACATATGGCAGTTTCACCAGATTGAAGAAGAACATACAATACTTTTTAAAACTTTTTTTTCATAGTACATGACTAAATATTTCTATACTCTACAAGTCACATTTATTCTGAATACTTGCAGTTCTGGTTTAATCCTTCTTTAGTTGTGGTTCTTGTTAACCATGGGGTATTATCTGGCATAGTTCTGCTTTACTCCTATACTTTGTTACTCCTATATTTTACAGGTAATATCATCCAATAGTTCAGTTTGATCCTATAATATTCTTAGATCTTATGGTACCTGAACTTGACATGTGAATATGTGAATATTTCCAGGTGAACTTTGCTTTCCTGGTTTGGAGGAGTTTCCCAGAGAGGATTGTGGGATATCCCCCTCGGAGTCACTTCTGGGACCCAGTGAAAAGGGTTTGGGGCTACACCTCCAAATGGACCAATGACTATTCCATCGTCCTCACAGGAGCCGCCTTCTACCATCGGTAATAATGACAACATATTTTAATTGTATACAGGTTTTTAAGCCACACAAAGATGCAAAAACAATAGAAAAAACAATTTTAAAAAAATGCACCAAGTTATTGTCTTTTAAAGGCCCCACATTATGCTATTATCTGATCTATGTTATAATATGCTTTCTTTTCACAAACATACCTCGAGTTTTGTTTTATTCACACACATTTAACACACAAATCCTGCATGTCTAGGCTGTGTTTGTCTCTCAAAAAACACACTGTTCCACCTTAATGTCACGCAGTAAAACGGGAAGTGCTCCACTGTGTTTTTAAACTCCATATACCAGCCCTGGAATTGCAAATGTAAAAGGTTGTTGTTTATATGAAAACTACCACTACTCAAAAATATGTGAATGAAACAAAACACAACTTGAAGTATGTTTTTAAAGTGTACACTACATTATAACATGGCTAAAACCTAAAGCTCTATGGATGTAACAATAACCAAAATATCGTATCATCAAAAGTCTCACAATATCGACAGCTGTCACAATATATCGAATTATAAGTTCCTTTGCTTAAATACATGGTTTTATAGTAGCAACAGGTTATAAACATTGGGAACTACATATCCCATGATTCATTTCAGTGCAGACAACATGAAGAAATATGTTTTTTCCTTGAATTCTTGGGATTATGACGGTAATAATTCGCACCAAAATCTTGTCAAGGTTTTTTAAAAGCAAAAAAAGTGTCCTATCTACAACTATTTTAGCCTCTTCAAAATATTGCATTAAATATCATACCGTGAGCTTTGGATATTGTTACATCCCTATAAAGCTCACAATTTTGTGTAATATGAGACCTTTAATTACAATAACAGCAAAAAGTATGACAGAAAAGGAGACATTGCTGTAATAGCCCTACTCTAAAAATATGTTGACCTTTTTTAAATGTCATCTTTTTCAATTTAAATTTTTTAAGTATAACTAATTTTAGAACATCTTAAAGGTGAAATTATTGGCCTTGGCTCAACATTCAATATTCAAAAAATGATTAAATTTAAATAGGATCAACATTTCATTTTTGAGTGTTGTTTTGTGGGTCTATCTCACACTCTGTATACATAAATGGACATAGCTAACTTGCAAGTTGTCGCATTTCCAATAGGAAGTGAGTGGACGTGATTCCGGCTCCATCAACTCTGGCAGTAATTCACTTTCTATTGAAAAACTGTCATGCTTCTCTCTGTAACTGCTGCTGTCAGGCTCTTGAATTTGGTCTTAAAGTGTTTGCATTAACCTGCTCTACATGATCCTGATGTTTTTTGCTATTTTGTCTGTAAATGAAAATATGAACATTAATAACACTGATATTTGATTAACAGTGTTGCTAAGCGCATGCTCCTACCCTACAGTGCGGGCAGGAAGTGGTGCTACCTTCTACAGCCTCTCTCCGGATTGGCTCTTTGGTTGCTATGATACTCATGGTCAGATTTCCAAATATGGAACTCAGCCTCAAATTTGCCCTATAACTGCCAGCCTCTGTGAGCTTCATTTGACTGGAGCTGAACGCTGTAGGTGACATCACACTCACTGCTCACTTCTTTACACAGTCTATGGTCTACCTCTGCACCGGTCCTCCCTTGTCAATCTGTGCGTCAAAATTTCCATCTTAAAAATGACAATTCCCATCTAGCTGCTTTCCACGCCTCCCAAAGTCAAAAATGGCACAGACTATAATGCCTTTTTAATTGCAGCTAATTTCCTTTTCCCCCTAATTAACATCTATTCAAACTTAAACAAAGACAACTATTGGGTCAGTTGTAATCACTGAAAAGCCTTGCACTCATATTTTTTGGGCCTAATCCTGAAAAATGGGTAGTTTTAGGACCACAGGGAAAGAGTACTATAAATACCATACTTGCCCCAGATACATAACATCAACATAGTATATCTTTCTGTCTGCTCCTCTGTGGGCATAGGAGGAACAGCCCTTTTTGCCCCATTTGAAGTCACGTGATTTCTCAATATAGCACTAACTCAATACAGTGCGTCAAAATCTCCATCTTCAAAAATACAGTTTACATCTAACTACTTTTCACTACTCCCAAATTAGTCAA
The DNA here is from genome assembly GCF_026225935.1 of Boleophthalmus pectinirostris. Lineage (NCBI taxonomy): Eukaryota > Metazoa > Chordata > Actinopteri > Gobiiformes > Gobiidae > Boleophthalmus > Boleophthalmus pectinirostris. Next base: position 10,323,397 of record NW_026571175.1, read on the forward strand.
AAATAGCAGAAAATACAATGCCTTTTTAATTGCAGTTCATGTCTCATTTCCCATAATTAACATCTTAACATCAGTTGTAATCACAGAAACGCCTTGCACTCATATTTTTTGGGCCTAGAAGCCTTGGCAGTTTCTATGGGAATAGGAGGAACAGCCCATTTGCCCCCATTCGATGTCATGTGATTTCTCAATATAGCACTAACTCAATACAATATGATCAGATAAGATATTTACTGTCCAGAAGTATATACAAAGAGTAAGAGTATTCCAGAGTATTCAAAATTGTACTTAAAGATGCACTATGTAGTAGAGATGTAACAATAACCGAAATATCGTGATATCGTATTATCAAAGTTCTCAAAATAATGTCATGGACCATCACAATATATCGAAAAAGTCTCTTTGCTTAAATTAAGAGCTATGGTGCAACAATAGCTAAAAAAAAAAAAAGACATAGGGAACTACAAAGACCATGATCCTTTGCTCCATTTCAGTGTGGACTATAAGAAGAAATAACAGTTTTAAGCACTTTTAAGTCTTTGGATTAAGTCTTGTCAAGGCATTTTAAGTGGAAAAAGTAGCATATTAGCCTCCACAAAATATCACAATAAATATCGTACCGTGAGATGTATATCGTGAAAATATCATACTGAGAGATTTGGATATTGTTACATCCCTAATCATGAGCCTCCCCACCATATCGTGAGCGTTCCCACGATATCGCAATAAATATCGTACCGTGAGGTTCATACCATGATGATATCGTATCGTGATGATATCGTATCGTGAGACGTGGATATCGTTACACCCCTACTATGTAACTTTTCTGGTGGATGGCATGCATTAATCCTTGTGGAGACAAGGAGGTAGAGTGACCAAGCAAAGTCACAGGTCAGATCTGAGAGGCTGAGAGACGTATTTCAAGGTATTTTAGAGCAATAAAACAGTCTTAATTAAATAAATGCAAGATGAGACATGGAGCATTACAAGCATGGAGACAAACTACAAAAATTACCTAGTGTACCACTGAGTAAATAGCCTGATTCATCAGCCGGTTTTACTTCATAGAAACCATCTGACCTCGAAGTGTTAGAATTTGTTCGTCTTTCCCCTTGATGAAATACACCTAACATTTTCTTTATTATTATCTTTAAATCCTTGATCTCGGGAATTGTTGACAACACTGAATATATGGCTCTTCGCTGATTGGCTGGTGCCCAAATTTGCACTTGCAGGGTTTTTGTGAACCGTCTAGTGTATTTTGATTCCTGACCTAGTCGCTGGAGAGAAATTAAATTGAGCAGATGCACTAGGTGGCGCCAGCCTGGCTATTAAGTAAATGTGCAGTTATTTCAAATAATATTACGCAAGAAGAAGAGCATAGTGGTCCAAGAAATTACTCAAGAATAAAACAGTAACTGGCACTTGAGTAACTGCAAGATGTAACCTCATATTTTTTTTAATTTAAGGTTTTAATTGGAAGAACAAAACACAAATTTGATCAAACTAAATCGTATCTGAAGGAGTGGCGCAAGAAACACAAATGTTCAAAGCATTTAATATTCTCAGCGAAAAGTTTTTATCACTTCATCACTTTTATCACAGTGGAAGGAGTAACCAAAACTGTTATCCAACTAAGGGTTCTATTTAATTGTAGAATATAAGTAGGAGTAAAAATATGAGATGTAAATATGAGAAGTAAAATTGTATTAAAAAGTTACTGAAGTTAACTGAGTAGTAACCACCTCAGGCAATATCATCTGCTGTATTCAATCGGTATGGTAAGTTATTAATACTAGAAAAAATTACAAGCAATTTCAAAAGGTGTGTGAGCAAAATTTCTAAATTGTAATTGCATTCCTGAAAAGGTGATTTGAAGGAGGACCAAACCAAAGCCAAGTGTCTGGGGGGCTTGTTTCTCTGTTGTAGCAAAGTGGTTTCAATTAGCAGTACAAATGGTGTGATTAATGGACCCGAGTATTGTCATCTGTTGGGGGTAATTTAGCGAATAAAGAGCAGGCAAATGTTGCTTCAAGGTGCGCTGTGTAAAACATGGGAGAATAATACAGGTTTTTATTATTGTTGTAAATGATCTCATTTTATTTTTGGAAGAGAAAGTAGAGCAAAAACCAAAAGTCAATATTGAGAATAGTATTGAGAAAGCTCTGAAAGGTAACTAAAACTTTCTCCTGGTCTGGATCTATTTTTGCCCTGGTTTAGTTCTGATTTAGTCCTGGTTACATCCTGGCTTAGGCCTGGGTTAGCCCTGGTTTAGTCTTGGTTAAGTCCAGGTTAAGTCCTGGTTAAGTTCTAGTTTAGTCCTGATTTATTTCTGGTATAGTTCTCGTGTAGTCCTGGTTAAATCCTGGATTAATCCTTGTTTCAACCTGGTTTAGTCGTGGTTAACTCCTGTTTTATTCCTGGTTTAGTTCTGGTGTAGTCTTGGTTAAGTATTGGTTAAGTCTTGGTTAATCTTGGTTAACTCCTGGTTTAGTTCTAGTTTAGTCCTGTTGTAGTCTTGGTTTAGTCCTGGTTAAGTCCTGGTTTAGTTCTGGTGCGGTCTCAGTTAAGTCTTGGTTTAGTCCTGGTTTAATTGTGGTTTAGTCCTTGTTAAGTCCTGTTTAAGTCCTGGTTTAGTTCTGGTTTAGTCCCAGTTTAGTCCTGGTTTAGTTTTGGTGTAGTCTTGATTAAGTCTTGGTTTAGTTCTGATTAAGTCCTGGTTTAGTCCTGGTGTAGTTCTGGTTTAGTCATGGTTAAGTCTTGGTTAAATCTTGGTTTAGTCCTGGTTAAGTCCTGGTTTAGTTCTGGTGTAGTCTTGGGTAAGTCTTTGTTTAGTCCTGGCTAGGTCTTGGTTTAGTTCCGGTTTAGTCCTGGTTTAGTGCGCACTAATGCTGTTCTGTTCGGCTGCATCGGGTTTGTAAATGAAGCTCATCGAGGCTTTTTAAAACAGCTTTCTTTACACTGTTGTTTTTGTTTATTTTTTCCCCCCAATTTTTCATCCAGTCTTTAGGCAGTCACAATTGGCACCAAACCCATGAAGTGCCCTGCCAAAAGACACAATGGAAATAGGCATAGTTGGAAATCGTGATCGAACCATGGATCTATGGATTAAATGGACTGAATGGATGGATTGATAAACAAATCATTTCATGTGTCCACAGATATTACCATTTCCTGTTCTCTCACTACCTGCCCCAGTCGCTGCGCACCCTGGTGGACAGAACAGCGAACTGCGAGGACATCCTGATGAACTTCCTGGTGTCTGCTGTCACTCACCTGCCTCCGATCAAAGTGGCCCAAAGAAAACAATATAAGGAGCTGCCCATTCCTCAGGTATACTGGACTACACAATATTATTGCTCTAGGCCTCCTGTAGCTCTAGCATCCTACCCATAGTTTCACAATCCCTCTATTCCCTCCTAAATCTTCTCGCAAAGGAACTATTGCCTGAAGAACTACAATCACAACTGAACCTGGAATGGGCTGCCAATGCTTCACCTTGTATAGAGAAAACATGTTTTTTTCTCATTCAAAGTTAGGGATGCACTGATCCGATACTGGTATCAGATATCAGAACCAATACTGAAAATTTCGGTGTCCAAATATCGGTTCAACCAAAAGTCTTTTTTACCTAAATGTATAGGTTCAAACAGGATATTTACTGGTCATAGAGTGGCCAAAAAGTCTCACAATGTTTGAACTTTTATTTACAGAAAGTATTTGCAGTATTTGTTTGAGATGTAAATAACAGCTATATCACACATTTGAATCAGTTCTGTCTTTAATTTTTGTTTTATGGAAATAAATGCTGTTTTCAGTCGTTGTACTGGTATCAGTTAATAACGGGTATCGACAGGAGCTATTGTATCGGAATCTGTATCTGTATCTGAAAAAGATGGATCGGTGCATCCCTTTTCTAAGTACCATATTTTTCGGACTAAAAGTTGAGCTCCGGAGTATAAGTCGCACTAGCCAAAAAATGCATAATGAAGAAGAACATATAAGTCACACTGGACTATAAATCACACTTTTTGGGGGAAATTTATTTTATAAAGTCAGAGATCAAGAACTGACATTTCATCTTGAAAGACAAGTTATAGTAAAAACAAAAGAACAGAGAACCACAGACTGTTAACGTTACATATGAACAGTTATTGAGATAACTAGAGCATAAACAACAGAACAGAACAAGTTTACCAAACTCTCCATCTCACTCCAAATCACTAAATCCATTGAGTTCTTCATCCTCGATGTCACTTCTGAGTAACTCTGCAACCTGCAGAGGTAAACAGAGAGCCACTTCCTCTTCTGCGTAGCTGTCAACAGGCTCAGCATCAGTTCCAGTTAGAATTATTCTTACCTTTCTGAATCCCAGCAGGATGGTTTCGGTTGTCACTGAAGTCCAGGCTTTGTCGATCCATCCAGTGACAGGACAGTGGCTCTTTCTGCAGCCGAAATGTGCAGTAGAGCCAAGTGACAGTGGTAATGTGACAGTGACAGAAGTCATAGGAGTAGTAGATACTGACACACAAGACTAGAGCCTCTCGTGGCTGTCAGTATGAAAAATGTAATATATAAGTCGCACCGGAGTATAAGTCTCAGGACCACTCAAACATGAAAAAAGTGTGACTTATCGTCCGAAAAATACATGATATGGCCAGGCCATGTCTAATGGTAAAGCTCCGAACCTAAAGAATTCCCAAAACACTGATTAATGAGTTGCTGCAAGTGCAGAGAGGATTCAGATCAGAGAGTCCTTTTAGGTTTAAACAGGATTTCTATATAGATCTCAGAGCATCAAGAACAAATATGAAACTTGCTAAACATGTCAATCCATTGTTTTCTACAAATATAGCATTTTCAAAACAATAAAAGGTAATATGGTGTTAGCAGAAGTAAAATACCCGCTCTTTAATATATCTTGTGTATAATTTGACATGTTTAAACTTAGAACGTTTATTATATCTTGTTTGTCTCTCTTTAGGGCACCAAAAGTGTCCCGTGGGCCAACCCTGAACACTTTAACCAGCGTCAGGAGTGTGTGAACTCATTTGCCAGCTGGTTTGGCTACATGCCGCTGGTCCACTCTCAGTTTCGTCTGGACCCAGTGCTTTTCAAAGACCAAGTATCTGTCCTCCGAAAGAAATACAAAGATCTGGAGAAGGCGTGAAAACTCGAGAACAGCGCCCCCTATAGTTTAGAGGCCTTCTGTTGCCCTGATTTTGACAGTGAACTGCGTTGTGTTGTGCAGGAGACAGACCCTGGCGGACTGTTCTGAACTAAAGCATACCACGAAGCTTTGAATGATTCTTCGAACTCCACAAAGAGAACAGTGGATATTTTGGGACCCTTAAATTGGGTGTTTGATTGTGAAAAGGTGCATTTCTATTGAGCAAGAGGAAAATGGGAAACTCTAAAATGAAAGCTACTGCAGTGACAATACCAGGGGTGTTTTGTGACTGTAACCATGGAAACAGGCCAGTTCAAAATGATCAAAGTGTAAAATGAATAAAAGTTTATAAAAGCAAAAATGTGTCTTTCTTTGGAGCGGGCAAATGTTTACAGATGTAGCAAAATACAATGAACTGTCCAGTTTTATACTACAATGGGTTCTTTTACATTGAACATATGTTATTAGGACTGTCTGGGGTTGTTCTACATGCATCTCTATGGTAGAACTTTTAGCAGTGAATGGAGAGACAATGCACACATGAGCAAACACTGTCTAAAAGTTAATTGAAAGTTGATAAGATTGTCTGAAAGCTCAAAGAAAAACACAAAATGGATTTAAACAACACATTTTCAGGAGCCTATGAGCAATACAAGGAATGATACAAGCATTAGGTGTTTGATTTTCAATTAAAAAGGTGAGAATGAAAACTAATGGCTAATGTGAGCAACAATTCAGTAATATAATTTTTCTAACTCTCTGAGGGCCCTATTTTTTAATCTTACTGAATGCAGCACTACCACACACAGCTTGGTCACTTTTACACTTTTTCATATTTGAGACTAACCCTGAATTTACACCAGGAGCGTCAGCAGCACGTAACGTCAGCAGAGCAGTATATGTGTATACTTTTAAAAGATTCAATTTACACTAGAGGCAGCAGAGCTGCTCCTGTGACACCAGCCTTTGGCCATTGGACGCCGTTGTGGATGGTCCGACCGGTTTAAATGGAAAGCCAAACCTGCGCGTATGCTGCTTGTAACAGTGTTGAAATTTCTGCCGTCAGACAGCTGGAAGGTGTCAACTCTGTCAGTCCATTCTGATCCATTTATTTAAACAGTGCTGTGAGCTTAAGCGAGGTCATTATAGCAGCTCACCAATGGTGTTTCCAAGAAAGTAGCTGCAGTGGATCATAAATGTTTAACAAGGGAAAAGCCTGCACTTTTGTCAACTGACCAGTCGCTGACAGAGTTGACAAATGTAGAACTCCAGTTATGTTTTTGAGGAGGTAGGATTTTAACATGGCTTAAAGCTCACAAGAATCCTTTTTGTCTAATATAGGACCTTAAACTTAAACATCAGATGATTGTATTTTGATGTGAATATGAACATAGTTCATGAGTCACTGGTCCACATCAGACCTGAGTTCTTCCAGTGCTACTTTAGAAGAAATTTGATCTGATATGATCCAGTTTAATTAACCCTTTAGGTACACATATACTCCTCATGAATACCAGGTTATTGTGCCAAATACTTAACTTGCTTTGTGCTAACACATGGTTTTAAATATTTTAAGTATGTGTTTTGCCCAAATATACTCAAATACATAAATGACTGATCACTGTGGCTTGTCTGGTCAGTACCAGGAGGTGGTCACTGCTTTGACATTTTCTAAAGCACCTGGAGGAGTTTTTAAACATGCAAAGTATATTTATGGGTATTTGTTAGTGGACTAGCTCATTGTTTTAATTGTTGTCATATATCTTTAAATAATGACAAGGAGATGAGGTAAGTTAATTCTGTTTAATGTAATGAAGTACCAGGACTAGGGTGGTGTCCATGGTCACCTGTCTGTTCAGGGGAACATTTTAAACAGGCGAGGGACATCTCCTCTTCATCAGAGGTCTTTCTTTTCTTCTGAGATGGACCAAAAAAGGCAGCCTTGACTGAAATGAAGAAAAACACAGTTAGAGACAAAAACTCAATACAAACATGTGAGTCTTTGTATAATGATTAGCTGTGTTAGGAAAGAGCTTTGATAAACTGATCTGATTTGATTGCTGGGCGTGTCCTGCAGTCCTGAAGCACATATTGAAGAGATGAATCAAAGGCAAATGTTAGTCCACATTGGTTCTCAGTAAATGAATCATAAAATATGTGAAATAGGTCATACTTCTATATTTAATGGTTTCTCCTGAAACTGACTGACCAGGACGCAAAACACTGAGAACAGTATCAGTGACCTGTGCTTGTTCCTGATATTTGGCCTGTTCAGATGGAGGCATCTTGTTCCACTAGAAAATAAAGAAGAGAAGTTTAAAGCTTGCATTGCATTTGTTCAGAGCCATTAAAAGTAGGCTGATTATTAGAGTAAACCTACTCTGTGTTTGAGAACAGCAGAGATCACAGCAGAGTCTTTGGTGTTGAGCTCTCTCTTGACTTGAAACCACATCTCATCTTTAAACAGAGACATAGCGGTCAGTGGTTCTTTCAGGGGAGCAGAGACCTCTGCTGTGACCTGATCCTCCACCATTTTGTGTTTTCTGGAGGCCTTACCAGAGCCTTTGGTCTCTGGGTTTTGAGACTTGGTCACTCTGGAGTCCCTTTTCCCAGACTTTGTTTCACTAGAAGCTTTAGTGGAGTTCTTAGGCACAGGCAGAGCCGGCGCACCAGCTACAGGATGTGGAGCCATTATCACATGATAACGGCCATTGTCCACTGCCTGGTGGTGCACTGCTGAACCCTGTAGTTGAACTACCACAGGGTGACTGTACTGTTTATGTGTCATAGTTGAAGCAAAAGGCAATTTCATGTTTTTGTATATAAATTACCCTTGGTGAAATTAACATGTGCATTTGTTGACTACTGCAGACGATAAAACATGGATTTAATCTTCTATTCATATTATGTCTTTTTGCTTTATGTCACTGTTTTACTGTTTTGCACAGTTTTTTATTGGTGAGACTCTTTTGCACTTCACTTCCAGTGTTTTAGCCCTCTTCTGATGACAGAGGCTAAGATAACAAGGGCTGAGTTGGCAGTGTCCTTGGCACAACAGCAGAATTTCTCTATCAATGACATCATCTCAATATTTTCATGGGGAGACTCCCAAATATTGCCCCTCCCTCTCTGAGATTAGTTGTTCCTGTGGTATTTTTTCCCCATTTTCTTGCACCTCAAATAAGAGAAGTTTTGCACTTAAACTATTAAATGTTAGATTTCAGTGATTCTTGAGCAGGGTCTCAAACTCAAATTACCCGGGGGCCACATTAGATAAAGTCTGAGTGAGGCTGGGCCGCATTGAGTATTCGATAAATAGCGGTTGCACGGGAAAAAAGGAGAGAGAAAGAACAACACGCAACACACTTTCTTAATCTTTAATAACAGTTCAGAACATGAAAATGTATTCAGAATGTAAGTTTAAACTAATACGTCTACTCTTCTTCTTTTGCCTACTCCTTGCTGGTTGGAACCTGGCTACGATTCATCTTGTACAGCTGAGAGATATTTGGCTTGCAGGAGGAAGCAGATCCTTAGGATAGATTGAAGATGCTCATCAGTGAGCCTTGACCTGTATTAGGTCGTTTTCACACCGACAGTATTTGGTGCGCACCAAACGATCCATTCAAACCAGAAGTGGTTAGTTCGGTTCGTTTGCGTTGGTGTGAAAATGTCAATCGGACTCTGACCCGGACCAACTCAAGTGGACCGAGACCTCAAAAAAGAGGTGGTCTCGGTTCGCTTGAATCCACACCAAATGACCAACTTTGGTGCGGTTCTTCTGGTGTGAACGCGAACCCGGGTCCAAACCACAGACAGCAGGTCCAAACGAACTATTCTAGATGCATCATGGGAGAAACGCGTCTCCTGCCTGTAATGACTCGCTGTACGACTCCAGCGCAGTAACAGATTGTTGTTAGACGCAGCCGCGACTCATTTTCGAAATATTTTACCAACAATGGCCAATACAGAGAATGTAACACACGAAGATCAGAGCAAGAACGTGCGAACGTGTGGCTCCAGAGTGAGTCAAAAATGGGGGTGTGTACTTCTGTTCAGGACCTGCACAGAGGTCCCCGTGTTCCCCGTGATCATGTAGGAACCAGCATTTGTTATTTTAGGCTTTAATTAACCAAATAATTTCATGGCAATGGGCAATCGCCCATTCAATTGATTCACCTTTAAAAAATGTCCTGCTTTTAGCCTAGTGTGAGAAATACAGTCGGACTCGATCCAAACCGGAGTCCCGAACCAGCAGGAGCAGCTCCGGTTCTGTCCGGGCTCAGATGACGTGGAGCGGGGAGTGAAAAGCGCTTTTCCCGGGAAGAACCAAATGCGGACACCAACTAAACTGGATTCACGTTCTGTCCGGATGCTTTGCACCACCTCGGAACCAGCCGCGGTTTTGAGCGCAGAGGACAGGAGCAGCACAGACCTGTAGGTGTAGTCCACAGCGCATTCTCACTTTCCCCGCACGGAACACGAACACGGAACCAGCGCGCAGACGGCGGAACGTACCCGCTCAGACCCAGTCATTGCGCACTGGTCTTGCTCGCCACCGTCTGGAACCAGCACATGGAGGATGGAGCCTCCGGACCATCTGACCAACGCGCTTTAGGACGACAGAAGACCAAGGACCAGACCCCAGCGCTGTCGTGAGGAGCTGCGCGCTACTGTGAACGCTGTTGGCTGCTGCTGTTACCCGAACTCAGAACTGATGCGGTGAGTTTGTAGAAAGTTCTACGTTGCTGTTTTATGAGTTCATGGTGATAAGATGAGGACGACCAGCGGTATTAACAGGGAACATCAGTATTGGTTACTGGAGATATCACTGTTCTACCGGGATACAGAGGCTCGTTAATTGGACCAGTTTTGGTTCGTTTGCCGGTGTGAAGCGCCACACTGGAGTGTATCTGCTTCTCGTATGTCAGACATGGATGGAATACGCTTATTTTTGCCTCGTAGTTTTTGCTAACATGTCGCCAAGCCTCTGGACTAGATCACTGCAGTTTTGTGGCGCCTGCATATTGATGGGACAGCTGTGTTTGCCGCTGAGTGTGCGTGGATTTCGGCGATGCACAGGTGGAGTTTGGTCATCGTGTTGCCAGCAAGTTACGCACCGAGTGTTGAACAGGTAAACAGACTGTCAATGTCTTTTTATTTCTTATTAGCTCCTCCAATAAAGGTCCCATACTTATGAACAGGAGGATTCTGTCAGCGCCTCCTCTGCTCTGATACTGTGGTTGTGGGAGCGTAAAGTGAAGTGCACACGTGTACCACCATGTGTGGTTTGTTTTGGTTCTTCGGTGACGCCGTATGTGCACGTGTATGTGCACGTGTACTCGTATTAACAGATCCACTTAGACTCGTTGCTTCACAACTGCTGTAAATTGAGTTTTGGGATGTAAACTGCGTTAATAATCTGTTGTGAATCTGCACGGGCACCGATTGCAGCTTCATCTGTCAGTGCGGCCCGCGGTAAGGGTGGGATTGTGCGTACATTACCGCGGGCCGAATTATTCTTTGGAATCAAGTGGAGGGCCGCAAAAAATCCTTCCGCGGGCCGCAGTTGGCCCCCGGGCCGCGAGTCTGAGACCCCTGTTCTTGAGAGTCAGGACAAAGCAGGTCCTCCAAAACACAGCAACTCATAGAAAAAAATGTAATTTATTAAAATTAAATTATCATAATTGGCATAATAATAAAGTTAGATCTAAGGGAGATCTATATACTGTTGCTATTCATTTGAAAATATTTTGGATGTTTTTTAACATTTTTGACATAAACGTAAATGCAAATTTTGAAGTCAATGTGTTTTGTGTCCTCCGCCAGGGTTCAGAGATTTCAACTCAAAATTTTTTAAAAATGATTAATGTGAACAGAACTGCATTAAATTATATCAAAAGGTTTTATACATTTTAAATATCTAAAGAATACCTATGGTAAACTTGTGAAAAAAATAAATAAAATCTTCATAATGCAGCTCTTCAAAATAGTGTCCCAACTTTTTGTCAACTCAGACATTTTGAAAAACCTTATTAAATCAGGCTTGTGACTGTGATTTCATGTGAGACTTGTTTAACAGCACAAATCATCTCACCTGTCGTAGTTCAAGCTAGGTCAGTTCTTTCTAGACAGACTGGGTTAAAATAAAGCTCTAACTTGAGCAACAAAGCATCAGACAAAGCACTGCATGCAGCTTGTTTCACACCGCCAGGGAATATTGATGACATCAGCCACAAAGTATCAATTACTGACATTTTAATCAAAGTTAGATCTAATTGTTTTAGATTGACAATGATCAACTTGGTGCTTTTTAATCAAGAGTCAGTTTGTTGTGGCCCTGATACAAAGTCTGTCTTGTTTATTTTCATTATAAAAATGTCAGGCCTACTTTCAATTCAGCCTACCTTTCTAAAATCATTTTCAAGCATTCTCGCACAGATATTACCCATTTAAATTTTATTAGAAAACTGATCATCTGTACAAAATATGAGGTAACCCAACAAAACTCTTAGTCCCAAAAGTTTACAAAAATACATTTACAGTCAGTTCTTTATAATCCCGAGGGCAAACAGGTGTGCTGTAATAGAAAGCCATTAAACTACATGCAGTCACTTAACATGAAGCAGGCACCTGAGATTCAAACACAATACAAGTCTATACGGGTGTATTAGGAGCAATTATTCCCATTGAAAACACAGCAAAGTGATCCCAATCCTATGAAAAGGGAAAAGCTATTTGTCTGTGAATTTAAAGATGTGTAACTAGCCTGAGGCAAAACCAACAAATTCACAATATGCAAAAGATGCAAACAGATTAGGCAAAAGTTAACAGCTGCCAAGTACCAAAGATTACCATGTTGATTTTCAATGGGGTGATAAAAGGTGTAAATTAAAGTGGGACAGTGTTCAAATGTATGTCTTAACTTCACCCCACTGTCGAGTGTAATGGTCAAAAACTATCCTGTCTCATTTCAAAATGAACTCAAATTCAAGTTGAATAAAATGAGGGAATATTCAAAAATGTAGTTTTAAAGGTTTGACATTTTTCAGCGCAGAATTCAGTGCATTTTCAAATTAAACAGAAATTCATGTACTGTTATAAAAGATTAAATAAAAAAGATATTTCCAGCTCAGCTCTCCAAAAAATTTAAGATAATACTTGCATTACCTAAACATTGGCTTCCACTATCATCCATAACTCATTTATAATCACCAACATAACCAGGGAAATTATATGATGATAAGCCTCCATCGTTTCAATATAAAAGCAGAACAAACTCAAACTTTCTAAAGAAGACCTATTGGGTCTGCTATACAGTTATAATCTATGACAGCCGTGGATCATTATGTTATCATTTTCACATTTTTAATTCAATATTTATCTAAAATGACTTAATAAAAGAAACATGTTTACTGACTTTCACATTCGAAAACTGCAGTGTCCAATGGGAGCTGACTCATCACAACAAAGAGCCTTGGAGCTGTTGGCACATCTGATGAATAGCTGCACCTTTTTCATTTGTACAAAAAATGACTAAGTAACGCTGCCAAATACTACGTGTATCACCGATTAAGAAAATTAAATTGGAGAATGACGCAAGTACAGAGCAGTGGGCGTAAACCAGTGGCAGTGAAAACGGGAATTGATCTGCAAAATGGTGTCTTGGAAATAAGCCAGTAAAGATTGATAGGTCTGCTAAACAAGAAAATCAGCATCTGAAAATTCCTCTTTCACCATAAATTGAAAAAGTATGTATCATTTAGTTATAAGAGTTTAAATAAAGTTTGAGGTTATTTCCGCAGCGTTAACATGGCGTTGACGTCCCACAACAGGTTCCTCATCTGGTCCATCAGAATCTTCATCTCCTGGTTTTTCTGACGCACTTTCTGCAACAGACAAGAAGAAGCAATCACTATAACTGCCTGATTAGTCTGATTATAGAGCATACATGTGCAAGCATATGTGAACAAATGAGAGAACTGTGGAAAAGTGAAAATAATTTGGACTGACTGATAAAGATTATGAAATGCACAAAGTATGTTACAGGCAAAGTAGGCAGGCAGTTTTAATGACTTTGTTTTGGTAGATTTATCCCACTTCATGTCACACACAGCTATCTCATTAGTCAGTTTTTAGCAGCATTCAAGTATTTCATGTATTGTTTTAATGGGATAACCAAAAACAAGATAATATAAAAATTAAAATAAACCTGTTGGTTCATAGGGCCTACAAAGACAGTTTGTTAGCATAGTTGGACTGAGACAAGATCTCATGCCACAAATTCATGCGAGACTAAATTGCCACAAGACTGAGCACACTTGAGAAAAGCTTGTGAGATTTTTTTCCCATGTGTTTACATTTGGATTGGACAAAAAGGGGTTAAGTGGTGGCAAATTATATTTCTTGAGAACCTTTAGCTGTGCAAAAAGCTGTGCTACAATGACAGAAAAATATTAAATAAGATAAATAAAAGTGAAGCCAGACTTTACCCGTAGAATCTATTTACTCTAAATAATGAAAATTATGGAAAAAAATCTTGTCCTTGTAGTTGCCACTTTGAAAACTATTTGATCAAATTGGTTTAATTTTTTTTTTAACAGCAACTGAGCCACGTGTAAGTTAAAACATACCCTAGCTTGACTGCATGGCTTCATTAGACCCCGCCCAAAAAATCATAGACCAAACCATTATTTACAGCACAGGACAATACAATAAAGGACAAAAAAACATCTTATTAACCTATTACTTGCTATTATAAAATGGGACACACAAAAAATTGTGAAGAACTACAAATTGCGGTGAACAGGTACAAGTTTGCCTCAGACTCTTTGGCCTGGGGTGCAGACTCTCACCTCTTTGCTCTCGGCTGCCCTACGGCTATTTCTAAACTTGCCTGAGATCTCCTGCCCAGCGGGACTTTCTCTGCAAAGTGAACCAAAACGATACGAAAGAAATGCTAGACATAAGTCCCAGCATTGAAGCGCCAAGAGGTGTGACGATACTGCCCCCTACTGGAGATGGACGGGGAAGTAAGCATAAGATGTAATGCAAGAATACAAAACAACAAACAGCAAACATAAAGGCTTTCATTACTGCTGCTTAGTCCAATTTGTAAGTGGTGGTAGTTTGTGGTATAAGAATTAGCTTGGAGGGACTACAGTCAAATTCAACTCAAGCAAGATGGCAGAAATTATCAAGGCTACTCAAAATTTTTGCTTTACATTGCATATTTATATTACTGGGCGTACAAATACAAGAATATGTTAAATTAGTTTATTATAAAAGCAAACAAGCTTTATACCAATAGATATTTCAGACGAGATTTTCATGGCATTAAATTTTATTCATCTTGCATTTATTCAATTACAGGCGTTCTTCTTGCAAAAAATATCTGGATAAAAATAAATTCTCTCTATATAAGTGTAATGCTATACTGTGCAATATTCCAAGCAAAGTCGACAAGAGGACAAGCAGTTGGTAGACCCCCCACCAGAAGTAGCAGGTGTGATGAGGGTATATACACACAGTTAGGTCAACAGACATTTTTGTTCTTCTGATAATTAGGGGTTTTAACAGTACAGCAAAAGCACAAACCTCCATCACTTCTTTCCGTTCTTGGATAATGGCCGGATTACAGGGCTCGACTTTGGCGGACAGCAGTTCTTCTCCGACATATGGAACAAGCTGAAGATTTAACACAAACAAAGTGTCAATATTTCCAAACACAATGGCAGCATCTGACTTTTTCAATGTATTTGAGCTTTTTTCACTCCAGTCCAGCTATATTGTTTAAGCAGGTCTTTAGGTCAAAATAAATCTGCTGTGTCCTTTCTGCATCTAATTATAACATATTTTACTCTCTGAGAATCAGGAAGTGTCCAAACTCATAATCCACCACAATGAGTTAATAAGCAATTTTCACAACTTCTCAGAGATCAGAGTGAAATTTTTCTGTCATGGTAAAGCTAAAAACAACTAGCATGCTAAATACACAATTCCTGATTCTCAGTTTTATCACAGCAGCAAAACTCCGCTCTGGTCTTTGAAAGTAGTTGAAAGCACTTATAGACTCACTGTGGTGAATGATTAGGATGTCCGGAATGCATAAGGTAAGTGAGGAATAACTTTGAACCACTGGAAACTGTTTAAAATGTACCAGTTCTATTTTTCACATTTTGGAGACAGTAAAAATCAGGCACAATGCCTGAGAAACTGTGTGTATACAAGGTGTGAGTCCTGACCTCTGCTGGCGCCTCCTGCAGGTCAGAGGTCATCTCTACACAGCGCTCGTACAACAGCCTAAGTTTTTTGAAGAGGAGAGCCAGCTGTCTCAGATGCTCCTGCAGTTTTCCAAAGCGGTCCTGGTACATGGCCTGGCTCTGGGTCACTCCATTGGGAAGCTGCAGCAAACACATAAAATTATGGACTGGGATTTAGAAGCAAAGAGGGAAAAATGAAGTACAGGATTTCGAAGTTAGTGGTTGTATTAGAAGGGTTGTCAAAAAATGTACACTCAGAGATAATAAAACTTATTAAAACTAAATACTCTTTCTCCAGCCATCCGTCCATTTTATTCCGCTTGTCTGGGGCCTGGTCGTGGGGGTAGCAGTTTAAGTAGGGACTCCCAGTAGGGACTTCCTTCACCCTGGACACTTCCTCCAGCTCCTCTGGGGTCAACTGAGAGTTACTTAAAGCCTGTCCTGGGTCTTCCCCAGGGCCTCCTTCTGGTGGGACATGCCCAGAGCCACCTCAGCTGGCTCCTCTCGACATGGAGGAGCAGCAGTTCTACTCCAAGCTCCTCCTGTGTGACTGAGCTCCTCATCTCTAAGGGAGCACCCATCCACCCAGCCGTCTATTTTGTGTTTATAATAGACGGAACCCAAAATATCAATGTGGCATTAGTCTATTAGTCATCAGCCAATCAGAAAGAACTGACTTGGCTGGAAGTACAACAACCGAGCTGATTTTTATTCTTAAATGTCTCTCACACATAAAATTACAGTCACAGACTAGCTAGCCAGCATCAGCCAACAGTTTCTTAGTTAGTCTCTCTCACCTTTATCTCACCTGAAAATCAAAACAATTACTGTTTTAAGAATACACTTCATGACAGGACAAAAGCTAATTTACATGTGAAAGGGTTTGGTTCATTTCAGGTCTGTTAATGGATAAAGTTAACTTTCCTTAATTTGTAAAAAGTTCCAAAACACCTCTTCATCCTAATGAGTTATGACAAGGTGTAAAGTAACACTGCAAGTGAGACAATTAGACAGTGGAGCAGTGTGGAGAGAGGAGAGAGAAAGAGAGTGGAGCTGACAGCTGAAGCACAGATTGGACAAATGAAACCAGACAGAGGCCAGAGCAGAGCTGTTAGTGTCCACACATGTCTGCACAGGAGTCAGCAGGTTTGCAAACTCAGAATTTACAATTGTAATTACATTATTCCAGATGATAATGAAGAGTGACTGTGTAAAGCTATACATCAAACACAAGGTGAGAGGCATACTAATACAGGTGCATTGACTACATTGTTACAGTTGTTGTTTTTTTTAGGAAATATGAATTACATTGTAAACAACAAACTACGAGTTTAATTAACATTCTTTTGACTAATGTATTTTTCATCACCTATTTTGCACTGCTGTTAGTTAATAATGGTTCCTTTTAGATGATACTAGAACAACTACAAGTCACGAACAGGGCCTTTAATGCATCTGGATGTTTTAAATAAGCAGAGTGTACTAAAAAAAAAAGCAATGAATCAATACGAGATTTATACTAAACTTGCCCCAGATACAAGGGATGTCACATGAGGTCATCCTGAGTCTACAGTTTTTACACGTTCCTTTTAACATTTTGCTGTTTTGTTTGACAACTTTCCGTAGATCCTGTTTCTGATCTTATTTCTTTGTTAGGCTACATTTAAAATGTTGAATAAGCTTCACACCCCTTTCAGCATCATCATTGACCACTTTCCTGGAATGCACAATTTTAGCAGCCTTCTGAAAGTGCTTCATCAGCCCAGTCTGCCGGGGGAATTGCTAAAAATGTTTTTGGCAGATCAAGAGCTTAGAAGAAACTGGTGGTGACAAAATCACTGATCTGCTTCCCTTCATAATCTGCGTGATTAAGGGCACATCACTTTGGTGAAAACCTCTGAACCTTGTATTGTGAGCCATCAGCTTCTTCTGTTCTTCTATCTTAGTAGAGTCGAAGAATGCCAGGCCCACCATTTCTTCACTCAAGTAACAAAGATGTCTGCCGAAAGCTGTTAAGGCTGCTTCCCTGACAACTGAATTTTCATACTGTGACAGCTTCTTAAGGAACACCAAATCATTTGCAGGAGCTTTAAAACTTCATGCAACTTGAGCAACCTCAAAAACATCTCCTTTTTCTTCCAAAGATGATTTAGGAAGAACCCAAATCATCTTTTGGATGCTAAAACCTAAAGCTGGGTTCTAATCGAGGCTGTCTGAAATTTTATTTTTTACCATGCTTTGATGAACCACCCTAATCTCCCCAACATATTTTGGAGTGTGATATATTGCTTAATCAAATATAGATGATAAACAATAATATACGAACCAAACAATGGAGCACAATTATGCCAAAACTATTCTAAATGTACAAAAATATTAACTATATATAAACAAATAGGAGAAGTTATTTATACAGCTCAAATCTCATCATAGTGCAGAAAAATAAAGTTCCCCACTATTACAAAGAAAATGTCTCCACAATAAATATTGATCCATCTATCATACACTGAACAATAAGTAGTTATTATTGTGATAAGCCTCACTGTACCTGTGTGGCTCGTGAGAGCTGAAATATTTCCATAGTCCGGGTGACAATGTCCTGGACCGTCTCTTGTCCAATGCGACAGAGGAATACAGGGGAAAACTCCCTCATGGCGCCAGGCTGAGGCTGCTGTCCCGGGGCAGCTGTGGCTCCAGGGGGCAAGTGCTGTGGCTGAGGGGGCATTCCAGGCAGACCCGGCTTTGGAGGTAATGGAGCCGCCATTACTGGGGAGAGCAGGGGTACAATAATACAGTATGTTTAAATAAAGTAAAGCAAAGACATGGGATTTATTGGGGTGGGCAGTAGTAAATGAGTAGTTACATCAATCAATGTTTCCCTCAGGTTTTACTAAGCCTATGATTGTACATGTGATCCATATTTTAATAATTTTATTTAATATGATTTTTGGAATACTTATTACATATATTGGTCAAAAAACACAAAATACAGAATAAATATATTAAGTTGTATATGTTTTAACAATACCACAAGCATTAAGTATTGTTTTGTTCAGATTATTATTTAGATTATGGGGGCCACCATAGTCTCGAAATGGGAAACCCTGCAACAAAACTTGAGAAACCTTTCAATACTTCTTTCATACTTTACTTGTTACTTGATTAATATATTTCATAGTGTATTATTATTCTTATTCTTACTTGAGTAACGGTATATGTTACACTCTGGCCTTCTGACAGAAGGTTACTTCAAATTATAAATCAGATTTATAATTTCAGAACATTTACACTTTCCTGAGTTGCATTTAACTCAAATACTTTTTTCCTCTTATTTTGCTCTTTCTTGAGTAAAATTTTTAGTTACTTATCCATAAAAACACTGTAAATGTTGAAATTTAAGATTCAGGGTCATCTAGTAACCATTTATTAAGCAATACATATGGCACAATGCTATTGACTTAAAGGTGCATTGTGTAACTTTTCAGGTGGAGGGTCCGCCAAATGCTTTTCTCCATATTATTATTATTGTCTTGTCTGGAATGTTTCACAGTATGGTATTAAACCTTTCTATCTTCATGAAGACCAGACCAAGTTACTGGTCAGATCTGTGGAGAGGAAAAAACGCTCACAGTCACAACGCCTGTTTAGTATTTTTGAGCCATAAAACGACCTGTAATTGGTGTAAGGTAGAGTTGTTTAATGTCATACTCTGGAACATTTCAGGCAATGACGTATCCACAGAAACAAGGAGGTGACTGAACTCCACCAGAAAAGTTAGAGAGTGCATCTATAGGCTATGATTTTGATACAACACACAAGTCATCAATTAAATAAAAAAGGCAATGCAAAAGTCTCATATGTCCAAATTTCAGCTAAAAGAAGTGCAAAGAAGTCAGGTTGTTCTAAGGAGCTAAAGACGCTAGCGCCCAAAACAAAGGAGAGTCCAATGAATGAAGAGGCTAAGCACCTGAAGCTAATCAGCTAGCACGACAAACGACACGTGCCTCACCTTATTAAATGAAATCTCTTTAAATTGGACCTGTCCCGCTTTGAAGTGGCCCAAAACTGGCGTTATTTCAAAGTATCACGTTAAAGAAGACATCATGAACATTTTCAATGAAGCAGCGCCAGCATGAGCGCCAGTAGTGTTTTGTTGCGTCACTTCCTCTTCCTCCGCGCAATGCATGTCGCCGCCAGATGGCGCCATTACAGTTGCACAGCCTATGTTTATAATCTATTGTTATTTTTAATAGATTCATGTTTACAGTCCTTATTTTTCTAATTGTCTTTATTTTATTTTACATCATTACATTGACATAAATACTTAAAGGCAATGAACCATTTCATTACCAACAGAAACACCAGAGCGGAGTAAGAACGAGGCCATTCCTGTTGTGATGTGTTGTGTGATGCCTGTTGCCTCTTCAACTGCCCTGACACAGATCTGCTGACCCTACTTGACCAATTCTCCTGTTAAACTGCACTGAGACCTTTGACTGAGACACCAAGGTGATTGAGAAGCACAGTGTTAAATTTCCCTTGGGGTCAATGAAGTATCTCACTCTTCCATTCACTGTAGCCTTTTCACACACTGGCAAGGCATAGTGACGCATTTGTCCCTCCAAACCCGAATGAATTAGTGAGTGCCACCCTCCTGCCCTCTGGCCTCCATGGTTGTGCAGCGCAGGGGACGTAGTTCAGGTCAAACTCTGGCTCAGTGCGATCCAGGTTGAGGGTGGGTGGTAAAATGCCATGGTAACAGGCCAGAGCAGTAAAGGCTGCCTCCAGGGCCCCAGCTGCTCCCAGGAGGTGCCCCGTGGCCCCCTTGGTGGAGGACACGGCAAGGCTGAGAGCGTGCTGAGAGAAGAGCCTCTTGATAGCGGCATTCTCAGCGGCGTCTCCCAGAGGTGTGGAGGTGGCATGGGCATTGACATAGCTGACCTCTGCGGGAGAGGTGGAGGCATCTTTCAAAGCAGCCGACATACATCTGGAACATGGTCAAAACGCAACAGAGAAGTTATATACAGAACAGGACAGACAATCTAAATTGTGTAAAAATAGGATCCACACATTTTTCTGTATAATCCTGTGGTTTAAAGGTGTTTCACCTGACAACAAGCATGCCTATGTCAGGATAATGTCACTGCTGTTTTGATACTAAGATTTTTAAAATATATTTTAGTTCATTTTGCTGACAGAAGAAAAAAGTATGCCAGTTTTTATCTCGTGTATAGGTCCAGTATTTATATACAGAACAATCAAAGTGAAATCTAGTTAAAACAGCTGCATTTTAAGAGATAAAAGGCAAATTCTACCAGAATACCAACCTATGAAAATGATTAAAGGAGAGGGACATATAGATTTGACTTTGTTACTAGTGTTTCCTCATCATTTAATTACTCAAATTTTTATTTCGTTTGATTCATGAATGTTTGAGTAATCCTGTGTTGTCCTGCTTGAGTGATCAGAAAATTAGTTTTTCCACCTACCCCCTATTTCTGCCCCCAAAACTCATAAAGTCTTCTTTAACTTACCTAAACGCTCCATCTCCATCTGCGCTGGGTGCTGTTATGTGCGAGGCATCCCCTGACAGCCCGTACCCCAGCACCTCTGCGTATATCCGGGCTTGTCTCCTCACTGCATGCTCCATCTCTTCCAGCACCAATATGGCTGCACCTTCACCCATCACAAAACCTTCTCTCTCTGGGTGAAAAGGGCGGGATGACATCTTTGGTTCATGGTTCCATTTGGTCGCTAGTGCCCTGGCTCTTGCAAACCCGGCTATGGACAGCGGGCACACACAAGACTCTGTGCCCCCCGTTAACATGGCAACCGCATCTCCATGTGCTATGAACCTGGCAGCATCCCCAATTGCATGGGCTCCCGTTGTGCAAGCTGTTGACACTGCATGATTTGGGCCTTTAAGTTTGTGTTTTATACTAATATGTCCGGCTGCCATGTTTACCAAGATCCGTGGCACAAAGAAGGGGCTGACTTTGTTATATCCTTTATCATAGAAGGCAGAAGAAGTGCGAGCAATCTCTTCCAGTGACACCATCCCCATACCTACAGCCACCCCAGTGTTCAATTGATCCTCCTCACTGGCAGGGCACCAACCAGAATCCTCCAGTGCAAGCTGCGCAGCCCCAAGTGCCATCACACTAGCAGTGGACATGCTACTGATCTCCCCACGAGAGGCAAACATCTCCTCCTTGAATTGACCCTCTTCAGTACCCCTAGGAACCAGGGCAGCCACTTTACAAGGGACTTTCTTGTACTTTTCTGGGTCCAATGCGACAATCCCACTGTGGCCCTGGATAAGACGAGTCCACGGATAGGTTGTCCCAGTGCCTAGTGGACAAACCAAGCCTATTCCAGTCACCACAACGCGTCTTCTGTGCGTCCCTGAACTGCAGCATCTCAACTGTTCTTGAAAGCATGTATCATTTTGGAAAATAGTCTTCAGTCTGTGTGATCTAAGTTGAATCTTGCTCAAAAATACTGGTAAAGACGACATACTCATGGATGACACGTTGTTAATCTTTAGCGGGTGTCTTTAGTGATTAACAGTCAACATAAAATCGTTTTATGATCAATGTTATAGAAGAATACCTGAACCTGAATATCCATGCTGTCAAATTTAGGGTTGTCCTGAACGGTTTTAGGTCATCTTGTTGAACGCCTTAACCAAAATACTTGTTCAACTTATTACAAATGATCAAATAATAAAATTAGATAATTTATTGATGTAAATTATGATATGATGTAGATAGAATATTTTAAAACGTCAAAAATCTATCGTAAATGCCACTTATATGTTATATTTGTTCAGGCGAGCATTGGTCAGCTATCTGTAGTAAGCCCCAAACATTACACTGCTCTTTTGCTTCATGCTACTCCCCTCTCCAAGTGAAACTAAATAACCATTCAATAATCATAATTTTAGCCAATTAAAAGTCCACGATGGGTTTGTCTCCTGCCGTGACAACTCTGTGTGAGAATCCTAATGAAGTTTTTATGGATGTCGCCAAATTGTTGCTCACATACG
Organism: Boleophthalmus pectinirostris; assembly: GCF_026225935.1. NCBI lineage: Eukaryota > Metazoa > Chordata > Actinopteri > Gobiiformes > Gobiidae > Boleophthalmus > Boleophthalmus pectinirostris. The sequence continues at coordinate 10,345,877 of NW_026571175.1, forward strand.
CGGACAATATTCTAAGGTAAGTTAAGATGCTAAAACTATGTGCATCTTTCAGGCATTTTAAGTTAAATTAAGTTAAATTAAGTTAAATGCATTGATCGCATTAACGTTACATTTGATTGCAAATGCTAATCGGTGTCCATGTTGTGCAAGCAAATGTAAGCAAATCTGTTTTGTGATTAGTAAGCATCTGTTCAGCTATTAGCATTAATATTATTCAGATTTTCTTATCTTCCGCATTCGTTGCACCACAATCAGTTATAACCCAGCTAATGTTGACGACTCACTAAAACAGAGATACAGAGAGGCCTGCACCTTTTTTTGTTTGTTTTAAATTAACTCCAGGACCTCTAATTATGTAGTGGTGCATAATGTCTGGCACCACTACATAATATTTGCATTTAGATATAACTTGTGTGTTTTTTTTTTTTCTTTTATTGAGGAACCCGAATGAAGAGAAGTACAGATCCATCCGTATTGGCAATCCTACTTTTTCTACCAAACTTCTGCCAGTCAAAGGAGCAGTAGAATGTTTATTTGAAATGGGATTTGAAGAGGTACCATAATGCATTGCTTAACTTCAATATACATTGCCTAGTAGTTTCTTGTACTACTTGTAATTCTCTGTCTTCCCAGGCTGAGACCCACTTGGTGTTTCCCAAGACAGCCTCTGTAGAGCAGCTCAGGGTAATCCGGGAGTCCATAGCCGCAGAGAGGGACCAGAGGCTGCGTGGAAGTCAGCCAACCGCTCAGGCACAGGGTGGGGCGTGTGCTTCAGCCCCACCAAGCTCTCCAGGGACGAGTCAGCCTGCAACACCAGTCCAACAACCACCAACTTTGGTATAAAAAAAAAAAATGTTGAGCTTGTTCTATTCATTGTAAAGTGCTGGTTTAGTCCCATTTCCCAATTTTGAAGTGGTGTTTAAATGTATATAGGTGTGAATACTTAATATTCACCTCACTTTTTTTAAAACTTATTTTATGTGGAATTCTTCCTTTCACTGTAGCAGTGCTTTTGGAACCCAAAGTTACAAAAGCATTTTTTTGTCCAAACCAATGTAAATGCATGGGAGAAAAAATCTCAAAAGATCATTGTGCACAAACTTGTGGCAGTTTTCTCTTGTGAGATCTTGTAACACAGGATGTAACATAAAATGTAACACAAAATCTAGTTTCATCCCTAATTACTAATTAATTATAAAAAGTAAAAGTTTCCTCAGTACATAAACTGTTGTTTTAAATTCTACATTCGACCTGCCCTAGGTAGAACTACATAGTACTCGATTATAACTATTAGATACGTAAATACGTTTTATAATTATTTATTTGGTTATATGCTGTTTTCTCTTCTAGGAATCCAGCATGAGCTTCCTTGTGACCCTGCAGTCTAACTTTCAGCATGTGATGGTGTATGAAAACCCACAGCTTCAGCAGAAAGCCAAAAGTTGTATTCCTAATCAGCAGCTGACTTCTGCTGCTGAGAAGAAAATGAAGGAGGCCAAGGAAGCAGACCCAGGTTTTTATTAATTTATTACTCATGTTAGATAATTGGAGGGATGGGAACCTAAAGGATGCAATTGACATTTCTATATTAAGAAAAACTTAACACTTGGTCTGACATGTCATAAATAAATGTGTTTGTCCTTTAAAATATTTTCACAGGAAAAAAGTAGCAAAGTGCATCTTGCCGTTGTGCCATTAGACAAGACAGTAGGCACACCTACCTTGCCTTAGTATGAACATAGTATGACTGTAGAAACTGATTGTGCAGTTTGGCAGCCTTGCCAGCATGGGGAGTTGATGAATATTAACACTATTATTAATTATTTTTATTAATATTAATGCTTTGACTAATCATTACTACTGTTGTATTTCCTATTGACTTGACTGTGGTGGCACAAATAGATCTCTTTTTAATAATAAGATTTCATAGAATTTGTGGAGTTTAAATGTTGCTTACCTGTTTAAAATCTTAAGCAGTCAGTTTATATGTAGTTATAGTATAATAACTTTTAAAATTTATTATAATTCAATAGAGAACAAAGCACGCTTTTAGACTATGAGGGCCACTGTAGTTTCTTTTTATTATATTTTTGTGGTGGTAGAATGAACTAATTTGATCTGTAAGTATGTTTTCCTATTATCACTTTCTAATCCACAGCTCTTGAATTGTGCTTTTGTTTTGCTAGACTGTAAGCTGTCTCAGGAAGACTTTGTGGTGCTGGAGCTGCTCCGGTGGTTCAAACAGGACTTCTTTTCGTGGGTGGACTGTCTGCCCTGCAGCCGCTGTGGAGGCCAGACCCGCAACTCCGGCTCCCTCAGCCCCAGCACGGAGGACCTACGCTGGGGAGCACAGAGGGTGGAGAACCACTTCTGTCAAACGTGTCAGCTTTCCAACAGGTTTCCAAGGTTGGTCAACTAATAACTAACTAATATTATTTCCCCAGTTCCTGTTATAACAAATGTTGCTTTCCCATGTCTATGTTAATCTAACTTCATCATTAGCATTATAAACTTCATCTTGCCTCCGTAAATGTTCTTATTGGAGCAGCTCTATGTCTAACTGTAGTTTACATTTAACATTGGTTTGCCATACTTTAACCAAATGATCAGTGCCTAAAACATTTTGGTTGCCTTGTATGCCATATTTTTGTTTCATTGTTAGTTTGTTGAACTAAATAATTTGTGTGGATTGTAGGTATAACAATCCAGAGAAGCTGCTGGAAACCAGGAGGGGGCGCTGTGGAGAGTGGGCCAACTGTTTCACCCTGTGTTGCAGAGCCATGGGTCTTGAGGCCAGATATATTTGGGACAGCACAGGTACTTGCCCAATATTTAAAATGCATATTTACATAATGAACCAAGTCTAATTTTCATATCACAAAAGCCTTACAAGATGACATGTTAGATGTCATCCATGTATTTTGGAGTAACTTGGCAATCTCTCCTGGGTCCTATTCAAACCACCCTTACTGTAAGATCCTGTCCAATGCTAACCCCACAAGCCTACGTATCTAAGTTTCCACTGGACAGTTCTCCATAAATATACAATGCATGATACAAAACTGGACACAACAACTGTACACAGCAGCTTGACAGTTTCATAAGCGGTATGCATACGGATTGTGTTGTGATTTCGCTCGGAAGTGGGGAGTGACTTAGCGCAGAGAGCAAAGGGAGAGTCGAAAGTGAAACTTATTGTCAGTATGTCAATGTGTTGTTGTTTTCGGTGAATATAACATTTAAGAAAAAAATAAATGGTAACATGCTGATCTAAATATGGTATGTGTTAGTAGTTAATATCCCATAAAGTAACCCCTCTGTAAGATTTTGCTAAATTCTCACTTTGACCATTTGGCCATAATCATTAGGAGAGTTTAAATAGGACCCAGGAGAGATTGCTAAATTGCTCAAACATGCATGGATGACATCTAAAACCTCTTCAGGCATGTTTTTGATGAGAAAACAATGTTATAATATCATAGAAAGCTGAAATATTTTGCATAAAGCGTCAAAATTTTACTTAACTTTAAAAATAATTATCTTAACTGTGTTTTTGAAAAAATACATCTACTCAGTCATAGGCACTTAACACCAGCTGTTAAATGTTTTTTTTTTTTCAGATCATGTGTGGACAGAGGTGTATTCGCCCTCTCAGCGTCGTTGGCTTCACTGTGACTCCTGTGAGAATGTGTGTGATAAACCTCTTCTGTATGAGGTGGGCTGGGGGAAGAAGCTCTCCTACATTCTGGCTTTCTCCAAAGATCAGGTTAGTACTAAAACACAACTAAGATCTCATGAGCATCCAATCAAATACTGAACTATGCCTCGTGCAGGTAGTGGATGTGACATGGAGATACTCCTGTAAACATCCTGAAGTGTTGTCACGGCGGACCAAGGTTCAGGAGGCATGGCTTCTTCACACAATTAGCAGTCTTAACAACACTGTAAGTAATTAACTGCTATCTTTAGCTTTTTGGAGGGTGTTCTACATGCATGTCTATAGTTAATTTTTTGTCAGAAAAATTTAAAAAATATACAAAATTGATTGAAACAACACATTTTGTAGAGCTTGTGATCAATAGAAGCATTCATGGTCCTGTTTAGATCTTTGAAGTTCAACAAAAAAGGTGAGAGTGTCGAACTGAAAAACCATCCTGTATCTGTAATGCTACTTGTTTAAGAGCACAGATCACCTCACCTTTAAAGTCTAACTTGAGAAACAGAGCTTCAAACAGAGCAGTGTGTACAGCTAGCATCACACCCTCAGGTAATGTTGATGACATCAACTGCAAAATAACAATTATTGTGTGTACAGATGTTAGTCCCTCACACATACAATTTACACATGATCACACTGCAGCTCTTTTATATCTATATTGATAGTAAATTGGCCTGATTTTCATACATTTTCATACATGTGTCAATATTAAATCTGTATTTGTTGTGACATGGCAGAAACAGCAGAGTCTGAGTCCACAGAGGAAGAAGGAGTTGACAGAAAGACTGCTTGTCGAGCTAGTAGAGTTCATCTCACCTAAAAAACCTAAACCTGGAGAACTGGGTGGACGCAACTCTGGGTCACTGGCATGGAGGGTAGCAAGAGGGGAAACTAAAGCACCAGATTCAGACAAGGTATGCAACTTGAGTATAACATTTGAGTCATTATCTATTATTTTATTTATAACCCATGTTTCTTCTATATTTATGTTTAAATTGGTGCTGCTTCTTTTGTTTTCTTAAAGGATACCTAATAGACTTTTTTGAGCTTTTAATCATGTTACTGTAGTTTGGCCTTCTCATTTACCCTTTCAGAGTTGCATTGTATTTGCCCATTGCTTTGCACCTATTTTATTTTCTAATTTTATTTTCCTAATCATAGATACACACAGGATTCATATTGTGTGATGTTTGTGGCAAAGTCGCTCTGTTGTTTTAGATGAATATTGTGATTCAAATGTACAAAACGTAACATATATAAACATCCATGAGTGTCATAGCCATTTTATTTATTTATTTATTTTTACTTACTTTGACATAATTATCCATTTTCCTTTTAGACCTTGGGGTTTGTGTTCACCCCAACTGACAAAGAGAAGAGTGACAGGTTGCTGCATATACGCTACAATGCCTCCACAGACCAGTACTGTCGAGTGTCCAACCACTGTGAAGTCACTCCAGGCTGGGAGCAGTGTGTGTGGCAGAGGGAGGCTGTCTTTAGGAAGGAGGAAAAAGACTGGCAGATGGTAAGTTGCAAATTTTGCTCAAGTATATGGGAAAAATCTGGTCCAGTACCATTTAAAAAACTAATTGCTAGAAAGTTTGGATTAGTAGTCACAAGCATTAAGAGTAGTTGCCATGTGACCATTGCACACAAAATATATCCATAGGTTTTCTGTTTGCCAGTCAACATCTGGGTCCTAATTTTATGTCAACTATTTGTATTTCTCAGGTGTACCTTGCTAGAACAGAAGGCTCCTCTACTGGCAAAATAACCTGGAGATTTGACTTTTCCCCAGTGGGAATGAAGATTCAATCAGTAACTGTGATGGCCAAGAGTCAGACGTTTCAGTCTGGAACTGTGTGCTGGAAGGTGCAGTCAGGACAGGCCACCACAGAATTCTCGGGAGGTAAATGATTCTATTATACCTTTTTAATAAAACCAGATCTCTCCATGACTTCCTCTTGTCTGAACATTTTAGATGGACAGACACACCCTCTCTCCAGTGTGTCTGGCTCTGCAGAGTTCAGCATTGTAGCAGAGCTCTGTGGTGGAGATGGAGATGTGGCCTGGCAGCATGCACAGCTCTTCAGACAGAGTTTAAAGGAAACTGATGAAACCTCATTTGAAATCCTGGTCCAACTTGAAACTGTCTAACATTGTCATTAGTAACTGTCCTGTGCCATTGAATATGTGATTTGTGCAATAAGTACCGTAAACAAATCTCTGTTAATTAAAAAGCCCAAAATGTATGTATTTTTGTTTTGTATCAAATCTTTATTAATGTAAACATATTAATTGAATTAGGGTGTTGTCTGCATATATTTCAGATGTATTGATTGAATTTAAATACATTCTGTCCATAAAAATGTGATGAAAGAGCTAAAAGCTCATCATATGTGGAATAATAAAGCATATTTTTACAGTCCACTGTGCCTTAGTCTTTAAATGTGCGCTGTGTTACTTTTCAGGTTAAGACCTGCTTGTCTCCATAGAGATGTTGCCAGGAATATTCCACAGTACGATATTAAACTTGCCTATCTCATTAAAGTTCTCCATTATCTCCATGGAGTCGAGCGCACACACACAAAATGATAGTTCTATCGATCGTTTTATGCATGTATGGTAATTAGTGTGACAGACCAAATTACATGTCAGATCTGTGGCGAGGTGACCCTGCTTATATTAGAAATATCACATTTAACAAGGCATTTTTGAGCCATTATAACTCTGGTAGTGAAACAGATTCAAGATAGATCAGTTTAATGCCCCATACAGGGGAACATTCATCTCAGGAACAGGCTGAGTGTGTAACAATTTATTCCATACACCTTCATTAGAATTATTTGGATGTTTTCATTCTAGGAATTGTTCATCTCTACTGAACTAAATTTAAAAGTGTATTTATTTTTTATTTATGTTTTTTAACAAAATTGATGTACATGTAAAAATAAATAAATAAATAAAACGAAATTGAGGCAGATAATATATACAAAGAAACTGAGAATCCAATTATTTTATAATATTGAGTGTTTTGATAGATTTATTGTTAGAAATACTGTTTAGTTTAGTGTTTGAAGATAATTCTTAATATCTAAGATTTGATTTTAAATAGGGGTCTGGAAGTAGAGAATTTGGTTTTATGGATATGAAACTTTCCCAACAGAATGCACAGGTTTACTAAATATTAAATTTTATATTGTTTATGTTGGAAGTGGGTCATTATGCTTGAGCAGTCCAAATGAATACTGATGGATGTTTTTTGCAGGATAAGTGTTTCTAGATTTGACCAGAGTTCCTTTGAGTATTTACCGTTTTCTTTTATTTAGTTTAAAAGAGATGGGGAATGATTTCTTCTTCACTATGGCAAAAGATGTAATATGTTTCAGTTTCATTGAATTTGGCTATAAGTAGACTTTGTGAATTATTTTCCATTGTGGTAAAAGGTAGCTGTTAACTTGAAAACTACTGCTTCATGACATCACAAGGTGGAACAGAACGTTCTGAGTTTTGGAGATGTAGACAGATGAACAAAACCAGGATTACTCAGTGTGTGATTGGAGCAAAACATAACTCCAGGTATGTTTTTGAGGACGCAATAGCATTTTAACATGGCTTAAATCTCACAAGAGCTTTGCGTAATATATCCTCTTTAATAATCGGTGGCACAGACTGTACTTTTACAGTAGACTCGTCTGCAGGCTCGGTCTATATTCCTATGCGACGCCGTGGTGTATGGCGCCATCTGGTGGTAACAACCGAAAATACAAGAGCGAATACTGTTTTTTTATTGGCCAGAGCGCCGGTGACTTGGCTTCTGATTGGCCTATTTTTCTGCAAGCCGATTCGCCGTCTATCATGCAGATGGCGGAGCCGGACAGGGGTTGCTAAAGCTAGCCAATATTAGGTTTTATTCTGAGACAAAACTATTTTACACCGGATAAACTGCTTGCAGAGCGGTTTGCCTGGTCTTACATTTTAATTTGTGTCCTTTTAATTTGTCATCGTAGCGCTGTGTTTATTTTACGTTTTGTATAGTATTTATTTCTAGCCAAGTAGCCCGGTTAGCATCTTTGTTGGAAGTTTAGGCCTTACTCTGCCTCCGCTCGTCGATTTTAACAATAGCCGTGATCTAGTCCCTCCTCTCCGGTTGTTTTGGTGCCTCTTCCTGGTTTAACTTTTGCAAAACTAGAAAAACATGGGGCAAAAGTCGGATCTGTTGAGTTTGATCATCTGAGTGCATTGTTTTCTCGGTGGATCGGAATTTTGGCTGGAATTTTGAAGACATTTCGGAAGCTCCATCACAGAAACATTAAGGACCACAAAGGAACATGTCCAACGGAGCAGGCAGCGGTGGATTGGCTTGGCTGGTAAGTTTTTTATCGATTTACAACTAATGTGTGGTTAAGAATCTTTAATTCGTTTGGATAAATTGTGGTGCTTCGGTAGGCTACAGCGGGTACACATTTGGCTGTTGGGATCCCCATTCATTCCTCCGCTGCAGAGCAAAACATTGGCCATTTAAACGCTCATGTTCCTCTTCGGGCTCCTGGACTTTTTCTTTTTCCCCTCAAACCATAAAGATCTTATCGCTCACTTATGGCGTACTAGTGTATTCTATATGTTTATTTAAGTCATCTGCGTTTTGGCATCATTTTAATTGAATATATTACTTAGTTTTACCGTGAGTATTTCTGTTAAAAGGAGCTCTACTAAATTCATTAGCATTTTAAAGGTCATTAAATGGCCACTATGGGCTCTTCCAAAACTATTGTGTTTTGAAGTTGTATTTGAAGGAGACATGCAAAAATGATCGCTGAGGAGCTTTTAACCATGTTGTAATTGCTGTTCTCTCATTAGTTTACTCAAAGTTGTGTTTCAAGTGATTCATGCATGTTTGAGTGATCCGAAAATTACTGTTTTCACTTACAGCCTATTCCCGCTCACTTCCCTGTACTTGGTTGCAATATTTGGAAAATGAAAATAGTCATACACATAAGGTTAAAAATGTCATGTAGTAGTAGTAAAATTATCTGCTTGTGTTGGGGCCTATCAACTAAATTAATTTTAAACAGGAAAATAAAAAAATGTTACTTTGTATTAAAGTATGTACATTGTAATAATATGCAACCAGCCCCCTCTGACTTTAAACTTCACTACCATATAGTACTGTAATATATATTGTGACCAAATTAATTATAATAATACAAATAATTTTCAAGCAAGACACAGTATTACTTTTACTTATGTTTAATATAAAATGAAATAACTTGATTTAACCCATCTTAATGCACGTGATACTTATTTAGCCTGAAATAGTTTGGGCAACAAGTCTCATTTATATGTTATATTCTGACAAGTTTTCAATGTATTATTTTCTGTTGAACAGGAAGCAGCCAATGGCAGAGACCCTGGTAAGATGGAGGCCCCAAAGAAGGAGAAGGGGAGCAAACTGTCTGTGGAGAGAGTGTACCAGAAGAAGACCCAACTGGAGCACATCCTCCTGCGTCCTGACACATATGTGGGCAGTGTGGAGCCTGTTACCCAGGTAAGGGCACCCACAGCCTGCTTAGAGACTCTGCACAAATATTACATAAAACCAACTCTTGTGAGCTTTAAATCTTATAAAAGTTATAATGCTGTTACCACCTCAAAAAACATTTACATTTTATTTTGCACAATTCACATGATGACCAGACCCCTCTGACCGGACAAAATGCTGGAAGCCTTCTGCTTCCTCTAGGGGGAGCTGTAAGAATTGTGTTTATTGATTTCTCTTAGCACAAAGATGAATTGTACAGTGTTACTATTAAATGAACAGTATTTCTTGTTGGTTGCACTAACAAATGTACGGTAAGGATCGTGATCTAAGTAGTTTTGTTTGTTTAATACCCTGCCACAGCTACATTCATTTGTTTTAGGCCTTGCCACATTTAGTATTTCCTATTAGTAGAGGAGACTATGGTGGCCCACCGTAAGCTAAAAACAAGCTGAGCAAAAAAATGGAAAAACATGATCTCTTGTGCTAGTAGTGTTGTCATAACAGATAAAAATGGTTACTTCTACATGGTAATCAGTGGGTTTTTTCTTTGTTTGTTTTTTTTTTTGTTTAGAGGAGGAAATAAGTGGAATTTTTACACCAAAATATTGTATTAACTAAGATGAGTCAAATATGGATTGCTTGTGAGGGAAATGCTTCACAGTATTGACAGTATTGGTCGTTATTGATCCCTATTGTAAATGTTTATAATCAAGAGGCGTGGTCAGACTTGGAGGTGAAAGGATGAAGCCAGTCCCTATTTGCATGTTAAGTGAGTTAAAGTGCGAGTCGTTTGGGAGGAGGCACCAGCTGGGAAAACTACAATCCAATCTGGCAGACGACTATTGACACTATTGTCTAGAGGCATTTTGCTAACTCGAGTTTAACATACCTGCATGTCTTTATACAGGGGCAAGGGGGCTTTGGGGGGAAATAGTCCTAATATTGAAGCTGTAGTTGAGTAAGAAAATCAACAACGACTAAAGATCTGACCCAAACTGCAGGACAACACGTCTTCAACCACAAGAGAGCTCATGCAAAAGCAATTATTCTTTTATTTAAAAAAATATATACTTGGAAACGATGTATAAAGATTAACTACTGAATCAACTTTAATGTATATAACTGTGCCTATATCATATAAATATCAAAAATAAAAGTCTTAAGCGAAACTCAATAATTTCTACATCCTGCTGTCGCATATTAAGCCTTATAATCTGCAGAAAATAATTAGTTGACTTATACACATTTTGGTCGACCAAGACACCATCAACTGATTAATCGACTAAAGGCCTACAGACCATGCAGTTACCATATGTCTATGCTAGGGCTATTTGGAAAAATATCTAACTGATTTTTCTGACAAGTTGCTATTAGATTTGCAATTTGTGTTTTAATAATGGGACACAACAATTTGTGTTTTAAAAATAGAGTTCACATTTAAACATGTGCAGAAGAACAGACAGAAATATGACAAACAAATACAGGAATCACATTTCAGAACAAATTAAAATTACAGGATTGTTGTTTGTGGAGGAACCAATGGCACTAAAAAATTACGTCCATTAAAATTGTGATTAATTTTACAGCTCCAATCTATGCTCTTGTAAAGACATTTGTGTTTTATTTTCCTTTTGCAGCAAATGTGGGTGTTCGACGAAGAAATCGGAATGAACCAGAGGGAGATCACCTACGTCCCAGGCTTGTACAAAATCTTCGATGAGATTCTGGGTGAGTGAGTGCACTGTCTTCATCTGCACTAGTGCATCCACCATTCGTCATCTGAGCTCATTGCAGTGCATTATTCTATTAGTCATGATAGCGTTATCACTATCGTGGCTCTGTCTTCACTCATATATGCCCCTCTAAAAACCACATTATTTATGTTTAATGTGAATGGTTCATAGATGCAGCGTCAGCTTAATGAAGTGGACTGTCTGTTACACACCATTGCAGCAGTTTAATGAAATATGGAGGCAATGTCAAGACTGGGAGTGTTACAGCGTGTTTAAATGGAAATGAGAATGCTAATGTCTGACAGAAAATACTACTCAATTCCAGAATTATTTGTTTTTCTGGTAGTAAAGTTGAATTACCTCGTCCATTCTGCATACAGTCATGTTGTTCCAGCTTTTGTGGTTTAATGTCTTGGTCTAGAACAGCTAGACTGTTCTCTAAATGAACTGATATCTACTATGGACAGTGTTTAGACAAGTCAGGAAAGCTATGTTTGTAAGGCAGCACAAAAAATTACTTTACTTTTTTTTTCATTACTAACCATAAAGAACAAACGTAACTTTTTACCCACTCAAAGTGATCCATGCATCCTGCATTTTTGAGTAATTTTTCTTTCTGTCCGTAATGACTAGCATTGAGAGCAAGAACCAATCACCATAGTAATTCAGTTATTGTAAGTAAATTGTATCTTGTGCAGTACAATTGAACAAAAAAGTCCGATACTAAAAATAACTTGGGAATGGGGTCAGCTGAGAGACCATCTTTTGTCTCTGATTTGTATAGAAACTTCTGTTCTTTAAAGACTCGTGTCCACTGCACGATTTTGTTCGGATTGGATGTCACACTACACAACATGAGGAATGGTAAATGGTATGATAGCACACAGGCTCGGCAATGGTGGGCATAATCAGTCATGGCTACGACCAAAGATTGTCTGAGCGAATATCTGGCTCCAGGTTCTATGCTAAAATGTCTCCAAAATTGTACCAGTTAGCAGAGGCTAGCACTATATGCTAGCGGCGTTTCCACGTTTTTTAAATTTAGAAAATGAAAAGGAATTGGAGAGGGTCCACTTCACAGCGGATCCCTTCTGCTGCTGATGGGAGTGCTCATGTTTACTGTTTCCACAAAGATTGATCACATATGCAGGGAGATGATCGCTTGCTCTGAGACAAAGATTCCAAAATATCAGACACATTTGATCTGAGTCGCAGCTTGTCTTTTGTCATATGACAATTCTAAATTTAATCTTTGTCCTGGTCTCAGTCTGCAATCTGTAACCCACAATTTTTAGATATGTAGTAGACTCAGGAGACACGCAGCTGTATTACACGTACTTTACTATACTTAACTGATTCCTTGTGAGGGAGATTCTGACATATAGTGCTCAGGGCCACAGCTCCACGATCTTGAGCTAGGCTCGGTCAGGACGGCCTTAGCTGGAGGATTTTACTTTTACTGCATGTTAAACAGCTTTTTATTTGCCCTTGCCAATTTTCTCTCCTGTATGTGATGTTTACCAGTATTCCCAAGTCTGTAAGATTCTTAGTTCTATACAGTTGTTTTGACATTTCTTCATTCTGTTTCCAGTGAACGCTGCCGACAACAAACAGAGGGACAAGAACATGACTGCCATAAAGATCACCATAGACCCGTGAGTAGAGCACTCAAACCTTGGTAAATGTGCACCGGCCGGGCCTTTGCATCCCACGCCGTGCACCTCCAGACTGTTGATTCGCAGACAACAGCGTGTCCTTCAGGCTCTGCTCCCGGCTCCACTGCTGCTGTACAGGCCATAAAAATGAGGCTATTAGCACCACTGCATCCATTCTAATGAGGAAGTACGAGCTAGGCCGAGTTTTTTTTATTTTAGGAACTCAGATGCAAGAACTCAAGATATGAGTAAAATAGATTCATGAGCATTTTGATGAGTGCTTTCATTCTGGGAACAAGAAAATGCACAGTTGTGTTAAAGAGCCCATATTAAGCAAATTTTTCATCTGTTATTATGCTGTATCCTCATCATACCTGGAATTGTCTTGTTCACACATGTTTAACACACAAATCCAGCACATTTAGGCTGTGTTCTTTTAGTCAACCTGAAAACATTGTGAGGTCATCAAGTGGTAATGCAGAATGTACTCTATTGTGTTTTTAACGCCACACCTTCACTGGAATCATTTGAATACAAGCCAAACTTTGAACCTACAACTATTGTTTTAGCCTTGTTGAAACCACTTGATGCTTTATTAAGGCTAATTTAGATAAGTAGTTCATGCTATCTTAAAGTGATACTAAATTTTGTGTCTTATCAAATCAGTTCAAATCAATTCAAATCAAATCATTTGGAGCAAAAAGGGGCATAAAACACTCATTAAATCTCTATTTGCATAGCATTACCAAAATTTAGTCTCAACACCATAATACAGAAAGATACACTGACTCCTAAAATACCAGTTGTTATTTATCTTGTGATCTTTTGTTTGTTCTTTTTTTTCGGGTGTGGCGACTAACAGTTCGGGTGTGTTCTGGTTTTGGTGTAAAAATAAATGTCACTATTGATATGGAGGAAAAAAAGAATCATGATTTTTCTCAATGTTGATAAATTCTTGATTAAATTTTCTTTCATCTTATTGAAAACATAGATAGCTGGACATGACGCATAAAACGCAAGGTGTCAGGATCACTAGAGTTTTAATTTTGTGTTGATAGGACAGATAATTGCATTGAAATACATGTTAAAATTTTGAAATGAGTTTGTACAATAAATTAAGCCGAAAAGCACGTGCGCAATTACATAAAAATAAATAGATCTGTTTTTCATTTTGTTCTAGTGAGTCCAACACTATATCCATTTGGAACAACGGCAAAGGCATTCCTGTGGTGGAACACAAAGACGAGAAGATGTACGTCCCCGCCCTCATCTTTGGACACCTCCTCACCTCCAGCAACTATGATGACGAGGAGAAAAAAGTCACAGGTATCGCAAAGAGTTCTTTTATTGATACTTTGCAGAGACATCACGCTGGCATAAAAATGTTTTAAAAAAACTCCCTTGTGCGTCTACTGTGGTTTATGTGCGCTATTTACAATCTTTCTTTTTTACACAGGTGGAAGAAACGGATACGGTGCCAAACTTTGCAACATCTTCAGCACCAAGTTCACTGTGGAAACTGCCTGCAAAGAGTACAGGCACAGCTTTAAACAGGTCAGACCCTCCACAATAACCCACAATACCAATATGTATGTATATATGTGAAATATGGGTCGTATATCGGGTCTAGTATCAGTATTTTTTGTGCTTTTAATGACTCAGAATTGAAATGGAGAAGTGTTACATGGCTATGTTTACACAACAGGTAAAATATGTGTTGTCATTATGTTTAGAAGAGAAAAGTTGAAGTAACACAAAAGATAAATGTGTGGGCCTCGCTATGGACTTTAAAAGCTAAATATTGGTATCTGCCCATCTCTATTCAATTCCCTCTGCTGCTTTGAGAATGCTCAGTGTGCCATGCTGTTTTGTAGGGCTCTCACACATGCTCCTGAATAAGGTAGGCTGGTCACTGCAACAGGGTGGACTGGGCTCTTGACTCCACATAATGGGTGTATGTTATGTGTATCCTCCCTCACCTGGTGTGCTATTGAAGAGACAGCTGAGCGATCATTTTCACAAATGCTTTGGGTTTGGGTTAAATTCACTTGTTAAAAGAATGCATCTTTAGTTTGCTGTCTTGTAGTCAAAGTTGTTTGATAACCTATTTTTTAAACTGTGAAAAATATGTTTTCTGGGTGTTTTTTTCTAAGAATAGTTAACAACTAAGTGTATAAATTTGTATTCTATAGTTCCACCATGCGTAGCAAATATAATTTGCAATGAAATACAGATGGGAGTGACATTGTTGATAATTTATCAGTACTAGTGCATTTATAGCTGATCCTGATCAACCTTTCAAGTGCTTTTACAACTTTAAAATAATTTTATTAAACAATACTCTACAATGCCCTTAAAGCTACCATATGCAAGTTTATGTATTTTTTTATCGGTAGATGGCAGATGTGAAACTTGCTTTTTTTAATGAGCACAAAAATATTTTGGTAACAACTCAAAGTTTTAATGACTGATGGCATCATTATCCAGGTGTTTAAAGCCTTTAGAATTTTTTCTTATTCTGTTCTGTTGTGCTTGTCTCAGACGTGGCAGAACAACATGACCAAGACCGCAGATCCTAAGATCAAGTTCTTCGATGGAGAGGACTTCACCTGTGTGACCTTCCAGCCCGACCTGTCCAAGTTTAAGATGGAAAAACTGGACAAGGACATCGTGGCCCTGCTCACGCGTAGAGCTTATGACATCGCTGGCTCCTGCAAAGGCGTCAAAGTCTCCCTCAATGGCAAGAAACTACCTGTGAGTCCAGCTATTATCTACAACACTAAATCACACTGCGGTACAATTCGGAATAATCTTAAAGCAGACCTATTAGGCAAAATTGACTTTTCAGAACCATCTTATAGTTGTTTACCCTTCTCATCTACCCTCTTGAAGTTGTATTTAGCATGTGTTATTGCTCCCATCTACTCCTATTTTCACTGCCATGGTACAAAAAAAATCCATTGCTCATGCTTGCTAGTGTGATCTGTGATGACGCCCTCTTCACACTCGCCTTTTAGTCAGGAAGTCAGCCGACTGTTTTTTTTTTATTACCGTAAGTTGTTTTAGATGCCTATTGTGGTTTAAAATGTCCAAAATATGACATCGAGTAGAGTCAGATGTAGATAGCAGACATACAGTATGAAGCAGACAGAAAAACACAATGTATATTTTCCTCTATATGTCTGTTATGCTGTTCTGACATTGCCTGCCCATTTTTTATCTTTGTAGGTGACCAGTTTCCGCAGCTATGTGGACCTGTATGTGAAGGACAAAGTGGATGAGACAGGTGTGGCACTGAAGGTTGTGAATGAAGCGGTGAACGAACGCTGGGATGTGTGCCTCACCATGAGCGAGAAGGGCTTCCAGCAGATCAGCTTCGTCAACAGCATCGCCACCACCAAGGTACCACCTCTCTGAAACAAGACTGGAAGAAAAGTATTTAATATGCCTAAACTAATAACAATGCTTCATCTGGCGAGTTATAAACATGTTTCTTTCATCAGCTGTTACCAGGAGTCTCACTGGGTAGATTAATCTATAGTGTATCCCTGCTTCATCTAACTATCTCTTAATATACACATACTTGGCTCACTTTTGTTGTCAGCAGAGATCTCCAGAAAAAATGTGAAGGCTTGACCTTTCCTTTTCTTCTTGGCTGCAACTCTCAACAATCATCAGCTATTAGCTGACCATCACTCTATCTTAAAATCCTTACAATGTATTGCCCGGAGGAAAAGTAATTTGGGAAGCAACTCATGAATTGTTGTCATGTTTTAGGGAGGTAGGCACACTGACTACGTGGTGGACCAGATCGTATCCAAACTTATTGAGGTTGTGAAAAAGAAGAACAAGGCCGGAGTGTCTGTCAAACCCTTTCAGGTAGAGTATATGTTATTCACAGTAAGATAACTGCATGTGGTGTTTTTTAAAATAACTGTGGTTTTCATGCAGGTGAAAAACCACATCTGGGTGTTCGTGAACTGTCTGATCGAGAACCCCACATTCGACTCCCAGACCAAGGAGAACATGACACTGCAAATGAAGAGCTTCGGCTCCAAGTGCCTTCTCTCCGAGAAGTTTATTCGCGCTGTAAGGGCTTTATTTTGATTTCCTATGGAGCGCAACACTGACCCCATCCCCCATTTCTGGAAGTTAATTTTTCATTTATTTTTTCCCATAGACAAAAAAAAAGTGTGGTAGCGGCCACAAGATCTATAATTTGATTTAAATTTTATTTCTAAAACTTTGACACTGTTGAGCTCCATTTCCCCATATTTCCTGGATGACATTTATATTGATCACATGTCTACATTGAGAGGTTTCTACTTTGATTCTCTGTGTTTGTTTCCTCCAGGCGACTAACTGTGGGATTGTGGAGAGCATTCTGAACTGGGTAAAGTTCAAAGCGCAGACGCAGCTGAACAAAAAGTGTTCCTCAGTGAAGCACAGCAAGATCAAGGGAATCCCCAAACTGGACGACGCCAACGACGCCGGTGTGTACTGCCATAATACTCTGAAACCTTTTTAATTTACTTGGTTTGAGCCTAGTTTAGTCCTCATGTAGTGGAGACTTTGTTTGAATAACCCTGCATTATTGGGCTGTCTACATCTCCAAAGCTCAAAATGCTCTGTTTCACTTTGTGACGTCATAAGTGGCAGTTTTAAAGTTAACCGACATTTTTAAATTCATTTGAATTGGTTTACTATATAACTCTAGAAAAACCTTCAGTTGTTGCCTTTTTAAAATTTTCAGTTTGAGTTTGCCCCAGAAAGTCTCTAATATCATCTGGTGCAAGAAGAAGTGAAGTGGTTTCAATAAGTGTAGGTTCACA
Organism: Boleophthalmus pectinirostris; assembly: GCF_026225935.1. NCBI lineage: Eukaryota > Metazoa > Chordata > Actinopteri > Gobiiformes > Gobiidae > Boleophthalmus > Boleophthalmus pectinirostris. Next base: position 10,363,357 of record NW_026571175.1, read on the forward strand.
GTTTGGCATGTATTCAAGTGATTCCAGTGAAGGTGTATGAAGTTAAAATCAATAGAAGACATTCTGCATTACTATTTGATGACCTCACAATGTTTTCAGTTTGACAAAAAGAACACAGCCTAAATGTGCTGTATTTGTGTTTTAAATATGTGTGAATGAAACAAAACACAATTCCAGGTATGATGAGGATACAGCATAATACATATAGATAAATAATTAATATGGGACACAATTTTGCATTTTCTTGTTCCCAGGAGGAAAGCACTCATCAGAATGCACGCTAATCCTGACTGAGGGAGACTCAGCCAAGTCCCTGGCTGTGTCTGGACTGGGAGTGATTGGACGAGATCGATACGGGGTGTTCCCGCTCCGAGGGAAGATCCTCAACGTCAGAGAGGCCACTCACAAACAGGTGGGTTAGACAGGGAGGAGACATTTTGGATTTACTGATACTGTACGTGACAACAATTACATGCTCCAAACAGATTATGGAAAACGCTGAGATCAACAACATCATCAAAATCGTGGGTCTGCAGTACAAGAAGAGCTACGATGACGCAGAATCATTACGCACTCTGCGTTACGGCAAGATCATGATCATGACCGATCAGGTGAGCCACGATTTTACAAAGAACAATCTCAAGTATGTTAGAAGGGTCTGACAATTTCTCTCCCTGCCTTTGATACCCCAGGACCAAGACGGCTCCCATATCAAAGGGCTGCTCATCAACTTCTTCCACCACAACTGGCCCTCTCTGCTCAAGCACACATTCCTGGAGGAGTTCATTACACCCATTGTCAAAGTAAGCAGCAGTACCTTTTAATACTTTCAAATATGCTGCACTATTAATCCTCCTGAGATTATTCTGAGCCTTCCTCTCTCTTTGTATTCCCAGGTGACCAAGAATAAACAGGAGTTGTCCTTCTACAGCATCCCAGAGTTTAACGAGTGGAAAAAACAGACGGAGAACTTTAAAACCTGGCATATAAAGTACTACAAAGGTCTGAGCATTAAAATATTTAAAGAGGGGGTATTATGCAGAATCCATGTTATAACATTCTTCCCTCATCAAAAATATGCCTGAAGAGTTGTTGGATGTCATCCACCCATGTTTCAGTAAATTGGCGATCTCTCATTAGCAGGATGCTCACTAACTGTGATAGATTTCTGAAGGGGGAGTGACTTAGTGGGGAGAGCAAATGGAGGGGAGACTCAGAGGGTCAAAGATAAAAGCGAAACTTTCAAAACCATGTCAAAAACATGTTATTTATTATTACTAATGTCATGTGAATGTTTTAGGTTTGGGTACAAGTACAAGCAAGGAGGCAAAGGAGTACTTTGCTGATATGGAGAGACATCGCATCTCATTCAAATACAGTGGAGCAGAGGATGACGCCGCCATCACTTTGGTATGGACTTTTTCATTTATATATATTTTTTTCTTTATTATTTAAACAAAACAGCTGACTTCAAATAACTCAAAATGTGTGATGTATGTGTGTATATTATAGGCTTTCAGTAAGAAGAAGACAGATGACCGAAAGGAGTGGTTGACCAACTTCATGGAGGACAGAAGGCAGAGGAGGATGCATGGGCTCCCAGAGGTGATATATCAAACAAATATTGCGTAGTAATTAATGTTCATGTTAATTTATGTTCATATATTCATATTGTTACCATATGTTATGTTATGTTTTTTGAATTTTTAGCTATAGAAAACTAATCATTGCTTTCCTCTTTTTATAGAAATACTTGTATGGGACCCAAACCAAACACCTGTCCTACAATGACTTCATCAACAAGGAGTTAATTCTCTTCTCCAACTCGGACAATGAAAGGTCCATCCCGTCCTTAGTTGATGGTGTGTATGAAATTCCAATGTGTTAAAACAGCTTGTTCAAATCGTGATAATTTTGTTGAATATTTTTCTCACACTTTTTTGCTGACTAAAACTAAATGATGAATTACATAATAAATTAAAAAATTTACTACATACTTTTTTGTTGACTTAAACCAACTAAATGAGCAAGACATTTTTGACAACTAAAATTAGATTAAAATGATTCAATCTTGCGTAAAACTACAAGTATTAGAATCTTAAGAAATTAAAATTTTCCTAACCCACCTGTCTGTGGGGGTTGCAGGTTTGAAGCCCGGTCAGAGGAAAGTCCTGTTCACCTGTATGAAGAGGAACGACAAGCGAGAGGTCAAAGTGGCTCAGCTGGCTGGTTCAGTGGCCGAGATGTCTGCCTACCACCATGGAGAGGTATGGTCTGCTCCAGCCCTGTGCTAAAGGGACAGTTTGGGCTAAAATCAAGAGGCATGTTATTTGAAAGCTTACAGTGAACTCTCATCTGGGTCCGATCAAGCAGTAATGGAGGGAAACGGGGGCAGATTTTTTACATTCAAATAGCTCTTATTCAGAAACTAGAGGGACTATTGAAATAAGTAAAGTATTAGAATGTAGGAAAGAGTTAACACTCCAACAGGGTAAAGTTAAACCTGCGATATTCTTTCAAGTTGTTGACAAAAAATAAAAAAAACTCATGTTGGTAACGGAGGGAATGAAATATGCAGCACTTTTTGGGCAATAAATACAAACAGCAATAACTAGCGGTTCTCACTTACATATCCTTAACAAACTGGTTTGAATATTTCCTTAATATAGTTTTCTACCATATGGTACAAGATTAGGTTGAAAAACCTCTTACTTTTTAAGTAATGAGATTTTTTATTAAGAAAGGTCATGGTAATGGAGGGAAAAGTAATGGAGGGAAAATTGTGCAAGCAAGTAGAAAGTGCATGATTTTGCATAATTTGTCAGCTTTTTTCTTCCGAATACTTTAATATTACTTCAAATTTTTTTTTTTTTTAAATCGAGTACCTTCATCAACAGTTCAAAGGTCGAATAACACAAGATATGATGAAATACATCAATTTATTTACATGATTTGCAGGTCTTTGAAATTTGGGAAATCATTTTTGTTCCATATTGCATACATGGTCTGGTTAAAACGTATGTAACTTTAGAACCAAAAATGGTACAGAAAAAAGGTAAACAGTTTTATAAACTAGAGTACATATGCTATCTGTTGAATACATTTTTATATCGGATGCATTAACTTGAATTTTTGGCCTTGCTGTTTACTTCTGCTTGACCGGGCCCATCTGCTGCCACAAAAAAAAGAAAAAGAATATTCAGTCATTTTAGTCATTAATAATAAAACAACTGAATCTTGTTAATCCATCAAACAAGTCAATAGAATGTCATTTTCAACAAACAAAAAAAAAATTCTATAACTTTAGAATGTATTTGATGTAAACGAGAGCTAAACTTTGTTTTTTTTACATGTTTTTACTATCTATTAGTTTATGATGTATATAGGTTTGTATACTGGTCCATCCATAATGTTGTGATTCTTAATGCCCTGCAGCAAGCTCTCATGATGACCATTGTGAACTTGGCTCAGAACTTCGTGGGCAGTAACAACATAAACATCCTGCAGCCCCTGGGTCAGTTTGGTACTCGCATCAATGGAGGCAAAGATGCTGCCAGCCCCCGTTACATCTTCACCATGCTCAGGTAAGGCACAAAACCACATGTGATTTCAATCTGGTAAACACTGAGAAAAATATAGAAAAGAAGAGTAGAAAAGAAAAAAATGGAAAATACAGGAAGTCTTGGCCCTTTGTGTGTTTAACATTGTGGTTGGTAGGTAATGTACCTCTACATATGCCATATCTGCTGCCTGTGTCCAACCTGGAAGTAAGATTATAACCTAAAACTAGAAGTCTAGGCAAGATTTTAGTCAAATCTTAAATCTAAGGATGAACTATGTTTTAGAGAAATGAGTTATCTAACATGTCACATGCACTTAAATGTAATGCATGTAATAAACATAAAACTTTTTTTTGCAGTCCTTTGGCCAAGCTGTTGTTCCCAGCTGTGGACTCCAACCTGCTCAAGTTCCTATTTGATGACAACCAGAAGGTGGAGCCGGAGTGGTACATTCCCATCCTGCCCCTGGTGCTGGTGAATGGAGCCGAGGGCATTGGCACGGGCTGGGCCTGTAGGATTCCCAACTACGATCCCAGAGAGATCGTCAACAACATCAACAGGATGCTCAACCACCAAGACCCCCTGCCCATGGTAAATGTGTAGCCCTAGTAGTGTTATGACAGTGTCGTGATGCTACAATTTCAAACTCCATTTGAATAATAAGAAATAGTCTCTGTACTCAATTCTGACTCCGGAAAAAAAAACAAAAAAAAAAACACTCTTTATTTAGGCAATAGAATGTGATTTTCATCATTATATAATAATACTTTATTTTATATAATATTATATATGTGGTCATATCTATGCAATCCCACAGTCGTCCAGGTATGTTCCATAGTGGTCCATGGGATACTACTAAGTACCGGTCTATATGGTCTCATACTTCCTCTGATACAACTCAGAATCATTCTAAAATTATTCATGAAAGTTTTATTTCTGTCTTGTGAATGTGAATTTTTTGGTATGTAGATTTGGTATAGATTAGTATCAGATTTTTATTCTAGTTTGAAGAAGACTAAAACTGTAAAATAACTGTCCATTGTTGTCTTACAGCTCCCCAGTTACAAAGGCTTCAAAGGCGTTATCCATGAACTGGGCCCAAACCAATACTTGGTGAGTGGAGAAGTGTCCGTCATCGACAAAAACACCATTGAGATCACAGAGCTGCCCATCCGCACATGGACACAGGTAAATCATGTTGTCAATATACTGAATTGTTAGGCAAATTTTTTTTCAGTTATCATTTTTAATCCATTCTTGTTGTGTATTTCCACCTTTAGGCTTACAAGGAGACAGTGCTGGAGCCCATGGTCCAAGGCACAGAGAAAACCCCCGCCCTTATCAATGACTACAAGGAGTACCACACGGACACCACGGTCAAGTTTCTGGTGCGCATGTCCGAGGAGAAGCTAGCCCAAGCAGAGGCAGCCGGTCTGCATAAAGTCTTCAAGCTCCAGTCCTCACTCACCTGCAACTCCATGGTATGAAATATTTCTTAAAGCTTTTCAAAGCTTTTAACGGTGTCACAGTTGTCATTGGTGTTATTGTTACGTTGTTAGATGAATATTGCTATTTAAAATGTCCAAATTTTAACATTATGATACACGGGTGTCACTGATTGTAACTGCATAGCAGAAACAAGTACAATAGGTCTTCTTTAAAATGCATGTTTAAATTGGCTTCAGTTGTCTTTAGAGAAATTGACTTCCGAAGCTTTTTGGAGCACTTGTAAACCGAATTTGATTAGGATTTCAGCAATTGCTACTGCGGTCTGTGACACGTAAATGTTATAAAATATACTTCAAGTCATTAAACAGCATAAGGCTTTTCATAAAGTAACATTGTATATTTATGTATACCGTAGGTGTTGTTCGATCACATGGGCTGTCTGAAGAGGTATGAGTCGGTCAATGACATCCTAAAAGAATTTTTCGAGCTCCGGCTGCATTACTACAAACTCCGAAAGGACTGGCAGCTGGGCAGCCTGGGGGCAGAGGCAGCCAAACTGTCCAACCAGGCGCGCTTCGTCCTGGAGAAGATCGAAGGGAAGATCTCTATTGGTGAGTACATCATATTAAAGGCCTCTGTACCCAGTGTATTTATGTAAAATTTGCTTTGCCCCAATACAGATTTGTGTTGTCATGATACTAAAATTTCAAACTCTATTTTGATACTAAGGAATTGACTGTATACTCAGTAGAGTGAAAATAATGGTCTTAAACTTTTTCTGACACGGCTCAAGATCGTTCTAAAGCTATCCAGGAAAGGTTAATTTCTGTCCTCTGCTTGTAAGTTTTTTACTTGCTCAAATCAACATTTAAATTCAGTACTAGTTTTATTGATTTAGTAACAGATTTTCAGTACTTTTGACAACCCTGGTACAAATCAATTGTATATAAGTCCCATGCATACAGTGTGAAAAGTTTTGAAAAGCACTTATTAACTCATCATGGTGAATAATTAGTTATTAGTTATTATGTTTTTTGCATTTTCAAGGCAGCAAAAATAGGTACAGTTGCTTTAAGTTCTGCTCATGTTTATGCACTTAAACTCTGATAAATTTTACTAACTTCTTTTGACAGAAAACAAGTCGAAGAGGGAGCTGATTCGCATGTTGGTACAGAAAGGCTATGAGTCTGACCCTGTGGCTGCATGGACCAAGGCACAGGAGAAGGTACAGACCTGACCATGATTTATAATGGTGTTATAAACTAATCAGTCAATCAATCACGTTTGTGTTTGGTGAGAAAAGATTAGGTCTTCCTTAGCTAAAGCGGACCTGGAGCCAGACAGAGTTTAATTCCTTTAGAAGCTATTACCTTGTGTGTGAGAATTTACAGAAAGCTCCAGACATTCATTATCAGAATGAGAATTTAGCTCTAACTTCTTCCGTCTCTCTCCCAGTTCCACGAGGACGATGATGACAGCAGTGACAGTGACAGCTCCATAGACTCGGGCTCTTCATCAGGACCAAACTTCAACTACATCCTCAACATGCCTCTGTGGTGTCTGACCAAGGAGAAGGTGGAAGAGCTGCTCAAACAGAGGGACCAGAAGGTGCACACTCGCCTCATTATGTGGTTTGGTTGAGGACGTATTCTATAGCTAAGGTGTTCTGTAATGTGTTGCACAGAGAGGTGAGCTGCATGATCTCCAGAAGAAGTCTCCAGAGGACCTGTGGAAGGAAGACCTGGCAGTGTTTGTGGAGGAACTCACGGTAAGACTCTGCAATATACCTTTTTATGTGCCTGTTTAAAGCCACTCTATATAAAGTTTTAGCCTAAATTGGAAGTCTGTTTTTTGTTTTCATTTTAGTTGTGTTTATTACACTTCTGATAATCATGACACTGATCAAAAGCTTACTTTAAAAGTGGTCTAAATCTAAAAGCCCTCCTGTATCCCTCAGAATTTAGAAAACATGGAGCGTGAGGAGCAAAGCGCAGGCCGGGCCATCAAACTGGTGAAGGGCAAAGTGGGTAAACCCAAAGTGAAGAAAATGAACCTGGAGGAGACGATGCCCTCCCCCTTCGGGCGCAGAGTGGACCCGCCCACACAGCCAATCAAGTCCGAGTCTGCCAAGAAAGGTCTCGGCAGGAAGAAGAAGGTACGTGTCATGTCAAAACATTCTTATGGGCACATTCTAAGTTTTTTTAACCAATATTAACCAAATTTAAAAACCTTATATTGTATTGCATTGTATGTAATTGTATCTTGTGTTCTGTTAGGGTGATGCTGACCAGTCGGTGAAGTTGGAGCTGGATGAAGATGGCCTGGTTATAGAGGGAGGAGGAGGAGGGGACGGTTCTACTCCTGCTGCCAAACCAAAGACTCCTCGGGTCAAGAAGGAGAAGAAGGAACCTGGTTAGTTTTAACCATATAAATGTGTTTTAACTTCACATTCAAAAGATTATGATATGAATGCAATGGCTTAGAGCATTTTTAATTCATAATGTGTATTCTTGTTAAGTTTATAGATTTAATGTAATATAAACAACCATAAACTGCAAGTCCCATAAAACTACTATCTGTATTTAGATTGAGCGACCTGCCCCGTTGTATTCTCACATATCACCATTAAATGCTGCCTATGTTACTGCAGTCTGGTAGTTTGCCAGCTTTGGCCTGTCAGAAGCCAGGTGAGGGGCAGGGCGAACAGGTTTCTCATCTGCCATAAACTGGTGAAAACAGAAAAACCTAATAAAATAAACTTGCAGATGGAAGCTTTAAAGCCAGCTCTTTTCCAGAGGCAGTGTCTTTGATCTATTTTTCATACACACTGTTAGCCTGCTAATGTAGCCTGCTAATGTAGCCTGCTAATGTAGCCTGCTAATGTAGCCTGCTAATGTAGCCTGCTAATGTAGCCTGCTAATGTAGCCTGCTAATGTAAAACTTTCGCCTCAGGAACGCCCCGTGTGAGGAAACCAGCAGCACCCAAAGGTTCCTCCAACAAGAAGGTGAAGAAGAGGAACCCCTGGTCTGACGCAGAGTCCCAGTCCGACTCTGACCTAGAGGACAAGGAGCCGGTGGTGATTCCCAGAGAGGCCAAGTCCCAGAGGCTATCAGGTACAGCATGAGCGACATACGTGCAACACTTCAGTTTCAGTTATCTGAAACAACACAAGCATACAGTCATTTTAACTTGAGGGCTACTCAAAGCCTGAATGAATGTGAAATGTGAAAGGGTGTTCATTGGTTACGTATCATTTACAAACAAAATCTAATTTATCTCACCTCAGATTAACAGTTTCGTGCTTAATTTTTTGATTCCACAGAAATTCGCAATGTTTTTGGTCTTTTGTTTTTCCTTGTCAGAAGCCATATTAGTTTTGATATGGCGGGTCCCCATCCAATGGAGAGATTCACTGATTCTCATCTTCATAAAGTATTTAAGCAGGGTATCCCCAGGTTTAACTATCCCAAATTTAAAACTTTTTAAGACCACTTAAATGAAAATTAAGACCAACATCACACCCATTATGCGGGTGAAAAACACCAGATCCAATTCTAATAATGACCAACCAACTACCGGTACTATATCTAGAATCTACCTACACTTTCCCATGATCCATCCAATGATCCTCCACTCTACTGATTGTTTACTCATTGCCGCTGGCATCAGAAACCAAAGTTGTTTGTGCATACTCCAAATTAGACGTTCATTCATGTTACGTAATTTCACGTTGTTTTTTTTTTTTTTTTTCTTCTTCCATTTAACATTGCACTGCAGCCCGGTTGAGTTTACAAAAAAATAGGCTAATGAAATTAAAGACCTTTGTGAAAAAATAAGACTTGGACAACTTAATTTAAGACTTTTTAAGGCCTTAATTTAGGAACATGAAATTTAAGACCTTTTTAAGACTTTTAAGACCCCCAGCTACCCTGTTAAGTCCGTGTTCAGGCAACCAGTTCAGAATTACTGCTTGTATTTTTTTCAGTACTAGTCAAACATTTGAAAGTTGTTGTTATCTTCTGTGTGGCTGTTTGGTTTCCATTAGATGTAGATTTCACTTCACCTTCATTTAAAAATATCCTTTTGATCTAACCCACAATGTCAGAAGTAATGACAGACTGCATCTCAAATCGCTCCACCCTAAGCCCTTTTGTATTTTTTCGATTAGCTTCATTCAGACTGATGCAACCGTTAGCAACCAGGCCCAACTCTCAACTCTAATCATCTTTTCGTTCCCCCAGCGTCCAAGCCCAAGTACACGTTCGACTTCTCTGAGGAGGAGGAGGGAGATGAGGAGGACGAGGAGAACGGAGAAGACAACATGGCTACGTCTCCGGCCCGCTCCTACAAAGACGACTCCGAGCCCAAAGACTCCTACAACGACCACAACGATGACGAGGATGATGAAGACTCGTTCTCTCCTCCAGTGCGCAAGTCCACGTAAGAAACAGATGCTTTAATTTTAGTGTGCGCAAGAGTTTAAAGGCAGGGTATTATGCAAAATCATCGCATTCAGTTTTCTACCATGTTATAACATTGTTCCCACATCATATGTCATCCACGCGTGTTGAATATTTTAGCAGTGTCTCCCGGGCCATATTCAAACCCTCGTTATGGTTAGCTGTAAGATTCTGTGCACTGCTCAGCTCCTGTCATGCTCCCACGCTCCATGAAAATACAAAAACATGATACAAATTGTGCACAACAAATTGACAAACCGGATGTGACGTACAGCAGTTTCATTAGTTGATTGTTTTGTGAAAGCACTCTGAAGGTGGAGTGACGTAGCATTGAGAGCCAAGGAAGGGGAGAATCAGTAGTGTCAAAAATAAAACTACAACTTATTTTTTTGATGTTGCACCTAACCATAACACCTTTGTGTGGTATAGGCCTGCAACAACTCCTAAGAAGAAGGAACCCAGCAGCAGCATCTTCTCCTCCTCCAAGTCGGCCTTTTCTGACAAGAGCAATGACAGTGGTGGGTGCACTTATGTTTTTCATTTTCATTTGTTTGTCATTTTATATTGATACTTAGAAGTGACATCATGCAGGGGTGTTCTGCCTATATGCCTTTAGCACCACATTAGCAGAAACTGTCAAAAAAAAAAGTTGCAGTTTTTACTTGAATTGTCTGATACTCTTACAAAGTGGATTTAAAGAACACATTTTCAGGATTCTGTGATCAATCCAAGTGTTCATGGTCCTGTTTAGATTTAGGGGTTTGATTTTCAAAAAAAAAAAAAAAAAACGCGAGTGACTGGGAAACTGTTGTCTAATTCTTGGTAGCTTATGAATGTATTGCTATTTGAGAAGGACTTGTTAAAGATTGTCTCAGACAGAGTAGTTCGTATCTGATGTCTTCAGTATTCCCTGGGGGTGTGATGCTAAGTATCAGTACAAGTTTTTGCAGTACTATCATTAAACTGTGTATGTCTGTAGATGTGTCACATTCAGACAGTGATGATGGTGACAGAGGAATCTTCACCACTTACTCCAGTTACAGTTTTAATAAGTCACCAGCAACATCAGCAAAAAAAGGTAAGCCACATATTTTTATAACCAGGGTGAAAATTAATTACTAATACTAGATACTTGTACTTGTGACTGCAGAGAGTGAAGTATAATCTGTTTATAATTACACTCAGTTACAAGACTACACCTTCGTGGTACTAAAATGCTAAATAATTATTTATAGAAATACATTGTTTTGTTTCATTTTTTCTGACAGATTCAATTTATTCAATTTGTGAATCATGAGTTTAATTTTACATATAAATACCCCAAAATACAAAATCTTCAGCTAATTCACTAACTTTTGCGGCCCAATATAAATTCTTATAATCTAAACAAAATAATTTGTCAACTAATACAAATACACCATCAACCAATTGAGTGGTATTTTCCATGTGTACTTGTATTTATACATGGGGAAACTCGCTATTTTACAACAGTGCCATTTACCACTTACACTTATACTGATATTAACACACCAGAAAAGAATCATAAAATGTCCAGTATTAAGTACTTAGCCATGGAACTGTACTTTTACTTGAGTACACATTTTAATATACTTTCTACCACTGTTTTGAAGTACTTTGAACACAACCCTGTATTGCTCCAGTCTGTCCAGTAGAGGGCAGAGGAGCAGTCTTTAGAACAGACCTGCATTAGCTTCTTCTGAGGAGAGTTTGTTTTCTTTTCTGTTTTGAAGCCACCAAGAAGCAATCAGACACTCCTCCTAAACCCAAGAAAACACCAGCGCCCAAAGCCAAGAAACCAGACAAGTCCATCTGGGACTCAGACTCAGACACAGGCTCCAAGAAGCCCACGCCGGCACTGAAAGGTAACACCCAACACACGTTATGAAGGAAGATGGAGGGACAAAATACTCAGAATTTTTGTACAGTAGCTTAGGTTAGGAACATTTCTGTCCTGTGAATGGGACTTTTTAAGTGTTGATAACTGGTCTAATGTGTATCTAGTTCAATACCAATTTTAGTAACTGATTTATGTTTGTTTCAGGAGGCAAAGGCCGGGGGAAGAGGAAGAAGGGCTCTGGCTCTGAGGATGATGAGTACAGCCCCATGAAGAAGGCCAGCAAACCAGCAGCACGGGTCAGTATTACATTCACATAGACGTGCTTTATTTTAACAGAAAACAGATTCAAACTTGTGTGTTTTGCTTGTCCAGAAAGGGAGAAAGGAGTCCAAGTAGTAAGCAGTGGTAAGACATAGAGTGGTGCTCTGATTTTGTCTTAGATTTTCAAAAGACTGCTTGGCCTTCCCTGTTTGTGGGTAGTAACTGAATTATGAGTTTACCCATTCTTAAATTTTCCCAGAAATCCTGACTTAAATTTGAAATGTCAATGGGCTCTCCTTTATATTTGGCATATAATTTGTGGGCGGAGCTTGTTTTATTGTAACCATGGCAACCCACCAATCCACTCATAAACACTCTTTTTTTTTTTTATTATTTGTCTATGCTGTGTCCAAAAAGCAAAACACAATAAAATTGAAATTTGACCAGATAAGCATATTACCGTTTGAAAATATTTAAACATGAGTAGCTGGTGGTTGGGTGTCTTTTGAACATAGGAAACTCTTCATTCTTGTGTTTTTGTGTGTGTGTGTGTGTGATGGATAATGACCAGTTTTTCCATACTTTTTTGCTTCAAGAAATCATGCACTATATTTCCATGAGTTGATGTACAGTTACTTGTTTTCAGTGGGGTGCCAATTTTAGTTCACACATAACTACAGTGTAGTATAAAATAAATAAAATTTTAACAGATCAACTGAATCTCTGAAAACACAACACATTGCAGCTGTTGCCATGAAATGCCAAGTCTCGCCCCTGAATGAAATGCCAAACATATAGGGAGTCTGGGAATCTCATACCTTTTACCTACCAACCCACTAATGGTGAAAATGTGCTCTTGTTTGGAAATGCCACTACTGCTCCCATATTTCCTGTATGTTTCTGACAATGTGTGTACTTGTTGGTTCCCTGTGTTGCTATTGATTTAACCCTGTGGCAAATCGACCATTGATTTTCGAGTGCCTCTGCTGTAGTCGCTGTGGTAGCCTTTGCAATATAAGAATCTGGGAGTAAATGTGGAATTAGAAAAAAAAACATGGGTTTTGTTCACATGTCACAACATTCTTAGGAGCAAATTGTTGATGAAATAGAATATATGGAATTACTTACTAAAGGAAAAGTTAAATAAATCAATTAAGTATTTTAATATTTTTTATGCAAACCACCCTTTGTTTTGTCGATAGTGCCTCAAACCCTTGTCCTTCTGTCAATGATCTTCTTGAAATGGTTTTCACTTCACATCTGTGCCTTATCAGGGTCAAGATATGCCAAAAGTGCAAATAAGGGTTCAAAGCAAAGGCTCTTTGAATGTTTTGACATCTGAACCCCAGTGATTAGCATTTTCCCTCTGAGATATTTACACCTAAAGGAGCCCAATGTGAACCGCTCTGCTGCTTTCCTCACTTTCAAATGCTCTATTGACTCCTGCTCTTACTCCCATTTTTTTTTCCCAAATAGAAACCCCAGAAACCTCCATCTGACGATGATGACGATGGCGATGGCGATCTGGACAGCAACAACCTGAGTCTGCTCAACTTATCTCGGGGTTCAGCCCGGGCCAAAAAAGAGGTCAAATATTTCGACTCGGACAACGAAGCTGAAGAGGACGATGACATGTTTGACTAAATACTCCCAAACGCTTCACTCTCCACAGACTTTTGTACATTTTTTATTTTTTTTTTCCATTCCTGGTGAATTTGTGTAGTGATTTTCTGATATTATTCGACATTTACTGCTTTGTTTTTTAACGCTCATTGAAACGTTCCGTATTCGTCCGAAGCAGCTTTTAGAAGTTTAGAAGATCGCAGGCTTTGGCATATTTACTTGTTAAACGATGTAACTTTTTGAACACAAAGTTGAACTAAGCGATAGTCTGTTGTCCGTCTGCAAATGTACTTTGTATAGTTTCATGAACTGGAAGAACGAATAGAAGTTGTGTAGTAAAATAAACACCCAACTATTTATACATCCATTCTAAGTCATTGTGTTTGCTGCGCACACATTAACAGCCAAATAATTTTATATAGAAAATTACTTAAACACAATCTGACGATATATATCAACAAAACTGCATATTGTAAATTTTTACATTTTTATTGTCATGTTGCCCAGCCCTATTCAGAGCAGAGCCAATTTCTAAACACCAGTGCACTCCATGGCGACAAGACGCGGTGTGTCTTGCCAAAGGTGACAATTATATGCACTTGGAGCTGGAATCAAACCACTGTCAGCAAATGTTCAACAGGGCTACTGCCATGGCCTAAAGCTCAAGAAGGACTAGGCCAGTGTTATTTCACACTCAGATTAAGATATGTGTAAATGAGTAAAATAAACAGACGCCAAACAAGCTATATGACAATATTTTTCTTGAGGCGTTTCTTTAACGTACTTTGCACATTTCTGATCACAACTTTGAGGGAAGTTATTTTATTCTGCACAAACTGCACTGGGTCATCTAGGGACCTTCAATAAAATGCATCATTATGGATCATTACTTACATCTTTTTTTAAATTTAGCTGGATCTTCTACTGCAGCTATGCCTCAAGTGATGTAGGCTAGTTGTGTGACATAGGCTTTAAAAAGCTGTTTTGCACTACAGGTTCTACAATCTTAAATGTTCTAAATTTACTAAATAATGTGATTTATTTCAAAACAGTCATGTTTAGGCCTATTATAATCATGTAATTCTACCTCTCCATGTGAAGAAATAAATTTTAGCCTAATAATTGCTTGTTAAATTCATAAATGAATAATGAAAATCCGAGACATTTAAAATAAATATATTTTATTACTTTGCCACGACAGGCCATGGTAAAGTTAACAACATAAAGAGCGTATGTTAATGTACAAACAAGACGAGATGGTTTTATTACGAGGCTGTGACCTGCAGGGGCCGCTCTTTCCTTGTGCCTTGACTGATGTCCTGTGATGGACATGTGACCATACTGTATCAGAGGGACTTTCACAAACGCGTGAGAAGAGCAGAACACGAGGACGGAGCAAAACAAAGCCACTTCTGAGTGAGGTGTAAAGTTTAAACTAGATATTTGGGGAGAGTGCAGATTACATCATTTATTGCTTATAGTCAGTAAGAATGAAAAGCTCAATTTTAAAAGTTCAATTTTACGGTTAATATGGAAAATAGGATAAGTAGCTTTTTTGACAATACACAGTTTCATAGGCTATTATATTTAGTCATCTGTGTGTATTTTGTGGTATGGTTAAACCCTCAAAGTTCTTGCTGATATGTGTACTACTTCATGCATCACAAATGAGAACAAAATCAGGATAATATTTTTATCTGATTCATATCAATAAAAATAGAAAATAAAACCCCAGTCACACCAAGTTTAAACTTCTCTCCTCTTTACCAATAGCAGCCAGTTGATTGAAGTTGATTGATTCCTGACAGCTGATTGGCCAAAGAAGTGGCTCAGATATTTGCTCGGTTCATAACAGACAAGCACAATATATACGCTGACGTGATGTTGTTGTAACCTATTTAAAGCCGTAATACGCAACATTTCAGCCAGAAGACTCAAAGTGTGTTTTTATTGCTCAAAAATACTGTGGAAAAACTTACATTCTGGCTGTGAGCAATCTTTCCTCTCCACAGACCTGATTTGTAGAGTGGCCTGTCTTATTAAAGCTCTACTGTGGAATATTTTAGGGAAAGCATCAACATCTCCATGAAGACAAGCTACTATAGTGTGTCGATCACCAGGACAGATTACGAGTAAAATCTGCAGAGAGGCAAGCCTGTTCAAGTAAGAATTTCAATGCATGTTTTCAAGGTATTTCGTGGCAATAAAAAACCTAATGACATGAACGCTTAATTGTAGTCCAACTATTGCAAGAAATGTTACGTGATGGGGCTTTAAGCATGTTATCCAAATGGTTACTGCTTATCTTACTTTTGTCGACAATTTCCTTAGTTTTCAATGCAGTTCCCAAGAGATGTTAAATGTTTATAAAAAGTAACTAGCATCAGAATCAACTTATGCAAGATCTTTGCATAAATAAAATCTTTATTTTAGTCTAAGTATTGACCAAAATGTTACACAGTGAAACTTTAAGTACGTTATTCAGATGGTAGATGCCTAGCTTGGCTCTTGTTCATATTTTTAATCTCTTCAAATGTAGACACACTTCCCAAATACATTAAGTTTGTAAAAAGTTTTAACATTTCTGCATAAATAAAATATTTATTTTAATCAAATTATTGAGTGAAATGTTCTGGGGCCTTAACATTTTCCTGGTTTTCAAACTTGGATGCCAGTTCCCAAGGACATCTAACATCTGTATTTATTCCATAGGGCTGCCAATCAAAATTAAAATCAACTTATGCAATATGTCTGCATGAATATAACCTTTATTTTAGTCCAGTTATTGACTGAAATGTTACGCAGTAGGACTTTAAGTGTTATCCAAATGGTAAGATGCCCAGCTTGGCAACAAACAGTTAATATTTTTTTCCACAGCGCTGCCAATCAGAGTGAAGATCAACTTATGTAACATCTGTGCATAAATACAAGCTTTATTTTAGTCCAGTTATTGACCAAAATATTACACAGTGAGGCTGTAAGTATGTTTAAGTACATTATCCAATTGTATATTTGGCTCTTGTCGTTATTTTCCTTCTCTTCTAACTTGGATGCCTGTTCCCAAGGACATATAAAGATTGTATTTTTCCACAGAACTGCCAATCGTAATTCTGATCACGCTTATGTAACGTCTCTGCAGTGAGCGAGATGGTGTTAAAACATTCAACAGAAACAAAACAAAGATTTTCAGCAAAAGTTTGACCTACAAGTCCGTATAAGAGTCCCGTTCGTTGCATGATGGAACAGGTGTGGACTGGAGGAGGTGGACATTCTTCGGCTGCGTGTAGAGATTTCTTCCAGCTTTAAAAACAAAAATTGAAAACCAAAAAAAAAAAAAAAGATTCAAAGTCTTGATGTGCCGGCAAGTCTCACCAGGAGAGGGCGGCAGAGAGGAACGCTATACAATGAGAACACTGCATATTTGTGTAGTGTTGAAAGATATTATTTACATTCAAAGCAAAAAGAAAAACAGCTCCGGTTTCCCTTATGATATGTGAGCACAAACGGAATGTATGTTTGTTATTAGAATTTATATAATGTGTACTGAACCAACATTCACCCTCAAATTCATGATAGAAATCTCAACTTTTCCAATAGAAAAACAGTTCTTATACATTCACTGGCCACATAGCTACAAATATCTTATGTAATTGTGATTTTTCCAACAGATAGTGTGTATAGTCTATTGTTTTGTCCCTTCTCTTGCTCTGATGTTGAACCATGACAGAAAACAGTTGTCTGGGATAATCACAGGCAATTTTCTGTGAATTTTGTCTCTAACGCAGTGGCCAGTGAATGTACGTAGATCTATCTGCTCATGTAAGACAGTGGTTCTCAACCTAGGGGTCGGGACCCTCATGACGGGGCATGGGAAAATTGAAAATATAGGCAACAGTCTTAAAAAAAAGCAATGGTAAATGTAAATTCCTATTTCCGATTCCTATTTGTTGGCCTAGAAAAGAAACAATTTATCAAGGGCTATGTCCTGAAACGCAAAACAGCCAACATAAGGCTACTTTAACATTTTGCAGAAAGCCTAATTTTTTTGTTTGGGGGTCACAACTGAAAAGGTTGAGAACCACTGATGAGCCTATGGGTGCACCAATGTTTCCCTATATATGGTAGGCTATATTTACCATACTGAGAAGCGGAAACATTGGTAAACTTTAGTTAGAGTTGTTCCGATGTGAAGTATTGCATTGTCAAGTACCTAAACCAATTTTCCTATTCAATGCGCTACCGTATTGATCTATTTGAGGACCCATATGCTATTTGCAAATACCACAAGACTAGCAAGACCCAAAAGGGAAGCAATCGCACATTGCCAGCAAACAAACATTTTTTAAAATACTGCAAAAATAAATGATCTTATGGAGCTCTTTGTTTGTAGCAGTCTTGTAGCAGTCAGCAGGTAAGATGAAATCATCATGACAGCTTTACAACATTGTGCTAGTTTTGATTTTGTGTCATTTGACTAATAGTGTTAATAACAACAATTAAGTGCTTGAGATTTTTTGGCCGCTGTTGATATCCACAGGAATGCTACAAGTGCCACTTCCACTAGAGTGACCAGAAGTCCCTATTTACCGTCTGATTCAATCCGAGTTTTGAGCCCTGTGTCCCCTTTCCCAGCAGATTTATCCGAAAGCAGTGATTTGTCCCAGTTTTATACAAGAAATGTCCCTGGTGTCTCTATTTTTGACCAATTTGACACCTGCCAAAAGTAAAGAGAGGCATAAACTGTCATTTGTTTCAGTAAAACACAGAAAAGCTGCTTAAAAATGTGACTATACTGACTCATGTTAGTCATGAATGAGCCAAGTGCAACAATTTTCCTTAATTGTGCCCTCGTTTCACAGTTTTATTATTGCCAACTAACCCAAACCAGGGGCTGTCCCAGATTTTGATTTTGAAATTCTGGTCACCCTAACTTTCACTGCAATATTTTTCACACTATTAACCAGTATTACAAATTATTTTCCGAATACTGGTTAATTTGCGAAAACATTGAGGCTGTCTGGGCTAATCCAAAAGTCTGAAATCAAGCCTCGTTTGCACTGGTTCGCTTTGGAGTGGACCAGTACAGGCCAATAGTTATGTTTGGGCAACGTCAGTGTCTCACAGAGCAGAGACCTGCCCCTGGACCCGGAGCTGTGCCCAGAGCATGAAATCGCAACTCAGCTGGAGAAAGGCAGCTACCGAAAAGAGGCTGGAGTGTAATGATTTAGGTTTTAAATGATTTACAATGGATAGCTATAAATCCGCACTGGAGTAAATCTGGGAATATTGTTCAGCTATCAAATCAAATATCTCATCATTTGGACTGAAAACTTTGTAGCATGCTGGCAATGTGTAGTTGCACTTTACATATTACAACTGGCAATGGGCCCTATTATCCAAAGGCAACGACCACACAGCCTCCAACAAGTAGGCTACGTCGGATCCAACATTGAAAATCTCCTTTTGCATTATTTGCTTACATTATCATCATCAAGCTAGATAGCAAGACAAACATTCAACTCTCCATTGTGTGCTTGTGACATAAGTGTACAATCGTCTGGACCCATGCTGTTCGGTAATCTGCAGTATTGAGATTGCATTGCCCGTGTGTAGTAGTAACCAGTTTAAAAAAAGACACTTCTGTAAAGGAAAGGTACATCGCTGGAGAGGCCTGACTTAAGGCAGTAACAGAGGCCAAATGCTAAAGAGGTGTAGATGCTGTTAGCCGTTAGCCGTGAACACTGGACACACGCATCAGACCGACTAGAAAGGGCGTAGGCTATATGATGCAAAGCTGACTTTTTGGGGCTTTTAACAAGTTTTCAATATTGTATCCTCATTAACATAGTAAAGGGAGTTGAATTCCATTTACGTAATAAAGTGGTTTATTTTGTCCATCTCCTTCTTCAAAGTAGTGACGGACGATACCAGAGATTTTTGTTTCAATCTCATACCAAGTGATATTATGGCAAGTATTGTGATACTGAGCCGTTGTCAGTAGACTTTTTCCACAATGGCCGGAAGTCCTGCCCGCTAAGGTTGAGGAACTTCCGGTTAATGGTTTTCTATGTGGAAATGTCTTGCACCACATCTTCAACCAACAAGGTCCACAAAGGATGAACATTTTTCCATGAAGAATTTATCCACAACTATCAAGGTAAGAAAGACGAAAGTGCTAGTCGTTGTTAGCCTTTAAGCTTTCGTCTTTCTTACCTTGATAGTTGTGGATAAATTCTTCATTGTTGACATGAAGAATTGGTTGAAGATTTGATGATGGGGGAGATTTATGAAGCTGGTTGGAGAATACGCGAGACATTTCCACAGACATTTTGCCATAGAAAAGCATTAACCGCAACCTTACCGGGCGGGACTTTCAGCCGCGTGAAAAAGGTCTATACCGATGAGTTTTGTAGGCTATTAAAATGCATTCAAACCTTTAAAGAACTTTACACTGGCATCTTTGTCTTTGCTCAACCTCATCTTGAACTGATCAAAATATATGTACAGATAAACATATAAACAATGTTATTCTGATATGTTCTAAAATCTTACAGAAAAAGGACTAGCATAATAATGTACCAATACCATTAAGTGTTATTAACCTGTTACAAATTGCTTGCTTATTCACCTCTACAGCAGATGCAAGACTAGCGCCATCTGCTGAGTTTTTTTCATATAACAAAATGTCACGATTATATTTTAACTTACACAACAATACATACCAGGCTAAAATGTACAAACTTGTTGAAAAGTCCCAAAAATGCATTATGTAGGCCCTTTATTAAGAGATTTATTAAGATAGACAGAAAGCTGGGATTGCAATGAGGATGAAGCGTGATGGAGTGTCTGGAAACTAAAGCCAAAATTTTTGAAATATTGTCAGATAGAGTTATACTGGCTGATTGTCTGATTGCGTGTTTATTGCTTACAAAGATAGGCCAGTATCATTGATGTTTTAGCAAGTAATGGGAGTTTGCTCAGAGTTACCACATTTCCAAATATCTACGCATAGCTGAATCTCATACTTAATATTGCTAAATGAAAGTACAGCAGAGATGTTAGTACTTGGTGGGACGGGGTAGACAAAACTTTTTCACAGTTTTCTTAAAACACTGACAAGGGACTGCCAATTGAGATTTGCAATTTGAACTATGGCTGAACTAACTTCAGGGGATTTTGAGACATTGCCAGTTAGTCTAATAAAATCCGTTAACAATATAACACCGTACACTAATCCCTTGGTATGTACATTTGTGCCTTTACTCAATAATGCAATCTTCGCTTAGTATTGACCAATCACAACCTGACATTGACTTCTCAGACTTGTCCACTGACCAGGAGAGGATAATAAAGTGCAAAGTGGTCAGGGAGGGTTAAGAGTTGGAGGTCCATTGCAATCCCAGCTATTAGCATGTGCGCGTAATTAGCATCATTAGCCCCACATCGACGCTAACTCGATTGGGACTGGGTCAGATGGGTCCCGGCGGGTCAGAGGGGTAAAGTGACATCGTGGGTCGGTCTGATGGGAGTGTGTCGAAGGCTTCTGCTGGGCTTCTCTGAGAAAACTGTTGCGCAAGCTGCCAGTGTGATAGACAGAAATATGGGGCTAAAACTGTGGCAAAAATGGTAGCAGTTGGTGTTCAAGATTAGTGTGTGGTTTGGACAGATGGACAAGCTGGTCACATGTCAGTAAGCAACATCAACCAGTTAGTTAGAATATGAATAGCCTACTGTCTATTTTTAGTAAGCTAAGTTATAGTTTGAAAAAGGAAAAATGTTAAACTTACTTACAAACCACTTATTTGCATCTTATGTCTTTATGAATGTGATATAATGCAAATAAAAAAATAATATGTTGGACTGACCAATGTTGCACCTTTGATGACCAATATATGCACTGGTGCTACCAGTAGGCTCTATTCACACTTATGTCACAAACCAGACTTCTGGCAGGCTCTTTTCTAGGAAAAATTTGAAAATGGCCCAGTTTTCTTCATCTACATGTCATTGTAGCGTTCTGTTACGTTCAGCTAATCAACAATTACATTCAAACCTCAGTTTTCATAATTTCCCCACTGACCCACAACTCCAAGCACACTGGGTACATGCAGGTAGAAGAGATGAGGACGCGAAATTCAAGATGATTCCAAACAGCACATACGTATGCATCTTCATTTTACTGCTGATGACATTTACTTCATTGGGTTTTATCACAATGGGTCAGCAAGTCCAATGTCAGTACAACGGAAGTTGCAATCGCATCTTTCCAAATCCAATTCCAATCTTCCTGGTTTGTGACGTAAGTGTGAATAGAGCGCATTAGCTATTAGCTATGAGCTAGCCTTTAGGTCTCATAAAGCCCTAATGTTTACAATATAACTATTTATAGCCTACTGAATATTCCATATGTGAAAAATGTGTATATTTTAATTTAACTGTGTTTTATCCTATATGCATCAGCAATGTAGGTTTAACTTTTTTGCAGCTAATATACTATTGACATGTAAACAACTTGTCCAACACTTGGCAAAAATCTGTTATTATAAACAAACATGCAAATTACACATAAATAATAGCTAATAAAAATAAGTTTGCCATTATCTCAAATTTACCTTGACACACACATAAATCCATACACAACTTTAGTTAACTACTGTAGTTAACTACAGTTTTGCTACACTTTAGCCCCCAGAGAAGCATTGTGAATGTCCACTCATTCATGATATGTTATAAAAGAGAAACAGCTTAAATATGCAAACAAATATAAAATATTAGACTTCCATAATGTCTATATGCAGTAACATTCTAGATAACTTTATGACAAACTTACAATTAGTCCTGCTTTGAAGCTCCGACATCACGCCTGCAGGATTATATTTAAGACAATGAGAAAGCACCACAAATCCATCATAGAAACCATGTATGTAAGCCATGTCCAATGGTATGTACAATGGAACAATACGAGATGATGCGTCAAAAGCACTAGATCCGAGTCCCATCATGCAGGGAACATTTACAGGGGGACACCTGAGGAGAACCGTCTCATTTCCTGTCCCGAGACGCCCCGCCAAAATAAGAGCTTCAGTCCAAATTATACACAAATCCTTTGAGGCCTCCGTGTTTACTTTTCAAGAGGGAGAGAAGGTATTGTAAAGGTTAGGAAAGGGGTGGGAACTGCACCAAAATAACAGTGAAAATGGCTTCAATTGTGAATATGTTTCTTGTTTTAAATATATTTTCAATAGTAGGTTGATACTTTTTGCTAAAGATATGTTTGCTGATTGCATTGAAACTATAACATATTTATTTCAAGATTATAAGTGCCCATAAATGTTGATAGTTCCAATCTCTAAATTAATTTCCTTATTTTTTATCAGAGGACTTAACTTAAACTAACAAAAGATTTTTTGGAAAACAAGAAATATATTCCAAATTAAAGCCATATTTTAACTTGTGTATTTTTTCTGCAGTTTTTTTTTTTTTTTTTTTTTTTTTTGACGGCTTATAGTTCATATTGAGCCAGGATTGAGGGGTGGGGTCACAGGTCAGAGGGGGTGGGGTCACAGGGCGGAGGAGGCGTGGCAGGGGCGGGGTCTGGGGGAGATTGTGGGGGCTCATCCGGAGTAGTGCGATCTTCCGTGCTCTGAGTGGGACTGCTCTTACTGCTGCTGGGACTGTTGGCCTCTGCCCCCTCCACTGAAGTGCTGCTGCTGCTGCTGGCCCCGTCCTGGCCCTCGGAGTTCTCCAACATCTCCTGGATCAGAGGGGGCATCGAGCCGGGGATCTCCATCTTCAGAGAGATGACACGCTCCGCACCTGCAAGATAAAAAACAGGGACTAAATAGACCTTATATGGGAGAGTAGACTGCATGAATTTGTCTATTTACGGCAAACGACACGACAAAAGGTCACCTAAGTGCACAGGGATGAAGTTGAGTAGTTAAAACCAGGGAGGACCATGCAAACCTTCGAACTTTTTGAACTTTTTACTCTTCTTTAAATCTATAGGTTTAGTGATGTGTGCCTTACTAAAATATATTACACTTGTAGTTTTGAAGTTCAAGTAAAGGGTCTTGTCTCCATGTAGTTATTGCTTTACCAACAATGTTCCACAGTATGGCATTTCATTCATCTATCCATCCATTTTCTTCTGCTCTATCTGAGCAGGGAGGCCCAAACTTCCCTTTCTACACACACTTCCTCCAGCTTTTGCGAGGGGATCCCGAGGCATTCCCAGGCCAGTCAAGAGATATAGTCCCTCCACCGTGCCCTGGGTCTCCCTGTGGCCTCCTCCCAGTATCTTGCATTTATTCAATTAAAGGTGTTTTTATCTGTAAAACCTGCATTCCTACTGTGAGTGGGGTCTCTTCTCCTTAGAGTTGACTTGTAGCTTGGCCTTCACCAGAAGAAAATTTCATAGTGTAACTTTTAGCATTTGTGCATAAACTTTGAGGAATTTAATATAAAAATAAAAATATAAAAACTATTTAGTAGAGTTATTTAACTTTATTTTCTATTGTTCATAATTTGATACTTCCAGCCTGATATATTTGATGTGTTCTGTGTGTATATAACATGTAGAAAGAAGTAAACATGAATGAGATGATCTGGACTGGTAGTGTATGTTATATGCATAACTGTGACTTGCATTGGTATACTTTTATTTACCAGGCTATTGTCGGACTGTTGCCTCCCTGCATTTGTACTTTAATGACACAGAGAAATGTTGACTTTTACTCCATATGATCAGCTGTTGCTTTCTGTTCCTTATATAAACCTGCACAGAGATTGGTAAGAAAACCTTTGTTCACTCAGCCCCTTCTGCTTGGAACAGGTCAAGATGTGACACTAACTGAGCTTTATCTTTAAATGCCTTTATATCTAAACTGAAAATAGGAGACGGCCTCGATAATGATCTGTAAAACATGTAATTTTGTTGTTGTTTGTATGTATATTGTATGTTTGAAATGCTCGAAAAAGTGGTTTTAATCTCAGTAGGATTTTTTTTTCCTGTAAGGTTCAATTAAAAAAAAAAAAAATAAATAAAAAATACTGTACATATACAGAATAAGCCAGTGGAATGTAAACAACCAAAAAATATCACAGTACAGGCTGTAACAGAGAGGGAGTTTCCCACACGCAGGTCATTGAAAAGTCACAGGTTAGCGTCTACAGTAAACTCAGAGTACACTAAGTTCAACTGGAGTTCATGCCAGAAGCAGCAGGCTTTCTGTTATATGCTTTAGTGCAGAGCTTCTCAAACGGTCTCAAATGTGGTCCACTGTTGGCACGCAAGCTCCTTCAGGTGGTGTACATTCAAGTATTTGTTGAATTTGTCGAATGTATAATAGACCTTTTTGGCCTGGGTTAGATCACATGGAAGACCAAATATTTTCTTAGGTTGGACTTGGTGTGAAAAGTTTCAATACCTCTGTTTTAGTGTATCTCAGGCATTTTCTCCACCATGGTATTCTGAAGGTAATACATTTACAGTTATAATGTTATTTGTCAAAAATATAAACCACCTCAAAAATGAATATCTAGGTATTTTTTTAGCATTATCTCAAACGCAATATTCTTTTTGCTGTAATTTTTACTTGTTTCATTTGTATACCATATACTTTGAAATTAGCATGTTTCAGGACAATGATATTATCCAATTTTTTCTATATATTGCCAACTCCTAAATTCAGTACTAATGTACTAAAGTAACTTCATTTGTCAGTGGCTCTTGCTCTCCTGCTGAGCTAGTTTGTGTGCGTACCTTTAGCACTGATGCTGCGCAGATCTGTGATCTTCATGAGCGTCTTGGGGAACATATGAGGTTTACTGGGTCTGCGCTTCCTCACGTAGATCTTCAGAGCCTCCAGTAATGGCTCCTGCAGCTCGTCCACCTTCGAGGGCTCCTCTAGGTCCTGGCGGTCTGAAATGCATACACATAAAAACGTGTGCAGGTAAGATACAAGTGAAAGTACAGAGCAGGTTACACTATACTTTATTTTTGCTTTGAATTTGACTATTCAATATCAAGGGCACATCATGCACAGTCTTTAAAAAGCAAAGTACAAGATCAGTGTTTAAGTGGTCTGGAGTAATACCCCTTCGAAAGTAAAAATCCCAAATCATTTCAGTTCCAGTTGCAAGACTGAAATCCAGTTGGTTTAAGCCTCTGATCTAAATCATCACTACCTAAACATCAGCACATGCAGCAAATCATGAATCAGTGCTAGTACAGCCTCTGCAGCTCAGTGACGGAATTCCGGAGGTTCTGAGCTTTCACGTGATGTCTCACCTGTTCATATACTGAGACTGAGAAAAACCTGTATGTGTCCTCTATCTGCACGCTAAGGCACTGGCAACCCAGGTTCAGTTTCAACATGTGATTTGTGACTTGTTTAAAAAATGTCAGAGCACAAGTTACATACAGTTCTGTTAAAGGTACAATGTACTAAAGCCAGGTAATTACTGAAACTAAAACAACTACAACAAACTGATATTATGATCATGTTCTCAACAAAAAAAAAAAAAAAATCAAAAGTATTTTATTAAATTAATTCAACATAGTATTGTTCAAGTATGAGTGGGAGGGTATCTTCATTACCACTTGTTATATTTCCTAGTTCAATTTCCTTTTAAACCACATTAGCTACTTTATATGACATTAGTTTGCAATGTGATGCTCTGAAAACACTGTTAAATTTGTTAACTATCCAGAGATCTAATAAAATCTTCCTGTCATCTTCCTGAAACCCCCTCAGTGCTGTAGTAGTTTGGTCCACCAGGGGGCAGTGCTCTATCTGGGATCAGCCCTCTTCTTGTCTGTGAGAGTCTGACAGGCCTTGGGGATTATGCAACAGTGAGTAATATTTGGTCTGTACTGAAAAAAGACACCAGCAGTGAAAAGAATGAAGTCCTCAAGTCTGAAAAGTACATTTGAATTGAAACACATTTTCTACTGCAATACCAACTGGGGGTATTGTAAAAAAGTGCAGTATATAACTTTTTTGATGAAAGGTCCATCATCTTCTTGTCTCCATCGAGATGTTATTGCTTTGTCAGGACTGTCCCACAGTATGACATAAACCTAACAAATAAAATGTGTACTTGAATGAATGCAAGATCACTGTGGAACATTTTAGGCGAAACGATAACATCTCCATGGAGACAATCAGATACAGACTCTCCCCTAGAAAAAGTTAGTGCACTTTAATGAGAGAAGTAAAAAGTGATTGGAGTACTGAGGTGTCAGTAACTAAAACAAGAGTATAAGTTACTTCTATGGAGTATTATTTTACTTCTATGGGGTATTAACTGCTAAAATAACATATTTAGATCACCATGTTAGCTTTTATTGTTTTGAAAATGTCATATTCACTGAAAAAAATGTATTAACATGCTTTATAAGTTTCACTTTTGTTTTTGATACTATGAGACCCCCTCTGTTCTTGTGTGTGCATCCTGCTAATGAAACTACCGCACATCTCATCAGGTTTGTTAATTCATTGTGCATAGCTTTGTATCATGTTTTTGTATACTCATGGAGAATTGCGGGATGATTGTTGGACAGAATCCTAACGCAAAGAGGATTCGATAGGTGCTGGTAGAGATCGCTAAAATACTCAAACATGAATGGATGACATCTAAAACCTCTTCAGGAATGTTTTTGATGAAGAAACAACATTATAACATGGTAGCTAAAAAAAAAAAAAAGCATAACCTACAATCCAAACATGGCCACCGCAGAGGGATTGTCTCCTCTAGAACACTGTCTATCACTATGTACTCTCCTCTACTGTACAGGTGAGTGGAGACCTGCTGTTGACCTGTGCTAGACTCCAGTCGGCACAGAGCTGCTTTGGCTCCAGACCGGACTACAGCCACTCAATATTTAACTCAGGGATCGATGTGAGGGGCTGAGGAGCAGAGGGGGAGAGAACTACGGCTCACAGGTATTCATCCACGCATTGACAGAGGGCTAAAGGAGTGAGAAACTAAATATCTGCTATTCTTAAAAATCTGAACTTAATTTTAAATTGTTTATAGTGGTACAAAGTTATTCCCCACTTTCCTAATGCATTCTGAAAAGATTTCAGAGTTGATTTATAATTAAGATGCAGACAGCACAAAGGGCTCTCATTTTGACCCTAAGACAAGTTTTACAATAAATAAGTACTGAGGCAAAACAAATAGCTGCACAAGATTTAGAAAAAATAATTAAGTAAAAACAACGCTCTTACTTTGACCCTAAGATCAGTTTTGCAATATGCTAGTATACAATATGTACTGGGGCAAATTTTACTTCATATGAAAAAACTATCAGGTACAGGCCCTGCATAAAAAATAATACTTACAAAATAGTTTTATGAATTCATGATTGGTTGCCACAAAAATTACCCCAGTATACAATCATTCTCAAATGTTCTGGTCCATGAGATGCATAATATTAATGGTTTTGATTTTAGACCTTTCAGTCCATTCTTAGTTGTGGTAAACTGTTATTGTCATCACAGCCCTGGGGTGGATGGAAGCAAGGATCTTTTCTGACCACTATTAGCACGCACACATACATGCCCAGTTTAGAGCGTTTTCAACCATGACAGGCAGAGAATGTTTGAATGTTTAAACTGTTAGCCACAGTCCAAACTAATTTGTCACTTTAATGCAATCCTCGCAAACATGCAAATTCTCTGCTAGGATTAGTTAGGACACAGGCCAAAGAGTTTGAGCATCACAGGTCATGCTAACGTTTTATGTAAGATCCTTTTACAATATAGGCTGCTGTATGGAGGCAGAACTAATTTTACTATAGAAAATGTGCACAGCTATTTAAATTTTTGGAAATCACAACCTCAAATCTACAAATGTTCCAGATGGACTTTACACCATAGAACCAAATGACAATGCTGTGTGGTTAGCCGGGCTAGCATTCTGTCCCCGTTTGCTCGGTGTAATTTTCAAGCTGTCACTCTTGGCCCGGTGAATGTGCGTTAGCCAGGCAGCCTGTGCACTGAGAGCCCATAGTCCCGCCCCTAACCATAACAGTGGATGCCTCTCCTCCTCTGCTGCTGTCAGCCCGATTGGCTTCACCTGCTCACCCTGTGTTTGGCCTGGAGGCCACACTTTCTGCTACCTTTACATTTCCTTTTGCTGCATTTAAAGAGCTGAAGCTGAGGCCTGGCTACTTTCTTACAATACAGAGAAGTTCTTGTAGTATGGGCTTGATCACTTTCCTTTAGATAAAGATAAGTTTTTTGAGCATTTCTGGCTAGTAAAATAATCAAGCTTTAAACAATCTTAAATAGTTTATTTTCAAAACATAATTTTGCCAATTAATTGGCTTAGGCCTGCTGCTCTGTACTTACTTTGTTCATCAATTTTATTTTCTTTATCAGTGATATGCGTAAAAAATTAAATCTGCGGCTCACTAGTATAATGTGTAGCTATCCATCAGAGGTGTCAACAGCTACATGGCTGTGGTTGTGATGACATCACATTGGGCTTAGTAGTTTTCTATTATGGAACTTAGTGGTCTTGTTTTATTTTTATTAAGTCGTTTTAGATGAATACTGTGATTTAAAATGTACAAATTATAACATAATGACAGAAAAATAGGTCTTCTTTAAAACCAACCTATTAGTAAGCTACTTTTTAGGTCTACCGCTCTACCTCTAGAATCGCACCACACACCTCTGAAGACAAAGTGTACCCCAGCCCCCCTCCAGGACAGACCTCCAGAGATGAGGCAGATGGCGCTGAGCAGGCCCGTCTCTGTGTCGTCCATTTCGATGGGCAGCAGCTGGTTGGCGAAGGTGAAGACCAGGTCTGTGAGCGGTCCGAAGCCGGCGTTGTGCATCTGTGTGCGGTTCAGGGTCAGCCCGTCTGAGAAGGTCATAGTGTCCTGGTCCGGGGTGTAGCGCGTGCAGATGCGCAGGATCTGGGAATGACAAAGAAGAGATAAACACAAGGAGACGTGGAAAACATTAAAACATGCAAAGTAGGCAAAATCCTTCTGGAAGGTACTGAGGAGGAACCTGGCACATGATCTGGAGAAGGCGCAGTATTGTGAGCACGTATCCTGACAGGCTGTCACTGTGGCACTGAAGGAGAGGTCACATTCAAAGAACTAGCATCTTCATGCACAAACTGCTGATGTTGGTGGATTTCTGTGGATTTCCAGACATGTTTGGACCGTCAGTGATGGTAACTTGTTGGGTTGACTGGTGGATGTGAGACTGCCAATCTGCGCCATCTGCTCCTCCGACAGTCACTCACACATACCCAAACTCTCTAACTTAAAGTCTAACTGAAGAAATGAATGAAAGAAATGTGTTGCTTTCATAATGATGTACTCACATTGTTTCCCAGGGCAACCTATGACAGGAGGCCCAATTAAAATGTAATGAGACATGGATTTTTCTGAGTGTGTGTATTTTAGACACGCTGATACCTTAAAGACCATGCATACTTCTCAAGGTGTATAGTGCTATTACTACCACTACTTCACTTTGTTTCATGGCACATCCACCCTTCAAAAGTACATTTTGAATACATGCTCCAAACAATGACCTGAGTGAATCACCTTTAGCGCTGGCGGTAAGATAACGGCTAATGAACGCAGGTCTTTGAAGTGAAGCAGGGGGAGCGGCTCTGACAGTGAGTGGCAGCCTATCTGCTACATGAAACAGAATAAAACATGGGCAGGGTGCAGCGGCTGGACACCCCTAAACACCCCCTCCCCACACACGCGCACACACCCCCCCACCAAACACCATCACAACACACACAGCACACACACCGCTAACATTCACACCATTTTGCTTAGTTTTTGTCTTTTAACTCAATTGATTCTTTTGTCGAGCTTTAGTCGATGAAAATGTCATGCTAATTCAGTCGACAAATTGTATTATAGTTTTAGTCAATCAAAAAAAAAATATTCTTTTGAGGTTCGTATGACATGTTTTCAATCTTTGCAGCATTATTAGTGAGTAGCAAAGGCAGGCTATGAGTGCGTGATGGAATTCTCACCTGTGAAAGCTCAAAACATGTTGTGAAAGTGAAAGAGCTGCTAAAGTTTAACAACAAATATAAAAGTCTACAGGCCTCCTAAATATTTATAATGTACCTGGCATTTAAAACAAGAAAATCAAGTCAACAGTAAAAAAAAACAAAAAACAAAAAAACAGTTCAGGGACACTTGCAGGTACATTCAAATCTATCACTGGCACAGACTTTGGGATCAGACATAGTTGAAATGGACCTTTCTCTCCTTAAATATATAATATATATAATATATATTATACGTATATTCTGATCTATGTTATAATGTTGTTCCCTCATCACAAGTATATGCCTGGGTTTTTTTTTCATTTGTACCAAAATGACATATCCTGTGCATATCACTGGCTAACAGCCTGTTCACACGAGAATGCTTGCGGGTAAAAACGACAAAATACTTTATTGTAAGTGCCTTTCATTTAGACAGTGACAGCATTTTTGGGGCTTAAAAACGCAAAAATCTGAAACCACCCTCCAGAGTGGAAAAGTTGAATATGCTCCGCCGAAGCATTTCCGTCTACACTGCCCAAGACGCAAAACTCTGGTCAGATCTGATCACAGCATCATAGCCGCCTGACATGCATCCCCAATCGAATTCCACATACTTGCATCACTGTATGCATGTAGATTTCCTCACGAAAACACTCGTCTATACGCGGAATAAAAAGTGAAGGTGCAATGCCACTTTTGCATCTTCTGTTCAGACCATCATCATATAAACGTAATCTCAGAAAATAAAAATGGAGAGGAAGGTACAGAGCAGTGGGCGTGTACTGGTGAAAAGAGGGGCATCAGAGCAATGACATCTTGAATAGAGACGTACTGTATAAAGATTACACAAAATCAATCATGCATGAATCACGCTAAATACAAATTTGAGACAGCAAAAAGGGAAACTATACATGATTAAAAACCTTGAAATATTCTGCAGAATAGGTCCGCTTTAAAGGGCCTGTACCTGAGCCATGAGTCAGGAACATATCTAATGCCGGTGTCACACCTTGACGATTTAGTCAGCGTATGCCGACGTATGAAAAATTTGACAAATACGCTGGCATATGTTGAATAAGTTATAGATAAGTATTGTATAAGTTCTGAGCACGCTGAAGCACGCTGGCATACGGCGACATACGGTAAGGTCGTCGAAAAATTTTAAGCATGCTGAAAATCTCTCGACGTATGTCAGTGTATGTTTATACGTCCTGCATACGCAGGCCATAAGTTATAGGTAAATTATGCGATTGCTGACAAACGTTAATTGTAAGTTTCTCATAAGCCCAAATACGTTGAGAAAACGTCTAGTGTACCCATGACTTATGAGTAACGTTCTCTGAACCTATATGTAACTTATATTGAACTTATCTCCAACGCATATTGACGTATGCAGACGGATTTGACATGTTCCAGACGACCGCAGAACTTACTGACCGTGTTTCTAACCTGTAGCTACCGTATAATGGTGTATTGGCAGCTTTTAGGAGAATTGGTATAAAAATGGGGAGGAAACCGTCAGTACTTCTCCAGACTTTGTGTTCCCAATTATCTTATGAGCCAATGCAAAACACTTGATCAGAGAATACTTCGGCCACAGAAGATATCACACAGTGGGAAAATGTCCTCACTGAGAGCCGTGGGAAACGAGCGTCATGTAGGCGATCTGCGGAGAACATCATACAGCCTAACCCAGGGGTGGGCAAACTTTTTGACTCGTGGGCCACAAAGGATTCTAAAATTTGATGGAAGGGCCGGACCAGGAGCAGATGGATGGAGTTTTTTTTTGGTAATCCAGCTCATAAGAGAAAAAAATATCCCATGTTATTGAAATATCCCATAATTGAAAATCATTACAAAGCATTACAACAAAATATGTCTTTCAAGTCCCACAGTATTTGCTATTTATTGAAATGACTTTTAAAACACTGAAAATTAAATTATTATTCAAGTTCGGAGGGCCGGATTAAAAAGATTAAAGGGCCGCATATGGCCCCCGGGCCTCAGTTTGCCCACCCCTGGCCTAACCGATCAATTCATTGCAACAGCTCAATATGAAGATTTTATTACTCACCCTGTATTATCCATAGAATTTGTCCTCTGCAAATAATGACACCCAGTCGACAAAACCGCGCTATTAATCCATTTGAGTCGTTCTTTGAAAGTAAAAAGGCGAGAGTTGGACGTGTGTTTGTTTACATCCAGCGCGTGTGTGAAGCTGCAGTTTATCGATAGTGACTCTACTTCCTGTGGACTTTATCTCCAATCTTTTATGCTTTAAAAAACATGTATCTGAAGTATTGCACCACATTTCACAAACAATAATAACTCAGTTTTGTCTTCTATCTAAACTAGAAGTGCAGAGCTCTGAGCTCTAGAAGCGCAGTGGCGAGTGGTTTTACGGACAGGAAACAGCTGACACGATTGTGCTCACAACTTTACAGCCTGGGGTCTGCAGACAGATCCCACTGCTCTATATGTAATTACCTTTCAATCAATCTGTTGCATTCAGCACCATGTACAGAGAGAGATTGATATGATATATCATATGATATGATTTAAATTGTCGAGCGGCAGCCTTTTAATAAGCAACAACATGTGATCGTTGGCGATACGCTGCCGTGCGCTAAGCATAGGTTAGACTGTTGTTAGGCGTAAATTGTGGATGCTGGCAACACGCTCAGCATTAGTTGGTATAAGTTATCAAAATGTTCTATATAAGTTACTAATACATTATGTAAACGTCCAACTTGTTATGAATACGCTATGTATATGCCCAAAATTGAAAAAAAAAAAACATAGATGGTTCAGCATATGCCAGCATTTTAGGGAAATTCTGGTATGTCAGCATACACTAGCTAAATCGTCAAGTGTGACAGCGGCATTAGTTTGAATTTTTAACTCCACCCACTATATGTCTTTTCTGCTGTTCTGGGATGGTCTCATCAGGCTGTTTTTGTACAGTTCTCATCAATCAATCCCTACAAATTTCAATTTGACTGCGATTAGTCTTGCAGCCCTAGACATCACTACCAAATCTGTCTGTGTGTTGAAAAAAGTATTATTGTGGAGCAAAAACAATAGATCCATGAACAAATAAGAAGTGATTAAAAAGCAAAGAAACACATTTTATGATATTATGCTGCCCATAGTTCTGCCTCTCAATGTCACTCAGTCTGAATGTTGAGGAGAACATTTTGAAAATGATGTCAGTACATAATCGCAATAGGAAATGTTGCTAGAATGGACTCCATGTTAAATCAGTGTGGGGGCTGTACTGCTTTGAACACACCTCATATTAATATGCATGCTCTACTGTCCATGCATAAATGATGATCTAGATGTAGCACTGCAAATTCAAACTGTAATGCGTGTGCTGTCTTTTCATATGCCCATTAAAGTTCCCAAAACAGGCTGTTAGTTTATTCACACATACTAGATATTATGTTTGACCCCACTGCTTAGAGTCATGCTGTGCTCCTCTGTGTTTTCAAAGTCCATAGATGCTCATCTTCTTTTAAGAAGATAAGTTATTTTCACTGCTGAGCATCTTGTGCATAACTTGGGATGTTAAGATTAATTGGCTAATTGATAATCAATAATTAAAATTTAGGTCACACTAAATTTTAATTATTGATTACACTCCAAAAACTGCACCAAAATATAAAGTGTGTTTATGTTTCATAAAGTTGGTCTCATACTAGGGGAATGGTGATCTATTGTGAATGAAAAATTATTATAATCTCACAATAATCTCAATACTATAATCTGATATTGTGACATCTTGACTTATAAATCAAGATAACAAATGTTTTTAACCTACTTCAAACTCCAGTTATATTTTCTACAAAGATTTCTGCACGGAGCAGTCCATCTTTTAAAGACAATCTTGAGAGCCTTGAAAGCACCAAGCGTGTACCTCACGAAGGCTACTTCCATTATAGTTAGTGAAGTACTTTATATAAACCACCATTTATCTTGAAGACTTTTTTAGGACTTTTTAAGGCTTGCATTATGGGGTAAACACAATTTCCGCCTGATGACTAATGTACAAAAACTAGGCCACTGTACTTTTTCGAGGCAGAAGGATTACTCAAGATCCCCAAAGCTGAGAATTTAGCCTAACAGAAAGAAAAGTGCAAAATTAATGGTGCCTCCGTAGCGGAAAAGGATGGAGATTAGAACTCAATAATTTACTTTATCCTAAATTTTAGCCGTAATAACAAGGGCATCTGGGGTGTTCATTTGCAAACTGCACAAGTCTACTTTTAGATGTTATAAAACAACATTCCCATAAGAAAACACAAACTTCTAAAGCGAAACTTTACTTATTAACATGCTATGAAAATAGAAATGTTTCCAACTTAACAACATAGAAAAATTGTGAGTTTTTAGTACTTAAAGGGGCATTGGAGCGTTGCAGGGTCACTGTAATATGTTGTACCAGATCTCCTTTACCAGCAATTGTGTTTGCATTTGGCCCATTCATTGTCTCTGGACCAGCCTGTCAAGAACAGTGGATTCCACAATACCACATGAGGACCCATACCCAGATCCTGAGTTAACATTGGTCAGGACAAGTTTAACTGGAGGATTTGAACTATGGTGCATGTTTGAGGTTGATGGGTGAAACTGAAGTGTCTCGAGGATACCCACTCCAACACGAGGACACAGACATGTTAACTCCACACAGATCTAGGAATTAACACTGGAACCTTCTTACTATCAAGCCATCGTGTGAAAACATTGAGAAGCATTAACAAAACTTCTTGTATTTCGTTGTATTTCAACAGTTCTTGTGAAGGTGTAATCCTTCATTTGTCCAGGAGTGGTCCAATGTAGAGAACATTTGAGCTCCAAAAGCCATTTCTGACCACAGGAACGTTCTCTACATTCACCACTTAGGTCTTGTTGGATGGCAGTTAACTCTTTCTCATATATTGGGTTTTGTTTGTCAGGGAGCCTGTCTTACTGGTTACTTTTTACACTTATAAAATAATGATCCAATTGAAAATACTGCTAAATGATAAATCATTATAAATAATAGTGTGCCTTGTTACCAGGATGTCGAGGCATGCGGCTTTGAGCAGTGTGATCTGGTCGGCAATGGTCAGTCCGGTGAACCCAGGCACTCGTTTGGCAAACTCCACGATCTTGATAATGCACTTAGTGGCCAACTCACTGAACTTATCCCACAGGCCTAGGTCCAGCCTCACGCGATGATCTGCACTCGAGTTCTGTGGACACATACATACACACACAGGGTAAGGCTCGTGAAAGAAGAACAAGAAAACTTTAAAAAGGTCCTACAATTCCTTGTGAACTTTAAGCCATATTAGAATAGTGTTATGTCATCCAAAACATACATATAGCTGTGTTTTGTTTAATTCACCCATGTTAGAGTAATACTTTATTATTAGTCTGTCTACATCTACAAAGTTCAAAATGCTCTGTTCCACCTTGTGATGTCATGGCAGTTTTCAAGGTAATGTTAATCTTTTGACCTTTTGTTCAATAGAGATTGGGAATTCCAGGCCTAAAATTATCCAAATGATTCTAGTGAAGGTGTATGGAGTTTAAAAACACTGTGTATACCACATGACATTATAAGGTGGAACAGAGTGTTTTCAGTGTCCCAAAGTAGACACTATGGAGGGTCAAGTTGTTAAAATACAGTGACAATTTATTCAAAAGGAACACAATATTCTGACAACTTATACATTCAATTACCAAAAAAAAAAAAAAGTTATTGTCTTAAATTTTTATATCTATAGTGCAGACAAGCTTTGGTCCTTCTTTACAGTATGGTTACTAAGCAAGTCAAAAAAGAAATATTATTAACTTTTCCAAAATTATCTAGGCTAATGCAGATCAGATTTTCTTAAATATTAAATAGTAAAATCTGAAATATTATTATGTTAATATCGTTTTGTGAAATTAATGAAATTAGTCGTACCTAGCCATACTAAATAGGCCTTTCTAATTCTACATTTGATACATGTACAAGTACATCTTTAATTATGGACAAAGTAGAATTCTATTTAAAAAAAAACAAAACATCAGTAACACTTTATAATAACTACACCTTATTTAGCCTTAATAAAGCATGAACAAAGACTTAATTAATAATGAACAAATACATAATTAAGAGTCATTCAGACTTAATAACTGCTTAATTACTACCTTAATTAGCACTTAACTTGCAACCCATGCTAACTACTAGAAAATGTTTACAGGCAAAAACAAAGGCCAAAAGAACAAAACTTCCCGATTAGCGCCACTACAGAAGAAAACATCAATTTATATCCACCACAGAGTCATCCAGTGCGTCCTCTGCGTTATGTGTGCAGAGAATTTTCACTATCTTTCATTTAATTCCATCAGGCTCATAAACTTTAATTCTGCTCCAGGATTTCCACACGCATAGAAGAATGTTTTCTCTGCAAAACATGGAGATTATCCAACAAATGGGGCAGACAGGATTTTATAACTTTGACTGAGTGCTGACTGTCTAGAGAAAAGGGCTCCAGCCGCTTAGTTCTCTGATACCGGTGTCTCCTGCTCAGTACCGCTGTTCCCCAGGCTATTGTTTGAGTCGTAGGCCATTCACAAATATAACCAGCCTAGGTGTAATGGCTCCAGGTGCTCCATGTGTGGACAGGGTCAGTGTGGCTAGTGCTCCCACAATGGACCCATCTCTTTCCCTGTATACCATCAAGATTACACCGTGTGCTATAACACTCAGCTCCAGCAGTACATTTGCTTGTAAACTTGTCCTATACAGTGTACAAATATCCAGTAGTATCCCATACGGCCGTGCATGTGTTGGTCAAAGTGTGGATGTTCAATGTGACAAGGTGACAGCAGCGGCCCGGCTGGTGGGGAGTGCCGAGTGGCCAGTGTTTACAGAAGGGTACACTGGAAGAATATAAGTAGATTCTTTCTGACCCCTGCACAGACGAAATATGCAGATACGAAATGTTGGAGATCTTGTGGTACTTCCAGGGCAGATCACTTTCACATTTTATGGGGATGCCCACTATTGAAATCATATTGGACAGGAGTTAAAATTACTATTGATAAAGTAGTTAATTGTAGTGTTCCCCTAAATTTTGAAGTTTTTTATCTGGGTAAAATTGATATACTGAACTTAACTAGAAGTAATGATTATAATATAATGAAAATTATGCTGTTGGCTAGCAAAAAGGCAATCACCCAAAAATGGCGGACGGATCAAATACCTAAGGCAAGGCAAGTTTATTTGTATAGCACAATTTGTACACAAAGTAAGTGCTTTACAGAATAAGAAATACATTAAAATCATAATAAAAACAAATCAAAACATAAATACTAATAAAGATTAAAATTTAAAAAGAGAGACATAAATTAGAGAGAAGAGTGCGGAATGAAAACCTTTCAGTTATATGCACAGTCAAACAGAAATGTTTTGAGCCTGGATTTAAACAGCGTCACAGAAGAGTCTGTCTCACATGTTCAGGAAGACTGTTCCAGGTTTTAGCTGCATGAACCTGAAACGCTGACTCCCCTTGTTTAGTTCTGACTCTGGGCACCAGCAGGGGGCCGGTCCCTGAGCTCCTCAGAGTGCGAGATGGTTCATATGACACTAACATGTCACAGATGTACTTTGGTGCTCGGCCATGGAGAGACTTGTACACAAGCAGAGCTGCTTTAAAGTCTATTCTCTGAGCCATAGGAGCCAGTGCAGAGACCTGAGCACAGGACTTATGTGCTCGTACTTCCTAGTTCGAGTAAGGACCCGAGCTGCAGCGTTCTGGATGTACTGCAGTGTCTCACAGCTCGTTTGGAGAGACCAGTGAGCAGACCTAAGGTAGAAGAGTGGGTGGATGTAATGCTTAATATATACAATATGGAGACGGCATCAGTTAGGCTGGAGAAAGACAAAATTGAAAATTTATGGAGGGGATGGTTTAATTATAATAGATAAACATGGTCTGACTTTGTATAGAGTC
Organism: Boleophthalmus pectinirostris; assembly: GCF_026225935.1. Taxonomy (NCBI): domain Eukaryota; kingdom Metazoa; phylum Chordata; class Actinopteri; order Gobiiformes; family Gobiidae; genus Boleophthalmus; species Boleophthalmus pectinirostris. The sequence continues at coordinate 10,401,606 of NW_026571175.1, forward strand.
TGAAAATTAGCAGTCTGTTTTGAAATAAGTCTTTGGTGTAATGTGTAGTAATGTATACTAGGCGCATCGCTTTGCGATACTTCGCCAGCTTCTGGCACTCGGGCCTAATAATGTTTTAAAGCACACCCTAGTTCTACACTACAATGTTAAATATGGTTTAATTAATTCTATAAAAAAAAAAAAAAGTATGTAGGTAAATGTCAAATGTAGGTGAATGTACCCGAGTGTATGTCTGTAAATGTGGGTATGTAGGTATATAGGTATATTTATGTATATATGTATGAATATATATATATATGTGTATGTATATGTATTTATTTATATGTAAGAATATGTGTATACTTATGGTATGGGTACAAGGATATTACTATCTAACAAAAATCCTGTAACACTGTATTTTTCAATTTGTGAAAAAAAAATAAAAAAAGGATCCAGTTTACCAATAAAACTGCAGTCTTAGAAAACTGGATAGATACATTTACAGAAGAACTTCTACCACTGACTAATTTTATTCTACCTTCTGGAGGAAAGAGCAGTGCAGCTTTGCAGAACGCAGTGTAGTGCCTATTGTGCGGTCAGGGGAAGCAGATCCAGAAGTTGTCAAGTTTTTAAATCGATTGAGTGACTACCTTTTCACTGTAGCCAGATATGCTGCAATGAAAGAAGGAAAAAAGGAAACAATCTATAAGAGGCCTCAATAACAAAGGGATCTGGCACTTTATTTCCATGAGCAGTGCTGCATGTGGAGTTTGGTCAAAGTTCTGTTTATAAAGCTTCAGATGTCACCTGTGCACATCTTTTATTCACAATTTTGGACACATTTGAGTAGAATCAACTTGATAGTGATAGTGATATTACTTTCTGGGCCGGAGGGATTTTTTCACTAAAGTACCAGTGAGTGACCATTACGCCAACTCAAGACAGCTACACTTTAGCAATACCCTATCCACTTATTTTAATAGATCCATGATGTGTTCACTGTAGTGTTCAGAGAGCACAGATACAGGATGTGGACAGCATATACAAGTGTTTCTTCATTTTATGTGTGGCATTTGTTATTATACAGGTATTACAGCCTGTGGACTATAATACTATACAGCCTATATAGGCAAGGCAAGGCAAGGCAAGTTTATTTGTATAGCACAATTCGTACACAAAGTAATTCAAAGTGCTTTACAGAATAAGAAATACATTAAAATCATAATAAAAACAAATCAAAACATAAATAATCATGAAGATTAAAATAAAAAATATATATAATTATATATTATATTATATATATATATATAATATTTATATTGTCAATATACATTTATAATCTCAAAAGGCTGTAGTTCTTACTGTGTACATTGTGTTACCGTGGCAACTTTGGAACATTCCGCCGTCACCGTAGCTGTGACCTTATGACATCATCATCTGAGGTGAGGTTAAAGCTTTATATGATGCTCACGCATTTATAAGTGTGAGAAACAGGACATTGACAGATTACAGAACTTCATTTGTGTCAAGTTGTTTATACTAACAGAGTGAACTGTTACCTTCATTGACATGAGTTTTTTAATAAGACCTGGTCTTCTTCGCCTCGGTGCAAGAATGATGTGGCCCGCTCACCAAAACTGCAGTGTGGTATTTTCAAAGAGAAGCTACACCAGTGAGGGGGCCAAAAAAGTACCGAAAATATACACGAAAACTGGTGATAAAGGGTTCTGCAGCACCTTTACAGGAGAAAGTATACCCAAAGATAACCAGATCTTTGAAGCTTTGGGTAATATGGATGAATTGTCATCAGCCATAGGTTTGGCCCAAGAATTTTGTCTTGAAAAGGGTCATACATTTACGGACCAGCTTGGCAAGATACAGTGTGTGTTACACTCTGTCATTGCCACCCCTGTGTTATCAGCGAGAGAAAGTCACTTAAAAAGGATCCAGTTTACCAGTGCAACAGCAGACTTAGAAAACTGGATGGATATACTTACTAAAGAACTTCCACCACTGACAAATTTTATTCTACCTTGTGGAGGAAAGAGTAGTGTGGCTTTGCACTTAGCACGGACTGTATGTCGAAGAGCAGAACGCAGTGTAGTGCCTATTGTGCGGTCAGGGGAAGCAGATCCAGGAGTTGTCGAGTTTTTAAATCGATTGAGTGACTACCTTTTCACTGTAGCCAGATATGCTGCAATGAAAGAAGGAAAAAAGGAAACAATCTATAAGAGGCCTCAATAACAAAGGGATCTGGCACTTTATTTCCATGAGCAGTGCTGCATGTGGAGTTTGGTCAAAGTTCTGTTTATAAAGCTTCAGATGTCACCTGTGCACATCTTTTATTCACAATTTTGGACACATTTGAGTAGAATCAACTTGATAGTGATAGTGATATTACTTTCTGGGCCGGAGGGATTTTTTCACTAAAGTACCAGTGAGTGACCATTACGCCAACTCAAGACAGCTACACTTTAGCAATACCCTATCCACTTATTTTAATAGATCCATGATGTGTTCACTGTAGTGTTCAGAGAGCACAGATACAGGATGTGGACAGCATATACAAGTGTTTCTTCATTTTATGTGGGGCATTTGTTATTATACAGGTATTACAGCCTGTGGGCTATAATACTATACAGCCTATATAGGCAAGGCAAGGCAAGGCAAGTTTATTTGTATAGCACAATTCGTACACAAAGTAATTCAAAGTGCTTTACAGAATAAGAAATACATTAAAATCATAATAAAAACAAATCAAAACATAAATAATCATGAAGATTAAAATTAAAAATATATATAATTATATATTATATTATATATATATATATAATATTTATATTGTCAATATACATTTATAATCTCAAAAGGCTGTAGTTCTTACTGTGTACATTGTGTTACCGTGGCAACTTTGGAACATTCCGCCGTCACCGTAGCTGTGACCTTATGACATCATCATCTGAGGTGAGGTTAAAGCTTTATATGATGCTCACGCATTTATAAGTGTGAGAAACAGGACATTGACAGATTACAGAACTTCATTTGTGTCAAGTTGTTTATACTAACAGAGTGAACTGTTACCTTCATTGACATGAGTTTTTTAATAAGACCTGGTCTTCTTCGCCTCGGTGCAAGAATGATGTGGCCCGCTCACCAAAACTGCAGTGTGGTATTTTCAAAGAGAAGCTACACCAGTGAGGGGGCCAAAAAAGTACCGAAAATATACACGAAAACTGGTGATAAAGGGTTCTGCAGCACCTTTACAGGAGAAAGTATACCCAAAGATAACCAGATCTTTGAAGCTTTGGGTAATATGGATGAATTGTCATCAGCCATAGGTTTGGCCCAAGAATTTTGTCTTGAAAAGGGTCATATATTTACGGACCAGCTTGGCAAGATACAGTGTGTGTTACACTCTGTCATTGCCACCCCTGTGTTATCAGCGAGAGAAAGTCACTTAAAAAGGATCCAGTTTACCAGTGCAACAGCAGACTTAGAAAACTGGATGGATATACTTACTAAAGAACTTCCACCACTGACAAATTTTATTCTACCTTGTGGAGGAAAGAGTAGTGTGGCTTTGCACTTAGCACGGACTGTATGTCGAAGAGCAGAACGCAGTGTAGTGCCTATTGTGCGGTCAGGGGAAGCAGATCCAGGAGTTGTCGAGTTTTTAAATCGATTGAGTGACTACCTTTTCACTGTAGCCAGATATGCTGCAATGAAAGAAGGAAAAAAGGAAATAATCTATAAGAGGCCTCAATAACAAAGGGATCTGGCACTTTATTTCCATGAGCAGTGCTGCATGTGGAGAGGGAACTATACATGTTTATACATATAAAGATGTATAATTCATATATACAATTATGAAAACATTTGAAATTTATTTTATGCTTAGATACTGCAGAGGTGCACAGATGGGAAAACAAATAATTATGTTCTCTATTTCAACTCTACATGTCAGTGGAATATGCAAGCTCATGTCCACATATTGTCAGGCTGCTCCTAATAATGCCCTCCCTCGTCTCCTCCGTGTCAAAGCTCCATACAGTAAACAGGCTGTATACGGTCGTCACGGTGATGCCAGGATGCTTGTTGTTTTGGCCCGGCCCAAGATAATGAGGCGGCCATGGCAGTAGGAGCGCTCCCAGAGTCCCAGACACACAGGCGCGCTGACAGCTAACACACAAGGCTCAAGACAATAATAATAATATAGATACAATGTATAGGAGCCTATGCAAACTTAACTATTGCCATATTTTCCACATCTTTTCACATTTAAAAATAAATAACTATATAATAAAGAGTAGTGTTGTCATGATCCTTAAATTCCACACTATATTTCAATACTAAAGAAAAAACTCAATGCTCAATGCAGTGCTCAGTGCAGATTTTGATACCTAAATGATCATTTTATTATAATTTTCAACCAAAAAATTATCTGATTTCTTCGATACTTGTTGAATGAGAATCTAGTTTTGATACTTGTTTCAGTATTGATTAGTACTCTGATTTTCAATACATCTGACAACCCTAGTGCAGACTGCAAGGCAATGTGGGTATTGAAAAATGGAGTGAATAGCATTACGATATTGGTTGGTCACAAAAGGCCACAAGTAATATAATGTCCTCAACTAATAAACCTCTCTCCATACCATTATGTATGTATTATGTATATTATACTATCCATCAGAAGAGACAACCTCAGGGCTCTTTGTTGTGATGATGTTTACAGCAATCGATGACGTCATCATACAGTGCTGTTATATCTGTTAAATAGTGAGGTAGATCTGAGTCCTGCAGCGATACCTGCTCCTCTGTGAGTTTATGGATATAATAACAGTGCAGAGGAGTGAGGACGGAAGGAGATGAGGCTGCAAAACTTTTGTCTCTGTCCACAGTCCTCTATATTCACTTTATTCACTGTTTTTTTTTTTTTTAATGAGTAACATCAGGGCATCTGACAGGGAGCTTATAGTAAAGTGGTGCATGTGAGCATACATGAGTAACCGTGCTGTGCTTTGGTCCACCTCCTCCAACCGGGCCAAAGTCCCAACCGTGCTGTGCCGGGACACGGTTTGCTTGTGCTCCCACTGGACAAACTGTACTGTGCATTAGGGGCTGTCCATGCCTGGATACGGTACTAAAGTACTAGTGTGTTATATTGCAATTCAAAATATGCAGATTATAGCATAATAATCCACAGGTGTTTATAACTGTATAACAGGCTCAAACCCAATGTGACTCTGCATTTTGTATGGAATTGTGTTGATGACACAATTTAGAAGTATTCTATTTTAGAGTTCTACTAGCCTATTTCCTGTATTTTTGTAAAAAAAAGTAAAATAAATAAAATAAAAAATCTCTAAACTTTTAAACCTGTAAACTTTTTTCCTATAAACTGCCCCTTAACTGATGCAAAACTGTGATAATCTTTTATCACATTTAGTCTATTATCCCACTGAACCAAGTAATAATAAATCAATAAAAACATCAAGCCTGTCATATGCCCATACTACACTTTTTCCTGATCTCTCTTATTTTCCTCATCCCAAATATCCCTGGAGTTGTGTTTTGTTTCATTCACATACCTTTAATACACAAACCTGCATATTCTGCCACCTTATAATGTCATGTGGTAATACTGTGTTTTTAAAACTCCATACACCTGCACTAGTAATATTTGGGTAATTTCAGCCGTAGACCTGCCCATCTCTACTGAACTAAAGGTTGAACACAAGGTGGAGCAGAGCATTTTGAACAATGGAGATGTAAACAGAACAATAATTAATTCTTACTCAAATATGTGTGAATGAAACGAAACACAACTTCAGGTATGTTTTTGAAGAGGTAACAGAATTATAACATGGCTAAAATCTCACAAGTGTCAATTTTGCATAATACAGGACCTTTGATTTCACATTAACCTATTTCACAGACTAGCCTATGTTTTGAATCTAGGTCTAGGCCTATCTGTATCAAAGACAATATCAAAAGCAAAACCAGGTGTACCTTGCTAACACTAGAATCCAATATGTCCCCAATAAAACGCCACCCTCTCCTCTATCCATCTAAATCTAGCCCAGAGTTATTTTTATGTTCTCCAACTGGCCATTTAGGAGGCCCATCCATCGCCCCTGGCTGCTAACCGTTAGCCATTAGCATCTCCGTGGCTATCACGCACTGTCAGACTCAAACAATAGCACAGAGGATCCCATCTGGCTTTAAATAATATGAAGTTGAGTGAGACGCGCGTATTCCTCATCGGCAACGAGAAGATGTCACCTGCGATTCTTTAGATGCACATTCCAATGATCTACGGAGAGGTGTAGACGTGATAAAATGTTAGCGCAAAACGTGGGCTAGCGGTGGCGGCTAATATTAAAGCAACTCATCTTGTGCCTCCCTCTGGCTGCACAGGAGAGTTAGCGTAGGGGAATAATTCTTGTTTTTTTCTGTCTTTCTTCTGAGTCCCCATCTCGCAATTTCAGTCAATTACACAAGCCCCGTAATTCAATAAAGAGGAACAAGGAAGTTGCTGGGGAATTCTAATTTGATTGTGGAACATTTATCCGGATAAATGGAACGAGTTGTGGCATTGGAGAATATCATGGCAAGGTAGACAAACAAGGAACAGGGCTTAAGCGTAGGCCTACATGAACCTTTACACTACAGTTATTCATAGGTTCCACTGAGAAGAAATATTTGTACCGTTACTATGGTAATCAACAAATCAAAACAAGTACTTAATGTTTTAAATGGTTAAAAGTTTCAGTGTGGTGGCTGTAAACAGAGAATTGAAAGCAAGTGTGAGTGAGGCTTTAATGTGGTGTAATGTCAGATTTACTTCTTAAAGATATTCATGCATCTGCGAGTTTAGCTCCAGATGCAGGCCTGCATGCTCTGGTAGCCTTGCCCTAATCAATACAGCTATACATTTTTTCCCCCAACACTTGTCTGGGAATTGCATGTATATGTAATAAGCAGCTAAACTTGCATAATAAATAGGCTGAAATGGAATCTTTAAAATCAAGGATAATGTAGTAATTAAAAGTAGCCTAGGTCTACAGAAAAAAGTCTGCAACTTATTAGAACAAGATAATGAAGGCAATTGAGCAATTCGGCTATAAATTAAAATGATAGAAGGACAGGTCATGGTTTTTACTTGTTTATAAGGTTAAAAACTAAAAACGCTACCTTTAAGCATGACCTGCAACAAATAATACCTTGCCAAAAACTAGCTAATTTTTGAGTGAAGAAAATTTAAATCCGTCACTGAGCAGGTGAAGGTACATTGACTTTAAAAGCACAGAGAAGCACTTAATGATTAGGATACACTTCATGACATCTTCTGCTGGATCAGAGCATTTAGAACTCTTGACATGGAGATACATTTAATATTCAGGATTTGCCTGACCAGCCAGTCCCTTCTACATCCTGTTAGAGTTCAAAAAGGGATTGCAACCACGCCCCGAAGTCTAAACCTGGCCACTTATTCAAGTCAGTAGCCTGAGCCCAGTGGCGTATGTCTCCAGATTAGCCATGCGCAGTAGTGCTCTGTTCTCCCGCGGGCACATGTGAATGACCGTGAGCATCCACAAGGAGCGCAGCCTTGTGTATCACGTGATCGCTATGACCAATCAGAGCGAGAGGAGCTAGAAAGGAGCCGGAGTTAAAGGTTAAACAGCTGTTTTTAAGACAACTGAAGGACTTTGAGAAAAAGCTTATCATCTAAAAATTGGTGAAAATCACCACAAAATCCGATATTTTTGAAAGCTTTAGGTGCCCTGTCAGCCGGACACGAGCAGTTTGTGATTACTTTGTGCTCTATGAGAAAAATCCTTTCTGGGCAGAAGCGATTATTTTCACTGAAGTTCCAGTGAGTGGCCACAACACCAACTCAAGACAGCTACAAGCAGCAATACCCTATCCAGTTATTTTAATAGATCCATGACTGGAACCAGACCATAGAGCATGAAAATCCTCTGTCCAAACTTGAGACAATCCAACCGCAGACGGTAATTTGTAGCACATGTCTCAGAAGACACCTCCTCTCCAACTTTCACGTAACATTCAGAAAAATTTAATAAAACCTGCCCTGTTCCTTGGTCTTCTGTTGTTTTTTTCAACTTTTTAATGTGAAAACCATCATGTTTGCTTTTGATGTGAACGGAGCATGTGTCTTTCTGATTAATCTACCTGTCAATCACAACATGTGCAAACAGAGAGACATGTTACAGCTCCAGATCCATTCATCTTTATAGAGTTTTGTCAGGCTAGTCAGGTAAATTCACGCTTAAGGTACTAATTTATGAATTAACTAAAGCAAATGCAGGTATTTTTTGTGAGATTCCTATGATAATTAAAATAACCCTATGGCCCCTTATATGTTTCCTTTAAGCTTAGACAAAGCACCTAAATCCGACTGATATTCCTGATGTAGGCCTCGGACAGTGCGATACTTAGTCCTCCTCTTAGTGCCAGCCTGGTTTTTTATCCCCGTCACTGTCAGCATCCCTCCTCATATTGTGGACCCATAAGCTTCTCCATATACACTCCATCTGAACCCGTAAATCACCACTGACTCCGATTGGAATATTTCACACTATAATTGGAGCTTTAACCTAATCTCCGGTTGGGGGATCTCCTCTTGTGTTTCTGACGATTCCGGAATAATAAGGAATTTCTCACAGACTGTGGATGAGCATAATTACCAGTGATCCAGATTAAGCCACTCTGACAAACAGCAACAAAAAAATCCTATCATAGCCGGCGCAATATTCAAGTTATTATTGTGATTATGAGGGGGTATTTTCAGAGGCTAGGATTTGGTCTCAGTAAAGGCTGTTTATTTGGTGGAATGAGGGAGGCGTCTGGGGAGAGGGAGGAGTGGAGAGGGCTTAGACTGATTAGGTGCTTTTGTGTGGGGATTGAAAAGAGCATGTACAGTGTGAGTGTGGAGGGAGAGGAAAGCTAACTGTACTTTGTCATTATTTTTCTCCCATGATTCTGTTTGTTATTTTTGCAGCTTTAGCAACCCCGCTCTGTTACAGTGCTATTGAGAATACAGAGTACAGACTGGATCGTTTTTATTTGACCAAATGTGTTGCCTGGGATCCAGAATACACACTTCAATACTTTATGAAGACATGAGTCTGGTCACTGTTGATTCTCCTCGAGTTCATATGGGTGTGATTGACAGGTGGTTTAGCCAATCACTGGCATGCATTGTCTATAAAAACAAATATGGCTGCTTTTGAGGAAAAACAAAAGGAAAAAAATATATCATAAAGACTGAAAAACATAGTGGATTTCTGTAGAATCAGTAAGCGGAGCACTAAACTCTGTCAGTCTGAGGCGAGAGAAATGTAATTTTGTATGTAAATAATTGATGACTAATGAGCTCCTTTGTTTCACATGTGTCACTGAAATAAAGAAATCTGATTGGACAATCATGTTTGGTTCAGGCTCGAGACATGCCGGAGGGCATGGGGAACACACTAATATCCAACTGTATAAAAAAATACAGATATCAGTATTTGTATTTTTTTATTTTATTTTATTTTTTAAATAATGTAGGCATACTAACTTCCATTTATGTTTGGGATGGAAAGTAACTAATTACAAATTAGTTACTTTCAGGTTACTCAGGTTACTGTAAATTAGGGTGTGGATCAGGCTGAATTTTTTTGTCCGAGCTCGGCCAATGTCTGACAAAGTAGTGATCGAATCCGACCTGATAGGCATTCAGATATTTGTGTCCAAACCTGACACAATTAAAATCACAGTATTTTCATAGGCCTGCTAATGACACACATAGGATATTGTTTGTGTGGCCTCTAACGGACACAGAGACGCAAAATGTAAACTTGGGATATAGAGAAAATAATGAGAAGACTTTACTACTCACTCAAATTGTTTTACTGTAGGCAGGAAACGCGCTGATGTGCCGAGTCTGACCCGAGCCCGAAGATAAGTTCTAAATATTTGTCCAGACCCGTCCCGTCAGACTTCGGTCAGGTTTCCATGCTCTATTGAAAATGAGTAAATTTTTTAAAGTAATTGTACTTTTTGAGTAGATACTCAGATTTGTACTTGTAATTGAGTATAATTCTAGGCAAGTAATTCTAATTAATTACATTTAAAAATCATATGAGTACTGAAATTCAGCTTTTTACTGTTTCATTTATATAAAATATTGACCTAATGCTACAAAAAAAATAAAATCAGTAAAGTAACTAACTCGGACTCTCAGTATTTTTCATGTGTACTTTTTACTTTTTATTTAAGTACAATTTTGGATTACAATTTTGGAAGCTCTAATTGAGTACATATTTAGCCACATAATAATACTTTTTACTCGAGTACAAATTTGTAGCACTCTTTCCACCACTGTATGCAAGGAAAGAAATAAGTTCATTTCTGGCTTGCTCCGATTTCAACTGGACATCAGTGCATGTAAATGCAGAACTTTGCTTGGGGGCTTTGCTAAGGAAATGTTTCAAATCATTCAAAATTCAAAACTAATTCCTCTAATAAATGAGTTGGTGTTTATCTATATCTGTAAAAGTGTAGTTGTATGCTTATATTAGCAGTTGTTATTAGCACACAATTATAGAGCTAAGCCTAATTTATTAGACGGCCCTGAACGTCTTTAAGCCCCTCATAGTTTTTTTTTTTTTTTTTTTTTTTTTTTTTTTAATAATACGCTCTGGAAAATGCTTTTGTTAATGTGTTATGCTTAACCCACTAGACTAGACCATGGTCATTCCACATCGACCATTGTTGGATGATCTAAAATATAAATCTTAAAGGTCTTATATGACACAAAATTGACTCTTGTGAGATTTAGGCCATGTTATAATGTTGTTAACTCATCAAAAAATACCTGGAGTTGTGTTTTGTTTCACACGTTTAACTCTTTATTATTAGTCTGTCTACATCCTCAAAGCTCAAAATGACTCAAGTGAAGGTGTGTGGAGTTTAAAAACACAGTGGAGCACTTCCTGTATTACCACATGACATCACAAGTGTTTTCTGTTTAAAAGAAGAACACAGTGTAAATGTGCAGGATTAGTGTGTTAACAACATGTATGAATGAAATGAAACACAGCTCCGAGTATGTTTTTGATGAGGAAAGAACATTATAACAGAACTCAAAACAGAGTAATATGGGCCCTTTAGCATGCATACAAACTGAACTATTGTGTTGTTTGAGACTACTACCTACACTCAGGAGATAAAGTTGGCATTTTACCCCTGTCAGACAATGAATGATTCCACCTGCACATTCTCCGTCTCCTCTCTGTGGATTAGTTTCTTTGTAAAACATTATATTCCACATGATTGACAGCTATCAGGAGACACTACTCCCTACAGAAGTTTTGCAGCAGTGCTGTCAATCAATGGCCACTGCGCAGCCTGTAATGTATATGTAACTCATCTGTCAGACCTGCTGTCCATCACTGCTGTTGTGAACACGTCAGAAGAGAGAATGTCAAATCTACACTAAAAATAAGCTTCTGGGATTTTATATGTGACAGTTTTATGGGATAGAAACTTGGATTCAGGCCACCTAGAGGTCACTGGGTGTAACGACACATGACGTTTATAAGTGTACATGAAGTTAATGGGCTTTTAACTTGATATTACAAACAAAATCTATGTTTATTTTATATTCTATTGCAGCATTGTAGATGTGCAGTTTCAACACAATTTAATGGGATATAAACTTGGAGCCAGGACATTTACACCCTATGGATAACACAAAAGTACTAACACAACGAGTAAGAAGCATTTAATGAAGTGGTTCAAAACTTCATTAAAGTGGTCTTAAAAAGGTCTTTAAAAAGTCTTAAATTTGGGGTTGTCAAACCTGGGGATATCCTGTTTATAAAGGTAGCTCACTAGAGTAAAAAGGTTGCAGACCCCTGCACTAGGTAAGTGTTACCTGGTTCTACACTTTCCAAAACTCCTTCAGTGTACACAGAAATTACTTGACAAATAAAAAGATAAGAAAATACCTCAATTTTGTAGACTTAATATTTAAAATATCAGAATAATTTGTTTCTTGTGTGTAAATTGTGCTGAACTTTTGGGCTGAATTCTCCCAGTGTGACAACAGTATGAGACTCTCTAAAAACTCTCTACTTCCTGTAATGTTCAACATATTTTTTTACTTTTCTTCTCAAATTACTTCTTGAAACTATTATTTATATTTACAACAGATATTATCGCACCACATTATAGCCCATAGAGCTACTGCGACTGCTGTGTTGGACTAGTATTCTTGCAAAGTGTAACTCACATGAAAAACTGAGCACTACCGAGCTCTTGAAACCACAGCCTTTGAAAGCAGCTCTCACGGGACTACAAGTTTGCGCAATAGTTAACCATAGAAAAACATTTGGAAAATAGACTCCCAATGGTATGAACTTCTCTCTGCTATCTCTACTGCACCTTCACAGTCTCTTCTGCAGTGCTTTGAGCGCAATCTGAGCTGCATTCATAAATAATATTTGGAAATGTCTTGATAAGTGCCAACTGGGGCTGAAAGATTTGGAGAAAAAAATATCTAATTGCGATTTTTCTGACAAGCACTGTGATTAGATTTGCGATTTATGTTTTAATAGAATTCTGTTCAAAGTTCAGGTTTCAAACATTTCCAAAAGACTTGACAGAAAGACTGAAATATGAACTGACAAACTAATACAAGTGTCACAACATCTGGCAGTGTGAAAACTTACTCACAGTGCAAAGGAACCAAAACTTTTACTTATGTAAGAGTCTGTTATACTGAAGTAGAAGTAAAAGTAGCCTTAAGATCTCTGGAAACTATTCAGAGAAGTACAAATATCTCAAAAAGCTATTCATGTATGCGTAAGTGCTCCCCAACTTTGAATTTTGACTCAAACTTTAACAAAACCAGCTCATTTATTGTAATATATTTCGTCCTCCACACGCTATTAATAAAAGATACAACATTTCATAGTTTTGACATTTGAATGACATTGACTTCTGCATGGAACAGTGAAGAACCCTGCTGGGAACATGTGCATATCTACGAGTGGAATATTGGACTAACCGAATCTGCTCCAAGGTCCCACCAGCGTTACCCTCCCCTGGCCCTGTACGCATCCACGGGCCGTTAGTCTGAGGGGTTGGGGGATATAGGGAATAAAGCCTTCAAAGTGACAGCTCTCATGACACAAAGCTCCGCAAAATGTTACACTCCAGCGGCTAACGGCTAACTGACAGCTTTAAGGCCGCCTTTGATTCCTGAATAAAGATGCTATAGTTGGATTAGCAGCGTTTCGACTGCTCTTGACATGTCAGTTCGGCAGCGGGAGAAGTAGAAAGGGATGGGTCATGCTTGAACTTAGAATAATCTTTTTTGTGTGTGTATTTGTTCTTAGATTTTAGAGTTCTAGAAGCATCAAAGCAGCGTTAAAGGTGGACTGTGTAACTTTTCAAGTGTTGGGTCTATTGCCTGCTTGTCGCCATGGAGATGCTTTACCTGTAATATCCCACCATAAACCTTCTGTCATGTAATCATTCTATTTCAGGTGTTACCTTCAAAAATATACATTCATTTTAGCGGGGTCAGCTCTACACAGATCTGGCCTGTAATGTTTCCATGGAGACAAATAAGAATAACTGAATCTCACAGATATAAAACCACACATAAACCCATAATATAAAAGAAAGTACTATGATTTTAAGTTGAAAATTACATTCTATTCTTTAAAGAAATCATGTTTTTTATTATAATTGCAGTATCAAAATCAGTAGTGAGTAGTCTATTCCTTATTGAAATCAATTTTGAAATGTTAGTATCATGACAACTAGGGCCTGACCGATATATCTTATCAATATTATTGGCCGATACAGGCACTTGGAGGCATATCGATTATTGGCCGAAATCTTGGCGATCTGGGTCGATAGTTCACGTTGGCATGTTATACCTCGTTATAAAGCTTGGCTCTCTGTATTATGTTCATTTAATCCAATTTCCAGACAGATAAATGTCCTAATATGTGGTGCCGTATTTATATTTATGTGGTGTAATTTGTGTCTGTGATGCCGTACTGCACCTGAACGCACCCCCAAAGTCACATCACTCATGTGCATTTGTCTACAAGATCCACAAGATCCACACTCACTATAAATAAAAGTGAATTTCAGCTCAGTTTAGGTCAGCAACAAAACTATTGCTTGTTTTTAACTTATAAACTTATTAGTGAAGACTTGTGATCTGACAGGAGCCTGTGTGAGTGGTGAATGTTGCAAATGTGTCAGTTTTGAAGCTGCTTTTCATTCTTTCTCATGTTTTTTTTTTTTTTTAACTTATTTTATTTAATGAGACAGGGACAGCGCACAATTTTTACATTAACCTTAACAGGAGAGATGCATTGTACCAGGTTGTAGCACCAGTGCTAATTTCCACCTGTAGTCCCTGGGCAGGTTCATTGATTGATTGATTGATTTAATTGACCTTGGCTATCAACTGTTCTTCCTGGAGACCTATGTTGCATGTTTTGGGTTAGCGCTTCGCTGTTGTTATCTCCCACGCATAAACAGCCTATTTTCTCTTACACTGGCCTATTGTAAAGTGACTATAGTGGCTGTACACATGTTACTGGACACGCATTGATATGTAGATGAGCTGTGAATAGAGGTGTGAATGATCCGCATTTACTCATATAATTAATTACCGCGGCAAGCATGCATTTACCGCTAAAGGCTAATCGCGGTAGTTTACTTACTTTGTTTACAGGCTAGATTGTCATGCAAAAATGCCATTAGGCCGATCTACTGTCTTTAAATATGACGTAAAGAGGCAAAATAACAATATAGTATATGTAGCCTAAACAAACCCAATTTAAAATCCAGTAGAGCCAGACCTAAGTTTTATAATCAATTGAAGATTTACAGTGAATTTTTACATCACTAAATATATCAGCTTTTATATCGGCTATCGGCAGCTCCAACTCCCATTTTATCAGTATCATATCGGCCGCAACAAAATCCATATCGGTCAAGGCCCTAATGGTAACACTAGTCTAAACCAGACCAACATTGAACCAATGATGGACCCCAACAACACAAAAAGTCTGTCTCCCTGTTAGTGATGGTAAAGGTGTGCCATTACAGTTATCTGGTTCTTACCGTGGTGTACTTGCCCAGCTGGCACAGGGAGGGAAAGGTTTCTTGGTGGGCTTTTCGGATCTTCTCGATGATGTTCTCCAGCTCTGCGCTCAGCTCGTAGCTCTCCCCCAGCTCGGCTTTAGGGCTCTCCTTTTTCTTCTTGTTGCGATCATTCCTCACAGCTGGAAACAAACAAATAAAAGTTTCGACATGGCAGTCTGAGACGGGTAAATTGGTCCATAAGTTCCAAATGTGTGACAAAACACATTGCAAACTTGTAGCCTTGTAAGCTTTATTTACCACTCTTATTTAAGGGGCTTACATTAACCTATTTTCTGGTCTGTTATAATGTTGTTTCCTCATTAAAAACATACTCAGAGTTTTGTTTTCACATGTTTAACACACAAATGCTGAATGTAGGTTCTTCTCTCAAACGGAAAACAGCATTATAACATGGCTTAAAGCTCACAAGAATCCATGTTTGGTAATATAGGACTTTTAAGATACTTCAGCTGGGTCTCATATTATATGGCAACCTTGCAAGCATTCAAATTCTTGAGGGTGCATACAACGGAGGCAAAGAGGGTGAAGTGTCTTGCTCAATGACACAACAGCAATGAGCATAGTAGGGATCAAACCTGTGAGATGCAGAACTTTTTAGTAAACTACAATTCATGACCTATTACACTGCTTCTCATCTATTGATTTCACAGCCCTATATCATTATTCAGAACTTTTTCGACTCCTTATTTGTGGTTTTTAATTTTTTACATTTTAAAATTGTGAATTTCCAGTGAATGACGTTGAGAGGTGGGGGTACATTAAAGGTGGAGAGTCTGTCAGCTCTTTGTCTCCATGGAGATGTCGATGCTTTATTTAGAGAATTCCACCGTATGGCATCAAGCTTACATCGTCATGGAGACAAGCAGGGGGCGCCATCTGGTCAGGTCAGATCTGTGGATGGACAGACCCACTCACAGTAAGAATATATATATTTTTTGTTTTACTATAGAAACACCTACAATTGAATGAATGTAGATAAAAAATGATTAATGCCATACAGTGGAACATTCCAGTCAATGCCAAACATCTGCATGGAGACAAATAGAAGACTTGCCCTCCACCAGAAAAGTTACATAGTGCGTCTTTAAATGTAATAATAAATAGTATTTCATATGTTCAGCATGACATTACTGTCCACAAAACTGACTCTTTAGCCATATTATAAGGTTACTTCCTAAAAAACATATTTGGAGTTGTGTTTTGTTTCATTCACACATGTTTGAGTAATCCTTTATTATATGTCTACATCTCCAAAGCTCAAAAAGCTCAGTTCTACCTTGTGATGTCATGAGGCGGTAGTTTTCAAGCAATTCCTGATCTGAAATTCCACAAATAATCCTAGTGAAGGTGTGTGCAGATCAAAAACACAGTGGAGCACTTCCTGTATTACTAAAACA
The DNA here is from genome assembly GCF_026225935.1 of Boleophthalmus pectinirostris. Lineage (NCBI taxonomy): Eukaryota > Metazoa > Chordata > Actinopteri > Gobiiformes > Gobiidae > Boleophthalmus > Boleophthalmus pectinirostris. Next base: position 10,418,192 of record NW_026571175.1, read on the forward strand.
CAACTCCAGGTTTGCTTTTGATAAGGAAAAAACATTACAACACAAAACAGCAGAACATGGGACCCATAACGACATCTCCTTTAACTTTAACTACAAGAGAAGAACCTCATTTTTTTTCCAAATCCTCATCAAACACCAACTTCATCTAAGTATCTCCCCACTTCTCAGAGACATTTCACCCCTATAGCTCTATATATAACCCATGAAAAACAACAGAACCTTGAGAAGCGTGCCACTTTGTTCGAACTCCAAATCTCATCTTTTCTATATGGGTCTTTCCTCTATTAGTTTCCTCTTTGAAGCCTCACAGCAGGGGGCTCCATACATGCTCCAGCTTATGACTCAACGCATGCCGCAGTTAACCAGGCCAGTGCAGTATTATATCACATGTACACGGTCGCTTAGAGGGATCCAGGGTTCGGAGGCCCCTCTTGAGCCCCCTTGACACCGCAACCACCCCCCCGGTCAGATCCCCTGGCCTACTTTAGCCTGGCCTTTCTGTTCACTGAAGAGGGTTGGAGAGCGCTAAACAGAGTGATTGTATTTGAGGGTATAGGCTGTGTAAATAGTGGCCTACTTGAGCTGAAGAGAATTGTGGAGGTGGCAGAAGTGGGTTTTGTTTATTATGGGGATGCACAAGCGTTAACATTGATTTTGTTTCATTCAGCTAGGAAAAACGTGAACTTAAAACATACAAAAGCAACAATTTATTAAGGGTACTCTCTGTAATATTAATTTTCAAGTTAACTGCTACCTTTTGTTCAGTAGAGATTAGAAATTCCAGGGCTGAAATCATCCAAATGATTCTACCATAGATTGACAGTAATGCAACACCTAGCACTGACTTTACTTCCTGGTTTGCAGACAATAAAAGTGCTCTATTACGAGATGCAGACAGCACACAGAGACTGAGCTGATTTTACAATATGTCTATACTGGAGCTAAACAAAAAAAAAAAAAACTTTATCACAAAAAAAAAAGGTGGTATAGCCTTTTTAACCTTAATAAGACTGCAAAAAATCTCATGCAAATAACCAACTTTGAAACTACTGCCTTTTGCCTTATTCAAACTTCCACACATACAATATACACAGTACGTAACAAGAAGGTTATATGCCATTAAAAATGTTGGTGCTGACTTTCAGAGCCTTGCATTATCAGGCTCCTTCTTACAACAGTGATCGGATCCAACTCTATGCCTCCTCTCGTACTTTGAGGCCTCTGGATCAGAACCTGCGTTTCCTCACACCAATCCTTCCAAGACTGATCCTTTCAGGCTGATGCTCCCAGGCTTTGGAATGATCTCCCACTCTCCTTGTGTTCACTGGAATCTGTTGATGTCTTCAAAAGCCAACTCCAAACACTCTTATTTGTGTCAAGCGTTTTAGGGTGCAGTAGTTTTTAGGGGCTGCTATATTGTTGTATTGACTATTATAAATGTGTATTTATTATGTGTTTAAAATTCGTGACTTTCTTGACAGTGAAAAATGCTGTATAAATAAACTTTGCTTGGTTGCAACCAATATGTCTGAATGTAGCCTATTTTAACAACCTGAGTAATTCATAATGATCTTTGTGACAACCAATAACAGTAATGAAAACATGTTGATGATAAGAGAAGGGACGGGTCACAGAAGGTGTAAAGTCACACTTGAGAATAACAGTGTTTGAGGCCCGGGGCTCTGAGCATGTGAGAGAACTGTGTTTGAATATGTCCACTCTGTTGTTCTGATCATTATAAAGGCTCATACAAACCAACACACAGTCACATTCTGAGCTTAGACTTGTTTGTGTCTTTCAAAACAGCTACAGTCATTATAGTACATCTTCTGGAGATCCAAATAGATCAAAAGTTCTAAGAGGACTAATCTCACACACAGCAGGTGTTTATTAGGATTTATTTGTCTCTCCAAGTTGTTAGGGTGCATTTTTCATCCACTCTTCAGTCAGACTCCCAGTCACACTTGCCCTGAGGCAAACACCACTCCAGCTCACATCTTTCAAACTGATGAGGTGGGTGAAGTGTCTTGCATAGTGGAGATTAGACTGGAGATTAGATGCCAAATGTTCAGTCTATGCTCCAGAACTGAGATCATCATCCAATCATCCAACAGATAGGTAACCTTGTGTAGCAAGATGAATTCTTACAATATTTGTGAGTTCACAAACTCATGAGTATCCACTTGGCCCAGCTACCCATTGTTGAAAATGGGACTGGGCCACCAGTGACTGTGACTGGACGATTCACAGAGCAGCATTTTGTGTTTGAGTTTAGACCAAAGGTGAAACGCCCAAACGCACTTTAGCCTATTTGAGCAGAAATACAGAATATTGTACTTTTCTCTCAAATGAATGTACCAAAAGTTTTAGCATGAATTTTCCACCTTTTCATGATCGCTTTCAGTGAGTCGTTCCAGACTGATAATGTGTAGAACTCAATTCAGAGTGACACACATATCAATCATGGTGTTATCCAGGTTAACAGCCAGGTCCTCCTCCCCAAGATCCTGGCTCACAACCTGCAGAAGGCTCTCAAAGTCTCACACTGTGGGCGTCCCACACTGGACAGGTTGCCAAACACACTGGAGGATGTTGAGATTCAGCGGATAAAATTACCCAAATTACTTCATTAATCTTTTAATAGCCTACTTCAGATCAACTGGACAAAGTTTGAAGAAGTAGAAGAAGAAGAAGTTTTATTCTAAGATGTGTTTTTAGTTCTATTTGTATAAAACTGACCCACAACCTCATAAAACCTTTTGTTCAATAAATTTACATTTACAATATTTCTCCATACTGAGATTAACAAAACCCTCACACCACCAGAGAAGCATGATTACAGAAACCTGTTTACCTGGTGAAAGTCACAGTGCCAAAGGCAGGACGCTCTGATAAGTCCACATGTTCTGTCCCCTGCTAAAGCTGACACTAATCACTCCATACATTTGACCTACATGTGCGACCTACCCGTCCATAACATGACGACATGCATACAGGCAGAACATCAGCTTCCATTAGGGTTCCTGTTGCAGTGACCTTTGACCTCGACAGGGTTAATAGAGTCACTTTTAAATGGTAATGGAGTCGGAGTACTGTGTGATTTGAAAATAAGTGTGATACTCAGTAACTTGTGGTCATGTGTTTGATGCGCTTTATTGAAATATTTTGATACAATGTTCGAATAATTAAATACTTGACTCAGTGCTTCACCTGAAATGTCCAACAGTATGGCATTAAGCTTGTATATATCTTCATGACGGCAAACAGGTGGTGCCATCAGGTCAGGTAACAATCTGTGGAGAGGAGGCCCAGTCACAGTAAGGATGGATACTTTTGAATGAATCTGGCTTCATTTTCAATATGCCAGCGTATACAGGCATTGCACACTCAAGCTCGCTGGAGGTGTGGTCTCTCCAAACAAATGATTTTAAGTTATACTAAACAAAAGCAAGCTATGGTGTTAACAGTGGTTCAAAAACAACCAATAAGATAGGTTTTTTAACATTAAAAGCTGAGCAGTGAAAAATACAGTTATCTCATTTGTAGTTAAGAGTTGTTTTAGTTGACAAAATTCTGAACTGCATTTCTGCCAGCCCTCTACAGTCTGTAGCCAGCCTGCCAATCTTATGGACAGAGTACACAATAGTCATTCTCTCTCCAGCTTTGAAATGATCATTTTAAAGTACACATCCTTTCATATTGTTCAGTGATAGTTATTGTGGTGAAAGTGCGTGTGGAAGGCAGCATGTGTTTAAAAATGCAGATGGAAAGATGCGCTGGAGACCTAATCTGACCCCACAGTGTACAGTGTCATGGGGTGGAATTTAAAGCTGTACTATGTACATTTTCTGGTGGAGGGGTCTGACACCTGCTTGACTCTTATGTTATTGCTTTGTTTTTCATGTTCAACAATATGATATGTTGTTAGTATGACAATAAGGAGACAAGCAGGTGACCCACCAGACCAAGTTACTGGTCAGAACTGCGGCGAGGCGACTCCATTAGTAACAAAGAAATAGTTTCATGCACTCATCTTCAAGAGCAAAGCCATAAATTTACTATCCACATAAGAACGAGTGTCTTTACAAAGCCAATGTCTTAGTACAATCACATGTTCATTCACAACATTATGTCTGCAAAAGGTCACATGAACCCCCAAGGACCACCCTGCCAATGCACCATCATATGTCAACACACACACTCACGGCCAGAGCTCCTTGTCAAAGCCTGATCTCGTCACACCAGAAGCTAAGCAGGCCAGGCCTGGTTAGTACTTGGATGGGAGACCTCTGGGAATAGCAGGTGTCACAGGGGGTGCCAGAGGCAAAAAACTGTTGTTGTGCAATTAAGCAAGGCACTTCAGCCACATGGCCTAGTATGGATGTGGTGTGTGAGTGAGTGCTGGTGGTGGTCGGAGGGGGTGATAGTGCTGATGGTGCAGATGGTGCTTTAGTATCTTACCATCATTGAGTGTGGCGTGAATGAATAATGTATGAAACTATAAAGTGACTTTGACAATCTAGAAAATCACTATATGACTAACGTACTATTATTACGCTCCATATATATATATAAAAAAGAAGGATACAGCAAAAAGGCAATAATGCTAAACTACATCCAATTATGTTTATTTTTTTAGAGGTGGACTATCACATACGCAGCATGTACGAGACCAACTGCAAGTGGGTGGAGATGGGGGGTAAGTGCAAACTGAAAATTTCTTAGCACTGGGGCAAGAATACAACATACATGTGAAAAATGATGTATAGGGTCTTTAAGTATTGTAAAAGCACATGGCCTTGGCTGGTCAGACAAAGGACTCTGAAGACATTATGATATTGATATGATATGATATATGCGTAGTATAGATTTATGGTTACGTTTTCCATTATGAACATGTGTGCAAAACTAGGCCAATCCATAACATGCTTTTAGTGCCGCTCAACAAAGCAATGACGTCATCTGAGGTTATTACTTCCCTTTCATCATATTTTTTTCTTTTCTATACAATAAGAAGGCTGTATCGAGTAGCTTATTGATCTATTCACGCACAATACAATTAAAAGCACTCCACAAACAACAAGAAAGATTTGTGTTGACATTGAGATAAATGACGTCAACTAAATACTAACACTGTTGTGTTTGTAAAAAAGAAACGTGCTGAGAAAGAGGAAAACATGAGTGTGTGAGATTTTAAGTGGTATTTTGATATTTCATTCTTTTGACAAATTTACTGTATTTATATTGCCATTTCTACCAATAATTCCTCTGTCTTTTGGCTATAAACACTGTGATAACTGCATTGTTGATCCCAAATCAAATAAGTATAAGGAGTATAAGTCGCACCAGCCAAAAAATGCGCAATGAAGAAGAAAAAAAACATACATAAGTCACACCGGACTATATGTTGCACTTTTTGGGGAAATGTATTTTATATAATCAGAGACCAAGAACCAACATTTCATCTTGAAAGTCAAGTTATAGTAATAACAACAATAGAATAAAGAACAACAGGCTGAATATGCATTAATATGTTAACGTAACATATTAACAGTTGTTCAGATAATTATAGTATAAACATAACATAAACATAACATAATTTTACCAAACTAATGATCTCACTCCAAACCACTAAATCCTTTGAATTCTTCATCCTCGGTGTCACTTCTGTGCAACCTCCGGAGGTAAACCATAGATCCATGATGTAAAGAGAGCGCCGCTTCTTCTGCGTAGCTGTCGTCAGACTCAGCATCAGTTCCAGTTAGAATTATTCTGATCTTTCTGAATCCCAACAGGATGATTTCGGTTGTCATTGAAGTTCAAGCTTTGTTGATTCATCCAGTGACTTCCAGGAAAGTTACATGGTGCACCCTCCTGGTTCCCGTGAAGCTGTGTTTTCCATTTCTGCTTTCCGCCAGTCCCTCACAAGTTTCTCACTTTCACCAAACTTTCTTTGTGCTGCTCGATTACTGTTTTCGGCTGCCCATTTCACTATTTGCAGCAAGACAGCGACTTTTTCTACAGGAAACATGCGCAGTAGAGCGAAGTGACAGTGCTACAAGAGTAATAGTAGCAGCAGATACCGACACACAAGCCTAGAGCACCCTCTAGAGGCTGTCAGTCTGGAAATTTTAATATAAGTCGCACCGGAGTATAAGTCGCAGGAAACACCCAAACCATGAAAAAAGTGGGACTTATAGTCCGAAAATACGGTAATTAAATAAATAAAACAAAATAAAATAAACTTAACCCTAACCCTAAATTCAGTAAAATGTATTCCTTGTACATAAATTGTGACTGCATTTTGAGTAGACTTTTCAATATTGATAGCATAAGTAGTTTTTTATATTTTTATTTGTTCCACATTTTTTCCCCACTTTTTCCAAACTGCCAGTCACTAATATAAAATGATGATACTTATTTACCACAGGTACCATCCCACCAAAACGAATAATTATAAAAACATGAAAACCATATGCACTTCAAGTATATATAATGTAAAAATGTATGTTTCAGTTTACATTTCAGAAAATAAACAACAAAAACAACCTCATAAATACATTACGCGGTATAGACCCAAAACCGTAAACACATCACAGTAAAGTACAAACCGATGACCAGTCTGCTACGCTTTCTTTTCACCGCGCGCTCGCCGTACAGGATAAAGAACAGTGATTATATAGATTTTCACCGCACTAAATCTGCAGCTAACAAAGAGATGGGACACGGCGACATGTGATGGTATGGGGTAGAGGGGGTGAGTAGAGGAAGGTAAGGGGGGGGGTCTTGGTCTATATGCGGTTTGTCTACAGCTGACACCGTACGGCTGGTGAAAGGAAGCAGGGGTGGGGTGGGGGGGGGGGTCCCAGATGTGATTTAGGGAGACAGTCAAGTGGCACCCGGTGAGAGGGGTCATCATTCACCCCACCTCCCCGGGCCCCTCCCCTCCTGAGTAAACGACCCCCGGCACGAGAGAGAGCGCGAGGGCGGGTACAGATACATTGCAGTGGCGAAGCGGCGGGGCCAGGCTAATGTATGGCTTTATAATGAGCTCTGAGAGGACAGCACGGAGAGCGGAGAGCGGAGGGGGGAGGGCCAACAGAGGGGGGAGCTCTCAACACCAATAACGCCAATCTATTCGGCTCAGTCCAAACAGTAGGCACGGTAATGACAATTTTATTTTCATGACGTTTTATAGGGAGGGTCTGTGCAAGTTTTGATTTAAAATTTCATCAAACAAAAAACATAAAACTCATCATAGAATTCAACTTTCTTTTTGCGTTGGACCCCATACCTGGATAATGGAAATATCTTTACTGATTTATATAAACATTGGACGCTATGATCGTGTTGTTTGTTATAATAGGCTCTCTTTACGCTTACGTCACAAACCAGGAAGACGTCTGGAAAGATGCAATGACAACTTCCGGTGTAGTTACTGAGCTCGCCGACCAACTGTGATAAAACTCTTTGAAGTAACTGTGATCAGCAGTAAAATCAAGACTGTATACTAAGGATGTAATGATATCCATGTCCCTTGGTACGATATTATCACAATATGCATCTCACGGTACGATATTTATTGAGATTTTTTGGAGAGGCTAATATATTTGCAGATAAGACACTTTTTTGCTTTTAAAATACCTTGACAATATTTTTGTGTGAATTATTTCCGTCATAATCCCAAGAATTCATATGTAGTTTCTAATGTTCATATTTGCTACTGTAAAATCTTTCATTTAAGCAAAGGAACTTTGTATATTTGTATTTGTATATTTCTCACGTAATTCGATATATTGTTAGAGCCCATGATATTATTGTGAGACTTTTGATGATATGATATCACAGTATTTCAGTTATTGTTACATCCCTACTGCATACGTATGTGCTGTTTGGAATTATCTTGAATTTGGCACTCGTCTCTTCTAATTGCATGTACCCAGTGCGCTCAGAGTTGTGCGTCAGTGGGGAAATAATGAAAACTGAGGTATGGTTGTAACTGTTGATTAGCCGAACATAACGAAAAGAAAACTGGGCCATTTTCTAATTTTTTCTAGATTTTGTCAGACTTACTACCGTGAACAGAGCCCGCCGGAAGTTATCATCACATGTTTCAAAACGTCTTCCTGGTTTGTGACGTAAGCATGGATAGAGGCTATTTGATGGTTTGGTTCTCAAGATGATTATGCAGTCAGAAAACAGAATGAGCTTCACATGAGACTGTTATTTGGGTTGCTGGTTTCAATGCTCAAATTCAGTTGGTTTAAACCTAAAAGGACTCTCTGAAGCCCAGCACCTGCAGGCAATCTTGGGATTATTTCAGAGCTCAAATAATGCTATATGTTGGGAGGAAATTTCACACACAAAAAAAAGACCAAAAAAAATCAAACAAAATTGTATTTCTATAGGGCTGTTTTGTTAATTTACAACAGACATGTCAGACTCAGGCCCTGGGACCAAATTTGGCCAGTGTGATCATATTAAATGGATCCAAGTGCATTAGAGTAAATCACAGTGTAGCAAACTAAGCATGGGTGAATGTTTTCTTCATGATTTGGGACTGTTCATAGTTGAAAGATTGGAATTTCATTGAAGCAATTTATTGTTTTTGACTGGTTGTTGGCCTGTGAAAAAAAATAAATAAAAAAATAAAAACATTTAAAAGGAGTTCAAAAGCTACAGAGGCTATAGAGACATTATTTATTTAAAATGTTGTTATTATTTATTATTAATTTATTATTTAGGCTAAACTATTATTAAATATTCATTTTAATAAGAAAAGGTTTAACATTTCATATCTCAAAAGAAGAGAAAATATGCAGATGTTGTTGAGTTTTTTTCAATAAGTATTTAGTTTGGCCCACGACTTAGTCCCAGTATTTATTCAATTAATCTGAGTTTGACACCTCTGATTTACAACGTCACCACAACAAAGAGTGTTTCTAGCTTTGTGAGGGTCAAACACAAGACTCCCAAAAAGACGTTCATATTTTCTTTTATATTTTCTTACATGATCCATATGCACATGCCAATCTGTATTACAACCAGTTATTCACATTACTACATTACATAAGGCTATATTATTTAATTACCCTAACAATTAAATTTATTTAAGATGTTACTGCATTGCTTGGAGTGTTCCACAGAATGGCATTGCACTTATTAATTTCAACTAAGCACAAGCAAGTGACTCCACAGGGCCACGTTACCAGGTCAGATCTGTGGAAAGGCAAGCCCACTCACAGTAAGAATGTATGTTTTTAAGTCAATAAAACACAAAGAAGTGAGCAAATGCAAGATGGATACTTTAACGCCATGTAGAACATTCAAGATAAATCAATAACATCTCCATGACGAACCAGAAAAGTTACACAGTGCAGCTTTAATATAGAAGTGAGAAGACATTTTATACTCTCCTGCATACTGAACACTCTGAACTTTCAGTGCCCCCCCTAGTGGCTGACAGGGCCCCCCATTACTCGACACAGACAACTTCTTCCAAACTGCACTGACACGAACATATCAATGCTTTCCTCTTGCCCCTCCATTTTCCTCGCTAATTTCCTCTCTCAACCTTCTGTTCCTCCCTTAGATCCATCTGCCGGGCCTTTTCCTGCGTGCCTTTGAGCAAACAGATGCGGGGCTAAATAAACACCATTTATCTACTCGACACGTGGTGCATTGTGGGAAATCTGCCAATTCTGAGGCCCTCAACATGGCAGCTCCTATAGCCCAGTGCAGGTGGGTGTGTAATCAACAATGATCTTTCTCCATTGTCGGCAGGAGGAGTGAAGGGGCCTCATGGAGCACAAATGTCAGATGCTAAAATGACCTTGTAATGTGGATTTATGATAATTTGTGCGGGTATTTACCGGATCATATGAATAAAATTAGAAGTAGCATCTGGTTGTAAAGACTGGAGATGTTTCACCTTGTCATGTCAGTTTGAATAATAATAATGATAATAAAAAAAAATCATGCTGGATTGTTTTTTCTTTGAATATCTGATTTACTACAAAGCAATGACCCTATTCTGCAGTGGCGGTTTCCATATTAAACAGAAAAACATTGAGGTAAAACTTACAATTAAATCTTCTATATAGATAAAATAATATAATATAAAAAGTGGGTTGGAACACTTGGAAACACTTCCCATATAATTATAGAAACACAATAAAGTAAATTATCAATTAAGGTTCATGCTTTAGTATAGAGGGTTTTTTTGTTTTGTTTTTTTAGCTTCTACTAGGTCATATCATTGTTCCGTCATCAAAAACATGTTTGACTTTTAGATGCATCCATGCATGTTTGAGAAATTTAGCGATCTCTCTCTTTACCTTAGTTGAACAAAAACAAAATACAAAATTGTACACAACTTGACAATCTTGATGTGATGCGCAGTAGTTTTATAAGCAGGATGTTTGGTTGTGTTGTGCTAGTGCTCTGAAGGGGGAGTGACTTAATGTGGATAGCATAGGGACTCAGACTTTTAAAAACAAGTGAAATTTATAAAACATGTTCCTACGTTGTTTTTGGTGAATATAGCATTTTCAAAACGATAAAAGGTAAAATAGCAATCTAAATATGTGCTAGCAGTTAGAAGTAAAACATGACATGAAGTGATTCTAAAGCTGTACCAAACTCTGGAAAAGCTTTAAATTGTTCCCACTCTTGCAGGTTTTTTGACATAAAGAACTCATTGGCTCTGAAATCCGTAAATAGTACAAATATTGTGTAATGCTGCTGATTATATTATGCAGTGACTTGGTCTGAACAAAGACCCTTGTGTTGTTGTAGTACTGATTATGAGTGGAGCACATGACACCACGAGTGAGGAGGACAGGCAGGCAGATGTTCTCCTTTGCTCCTCCTCTGGCCACCAGCTTGTCTCATGGAGATGTTGTTGTTTTAAGTGAAATTTCCCAGAACGGCTTAAACCATAAATCTTGCAGTTTCAGTGATGTGTTTTCATTGCAAAGGTAGAAAAAAAACGACATTCTTATTGTGAGAGTCATTTCCTGATGGCACCTTCTGCTAGTCTCCATGGAGATAAATAAGTTAAATGTGGAATCATTCCAGGCGAAGCAAAAACATGGCAACAGGGGATGAATCTTCCACTAGAAAAAGTTGCATAGTGCAGCTTTACTTATTGAACATCTTAACAATTTCACTTGGATCATGGTATAACAGGCTTGCTTTTTGGCAATGGGGATTTTGTCCTAATTTCTTCTTTTTACAGGTTAAATAATCTATCCTAAATACATCTCAACTCTTTAACACTCAAAAGAAAATTAATGTTGACTGCAAGAGCAAGGTGACAAATATATAGCTGCCGTTTTGCACCAGTGACCTCAACAAATAGGCTACTACCCATCACTCAGTCACCCATAGATTCACACAAGATGACTGAAGAGTTTTGCTCAAAGACGCAACAATATGCAGTACCAGGAATTGAACCACTAACCTTCAGCTTAGTTTAAGTATCTCTACTGACTGAGACACTGCTATAGAATGTGTTTACTAGACTGTTTCAGGGCAGCAGTCAGCGTGCTATGAACCAAGTGGAGGGTCTCTCCTTGTCATCAGCTCACCACAGGGGACTGTACTCGCACCACTGTTGTTCATGTGAAAACTACATCCAAAACACACACCGGCACACAGCACAGGCTAATAGTGTGAATACTGGACCTGTGCCATAAAAGGAGACTCAATCAGGAAATGCCAATAACCTGTGAAATGTAACTGTTAATAGAAAAATTGAAAAATGTCCACCTGAAACGTACAATGCTGGAGCTATTAAACCACTATACCCTAAGGTAGGACCTGTACATTTTAGGACTAATTTTCCTAACACATTTCAACAATCCTAATTATTCAGAGCTTTGGGGAACTTCTGTTACAGTACTGCTCATAACAATTACCATGGTAACTGTGTCCCAACCTTACTTCCTGGTCCATGTACAATAAAAACACCTTAAGTAAAAGTTTCTATTATGACTACAACACTTATAATTCAAATACAGCCACTACTGACTATCGGAGATGTATGAAACCTAAGATAATTGCTATTGAGACAGTGACATCATGCTGGGGGTGTTCTACATGTATCACTCTGGTCGAATGTTCAAAAGTTTCCATGGTGACACAATGCACATATTAGCAAATACTAGGGCTGGGTATCATTAAGAAGTTGTAGATGCGATATGTAGGCTACAATTGCGATACATATCTCAATACAGTGCACTTTCAATTTGACACAATATATTTCAAATCAATTCGATGTAGTCCAATAAAAAATAATAGTAAAATCATGGCTGTAATATTAAGTTCATATGAAACACGGCAATTTTAAACCTCAAAAAAGTGAAAATCAAATGTGTAAAAATACTCTTGGCGATATATCGTTACAGCAGCCCACGATATTGATACTGTGTCATTACATTAAATGATACGATATATTGATATTTCACACATCCCTACCAAACACATTCCAAAAAATACTAAATGGATTTAAATAACACATTTTTAGGAGCCTGAGATTGATATAAGAGCTCATGGTCCTATTTAGGTGTTGTATATAGTCAGACTGTTTTAAAACAAATGTCTAATTTGGGTAACAGAACTTCAGACAGAGCAATGCCTATAGTTAGCAATGTATACAAGTGTTTTACATTGTAGTCATGGGTCTGTCTATATTTGGTTCCCTCACTAGAGCTCATTTACATTAATCTCACTTCTCTATTATTGGAAACAGGTCATTGTGTGCACTGTAAGCAATGTACCAGCAGAGAAGTAACTAACCTATAAATAGAAGAAACACACAAGCGAGCAAAACAAACAGCTTTTTCCAACTGTGCGATTTTTTGCTTATTACCAAGGTCGAGTCTTGCTATCACTCAGCTGTTAAAAACAAATAGCATGCCAACAGCAAACCAGCCTCACTTCCTGGTTCAAGGAGAATAAAAATGCTTTATATTTTGACCTTTTTACCATATACCTGTACTAAGACAAATTTCACTTTACATGAAAAAAGTAGGTAGTGCCCCTTTACCACTGCAAGTACTATTTTAATTTAAAGCGCCCATATTACGCTGTTTTCGGATGTATGTTAGAATGTTGTTCCACATCAGAAACATACCTGGAGTTGTGTTTCATTTCATTCACACATGTTTAACACACAAACCCTGCCCAAACAGAAAACACTCTGTTCCACGTTGTGATGTCATGTGGTAATACAGGAAATGCTCCATTGTGTTTTTAAGCTCCATACACCATTACTAGAATCATTTGGATAATGTCAGCCCTGTAATTTCCAATCTCTACTAAACAAAAAGTAAAAGGTAGCTGTTATAAAAACTACTACTTCATGACATCGCAAATGGGAACAGAGCAGTTTGAGCTTTGGAGATGTGACAGACTAATAATAAATGATTACTCAAATGTGTAAATGAAAAAAAACACAACTTCACGTACATTATAACATGGCTTAAATCTTGTAAGAGTCAATCTTGTATAATATAGGACCTTCAAATACTAATACTTGATTTCTATTCATAAATCACAACACAATAGAGGTGTAACGATATCCAAGTCTCACAATACGATATCGTCATGGTATGAACCTCACAGTACGATATTTATTGCGATATTCTGTGGAGACTAATATGTTACGTTTTCCTCTTAAAATGCCTTGACCAAAGAATCCAAAGAACTAAGACTTAAAAGTGCTTAGAACTGTTATTTCTTCTTGTAGCCTACACTGAAATGGAGCAAAGGATCATGGTCTATGTAGTTCCCTCCGTCATTTTTTTAGCTATTGCTGCACCATAACTCTTAATTTAAGCAAAGAGACTTGTAATTCGATATATTGTGATGGCCCACGATATTATTGTGAGAACTCTAACGATACAATATCATGATATTTCGGTTATTGTTACTACAAGACAACATAATTATTTTTGACTATTTAGAAAATGTAATGCTATTATAGAGGCAACCATGGATAATAATTTTAATCACAAATTCTTGACTAACTAATTTAATAACAACTCATTTCTGTCTGACCGTACACAAAGTTTCAAAGGTTGTACATGGTGTTTTTGGTACTCACACTCTTTGGACATGCCCACGCCAAAGCATTTCTGTAGGCGGCAGTACTGGCAGCGGTTCCTGGTCACTTTGTTGATGATGCAGTTCTTATCGCGGTGACACGTGTACACCATGTTCTTCTGGATACTGCGCCTGAAGAAGCCCTGGAGGAGCACACACACCATGACCACAGGTTAGACATCCCGAAAAATAACCAAAAATGAGTAGCAATACTTCAGGTAACAATGAAGTTTTAAGTACTATGTGACATTACAAGTACTAAGTGACATACAACTGATAACAAACACCTGGCTGCAGGAGTGGAGTTTGAAGTGTGGGTTAGACCGACCTGCACTCAAGACTTGATATTTTCGAGTGAATACAAGTTTTACTGGTAAAATGACACACTGCGCTTTGTTTGGACACAGTTTTGTTTTTTGTTTTTAGTTTAGTTTATTTGGGCTTTCTTTACATGTAGTTTACATTACAGGTGTACATAGAAGCAGACTTAGCCCAAAAGGAGTAGGCTGAAGCAACTGCTTATTAGTATTTACTCCCATACAATTTCTGGTTTACAACAGAAGACTCTTTCACTGTATATAATTGTGTATATTATCCACCAGTACAGACACATAACCGTGTGCATGTGCCTGTTTATAGATGTATGATATTGAGTAGAATCGATCCCAGCCACATACAGTCTGCAGATATCTGTCTATGGACTACTCTTAATCATCTTTTAGAACGTGCATAAACTCATGTTTCAGAAGCATAATTCTTAAGGATACTTATTTAATATAGTTTTAAATTGCAGTAAACTTTTTTCATATTGTCTTCTAGCTCATCCCATAAAATCACACCTGTTCTAGTAACACATTGACTTTTGAGGGTAGTACGAACACATTATACTTTCAAATTAAACTTTCCCCTAAGGTTATGTCTCCCCTCTCTTTTCCAAAACATGTTTGGGTGTTTCTGGGAAGTTTGTTGTGTCTAGCCTTGTATATTATTAACAAAGTTATATAGTTACTATGCTAAACATGAGTGCTGTTTGTTCGGGTGGGTGTCAGTACTTCCCCTTAGGTTCCTTGTTTTTTCATTGGTGCAACATTCAACCCAAACCCTGTCCCTCACTCATAGTCCAAATAAAGTACAGCACCTTTTACTCTGTATAATGTATTTGTGTGCTATAATGCTACACCTCATTGTTTTTATTTGGCTGACACTATGAAAAAAACAATGTGTTATTTTTTTTTTAAAGTTGCAATTCTCTATTTAGATTTAGATCTAGTTAGTTATAGTTTTTGTGATCATGGTACATTCTACAGTGTAATCATACTAAATTGAGTAAATGTCTTTTTTGCTTTTTTTCATTCTTGGATATTTTTGCATATTTACTTTTCCTGCTGATATATACAAAATTTCTGGAATATCGAAAAATACATTCAAAAAGACTAAACTATAAAAAAAGTAGTCACAAAAATATTTCTTTTCACAGATATTCTTTTTTGCAGTGTGTAACCTTATCTCAGTCTCATTATGCTGTAAAAATACAATTTTCTCCAAAACCTTGAGCTTTCCTACATATTTTACAAACATCTGTGTAACTGTGAGTTTATTACCAGCTTCAACCTGTTGGTGTCACCTGCTTGTCTCCATGGAGATAGATATTTTATGCCATACTGTAGATTTTTACAGCCAAAGAAATTACATCTTTATGGAGAAGATGCACCTTTAAAAAGCATTTTACTGGATGAAAACTTGAACCATAAAGTAAAAACTTGACGCAACACCCCAATTTGGTCAATGTAAGCACATGCAGGATGAAAACCTTATGAAATCCACTAAGGCAGTTGTTTCTTTGTTATGGTGCAACACCATGTTCCTCAGTCATGGTTCAAAATCTAATTAAGGTGCACTTTGTAACTTTTCTGGTGGAGTTTACGCCACCTTTTTGTCTTTATGGGCATGTTATTGCTTTATCAAGAATGTTCCACAGTATGGCAATAAAACACCTAACTGTAACGGAATAAATGCAACTAGTGAGTCTTTCTCCATGCACACCAGCAGATAGTGAACCATCTACCAGAAAAGTTAGTGCACCCTTAAAAACAACAATCACATTTTTTTTAAGAAGTGTATTTTTATAGGAAATTGAAACACCACTCTACTTCTCATTTCCCATTATAAGGCCACAGACCGCTGAGAGGTCCATGACTTCAAATGCAGGATTACAAAGCACAAGTGTAGCTGCTATGGGAACAGAGCATGAGGAGCTTGGGGGGGTTAAACTCAGCTCTATGAATAACTTTGGTTTTGTCACGTCTCAACAAGGTGACATTGAAAGAGTAGAAGACCAAACTTTCTATGACCAAGTTTAGCATTAATTCAGAAACTGTAGCATGGATAGAAGAGAAGAAGACTACTGTCATCTGTTACTGTCAGCCAATCACAGTGCGCTCACTTTGCATTTCAATCAATCATCTCACAAGCACACATTTAAAGTCTCTTTAAAGTCTCTTCTATGAAATCTGTGCAACAATCTCCACCACAACAGCAGAATCATTACCCTCCTCAACCTCCTTAGCCTTTCCATCTCCTCCTCTTCCCCATCCGTGTCTAGTCCCAAAAAAGCAGAGAAAGTTGCATGAATAAAATTGTGTGGCTGATAAACAGAGTGAGGAAATCGAGGAGCATGAGAGGAGGGGAGGAGAACAAGAGAGAGGCATGGGCTGGGATGGTGAAAGGATTGAGGGAGAAAGATTTGAGTTAACAGCCAGGGACAAGTGCTTCTGGTACCATGGATATGGGGGGAGGACACTATGTGACTGCATGAAGGTCTGTCAGGCACGAAAACTCTGCATGGAACCTTAAAGCTCAAGTTACTCAATGTAACTCTGGTGCTATGAGTTCACAGGCTCAGGTCGAGTCGTGCCCATGCATGCAGGGAATGATCCAGGGCCAGTCTGGACACTACGTGTGTGAACTTGGGCTGTGGTTGGGCTCGATATTTTGAGCCTGGAAATATTACTATTTATAGCACCACAGTAATTTGTGTATATAAACTAGTAACAAATGTGATTTTTGTAATGAAGGGTCCACCACCTGTTTCTCTCTGTGGAGATGCTTTGCTTGGAATGTTCCAGTGGGGCAATAAATTTATCCATCTCCAAGGAGACATCTACGTTATAAAACGGGTCAGATGTGAGATTGGAGGTGACAACGCTCACACTAAGAATTGACATATTTTAAGCAAAAAAACAAAAAAAAAAACACCTGTAAAAATGTAAGACATACAAGTATCAAAGCAAGAGCATCTTCATAGAAAAGAGCAGTGGTGTATGTAAAAATGACATAGTGCACCTACATAGTCCCTAATATACAAAAAAAAAAAAAAAGATAATAATAATATGACCCAATCATGAAATTTGAATCAACCAAATCAAATTATGAATCAAGTCAACAACATGGCCTGAATGGAGGTCATGTGCTAATCAATTCAATCATGAAATAAAGCCACACAAACAATAAACACATGTTTTATATTTCCACACACACAGTCACTTTTATTTCTTGGTCACAAAGAGGACTGCTGCACTTGATTTGGCTCTGAATAAAATACAGCCCAGGACAATATTCCGTCTGGGACAATAAAGTCTGATTCTCATTCTTTTTATTTATTTATTTATTTATTTATTTATTTAATGTGGATATATCAGTTACATTGGGTTAAACCAGATGTATTGTAAATGTTTATAGCACAAGTGCTCAACACCAGTCCATAGGGGGTGTTTAATGCCAAAGCACTTCAATGGAAGATAATTTCATATTTAATTTAATTTCATAATTTCATATTGAATAAAAAAAATATATATTTTTTTTTATTTTACATGGTGTTGAATTTCTCACTTACATTTTTTTTTTTTTTATTCTGAAAATGCATTTATTCTGAATTTCAGTTTTATTGGAAAGCACTTTAGGTCACCTTGAGTGTTGTAAAGGGCTCTATAAATAAAGTTTGATTTGATTTCAGTTGATGAAAATTTTCAATGT
Organism: Boleophthalmus pectinirostris; assembly: GCF_026225935.1. Classification (NCBI taxonomy): domain Eukaryota; kingdom Metazoa; phylum Chordata; class Actinopteri; order Gobiiformes; family Gobiidae; genus Boleophthalmus; species Boleophthalmus pectinirostris. The sequence goes on from NW_026571175.1 coordinate 10,436,333, forward strand.
GTTTAAAAAAGTCACCTTTTAAATATTCAGAACTTATATTTTCAAATCTTCAAATTTAACCGTTTGAAGAGTAAAATTAGCAGTGAAAATATTTGCAGCAAAGAACCATGATGCCATTTTTGATTTAGATTTTTTTTTTGTAAAGAAATCTCTCACTACAAGCCTACAGTCACCATATTTGAACCTTTAGTTGGTGTGAGATGCATTCAAATAATCATTTGACTGGTCGACTACTAAAAGAATCATTAGCAACAATCCTGATTTCCCCTCACAAAAGCCCTAACACTCACACTGACACAGGAACAGCTCTGGTATAGATTCTGCTGTTGCCGAGCAGACTGACATGAGAGCGTCTCTCGTCTCTCCTCCGGGCCCCTGTGCTATGATCGTTCATCATCGGGCCCTTCACGCTGGCGGCCCCTCACTGTCGGGGCCAAATGGAGGGGGTTAAAACTCCATTTACACAGGCGCGCTGACGGATGGGACCTTGGCTTTTCATTAGCGGGGCAGGATGCATGATGGCTAACAGATTAGATCAACGCACTCAAACCGATGACTTCAGAGGAACATTCGGAGCATTCTGCGACATTAGCCCCGCCCCCACACTATGCCGACCAATCGTGACGCAGGACCAGAGAGGGCATGTGACACATCTCAGGCTGGCCCGTGTTGTGAGCACTGCAAAAATGTAATATGTGTGTCTCGAAAATGACTTGAATTCATTGTTGATTGATTTAAAAGTGCACTGTGTAACGTCATCCGCCTCTTCATCTACATGGAGATGTTATTGCTCTTGAATGTTCCACAGTATGGCATTAAAAGTATCTGTTTTCATGGAGACGAGAAAGCACAGCTAGGACATTACAGGTCAAATCTGTGGAGTAGTGGTAAATCTTCACCAGAAAAGTTACAAAGTGTACCTTTATGTCATTTATCTAGCACAAAGTTGGGACTAAACTAATACTAAACCTGGAACTAAACCTAAACCTAGACCAAACCCAGATTAGAACAGGACCAAAGTAAGTTTATATATATGGACCAAACCAGAATTTTTTTTTTTTTTAGCAAACTTTAAACATATCTATCACCATGGAGAGATGCACGAAACGTCACCAGGCCAAATTACAGGCCAGGCCCCCCATGTTTTTCAGTGAATTTTTGAGCTATAAAAACAAAGTAATAACATCTCCATGGATACAGGCACTTAAGAAGTTAGATAGTCCATAGCAGTGTTTCCCAAACTTTTTTCTGGGGACTCATATTTTAAAAGTCACAAATCTTCGTGACCCAAGTCAATAGACATTATTTGTAAATCACAAAATGCATTTTTGACCATTATTGAACATTAATGAGGATATTTTATTGTTGACTGAGTGATCGTGTCTCTCTGAACTATTAGTATTATTCAAGTTTTAAACAATGAAAAACAGTAATCATTGTTTCCCAAGGCAAGGCAAGGCGGTGCTGTCGAAAAAGTGAGGTTCCGTGCACAGAGAATATATTGTATGTAATGCAGAGATATATGTAGATGATATATGCAGTCTTTGAGAAACAATGGTCTATAGGGCTGATGTTACAGTGTTGTTTCCTCATCAAAAACTTAACTGGAGTCATCAGACAAAAAAAAAAAACGGAGGTAGAATGCTTCACTGAGTCATGAAAGAGTACAAAATAGCAGTACAGGTGCTCTACGAGGGTTAAAACAGCAGTCCTTAAACAGAAAATTACCCTTATTGGAAAATGTAAATGTGGGCATGGTTCAATCCCGAGGCACTCCGACTGAATATATTAAAAGCCCTTTATTTCATGAAGGGACGCCAACATATATTGACCAACAAAATGGTCTTCATCAGGGCAAAGTGGTGACCTGGTTACCTGGAGTCGTGTTTATTCACTCACGTTTAAGAAAAGCCTTCATTTACAGTATATGCTGAGTTTTTCTCTCAAAACAGAAAACACTCTCTTGTACGCATCATGTGGTAATACAGGAAGTGCTTGTGAGAATTATTCGAATAATTTGAGCCCTTGCGTTGTCAATCTTTACTGAACTCAAGGTAAAAGGTAGCTGTTAACTTGAAAACTACCACTTCATGACACCAAAAGAGCATTTGGAGCTTTGGAGATGTAGACAGACTAATAATACAAGGTTACTCAAACATGTGTGAATGAAACAAAACACAACTCCGGGTATGTTTTGGGTGAGTTAACATCATTCGTAACATCATAGCATTACAGCTAAAAGCTCACAGGAGTCAATTTTCCGTAATGGACCTTTAACTCTGAGATATTCAGTTTTACAGTGTATCAGTCAATTCCTTAACAAAGGCCTTTATCCCCGCTGATGTAAGCCTGCAGGTGGATTGGACATTACCGGCGGGCCCTGACAGATGAGGCATGAGACAGCGTTCGGGTTGGGCGCGGGACCCCAAGGCTACGCCGGTGCTCATGTCATTTCGAGGCGGGGAGCATGCAGGTCACTTAGCCTTGGAAAGCAGCGATGAGGGGGGTGCGTGGGGGGGGGCCGTGAGCCGAGACGAATCTGCATTTTGAGGCTTGGTGTAGGGTTGGTTGATGGTTCAAGGCCCAAGCTGTGATGTGCTCATTTACACCCATGCATTATGAACATAGGACACAATATGAGAGGAATATGCAACAGAAAAGTTACGAGCTAAACTTCATTTCTAGTTTCATTCTGTGGAAGATAATTAGCGCTCTGACAAACACAAGTGAAAGTTGTCGAGGAAGCTTAAAACTCCAATATTCGTTTCACCAAGTCGTCAGAAAGTTGTTATTGCATTGTCAGTTATAGAGCGGAGATGGGTAAAATACTGGTTATATTTAAATTGAAATGTTGAAATGTTACTTGAAAATGTCTAAAGATGATGTTCTCAAAAACTCAGTCAGTCAGACCAAACCGGCAATATTTTAAGCCAGTGTGGTCTGACAGTATTTCTTAGTTTGCCACAAGTACCACAGTGAGTAGAAGATATTTTAAAGGCGTACTATGTCACTTTTCTGGTAGAGTGTCTGTCACCTCTTTATCTCTATGGACATATTATTGCTTTGTCTGGAACGTTCCACAATATGGCATTAAGTGCATCTGTGTTTAATCCTGTGTCCATTCCAGCACAGGATTCAACAGTGTCGTGAAGTACTTTTAGCACGAATGAAAAAAAAAATGCTGCTCATTTGCGTGTTCTGCAGCTATCCGAAAGTGGTGACTCTTTGTTGTGATGAGGTTTACAGCGACATCAGCTCCCATTGGGCAGCTTATTTTTCTAACATGGAATTCAGTGGAATTGTTTCTTTTATTAAGTACTTTTAGATGAATATTAATACTGTTAAAATTACAATATACTGACCCATGGCTGTCATAACTACCGTAATTCCTGGACTATAAGACACTACTTTTTTCTCACACTTTGAACCCTGCGTCTTGTACAACGATGCGGCAAATATATGGACAGAGACACTGACATGATACCAGACCATAGAGTGTGTGTCATTTTGGTCTTAAAGTGTTCATATTAACCTATATTTTCATATTTTTTTCTTTTAAAATGTAGTTGACGTGGATTGTATTCAGGTGAGCTCAATAGTCTGGAAATTATGGTCACATTAAGAAGTGCACAGTCTGATCTTCGAACATTGAAGAGTCTCAAAGTGAGTGGTTTTACTGTAGACAGGAAACAGGTGACACAAAGGTCTGCACACAGATCCCGCTTCAGTCTTTGTGATCAAGGATTTAAAGTCTTGTAAGATTCTCCTCGTGTCTGTGGAGTTCGCTTTCTGTCGCATGTTTAAAAATGGTTCAAAATCCGGAGGGAAACGAAGCGACACAAACTCTTCTGCATCGTTGTCCTCAGACTCAGCATCAGTTCCAGTTAGGGGTGTGCAAAAATATCGATACATCGTATTGTTTAATGTGATGATACAGTATCGATATCGTGGGCTGCTGTATCGATATATCACCGAGAGTAGTTTTTGGTTTGTTTTACTAAATTATTATGATACAGCTCTACATTTTTGTTGTTTCGATTCTCTCAGATTTTCAGGAGAGGTCCGACTTTGTGTGTGATTTAGTTTTTTTTCAGTAACTAGATTTAGAAATGATGAAATGTTGATGTATTTAAAAATATTTTGAATAGTTTATTTATTTTGTATTCACAAATATAAAACATGTTGTAATACCGACGCGTCTGAATAGAGACGGCGCTTTTCACACACATTTTTGTCACAAAGATATTTTACAGAACATTATTCAGCATTATTCATTCACTCTACACCTGCTGATGTAAACTGCTGTTGGAAACCTGATCTCACCCAGGTCTGAGCTGGGGTTTCATCTAGTTTGTCCCGTCTTCCTCCTCCTTCGTCTCCTCTTCCTCTCCTCTCGCGCTCTCGTCTTTGTCTTCTTCTTCTTCGTCGTCGTGGAGTTTGTATTTGTCCTTCAGTCGTGTGAGAAGTTGGTTTCTCCTCTGCTCCTCTGCTAACGTCTTCGTGGAGCTCTCCAGCTCGGCGTGGGCTTTCTGAAGCTCTTCACACATCTGCTGGATTTGCTCTTGCAGATGTGTTTTCTCCTGTTTGATCTTTTCACGTTCATCACAGAGAATCTCCATCTCCTCCAACAGTTCTGTGATCCTCTGTCGTTGTCTCTCTGTCTCTCTACACTCCTCCGATAACCTATTCTCCACACTTTTCAGATCTTCGGACATGCGCTTCTTATAAGATTTCAAAAAAAATTCCCGGACGCCTGAGGACCCGACTCCTGTCCTCAACATTTCGAGCTCCTCCTTCAAATTCACCTTCTCTTGGTTGAGCTCGGTGACAGCTTTGAGGAGCTCTGAATGGGAGTCTTTCAGCTGAGCATGTTGTTGACGTTCCTCCTTCAGATCTCGTAGGTGTGGGCAGACTTCACCTTCTGCTTCATCACACCTCATCTGAACTTTCTCCAGCGACTCCTGCTGCAAGCAGATCCTCTTGGTCTGTTCTTCTAAGTGGAAGTGGATGAGGCTCGAAAAGCTTCGGTTCACCTCCTGTAGCTTCTGGTTTGTAACCGAGGACTTTTTGATCTCCTTATGAAGATCTTTGTTGTGATTGTTTAAGTTTTGGATCGTCTCGTTTTGTTGCTGGTTCTGATTTTCTAAGTTTTGGATCGTCTCGTTTTGTTGCCGGTTCTGATTTTCTAAGTTGTGGATCCTCTCGAACAGACTCAGGTTCAGATCTACTGATTTATGGATCCTCATATGCCATTGATGGTTCTGATCATCTAATTTGTGGATCGTCTCGTTTTGTTGCTGGTTCTGATTTTCTAAGTTTTGGATCGTCTCGTTTTGTTCCTGGTTCTGATTTTTTAAGTTTAGGATCGTCTTGTTTTGTTGCTTGCTCTTATTTTCTAAGTTTTGGATCATCTTGTTTTGTTGCTTGCTCTTATTTTCTAAGTTTTGGATCATCTTGTTTTGTTGCTTGCTCTTATTTTCTAAGTTTAGGATCATCTCGTTTTGTTGCTTGCTCTTATTTTCTAAGTTTAGGATCATCTCGTTTTGTTGCTTGTTCTTATTTTTTAAGTTTTGGATCGTCTCGTTTTGTTGCTTGTTCTTATTTTCTAAGTTTAGGATCGTCTTGTTTTGTTGCTTCTTCTTATTTTCTAAGTTTTGGATCGTCTCGTTTTGTTGCTTGTTCTTATTTTCAAAGTTTTGGATCGTCTCGTTTTGTTGCTTGTTCTTATTTTCTAAGTTTTGGATCGTCTCGTTTTGTTGCTTGTTCTTATTTTCAAAGTTTTGGATCGTCTCGTTTTGTTGCTGGTTCTGATTTTCTAAGTTTTGGATCGTCTCGTTTTGTTGCTTGTTCTTATTTTCTAAGTTTAGGATCGTCTCGTTTTGTTGCTTGTTCTTATTTTCTAAGTTTTGGATCGTCTCGTTTTGTTGCTGGTTCTGATTGTTTAAGTTTTGGATTGTCTCAAGCAGTTCCTGGTTCTGACAGTTTAAGTTTTGGATCCTCTTGTTTTGTTGCTTTTTCTGATTTATAAAGTCTTGGATCTTCTCAAGCAGTTCCTGGTTCTGACTGTTTAAGTTTTGGATCCTCTTGTTTTGTTGCTTTTTCTGATTTATAAGGTCTTGGATTGTCTCAAGCAGTTCCTGCTTATGATTTAATGAGTTGTGGATCGTCTCGTTTTGTTGCTGGTTCTCAATGTTTAAGTTTTGGATCATCTTGTTTTGTTGCTGGTTCTGATTTTCTAAGTATCGGATCCTCTCGTGCAGTTCCTGGTTCTCAGCCTCTAAGATTTGGCGATTGACCTTAGGTCTGGGCATTTTTTCTGTTTAAATATGCAGTAGAGAGAGAGAAGCTCTAGTATAAACGTGCAGTAGTAGCTCTAGTAGCAGTACACGCAGTACACGCAGTAGTCGTAGTAGTCGTAGTACACACAGTACAGGCAGTAGAAGTGGCAGTATTCTGTGTCTGTAGTGTTTGTTTCGTGTTACACCTATAATCTTCAAAACAGTAAATTGCTTTGTGCTTTGTGCTTGTCCTTTGTTGATGATGTCATAAAGTTGTAGTAGCAGTAGTAAAAGTATTAATAAAAGTATTCTGTCACTTTAGTGTTTATTTCACTGTGTCACTCAAAGTTTACTTTAAAGCAGCGTCGTGCTTCTCTGATGATGTCATCAAGCAGAGTTCTATCACCATGGAGATCCAGGGCGGCATTAGAACATCACGTTGCTACGGCGACAGCTTCTCAGGCTCCAAAACTTAGATTCTAGAATGTGATGATGTCATCATCCCAGAGGGGAGCTAAATCATTTTCCCGGTGATTACGATGTACTTTTCCATCTGTATTAATATTAGATGGAAACCATGGCAACAGAGAGGTGGTCTGCTCTTGTGGAAGCTTTCACATGTTGAACATTTAATGTTGTTTTTTTTATAATTAACAATACTAGTCGATCTCACCTGGGACAGAAGGGGAGGGGCCTAGATCATTCATTGTTTTTGCTGATTCAAGGAAAATTACTCAGAAAATACTCAGGTAAAGGGGCGGGGCCTCACTTCTCAGGTAAAGGGGCAGAGCCTCACTGTAGTAAACAAAATCACTTTTTTACATGTTGATGGATCCACAGGTGAAGTCTCCCTGTCCAGGATGTTGGAGCTTTTCTCAGGTCAGTCTGACCTGTTCATTTTCAGAAAAGTCCTGGTGTTTGACACAAAGAAATACAAATTGAATTCACAAATAATAATAATAACACAGTTTTGTTTTGTACAATAGGTCTTTTTCAAAAACACCTGTAATTGAGAAAATGCTATGATCCCATACATATCCACCAGAAAAGTACCCATGTCGATACCTTGGCTTTAAATATCTGCCAATCCCCAATATCAACCGTTATCAGAGAAAATACTGTACTGAAATGGCATGTGGTAAAAAAAAAAAAAAAATCCAAATGTGTTTTATAACTGTTATTTATCATTTGAAGTAACAACAGAACTGCTTTGAAAAATATTACAAGGTGTTTCAGGCCAACATTGTCCAGTAAATTGTTTCACCACAGTTTATAGACCACAGTACAGCATTAAATGTTCAATATATCAAGGCTGATATTCGATACCAGTATTGTATCGGTCCATTCTTACATAGTACCCCTTTAAAAGTCCTGAATGACACATAAGACCTTCAATAGTAGCAGATAAACCGTTTGCCAAAAAGCACTATCAATATTCAACAGCATCAGACAACAAGCACTTTTTTCCTCTACTCCCTGAAAAAGTGCTCTAATATTTCTCCTTCCTTTGTACTTTCTGTTTGCTTCCTCATTTGAAGTGTACAAATGTCCCACCAAAGGACCCTCCCCTGGGCCCCTATCACTCTGAAGTGTTTACCTGATCCCCAACAACCAGGGAGCACGCTACGGGGCTAAATAAAAGACAACATCACAATTCTCTGCATTACAAAGGCCATCGCTAACGTTCAGTAGAGCCACAGAGCTAGACGGTTTTATTGATGTGCTAAAGACGCTGCGAAACACTAATGGCTAAACTCACCAGAAGCTAATAGGCGAAATCACTCAAGGTAGCATGTGGCAATGCTATTCATAAGGGGAATGCAGCTAGGTCACATGTTGATAAAGTGATAAAGTGACAGATAGTAGGTTAAATAATAAATGAAAAGAGTTGTGGTTTGGTAAATTTGGATTATAAGGTTCAGTTGTTGAGTTCTTAAGTTCTACAATAATATTTGGATAGTGCGCAGCTGTACTCTAGACATTGTGCAAAGTCTACATGCAATATGGATCGAAGCTAAGATGTTATAAAGTGTTTAAAAGCCTGAATATTGCATAATAGACCTTTGATTCATTCAGTGTGTTGGAAACATATAAATGGACAGCGGTAGTTGCCGTGTTCCAAATAGGAAGTGACCATCTGTGCACTTCCAGCTCCATTGACTACAATTCATTTTCATGATTAACTATGGATGCACCGATACCACTTTTTTGAAAACTGATATGAGTACTAGTATAATCATTTTTATACTTTCTGATACAGAGTACCGATACGAAGACTTTAACCCCCATCCCCATGAACATACACTGACAATAAATGGAAATGCAGATTTTATTTTTACTCTCTGATCATTACAAAACTGGGCTATCAAACTTAAAATGGACATTGGGCAGACACTGCTACTCCAAATATCAGTTGTGAAGCTTACTGACTCGATGTCATGAACCATTGACCTAACGTGAGTTTTCACAGCAGCGAACACTTTAGGCAACATCACATTTCTGATGTAACGGCGACTGGGCAGCTCATATCTGGGCTTTAGAACATCTATAAGACGCTGAAACCCAATATCGTCGACGACTGAAAGTGGCTGGTCATCCAACGCAATGTAGGGGTAAGTGCCTCAGTTATTTTTGTTGAACGAGTGCTGTCTTTGAACATTTTCTCTCGCTTCTTGAAAACTTCGGTTAAAGTTGGCTGTTGACGGCCAGTGCTGGCTTTGGTGAACTCGGCGAACTTATCACTGTGCTGTGTCTTCAAATGTTTGATTGAACTGCTTGTATTAGATGAGGTGTTTTCCTTTTCACCTCTCAACACCTTGACACTACACCATTTGCAATCCTCCTTACTCCTGTCATCCTCCCTAATACTAAAATACTTCCAAACAGCTGACGACAACATATGACTAGCTTTGTCTTCTGACTGTTTGTCTCCCCCTAGACATTGGAGTTAGGTAGAACAACAAATGGCCTCCTGAACATGACCAGTGATGTTGTGTAGTGTCATGTAATACTGGTATTGGTGTTTAGTATTGACAAATGTTTAACGAGTACAAATATATTAAGGAAGTATCGTATCAGTGCATCGCTAGTACTAACCCACTCTATATGACCCTGATGTTACAATTTCGCTAGTTTGTCCTTAAATCAAGATATGAACATTAATAATGAACAAATCAGATGCCTCTTTCCCCGAGGTTGCTCCCACTAGCATTAGCAACAGGATTGACTGACAGCATTCCTAAGCACGTACGCCCTGCTAAGAATTGTAAGTGATAAATAAACAAAAGCATAACTAACAGTAAACAAACTTTCACCAGTAAAAGGGACATAGCGCGGATTGACAAACTGATCCGTAAAGCTGGTCACATGATCGGCTGGGAGCTGGAGACATTTGTCACAGTGAGGGTCAGGAGGACACTGGACAAACTGCTCTCCATCATGGACACTCCTGCTGCACCAGTCTATAGAGAGACAGATAATATTCCCTACAACTGTACAACAACTCACCCACTGCACCAGACTATAGAGGGACAGAGGAGCTCATTCTCCAACAAGCTCCTACAGCTCTGCTCAAACAGTGAAATACAGGACTACATTTATACTAAAATACTCCCTACAACTGTACAACAACTCACCCTTATGTAACAGATAATGCTCCCTACAACTGCATAAAAACTCATCCTTATGTAACACATAATACTCCCTACAACTGTACAACAACTCACCCTTATGTAACAAAATACTCCCTACAACTGTATAACAACTCACCCTTATGTAACAGATAATACTCCCTACAAATGTACAACAAATCACCCTCATTACCTTATGTAATATCATTGTTGCACTGTCTTCCTATGACCTCTTATATAACGCTGAGATTTTTTTTTATTACTTGTTTTTCTATTTTATTTTGACTTGTACATACATACACCAGTCTTTTGCTATCTTTTTGTTACTTATTTAGAATTTATTATTATCATTTATATTTTTACTCTTTGTTATTATATTATATTGTGATGTGTGAGCTACTGTGTTCAAATAATTTCTCTTGTGGACCAATAAAGTTTGTCTAAGGGTGTTTTCACACCGACAGTATTTGGTGCGCACCAAACGGTCCATTCGAACCAAAAGTGGTTAGTTCGGTTCATTTGCGTTGGTGTGAAAGCGTCAATCGGACTCGGACCCGAACCAAATCAAGCGGCCCGAGACCGCAAAAAAGAGGTGGTCTCGGTTCGCTTGAATCCGCACCAAATGACCAACTTTGGTGCGGTTCCTCTGGTGTGAACGTGAACCCGGGACCAAACCATAGACAGTATGGACAAACGGACTATTCGAAATGCATCATGAGAGGAAATGCGTCTCCTCTGCCTGAAGTGACTCGCTGTACGACTCCAGCACAGTAACAGATTGTTGTCCAGACGCAGCCGCGATTCATTTTCAAATTATTTTACCAACAATGGCCAATACAGAGAATGAAACACACGAAGATCAGAGCAAGTATCAGTGTGCGAACGTGTGGCTCCAGAGTGAGTCAAAAAGAGAAGTCCCGGTGTTCCCCACCACGGGGAACACCGGGACCTCTCTGTGCGTGTAGGTCCCGAACAGGGGTACGCACCCCCAATTTTGACTCACTCTGGAGCCACACGTTCGCACACTGATACTTGCTCTGATCTTCGTGTGTTTCATTCTCTGTATTGGCCATTGTTGGTAAAATAATTCGAAAATGAATCGCGGCTGCGTCTGGACAACAATCTGTTACTGCGCTGGAGTCGTACAGCGCGTCATTTCAGGCAGAGGAGACGCGTTTCTCCCATGATGCATTTGGAGTGGTCCGTTTGTCCATACTGTCTATGGTTTGGACCCGGGTTCACGTTCACACCAGAGGAACCGCACCAAAGTTGGTCATTTGGTGCGGATTCAAGCGAACCGAGACCACCTCTTTTTTGCGGTCTCGGGCCGCTTGATTTGGTTCGGGTCCGAGTCCGATTGACGCTTTCACACCAATGCAAACGAACCGAACTAACCACTTTTGGTTCGAATGGACCGTTTGGTGCGCACCAAATACTGTTGGTGTGAAAAGACCCTTAATCCCATGTAATATTTTCACAGTACTATAATGCAACTGAATGTGAAAGTATTCTAAGTATTCAGAATGTAGTACTCTCATTGTTCCATTTATCAGAGTACATTTTAATGCAGGTATTCCGTATTCTGTAACTAAATATATGTTCAAAGTGTTCTCTCCAACATTGGATTTTGAATGGGGTTTTGCTCACCCATCGCACACAATGCAGCCTCTTGCATTTACAACGAGCCTCTTTAACCTTTCAATTTGTTCTGTTAAACATATGCACTACGAAGCAAAAGTGCTCGCTGAGATAAGCCATGAAAACACGCACTGCTGGGGACACACGGGGGCCAACCACCTGGGGCCCCGAGGTCACCCCCTCCATCACCCTTCCTCCCCCACACAACATGCACCTGTTAAACTCCGCATCATTATCCAATATCTTGTTATCTTAATGGCTCGGTGGAGTGTCTCGCTTACAGATTAAAAAACGAAAGTAGCGCCCCGGTGAATTATTTAGTTACAATCCTCGCGTCCCTGTCCACCTGTCCACCCCCTTCCTCCCTCCCTCCCTCACGCGCTGCTGTTTGCATGTACGCACTCTGTGACAGTCCAAATGGGAGATTAGCTTTCCCTTTTTGTTAAGCGCGTGGATATCGTATCGTAGCCGCGGAAAGAGGAGAGGACACTGGAGAGCCTCGGCGGGTTGAGCGTGGTGGGAGGGGGGGAGGGAGAAAGGTAGAGAGACAGAGAGAGAAGAGGAGAGAGAGGGTGTAGTGAAGGGTATTTGTACGGTATCCAGTAAGGGCTATTGTTTACACCTGCGAAGTTCAGTGAAGGGACTCGGGACAGGTTCAGAAAAACTTGACTTAAGTATTTGCAATTTAAAACAGTGGATGTAAAAAAACCAACAACAATGAAAACAGAACAAATCAGGCTACTTGTATATGTCAATGTTGTAATTTAATAATGGTGTAAAGGCCGCCACACACCCGATTTTGGCTGCGATTTGCTTCTCCCGAGTTCGGGGAGGTGTGACCTGACTTTGTGTCTTGTCTTTCTGTGGGATTTTGAAGCTGCTGCGCTCCTCATGTGTGTGGTGTCAGTGTGACTCTGAGCTGCTCTATCAGATCATAACCACCAAACATCAGCAACGCTATGGTAACGGCCAATAAAACAGAGTGTGATGGACAAATAATGAGAAGACTTTATTACTCACCTCTCGTTAAAGTGGTAAATTTAAAGAGCAGCATCTCATCCACATTATCCATAGAAATTGTCCTCTGCATATAATGACACCCAGTCCATACAACCGCACTATTAATCCAGTTTGAGTTTTGTTCTTTAAAGTAAAAAGGCCAGAGTAGTTCCTCACTTGTGTCTGTTTACATTCACACAGTGATCGGACTGAGGTGAAGGTGCAGATTAGCGATACTGACTCTACTTCCGGTGTACTTTATTGTCAATCTTTTATGACTTAAAAATCATGTATCTGAAGTATTGCCCTCTGATCTTTTGAACACTTAACATGACTCCCCCCTCCTCTCCTGGTCACTCCCCCTCAGCTCTCAGTTGCTCCGTGGATAGAGAGAAGGCTGGCTCCACAGCCTGGTTAATGGGCCTGGGGAATGAAGTTGCTTGATCCCTTCCTGATGCACAGTAGTGTCCATAGCGGCTTGTCAAACCCTTATCTCGTCAGATCTCAAAAGCTACGCAAGGGCGGGCCTGATTAGTACTTGAATGGGAGACCACTGAAAATTCCAGGTGTCACAGTGGGGCGCCAGTCACAAAAACTATCAGTGTGTCCTTAGGCAAGGCACTTCATCCACATTGCCTAGTAGGAAAGCGACGTGTGTGTGAGTGATGATGGTGTTCGGAGGGACCGACCAAGCAGATTGACAGTCACACTTCCGTCAGTCTGTCCCAGGACAGCTGTGGCTACAATAGTAGTTTACCTTCTCCAGGTATGGAGTGAATGAATAATGCTCTGTAAAGCGTCTCTGTGACATATGTTTGTGAAAAGTGCTATATAAATATAAAATATTAAAAAAACACGTTCTTACTTATGTGCGGAGCTTAAGTTCCGCTGTGTGTAAAAGTAAAGCTGTAATGAAACTCTTCGCATGTACCCTAACAAGAAATGATAAAATTTGGGTCGACATGTTTGCAGTTTGACAGGGAGCGAGAGACAAGGAAATGCAGAGAGACAGACAAGCGTGATGAAGAAGCGCACAGCCAGAAAAATAAAAAAAATACATATTTTAAAAAATCAACCATAGATTTTGTGACCACCTGCAGTACCTCCATGACCCCCTCTTGAAGACCTCTGCTCTATAGACCAACCATCTTTATCTGCAGCTTGGTGGAAGGAGCATGTAAAGGCAGAATGTTTTTTGTTTATTTTTTGGCCTTTACCTTAGAATAAAATTGGGATGTGGTGGTATTTTATTTGATTACAAATACTATTCATTTCCCAAACTTTAGACTTCAAGGAAAGTTATTTTTCAAGAATTCAAGGACATGTAATGTGGATGAAATAAACACAATGGAATTAACAACTTGTAACTTTTTTATTTGTTATTTTTTATGCCTTGTCCTTGTATCTCTTCATGCTTTATGTTTTTTTTTGGGTTTTTTTTTAAACTTAATAAACAAATCAAGCAAAGCAAAAAAGAATACAACCATTTATTAGGGAATATTTGGATACATGACTTAAAGCTCACAAGAAACCATCTGGCAAAATATAAGATCTTTAACTCATCACGATGAATAATTAGGATGCTCAGAAAGATGCTCAGTTTCAAATTGTGCCACGTTTGAAAGATAGAACAAATGAGATGGCCTAGTGCCTTTGAGGTGTATTAAAGAAGACATATATTGTGCTTGTGTCTGTTATATTGTTATAGTAAGACACCCGTATATCATTAAGTTATATTTACACATTTTAAATCACAATACTGATAGACTTAATAAAAGAAACAAGCCCGGTGAGTTCTCCGTTTAATGGGATTTCTTCATTTGTACAAAAATGAAGCTGTGACATTGCAGAATCAAACACGTATCACTGATTAAGAAAATAAAATTGGAGAACGAACTAAATAGAAAGCAATGGGCATATATTGGTATTACTTACTTATGTATTTACGTTGTTCCCAATTGAAACCATGGATAGTTTTTATGGAACAATAAACTGACCTCCAGTCTGTGTGACCAGTTACATCTCTTTAACTTGAAAGGCTACAGTGATCTAACATTCTACGAACTTTATGAAATCTTTTTATACCAATGCTGATAAAAATGGCAGTGGTGTAGTGGGGATTTTTTAAGTGGGGGTTCGCAATTTGTGACGCTATACAGTGAAGGTTTCATATAGATTGATTGTTTATTAACAACAACAACAACAACAAAATCACTTTCAGTACAAACATAAAGGCACCAGCCCAGTAAAAATCTGTAATATTTGATGTTTGTTTTTTTTTACTCAAAAGGATCATGTTATTAACATTAACTCCATTCATAATCACCTACTGTACATAAATCATAGACTACAACATATGAACCAGGACTGAACCAGGACTAAACCAGGACTAAACCGGGATTAAACCAGGACTAAACCAGGACTGAACCAAGATTAAACCAGGACTAAACCAGGACTAAACCAGGATTAAACCAGGATTAAACCAGGACTAAACCAGGACTAAACCAGGATTAAACCAGGACTAAATCAGGACTGAACCAGGATTAATCTACGTGGGCGCACCTCCAGGCCATGGTTCAGTTCTGGTTTAGACCTGGTTAAGTCTTGTTTTAGACCTGGTTTAGTACTGGTTCTGTTCTGCTTTAGACCTGGTTTAGACCTGGTTTATTCTTGTTTTCGTCCTGCTTCAGTTCTGGTTTAGACCTGGTTTAAACCTGGTTTAGTCCTGTTTTATTCCTGATTCAGTTCTGGTTTAGACCTGTTTTAGTCCTACTTCAGATCTGGTTTAGACTTGGTTTAGACCTAGTTTAGACATGGTTTAGACCTGGTTTAGACCTGGTTTAGTCCTGTTTTAGTCCTGCTTCAGTTCTGGTTTAGACCTGTTTTAGTCCTGGTTCAGTCCTGGTTTAGTCTTTCTGGTTCAAAACTGGGATCCTGGTCCCCTCATGTCTCAGGTCATTATAGAACAGTACTGGAGATATCATGAGCCCTTAATGGTTGTTTTCACCATTGTCCTAAGTTATAGCTATTTTATATGTGTTATTTTTTAATGTCTCACGTCGGTAGAAGAGTGTGGACGGCCATACCCCTGTGTACCACGGCCACTGCACCCCTGGAAAACGGGGGATCATCGGCAAAATGGCATCTTGAAAGTAAGTGATTAAAGGTCACTCAAACATGCACGAATCACTCTAAATACAACTTCAAGCTAAGTCAATTGTGAGAAGAACTCTGAAAAGCTCTGAAAACTTTAAGAGTTCCCTAATAATTAGCATGTGTTACCTTTACAAAGCATACAACTTCATAGTCCTTACAAAGTTACACAAAGTAGCACCACTGTTGTACTTCCCCCGTCTCATCCATTACTAATACCTCAACATTACAAGAACGAGCCTGTACGGGACAAAGCCTAACATTGTCACTACACCTACATTCTCTCCCTTTGACACAGCGCGGAAACCCAAGCGCCGCTATCTGCCCCTCCAGCCCGCAGATGGGCCAGTGATATGTGGGACGGCTCAGAACCATGTAAGGCACCTGGGCAGGGACTCAATGGGGGAGACTGGAGCCCGCCGTGTCCCTGGAGGTTTCGGATCACACGCATGCACACAGCTATTCTTCTTAAGTAAACAATAGCAGACAGCAGACAGACGCTAACAGCATGCTAACGCTAACATCAATTATTTAAGTGGCGAGTGAAAGTGCAACGGCAGGGCGAGTTGCAGAAGAGTTGCAGGCAGTGTTGGGAAGGTGACTTTTAAAATGTATTCCCTACAGATTACAGATTACATACCCCAAAATGTAGTTTGTAATGTAATCCATGAAGTTATTTAAGGTGAGTAACGTAATCCGAATACTTTGGATTACTTGATTTGCTGTAAAGTAGCAAAGACTAGGATGGTTTAGATCTGGTTTAGACCTGGTTTTAGTGCTGGTTTAGTCCTGGTTTAGACCTGGTTTAGACCTGGTTTAGATCTAGTTTAGACCTGGTTTTAGTCCTGATTTTAGTCCTGGTTTAGACCTGGTTAGACCTGGTTTAGGTCTAGTTTAGACCTGGTTTTAGTCCTGATTTAATCCTGGTTTAGACCTGGTTTTAGACCTGATTTAGATCTAGTTTAGAACTAGTTTAGACCTGGTCTTAGTCCTGGTTTAGTCCTGGTTTAGCTCTAGTTTAGACCTGTTTTTTGTCCTGGTCTTAGTCCTGGTTTAGTCCAGGTTTAGCTCTAGTTTAGTTCTGTTTTTTGTCCTGGTCTTAGTCCTGGTTTAGTGATATAGCCCAAAATGTGAAAACAGGAACATACCGCCATGTAATCCATTTATTTCAACAAGGTAACTGTAATCCAATTACCACTCACTGAAACTGAAACTGTAACTGAATACAGTTACTCATAATTTGTACTCTGATTACGTAACTCCAGTACATGTGATCCGTTACTCCCCAACACTGGTTGCAAGGGAGTTTAAAAATGGGCAAAAAAATACTTGCTTATCTATATATTTTAGAATGTAGAAAAGAGGTGAGGGTATTGCAATTTTATGACTTTGTGAGGATTCATTTTGTAATAACCTACTCATTATTATTCTGCCGTTTACTCAATTTTTGCTTTTAAGTCGCTCTAGTTATTCCTCACTTTCCTAATGCACTTCTAGCATCCTAATGATTCACTTTAATGAGTTTATACTTGCTTTTCACACCTCTCAGAGACCAGAGAGGAGTACAGTAACACTAACAACAACTAGCATGCTAACAAAGCTCTTTCTGATTCTGGGAGAATAATAATAACACTTAAAATGTTGATACAAACAGAACTTTACACACACACAACAATATATCTTTACTTGGCCAAAACACATTCTATACCACTTCATAATAACTTCACATGAATTAGTACAAACTAAGACTTAGCTCATAATGACTAAACATTTTCTTTTACTAATGATACAGTTTTGGTAACTTGAGTAACTTAATTAAGAGATTAGGGTTAGGCATTAGGGCTGTATAGTTACTAAGCCTGAATCATTCTTAATAAACACTTTACTTTTTATGAATGTTATTGTTCATGCTTTAATTAGGCTATTCAAAGTATACAGTCGTCTTTCACTATAATGCAGTTCACCTTTCGCGGCCTCGCTGTTTCGCAGATTTTTTTTGTGCAATTTTGGATGCTTTGGTTCAGTCCATGGCATGTATGGCGCAAGGGTCTGGCATAAATATTTCTTCTACTCAAGTGATGACAGTAGAGTTGTGTCTGTGAATTCATATTCGTACTGAAGAAAGTACAGAAGCCGAGAGGGGTCACAACCAACGCAAACGCCGCAACAAATACAAATGCGACAACACAACAAAAAGCCACAACACACCAAAAAAAGCCACAACGGAAGTGACCGCGGGACTCAATTTTCCGACACACCAATCAAGCGGCAAGTGAAGAAGAAGAACTACAACGTGAAAAGTAAAGGAACGGAGAAGTTGGAAACGTAAGTAAAAGTAATTTTTTTTTTTTACCATTATTCATTTCACGTTGTAGTTCTTCTTCTTCACTTGCTGCTTGATCGGTCCGTTGGAAAATAGAGCCCGCGGTCACTTTCGTTGTGGCTTTTTAATCTGTTGCGGCATTTGCGTTTGCGTTGTGGCGTGTGTATTTGTTGCGGCATTTGCATTAAAATAGAGTCCCGCGGTCACTTCCGTTGTGGCTTTTTTTGGTGTGTCATGGCTTTTTTAAATTTGTTGAGGCTTTTTGTTGTGTTGTCGCAGTTGTATTTGTTGTGGCGTTTGCGTTTGTTGTGACCCCTCTCGGCTTCCGTAAGAAAGTGCAACCGTTTCATTTCATTTCGCGATTGTAATTCTTGAACTCGTAACTTTTCAATTTGTATTTTGATGGATGCTTCAGTTAGAAAGCTTTTAATTTGTGTGTGATTTATCACAACCATGGACGGGTAATGGGTGGAATGTTAAGGGGTCCGGGCGTCTGGGTGGTGTTGTACTGCGCAGGTGCGGGTCTCCAAAAAATGGACTGGTGCAGGACTCTGCGCTGTAGGGCTCCATTATGGAATAAATTAATCTTTGGTTCATTACATGAAAAAGGAGGAAAATAACATAAGCATGACAGCAGCTATAAGTTTTAAGAAGGATGCAAAAAGGGTTAACTGTCCAGTCTTAGAAAAGTGTATAAAGTGTGTGGTGAGGGGTTTTACAGCCTTAAAACATATAATAATTGTATAATATAAAGCTGGCTACTTTGCGGATTTCGCGTGTATTGCTCAAGTACAAAAATCTCTTTAGGTACTGTATTACACAAAATTATCTTTAATGAGCTTTAAGCCATATCATAATGTTGTTACTTGCTCAAAATATAATTGGAGTTTTGTTTGATAAACCCTTTACTATAAGTCTGTCTACATGTCTAAAGCTCAAAATGCTCTGTCCAACTTTGTGATATCATGTAGTGGTAGTTTTTACCTTTTGGTCAGTATAGACTGGTATTTCCATGGCTGAAATCATACAAATATTCCAGTGAAGGTATATGGAGTTTAACAACACATGTGATATCACAAGGTGTTTTCTGCTTGAGAAAAGAACCCTACATGCAGGATGTGTGTGTTAAACATGTGTGAATGAAACAAAACACAACTCCAGGTATGTTTGTGATAACACACATCAGAAGATGGCGTAAAATGGGCCGTTTAAAACACAGTAACACTAAAATGGAATTGAGTAAACAACATAGAGGAGCCCTGTGTGTTGAGTAGCTGCAGACTCAGATATCATTGGTTTCAGATCACAGTCCTCAGATGCCCCACTGTTCGCCTATTCTTCAGGTACTGCTCACTATTCAGACACGGTGTACGGGCCCCGGAGCCTCTGACGGCCCCCTGCAGCCACCACAAGCCCCGCTCATTCAGACTGGGACACAGTGTACTGAGAAGACCTGTGCGTGACCCGACCATCCTGCTGTCTCCTCTTGGGTTTGGGGTTCAGAGGGAGAATCCATGAAGAGTATAAAGGGATTTTTAGTGGAATAGTCAGTGACAGTGCATATTTGAGTTGGGCTAAAAGTTTTTTTTTTCTAGGAACTCAAAAGTATTGGTTATTTAATGTTTAGAATGCAAAAGATGGCCTTATGAAGACAGTGTTATGAGTTCAAATCTACGTCTTAGCCAGTCATTGAAAAATACTTGCATGCCTATTTCATTCACTATCTACATTTGAAGTTGCTTATAGACTCGATATTTTACTTCTGTGGGGTATTAATTTGCAAACACATAACATATTTAGATCACCATGTTACCTTTTACTGTTTTGACAACTCTATATTTACCAAAAAACATCATATTAACAGTCCCCCCTCCCTTTGCTCTCCCCCTTCAGAGCACTATCACAACACAATCGACTGCGTTTCATGAATGAAACTATGGCTACGTTCATATGATGAGGGTCTGAACAGAAGACACAAAAGTGGCGTCACGTCTTCACTTTTTTTTGAGGGGGGAGGGGGAAATCAGTGTGCACACGGTGACGCAAAAGTGTGTGGAACTGATTAGGTATGCATGCCAGACGGCTATGTGGTGACGCTAGGTGGTGATGTACGCAAAAATCTGAACACATGCATCAGATTTTTGCATTTTTAAGCCCCAAAAACACTGTCACTGTCTAAACGAAAGGCACTTCTGAAAAAATATTTTGTCGTTTTTACCCGCAAACGTTCTTGTGTAAACAGGCCCTATGGCACTTTCGAAACATGTTTGTGAAGTTGTAATTTATTGTTTTGCATCATGCTTTTGTATATTTATGGAAAACTGTCATACATGGGTGACGTAGGCTTGTGGGCTGAGTATTGAACATTGAATCTTACAACTAACTTTAAGGAGGGTTCCAGTTGGGAGAGATCACTAGACCATGATGGATTATTAAATATAAAACCACTTCAGGCATATTTTTTCATAAGGGAACATTAAAACATGGTAGAAAGCTCCAAAAAAGTTGATTTTGCATAGTACCGCCTCTTTAACAATTTTGTGTATTATATCTTATGATGTAGTTTTTAGTCCTGGTTCAACATTATATTGTTTTCCTGAGCCAGTAGCTTCTGAAATGAAAGCATATCCTGCCCAGCTGTTAGGGCCCTTTACATTTCATTCAACACAACACTAACTTTTATAAAGATGGAACTAATCAAATTGTGGAGGACCAGTCAGATCACAGTGCGCTCTGTGATCCACCGCACTCAGCCAAATGGACGTTGTGGTAGAGGGGCTTAACAGGCTACATGCCAACAGACAATAAATGTAAACAGTCTTAAACACCTGTCCAATATACTATTAAAAGCCAACAGCTCAGCCATATCATGTACCATGCGTGTTTTTTCTAATTCAGGGACAACAAAAAAGGCAAGGTTATTGCCTCTCCATCCAAGCTGCTTCTTCAGTGTTTTTTTTTTTTTATTATTCACTTCTTCACAACATTTTTTAAATCTTTTTTCAGAACTGAAGAAGCAGCTTTTGTAGAGTTGACAGAATTACGTTTTCCTTTGCTATCAATTTATTGTGTAAAAATCATTCTTAAAACTAAACATCTTAAAGGAACTATATGTAGCATGCTCTCTTATACTTTTAAAACAATTATTCTACAATCCTAACTGATTATGCCTTAACCTGTATATGGAGGACACACACTGTATTTTTTCTCATTCTCAGTACAAGGACAGGTCGCGGGCAGGAGCAGGACTACTCAATGCGGGAGCGGGCGGGTGGGATGATAAACTACAGTCCCACAAACTAAATATGAGAGTAAAGTAAAATATACAAATGATTAATGTAAGCATATCATGCATCATTTGTGCTGGATATTTTATTTGGCATTATTAAAAACATTTTAAGCAGCAGACCGTCCCCCCTCCCGTATGTCATGTGGACTGTTCCCCCGTCCAGTATCCCGTGGAGACTGCCCCCCTCATCCTGAAACACTGTGCGGACAGTCCCTCCTCCTGTAAACCAGAACTAAACCATGATTAAACCAAGTCTACAAACAGGTCTAAAACTAGGACTTAACCATGCCCACCGTGCCTCCTCCCATATGCAGCCCAATTCGTTTCCGCTTCTCTGTGTTTGATAAAGCTTAAGAAAGGGAACATTCCCATCCTGTGGGAGCAGGACAAAATATTGCAGATGCGGGAGGGAGCGGGACTGAAAATTACAAATATTTGCAGGAGCGAGCAGGAGCGGGACTGAAAATTCTGTCCTGCGCAGACCTCTACTTCAGAATTCCTTCACTGAGCTGCAGGTTCTGGGGTGTAGTGACTGCTAAGTGTTTGTGTATGTGTAGTTTTATAGTATGCAATTCATCACTTATTTAAAGGAATTTTTATTTAAAATTTCAAAAACATGCTCTGTGTCCCCAGATATCAGGTTAAATTGTTCAAATGAACTATAGCTTTTACTGATAACAACTGTACAGCTGATATATTCTTATTATTACAAAAAACACTAGACATGATGACCAAGATGTTTATGTTATAATTTGGTGTTCTGGTTCTCAAAAATCAGAAGCAGATTGAGCCTTGCAGGAGCCTCTCATTGGGGTTACCAGTGTCAACGCAGAAATCCAGTTGGTTTAAACCTAAAAGCCCTCTCTCCAGGACACAAACAGGACTTTTAGCGTCGACATATTCTCTCATAACATTTGCACTGCTGGCGGCCATTATCACGGCGGGGGTCCAATCAGATTCATTGTCTGTCACGGTGCAGCACTCGGGAGCGGGCTGACCCTCCATCTTTGATTTTCTCCGTGTTGGCGCCACAGCCCTTTTATGTACTACAGCGTTGACAAATCACATTATAGATCCACCGTTAGTGAGCTCGATGGATTATGGTGACAAGGGCTACACGAGCTAACGGCGCGACACTGGAGGGGAGGTGGTGATAGACTCAATAACTGTTGTAGGGACGCCTTATATTGGTGGATATTGGATCATAAAACGCCTTGCTCAAAGACACAACAATAACATACAGAGGCAAGAATCAAACCATCGACTGTTTTCTAGATTTGCCTCTGAATGAATGAATAGTAACGTGTTCTTTCACTTATCGGTAAGGCTGGTAAAGTGTCTTGCCAAATGAAACAACAAAAATATCAAAAATACAGGACGCGGGAATCAAACCTTTTATTTTGTAACCTGTTACTTTTTCCCTCAACTGATTACATTTAAAGCCACTGACTTTACTGCAATGCCCTCTCTGCTCTTATACACGTAAAATTAGTAATGTGCATTGCTCAAGGAAACAACAACGATATCCAACAGCAAGAATCAAACCATCATCTACACATTTTTTGGCCTCCTGATCTTTCAAGTTGTTCATAGTAATGTATTCTCTCTCCTCTTTTATAGGTGAGGTTGAGGGAAGTGTCTTGCCAAAAGGTACAACCATTATATTCAGTGCTGGTAGCAAGAATCAAACCATCATTTCTGTGATCTGTGACTTTTTCCTATCAAACACTAACCTTTCAAGTGATTCATCTCACTGCAAGACACTCTTCCCTCTTGTACAAGTAAGGTTGGTAAAGTGTCTTGCCAAAGGACACAGAAGTTCACATGAGGCCTGTCCCACCAACTCCTATTTGTTTCTCATTAAAATAAGTTAAGTATTTATAGGCTCTATTCACGCTTACGTCACAAACCAGGAAGATGTTTGGAAATATTTGATGACAACTTCGGGCCTAGTTACCGACACTGGGCTCGCCGACCGACTGTGATAAAACCCACTGAAGTAAATGTGATCAGCAGTGAAATGAAAACTGCATAGGAATGTGCTGTTTGGAATCATCTTGAATTTGTCACCTTCATCTCTTCTAATCGCATGTACCCAGTGCGATTGGAGTTGTGCGTCAGTGAGGAAATGATGAAAACTGAGGTATGGTTGTAGTAGACTCTATTCACGCTTACGTCACAAACCAGGAAGATGTTTGGAAAGCTGCGATTACAACTTCCCAGGCACAGTTTTCTTCATCTCCATGTCATTGTAGTGTTCCGTAATGTTCAGCTAATCAACAATTACAATCATACCTCAGTATTCATCACTTTCGCACCGACACACAACTCCGAGCGCATTGGGTGCATACAATTAAAAGAGATGAGGGCAGCACATTTAAGATTATTCTAAACGGCACATTCATATGTAGTCTTCATTTTGACATGATGACATTTACTTCAGTGGGTTTTATCACAGTCGGCCGGCAAGCACAATGTTGGTAACTACACCAAGCAAGGCCGGGCCTGGTTAGTACTTGGATGGGAGACTACTGGGAATTCCAGGTGCCGCAGTGGAGCGCCAGTGGGAATAACTGTTGTTGTGTCCTTAGGAAAGACACTTCACCCACATTGCCAAGTATGAAAGTGGTGTGTGCGTGAGTGATGGTGGTGGTCAGAGGGACCGATGGCACTGTTTGGCATGGTCGCGCTTGCATCAGTATGCCCCAGGGCAGCTGTGGCTACAATAGTAGCTTACCATCATCTGGTGTGGAGAGAAAAGAATAATGAATCTATAATGCTCTGTAAAGCGTCTTTGTGACATATGTCTGTGAAAAGCACTATATAAATAAAGACTTACTTACTTACACCCATAGTTGTTATCACATGTTTCCAAATGTCTTCCTAGTCTGTGACATAAGTGTGAATAGAACCTATTGTCGATTAGCCAAACATAACAGAACGCTACAATGACATGTAGATGAAGAAAACTGGGCCACTTTCTCATTTTTCCTAGATTTTGTCAGACTTACTACTGTGAACAGAGCCCGCCGGAAGATGTCATTGCATGTTTCCAAAACGTCTTCCTGGTAAGCGTAAACAGAGCCTACTATCTCCAAATACACGAAAAGTGACTCTTGTGAGCTTTAAGACATGTTATAAAATTGCTGCTTAATCAGAAACATACCTGGAGTTGTGTTTTGTTTCATTCACACGTATTTGAGTAAACCTTTAGTCAGTCTACGTCTCCTGAGCTCAAAATGTTCCACCTTGTGATGTCATGTTCAAGTTAACAGTTACCTTTTACTTTTCTGTCCAGTAAAAATTGGCAATTCCAGGTCAGAAATCATCCATCTGATTCTAGTTAAGGTGTATGAGGTTTAAAACAGACAAGGTGGAACAGTGTTTTCAGTTTTAGAGAAGAACACATCCTAAATATGCAGAGTTTGTGTGTTAAATCTGTGTAAATGAAAATGAAACTTTTTAACGAGAAAACAACGTAATATGGACCCTTTAATCTTGAACAGGGGCACAAAAAAATGCTCGACAACACCCAAAGACAAATTCATATAACACAATATTCAGTTCATGTAAATTGCCGATATATTATGCAGACAGCTGAAATATGATTCATGAATTCATAACCATATAAACACAGCAGAGAGTGGCATTCAGAAGCTAAGACTTGTCAGACCAGTTTTGAACCGCAGAGTTTGCGCCCGAGGACCTGACAGGATACAGAGTGAGTGGGAGGGCATCTGATTCTGTCTCGTTTGCACATATTCATAAAAGACATCCTGAGACAACTCAAGGCTCATGTCAAACAACACTTTCCAAAATGTAAGATGTTTTTTTTTTTTTTTTATGTCGACATTAAGATTTTTTGCCTACCTGATCTGTACGTGGGCCGCTGGGCCTAGAGACAATCATTCAAAACAACTTTACTTAAACAAGGAAAAGCGACTGTTATGTAAGATGCATTCAGACTTTTTTGTCAGTGGTTGAAGGTCTTTTGTGAGTATAATATAATATACATTTTTGTTTGTTTTGTCTGCAATATTCCACAATATGGCATTAAAGGGACAGTTCAGAATTTTTGACATAGGGCCTCATTTCCTAGTGAGCCAGAATGTTGTAGATGTGTGAAGACACTTTTTAAAATATTACATCCAGTCCTCGTATTTGCAGAGGTCACAGGTGCTAGGCTAGTGCATGTCAATGGCCATAGTTAGCCTGTCAATAAAAACTCCACACTCCACAAAACACCTGAAGCAAATCTATTATTACGTCAGTCTGTCAATGTAAATGTCTGTATTAATAAAATAATTTTAGAAGCAAGTTGTACTTCCTGATAGAAAGCTTGGCAACAGTGAACTGATATATGAGAAAATAGTCCCTCAACATGTGGCGAGTCATGCAATGAAAGTTAGTTTTATTTCAAACATTATTCTATCAACACAGACATTTACATCGATAGTCTGGTGTATTAATAGTTTTGTGTCGGGTGTTTCAAGTGAGTGGGTAAGACTGTTTTTAATGGCAGGCTAACTATGGCCATTGACATGCGCTAGCCTAGCACCAGCGATTTCTGCAAATACAAGGACTGGATGGAATATTTAGTAAAGTGTCTCCACGTGGCTCCAATACTCTGGACATGAAGTCCTTAGTATAAAATTCCGAACTGTCTCTTTAAACATGTTTAATTTACACGTATTAACTTACAGGATATTTTCATAGGTCACAAATATGTTAACAACATGTATTCTTACTGTGCGCGGGGTCACCTCTCCACAGATTTGACCTATAATTTGGTGTGATAGCATCAGACATGTTTAATGACATACTGTGGAACATTGCAGGCAAAGCAAGAACATCTCCAGGGTGACAAGCAGATCACCCTCTAACACAGACCTGGATATTGTACAGCTCCTGGGCCACATACGACTGCTTGGTTCACTTCTGATTGGCCTGTTAAGGCTAATTTGGAATTACAAAATAAACATATTTTATGATTTCACCTCATGCATGGACTAAAGCTGCATTGCTTTTATTTTAGAGATGTTTTTTTATGTAATTTTTTGTAAGGCAACCTCACTTTTTCATTGCTTAGGGCCTGTTTACATGAGAACGCTTGCAGGTAAAACATCTAAATATTTGATCAGAAGAGCCTTTCGTTTAGAAGGTGATCGCATTTTTAGGACTTAAAAACGCAAAAATCTGAAACCATCCTCCAGAGTGGAAAAGTTGAATACGCTCTGCCATAGCTTTTCGTCTACCAAGACGCAAAACTCTGGTGAGATCTGCTTGCATTTACATCACATACATCACCACCTAGCGTCCCCACCTAGCCGCCTGGCATGCATACCCAATCAAATTCTACACACTTTTGCATCACCGCAGATTTTATCCGCAGATTTTCACGTATGCCACTTTTGCGTCTTCTGTTCAGACCATCATCATATAAACGTTGCTTGAGTCATAACAAATTCTTACCAGTCTTACCAGCTTGTCAAAACAATGCTATTTACTGCTTTTTATAAAGAAATACAATTAATATTATGCAGAATTGAGTTAAGCATTTTGGCTCGGCCTTCCACTCCATCTTTTCTGTTTCTAATGTGGCCCCATGGAAAAAATAACTGCCCACCCATTTAGCACAGAAAAGCAACATAGTGTTCCTTAAGAGACCAAATTGACATATTTTTTGGCTTGTATGTATTTTTCCTCCAAACCAGTCTATCGTGACCTTTAACTGCTGACACTACTAAGTTCAAAGTTCGACAAAAATTTTGATTTCCAATGTTTCCAATAAGAGACTTGAAATGACCAGACATGTTATTGATGACCGCAGACAGTTCGAAACTTTGAAAACACAAAACACAAAAAGATGTTTTAAAGGGATCATCCAAGAAAAAAATAGGTCATCACTGAATCAGCTCTTAAGGTCAGAATAAGTCTGCTGGATGTAATTATAAAGCATTTTATTTTGCGACCATGAAGAAGTATGCGTCACTCAAAAGTTCTGAAAAGTTCTTGTAAACTCATGGTGAACCATTAGGATGCTCTGAATGTATAAGGCAAGAGAGGAATAACTTTTGACAACTGCAAATTGTTTAAAATGAACTAGTTCTGTTTTTAACATTTCAAAACAGTGAAGATCAGGTACAGTGACTTTAATATTACAAAGTTGTCCGAAAGTGAAACCACACTATGTTTTGAAACCTCTCTAGTTTGAAGGGCGCGGTTAAAGTTGTGGCGCAGGGGTGACAGGGTGACATTGGGTGCTCTTGCCTTGGCTTGGGTGCCCATGTGAGAGGAGTGGGTGCTGGTGAATATGCATGTGCGTCTGGAGGAGCATATGTGCCCTGATATGTGCCCATGTATAATGAGAGCTGTCCCTACACGCGTGACCCCGCCTGGACCAAACTGGATATCAAAGACTGGCAAAGCAATATGTTGAGAGAGGGTGATGTGAAAACTTTTGTGCTTTTTCAACAGTGGCACAGCAGGTTTGAACGATTGTCCACTAACCAGAGGGTCGTAGTTCTAATCTACACAAAGCACACGTTTAAGGTGCACTGCACAACTTTTCTGGTGGCACCATTAACCAAATACACTATGAAATAAAAAGTTTGCAAATGAAAGACCCCCTGTGACCCCAGCCTTTTGGGACAATGGATGGAAATTAGCCTTAGGCTACAATCCAGTGTGTTTACATTCATGTTATCGTGTTTGTCCATTAACATGCTCTGTCCCAGTCAAATAAATAAACAAATAAATAAACCAGTAGCTTAATAGAACTTCTGTAAAGCTCCTTACATGCAATCCATAACATTCAAAGGCCAATAAAGGATGACATTTTCTGATCTCTGTTATAATGTTGTTTCCTCATTACAAACATACCTGTTGTGTTTTGTTTCATTCATACATGTTTAACTCACAAACCTTGCTTATTTAGGGCGAGTTCTCTCAAACAGTGCTCCAATGTGTTTTTAAACTCCATACACCTTCACTAAATCATTTGGACAATTTCAGGCCTGGAATTGTACAAATCTGTATAAATGATAAAAGGAGCTGTTAACTTGAAAACTACCATTTCATGACATCACAAGATGGAACAGCATTTTTAGCTTTGGAGATGCAGAACGACTAATAATAAAGGGTTACTTAAACATGTGTGAATGAACGCTAACTTTTATGGAGAAGAACTGTAACTGCGTGCAGAAACTGTATTAGCACACAACATGTTTTAGTTATACATATCAAGCCAATAGAAAATGAAAGGTTCCTGTTTCCTCAAACTATCATGGGATTTCAAAAATGTAACTTATCTATACAGTCAAATATATTATGTAATATACTGAATTCAGACACAGTAATCTTGTATTAGATATGATACATAGATATATCCATGGTGATGTTATTGATGCCTGTAATGTTCCACAGTATGGCATGTGAAGCAGGTGAAGTTACAGGTCGTATCTATCATGCAGGTATTTCTGAGCAACAATGACACCTGTGATTAGATAAGTATAGACAGATAGATACTTTATGTCACACTGTGAAAGAATGTGTTTGTGTGTTAAAGGACACTTATTATGCAAAATGGACGTTTCAAAGCTTTTAATCATGTTATAGCTCTTTCCCAAATAATATGGAAAGACTGTGTAATTGTAAATCACCATAAAGTGTCCTGAAAGAGCTCTATAAAGGACAAAGGTATTATTAACTTTGCAGTAACCAAAGTTTGAAATGTGCTTCAGTATTTAGTTTACTCCTTAATACAGACTTTGCTGGCATGTTTGAGTTCAATAAACTATTTGATGTGAAACATTAAGCTGCAAAGTGAAATCTGATTATAATTAATGCCAGTGAATTAAGTGTGTGTCCGGTCACTCATATGAAACTAATCATTCTTTACTAATTCACTTATTTTCAAAATAATCATTTTATTTGATTTATTTACTTTTGTGTGTATTTTTCACATTTTGTTAGAATACTCACTCCCTGCTGTGATTGAATATACTGTATCTTTAACGTCTTTTATTATGCAAAATTTACTCCTGAGCTTTAAGACATGTTATAATGCTGATAGCTCCTCATCAAAAACAGACCTGGAGTTGTGTTTTCCTCATTCACACATGTTTGAGTAACCCTGTATTATTAGTCTGTCTACATCTCCAAAGCTCAAAATGCTCAGTTCCACCTTGTGATGTCATGAAGCTGTAGTTTTCAAGTTAACAGTTATCTTGTGCTTTTAGTTCAGTAGAGATCGGTAATTCCAGGGCTGAAATCGGAAATAGTTTTTGTCTATAATTGGCAGAGAGGTGAGCAGTGAAAGCCTCTGTCCTGGGATAAAGCCTATACGTACTGTATGATCCCCGCACCGCTCCAAAACAACAACCTTGAACCAGTAGCAGTCATAGAAAACAATATAGTTGTCATGGAAACGCAAAGAAAAAAAAATCCTAATCCTAAACCTAATCCCCATGGAGTCAAAGAATCCGGGTCGTTCTAGCGTGGACAATGCTATTTTTACATGGTGCTCGGAGGATAAGGCAGGATTTTTGACTTAGACCAAAAATCCCTTTGTCATGGTACAAAACGTACAATATCTGAGCGTAGACAGTGGAGCATTACAAGTTTGGACTGGAGTCGGCAGAAAACTTTGAAATTCAGAATCACAAGTTTAAAAAGCCATACTTGATTTGTATTGTCTTAAAAAACATAAAAACTGTTTATTTTAAATGGTTTGCAGTGTCCAAAGTTATTCCTCACTTCATTTATGCATTCTGAACATTCTAATTATTCACAGCAATGAATTTGTTAACTCTTTAAACAACTTAGAAATTAGCGTCCTAAAACACACTTCCTGATTCTCAGACAATAAAATGCTTTAGAATTTGATGCAGACAGTACACAGAGATCTCATTTTGACCCTTAAGGCTGGTTGTCGCTACGGCAAAACTATTTTTTGCTCCCTGATGAATGTTGGTGATATTTAACAGCCAAGATATAATAAAGGCCTTTTTAAGTGCTTTGAATTTTATGTTGTCTGATTTTCTATACTAATTTTTGAGATCTTGCTGAATTATTTTCAAGTTAAAAAGAAACCCTCTTCAAAGAGCAACTGTCACTCTATACACTTTCTTTTAAATGTGATGTGAAGCCACTATCCTTCACCTCAGCATAGCAGCTTATCAAATTAGCAGGAGGATTGTAATTATTAAAGTAATATAATATAATTTATTTTAATCATTTAGTCCTTTTAATTTATTATTTTTTAATTCTTTTTTTTTTTTTTTGCAGTATTTTGTGCTTAAAATTCCTGAGCAGTCTCTCCTAATTCCTCACCATTTCAGCCTTCTTATTACTGCTGGTAGGTTAGTGAATCATTAACAAAAAGCTCAGAAGCAGCCCCCCCCTTTCTCTCCTCACTCTCTGAAAATGGGCGTGTGGGCGTGGGGTCAAAGGGCACGTCAGGTCTTCACACGGGGCTTATCCAGAGGGGAGGGGTACGGCACGGGAGTCCGCCCCGAGAACTCGCCCTGACCCTGGGCCTGCTGAGTGAGATGATCACCCCCACCCCTCCCTCGCTCTAGTCTAGTCCTCCACACACACACACACGCACACACCTATACACACATGTGTCAGAGGTAGGTTGCCATGCTTTTTGAGGGCATCACATTGGTATGGTTACATGGCCAGAACAAAATTAAAGTACTGGAATAATCAGAATTTTGGTGTGTGTTTTTGTGCACAAACAAAATCATCAAAAACATTTAGCAAGTATTAGTCAGTCAATGGATTTTTTGAGTAACTGTTGTATTTCCTTCCATGAGCTTCATGACAGATGAGTATTTTTATTGGATTACAAAGCTCATAATGGTCTTAGTCTTTATCTTATTTATCTGATCTGCTTTTATCACATGAGGTCTCATTCAATTTTTACGGCCTCCAACTGTGGAAGAGTTCACCTGAGGAGCTGAGGAGCTAATTTGTTTTTGTGTGACACACTTTGTTCTACATCATGTATCATGAAAAGTGCTACAAATGAACTTCTGATTAACTGATGACTGAACACAATTACACTTCATTAAAAAAAAAAAAAAAAAAAAAAAAAAAAACTTAAAATAACTCTTTAACTTTTGTCTTTACCACAGTTTGTGCCTTTTTTGCATAATCTTAAAAAAGCTAGAGGTGTGAAATTCTGACTCCAGATGATTTTTGATCTGCACAAACCAAAGCATGTGTGATCAGTCCCCACAATGTAATAAATATGTGCTCGGACACACATTCACACGCATTTCTGTGTCACTGCCAAAAAACCTCCAAAGGATTTTTCACATTCCTCTTTGTCAGTCCGGCCTAGCGGCGGAAGCCCACAGGAAACAAGATAGATGAGGACTAATTTTGTTTTCATATTTGAATGAAGACGTAAGTTTGAAGAGGATTTCAACACAACATTACGGTGTGATCCATGGTGCTTCAGATGTCCGGCCCTGACATGCTCTTGACCTCTGCCTCTGATAGCATAATTGTGATTTGTAAAGCATTCCATGGAAGCCTTTCTAAAAACAACATGGCTCAAAGGGCTCGACCATGAACTAAACACACAACAAATAGAACAAACTGTAAAAACTGAATAAAATGCTTTTTTTAAAATTATTATTGTTGTCAGCTCCTAAAAGCAAATAAGAAAATTAAAAGTTTTGTTCATCCTTTCATGGAAAATGCACAAATCTCAATAAATAACTTACATTTTTACATTTTCACAAAATCATAAATTCGCTAGTATGATGTGCAGCTCTCCACTGGAGGTGCCAACAGCTGCATGGCTCTGTGTTGTGACGATGCTTACAGAGACGTCAGCTCTCATTGAGCAACACAGATTTCAAAGATGTAAGTCAGTGGATTTGTTTGATTTTAGATGAAAATTGTGATTTAAAATGTGCAATTTACAACACAGTGTCAAAGATTCTAAGTATATAGCAGACAATAGCACAATATATCATCTTTAAAGCTCCAGAAATCAGATAATAATCCGATTTTGAGAAGCATGTGAACTTAGCCACTCTCTAGAATAGGTGATTATTTAGTTCAGGTGTAAATGATCAGTTCAGTTACAATATAATACCAAATGTCCAATGCATTACACTGCCAATACCATCATGCCATTATAACAGCAATGACTATTTTATTATTTTATTTTCAATTTATTCAATATGGGCATAGATATTTAATTATAAAATAAATATCAAAATAACAACATATGAAGAAAAATAAATAATCCTAATAATAGCAACAATAAATACAAAAATAATGAACTAATCATGAACTAAACTGCAGTGCTTTTCATGGTGTGTGCATATGTGTGCACTCAAGCTGATATTGTTGATACAGCAGTGCAAGAGTGTACTGTATATCTGGCAGGTGTGAACTGTTGCTAGGTAACAGCTGCCAGAAAGCGAAGATGAGTGTCATGAAGCCAGAGGTTCTAAAAGTAGAACATTTAAGGACAGCAGAGGAAGAGGAGACACCGGGATGAATCATTTTGAGCGTAAGAATTTTCTCTGAGGCAGATTCGACTCTCTGCACTACAGGTTTCTACCTCAGTGGTACAGGGTTGGCGGTGAAATACCAGCCAGTTCATTATGCTGTGGTGTCCTTAGGCAAGACACTCCAGTAGAAATGTGACGTGTGAGGAACTGGTGATTGAAATATTCAGTCTGCTTTGCAATTTATGTTTCTACTGATACATGGCAGCTGACGTCGTCAACATTCCCTGGGAGCGTGATGCTAACTAGAGGCTCTGCTCTGATTGAGGCTCTGTTAGACTTTAATCCGAGCTTTATTTTAATGTAGTCCGACCAGAAACAGCTGAACACATAACACATACAGTCACAAGCTATTCGCCAACAGTTTTTCAGAATCAATATACCGTATTTTTTTGGACTATAAGTCACTCTGGAGTATAAGTCGCACCAGCCAAAAAATGCGCAATGAAGAGGGAAAAAACATATATAATTCACACCAGACTATAAGTCGCACTTTTTGGGGAAATGTATTTTATAAAATCAGAGACCAGGAACCGTCATTTCATCTTGGAGGGCAAGAATAGGCGTTAATATGTTAACGTAACATATTAACAGTTATTCAGACAATTATAGCATAAACAATATAACATAAGTTTACCAAACTCACAATCTCACTCCAAATCACTAAATCCTTTGAATTCTTCGTCCTCGATGTCACTTCTGCGCAATGTCTGGAGATAAACCATAGATCCATGAGGTAAAGCTTTTCTGCGTAGCCCTCGTCAATCTCAGCATCAGTTCCAGATAGAATTATTCCGGCCTTTCTGAATCCCAACAGGATGGTTTTGGTGGTCACTGAAGTTCAGGCTTTGTCGATTCATTCAGTGACTTCCAGGAAAGTTAAATGGTTCACCCGCCCCATGAAGCTGTGTTCTTCATCCCCGCTGTCTGAAAGTTTCTCGCTCACTCCAAACTTTCTTTCTGCTGCTCGATTACCGTTTTCAGCTGCATATTTCACTACTTGCACCAGGACAGTGACTTTTCTACAGGAGACATGCGCAGTAGAGTGCGAAGTAACAGTGGTACAGGATTAAATACTAGATACTGACACACAAGCCTATTTTTAATATATTAAGTTGCACCTAAGTATAAGTCGCAGGACCACCCAAACCATGAAAAAAAATGCGACTTATAGTCCGAAAAATACAGTAGAAAGCCAATATTCTAAAGGCTGTATCAGAGAGAATCACTGCCTTATCAGTGGCAAAATTAATGTTAGCCACTAAAGATCACAAACTTTGAAAAACCAGAGCTGTTTTGGCAACTGACATTCACTCAGTCACGAGTAACATCAGAACCTTATGGAAAAACATTACCACATGCAGCAGTGTTTAGGTAAGTTGATTGATGTAGCGATTAGCGGCGAAATTAGTAAAAATGCAACCGCCATGTGAGCTAATAAACATTTGTAAAATCTGCTGCACATGTTGAACAAACAATATAGTGGGTTAGTTTCACTATTCACTTAAAAAAAAAAAATCTAAAATCTGCATGGATCCTATACTTAAATTTGTGAACTTTAAAAAATAGAACAGGAGGTTAAAGTGGAAAAATCAGCTTTGCTATTATTCTTTTTATATAGCAGTTAAGTACAATATTTGAGTAGAATTTTTAAGCATCTGTACTTTACTTAAATACATTTTACGGTGTGTAGATTTTACTTTTTCTTCACTACATATGAGAGTATGCATCTGTACTTTCTACTACACTATGTTTCAGATCTGGACTGAAAAGTAAAAGTACTCTTTATAGTTTGAGAGTTAATATTCTAACTTTGAGCAAACCAAATGCACAAAAACACAAAAAGCTAGAAAATTTAAGAAATCAACTGAACTTAAAATCAGATGAATTCTTTATCAAAATCACTACATTTGATACTTTAAAATCTCAGCAAAATACTTTTACTTTTTACTCTTAAACAAAATTTTTAAACAAATACTTTAGCTGTTTTACTTAAGTAGATTTTTTTTTATGTGATACTTTTACTTGAGTAATATTTTGCCCCTGTATCTGTACTTTTACTTAAGTAACAAAACTGAGTACTTCATCCACATCTGGTATATACTGCAGTGTTTTAAGTAATAATAATAGTGTCCCAAGTTCTTTTTGAGAATTTTTGTGCAAACTTTGTCAGTCAAAAGTGTGTACTACGTGACATCACACAGGACTGCCTTAATAATTCAAGTGTTAAAGTGTTTGACTCTGCCGCTCTGTCTCTTCTTCGGTCCTCCAGACGCTGCCCAGTTTAGCAGCTCTATTTGAAATGTGGTCGTGTGTTTTGTCCCACTTTAACTAGCCCGTTGACTTGACCTATAAACAACAATGTCTGCACTGTCTACAAATGTCAAACGTCTTGTATTTTTTTTTACTGCCTCATAAAAATGGAATCGAACGAGGCAGCGGGCTGTTTGTGCAACTATTCTAAACACATTCACAGAAGGGACCGGCAGATCTGAACTTGGTCATAAAACGCAAAACTGACGCATTAAAAAAAAAAAAAGGCTCAATGACGCTTAATATATCCCCTTTAACGAACAACTTTTGAATCTTTTCAGCTCTTAAATGACTCATTCCTTCTCTGTTTCCTATGGAGAAGAAAGTCGACTAAACCCACGGATTGGACTGACAGGCAGACAAATAAATATGGAGCAGGTAATCAGAATTCTTTGGACCGGTGAATCACTGTCCACATGACAATACAGTGTGAGGGCTGTCAAAACACATCACCACCGCTGACAGCCGAAGCGCCAATGGATAATCAGGCCTACCAAGAAAAAAAAAAAAAAAAAAAAGGGAACCCAAAAGTCAGCATTTAAATAAAGCAGATAATACATTTTTTCAGTGCTTTTTCATTCGTTATATTTACTCACTGGTTTAATCTTAAAAGCCACTTTTATTCTCTGGCTTTTAACACATTTTTACTGATTTACTGCTATTTCATGATTTTTATGGTCTTGCTTTTATTTGATTTTACTGGTTTTATTGTTTTAGGACTTGTATGACCGAATTTTAGCAATTTACCTTTTTATTGTCTTCGTTTTATGATCTCTGTGCAGCACTTTGGAAACTGCTTTGTTTGTAAAATGTGCTATATAAATAAAGTGGATTTGGATTTAATCTTCTATACTTTTATGTACACTTTTTTGCATAATATTAATTAATTGTACTTTTACTTTCTCTCCAGCGATTAGGTCAGGAATCGGAATACACTAGACGGATTGCAAGAACCCTGAAAGTGCGAATCCAGGCACCAGCCAATCAGCAAAGAGCCATACATTTGGCAATGATTCCCGAGGTCCAGGATTTAAAGCTGGAACAAAAATAATGTTTGGTGAATTTTATCAAGGGGAAAAACATTTTGCCCTTCTTCCTAAGGAATTTGGGAAAAGTTTATTATACCAGTTATACCAGTACCAATCCTAATGCTGTGAGGTCAGACGGTTTCCTTGAAGTGAAACCATCTGACCTTCTCTCTGATCACTTCAAATAAATTGGTCAAGTCCAAATAAAATACTGGTAAATAGAGACATGCGCATCCAACAACAACTGTGACTTTTGTGCTTGGTCCAAGGACAAAAATCGTGCAAAAAAAGAAAGAGATCAACACTTCTTTGAAGCTCCCAGGTTTTTATGAAATTTCGGGTCTGAAGAAGGACTTGGCCTGAAACATCACATTGTGGTGTCATTGAAATAAAAATTTGAGAGCTTCAAAGAAATACAGTGCCAATCTCTTTTTATTTTATTTTTATTTTTTTGCATGTCCAAATAAAACTGATGCTGAGTCTGACGACAGCTATGCAGAAGAGGAAGCGGCACTCTACCTCCAGAGGTCACGGAGTTGCTCAAAAGTGACACAGAGGACGAAGAATTCAGTGGATTTAGTGGTTTGGAGTGAGATGGAGAGTTTGGTAAACTTATCTGAACTTATCTGAAGAACTGTTAATGTTATGTTAACAGCCTGTTGTTCTCTATATGTTTTTTTCTTCTTCATTACACATTTTTTGGGTGGTGCGACTTATACTCCGGAGCGACTTATAGTCCGAAAAATACGGTAGTTGTTTTTTGCTCAATGATAAAAGTCTGCAGTGTTTTTCAGTCCTCTGTGACATTACCAATTACCATTACTGTGTTCTTGAAAGGCAAATCCACCTCCTCATCACACCCACCAGAACTCGTGGAGATTCACCAGTGACCAGACTCAGTTCTTTATAAAATATTGGAGAAATTGTATTCTGGATCCCAGGCAACCTCTCCAGGCTTCCTCTCCACCACAGCAGCAAAACCCTCAGCCTATCATCTTCTCTTCACCACTACCAGCAACCCACTCATTGCTCTAACTGTGCCCTATTTAAAATGTATGTTAAAGCATTGCAGCCCAAAAGAAGACAGGTTGTGAGTGCGATCTCTGAGCATGCCATACCTTGCAGCCCTCACAGGCGCTGACTCCATAATGGTATCCGGAGGACTTGTCCTGGCACACGAAGCAGGGTTTGTAGACACGGGGCGGGGGCGGAGGAGAGGGGGGGCTGGGGACCAACTCCTCTGAACTGCTGCTCTGGGTCTCAATGGCTGAAAAACAACAACAACATATAGGTTTAGTGTGTTGGTAAAAAATACTGTAGTTGTGCAGTTTATATTTGGAAAGAATCATTATGACAGCAGTGACAACTGTGGGTTAAAATCCATGTATGCTTTTCTTTCTGGTTACATAAAAATGAAACGTAAATAAGTTTTCGTCTTCTTACTCACTTCGAGTACCAAAAAGAAAAAAAATACGCATATAACCAAATCCAAATCCACTTTATTTATATAGCAAACAAACAAAGCAGTTTCCAAAGTGCAGCACAGAGATCATAAAGTGAAGACAACAAAAAGGTAAATTGCTAAAATTTGGTCATATCTAAAACAATGTCCTAAAACAATAAAACCAGTCAAATCAAAATAAAAGCAAAAATCATAAAAATGTGTGTATGTATGAAATGCACAAGTGTACTAAGTACATGTATGCTTCTTGTGTTCATTAATCTATAATCTAATTGAATAATCAAAATAAATAAATAAAAATGAAAATAAATGAATTAACAACTCATTGTTTTAAGTTAAATTAATTTGTACATGAAATAGATCAACTTCAACTTGAACCAACCAAAAAGGAGCACTTCATGATCACTTCATGTTTTGTTTTATTTGTCTTTTTTTTTTTTTTTTTTTTTTTTTTACAGACCAAAATTTAGTCTCCATTGAAAAAAACAACAACTTTGGTGCATATTTCTGTTGTTACTTTGCAGCTAATGTCATCCACCTTCCCTGGGGATGTGGTGCTTAGTGTAGGCTTTGTTCTGTCTGAAGCTCTGGTACTCGAGTTAGACTTTAATCTGAGCTTCGTTTTAACACAATCTGATCAGAAAGAGCTGATTTAGCTGGAACTACAACAGATGACTTTTGAGTCTCTCTCAAATAACATTACAGTCACAAGTTAGATAGCATTAGCCAACAGTGTTTCACTTAGTCACTCTCACCTTTGTGTTGAAAATCAAACACAATGATCACAGGCTCCTGAAAATGTGTTGCTTAAATCCAATTTTAAGTTCCAAAAAACTTATCAGACTGTGTTTGCATAGTAGATCAGTAGTAGAAAGTAGTAGAAAAGTAGATCTCGAGTTCAGCCTCTTGGCGTGTGTTAATATTGCAGTTATCTTGGTACAGGGTTCCATGGTCTAAGGAAAAGTTTTCCACAGTATCAGTGAGCAAAGATACCAGACTTTTGGAATAACCCGAATGGGTGGAATAAAAGGACGAAAGAGTAAAGCATATGACACTAAATGTTGTGTTTTGAACCAAGACTGACTGAACCATGACTAAACCAGGACTGAACCAGAACTGAACTCAGGACTGATCCAGGACTAAACCAGGACTGAACCAGAACTGAACTCAGGACTGATCCAGGACTAAACCAGGACTGAACCCAGGACTGAACCCAGGACTGAACCCAGGACAGAGAAGGATTGAAGCAGGACTAAACCAGGTCTGAACAAGGACTAAACCAAGACTGAACCAAGGACTGAGCCCAGGACTAAACCAGAACTAAACCAGGACTAAACCAGGACTGAACCCAAGATTGAACCAGGACTGAACAAAGACTAAACCAGGACTGAACCAGAACCAAGATGGAGGCTTTTTTTTCCCAATAAACATGGAGATCTACCGTTCTATATCTATGATGTGCCCATTGTGTTACCATGGTAACCTAACGAACTTCTCACCATAGAGACACATGTAGAAAACACCCAGCGTTTATGTCATTACAAACTATCAGTACTCAAAAAACTCATTAAGGCTTTAGAATAGAACCATTCTTCTAACAACATTCTCACCTCTTGCTACCTTTTCTCACGGCTTATTTTCCTGCATCCTGAATTCACTTGAACATAATTTCAGAAAAAAACAAAAAACAAAAAAAACAACTCTGAGGCTATACCTTGAACTTACAATTTCCAATCTCAGAACACTCGCTCCTCCAAGTCAACCCCACAACCTTCCGTACGCGCTGGCAAAAACAACATCATTCCAATAACTTCTTTTGTGAGATTAGATTACATTCTTGCCATCCCCATAAACTCAATTACTCGTGTTCGGGCACATTTTTGTAATTAGCCCACCTGGTTTTCAATCTAATCTTCAGCTAAATTCACCCCGTTTGAACTTTTAGCTTGAATTTACAGAGTTGTATTTTCAAACTGTTAAAGTCTCCTGTAAGGTTAATTAGAATGCTCAGAAATGCATTTGATTCTGTCTTATCGGACTGGAGGAAGTTTGTGGAAAAAAATAAAGTCATGTAGGTTATGGGAGAATATTACGCAACCAAAACTTGTGCAAAATGGTAAAGTACTTGGAAGTTGATGTGATGATGATGGGAAATGTCAAGTCAAAAAGAAAGTGGAGGACAAAATGTGGCATGTTGTTGCTAAGTTGGATAAGTGAGCGCAAAGAGGCTTGGTTTTGTAACATGTTTTGAAAATGTCAACAAAAAATTCAAAAATGCAACAAAATGAGTATAAGTGTGCTAAAATGGTAGATAACTAAAGAGAACTTTCTCTTGCTTTTACAGGTCAAGTGGAGATAAAATGAGACGTTTGAAATGTGAAGTTTGAAAAAGTGAAAAAAAAAAAAAATGGAGCAGACGGCATTTCTGGTTATGGAAGTAATTTATTCAACGAATTTCCAAAATGTTTAAGAAAAGATTGAAAAAAATATTATTATGAGTATACAATGGCAGCCTGATTCATGAGCCGGTTTCACTTCTTAGAAACCATCTGACCTCGCAGCATTAGAATTTGTTTGCTTGATGGTTGGCGGGTATTTTTTTTATTTAAACAATCGCTGCTATCTGGTGATGACGTATGTAATGCGCCACTAACAGGGCGAACTGGTATATTAAGCTTTTCCCAAATCCCGTAGGAAGAAGGACAATAACGACTTTTCCCTTGATAAAATTCACCAAACATTCTCTTTGTTCTGGCTTTAAATCCTTGATCTTGGGAATTGTTGCCAAAACAGAATGTATGACTCTTCGCTGATTGGCTGCTGCCCAAACTTGCACTTCCAGAGTTCCTGCACACCATCGACCATCTTCTGATTCCTGACCTAGTTGCTGGAGAGAAATGAATTGAGCAGAGGCAGTAGGTGGCGCCAGACTGGCTAATATAATGGTGGTAATATTCAAAATTAAATAAATTGAGCATAAAATAGCGATCTCTCCCTTTTCAAACCCTTCTTCTCCATTAAAGTCTAACAAACTCTCAGACAGCACATGCCTACAGTTAGCGTCACACCATCAGAGAATGCTGATGACATCAACTGCACACAGCGGCCAATCTGACAGCTTTTAGAATACCAGATCTTTGGCATTTTTTGTCCTAACAACATGAAAATTGGCACTGCGCACATCCTTCCCATTAGGATGACATCCTCTGAATTTGAGATTGGTCGGGTGAGTGGTTCGAGAGTTATGCGTGGAACAGATAAACACACAAACAAACAAACAAACAGACAGTCGTTCCTTGCATTTATAGATAGATATCAGGGACATTTTATTTATTTTATTACATGAAAAAAAAACTCAGGTACAGTCCCTTTCAACACACAATATGTTTGCTGATGTTTTTCTTTTCCACAGCGGACCAAATGTCTCCTATCACTGTTCCATTCACATAGATGGGAGCAGCCAACCATTTTTATTAGTCTTCCCAGGTGGTCTCTCACTTCACTTACATCCATGAACGAAAAAATAACATCAAAATACTGCATTCGTGATAGTGCTTGTAACAATACCTGCTATCCGAAACTCCCGGCTGCCCCTTACCCCCTGCTGACATGATAAACCGCGATGCTTTATGGGTAAAACGTAGAGGTAGGTGGTCCTTTGGTACTACTGTATACCTGTATTGTGTGGGGGTTTTTTTCTTCTTTTTTTCCATTTTCTGCCCGATTAAGTTGAGTTGACTCATTCTTGCGAGTACACACAGAGGCTGCTGACAGACAGGAGAAGATAGGGAGGGGGAGGAGGGCGCAGACACAGGAGGGTGACCCCCGGACGACCCCTGGATGACCCTAGAGCGCGGGGTCAAGCGGGATGCACACACAGGGAGAGAGAGAAAGAGGGAAGGAGGGAGGGAGGGAGGGAGGGAGGGAGGGAAGGAGGGAGTGAAGGGGAATACCAGAGGAAGGGCCCTGCTTATTGGATCAGTAACAGTGGAATTCTGACAGGAGTAGAGCAAGGGAATTCTGTGGAGATAAGGCGAAGAGAGTTGTCATGGGAAAAAATATGGTCTTATCCTTTTTGGACACTCTAGCAGGACAGTGTCTACAGTTAAGTAAGAGTGTGTGATACTAACAAAAAAGTATATCTCAAACTACAGC
The DNA here is from genome assembly GCF_026225935.1 of Boleophthalmus pectinirostris. Lineage (NCBI taxonomy): Eukaryota > Metazoa > Chordata > Actinopteri > Gobiiformes > Gobiidae > Boleophthalmus > Boleophthalmus pectinirostris. The sequence continues at coordinate 10,478,137 of NW_026571175.1, forward strand.
AATTACAATTACTCTTGAAAATGGGTTGCCAGGGGTTTAACCTGCAGATAGAGGTCACATACAAGTTTTTTTTTTTTTTTTTTTCCATTTTCAGTACATGGACAGGTCATGCCTCATGCTCAAGAACCTCCAGAATTCACTCACTGAGCTGCAGAGGCTGCACTAGCACTGAGTCATGAGTGGCTGGAGGTACTGAGGTTCAGAGTGACCATTCACATCAGAGAGAGACATTTTAAGTTTGGATTTCAATAGGGATGCACTGATACCAGTATCGTAAATCGGCAATATTTAAAAATCTGATAGATTGGTTCCTACATTTAGGTATATACAGAGGTGTAATAAAACGGTTTTATAGGACAAAGTTGGCCCAAAACACCTAATACTATTTTCAAAGTTGTTCTGTAGCTACTCGAAATGACAAACTGTTTTAAAGGAAATGCATTATATTTTCAGTCTCTACCCTACAAGTCGTTAATATTGAGTATTGGCAGATACTTAAAACCAAAATATAGACTTCAGTATTGGAACAGAAAAACTGCATTGTTGCCTTAGACTAGAGGTCTCAAAACCTTTTTCTTCCTCTGAGCTACTTTTTGTAAAACGAAATACCAGAGAGCGACTAATTTTAGCGGTCGCCAGAAATTTAGTAACTATAAAAGCCATAGATGAGGTACAGTGAGATGTCTATAAAACATAAGCAATGCACAAAATTAGACATCAAAATGATAAACTTATAATGGAAATAGGAATTTAATCAATCAAATTAGTTATTCAGTGCAATATGTGTAATTCAGAAATCCCTTGGCGAGCTACTTGGAAGGAGGTGGAGAGCTACTGGGCAGCAGTAGCTCAGTTGGTAGAGCATTCGCCCACTGATCTGAAGGTTGGCGGTTTGATTCCAGCTCTCGACATAAACATCACAGGTTGAACGGTCAGATCCACTGACCCACAGGTTGGCTGGTGTGATTCCAGCTCCCACAGATGAATGCTGTTGTTGTGTCCTTGGGCAAGACACTTAACCCACCTTGCACACAGTGTCTGCGTACACTGGTGTGTGAATGGGTGAGTGGTTCCATGTTGTAAAGCGCTTTGAGTGCCTTGAAGGTGGAAAAGCGCTAAAGAAAAATGTGACATTTACTGCCCCAGGTAGGAGACCCCTGCCTTAGACTCCACTTAAATCAAGCTCATGATGCCATTGTTACAAGAGCGAATCATTTAGCCAGGCTCCATATTTGGAAATCTGACCGCAAGTATTACAGCAACTGCAAGCGCCAATCATGATTGAGGTTTTTAAATTTTAAACGGGAATTTTAAATTTAAATTTTAAACGGGAAGGGGGCTTACTTACCAATGAAATGCACTAGCTGTCAATCAAACCTGTTGCTAGTGGGAGCAACCTCGGGGAATGAAGGCATCTGATTGGTTCATTATTTATGTTCATATCTTCATTTAGGGACAAAATAGAGAAGTGAAAAATTCAGGATCATGTAGAGCGGGTTAATATGAACATTTAAGACCAAAATAACGAGGCTCACAGCGGCAGTTACAGAGAGACGGACAACAAGATCCTAAAGTAAGTCAATTGGAGCCAGAGTCAGAAGGAACTGGAAGGGCCCCCTGGTGCACTTCCTGTTTGTAACGCTGTGGCTAGCACATTAGTTATGTCCATTCATATATACGGTCTATGGCTGTTGCATCCCTGGATTTCGGCACTGAAACTGGCAACCCAAATGAGACTCATGTGAGGCTCATTCTGTTTTTGGTTTGGATAATAATCTTGAGAACAAGTATCAGCTCAAAAAAAACCTTTCTCACTTTTGTCTAAACAAAACCTTGCTGAAAAGTTGGAAATTGGAATGAAACTGGCCTTTACCATTTGGAAGATTTAAAAATAGTTTCACACAATACTTTTCTCTTTTACATTTTTGTCTGACCAAAACTGTACAGAAAAGTCTAAATTAAATCAAACTTGCTCCACTGTTTTGAATATTTGGTGAGCTGTAGCCCTCACGCTCTTCTCGACTACGGGCAGATGGCGGAGACCCCGGAGCGTCCACGGGTGATTGGACGCAGCACTGGAGCCCTGAAATGAGGACAAAACACCACCGTCCTGCTGCTTCAGAAAAGAGAAAAGAGCCCAGTCCGACCCAGCCTGACCCAACCCGACCCAACGTGACACGACGCGACCCAAACTGACCCGACCCGACCTGGAGCTGCTCATTTTCATCTCAAACCTATTTAGTCATCACACAGACACAAGTGACAGACACTGACTGTTACCCTGGATCGAGAGAGAGAGAGAGAGGGGGAGAGGAGAAGAGAGGAGAGAAGAACGGTGGAGTAACAGTGAGAAAGAGAGACACAGAAACAGAGAGAGGAAATAACACTGAGAGAAAGGGGGAGAGAGAGAGAAATGGAGAGAGGAAATAACAGAGAGAGAGAGATGGGGGGGTAACAATGAGAGAGAGAAGCAGAGGAGAGTAACACAGAGAGAGAGAATAACAGCGTGAGAGAGAAACAGAGAGAGGAAATAACACTGAGAGAAAGGGGAAGAGAGAGAGAAAATCACACTGAGAGAGAGAGAAACAGAGACGGGGGGTATAACAGTGAGGGAAGGAGAAAGAGGAAGAGAGAGAGACAAGAGAGGGAGAATAACAGTGTGACAGAGAGATAGAAACAGAGAAAGGAAATAACACTGAGAGAAAGGGGGGGAGAGAGAGAAATGGAGAGAGGAAATCACACTGAGAGAGGGAATGGGGTATAACAGTGAGAGAGGGAGAGAGAGACAAAGAGAAAAAGAAACAGGGGAATAATACTGAGAGAGAGACAGAGAGGTAAAATGAGAGAATAACAGTGTGACAGAGAGACAGAAACAAAGAGAGAAAATAACACTGAACACTGAGAGAAAGGGGGAGAGAGAGAGGAATGGAGAAGAAATCACAGAGAGAGAGAGAGATAAAGAGAGAGAGAGAATAACAGTGAGAGAGAGACAGACAGAGAGAGAGAGAGAGAGAGAGAGAGAAACAGAGATAATAACAGTGTGACAAATAGAAACAGAGAGAGGAAATAACACTGAGAGAAAGGGGAAGAGAGAGAGAAATGGAGAGAGGAAATCACATTACGAGAGGGACAAAGAGAGAGAGGGGGGTGTAAGAGTGAGAGAGGGAGAAAGAGGGACAGAGAGAGAGAGACAAGAGAGGGAGAGACGGGGAATAACAGTGACAAAGAAAGACACAGAGAGAGAAAAAAAACAGAGAGGAATAACACCGAGTGAGAGAAAGAGACAGAACGAATAACAGTGTGACAGAGAGACAGAAACAGAGAGAGGAAATAACACAGAGAGAGAGAAAGAGATGGGAGGTATAACATTGAGAGAGGAAGAGAGAGAAAGAGAGAGAGAAATGGAGAGATGAAATAAGACAGAGCGAGAGAGAGGAGAGGGAGAGAGAGGGGGGAGTAACAGTGACAGAGAGACAGACAGAGAGAGAGACAGAAACGGGAATAACACTGAGAGAGAAAGAGAGAGAGAAATGGAGAGATGAAATAACACTGAGAGAACGGAGAGAGAGAGAGGGGAATGGAAAGACAAATGGAAAGAGGAAATAACAAAAGAGAGAGAGAGAGAGGAGTAACCATGAGAGACAGACACAGAGAGAGAAAAACAGAGGGGAATAACACTGGGAGAGAGAAAGACAGAGAGATGGAGAGAGTGAGAGAGAAAACAACACTGAAGGAAAGGGGAAGAGTGAGAGAAATGGAGAGATGAAACAACAGCGAGAGAAAGAGAGATGAGAGAATAACAAAAAGATAGAGACAGACAGAAAGACAGAGAGAGAAAAACAGAGGGCAATAACACAGAGAGAGAGACAGAGAGAGAATAACAGTGTGAGATTTTTTGCGACAGAGAGAAAGAGAGGGAAAAACAGAGAGAGATGGGAGTGAGAGGGGACTGAGGAAGATGGAAAGAGGAGGGAGGAGTAAGAGTGGGAGAACATGGAGAGAGGAGAGAGTTGGGAAGAGGGATCAAAAAAGAGAGAGAAGATGGGGAGGAGAGAGAGGGAAGAGACAGAGATGAGAGAGAAGTGGTAGAAGTGGGGAGTGAGGGAAGGAAAGATTGAGAAAGATAGAAAGAGAGGAGGAAGGGGTGAGAGAGTGAGCGGAAAAGACGAAGGATGAGAATGAAGGAAGGAGGGAGAGAGAGGAGGAGAGAAAAAGGCATTTCCTGAGGCCTGAGGCTGTGGGGATAAGACGGAGTGTTTATTGGTGCGTTCACGAGACGCTCAGAATTGTCTGTTTTGTTTGGATTTGGTGCGTTCGAGTGCTTTGAATTTAGAAGTTTACAAATGTCAAAAAGTCAGTTGGGATAAATTATAATCACCAGCAAAAATAAACAACTGAGTCAGGCAAAATATGAATGTTTGGTGAGAAGATCAGGTTTTGTTTCATCCAAGGGAGTTAAAGGGCTCATATTACGTCAATTTCTGATTTATGTTATAATGTTGTTTCCTCATCATAAACATGGAGTTGTGTTTTGTTTCATTCATACATGTTTAACACACAAACTCTGCATATTTAGTTCTTCTCTCAAACAATAAACACTCCTTGTGATGTCACGTAGTAGACACACACTACAGGAGAATGTGCCCGATTTTGGCTGAGAATTTTCTCCACAAGTTTGGGGAGGCGTGACCCGATTTCGTGTCTTCGTGTGCAGTTTTGTGGCTGCTGCGCTCCTCTTGTTTGTGGTGTCAGTGTGACTCTGAGCTGCTCTGTCAGATCCAAAGAAACATCAGCAAAGCTAAGGTAAAAGCTGATAAAACAGAGCGTCAGGGGCAGAGGAGTGACGGACACAGAGGCGCAACATACAAACTTATGGAACAGCGAAAATAATTGTTACTCACCTATTGTAAAGTTGTAAAGTTAAACTGCAGCATCTAATCCACATTATCTATAGAATTTGTCCTCCACAGATAATGACACCCAGTCCACAAAACCGCACTACAGTCGTCCCTTGCTATATCGCGGTTCACCTTTCGCTGTCTCGCTGTTTTGCAGATTTTTTTTGTGCAATTTTTTTATTTATTTATTTTTTTACAGTGTATGAACATGCATTGTGTTCCTCCCCCTGTGCCGGAACACCGATCCTTTCTCCTGCGGTCACCCCCGAGCCTGTCCAGACAGTGAGTCCTGGTTCAGTTCTGGTTTAGTCCTCGTTTAGTCCTGTTTTACTCCTGTTTTAGCCCTAGTTCAGTCGTGGTTTAGTCCTCCTCTTCAGTCCTGAAATCAGTCTTAGGTTAGTCCTGGGTTAGTCCTGGTTTAGTCTTGGTTCAGTCCTTGGCGTATGCAGTGCAAAAGTTTGATATAATCTCGGGTTAACGGGCGGGTGTGGTGCTGTACTGTGTGGGTGCTGGTCTCCAAAAATGGACCTGTGCAGGACTTGCTGTAGGGCATTATTACGGAATAAATTAATCTTCGGTTTGTTACGTAAAGAAGGAAAATAACAAAAGGAGGACAGGAGCAATAAGTTTAAAGAAGGATGCAAAAAGGATTGTAACTGTCCTGTCTGAGAAAAGTGTATAAAGTGTGTGGTGAGGGGTTTTACAGCCTTAAAACATGTTTAAACATTTTAAAATATAAAGTTGACTACTTCTCGTATTTCACCTATCGTGGGTTATTTTTAGAACATAACACCCGCGATGAACGAGGGACTACTGTATTAACCCAGTTTGAGGCGTTCTTTGAAAGTAAAAAGGCAAGAGTAGTTCCTCACATGTTTGTTTACATGAACACATCCCACAGATCGAGGTGAAGTTGCAGATTAGCAATGGAGACTCTACTTCCTGTGGACTTTATTGCCAATCTTTTATGCTTTAAAAATCATGTATCTGAAGTATTGCACATTTCACAAATAATAATATCATATTTTTGACTTGTATCTATATAGAAGTGCAGTGCTCTGGTCTTTTGAACACTTAAGAGTCTCAAAGCGAGTGGTTTTACTGCAGACAGGAAACAGCTGACGTGATCATGCTCACAAGTTTATATCCTGTGTTGCGATCAGAGATTTTAAGTCTCATCAGATTCCCCTCGTGTCTGTGGTGTGCCCTTTTTGTCACACATTTAAAAACTGTTTAAGACCGAAAAATCCTGTAGTGTGTGGCGGCCTTAATACAGAAGGTGCTCCATTGTGTTTTTAAACTCCATGCACTTTCACTAGAGTCATTTGGATAACTTAAGTCCTGGAATTGCTACGCTCTATTGAACTAAAGGTAAAAGTAGATGTTAACTTGAAAACAACCACTTCATGACATCACAAGGTGGAACAGAGCTTTTGAGATGTAGACAGACTAATAATAACGCATTACTCAAACTTACTATAAGACCATTAAGAAATCAGAACATCTTCACTTCTTGCATTGAGCTGTGAGTGTTATCTGTCACCATGCTGTTTTTAAAGATGTACTGTGTAACTTTTTCAGTGTGAAGATCCGTCACCTGCTTTTGATGTTAATAGTTTACCAAGAATGCTACACAGTACACAGGATATTTAACATATCTCTCTCAGATAGCATAAGTATCTTCAGCATCATTAGCTTATTATCATAAAGTGCCTCATTAGTCTTGATTGAGTAAAATTTGCATAATGTTTTTGTGGGTAAATCAAAATTACAACCGTTCATCAACTCATAAAAATTTCAATATGGAACTAATGTTTATGTAATAGGATATACATTTTTCTTAATAACATGTTCATGTAGTTCATTTTAAATAGTTTGCAACGATCCAAACTTTCCTAACGCATTCCCAGCACCCTAATTATTCACTGTGATGGTTATGAAAAGTCAGTTTAGAAGCACTTTTCATAACTTTCAGAGACCGGAGCCAAGTTTTGACAGCACGCCTAACGACAACTAGCATGCTAACAACTACATCCTGGTTCCCATATTACACTAAATTGACTTTTGTGAGCTTTGGGTCATGTTATGATGTTGTTACGTCATCGAAAACATGCCTGGAGTTGTGTTTTGATTCAGTCACATACAGCACATTTGACAGGAAAATATAAAAGGAAATGGGTCAAAGAGTGGGAGAGACATTCAGTAAATTGTGAAGAACTGGAGATTTAACCCACAATTCTTGAGAATAATCCCTGTGATCTCTGGACACTATTTTCAGTGACTTTTTATCATGTAATTTGTGGATTTAACATGGGGAGGCTAAACAGAACTGCACAATAAGCAGAACAAATACAATGTCCTGAATGAATGTACCGCATTTTTCCAACTCTAAGTTGCAACTTTTTTTCATGGTTTGGGTGGTCCTGCATCTTATATTCCGATGTGACTTATATATTAAAATTTTCACACCAACAGTTGTGAGAGGGCGCTCTAGGCTTGTGTGCCAGTATCTGCTATTACTCCTGTGACACTGTCACTTGGCTCTACTGCTCATGTCTCCTGCAAAAGGAGCCTCTGTCCTGTCTGTATCATGTCAGTCGATTGTACCCTTACTTCTGTACCACTGAAAATTTGAAATTTAAACAAACTTATAAAGACAACTGAGAAGATTAAACACAAATGCCAGAAGAAAAGAAAATCATATTTTTGCAGATTACAATCTGCAAGTAATAAAATATGCAGCCAAAAACGGTAATCAAGCAGCAGAAAGAAAGTTTGGAGTGAGCGAGAAACTTGTGACACACCGGGAGGGTGGACCATGCAAATTTCCTGGAAGCCATTGGATGGATTGACAATCCTGGACCTCAGTGACAACTGAAATCATCCTTGGGATTCAGAAAGGCTGCAGTAATTCTAACTGGAACTGATCCTGAGTCTGACGACAGCTACACAGAAGAGGAAGCAGCGCTCTGTTTACCTCCGGAGGTCACAGAGTTTCTCATAAGTGACACCGAGGATGAAGAATTCAATGGATTTAGTGATTTGGAGTGAGATGGAGAGTTTGGTAAACTTGTTCTGTTGTTTATGCTATAGTTATCTGAAGAACTGTTCATATGTGATGTTAACAGTCTGTTGTTCTCTGTTGTTATTACTATAATTTTCTATAACCTTTCTATTTCTATAATTTTACTATAACCTTTCAAGATGAAATGTCAGTTTCAAGATAAAATGTCGGTCTCTGATTTTATAAAATATATTTTCCCCAAAAAGCGACTTATAGTCCAGTGTGACTTATAAATATTTTTTTCTTCTTCATTGTGCATTTTTTGGCTGCTGCGACTTATACTTGGGAGCGATTTATAGCAATTTATAAAAATATGTTATGTTTGAGTAATCCTTTATTATTAATCTGTCTACATCACCAAAGCTCAAAATTATCTGTTCCACCTTGTGATGTCATGTCATCAACAGCTACATTTTACTTTTTGTTCAGTAGAGATGAGTGATTCCAGAGCTGAAAAAATTAAAATGTTTCTAGAGAAGGTGTATGGAGTTTAAAAACACAGTGGAGCACTACATTTCCACATGAGTGTTTTCCATTTGACAGAGGAACTCAGCCTAAATATGCAGGATTTGTGTGTTAAACATGTGTGAATGAAACAAAACCCATCTTGGGTTAGGCTCTGTTCTTGATGAGGACACAACATTAGAACAAAATTCAGAAAATAGGGCAATTTGAACACTTTAAACATCAATTTAACTCAACAACACTAGCCCTACCTGTGTATATTTACATGCAGATGAAGCGTTGAGGATTTGAGCTTTAAGTCCGAGCAGGATTACCCAATATTGCCCCAGTCTGGAGGTGCTGGAGCTCCCATACGCTAGGCCCCACGCTACAGAGTTCACCCAGAGTCCACTGAGCGCTACCCCTGCTCGCCTGGGGGAAGGAGCGACCATCTAACCCCGCAAACCCAGACCTGCTTCGGATCAAAACGCCTAAATCTTTTGGGCGATTTGTCAAGAAGATCGGACGCTTACGATGGACAGAGATGGATAGGGGAAGCTGTTTTACATTTCACAGGAATACAGTGGAGGACAGTGGAATCCATCAGGGGCGTGTATGGCCATCTGAAGGGGAGATGATGAGGAATAATGGCTCCCCAAAGTCAGTTCAGGAATAATGTTGTTTTTAAAAAGGAATGAAGATGGAGTTGATGAAATAACTATTGGGTTCGACAATGGGACGTGTACAGCTGTGTTTACTGAAGAATAGCAATGCACATTTACTATTGGCTAGGGAGTCTGACTATTCAGACGAGATATTTAAAGGTCCCACATTATGCCATTTTCTGTTATAACCTGGAGCTGTGTTTTGTTTCATTCAACACAAGGGTGTAGGTTTGGTCTCAGCTTTGGTGGGGACATTATCAGTGAACCCTTCCCCATATGTTTTATGAATTCTTTCCAAAAACACACAGTCTGGGCCGGTCCAAAATAAGTGTGAGGTGGTTTCATTTTTCAGTTTGCAAAATGGACAGTTTGTGTCCATTGTCCTTCTAAGATGATTTTTTTACCAGATCACAGCGATGTAGAAGTTTGTAGCAGATTTCTCTTAGCTTGTTGGTGATGAGATATTTATGAGGTAATGTCCAGACATTTTTCCATGGAATATTGTCACTAGAGTCCGACTGCTCACAGTGCACGAGTAGGGCTCCGTTTGGGAGGTGCACTTGTGGCAATATTCAGTCTTTTTCCGCGGCGACTCATTATAAGGCAAGTTTAATTGAAGATGAAGCCAAGTAAGTTCCTTTTGAAAAGTTATTCAGAGTTTGGTGCAGCGTCTTCACTCACGCCTGCTCAAGATGCCATCTTCGGTTGCTGGCCCTGTCCTGCTGCTTCCCCAGTTTAGGCTCCTGGCTCCACTAATGACATCACTCTGCTGCAGCCAATGAAATAGAATAGAACAGAATAAACCCTGTCGTCATAATAACTGAATACATCTCAGACGATCTAATAAACAAAACGTGAACTAAAACGTGTTAAATTAATACTATTGAGTTTGGAAAAATTTCGGAATGAATGTATATTTTTGTTTATTAAAATAAAATGGCAAATATTGGTAGGGACTTTTTTTGCTTTCCCCAAATATTGGTTGTGACATGTCCACACTGTCTCTATACAAACCTACACTCTTGGTTTAACACACAAACCCTGCATATTTTCTCTTGGACTAGTTCATCTTAAAGATACACTATGTAACTTTTTGGTTGAGGGACTTTTGTTTGCTTGTTTCTATAGATATGAGTCAAAGAGCACACAGAAGAGAAACATTTAAAAATTTTTAGTCAGAAAAATTTTTTAAAAAATAAAATAAATAAATATATATAAAGAAATCAAAATAAAATGCATACAAAACACATGTACACATACATGCATGCATACAGGGAAGTTGATAGTGGGGTACAAAAGGGTCTGTTGTCCTGGGCCCCTGGGTCTTAGAATGAGTCTCTCTTCTGATTAATTTATACCAGGTCTTTGGCATTTTTTGACCTAACAACAATGAAACTTGGCACTGCACACACCCGTACCATTAGGACGACACCCTCCAAGTTTGAGGTCAGTCGGATGAGTGGTTATGCGTGGAACAGACAAACAAACAAACCAACAGGAGGAGACACAAACAGACGTTCCTTGCATTAACAGATAGATAATTTCAGCCCTGGAATTGTAAGTCTCTACTGAACAAAAAGTAAGAAGTAGCTGTTAATTTGGAGATTTGGAGATGCAGACAGACTAAGAATAAAGAGTTACTGAAACATGCGTGAATGAAACAAAACCATAAGAACGTAAGGAAGCAAGTGCCAGGAAAAGAAAACGTAATCCACTCAAAGCAGTTGTTGGATGAGAACCATATTTGGAACAACTCCATGTGACCATTGTTTCTGTAGTGGTTCAACATAGGAGTTATTTCTATTTCCAGGCCATCTTAAACCATCGTAACCTGCTGACTATTATAGATCACATTTTTAGAAACAGTCAGCTTTTCAATTTCTCTTTCTTCAATTCTAATTTTAAAATCACAACACACCCTGGTCCTTCCCCTGTTTTACTAAGACCGGTCTTAGCTGATGCATGAGAATAAATCTGCTTTGCCTTGACCCAAATTGAGTTTTGAAAATGATTTTTTAATTAGTGGAGCAGCGGAGCCTCAGCCACAGTAATGAGTTCATCACTGGCAGACAGAGCAGTCCATTTAATATTTAGCAGCGCTTGAAAAAACGCTTGAAATGAAACCAAAAATGTGTTCGTCTGCAGAATGGGAAGTCCAGAGTCTGTGCTGCTACTATTAGGCCATTTGTTAGGTTACTGTTTCATATTGTGTCAGTTTTATTTTAAATATGTAACTTTTCTGAAGAAGGGTATATCAAAAGTTAAAATATACTATTGAATTATAGAATGTGTAGAATGTTCCATAGTAAGGCATTATCTTACATGTATTTAATTATAGGTATTTTTGTTTAAAATACAGTGAAAAATAAGCATTCTTATAAACTGTATTCATTTGTGAGGTTACTTTTTATATTTTGTCAGTTTTGTTAAAATGTGTAATTATACTGTTAGAATCTGTAGAATGTTCCATAGTAAGGCTTTATCTTATATTTAATTATTGGTGTTTTAGTGTTTAAAACACATTGAAAAACATGTATTCTTATGAGCTGTACTGCTAGGTCATTTGTGAGATTACGTTTTCAGATTTTTTAATTAAAGTTGCCCTATCTAACATTTCTGCTTATTATAAGGAGATGATGCTGCTTTGTAAAATGTTCCATAGTAAAGCATTATTTTGTATTTATTCAATACATGCGTCCTGAATTTTGGACTTCCGGTCATCGCGCAATGCATACTGGGAAGGATCCTTCGAAAAGGCTTACTTTGTTGGCGCTCCACATACAAAATGGTCACTGCAAACTCGGGATGATTTAGGCAGTCAAAGGTTTCCTTTTTCATCCTTCCTGTGGATCAATCCTGCCCTTCGCCTTTGCCTTTTACTATTGTTCAATTCCATTGGGAAAGGAAACAGTTTGAACAGAGATTTGCAGTCACACACATCTGATTCCCTTTTGCAATTATGGAGTTTGCAAACTTCCGAAGCCCGTTTTCTGCTGTTAGGACATCCAACAATCACACAATTACGATGTCCAAATCCCATAACTAAATATAACAATATCAGAACCAGAAACAAAAATGATATGGTTCAAAAGTCTAAAAAGTCTAAGTTTGATGCTCACTTTTTCATAGGATCCTTTCCAGTATGCATTGCACGATGACCGGAAGTCTGAAATTCGGGATGCACGTATTATAGGCGTTTTTATTGTTTAAATTACATTGAAAAAAAAAATTAAATGTTGGCATCACCTCTCCACAGATCTGTAACTTGTCCTGATGGTGTTGTCCGCTCATCTCCATGGAGAAAGATAAATAAGTGCAAAATTTCAGGCAGGTGGCATACCATCCACCAGAAAAGTTACACAGTGCACCTTTAAATGTGATTCCTTCTTTGATGCACTTTTGTGTTACTGTTGATTCCTTTCATCTTTTCTTTGTTGATTGTTATAAGACTGTCACAATAACACATTTTAAAATGTGATATTGTGATAATAATACTGAAACCAAATCCTTAAACAAAATTATCCCCCCCAAAAAAACTTTTCTCGGTGTAAAATATGGTTTAATAAGAGCTGCAATAAATAAATAATATTTAAGTAGTTAGTTTGTATATACTGTATAATGAAGATAGAAGTTCATAATAAAACTCTACAACTCAAATCTAATCATAGTGCAGAAAATGATCAATTCCGACCCACGAAAAATTAAAGTTTCATGCGTCATGTATTCAACGATAAGTCTATGCAGTAATTAATCATCAGGCCTAATTAGAGTTTGATTATTGTTGTGTAACGTTACCGGTTTTGTAATATCGTCTTTGAAGTTTTGTTTGTAAATCGTTAACTCTTTGATCATCGTTGTTTTGATTTGTTTGTTCCTGAACGGACACACATTCACGGAGATAAAAGAGAATGTTTTGGAAAAGGAGATGTTATGAAGTGTTTTGCTAACAATAATACATTTAAATTTTGCGTTGATGTATAACACTAAACATAACAATACTTAAAACAAAACAACAACAAAAATCACATGAGCATGACTGGTGCCAAAAAAAGATATTCAACTTTTGTATATTTTCTGACTACCATATTTTTCAGACTATAAATTACACTTTTTTCATGTTTGGGTGGTCCTGCAACTTATATATAAACAATTTCACAGTGGCAGCCACGAGAGGGCGCTCTAAGGTTTGTGTGTCAGTATCTAGTACTACTGTTACTCCTGTACCACTGTCACTTCGCACTCTACTGCGCATGTCTCCTGTAGAAAAAGCCGCGGTCTCACTGCAAATAGTGAAATATTCAGCACAAAACGGTAATCGAGCAGCAGAAAGAAAGAGTGAGCGAGAAACCTGTGAGGGACTGGCCGAAAGTGGGGATGGACAACACAGCTTCATGGCAACCGGGTGGGTGCACCATGTAACTTTCCTGGAAGTCACTGGATGAATTGACAAAGCCTGAACTTCAGTGACAATCGAAACCATCCTGTTGGGATTCAGAAAGGCTGGAATAATTCTAACTGGAACTGATGCTGAGTCTGACGACAGCTACGTGGAAGAGGAAGTGGTGCTCTGTTTACATCATGGATCTATGGTTTATGTCCGGAGGTCACACAGAAGTGACACGGAGGATAAAGAATTCAATGGATTTAGTGATTTGGAGTGAGATCGTGAATTTGATAAACTTATGTTATGTTGTTTATGCTATAATTATCTGAATATTTGTTAATATGTTACATTAACATATTAATGGTTGACGTATTCTGTTGTTATTACTTTAACTTGCCTTTCAAGATGAAATGTCGGTTCCTGGTCTCTGATTTTATAAAATAAATTTCCCCAAAAAGTGCGACTTATATATGTTTTTTTCTTCTTCAATGCACATTTTTTGGCTGGTGTGATTTATACTCTGGAGTGACTTATAGTCTGGAAAATACAGTACATTGAGTTCTAGCCTCTGCCATCTATTTAAGTTTGTGTTTTCCATCATTTTAATGTTGTTTGGAATTACATAAGTAGTGTTCCAACACAGCAACTAAATATAAGCTATGAGTAATACTTGTCCAACACTTCCACACAACTCAGAGTTTTAATTAAGTCTTGATATTGTAGTCTGGCTTGTTTTTCCAAGCTGGAGACCAGATATTTGAGTTTTCTGAGTTCGCATGAATGCAACATGAGTAACACCTATTGGAATTGTATTGTCTGTTAGCGTGTTGTCTAACTAGTAATGGGACTTTTGGCTCTTTTGTGGGTTCCAAATCTTTTCAGAGATGCTCAAAAGACTGGCTCTTTTAAAATGTATTTTGAAAACTAATCACAGGGAGAAATGGCCAAGGCTCAGATTTGTTTAAAATTGTTCAAACTGAGCATGAATAAAAGACTGTGCTATAATAATAATAATTAAAACACTAACTATTATTATGATGCCAATTAAATTTTTTTTTTCTATGTGTGCACAAAGCTCTCTCTTATGTTTCTTATGCTAATTCTGTGCAGATTTTTTGTGTTATTTCAGAGTTAATCAGTATAAAGATGCAAACAAATTAGAAAGGAAAAGATTTGTTTTGTTTTTTTAATGAGATCCAGTTCCAACTGTTCACATTAAAGGTGCAACTGTGTAACTTTTCTGGTGGCAAGTGCATCAAATGCTTTTCTCTTTGTCTGCAATGTTACACAGTATGGTATTAAGCCTTTCTATCATCATGGAAACCAAACCAGACCAAGATACAGGTCAGATCTGTGGAGAGGCGATGCCGCTCCCTATAAAAATGCTTGTTTTGTAGGTACTTTTGAGCATAAAAACCACCTGTAATTCAATAAATGCGAGGTACAGTTGTTTAATGTCACACTGTGGAACATTCCAGGCAGACCAATGACATATCCATAGAAACAAGCAGGTTTCCAGTCAAAAAGTTACGTAGTGCACCTTTAATCAGCATAAAAATGTATTCAGATTAGAAAGAAAAAGATTTGGTTCTTTTCTGGTGGAAGGCCCATCAAACGTTTTTCTCTTTGTCTGGAATGTTACACAGTATGATATTAAACCTTTCTATTGTCATGGAAACCAAACTACACCAAGTTACAGGTCAGATCTGTGGAGAGGAAACCCCGCTCCCAATCAAAATGCCTGTTTTAATGGTATTTTTGAGCAATAAAACCACCTGTAATTCAATAAATGTGAGGTATAGTTGTTTAATGTCATACTGTGGAACATTCCAAGCGGCGCAATCACATATCCATAGAAACAAGCAGGTTTCCAGTCAAAAAGTTACATAGTGCACCTTTAATCAGTATAAAATGCATACAGATTAGAAAGAAAAAGATTTGGTTCTTTTCTGGTAGAGGATCCATCAAATTCTTTTCTCTTTGTCTGGGATGTTCCACAGTATGATATTAAACCTTTCTATCGTCATGGAAACCAAACCAGACCAAGTTACAGGTCAGATCTGTGGAGAGGCAACCCCACTTTCTATAAAAATGCTTGTTTTATCAGTACTTAGCCATAAAAATACATGTAATTCAAAAAATGTAAGGTAGAGTTGTTTAATGTCACACTGTGGAACATTCCAGGCAGACCAATGACATATCCATAGAAACAAGCAGGTTTCCAGTCAAAAAGTTACATAGTGCACCTTTAATCTGTATAAAAAATTCATACAGATTAGAAAGAAAAAGATTTGGTTGTTTTAAAAAATGAGATCCAGTTCCAGCAGTTCAAAAGAGCCG
The DNA here is from genome assembly GCF_026225935.1 of Boleophthalmus pectinirostris. Lineage (NCBI taxonomy): Eukaryota > Metazoa > Chordata > Actinopteri > Gobiiformes > Gobiidae > Boleophthalmus > Boleophthalmus pectinirostris. Next base: position 10,493,932 of record NW_026571175.1, read on the forward strand.
TCTCGTTCACACCCATTTTAAAAGTCCCCGAAGTCACATATCCACTTAAACATGACATACTGCCCAGAATGTGACCCTATAGATCACCTTTGACCTTTGACCTGGCCTGCCTCCTGTCTCCGGATGCCCCTGGCCTCTCATCCTGTTCCTGACCACGCCTCTCTCTAAGCTGCAGCGGGATTGGCCGGCATCTCTCGGAGGGGCCAGCGAGGAGCGGCCGTCTTCGTGTGTGTACAGGGAATCGCACCATCGGCCTCCAGAGGGTTAATTAGCCACATTGAAATATGCACTGACCGCTCCCCTCTCCCCTCTCCGCTTAGATGGTGATTTAGAATGATCAAGAGGCGAGTTGGGCTGATTAACTGCTATTCAACCTGGCTGTATATTAAACAGACGTGGGTAGTGCTCACTTAAATTTACTTGAGTCATTTTTTAAAGAAATTTTCAGAGTACTTTTCACGCAGCATACTTTGACTCCCACTTGAGTAATGTTTTGCTGAAGTAGTAGTTTTCCCAGACCATTTTTTACACAACTTTGTACTTCTACTTGAGTAATATTTTGAAGTTAACCTTAGTCTTATTTGTGGACAATTTTTGGCTGCTTACCCACCTCTGATGATGACAGCAGAAAATGGTATTGATATAAATGTTTCTTGAGCCACAATAAGAAAGATTAAGGATTAAATAACTGGTTCAGAATGTCATCGCATGTCATCCATGATCTTAGTTATCTGCCTCGCATTGTTTAATTATAGGGGTGTAACAACTAAAATATCGTGATATCGTATCGTCAAAGTTCTCTCAATAATATCGTGGGCCATCACAATATATTAAATTACAAGTTTCTTTGCTTAAATTCATTGTTTTGGTACAGCAATAGCTAAAAAAGAGGAAGAGGGAACTCAATCGACCATGATCCTTTGCTCCGTTTTGGTGTAAACTACATGAAGAAATAACAGTTCTAAGCACTTTTAAATCTTAGTTCTTTGTATAAAGTCTGGTCAAGGCATTTTAAGAGGAAAAAGTAGCATAGTCACAATTTTGTTGGCCTCCACAGAATATTGCAATAAATATCGTACCCTGAGATGTATATCGTGAAAATATCATAGCGTGAGATTTGGATATCACTACATTCCTATTTAATTACACATGTTTTTAGCTGATTTTACTATAAAAGGGTGGCAGTAGTTCAGCTGATAAAAGCATTTCTTCACCGAACCAAAGGCTGTGAGTGGTTAGATCCACTGACCCACAGGTTGGCTGGTGTGATTCCAGCTCCCACAGATGAATGCTGTTGTTGTGTCCTCGGGCAAGATGCTTTCAAGGTGCCTTGAAGGTGGAAAAGTGTTGTATAAAAATGTGACCATTTACCAAACTGACTATGCAGTGGTGCAGAATACATGTTTGCCTATATCGTGGCTTGAAAATAGGTGAATAAGATTTCGAAATAAGATTGCTGAAACAACTTGTAGACTGTAAATGAGAAGAAAACGTCTCAATGGTCAAAAGGTCTGTAAAGCCAATTTTGCAAAATAGATCTCTTTAAGTTGAAAATAATCTCCAGTCTTCTGTCACATCAGTTGACTCTTTGCAAATGTTTTCATAATTTGACCTGTTAAATGTAATTCTAAAGCAAATCAGATCCACACGTTGACCTGATGAAGTGAAATGACTATATAGAAAAGTCCACGGAGCACTGAGCTGACCCTGAGAGCTGAGGACACACAGCAGGTATGTGCCACTCTTATTACATTACACTCGTCCTAACTGAAGAAAGCAGAAAAGCACTTTCTCTGTGCTATAGTAGCCTTGGCAAAGAAAACTATCATCAAAAATGGTTACATTTGAGAATAAATACAGTACAAAAAAAAATAAAAATTCATTAAGCCTTTTAAACATACGGATAGGAAATGTGCATAGAAAAATAATGGTCAATGCATAAATATATTACTGATATATGTTTTTAGAAATTGTACATAAAATTATTGTCACCAAAATGATTCATTTTTTAAAATGTCTTTTTCAAAGATAGTGTAGCCACATAAAAGGGGAGAAAAGATATATCATTTTGTGTCACAGCTCCAACTGGCACAGGTTACAGATGTTTGTGCATATGTACAATTTAAAGGCACAGTGACTTTCTGGAGGTGACATGTCACCTGCATGATTCCATGAAAATAGAAATATTTTCTATTAGAAATGAAAAAAAAAAAAAAATCAAGATGCTTTTACATTTATTTTGTGTCTAAAAAGTTGCATATTGTGCCTTTAGTGATCAGTATACTATAAATGTAATGCATTCCTGTACTGAGGTACAAATAACATACTATTTCAAAACCACTAACTGCAATATTTTTATTTTGTAATTTGGAATATTGAGCTGTTTATTTATTTAGTATTTGTTAGAGTAATGAGAGAAAGATATCAGTGCTTCTGAGTGTTATGTTACTGGACACTGCAGGGGTCATAGGTCACAGCTCCCAGGGCACTCTCTCCGCCGCTGATAAGAGCCACTTGTGACTGCGTGCCCTTGAGCAAACACTTCCCGAGGAGCGAGGCGTTATCAGATGACAGTAAATCACAAGGCAGCAGCGGGGGGGTGACGCCAACGCAAACAGAAACAAGTGCCATAGACCGCAGTACACCGCGATGTGTTCAAGTGCGCTACGGGAATCAAACCAACAATTAGACTCTGGATTTACAGATTTATAACAGTTTGAAGTCAACAGATTGGCATGTTTATATATTTTTACTTAAGTTAAAATATAACAAAGCCGCCTTATCAAAATATTTTCTTTTCTGAAAATATTTCTCTAAACAATGTGAAGATATTTTGAATTACTTTTTCAAAATATTTGGTTAGTAGCTGAAAATAATTTTGCTCCAAATCTGGCTGCTCACTGAATGATTTGATAAACACATTTCGGATGTTTAGTACACAGTTACACAGTTTACTAACTCAACTGTAAAAATATATTTGTTATATTTGAAGTAAATATAAACATTTATGAGGTATTTTTAAAGTGTTTAATTACATCTAAATGTAATAATATTAAAAACTGGAATATTTTAGAGGGAAGTGCACATGGCATTGTAAATTTGTCTGTTTATGGCATACTTTTTAAACAAGAAATACAACATTCTCTAATGAAACTGGAAAAAAAAAATAAAAATCAGTCATGTATTAACTTGTATTGATCAGTCCTTATTTCTGATTCAATACTGTTTGTTATTAAAAAAGAATTTCCTGAACACCAGCAAATCATGTAATCATTACCATTTAACACACACACACACACACACACACAAATAAATAAATACATTAAATAATAAATAAAAATAGCTCAAGTTTCTCATTGATTATTTGAAACGACTGGATCTAAACTCTATGAAATTTTAAGCACCACCAAAACTACTTTAGGCACATACTGTACAGACTCATCCCAAAACACAAAAACTTCAAATTCTCTTCACCTCCACCTCTCTTCCCTCTTCTATCACAGACTGAAGCACCCATCCATCCATCAGACGCACACTGCCCAGCGCCATGCCCCGAGAGAGGGAGGGGGTGAGGGGTACAGAGGGTCGGGCGAGGAGGAGGTCATTTGTCTAAATCAGTGTCAGGACCCCCCACGACACACACACACACACACACACCGTCTCGTGTCATGTGCGACAGAGGAGACGCCCCCATGATGGCCACTGCATTCCTGCGCTTTCATAATATTTGATTAATATACAGATTATAAAGCAAAATTTCTATACATTGTCCTGAAGATAGTTCTTTACATTTTATCATGATCTTTTATGGTTTTTTTTGCCTGATAATCTGATAATCATTTTCTATTTCACAGAGGGTGAACTCGTATATGTTCACATTTTTGGTAATAGATAATATCTGACATGAAAAAAAAAAAAAGTCTAAATTATAAGACAGCAGAAGATTTGTCAGCAACTTCTCATAATCTTTGATAAAATATTCTTTAAATTAGACATGCAACAGTTTCAAATTAATAAATAATATTACAAATTGAGAAAATATATAACATTTCCAATCCTTTTAATGCTTGTTTCCTGGTCTCTTAAAGTTCTGATTATCTATTATGTATTTGTTTATTTATTGTAATGTAAAAATAAGAATGCAAAGTGCAGTTATATTTTCTTACTAACTACTGTATATTACACAAAGCTTTCAGGACAAAAGCAAGCTCTCAAATAAAAAATAAACTTAGAATCTGACAACATATCTCAAAACCATTCAGCTTCTTCAGAATATTCAGTGAGATATTGAAAATACTAAACAAGTACTCAGTGAAGCACCATGGTATTGGCAAGAAAATATGAAATTCCACATTCTTCTGACTCCCTCAAACTATTTGTTTTTAATAGGATGTTCTTGCCAAGGTTTGGTCAAATTTTCCAGAGCGCAAAAGAGCTTCAGAGGCCCTAACTTCATCACAAGATTCGTAATTTTCACCCAAACCCCCAAATTTAATGAAACCTTTTAAAAATGTCATAACCTCTCAGGAAATCTTGAATCTCGAAATAGTCCTTAAGCATGCACAAGCAACGCAGTGCAATCCTTCATTTTCCCTACAAATTATTTTCAGTACTTTAAATATTCATTTATTATCGTAATCTGTGTTTGGAAACAACTTGTCTGCAAAGAATTTTCAGAGCATTACGCAAATGCAAAACAAAACAGTATCTGCAAATATTGTGACATTTTTATGTTTTGTTTTAAAAGAATCTCATTAAACAGTGACTCTAGTAATGCAATGCCAACTTCACTCTCTTTAATTTAAATGCTATTTCAATCAAACCCTCTTATTAGTTTTTTTTTTTCCCAGCAACGAATCCAAAATGAGTCATGACTTCTTTTATTTTTTAAATATAAATGCAAATATTTTATAGTACCTGCTCAAAGTACTTAAAGTAGCCAAATCGTAAAGCAACACGTCACAGTACTTTCTCAAAAGTGTTAAAGGACAGCCAGCATTTATGATCTATTAGATTCAGATCAAAATTAGGTTGCCACAGTGATTAACAATTCAATAAAATGTTAAAATATATCTTTGGAATGAGGAAAAAGTCCTCAAAATACTGCGTAAAGCTAAAACTCATACTAAACCGAACCTCGTTGTACTTTGTGATTTGTTCCTCATTCAGAGCAGCATTGCCAAACAAAACAAAGTAGGTATAAAACAGCGTGCATGCGAGGGGGGACCTACAGTTAGCGCTCCTCCGGTGGTGCCACTCGCGGTGCGCCAGTCCGCTGATACAAGCCTTCAGCGCCTTTTCCTGGAGCATACACGAGGACGGAGACGCGGTGTAGAAGTCCAACATCTGCCCTGGACTCACCGCTAGCACGTCCATACAGTCGAACATGTCCGCGTGCCAAAAGAGCAAACAAACAAAACAAAAACGACTACGCACGATCGACAACTATTCGTCTTCTCGCGACAGTCCCAAATGAAACAACTCCATCAAAACTCCTCGCGTCTTCTCCTGCCTCTGCTTCTGTTGCTGCTGCTTTCTCCCCCTCCTCTTTCTTCCACCCCCCCACCCCCCGCTCGTCCACGTCTCGGCAAAAAGCGAAATTCCGACGCTCCTAACTGTCCCGTGGAGGAATTATGAAATATTAGTCCGATTCGTGTCGCTAAAAACGGCGTAAGAGTGTCCGCGATTCCACAAGCGGTCGTCCCATAATAACAAAAAGCGTGTGGAGTGTGGCTGTCCCGGCTGCGCGGAGAGGGAAAGCAGTTCTGTTTTCGAAAGGCAAAAAAAGCGTCCGAAAACAAAACCTGTACCGTCTAAAAGCACGCGTAATGTGAAGGATGATCGCTCCGTATCGCAGCGCAGCCCATATCCAACTAGTTTTGCCACGGAGGATGAAAGATTGAATTCCCTAATATATGCGAGTGAACTTTCTATGAACCCTTCCGAGGCTGCTGACCTTCAAATGACCCAGGCAGGCGGGCTGACATCACCGCAGCTCTGCAGGCGGAGCGGAGAAGCGCAGGCAGGCAGGCAGGCAGCACTGAGCACATACGAGGAGCGGAGGACAACTTTGGTTAAACAAGATGGATGTGTAAAAGAATGGGGACTATAAAGCGGAGAAAGTGCGAGTAAAGTGGTGCGTAAAAGTGATAGCGGGAGATTTACGCGCAGCCTGGCGAGGTCCTCCCCAATAAGCGCACGATTTATGAGAGAACACCTCACCTGACGCACACAGCAGTGGAATTAAAGGAACTCTATGCAGCCTGGAATCTTATGTTTTTTAAAAAGTACAAAAAAGTACTGCAGTCACAACTGAATTTGAGCTACCAGTGCTTTAACCTGCATATAGAAGACACATGCAAGTTTTTCTCATTCTCAGTATATGGCAACCTCCAGAATTCACTCACTGAGCTGCAGAGGCTGCACTAGCACCAACTGCAGGTGCTGGGGTTTAGAGAGAGGCATTTTACGTTTAAACAAGTTGATTTCCAAATTGAAACAAATTCAAATGAAGAGATGAAGAGACTTATGTGAGGTTCGTTCTGCTTTCTTTGAATAATTGTCTTGAGAACCAAAACACCAAATTTTAAAATAAACAACTTGGCCATCAATGTTTTTGTAATTAAGAATAAATCAGCATTACATTTGTTATCAGTAAAAGCTATAATTGATTTGAACATGCTTCCCATAGTGCAAAATCTTTTAAATTTTAAAGTACTTTTCATGCTCTTATAAAACAGATATGGATCACATAATTAGAAGAGAAGGTTGATCTGGCATGTCCCATGTTCAGTTAGACATGCTGTTTAATCCTGGGTTTAGATCAACTCCTAATGTGGGCCATGTTTAGTCCATTAGAGGTGGTGGTGTAACTGGCCATAGTTGCAAGGAGTGTGTCCAGATGTGTGTAGAGTTGCCAAAAATTTACCCAAACATAACCTCAAAATAATATTACTATTACTACTATTATTAAGTACTTGAAGAAATTACTCAAGTAAGAGTAGAATATTATTTGTACTAAGAGTAAGAGTGATTTAAAGATTAGCATGTGATTTATGATTTAAAGTTAATGTAATTCAAAGGACAAAACTTTAAATAATTCCCCAAAACTGGTATTTTCAAAGGGTAGACTCAAACATTAAACTAAATCTTATTTAAAGCAGTGGTGCTGCAAACACAATGTTCAAGTACATTTTCAGCCCAAGGTTTCATATTTGTCTGTGTGGATCCTCACTGTTTAAACTCCTTTCCTGAAATATTTCTGTTCTTGTTTTCAGACAATGGTACTGTTCATGTGCAAAAGAACATCTCCTCACATGCGCTGTGTATTTGTATGTACAGACTGGAGACTGGAGAACAGGGATGAGGAGGCCTAAGTACTTCTCAGTTTGTAGCGATCACTCCAGTGAGTCTTTAAACTGGTCCTATTTGTGTTGTGTAAATGTACTGATCCCTCTGTTACTGTCTCAGACCTTGGGCATCATCAACAGCATCAAAATGAGACACATTGTGTTTTAGACTGGAAGTCTCTGTCCTGTTGTCCTGTGTCCCTGTGTCAGGTTTGGAGGAAGTTCAATCACCAAAGTGTTTAATCTACACCTCAATTGCTTTGATACAAATATCTAACTCTCTCGGTACCTTTCCACAGACATCACAGACTCATGGGCCTGGCTCATTCTTACAACTCCAGCCTGTCCCAGATGGAGCATGAGCCCCCCCATGAGCTGTCTCCGCAGGAGCTGTCTCCCCATGAGCTGGTCCTGGAGCTGGAGACTAAAGTCTTTGAGAGTTTACAACAGCCCTCTCCCTCCTCAGCCCTGTGCAGCATGCCCTCCAGCAGCCGAGCACCCCACTGTGAATCTGGCCCAGGCTGAAGTGGACAAGGAGTTCCAAAGCCTGAGCAGTCTCACCCATGTCCCTTACACTGGAGCTGCAGACTGTCCTCCACAGTCTCACACATGTCCCTTACACTGGAGCTGCAGACTGTCCTCCACAGTCTCACACATGTCCCTCACACTGGAGCTGCAGACTGTTCTCCAGCTCATGTGACCCAAGCCACAGCAGCCCAGATCTGTGAGCTTTTTGAAGCACAGCAACATGCTGATGTCCACCCAGCGACAACTTCCCCTCTCTCAGTGTAAGGACCTGAGCCCCTCTTCCTGTGAAAAGACCACACAGATTCAGACACTGGTGGTCAAACCTCTTTACAAGCATCTGTGAAAAGGCTCCATGAGACTTTTCTCATTCAACTTTCCTTGTTAAAGTGCAAATCTTTGTACTCTGTACAACAATTCATCACTTCAGTAGTTGTTTCAGACTCAAATGCTGTGTACTGAGAGGGTCTATTGGTGCAGTTTTTTTTAGGGAAAAACCCCATGTGTGTTTATATATATTTGTATATATATGTACATTTAACAAACTTGTCCTTTGGCTTTTAACTCACAAACCCCAAACTGATCAACAGCACACAGGTGTGTGGGATCTACTGCATTACCTACATCTGCATTCACCGTCTGAATCTGAAGAGACATATTCATATGTAGCAAGTTACATTCAACCAATAAGTCCCTCTTTGATAATTCAATAACAAATGCTCATTCCAGAGTCCAGAGCCTCAGTTATGTGAGAACTCTGAAGAGTATAAGATCATTATAAGAATTACTGTGGTCCACATTGGGTAAACATTAGCAAAATTTTGAAGTATAGACAAAAGAGTGCCCTTCAGTATCAGAACTCTTTCTCCTTTATGCTCAATAATAGTTTTAAGTTGAAACTGTGTCCTCTAGCCCCTCTAGATGTTCACCATGTTGGGATGCTCACCAGTCATGCTGCACACAGTTCATACATTTCTATATTCATACCACAACTTATTTTGTAGAACAATAGATTCATGCATCATAATGTAGTATAGTTGTACCCTGTGTACATTTTGTGCATAATGACTTTAACCATCTGCTCCCATAATTTATGTGCACAAACTTAGCTATGAAACCAAAACCTCTTCTAGCTGTGCCCTCCACAATGATCCAGGCTCCATAATTTTGCATTGTGGAAATGATTTGTACATATTTTTCATATATTAATTAATTCAAATAAATGCATTATGGATTACTACATTATTTAAAATGTTTGCCCTTGTCTTTTGTTGCATCTCTTATACAAGCAAGGATTAATGTACTGCTCAATAATATACGTAAATATTACACACTGTTATCAGCCTAAACCATTTAAATATATTGTTCATTTGATTATGTTGAATTTCTACTTTGGTTAATTACAAAATGTGCTTGTATTTGTAAATCCAAGGCTAAGGCCATGGTTCGTCTGTATGCATTTGATTTACAACACTTTTTCTCTACAATAGTATGCAGCGGTCCGTGACACATGCTGCCCCATTTTTTTTTTTTTTTTCATGGATTGAAAATCATCTTCTCCATCTTTAAAAAAGTTTCTATGTCAGGAGAGGAGTCAAATAAGCATATGCTTAGGTAGAATAATATGAGGTGCAGACAGGATGTGGTGAGCTCAGAATCCCATTCATGTGTACGTGGCTGCACAGCACAGAGAGAGCGCTGCTGTTGGATTTTTTTTGCTGGAGCGGCACACGCTGAGAGACACTTCAGCTCATCCAATCACAGTGCCTAAAATGTTTGTTTACTAGGGATCTAACAATAACTGAAATATCGTGATATTGTATCGTCAGAGTTCTCACAATAATATCGTGGACCATCACAGAATATCAAAATACAAGTCTCTTTCTTAAATTGTACAGTAATTATGCAGCAACAGCAAAAAAAAAAAAAAAAAAAGACAGAGGAGACTACATAGACCATGATCCTTTGCTCCATTTCAGTGTAGACTCCATGAAGAAATAACAGTTCAAAGTAGGGCTGGGTATCATTAAGAAGTTGCCGATACAATACATACCTCCACACATAGGCCACGATACGATACATATCACGATACAGTGCACTTTTGATTCGATACAATATATTTCAAATTGATCTGATACGGTTCAATAAAAATAATGGCTAAATCTTGGCTGTGATATGAAAAGTCTTTGTTAAACCACTTCTTGTGCAAAGTTCATATGAAACACGCCCAAGTTACTCATCAAAACAGTAAAAATGTCAAATGCGTCGCATGAACAAGATTCCTTCCTCTAAACAAGCAGCAAAACTGTAGCACTGTAACAAAATAATTTAGTAAAATATACGAAAAAATACTCTTGGCGATATATCGATACAGCTGTCCAGGATATCGATACTGTATCATCACATTAAACAAAACGATATATCAGTATTTCAATATTTTTCCACACCCCTAGTTCTAAGCACTTTTAAGTCGTAGTTCTTTGGATTAAGTCTTGTCAAGGCATTTTAAGAAGAAAAAGGAGCATGTTAACAGTTTTGATAGCAGTTTTTGTTGCCAAAATATCGCAATAAATATCATACCATGAAAATACTGTACAAAGAGATATGGATATTGTTACATCCCTAATCGTGAGCCTCCACACCATATCATGAGCTTTCCCACGATATTGCAATAAATATTGTACTGTGAGGTTCATTCCGTGAAGATATCGTATTGTGAGACCTGGATATCATTTCACCCCTTTTGTTTACCCTTCATTTTACAAAACTAACAGATTCAACAGTATGTCATGGTGTGATTGCAAGACAATTAAGGCTCTTGGACACAATATTATTATCACTTGAATGTGGCAAACATACAGTACAATGCCAATTTAAGTTCATAAACTTCACATAAACTCCACACAAACTTCATGGCAACTCTTCCTGGTGTTTTTGTGCATCTCCGCTCTACGTCTATTCCACCTCGCTGTCTCTCCTCTGCTCTGCTCTCGGTGGTAAATGTGGCGACCTGTAGAACAGCCCCATGTGTAAATCAAATCACCACACTATGTCCATGTGGAGAAGAAAGAAAACGAGAGAGTTTTAAGTCAAAGGTCTCAGTGCAGTTTTTCAGGAACGGTCAGGTCGTGTCAGCAGATCTGTGTCAGGGCAGCTTGAGAGGAAGAGTAGTATCACATCATTTCCTGATAGTTCCATGTTAAAACGTGATATGAAAATTATAATGAAATGAAAAAAAAAAAAAAAAAGATTGATACAAAATGATATAATAGATAGAAAGCAAGGTGTGTATGGCATTGCTGGGAAGTGATATGGTTTATGGAAATGTTCTCACCTTTTTACCAAGAAACTCAACGTGATAGTCCTGATTTTATATTTAGAATAAAGCTGAGTACTATGCATAAGATTAAACTGACAAAAGCTAATGGGACAGATTTAACTTGGAGCAGCAATTGTCTAAGTACAGATAATACATAGATAGCCTCAGTCTCTTACATAACGTAGCAGAGTCACATACAGATCACATACAGATCACATGTGACTGTGTTTAGCTCTTGGCATGTGTCCTCAAATGCTCCTCTCACAGCGTGCTGCTCTGACACACACACACACACACACACACACACACACACACACACACACACACACACACACACACACACACACACACTCACTCAAGTGGAGAGGCTTGCGTGTAAATGGGTTTAGAATATTAATTTCAGTAAAACAGTACACGACATAATATTTATCATTTTAAAACATCTCGCCTAGGGTATTGATGATATACACAGAGGGATTCCTTTTCGAACTCAAGCCTTTTTATATATATAAATTGCTACTTCACTGGTGTAAAACATAAAAACCTGTCATGTCATAGCTCAGTTGGTAAAAAATGGTCAAACGAGTCCAACTGAGAGTGGGTTGGGCATAACATCGATGGCAGAGTAGTAGGATCCGCCGACCCACTGGTTGGCACTGCAACTCCATCTCTCACAGAACAATAATCTTGTTGTGTCATTGGGCAAAAAATGTAACCTGCCTCGCCCCCAGGTTCTGTGTACACATGGGGTTTGCTGTGATGCAAAGCGCTATGAGTGCCTTGAAAGTAGAAAAGTGCTGCATACATGTGACCATTTTCCTTTCAAAGGTCCTGCATTACACAAAATGGATTCTTGAGAGCTTTAAGCAATGTTTCATCCACACATGTTTGAGAAACCCTTTATTATTGGTCTGTCTACATTTCCAAAGCTCAAAATGCGCTGTTCCACCTTGTGATGTCACAAAGAGGTTATTTTCAAGCTACATTTTACCATTTGTTTAGTAGAGATTGACAATTCCAGGATTGAAATCATCCAAATGATTCTAGTGAAGGTGTATGGAGTTTTAAAACACCGTGGAGCACTTCCTGTATTATCACATGATATCACAAGGTGGAAGAGTGTTTTTGTTCAACATGTGTGAATGAAACAAAACAACTCTGGGTATGTTTTTGATGAGGAAACATTATAACAGGGGTGTCAAACTCAAATTCACACAGGGCCAAAATTAAAAACTGGGATTAAGTCAGGGGCCAGACTAAATATTTATTGAAAAATTTCAACAACATCTGCATGGTTGTTCTTCTTTCGAGATATGTAATGTTAAACTTTTTCTTATTAAAATAAGTGTTTAATAATAATTTTGCTTCTACATTGAATCCAGAACAAGCATAATGTAAAATAATAACATTTTAAATAAATAATGTCTCTATAGCCTATGTGTAGCCAGCGGGCCAGCTCTAACACATATTTGATATGATCTCGTGGGCCAAATATAATTATATTGCAGGCCAAACATATCTGCATTATAACATCGATCAGAAAACAGCATAATATGGGTCCTTTAAATGATCTTCTCTTGTATGTCAGAAATATCTTCAAACAAACTAAATATTTTCAGTTTTATTAGAAATTAACTTCTGCATATAATCTTTTCTTTCTTTTTTTTTTTTTTTTTTTTTTTTTTTTTTTTAAATAAGTCCTAAGTAAGGTTAACACTGCTAAACCCATATGTGAGCTCTATAAAAGCAGTGGCTAAGGAAAACAAAGCTCTATACATCTAAACATGGGCACCTTCTAACTGGATAAACATGTCCACAGACACACATGCACAGGCACACCAGGCCATCTCATTAGTGTACATGCATTTCCCTAATACTACAGAGGATCAGAAAGCATTAGAATCATGGCTCACATCTGGACGCTACTATAGAGCGACGATTGGAGATAGTAGAAAAATACAAAGCTACACATAAAAAAGGACGACAGATTAACGTGAAAGGAGTATGATACATTTACAAAGGGAAAATATCTCCTTTTGGGCTGCAGGAAGTGGAGATGGAGAGGCTGATGATTCTACTCTTGCAGTTCTAGCAGATTCTAATTTTTCATTTTGTTAATTTTAAATCACAATAATGATTTCATTTAGCTTTATACTAGAAACAGGTCCACTAACCTCTTATTCAAAACTGCTGAACTGAAAGGCCTGGCTCTTTATAGTGCCATTTTATACGAGCAAACAGCTGATTTTCATTTACTTTTTATTTAAAAATAATAAGAATAATAAGAATAATAATAGAAAAAGGCTTTGTGACATTTTGAAAACAGCATTCATGAACCAGAGTTTCAATCCTTGCAATATTTAGTACAGAGATGTGGGTGGAGATAAGTGGCAGGTGATATCGGAAAATTTCAAAGCACAGGCCTCAAATGCAGAATTACAGTGGTCCCTCGTTTATCGCGGGAGTTACGTTCTAAAAACAACCCCCTGATAGGTGAAATCCGCGAAGCAGTCAGCTTTATATTTTACAGTGATTATATGTGTTTTAAGACTGTAAAACCTCTCACCACACACTTTATACACTTTTCTCACACAGGACATTTAACCCTTTTTGCATCCTTCTTAAAACTTATTGCTGCTGTTGTCCTTATGTTATTTTAATCCTTTATGTAACAAACCGAAGATTCATTTATGAGTCCTGCACGAGTCCATTTTTGAAGACCTGCACCCGGCCAGTACACCACACCTGCCCGTTAACCCAAGATGATATCAAACTTTTGCGCTGCATACGTCATGGACTGAACCAAGACTAAACCAGGACTAACCCAGGACTGATTCCAGGACTGAAGAGGAGGACTAAACCAGGGCTGAACCAGGACTCACTGTCGGGACAGGCTTGACTGCAGGAGAAAGGACCGGCTCAGCTCTGCACCTCACCGTAAGCGCGTCAATTGCCCGGTCGCGCTGCACTTCAGAATCACACTGATAGCGATCGAACACTTATGTAAATTTGGCAGCTGAACACAGACACGGCATGAAGGAGATTGATTGACAATGGTCTACAGCCAATCACGACGCAGGGGGAGGAACACGATACGCGCTCATACACTGTTTAAAAAAAAAAAAAAGCATGCAAAATTACACACAAAAAATCTGCAAAACCCCGAGACTGTGAAAGGTGAAGCCCCAATATAGCGAGGAACGGCTGTATTCAAACATACACAAATCTAATTAAAACAGAACAGTTAACTAATGATAAAGGAACACCATTATAATAGGATCAAAAAAGTAGATTTTTAACACTATATCCCCTTTAAGCAGGGAGAGAAAGTGCATTTATAGGAATTCCTTGACAGGTGGAAGTAGATGTTTTCATCATTTTTAAATCTATCCTTTTAAAATACCATATTTGGTGCATTAATGATTATTTTGTTTGTCCTGTGACATTAATGTCAAATTATAAATCAGATGTTTTGTCCAGTTACCTTTTACCCTTCCTTGAGTAATTTCTCAAACCACTACTTTCACTTACTTTCACACTTCTACTACTTCATTATTTTGAAGTAACAGTATTCAGAATATTTTTTGTTTCTCTACTAAGACCATTATTCTATTCTCCATGGATGATGTCTGCTCTGGCTGGCACACACTATCCCCCCTGAGCGGTGAGGGGACGTGGGCCGGACAGGGACGCGGCAGGTATACCCACTGAGCCTCATGAATTTTGCACACAGCCCAGAGCGGAGAAACTCAAGCCTGCATGGACCCCCCCCCTACATGCCAGGCAGCTGACCCCCAACAGCGGCCCCAGTGTAACCCAAGACCCATCCACTCCTCTCATGGTAATGCATCCAGCTCCAAAATCCACCTGTAATTAGGAGGTGATAATGAAGCCGTCCATCAAGATAAGCTTCTTTCTGGCATTATCGCTTTGCCGTACTCCAGACCCCCCCCCTCCTGCAAGGCCCCCGCTGCTAGGACCCAACAGGCTGTGACAGTGCATGGACAAGCTGATCATTTAATAAGGCAGGGTAGAGGTAGACAGCTCCCCCAGACGCGCACACACAAGCTGGGTAGGTTCATGTAACTTGGGCCCCACGCGTCCTGGAAGTCTACGATGGAATATACTTAGAACGAGACTGGCTGTCACAAAGAAACACTGTATTGCTCAGATTCTATGCATGAAAATGACGAACATTTATTGTGAAGTTTTTGTTGGTTCTCCCAGACACAGAGAGAACGTGCAAACTATGCCCAGACATAGAGAGAACATGCAGACACCCACACACAGGGAGAAAATGCAAACTTCACCCAGACACAGAGAGAACATGCAAACACCCAGACACAGGGAGAACATGGAAACTTCACCCAGACACAGGAAGAACATATAAACTTCACCCAGACAAAGGTAGAACATGCAAACACCCAGATACAGGGAGAACATGCAAACACCCAGATACAGGGAGAACATGCAAACACCCAGATACAGGTAGAACATGCAAACACCCAGATACAGGTAGAACATGCAAACACCCAGACAAAGGTAGAACATGCAAACACCCAGACACAGGGAGAACATGCAAACTTCACCCAGACACAGGAAGAACATATAAACTTCACCCAGACAAAGGTAGAACATGCAAACACCCAGATACAGGTAGAACATGCAAACATCCAGATACAGGGAGAACATGCAAACACCCAGACACAGAGAGAACATGCAAACTTCACCCATACACAGGAAGAACATATAAACTTCGCCCCGACATAGAGAGAACATGCAGACACCCAGACACATAGAGAACATGCAAATTCACCCAGTAAAAAAATGCATACATCCAGACACAGGGAGAACATACAAACTCCACACAGTAAGGTCTGGTTGGCCCAGAGCCATACCCAGCACTTTCTTGTTGTAAGTAATACGTTTAGTTGTATAGAGTGGGCAACAGGAAGGGCATGTGGCTTAAATGTAATCCTCAGAAACCAAAATAAAATAAAATAAAACCTACTTAACCTGATGAGTTAATTTCTGATCATTTTATTGCATCACATGCAGTATTGTATTTCATGTTTATGTTTTATAACTTGATAACAAAAAGAGCGTCTTCTTATATATATATATATATATATATATATATATATATATATATATATATATATATATATATATATATATATATATATATATATTGCATTTTATTGAGAAAAACATTTTTCCAGAAGCTTTTTGTAATTACTTTTTATTTTATTTATTACGTTTTATTTGTGGGTTCAAATAAAGGCCACTGATGGTCTTACAGGTCATTTAAGTGTTCAACAAACTATTTCAAATCTAATTTATCTTTCTGACAAAGTATAAAACAGTGATTTGGACATGCAGTCAAAGGTCAGGAGATTTCTACCATGTCGAAAAATTGTCATCAAATATTTGAGTTAAGTTTTGTTTACAGCAGCCTTTCTGTGAACTCAGATATTACAAGTCCAACGAAGACATTTGATGCCTGCAAAGTTGCACAAACTTACTTTATACTCTCAATTATAAGTTTGTCCTTTTTGTTAGTTAAAAACATAATAGATTATTTTCAGGCTCAAACATGGCTGTCCGATCAGATTTATTTATTTCAGTGACACATGTGAAATGAAGGAGCTCATTGATCATGTATTTAAAACAAAATTGAACTTCTCTAACCTCAATTTAATAGAGTAAACTCAAAATTAAGTTCAATCAAATTTATTTAACAGTTCAATCTTGTAGGACCAGTACACATTACAACAATGTACATTCTATCTCCAAACTAATTATTCATGGCATGTTTTCAAGCCAATTGGATGTGAGCTTTTGGTCAGAGCCTTGTATATTTAGTTACACTTGCACTTGGCTCTTAGTAATTGAATGGAAGCGTGGCAGCGGAGGCAGGATTTTCCATTGGGGAGAGAGGGCTGCAGTATTCTGTCACTGTAATGCTACATGATATAGATATGATAGTGTCAGTGGAACCCAAGAATCATTTCAGTATAAACACACATGTGGTAAACAGGCTTTGCACAGTCACAGTGTGATTATCACGTAATCCTAACATTGGCATGTAAAAATATTATGCTTGATATGACCTCACATAAGTCTTTCATTTGGGTTATCAGTTTCAATACTGAAATCCAGTTTGTTTAAACCTAAAGGGACTCTTTCTGATCTAAATCGTCACTACCTAAACCCCATAACCCCTTAACGCCGACTGTCACAAATATGCAACAAACTGTTTGGATCAAGATATAAGTTGAGACAGAGGCCGCATTCCCCCAATGTCAGTTTGGGCATATGCAGTGCCTAGGAACCGTCAGCAAGCACTCGTTTGTAGTTGTCGCAAATTTGCAACATACCCATATTTCTATTATTATTATTATTATTATTATTATTTATTATTATTATTATATTATTTGCTATTGTCCAATTAACAATCTCAACTTAATTTACTGTCTACGTAAAGGCAAAAACACACACAAAACTTATATATATATATATATATATATATATATATACACATATATATACATCTATATAAATCCAAGCGTTAAGGGGATAACCTCGTTCACGTCACGCTGATCTGTGTGTAACTCTGAGTTGTACACATTATCAGTCTAGGATGGCACTAGTGGGAAAATGCCACGTACGGTTCTGGTGAGTTTGTGAACTTAGACATATTGCTAGATTCTGTCTAGCTGTGCAAGGTTACTAAACCTCAACGTCCGCAGCCAATCACAAATCAGTGCTAGTGCAGCCTCTGCAGCTCAGTGAGTGAATTCTGGAGGTTCTGAGCTTTCTCATGAGCCATGACCTGTCCATAAACTGAGAATGAGAAAAACTGCAAGTGTCCTCTATCTGCAGGTTAAAGCACTGGTAACATATGTTCAGTTGTGATTGTAGTATGGTTTTTAAAACTGTAAGAGAGCAGGCCTCATGCAATTTCTTTAAAGGAGATATATGCTAAATTACCTATAACTGTGTTAAATTGTTTTTCTTTCATTAACAAATTACTCTGAGTTGTATGTTGATAGATTGCTCCATGTTTGAGTAACCTTGTGTTGTGTTGCAGTAGAAGCTTGAGTTCTCCTGTGTGTTTTATGCTCTCTGTCCCTGCTCAAACACTTTTCAGCGCTAATGACTGAAAGTAGGTCATATAAATACACATATTACTAAAAAATGTATAATGACAAATGTTAGTAGGATTCAGAAGTTTAACAAAATATTAAATCACAGCTTATTTTATTGTACATTAACCTTTTTATGTTGTCTTATTAAAATTAAATTAAAATGTCTCTCAACATTAACTTCCAGAACATAAAATAAGACAGACTTTTAATCACTGCCATTAAATACAAAAATAGTCTTCCTCACATGTCTGAACTCTGCTGCAGCGCATGCTTTTACTGACAGGGGATTGGCTGTACATCTCTACTGTATATCAAAAAATAAGTTGATCATTGAAGACAAAGACCTTGCAGCCACTTGGAAATGTTCAAGTGTCTTATTCAATGAGTGTACACTAACTGTGGAACTCAATGGAAGAATTCTGTAGCATTTAATTTAGTCTATAAGTGCGTTTCACAATTAAAATGCAGCATATTAATGGCTTCTGAAGTACATAAATACATAAATAAATTTTTTATGCACATTAACCTTTTTTATGTTGTTTTATTAAAATTAAATAAAAATCTCTCTCAATATTGAATTTTCAGAACATAAACAAGACAGCCTTTTAATCAGTGCCATTTAATACAAAAATAATCATAGTCTTCCTCACATGTCTGAACTCTGCTGCAGCGCATGCTTTCACTGACAGAAGATTGACTGTAGACTTCTATATTTAAAAAAAGCTGAAAATTGACAAAAAGATGATTATAATTCATAATTAAAGTGTGTTAAAGCACATTTATTTTAGACTGTACCTTGCAGCCACTTGGAAATGTTCAAGTGTCTTATTCATTGGGTGTACAGTGTACACCAGAGGTCTCCAACCTGTAGCCCGGGAGCTACCAGTAGCTCTACAGCCCCTTTCAAGTAACTCGCCAAATTATTTCCGAATTATACATACTGTGCTGAATAAGTAAAATTGAATTAATTATCATTGTAAATGTATCATTTTGATGCCTAACTTTGTGCACTAATAAATATGAGAAAACATGATAACGTCATGTCAGCCATTTTGGTAGGCAAAAAGCATCCATATAAACAAGTCAACATCAACATCGTCAACAGTTATCAGATTACAACATCAACAATGGTCATACAACAGTACAACATCAACATTGTCAACAGTTATCGTCGAGTTTATCTTTTCAAAGCAATGTTTTTGATCCTCAACATTCAGTGATGTAGAGTAAGATGATGAAGTCATGTCAAAACCATTAAATGCAAAACCTACTTCAAAATAAGACGAGTTATCTCATGACAGACATACTCAACGCAACTGTCAACAAAAACGAGCGGCCCCACTGACTTTTTACCTACCAGCCACTGCGCACGTCATGAAAAGCCCCATCTAAGGCTTATCTTGTATATATGCTCAGTTTCTTACATCCACTAAAATTTGTAGCTCTCTAGAATTTTTGTATGTAAAGGTAGCTCACTGAAGGAAAAAGGTTGGAGAACCCTGTTGTACACTAACCATGGAACTCAGTGGAAGAATGATGTAGTATTTAATTTAATCTATAAATGTGTTTCTTAACTAAAATACAACATAATAATGGCTTCTGAAGTGCATACATACATACATACAAATAAATATGTGACTGGGGTTGTCAACACATGTTCATTTCAATAATTTCCACTAAATATTTTATAAACTCCAGTTATAATTTTTACCTTCCCTATAAATACGCTGCCATATAAGTCCTTTATAAACTCACAGACCAGCTCCACATAGCTCCCCTTCCAGTCAAGTGAACATTACCTTCTCCTCACAATAGCTAATAAACATCGAGCGCACTGGTTAAAGACGTGTACTGCGGCCGGATAGGGTACAGCTTGGAGACCCATTACAAACGAGCAAGCAATAAAGCTAGCTCATTTAGCTCTAACAGCCTAAGTAGCCTCAGAATGGCTCCCCTGCCGCACGGAGGAGTGGTGATTACACTTGTGACTAAGTGCCAAAATGGGACCGCCTCTTTTGTTTACTTTTCAGGTTGCAGGAGAATTGTGGCTTGACGGATTAGTTTCATTTCAGTCTGAATCCGGTGTGATGTTGTGTTGACGTGCGCTAAAGAAAGTATGTGCCATATTAGCATAGATAATAAGATCAGGTGGAGGCATAAAATTGGCGTTGTTGGCAGGATTTGGCTCCAGGATAAAACGTGAAATGATAATCCTGTTTTGATTGGGATTTTATGTTCTAGTTCTGTGTTAGTTTTTATGACAGCTTTTGGCAAGTGATTTAGTTCAGAGGATATTTTGTATAGAAAATTGAACGGTGTTTGTAGGTTATTTGTTGGCGCAACTAAATTTAGTATCAAAACAGAGAATATTTATTGACAATCAGTATTACTGCCTAACTTTTGATCACAGCTCCAACCAACACATACAAATATTTTATTGTAGGAGTGTAGTACCCAGTTACATTTACTGGAGAATTGTTTATTTAGTTGATAGGGGCAGTGCATATTAAGGATCATCAGTGTAAATAAGTAGCTTTTACTTGAGTAATATTTTCTTTGACTTAACATTACTCTTATAACAAATCAAGCTTTATGTTGACAGTCACAAATTATTTAAACATTTTCATGTCTTGCACGTGACATTCGGATATAATATTGTTTTTCTATTTTTTGTTGACAAATCTTTTGAAATACCAGATTCTGTTTTTTATTTTAAATTTTGTCTTTTTTATTTTCCCGAAATACTTCTCCTTGAGTCAGAGGCGGCGCTACCATTAGGCAAAAGTGGGCGACTGCCTTGGGCCCCTGAACCCGGAGGGGCCCCCAACCAGAAATAATTTGTGAATCTGGTATTTCAAAAGAATTTGTCAACAAAAAATAGAAAAACAACATTATATCCAAAGGTCACATATAAAACTTGCAAATGTTGAAATAGTTTGTGACTGTCAACATAAAGCTTTATTTATGCAAATAAGAGTACTATTAAGTCAAAGAAAAATATTACTCAAGTAAAAGCTACCTATTTACACTGTAATTACAGAAGATCCTTAATATGCACTGCCCCTATCAACTAAATAAAAAAAAATTCTCCAGTAAATGTAACTGGGTACTACACTATTACAATAAAATATTTGTATGTGTTGGTTGGAGCTGTGATCAAAAGTTCAGCAGTAATGCTGATTAGCCCTCAGTGCCACTAAGGGCCGAGGCCTCAGAGCAATTAGATTTTCTCTCAATAAGACATTAAATGAGAGTAGTTTACTTTTAAACAATAATCATAAGAAAAATAATAAAAATCATATAATGGATGTAAACAAAAATGTAATTGTACTAACAAAAAAATAAAACTACATTCAGTTCTGGTTATCTAGTAGGCGACCAAACTAATAAGACAAGTTTCCAGTCCACCATAATTCAAATAAATAGAGATGTGCATGTCAAGAACAATGGGGAAAACCAACAATAAATATATATTTAAAAAAAAACAAAATGGAAATAGTTATAGCATTATAGTGAGGGCCCCAAAGCTCAAATTTGCCCAGGACCCCCAAATTGCTAACTCTTCCACTGCCTTGAGTAGTTTTATTTTAATGTGCCATTAGTCTTAATTAAGTACACACCTTGACTTTTTAAGTACCTCCGTGAGTCTACAGTCTCCCTCTCCAGAGTGTGTGTCTCTGTGGTGGACTCTTGTGGTGCCTCTTTCGGTCTTTCCCAGAGTTACAGACGCAATGAGACAAAACATGTATAACAAAATGAAAATGTATCATTATAATTATTTTCATTTACCTCCACAGGACTTAATTGCAGGACTTGTGGTCTAATAACTGAGGTTGGTGGATTAAATGTAGTTTCTTTATACATTCCACAACATACAGTCATACAATTCAAAGTGTACTGCCTAAAATTACAACACTTCACCAGAAAAGTTACCTCAAGTGTAACTCTAAAACATGTTATATACTTGAGTGTATTGACAGTCTCAAGTTGAATTTCAATTTACAAAACTCTATAAAACTGTCTGAGAAAATCAGTGAATATAAAAGCCTGGTTGCACGGTGAACTTTATACCAACTCTACCGAGGAGTACCAAAAAGGCACTGCACGTTCCCCACTGTCAACAAGAGTGGATGAAAACTTTAGATGATTCTGGGAAATATATTTTTGAGTGCGTTTTTGGAGATGAGAAGATCAATATCAAATCTGGATGAATTGCGTCCATTTAAAGAGGAAAAAGAAAACAACAGGATCAGCTGCGAAGGAACAAGCCTGCCTCAGAATGCTAACTTGTGATACATTAACAGCTTACTCCATCACTATGAGCAGTGTGATCCAATCTTGTGATAAACAGAAGAGCTACTAGCGCCTCACAGCTTCAGGGCAGAGGAAAGATATGGTTAAAACATTGTGATATCAGAGGGCTCAGATAGAAATGATAGTACTAGTAGTGCAGTGCTTGTTAGAGTTGTGTTGTTAAAACCGTAAGACTGTACAGTAGAGTACTATTAGAAACAGTATCAGTTTTGAGGGTGGGACTAGTGGGATGGGGGTTAAAAAAAACAAAACAAAACAAAAAACTATTAACTACTAAACACATGCTTTTCTTTAACATTTTCTTTAACATTACCTTTTATTTTGTACAATCATAAACAATAAACTTTTGTGTTTTTGTTAACATTAGTATGAGTTTGTACGACCATAAACAAAAACAAAATATCCTTACATTTTTTCATTCTCATTGTGGTTTATTTTGTACGATCATAAACGATAAACTTTTGTGCCTTCGTTAACATTATTATTAGTTTGTACGACCATAAACGGAA
Source organism: Boleophthalmus pectinirostris (assembly GCF_026225935.1). Taxonomy (NCBI): domain Eukaryota; kingdom Metazoa; phylum Chordata; class Actinopteri; order Gobiiformes; family Gobiidae; genus Boleophthalmus; species Boleophthalmus pectinirostris. The sequence continues at coordinate 10,517,099 of NW_026571175.1, forward strand.
AAAAAAAGTAAATATAAACTGGCATCTTTAGTTTGTGGAACAACCACAGTGATGACTTTAAAGAGTCCAACACTGGAGAAGCCTTTTAAAAAGAGTATAAAGTGTTATGTTTTGAAAGATATGCTCTGAGCTCTGGAATTAACGAATTATGCACAGAATTTTGTTTGTTTTAATTTATATTTTGTTTCTTATTTGTACAGTGAGTGAAGTTGTAAATGCAAACTTGTTGTTCACATGTTTGGTACCTTTGCTTCAGCTTGGATCCTTCCCGTCATGACCCATGAAGTCATGGTCTATGTGTTGTTTTTGTTTTGTATTGCTGCAAATTATCCCCCCAAAAAACAAAACAACAGTATCAGTAGTAGTTATAGCCTCTTTATTTGTCTATCTATCTTGTTATCTTTGACAATCAGTGGTAGGAACATTATATATATTTACTTTTGAACTATCACAATATACTAGTAGTAGTAGTAGTAAAAGCAGTAGTTCTAGTAGCGTGCTTCATACATCACATAAACCAGGATCCTTTGCTCCAAATTAGTGCAGAAAAAAAAAAGAAAAGACTATTATTAAGATATTATATGGAGTAAGAAAGCTGGTTTGGTCCTGTTTTAGTCCTGGTTCAGTCCATATGTGGCGCAAAAGTCTGGCATCTCACTCGATAATAAATAATGCCTGTGAGGTGATGACGTATTTTTGACAGAAAAGTGGCATCTGTGAATTCAAATTCGTAATGAAGAAAGCGTAATCGTAAATTTTCATTTTGTGATTGTAATTATTGATGTCGTAAGTTTTCAGTTCATATTCTGATGGGTAAAATACACACATCACATTTTATGTACGACTGGACACATTCAAGAGTTTACGAATATTTATTTTATGCTTAACTACAGCCAAATATGCATGGATTTTCCAAAAATACGCACGGATAGCCCAAATATGCATAGATCGCCCAAATATGCGCAGATTCCTATCCTATGCACACAGATAATTCTGAAATCTTTCTTACTCCATATTACACTCAAATCAACACTAACCAAATTTAAGCAAAATAAAATAAAAATAAAAATGCTGAGGGTAGACAACTATGTTCTTATAAATGTATAAAAGTAGTTTCCTTCCCAATAGAGTATAGTAAAATCAACGTTTAGTTTCAAAATCAGAAAAAAAACACATCTCTTTCTCTTGTTTTATTAATCTAAAAAAAAAAATCAACACCTTTATTTACTCACATGTGCGATTCAATAATAGTGGAAGTCTTTACTCAACTGTCATCAATGCCACGTCCACTATCTCTGAGTCTCCTAATCAGTGAACTAATGAATGCCACCATTGTTCCGTTCTTCACATCTCCTCTCTCGCCACGATAAGTCTCCTCCACCCCCTCCTGCGCTTGGCTGGTACTCCACGACCGAAGGCAGACATCTAATTCAATCAGAGGGGCCCCGGCTAGCTAACCCGTCCCGCTAACTGCATCAGGCCCGAACCGTCTTGATTTTGTCAGAATTATGGAGTCTGACAAGTGAACTGGACCTGAACCGGGCGGCAGGGGTCGGGTCTGTGTATTGGCATTTCTCATTCCGCTCGGGACGCTGCCAGGAAATCAATGAGCGTTGTTGAGCGTGGATGTTTGTGTTGTCTGTCAGTCAGAAGAGAGGAGAGGAGAGGGGAGGTAGAGAGAAGAGCGGGGAAAGTACAGTATGGAGGAGACTGCTGCATCGCGCATGGTTTATTTATGTGCACAGTCAGCGCCTAGTCATTGTACAGTGAGTCTGCAGTAAAAGGAAGTACACTTTTCATAAACTACAGGAGCCGTGGAACTTTTTGGAAGTCAGTGTTAAAGATGCACTGCGTAACTTTACAAAGACAAGTGGATCCGGTCCTGTCTCCCCGAGTTCATGATTGACAGGAGGATTAACCAATCAGAGATATGCAAATATGGTGGCATACATGTAAAAAATGAGAAAAAAAAAACAACAGAAAGGGTTGAGAAATTGTGTGGATTTTCTCAGAATCAATCAAAGCACTAAACTATGACTTATCTCAGGTAAAGGAAGTCATATAGCTTGTTATGAATGTTATGAAAATTTTCAAAAGAGGTCTTCTGCATTTGACAGACACGTGCGACAAACTAGCGGCTGTGGTTGCATCGTTTCACATTTGGAGGGAGGTTTCTGGTCGTATTTGGGTCACATTTTTCTATAGCACTTTCCCACCTTCAGGGCACTCAAAGCGCTTTACATCAAGGGACCGTTCATCCTTTTAAACATACACTCATATATCAGTGTACACAGACACTGGGGGTGAGGTAGGTTAAGTGTCTTGCCCAAGGACACAATGACAGTATTTATCTTTGGGAGCTGAAATTATACTGGCAACCTGTGTGTCAGTAGCCAGGCTGCCACCTACTGCCTCCGCTCAATTTCATTTCTCTCCAGCGACTACGTCAGGAATCAGAATACACTAGACGGTTCGCAAAAACCCCTAGAAGTGCGAGTTCGGGCACCAGCCAATCAGCGAAGAGCCATACATTCTGTGTTGTCAACAATTCCCGAGATCGAGGATTTAAAGCCGGAATAAAGAGAATGTTTGGTGAATTTTATAAAGGGGAAAAACATTATTGCCCTTCTTCCTACGGGATTTGGTAAAAGCTTAATATACCGGTTAGTCCCGTTAGCGGCGCATTACATATGTCATGACCAAAGATCAGTGATTGGTTAAATGAAAAAAAATACCCACCTACCGTCGAGTGAACTAATTCTAACACTGTACAAAGTGAAACCGGCTGATGAATCAGGCTAGTGTGTCAGTGGATCTCAACACAGAATTCAAACGGCTAACCTTCAGCTTAGTGGACAATAGAGCCTGGAAACCCGACCGAAGTCCGACGGGATTGATAACTTATGCTCGGGCTCAAGTTGGACTTGGACACATCAGCACGTCAGCTGTTTCCTGTCTATAGTGAAACGACTCGCTTTGAGACTCTTAAGAGTTCACTGCATTGCAACTACAAGCCAAAACTGTGTTATTATTATTATCTGTGAAATGTGGTGCAATACTTTCAGATACATGAGCATAAAAGATTGGTGATAAAGTACACAGGAAGTAAAGTCACTATCACTAATCTGCAGCTTCACCTCGATCTGTGCGCTGTGTGGATGTAAACAGACACACATGAACTAATTTCACCTTTTTACTTTTAATACTTCAAACTGGATTGTGGACTGGATGTCATTATTTGCGGAGGACTATTTCTATGGCTAATGTGGATGAGATGCTTCACTTTAAATTGACCACTTCTCGAGCGATGAGTAATAAAGTGTATTTTGTATTTTGTGCCTCTGTGTCCATTAGAGACCACACAAACAATAATCTACATGTGACATTAGTAGGGCTATGAAAATTGTGTGATTTTAAGTGTGTCAGGTTTGGTCGGGTTTGAAGGCAGATATCTTAATGCCTATCGGGCACGAGTCAGATTTGATCACTGCTCTGTCAGACTTGTCCGGGCTTGGACAGAAAAATTCGTCCTGATCCACACTCTAGTGGACAAACACGACAGACCCTTCTAGATTTGAACAGAATGTAGAGGTTGTCTGCTGCACTCAATGGTCCCAGCTTCTCCTGCTTTTGAACAGAAACTAAGACAAGTAATTTCCCCTTGTGGATCAATAAAGTTTGAAAAAAAAAGGACACACTGGACATTGGTTCAACAGGGAAGCGATGAGGAGCCTGGATGTTTGTCCATGATAACTTCGCCGCTCCTTTGTCAATCCACTTGTAACTCTTCACATGATGGAGCTTGCATGAGAAGCAGAATGTTGGCTGTGGTTTATACTTTCCAAAACAATCACTAATCTATTCTATATTTCCCCATTCTCACATTATTATCGCAGTATTTACCAGATGAATAAACCTACTGTTTAGCTCCTGAGCACTACTATTTCCTCTCTACGCTAACATAAATACAGGTTGGGAAACACAAAAATAATCAAATTCTTCTGCTCTTCCTTTTCATTTGTCCTTTCCCCGTGTGACCGGCCCAAAGCGCTCACACTGCTTTCATTTCCTCTGCTACATTGTTCTCATTGGTTTCCGACTGGGGCCACATACACAATGCCAGGGGGAGCTTACCAAAACACGGGGTGGAAAAAGTCCTCTGAGTCTAAACAAACGTACTTTTCATCAGGTGCCATTAGGCCGGTTCCATCCAGGTGTAGTGGACTGGACCGCGGTGGTGACAGGGGGGTATTAGGGCGATAAGTCTGCCCCAGAGGAGAGAGGTCACCCAGGGGACAGGAGCACAGCCAGGCCCTGACCACAGCTTGGATAGACTGTAATCAACCAAACTTGCGAGAGTGATTTTTGTGGTGGTCTGTGGTGTTCTGCTTTTGGATGTGCTGCGCTTTTAGCAAACACTGCACTTTGGTTAATGTTTGGACTGTCTGCACAAACATGTAAACCGCCTAAAGACACGGGACACCTTTGATGGATGCTACGGGAAGTTGCCAGAACTTGTTGGTAAGCATGTTGGCGTCTGTCAGACCAAAAGAATATTACATTTGCATAGACATTTGTTTTAAAGGAACCATATGTAAGGTTTAGAGTTGACATTTTGAACCACATACAAGGCAAAATGTTCAAATCCTTTCCTGATAACAATTATAATTCTTCTCCCACCCACCTAAAGCTGAATGAGGGTGGTTTGGCTGCTTGTCCAGAGCAGAAGTGATTCCGTGTGAAGCCGTCTCTTGCACTTGTAGCTCTGTGCACTCCACTTCATGCTTTTGTTTCACTTTTCTTTTAAAATTTAAGGTGCACATTCGATCTTGGACACCATAAAATAAAATAAAATCACCATATTGCTTTGAGTTGAGCCACTCCACTGTTACATCACCATTCCCGACTCCCCTCACTCCCCCTCAACATACGGACTCACTCCTCTTCTGTGCGAATACAAAACACAGAGCCGGGCCAGCACCCAGAGATCACTCATGTGAGCTGTTTGTAAAGGGCTAAAGAGTCAGACTCAGTCATAACTATCAAAGATGTTGAAGATGACAGTTAACCTTAGAACAGTGTTAGCAGAATAAACTCTCCACAGTCAATAATCGTGTGACTGAAGTATTTGAATCAAAATGTTATTCTTATAATGTAAAAGTGAGTGTGAAGGTCGGTCTGTGTGTACATTTCATGAACCCGTGTCAAAAGTGACGAGAGCCAATGGAAATAGTCTTTTCACTTTGACAGGAGCTGGACAGGCTATGACTGCGGAGTGACATGATGGGCCAAACTTTTGGTTTTTAAAGGGTCTGTAGCTGATTTTTTCCCATGTTTTCAGCAACATTTGTCTTGCCCCAGTTCAGATTTGTTGTATAAGCAGCTCCTGTGGTCAAAGTAAGTCTGCTGTGTGGTGTCTGCATCTAATTATAAAACGTTTTATTTTCGGAGAAGCAAGAAGTGTGCAGTTAACATGCTAGTTAGTGTTACAATTACCAATGATGGCTCTGGTCTCTGAAAGTTGTGAAATTCATTTATAAACTCATCAGGGTGAATAATTAGGATACTTAGAATACATAAAGTGAGGAATAACTTTAGACCACTGCAAACTATTTAAAATGTGCTAGTTCTGTTTTCGATGTTTTAATACAGAAATCAGGTACTGTACCTTTAATGTGTCTGTACTAAACACAGCATTCAGAGTGGATCCTCCTATCACTCTGACATTGAACTATAGAATTGGGATAATCACAGCTGGTGCTCACATGGTTCTCAATGAACAATGTCTGGCCCTGGAAGTTACTTCAATATGGTTTTCATTTTGCAAAGTCCTTATGAAGATGTATAGTGGAGGAAATAAGCATTTGCTGATTTTGTAGGTTTGCCCACTGACAAAGAAATGAACAGTCTAATTTTAATGGTAGGTTTATTTTAACATTGAGAGATAGAATATAAAAAGAAAATCCAGAAAATCATGTTATAGAAAATATATGAATTCATTTGGATTTTATTGTGTGAAATAAGTATTTGATCCCCGACCAACCATTAAGAGTTCTGGCTATCACAGACCTTATCAACTGGTCATCTGAATTAGACTCCTGTTTAAACTAGTCACCTGTATAAAAAACTCCTGTCCACAGAATCAGTCAATCAATCAGACTCCAAACTCTCCAACTTGGGATTCCAAAGAGCTGTCAAAGGATGCCAGGGACAAAATTGTAGACCTGCACAAAGCTGGAATGGGCTACAAAATCATAAGCAAGAAACTGGTGTTGAAAATTTAAGAAATATAAAAATGATCATCACTGGGGCTCCACACAGGATCTCACCTCATGGGGTTTCAATGATCATGACAGGAGCTAGTCCGTGATCTCAAGGCAGCTGGACCACAGTCACTCAGAAAACCACTGGTAACACTTTACGCTGCAATGGATTAAAATCCTATAGTGCTCGCAAGGTCCTCCTGCTTAAGAAGGCACATGAGCAGGCCCACCTGAAGTTTGCCAGTGAACACCTGAATGATTTAGAGAGGGACTGGAAGAAGGTGCTGTGGTCAGATGAGACCAAAATCAAGCACTTTGGCATTAACTCAGCTCACCTTGTTGTGGGGAGTACAGTGCTGCCTATGACCCCAAGAACACCATCCCCACCGGAAAGCATGAAGGTGGAAACATTCTGCTTTGGAGGTGTTTTTCTGCCAAGGGCACAGAACAGCTTCACTGTGTCAATGGGAGGATGGATGGAGCCATGTACCATAAAATCCTGAGTGACAACCTCCTTCCCTCCACCAGGAAACTGAAAATGGGTCTTGGATGGGTCTTTCAACATGATAATGACCCAAAACATACAGTCAAGGCAACGAAGGAGTGGCTCAAGAAGAAGCAATTTAAGGTCATGGAATGGCCCAGCCAGTCCTCGGATCTTAACCCTTTAGAAAACCTATGGAGGCTCTGAAACCTTAATGATATAGTGATGATCTGCAAAGAAGAGTGGACCAAAATTCCTTCTGCTATGTGCGCAAACCTGGTCATCAACTACAAGAAACGTCTGACCTCTGTGCTTGCAAACAAGGATTTTGCCACCAAGTACTAAGTATTTTTTGGCTAGAGTTCAAATACTTCATCACTTTATAATGTGATTTTACTGGATTTTCTTTTTGATATTCTATCTCTCAATGTTAAAATCAACCTACCATTAAAATTATAGTTTCTTTGTCAGTGGGCAGACCTACTAATTCGACAAGGGATCAAATACTTATTTCCTCCACTGTATAGGGAATATCTTGCAATCGTAGAAACTCTGATAAGTTTTGCTTTCACCAAAACAAGGCAACAGTGCTCAGTGAAAAGGCTGTAGTTTCTCATCGCTACTCATTTAAAATCAAAAGTATGTGGCTATGGTATCTTTAAAATGTGATTCACGGCACCTCTATCATAGTTCCCAGAAATTGACGCAGAATACCAGAGGGTGGCAAGCATTTTGAGATCTGAAGATTTCTGAAACAAGCACAATGGTTTTTGAGGACAACTTCATAATTGTAGAAATCAGACACACAAAAGTTAGATAATATAGGCACATAACATTCACATTCAATCCTTTGTAAAGATCAGTAAGCAAGCAAGCCAACGACAACAGTAATTTCCCACGTACAACTACACCAAAAGTGGAGTTTAGCGTTCATGATTTTGGCAGTCAGAAGTACATGTACACTGCACTCTGGGAACTACACAAAACAACTGTCATTTTGTCAGTTTTTGCTCCAGAAAGTTTGGTAACGCAGGCCAGCTCTGAGCTCTCATAACTGGGAAAACACATCAAAGTACGGCAGAAAAAGCACAAATGTTTGGGTTGGATGAAGTTATTAATCTGTCATTTTTATTTTCCAATTTTACTGCAAAACTGTGGAGTCATTCTGAAGAAAAGTTATCTCTGGCGAAAGCAGGATTTGCAAGTATACACAGTCGATGTATAAATAAATAGTGTGAGCCAGTAGAAGTGTAGTAGTGGTGCAGAGGGTCGAGTGTTTGTCCAGACCAAATGGTTGTTGGTTCAAAACTTGCCTATATGACTTATGTTGTATCGTTTGACACTTAACCCAAATTGTCTGCTATGTATTATCTACCTTCCCTAATTAAAGGTGCACTATGTAACTTTTCTGGTCTCTGTTGAGATACCTTGAAATTCTATAGTTTATTATTAAATGTATTTATTTCCATGGAGTGTAGCATCAGATTTACCGGTCAATCTACATTCCTACCCTCACCTATGAGCTTTGAGTGATGACTGAAAGAACAAGATCACAGATGCAAGTGGCAAAAATGAGTTTCCTTCACAGGGTGGCTGGGCACTTCCTTAAAGATAGGGTGAGTAGCTCAGCCACACGGGAGGAGCTTGGAGTAGAGCCGCTCCTCCTTCTCTAGAGGAGCCAGCTAAGGTGGCTCGGGCATCTGTTCCGGATGCCTCCTGGACACCTTCCTGGGGAGGTGTTCCAGGTATGTCCCACCAGAAGGAGGCCCCGGGAAAGACCCAGGACACGCTGGAGGGACTAAGTGTCTCGGCGGGCCTGGGAACACCTTGGGGTCCCCCTGGAAGACCTGGAGGAAGTGTCCAGGGTGAGGGAAGTTTGGGCGTCCCTGCTTAGACTGCTACCTCCTTGACCCCAGATAAGCGGAAGAAAATGGATGGGTGGATAGAGTCTAGCATTGGATTCCAGTGCTACGGGTCAGTTCTGCAGAAAGATGAGTTCTCGCATAGTAACAATGCATATTTTTTTAAGATATACAAGTTTAATGCCATATTATGGAACATGCAAGCAAAGATTACAACTCAGAAAAAAAGTTACATAGTGCACTTTTTTTTTGTGAGAAAAGGAAAAAGTCCCTGAAAATAAGAGGAAAAATCTTTTCATTTGTTTTGTGTTTTCATGATTTTTCTATTAAAAAAATCATATTCTGTTTGCAGAAAGTGAACAAATCAATTCAAGCACTTTTAACTTTAGATTCTCATAGTTCGTTTTTATTTTTTTTTAGATTAAGTATTTAGTCTGCCTCCTTCACTACAAACCCTCACATCCACCACATAAAAACTCCTTCGATTGGTTTCCTTTCATGCACCCTTTTAGCATCGCCGTCCACCCTTCTACATACATTTCAAAATAACTCAAGATTACTGGCAAACTTCTGGGCTACTTGAACACAAAACACACCGCTTTCTTCCACTCTCCCCATGCCGTTTATAAAAATAGCCAGACACATATACACTGGCGGTGGCCTCCATGTTGGTATAGTGTTGTTCATTGAGGTCTATTCAAATGCACATGCTCGGAGTGAGGGGGGGGCGGGGGGTCTAGACTTATCGCTCAGAGCAGACTTGGGCTCACACACATACATTAAATAGCTCCTTTGTGCAGGACTTAGCAAAACCAGTCATTTCCAGTCCACTACCTCTCATGTAAAAGGGGAGGTATAGTGTGGAGAAGTGGACTTTGGTACAGGCTATTTGCTGGAGTTTGGTTCTGTTTGTGTTGCAATGGAAGATTCAGTGGATGAATGTGTTTTGGGTCAGGCTTCGAATGAATATATTTCTGCTATTACTACTATTGCTAATAAAATTTTACATATAAAATTCTATCATGTACAATAAAAATGGAATTTAGAACCAAATTTAAAAAAAAAGAAAAAGAAAAATTGCAGATTATTTGTTGGCTAAATATAACAGGATGGTAATCAATATAGAGATTAAAGGTGCACAGTGTAACTTTTCTACTGTAAATTTAATGCCATACTGTGGTAGCCTGATTCACGGTTTCACTTTGTAGAAACCGTCTGACCTCGCAGTGTTAGAATTTGTTTGTTCTACAGTAGGTGTGTAGTTTTTTTCATTTAACCAATCGCTGCTCTTTGGTCGTGACGTAATGCGCCGCTAAAGGGGCTCACTGGTATATTAAGCTTTTCCCAAATCCCGTAGGAAGAAGGACAATAACGTCTTTCTCCTTGATAAAATTCACCAAACATTCTCTTTGTTCCGGCTTTAAATCCTCAATCTCGGGAATCGTTGCCAACACAGAATGTATGACTCTTCGCTGATTGGCTGGAGCCTGAACTCGCACTTCCGAGGTATTTGCGAACCGTGTATTCCGATTCCTGACCTAGTCACTGGAGAGAAATGAAATTGAGCGGAGACACTAGGTGACGCCAGCCTGGCTAATACTGCGGTACATTAAGGTGGCAAACCCATCACCAGAAAAGTTCCATAGTGCACCTTTAACTTTATCATTTGGGAGAAAAGAAAAAATGCATGAAAATAAGAGAAATCTTTAAAACACAGTTGAATTTACAGTCATCATGTAAAACGAGATATAGTTTGGAGAAGTGGACTTTGGTACAGGTTGTTGGCTGGAGTTTGGTTCTATGTGTGTTTTAATGTAAGACTTATTTGTGTTTATTTTCACCTCCATTAGCTGTGCAAGCAAATAAATAATTCAGAATAAAAATACATAACAATAAACAATAAGTAGACCAAGTAGACGAATATGTGTTGGGTTTCGAATTAATACATTTCTGTTATTACTAGGGATCTAATGACATCCAAATCTCTCAGGACGATTTTATTACAATGTGCATCTCACAGTATGATATTTATTGCGATATTTTAAAGAGGTAAATATAAATGTATATAGGGACACATTTCTGCTTTTAACAAACCGTGACAAGATTTTGGTGTGAATTATTTCCATCATAATCCCAAGAATTCAATGAAAAAACATATTTCTTCATGTTGTCTGCACTGAAATGAATCATGGGATATGTAGTTCCCTATGTTCATAAGCTGTTGCTACTATAAAATCATGCATTTAAACAGAGTAACTTATAATTTGATATATTGTGACAGTCCACGATATTATTGTGAGACTTCTGACGACACGATATCACAACATTTCGGTTATTGTTACATCCCTAGTTATTACTACTATTGCTAATAAAATTCTTCATGCCTATAATGTAGAATAAAAATGGAAGTCAGAACAAAATAAAACATAATTAGCAGATATTTTTTAATTTTTCTTGGATAAATATGACACGTCGGTTCGATTTGTCAGTGTAGAGATTAAATGTGCACTTTGTTTAAGCCCACTTGTTATCTCAACTGTTGTAGTTCCAACTATGTCAGGCTTTTTTTGGTCAAACTGAATTAAAACAAATCTCAGATTAAAGTCTAATTTGAGTAACAAAGCCTCAGACAGAGCAGTGCCTACAGTTAGTATCACACCCCCAAGGAATGTTGATGACACCAGTTGCAAAGTATCAACAGCATGTTTTCAGGAGCTCAAAGTCCCTTCACAATTTTGTACGTTATTTACACTTGGTGGTAGAGAGCAACTATTGTAGCCACATCTGCCCTGGGGTAGACTAATGGAGGCAAGGCGTCCAATCACCACCGTCAGCCCCTTCAACCACCACCAACACTCACCTCATTAAAACTATGCAAAAGTGTCTTGCTTAAGAACACAACAAAACTAGAGGCAGTGTTCACCCATAGCTGCCACTGTCCTTGAGTCTTCATCTAATTTGCAAATATATACATTGCGTTTATTTTAATGACCGTTTATGAATATCCGGCAAATTGTCCTTCTCTCTTTCTGAATTAAAAATCAGCAAACATTATAGCATTCTTGTTAATTCCATTTTCTTATTAAGTATTCAAACTTAAACCTGCGTTATATTCCAATCTTCTTATGTGCAAATTCTCTCTCTGCTCTTTAAATCTCCATAACTGAAGCGAACACATCCCTGAGAAGTTCACGCTGGCCTGGATTTGACTCTGCTACCACTCCCTACCCCCACTCTTCCTTCCTGTGCCACAGTCTTTTTCCCCTCCTCCATCTCACCCAAAACACTGAAATACAGATCTGCCAACAGTGTCCAAGCATGTCCTATTCATACTGATGTCATCAATATTCATTGGGGTTTGAAGCTATCTAGTGGCACTACTCTGAAGTTTTGTTTCTCAAGTTAGACTTGTGGGGCCCTCTCTTGCCCTCAGTCTCTAGCGCAAGTGTGGGGTGTGGAGCTCTAAACAAGAGGTGTGCCATGCCTGAATATCAGGTGGAGTGAAGCAGACTGAGGGCGTGGTGCACCAGAATCGTAAAAATAAATATCAGACTAGTCCACTGAAAAACAACATGTAACATGCTCAAGGCTTCTTTTATTTGGAATATATTAGGATGATAAATTCTTAACATTCAGAACATGTTCATGTGCCATGTGAGATGTTTGTGCACCGTCCGGATGCCCAGAGCACAGCCCCTCGCCTGCTTCCTGTATCGGCTCAGCTCTGCTCTATAGTTTGGTTTGATCTGGAAGTGTACAAAAGCTGCTCATTCACATGAGACCATTTAGAGCACTGTCCTTAAGTGTGTTCTTACCCTGTCGGATTTCCTCACATTCTCATACCCTTTCTGTCATCAGCTTTATTACCTCCGCCAAGGAGGTTATGTTTTTGCCGGCGTTTGTCTGTTTGTTTGTTTGTTTGTTTGTTTGTTTGTTTGTTTGTTTGTTTGTCTGTTAGCAACATAACTCAAAAAGTTATGGACCAAATTTTTCAGGATTTGTTGGAAATGTGAAAAGGAAGAACTGATTTCATTTTGGGGGTGATCCGGAAGAAATCCTGGATTCTGGATCACTTTGAAATTTTAGTTAACATTGTGGTAAATGGGGCCAAAAATTTTGTTTCTCAATATCTTGGTTAATTATTGACCAAACCCCATGAAATTTGACTCAGGGATGGACAATGGGATCCTCTTTCATATTCCAAAGGCTGATCCGGATCTGATCCAGAAGACTGATTTTATCGCAATTTATATAAAAAATGGGGGTAGTCCTTGGCAGAGGTCTGCGCTCTCTGAGTGCTTTTCTAGTTTAATTTTGTGACCAAATTATTCCCATTGTGCCTCTTTGGTTAGCTTATAAAGTTAGTCCAGTAGGTAGGCTACCATCTGAACCACAGAAAACTGTGCAAGGAGTCGTGGAGCAGCCAGAGCAGTGGAGCATATCTCATAAGTGCTGCTCTCTTAGCAGCAGCGGTCAGTAGAGCTTTGTTCAGCTGCTCAAGAGACGTATAGTGCACATGAGCACTGCTCTGTTCAGACCTGTGTGTCCTGCTCTGTCCGCTTATGGTGCATATCAGTCACTTGTGTGTGGCAAATGCAGGTTGTGCAGTCACCCTTCTCGTGCGTTAATGGTTTAATCCATGACTATGCGCAAAACAGTAACATCAGAAACATTGATATGACAATAAACAACTAAATGCAGTGGACACCGTGAGACAAGAATGTGAGCAGTCAGCAGATGCAGCAGTGGAAACTTGTACCTCATGTGTCAATGCTACCCGTTGTGCTAAGATTGACTTACCTGCATCTACAACAGATGTCCTGATTTTGTGCTGCTAATTTAACAAATCTCTCTCAAATAACATTACAGTCACAAGCTAGCTAACTTTGGCCAACAGTTTTTTCAGGTTGTCACTCTCACTAATGTGCCTGAATATTTAGGCCGAGTTCTTCTCTCAAACAGAAAACAAGGTTCATTTTTGTGATGTCAAGTAGTAATACAGGAAATGCTTCAACTCCTTACAACTTCACTAGAATCATCTGGACAATTTTCAGCCCTGGAATTTCCAATCTCTACTGAAGGTAAAAGGTAGCTGTTAACTTGAAAACTACCACTTCATGACATCACAAAGTGGAGCAGACGATTTTCAGCCTTGGAGATGTAGCCAGACAAATAACAAAGGATTACTCAAACGTGTGAATGAAACAAAACACTAACTCCAGGTATGTTCTAACATGACATTCTAACATGACTTAAACCTCAAGAGTCAATTTTGTGTAATATAGGACCTTTAAATACATTTTTGTGATACATTTGTAATTATATTTTCCATTTTCCAATAGCCTACACCTAAGTGTGCTGTCACAGGGCCCCGAAATACAAACAGTAGAACAGAATTTGTCCTTGCCCCATCTTCGAGCACTCATAAATAAACTCGCAGACAGCCCAACAAGCTGCTACAGGGCGACGATGAGGAGGGAGCAGTGGAAATAGTTGAGATAGGCCCCTGCGTTCAATCACAGCCTATTCAAAGAGAAGGTTGGGCTGTTGTGTGTACGCATGTCGGGCCTATTAATGAACATACAAAAGAGGCCATTGGGGTGATTTATGCTAGGCTACCGTGGAGAATGCACAGGGAGGGGAGGGTGTCAGCAGTGGTATTCAGACAGACAGCCAGGACAACAAGCAAAATGGAGGAGTTGTTTACAAAAGTTGTATCGGTGATTGGAATTTTAACAGATGCAAGTTCGAGAATGTACTTGTATGTTCTTGTATTGATATTTCGCAGCTGATGTCATCAATATTCTCTTGGGGTGTGATGGTAACTGTAGGCAAGTTCTGTCTAAGACCCCATCCACACTAGTACGTATTCGAGTCGTTTTTGTTGTGGATGCAGTGTTTGTCCACACTAATTCAATTGAAAACGGCTCCAGAGACGGAATGATCTGCTGCCGCCAGCTCCCATGAATTCATTTGAGTACGGATCTGATCCGGCACTGTGTGGACACCTGAAAACACTGATACGCTGATGTAGGCCTATGCACCGCAAAGTAATTCATCACCAAAACGCTAAGAGGCTAGAATATATGTCCATTCATATATACAGCCTAAGTGTATGACCTGCAGCCGTATAATGTCTGAAAAGTTTAACATGAACCATCTCCAACGTGACAGAAGCACAGAACAGACATAAGACACAAGAACACATATAATCCACTGAGTCGGGTCCTTTAGTCCGACAGAAGCTTAACCACATCAGCCAGCTGTTTTTTGAGTGCTTCGTTTATGCAAATTAGCCATGTGGTTTGAAGTTTTGTTTCTGTAAAACGTAAACAAATAGGCTCAAAACTGTGTGGATAGGGAAAGATTGTGGACACAGAAACAACGTGTCTGGACGCAAATCGTTTCTGATACGATGATACGCGGATTCGTTTCAGTGTAAACGTAGTCTAAGGCTCTGTTAGCGTTTAATCTGAGCTTTATTTTAACACAGTCTGACCAGAAAGAGCTGACTTAGTGGAAACTACAACAGGTAAGGGTTAGGGATTGTTTTTTTAGTTGGTCACTCTTCATTTGTTGTTGAAAATCAAACCCATAAACAGGACCATGAATGCTCGTGTTGATCACAACTTTCTGAAAATGTGCTGTTTAAATCCATTTTGTCTTTTTGCTTTAGTTTTCAGATCATCTAAAAATGTTTATGGCAGTATTTGGTAATGTGTGTGTTGTGTCACCATGGTAAATATTGAACATTTCATCAGATACTGATACTTGTAGGACACCCTGACGTGACGTCACCGCCAAGTATCAATTCACGGGTGAATCTGTTGTCTTGTTTTTTTCGCTTTAGAAAATTGTTATGGCAAACCTCTTTTCTTTTATCAGTCTGGAACCTATGGATAGATTGTGATTATATGTCCTGTTATATGCAATATTTTTTTCACATTAAAGAGAAAAAAGTATTTGTTTTAAATTGTTCATTTCTATGGCAAAGGTCTTAATTTTTTTGGATATACATATGATTTTGTGGTATTCTGACTGTGTGGGTCTATTTTTGTAGCCTGATTCATCAGCCAGGTTTCACTTCGTGGAAACTGTCTGACCTCGCAGCATTAAGATTCATTCGCTCGCTGCTATTTGGTCGTGACATATGTAATCTGTCGCTAACGGGGGCTAACTAGTTTATTAAGATTTTTCCCAAATCCCATAGGAAGAAGGGCATTAACGTCTTTCCCCTTGATAAAATTCACCAAACATTCTCTTTGTTCTGGCTTTAAATCCTCGATCTTGGGAATCGTTGCCAACACAGAATGTATGGCTCTTCGCTGATTGCCTGGTGCCCGAACTCACACTTCCAGGGTTTCTGCGAACCGCCTAGTGTATTCTGGTTCTTGATCTAGTCGCTGGAGAGAAATGAAAATGAACGGCGGCACTAGGTGGCACCAGCCTGGCTACTATTTTTGTACAGCATCCAAAACACTGTAGATCTAAATAATGGAAATAAAATAAAATTAAAACTGCCACCCCTCTTTCGCTATAACACACCAAATGACAAATACATTGTTGTGAAGAGATCTGAAATTCAGCAATAAATGGTCTAACACAATTTAAAAAATTAAAGCAGACCTGTTACGTAAAATGTACTTTTCAGAGTTTAACCATGTTATAGTTGCTTCCACCTCTCATTTACCCTCTTGAAGTTGTATTTAGAGTGATTCATGCATGAGCCATCTTTATATGTCATTGCTCCGATTTACCCGAGTTTTATTTTATTTATTTATTTATTTATGTATATATGACAGCGCACAATTTTTACATTAACCTTAACAGGAGAGATGCATTGTACCAGGTTATAGCACCAGAGCTAATTTCCACCTGTAGTCTCTGGGCAGGTCCATTGTTTGATTGTGTTTTAATTGACTGTCAACTGTTCTTCCTGGAGACCTATGTAACATGTTTTGGGTTGATGGAGGAAACCGGAGCAACTGGAGGAAACCCATCCAGACATGGGGAGAAACATACAAACTCCACAGAGAAAGATACAACCAGTGATGTGTACTTATTTCATTCTCCAATTTTATTTTTTATTAATTAGCAATATGTTTAGGATTAGGCAGCATTGCATTGTCATTTTGGTACAAATGAAAAAATAAAATGCAGCTACTATGATGTGCAACAAACCATCGGAGGTGTCTACAACTTCATGGCTCTTTGTTGTGATGACGTTTGTGACGTCAGCCCCACCACAGTTTTCAAACATGCAAGTTAGTGGACTTGTTTCCTTTATTCAGTCATTTGAGACCAATATTGTGATTTTAAACATCCAAATTATGACACAATGATCCACAAGTGGTATAGATTATGATTATGTATAGCAGACGCAAGTACAATATGTCTGCTATAAAACATTCAGTCTCTCCTACATTATGCAAATTCTGCTTACTCTGTATACAATTGCAATAGATTTTTATTGTTCAGTCCAATTGTTTACTTGGCATGTCGAGTGAGTTGGAGAAACCGGCTGTGTACGATGTCCTGAAATGATCAAAAACATAAATATGGCAACAAAACATCAAAATGTCTAAAATAGCGTTTACATTTTTTCTTTTTTTGTGTAGGATTCGGAGGAAGCAGACGAGACAACACTTCCTTCCTCTGTGGATAATTCATTTAGCCTGTTTGTAATGCCTGCAATGTATTTACGTACATGGGAATAACTGTCGCCATTTTCCTCCTAAATTAAAAGGTCAGTTTTCGGTTGCACCAAACAAGGCAAAATGTGAAAATGTTATATTATTGTTTTTAATCATGTATGTGTGAGTAATCTTGAATACTCAGCCTGTCTCCTCCTCAAGAACTCGAAACACTCCAGTGCATACATCTGCAGTGAACTTGGTCTGATCATTCCACCCACAGACATAAAGTAGATGCTAATGCTTTCATCCACTTCGCAATTCAGCAACTCTGGGAAGATTTTGGAACCTCAGAGTCCCCTGTATTTTTTCCTATAGCTGTTTGCCTCCTAAAAGCATGTTAAACTGGCATCTCAGCTATAAGTTTACAGATTTTCAGCTGAGATTTCCAAACTTGGGTGCTTCTAGAGACCACTAAACCTACTCATGTACAGATGAATTGACGTAACTCCAGGTAGCAAGTGATCGAGTGGTAGCAATGGGCAGAGATAGAGAATTTTGCATCTATGAATGTACACGATTCATCATTAAATTATCTTGCCTACAAAACATGTCTCCGTACTAGAATACAGTGTAATTGCATATCCAGGAAGTGTGCAGGAAGTATTGGCCGCTATAGTGTTGGGGTTTTTTTGCACCCAGCATCCACACACACAGCACAGAGCAGGACATATGAAGCGCAGATAACAAATTGTACGTAAAGCATATGGAGCAATTGGCTTAACTGTGACTACGTCAGGAAATGAGGAAAGACTGATGTGTTTACTCTGTCTAAAAATGTTGGTAGCAGACAGTATGAAGCCAAATAAATTACGACATTGCTTAAAGACATTAAACCCCAATCACACTGATAAACCGCTTGAGTTTTTTCAGCGAAAACATGCCAAATATTGCCAACAATCATCTCGCTTTGTCAATGCTACTTGAGTAATCCAGCAAGCACTGTAAGCATCATATAAGGTGGCGTACCAAATAGCAGAGGAGCTGATACTGCCGAACTATAACACAGACATCACTGTTAAAGACGAGGAGGACGCAGGAGCGGACCGCCTCATGACGCAGGTGAGCGCAGTGTGGAATACAGACGGACGCATGCCGTGTCAGGGGAGTTGCTTTGAAGACGCGACTAAAACATTTGCTCTTGTATGGAGGCGACTGAAGGCGAGGATACGATTTGTCCACATTTGGTAGTGGTTCTGTGGAGTGGGGGTTCGCGAAATGTTTTCTTCTTCCTAGGGGGAGTGTGACACAAAATAATTGAGAAGCACTGATTGGGATAATGTGCTCTCTTCTTTTGGTTCCTGTTAAAAGTCGCGCTGCAGAGTACTAACTGTAGTCAGTAAAGCGCATTTTGTGAGATGCTGGAATAAAGTGCGTTACACTAGTCCAGGCGTGATGAAATAAAAGCGTGCATGACTTGTTCAAAAAGTTTAAAAGATGAAAAAGACTTTATATTAAAGCCGCAAATAATAAAAGCTTGATTTTAAAACACCATTGATCTGCTTGTCACATTTAAAATCACTATCTAAGGTGACGCCAAGGTTGGTGACTGTTGGGGGGAACATAATTTTTGAGGTGTCCCACATCAGTGAGGGTACTGCCGGCCCCAAACAGTATCACCTCAGTCAAGTAGGGGTGTTCGGGGGCAGTGATCCTTTTTTCCAATAGGCAAGTAAATCTGGCAATCATTTGAATAAAAATGGTAAGAAAGGCCATATCTTTTAAAAATTTCTCCAAGTGGGAACAGGTAAAGTGCAAAAAGCATAGGCCCCAGGATTGAACCCTGGGGAACTCCACTAAGAAGAGGGGAAGATGATGAGGTGGAGTCCCCCAGCCTTACAGTGAAGGACTGCCCAGAGAGGTATGACCTAAAAACTTTTTTTTTTTTTTAGTTTATGCCATAAACTATTTAAAACATGAAATACAACTAAATGCTAAAACAAACTTGTCTGAAATTATCTAATTCAGTCGGGAAAAAAAGCTATAAATACTACAGGCACATTAGTTTACCTTTTTCTACACAACTGTTTTATATTGAGTCAAAATTATTCATTATTTTAGGTTTGGATTATATTTATTTATTTTATTTTATTACATTTTTTTGTGTGATATCCAAAGCAAATACAGAATATTTTAGTGAAGATTGTCCTTGCTATCTTGGATTATTGTCTCCTTTGGGGCACCGTAGTTTGGAATTCATATTATTACACACTGTTACATCTCATAGAGCCACTCAGAGCCGGTTGTCGTCCTCCAGCTACAAACCCTGTAATCATATTAGCTTAGCAGTTAGCCACTATAATCACACATGTTGTACTGCTCTCAGGACTCAGAACTATCCTCCCAAGTCTGCCCAATTAGTTTAGCTCATGCCTGGTCTGGCAACACTTGGTTTTGGCTGGGGGCGGGTTGAGTGAATAGCCACACATAACACTAAAAGAGAAGTACTATTACTACAGGCACACAAATAATTAGTAAAAAATAAATAAATAAATAAAAAAAACAAGATTTGATTTGTGAGTTAGAAACATTAAAGGGCCTATATGACGCTATTTTCTTATTATGTTATAATGTTTCCTCATCAAAACCATACCTGGAGTAGTGTTTTGTTTCATTCACACACATTTATCATACTAAATCCTGCATATTTAGACTGAGTTCTTCTCGAAAATGGAAAACACTGTTCCACCTTGTGATATGATGGTAATATATGGTAGTAGAGGAAACAATGTGTTTTTAAACTCCATATACCTTTTCATTTGGATGACTTCAGCTCTAGAATTGCCAATCTCTGCTGAACAAAATGTAAAAAGTAGCTGTTAACTTGAAAACTACCGCTTGACTCTTCTAACCCGCCATACTTCTTCATCATCACCACATCCCTGTAATAACACATATTGTCTTGGCTTGCAGACACAGACAGGGTAATCATATGAGCTCTCTTAGCCGCTCTCATCACATGTACAGCTCTGGGGACTTAAAACCTGCTCCAAGTCTTCCTACTTAGCTTAGCACACCCCTCATTCTCCCCTCACCAGGCCACGGCACGGATTGGCAATTGGCATCCCCAGTTTCCCGATGGTTTACATGCCAGATGCCCTTCCTAAAAACACAGCTGAAGACATTTTTTTATTTTTATTTTTTTGGCATCAGGCTGCATAATAAACTGCAATCAAATCAAAATTGTCTTACAAAATTACAATGGCTTAAAACTGTATAAAAAGTCCTCTGTAAATCATGAAATATTAACCTTGTGCTAACTGGACTGGCATGTTGGAGTTTCAAACTCAAAAGAATCCATCTTGTACACTGAAAAAACGAGAGGTTGCTCAAATTGCAAACTCACATTTGACAACAAGAATATGACTTATTTAAACATGTTTCAAGACATGTTTAAGACTTACAAAGGCAGTTTGCTTGTGGCTGATGTTAGACCTGCATGTTTTAATCAGGCTGAGGAAACATCACTTTGTTGTCATTTGTGAGGAAGTTCCTCTTCTGAGAATTTCCCTCCCCAAAACTTTGTGAGGGGAAATTCAGATGTAGCAGGAGAACCCTCTATAGTGCAGAGCAGGAGGACCATGAGAGCTGATCTGGAGGTAAGGCTTCTCAAAGATTTTATTTACTTTCTCTCGCCTAGAACGTAGTCATTGTAAACACATGTTTGTGTTGTTTTACTTCAGATTAGGGTTAATGTAAAGCTTATTTCCATGAAACAACAAACAAACTAATTGTTAGCCTCACTGTCCATCTACAAGAGTGTGACAGTTGTACTAAGATTTGAATGTGTTGCTTCCAGAGTCGTCTACAATCAAACAGTGACACCCAGAGCACTACTGTAGCTGTGGGTAAGTTCATGAATGTAATAGGTTTTGTTAGTTGTTTTTTGCACCATTCTGACATAAAAAATCTTGTTGTTGCCTAAGAACCAACAAAACACAGACCACGGATGAAGAAAGTAAGTAATACAAGCTCAAATTATTTTAACAGAATTCAACATAAACTTCTTTGTGAACATGTGTTTCTACAGGGTGATGAGGCAGGAGGAGGACTTTGTACCACATGCTCTAACTATCACTGCATTTTGAGGAAGAAAAGCAGCACATGAAGAATATTGTTTCTGTACAATAATAATGTTCACTGTCATTCTGTTTTGGTCCATTATCGTATTAGAGACTGTTTTTCACTGTATTTGTGCTCTCTGTGTGTTTTAGACAATGATTCTGTTTAAGACGAAACAGAACTGTGCAAAACTAAAAACTGCTTTTGTATTATTTTACTTTAAACCACTTTAAGGACATTTGATGTTGCATGTTCAAGTAACTGTGTCGACAGAATTTAATTACATATAAATGTAAAATTTTCATGATAAGATAACGTAATATGCATATTCAGCATGATTTGATCACATTTCATCCACATGAAATATTTATGTTCATGTTCTGAGAAAATTATGTGCAGAGGGAATCAAATACATTTCGAAGCCTTAACATACTTTTATGCAAGCAACCGCTTTCCATATTTTTTTAACACAAATCCAGTGACCTTTTTTCAGTTGATTTGTTTGAGTCCACACAAGCTTTGGTGTGGAGCAGAAATCATATATTTTACAATTTTAAAACACACACATGTTTTTGCATTTCAGTTTTTCTCAAATGTTAGAGAAGTCTATATTTCTTTCCCTTTATCTTTCACCCACCCCTTTACTATTTAGAGCAGTGCTTCTCAACTATCTCTCTCTTTTTCATACACACACACAGATAGATATATAGATATAGACAGATAGATAGACATAGTGGTCCACATTCAATAAATATGAATACACCCGAGTCCCCCTCAGCCCCCTGCTTCACACACACTGGTCTAGCTCACAGACACACTGTAATCATATGTGCTGTCCACAGTTAGCCCCTCTCATCACACATGTACAGCTTTGGGGACTCAAAACCTGCTCCAAGCCTTCCCAATTAGCTTAGCACACCCCTCCATCGCCCCTTCCACTACCACTACCACTACTGCACTATCATTTATGTATCAACATCCCTCGGCCAGGCCCCCGACAGCTGGGTAGATGGGATAGATGGTGCGCTCAAAGTAGACCAGTCAACCAGTCTCATTAAAACCAAGTCCAGATGTTAGCCAGATGTGCGCGAAGTCTACACTCTGAAGACAAAAATGGCAATAAAAAACATATTCACGGCTTCTTTTTGAAATGGGACACCGAGTCGCAAGTCATCGTAAACAAACTTGCCTCTGTATGGAATGTGCGGCGGTACGTACGTATGCATAGGATTTCCCGTTTGGCGTCTGGGGAGGGAGGGCCTTCGAAGAGGAGGGGGTTGGGGGGTAGACTCCCGGAGATGTGAACTGTGTTTGAACCGTAGGAGGCGAGTGCATGAAGAGGTCTGAAGCCGTGGGGGTAAAAAAGAAAGGAAAAAATCTCCCTTTTTAAAATCCGTCACAGAAGCCTACGATGGTGCACGATGTTCCGCTGTGTTATGATCAATGGAGTTTTCCTGTCTTCACTTTGTTCCATGGGCGTACACCATTTTAGTTCACGGGAATGATAAGAAGAGGCGTTACATCAAAGAGTAGCCTGTTCAACTTTTCCAGAAATTCAAAATTGTGTGTTTATTTTGGTTGATTTTTTCCATATACCTGATGTCAAATTGTGTTGAATGGTGTACGCAAACCCGTCCGTTCAACTCTTATAAAAGTTTGTTAACTGGAATAACACGGGGTGGTGAAGAGTTTGAGGTGGTTTTGATGGCCCTGCTGCTGCGATGAAGATGGAGGGGAAGACCAGTGAGTACATTTGTAGTAAAAAATTTGAAAAAAATTTTATTTGTAGAGCGCTGATCAAGAACTTTTGTCAGTTGTAACTTACGGAAGCCAAGAGGGGTCACAACAAACGCAAACGCTGCAACGAATACAAATGCAACAACACAACAAAAAGCCACAACAAACTAAAAAAAAGCCACAACACACCAAAAAAAGCCACAACGGAAATGACCGTGGGACTCTATTTTAATGCAAACGTCGCAACAAATACAAACGCCACAACACAAACACAAATGCCGCAACACATTAAAAAGCCACAACGGAAGTGACCGCGGGACTCTATTTTCCATCGGACGATCAAGCGGCAAGTGAAGAAGAAGAACTACAACGTGAAACAAATAATGATAAAACAATAAAATACTTTTACTTACATTTCCAACTTCTCCATTCCTTTACTTTTCACATTCTTCTTCACTTGCCGCTTGATCGGTTAGTCGGAAAATAGAGCCCGCGGTCACTTCCGTTGTGGCTTTTTGCTGTGTTGTGGCTTTTTAATGTGTTGCGCCATTTGCGTTTGTGTTGTGGCATTTGTATTTGTTGCGGCGTTTGCATTAAAATAGAGTCCCGCGGTCATTTTCGTTGTGGCTTTTTTTGGTGTTGTCGCATTTGAATTGTTGCGGCGTTTGCGTTTGTTGTGACCCCTCTCGGCCTCCGTAGTAACTCATGATCTTGTCCAGCTTTTGTAGATGAATAAGGAATTACTTTTTCTTTCCTCCTCGTTTCCTTTTTGCGGTTTCCTTCTAGCAGCAAAACCACCAGCCTTCTCAACCTCTCCATCTCCTCCTCTTCACCACCACCACTGTCTACACCTCACATACAGAGATTTGCACCAGTTACGTAATAAAAACCCAGAAATCTGTAGTGCGTTATTCGTTCTAAGCATTTCTGCAGTCAAATTACATTTACTATGAATACACGGATATATTATTTCTAAAAGGTTACTAATACTTTTTTTCATGGTTCATGCCTCTTGCTGTCAGCAGAGGAAACAACTGGAAATGGGGAGCTTGGTTATTATTTTATTATGTTAATGCTATACTCACCGAAACAACACTGTAAACTGCAATATCAAGGCAAGTTAAAAATACTTCAGTAGCAAGGACTACACCAATAACGACATAGAGCAAAAAAGAAGTTTATTGATAATGTACGAGGCGGGGCGGAGATGGCTGGGTTAAGACTTTAGGTGGGGGCTCCATCTCAATCTTCAACTAGCCCAACCGGAATGGGACCCCCCTCGTAGGCGTAGACGAACAAAATAGGGGGTGGGAGGGTGAGGTCGAGTTAGCCGAGACAAACTGGGATTATGGGAAAGGCAGCTACAAATCGACCACACCTTTAATTTCACAGAAGCCTAAGTGAGTTGTGGTTCGCTGGTGAGGAAGAGAGGGCGGTCGGGGCGTGGTCCTGCTCCTGAATCTCAGTTAATCATATTAACTCCACTTAAATTGAAAACATTTGACTTTATTTGAGTACCCTATATTTCAGACTATAAGGCGCACTTAAAATCCTGTAATTTTCTCAAAAATCAACAGTGCACCTTATGTATTAATTCTGGTTGTGCTTACTGACCTCAGACTGATTTTATGTGGTACACGGCGCTCAAAAATCTGTCAAAATGTTTTAGTATGACTTTGGTAAACTATGAAGCCACACCGCTTGATGGATTGACGGAGCATTACAGCTACCGTGGTCAGGAGCCTCACGGAGTAATAATCTCTGAAAGGTTTCACATGAACCATCTCAAACGCAATAGAAGCACCATCAGCACATCCTCTGTCACAGAAAGAACACACATATTATATGGAGTCGTGTCTTTTAGTCCGACAGAAGCTGACCACATCAGCGCACAAGGAGCGACCAGTTTTTTCAATGCCTATAGTTTATGGAAATGGGCCATGTGGTTTTAAGTTTAGTTTCTGTAAAACGTTAACAGATATGCGCAAAGCTGTATTAAACACATGTATATTTGAGTCCTAGGAAATTAAAAAACAAACTTCAATTATCCACCCACATTCACATTCATAATACACATTCACCAAGACAGGGAGGCAACGCCAGGCGAATTCCTCCACGATCTACCAATGGATCGTGGATGCCTGGGCTAAGGTATCAGTTTCAAGTGTTGTCTGTTTGTTTCGCGTACTGCACTTTATAATCCGGTGAACCTTATAGTCCAAAAAATACGGTAGATTCAACTTGACAAATAAAATGATCTAACAATGGAAAAGGGGTGTTTTTATTAATTCAAGCAACATTGGATTTTATTTCTTATTGTAAGTGCAAAGAGTTATTGTTTTTCTTATTTTAACTGTAGCAAGATGTATTTTCATATTTTAAGTACAAAAAGTCTTGTTCCACTGGCAGATAATTTTACTTATCACATGAAATTTGCTCAAATCATGATGAAACTTTCTTAATTCAAGTCATCTTAACTTGGCTAGATTTTAGTTTTTACAGAGAACGTATTTAAATGTTTGATAAGTTTCTGTTTTGTTTTTGATTCTCCGAGTTTACCTTCCCTTTGCTTCCTGTTCCAAGTCACTGTCACAACACCATCATCGTGCATCCCACTAATGAAACAACTTCACATTGCATCAGCTTTGTGAAGTTGTAGTACATGGTTTTGTTTCCTGCTTCTGTATTTGTGAAAAACTGCTTTGGAAGTGGTGCATAGAGCTTTCTGGGTGCGTAGGTTTGTGAGCTGAGCCTTGTACAAGAAGTATGGAGTCGTACTGCTAACCGTAAGGCGGGTTCAAATAGTGCCTGAAGAGATCGCGAGAATACTCAAACATGCGTGAATGACAAATAAAACCTCTTGAGAAAAATAATCCTAATATTCAGGAAGCACTTTTATTCTCCTCTCACCTGCCATCACTATTAGCACAACTCAGTCCATTCACCCCAAATTTAGTGAAGGAAGCATCCATTATTCATATTCTCCGCAAGTTGAATAAACTGCATGTGACCTAAATACAACTCAATAAAAACTCAAACAAAAAAAACACCCGTGACAGACAGTAGCAGCAGAGACGAGGAGCTGTGGAGGAGGGAGCCATTATTTTAACTGACACACACTGACAATGGAAATATACAGCGGTTGGTGCATTTGTCGGAGCTGGCTGGATTCATGGCTTTTTGCAGATGAGAAATGTCTTTTTATGTAAATGCAGTGGAGATAATCCGTCAAAGTGTGAGTGATTTGATGTTTTGAAGGTATACTTGTGTTTTGCAGAGGCAGGGTGGAGACAATAGACTCTACCTGTTTACAGACGCATGCCTCTGAGCTGTTTTGCAGACAATTTGAAGCATAGAGAGAATTTAGTGTGCACTATTTAAACCATTTGAATTTCGCTTTTTGATTTTGAAGGACCGAATTTTTGAGCTGGTTACACACATTTTTTTAATTATTATTATTGCAAGCTCAATTTTATTTTTTTGTAAGGTCATTATCACTATTATTAAAGGTGCACTGCGCAACCTTTATGTTGGAGGGTCTGCCACCTACTTGTCTCCTTGAAGGTGTTATTGCTCTGCCCAGAATGTTGCATGATGGGACATTAAACATATCCATCATCGTATTTTATTCATTACTAGTGTTTCTATTGCTCAAAAATCCAATCATTCCTTCTGTGGAGAGTGGCGCCAATCCATAGATCTGAATTGTAATGTTGCTTAGTGCTGTCACCTACATATTTACGTTGTGAAATAGGTTTAAGCTATACTGTGGAACATTGTAGACAAAGCAATTACATTTCCACAGAGACAATGGCAGTGCATCTTTAAGGGAAAACTTCTCTAGAGAGATATTTTCAGAGGCAGACATTTGTACATTTAAGAACCACTCAATTTCATTCATTTAAACACATGAAAATATTCACAATGAGCACAACAAAGATCTAAACTCAACTTGCTTTGCACTGTTCACAATTTTGAATTTGGGGATTTGGCGAGAAGTCTCGTAAAAAGAAAATTAGTAATATTGTTGTGTTTTGAGCAAGACACTTTACCCATTTTAGCTTTATGTGAATTTAGTGAGAGACACAGAGACCTTTAGTGAGGACCACAGTGGAGTGAGGACCTTTCTCCAGATCTGATCAAGCACTTGGAACACAACAAAATTCAAAGAGATTTCCACATGGATACAACATAAGTGTAGTGCTAAGTCTAAACCATGGTAGTTTGCGTATGAAAGTCATTGTATAGGCGTAAAACATTGAGTCTCTGCATGGAAATGTCAGCTCAGACTCCTTGTCACGTATGACTTTCTAATATTGGAATAAGTAAATTATTTGGACTTTATTTCTGTTCTGTATTTTATTTTATTTTTTAACAAACATGAGAGGAAAAGGTTGTTTTCCTCAACAGTCACACTTACACTTTCAGTAGCCTCAATGAAACAGTGAACTAAAGAAAATTCATAATGAACAGATAGTTTATGAAGTATGATTCAGGCTTAGGAACTACTTAATACCTCAACCCTAACTCCTAATTAAGAAGTTACTATGCCTCATTTCTTCCAATTATTCATTATGAATTAAGTATTTATTCATATTTTATTAAGGCTAATTAAGGTGTAGTTATGGTAAAGTGGTACCATGGTAACAAAGCGACAGTAAGTTTTACAGTTTAAGTTGTATCTTCTTTTCCCTGCTTTCTTTGCATGGTTGTCCCACGTCAGTAATCTCCTCATCGCAGTGATAACAGTATCAGTCACTGTGTAGAAGGTGATAGTGGAGTGGAGTTAGTCCTTTTAACCCTACCATGAACCTTAGCATGATCAGAATTCTGCTTACGTGAGGCGGCTGCAAACACGGCCTGAAATATTCATGCCTGGGTAAGATGTGAAGCCGAGTGTCTCCCTTTGATAAGAGAGAGCTGGTACAGGTACTCCCTCCCCAGGGTGCTCCGCGCAGATGGAGAGGTGTGTGTGTGTGTGTGTGTGTGAGTGGGGGGGAGGAGGGGCACAGATGGGTTGAGGGGGGCTGACAGCACCCATTAACCAGCGCTCTGACATGTCGGGTGTGTTTTTTTACACATACAACCTGTTAGTGAAGCACCGCGGGGACAGTACCTGCTGCAGAGTACTATTTACCCAAAGTAACAAGACATCATTGGGATTTAAGGTGAGATCTTCTTTTGGAACTCTTCTCCTGTGCTTTTATTCTCATCCATAACTTCTGATGCGGAGCAGGTAGAGAGAGAAAATATAATGCTACATTTTTATTAAGACAAAAACTCTATTGTTTTACTATTGTAGCATTTAACCAAGATTCATTTGTGCAATATGTGTGAGTTCACAAACACAGAGTGCATCTGGCTGGGCTCCAGCTGTTGCTTTCGCTCGAGCCACTTGAGGTTCAAATCCAAAACCAAACATAGCAAGATGGATGGTCGTACTTTAGCTTCTGTTAGCAGAAATACGGACAGTTTTGTTTTTGAAAAATACACAGACAGAAGCACTTTGTGCTTTTTTTCTCAACCGGATTTCATTTGAGTTAGATTTTTTTGGCTTGTTCCGCTGTCTGTTGTTGATGTGTAAAACCCAGCGGCGGGGGCTTGCTAGTCATGACTTGGACTCGAGCCAGACTTGAGTCACTATTTTTAGGACTTGGGACTTGACTTGATACAATGAACTAAGACCTGGGACTCGACTTGGACTTGAAGGTCAATGACTTGGGACTTGACTTCAGACTTGAGGGTTCTCCTAAAAAAAGCATGTTTTTTTAATATACTTTTCTCTTTATATTTGACACATGCGGTGCTGAATTTTACAGGAACAAACTGGAACATGTCCCAACCACTTCTGTATTTGTTACTTTGGATTAAACTGCAGTACTGTGATATGGTATCCCTACCAGTAGTATACAGCACAATGCAGTAAAACAGAGGGAACTACAAAGAACATGATCCTTCCTTTTCAGTGCAGACTGTTATTTAGCACTTTTAAATCTTAATTCTTTCTGTTTTGATTGTAATGATTCACATAAGATTTTGTCAAGACATTTAAATAAGAAAAAATTGCATTTCTACAACTCTTATATAAATACTTATATATAAATACACCATGACTTTTTAAGTATAATTTGGCTTCATATAAATTACAAAAATGTAAGGTATATTTGGTACTTTTGTTTAAAGACTTCAACTGAATTGAAGCTCAAAGCAGATGACTTGGATTTGACTTGGACTTATGGGCCAGTGACTCGAGACTAAACTTGGACTTGCCTGTATTTGACTTGGGACTTGACTTGGACTTAAGGTCAAAGATACTTACAAAGAGACTTGCAAAACAACGACTTGGTCCCACCTCCGGTAGAACCAGAGTGCTACACAGATTACTGGGCTGAGTCAGGTTAGTAACATTGGGTTGTTCAGCTCAAGGCGATGACTTGCTAAAAGTCCTTCCTATTCTTGCACGACTTGTTTTCCAGGTTAGGAGTTTGAACTACCCCATAAAACCAGTGGTCGATGGTTCAATCCCACACTCAGACCTGTGCATACTGTTGTTGTATCCTTTCCTTGGACAACCCACTTGAAGCTGTGTTATGACTTGATGCATGTTGCACAAAAGAGTGTAGATCAAACTTATCTCAGCTACATCATATTATAACTCAAAGCAATCCATCAAAACCTACACTTATGGGTTTGTATGAAATGTGAAGTGATTTACTCCGTGTTTGGTAAAGACAGAATCACTGACTTTGAACCAAACTATGAACAGAGAAGACCGTCATTTCCAATAGAGCCTTGCAACCGAACAAAGCTTTCAAATGTGATTGTTGCTTTGAACCAGCTCTGTTTCAAACACAGACCCATTGTTCCCAGCGCATGTGAGTTTGAATGACTTTACTGGATTCTCATTTTCAGTTAGCGATGCAGCCCTCAGTGAGTTTGACAGGGACATCATATTCCCCGGAGCTCCTCATTGTTTTTGGCATTTCCCAGTCCCCCGCCGTCTGAACCCCCCGGTGGAGGCTGGGGGGCACTGCAGACCCTAACCCCGGATTTAAATGTGTCCCGTGAGGATGGTACTACAAACGTGTTATTGTCAGCATAACTTTAAATTCAATTCTGCGTGTTTCATCTTGGACTTCAAATCAGACAAGCTTGGGGAGATGCTTTTGTCTAATGTTGTAAATAATATGAGAAATGTCAGCACCAAAGGACTGCGAGGCGACCGTCAGCTTCTCCAAAGGGTTCATGTGTTTGGAGATCCATAGATGTCGTTTTTGAAGGAATTTTGATTATGCTTCAACTGAGCTGTTTTGTTTTAATATAGAAGTTGTAACTGGTGTAACAGGTAAAATAGCTGTCACCTGTCAATCAGTTCAAAAATAGAAACTTATTTTTGTTGTGTTCTTTTTTTGGGACATTATTGACTGTTGGGGGTTAAGCATTCGCCTGCAAACCGAAGGATTTTCTGTTCAAAACTTCATTAAAATAATGGGATATTATCGTTAACATTGGATTCATGTATTGTACCGTCCCTTTTCAATGTAATTCTACTAAAATGTTATGCAATTTAGTACAAAAGGAAAAGCTAAGTAATTAAGACACTAACTGAACCATTATTTAATTTTTTTATTAAATTAAAAGTAATTGTTTAGTAATTTTCGGGGGGTTTGGTTTATGATTTTTCTCCCAATTTTAAAAGCAACAGAAAAAAAAAAAAAAAACTATTTCAAAACATTCTCAACAGGGATAGGTCACAGAGTGCATAAAGAGGTGGACAAAGGCCAAGGCCAGCAGTTATGAGGTGAATTTGGAGAGAAGTTTCATATTAGGAAGAGGAATTTATATATGGACAAAATAACAAAACAAAAAATGTTAGTTACGTCCATACACAGTTTAAGGCAGGGGTGGGCAATAATTTTTCCCATGGGGCCACGAGAGAAATAATTCAATTCTTAATTCAATTCTGCATAATATTATTTGTATTTCTTTATAAAAAGCAGTAAATAGTATTGTTTCGACAAGCTGGTGAGACTGGTAAGAGTTTATGTTATGACTAAGCAATGAAAAAATGAGGTTGCATTACAAAAAAATTTAATTAAAAAACACCTCTAAAATAAAAGCAACGCAGCTTTAGTCCATGCATGAGGTAAAATGATCAAATATGTTTATTGTGTAATTCCAAATGAGCTTAAACAGGTTGATCAGAGTCAACCAAAGAGCTGTATGTGGCCTGGGAGCTGTACAGTACAATGCCCAGGTCTGGTCTATGGGATATTTTTTATGTCAAGCCAAGTCACAATAAGAACACTTTTTTTTCAAGTGTTTTTAGTGCAATAAATACACCCTATATGAAACTATTTGCTTTTATTTTAGTATAGTGTTTGACAAAAAAAAAAAAAAAAGTTGTGTGGGGTTTTAGATAAAATCCACCATGATTAAAAATATGATTTTGTACAATAATACAAAATAAAATTCCTGAAAATCGCCCACTTACATAAATAAATACATCTCATTGGCTTTCGAACACACATTTCACTTTCGTATTTATCTTATGGTTCTTTTTAAATATGAAATCGCTTCACTTGACACTTCCCTCCGTGGTGTAAATGACTTTATGGGGGAAGGGGCGACCAACCAAGAAGAATAACAGCTCCTGACAAATACTCTGTTCCAATATTGAGGCTCTCCCTGTGAGGTGAGCTGGGCGCCGCTGTGCACATGAGAACACAGTGGGGGAGAGGGGAGAGAGGAGAGGGCCCCCCCGGGTACACCTGCCTTCTGCCGGTTTCATGTACGGCACGGGGGAGGGTGGGGGGAGGGGGAGAGCGCAGACCCAGACAACAATAGGTGCAGTCTATCAAAACATTATGGCACTGACGGTAATGGAGAGTAGGTGTTACAAAGAAATACTGCTCGGTTCTGTTTTGTAAGAATATTCAAATTTTTACTGTTGACAGAAATGAGCTTGCTTGTCGACGTATTTTGAGGGATTAAAGGTTTGAAAGCTGCTTGGTCAGTGTTTAGTGTCTTTCCTAAAGCACTGGAGAAACCTGAAAACCATCCTCGCTAAACAGTTCAGGAGCAATCGAGGTTCATTTTCAAAAGCTGAAACGTTAAAATAAATAAATAAAAATTCTTTGTGTTGCAGCGTTTAAAAGAAAAGAAATTGTACAATAAAATACTTGATGAAATTCACTCTTTTTTTTATGTTGCAGAAAATTGTAAGAATTGAAAAAATAACTTGACTGTTTTCCCCAAGGATCTCTGATCAGCCTTAAGCACTTGGTTGCCATATTATTAAAAGCATCTAACCCTCTTTATTTCTTACACTGAGCGTGCTTTATTTCTTGTCTTAATCCTGGTTTGAGCTAGTCTGATTCATCAGCCAGTTTTACTTAGTTTCACTTCGTATAACTCGTCTGACCTCGCAGTGTTAGGATTCGTTCGCTTGATGGTAGGCGGATACTTTTTATCATTTAACCAATCGCTGCTATTTGGTCGTGACGTATGTAATGCGCTTCTAACGGGGCTAACTGGTATATTAAGCTTTTCCCAAATCCCGTAGGAAGAAGGGCAATTCACCAAACATTCCCTTTGTTCCGGCTTTAAATCCTCGATCTCGGGAATCGTTGACAGCACAGAATATATGGCTCTTCACTGATTGGCTGGTGATCGAAATTGCACTTCCGGGGTTTTTGTGAACTGTCTAGTGCATTCCAATTCCTGACCTAGTCGCTGGAGAGAAATGAAATTGAGCGGAGGCACTCGGTGGTGCCAGCCTGACTAGGTTTGAGCCCAGTTTAGTCATGAAGACAACTTGGTTTGGCCCTGCTCTAATTCTAGTATAAATAGGCTCTAGTCACGCTTACGTCACAGACCAGGAAGACATTTGGAAACATGCGATGGCAACATCCAGCGGGCTCTGTTCGCTGTAGTAAGTCTGACAAAATCCATGAAAAATGAAAATGGCCCAGTTATGTCACTGTAGCGTTCCATTATGTTCAGCTAATCAACAATTACAACCATACCTTAATTTTCATCATTTCCACACTGACGCACAACTCCGAGCACATGGGGTACATGCGACTAGAAGACATGAGGACACCAAATTCAAGATTATTCCAAACAGCACATACGTATGCAGTCTTCATTTTACCGCTGATGGCATCAGTAGGTCGGTAGGTACCCTGGAAGTTGTAATCTCATCTTCTCAAACGTCTTCCTGGTTTGTGACGTAAGTGTGAATAGAGCTTATTCTGGTCTAGTCCAGGTTCAGTTCTGGCTTTAGTCCTACTTCATCTACACACCTTTTGGTCATAGTACAGTTGTCCTGTCTGCATCTCCAACCTTATGTATGAGTAATCCAGGACATTACTTTTTGTTTTTTTAGGAGACTCCAAAGCTCACTTGCAATTTTCGAAGGGGGGGTACGTAAGTCTCTATGGCGGAATGTTCAGGAGTGCTCATACAATGCACACAACAGCAAAAACTGTAAAAAAATGTTTCAAAATGGTGTAAAAACTCAAGAAAAATTACAAAATGGATCTAAACACTGTATGGATTAATATGGACTAAAATAAAGCTCTGATTAAAGTCTCACAAAGCCTTAAACAGAGCAGTGCCTACAGTTAGTGTCACACCCCAGGGAATGTTGATAAGCTGCAAAGTTTCAATACTCCAAACTCACTTTTTTTGGTGTCGTGTTTACATTCACAAAAGTGTAAAGATCCGAAATAGTGCATCGTTTCGTCACTCACCCACAGGCGAAGGAGTGCTCCCACTGCTGGACGGCTGTTGTATCTGCAGCCTCTGGGGGGAGGGGGGCAGCTGGGGCAGGGAGCTGATGACCGAGGGGAACAGGAAAGGGTACACCCCCGGACTGTAGCGCCTCATCTGGACCAGTGGGGGACTGCGGGGGGGCTGGGTGCGACTGGCGGTCTTCATCACGGCGGAGGCGAAGGGCGGGGTGAGGAAGAGGAGGAGTAAGAGGAAAGGGGGACACAGGAGGGTACATCAGGGGTCCCCCGAGGAGGATGGAGGCCCACACAGCACCTCTGCTCCCCACAGACACATGACAGAGGAGGGGAGGGGTCCGCTCATAGGTATGGCACACTGCAAGAGAAAGAACATTTGTGGTTATTTTCAAGAGATGACAAGAAGTTGATGAGCGGCAAGCTGTCAGTCATTGATCTTGAGATGGAAACATATAGACAAATGATCCAAGGCTTGTCAGCTAAATAAATAAACAAAGTATGGTGCCATATAAAACACACTGTTGACATATTTAGAGTTTCAGAAAACAGAAGTACGGATGAATAAAATGATGAGCCTCATATTGTCGTTTCTCTGCCAAAATTTTGCTATCCCCTTCCAAGTATTCAGCTCTGACTGAAAATTATATTCAACCTTGTTTGCATTTGTACTGATCATGAAATTATTGTTATGAAAAAATAAATACAATAAAATAAAATCCACGGACTTCACTGAAAAAAGGCTCTCAATACTAGACATCTTATTTACTGTAGAACTATACAAATAACCAGCAGATGGACGGTTAGACAATGTTATTAAAGGGACAGTCTGGAATTTTGGACATATAACCTTATTTCCTAGTGAGCCAGAGTGTTGGAGAGATGTGGAGACACTTTTTTAAAATATTCCATCCAGTCCTTGTATTTGCAGAGGTCGCTGGTGCTAGGCTAGTGCAAGTCAATGGCCATAGTTAGCCTGCCACTAAAAACACCAGCCTTACCCACTCCACAAGGCACCTGAAGCAAATCTATTATTACACCAGACTGTTGATGTGAATGCCTCTGTTGATAGAATAATGTTTGAAATAAAACTAACCTACCATTACATGAAGTGTCGCATGTTGAGGGACTATTTTCTCAGCAGCGGCGGAATTTGACTTTGCTGGTATCCGCCTGGTCGCTGCTAAGCTTTCTATCAGGAAGTACAACTCACTGCTGCTGCTCAGACATAAATCCTTCAAACGCAAGGTCTGGCATAATAATACATTTTTTTCAGGTGCTTTGTGAGGTGGGTAAGACTGTTTTTAGTGGCAGGCTAACTATGGCCATTGACATGCGCTAGCCTAGCACCAGCGACCTCTGCAAATACAAGGACTGGATGGAATATTTAAAAAAGTGTCGCCACATGTCTCCAACACTCTGGCTCATTAGGAAATGAGGTCCTATTTCCAAAATTCTGGACTGTAATTTAGCTGTTTTAATACCCAGCAAGCCATATAGGCTCTATTCACACTTACGTCACAAACCAGGAAGATGTTTGGAAAGATACGATTACAACTTCCGGCAGGCTATGTTCTAGGAAAAATGTGAAAATGGCCCAGTTTTCTTGATCTACATGTCATTGTAGCGTTCCGTTATGTTCGGCTAATCAATATTTATAACCATACCTCAGTTTTCATCATTTCCCCACTGACAAACAACTCTGAGTGCACTGGATACATGTGATTAGAAGAGATAAGGATGCAAAATTCAATATGATTCCAAACAGCACATACGTCTTCATTTTACTGTTGATCACATTTACTTCAGTGGGTTTTATCTCGTGCTGTCAAGCGATTAAAACATTTTTGAGATTAATTAATTATGATCTGTAATTAATTAATCTAATTAATCTCTTTTTTAATCTCACCTAAAAATTGCTGAGAAAAGCCTCAACTTGAGGTATTTTCATTTGAATTCATTATTACATTATTTTCATACTATCATTAATGTTTTTATATAAGTATCATCATTATTATTACTATTACTAATCTGCATAAATAAACTCAACTTTACAACATATAAACCATAACCACTATAAAGCCACATCAGCCCGTTTGAGATTATAATGTGTTTAATGCAGCTTTGCGCAAGTCTCACAGAAACGAAACTTAAAATTGCATGGCTAATTTGCATAAACTAAGCGGAGAAAAAAAAACACTCTTGTGCGCTGATGCGGTTCAGCTTCTGTGGGACTAAACGACAGGATTCAGTGGAATATAGATGTTCTTTCTGTGACAGAGGGATGTTGATGGTGAAGGTGAGTCTGTTCTGTGTCTGTGTCACGATGTTTTCAGAGATCACACATGTGCGGGTTTATCGCAGATGCGGCGGGAACGGGAATGAAAATTACAATTCTTTGTGGGAGCGAGCGGAGCAGGACTGCACAGTGCGGGACTGTGTTGTTAGGACACAAAAACAGACTTTATAATAAGGCAACTCGCATACAGAAACAGTAATGTTAGAGATTAAAAATAAGATTAACGCGATTAAAAACCATAAAGCACTAAATATGACTGTAATTAATTAATCGCACCCCTAGTTTTGTCATCGCATCTTTCCAAACGTCTTCCTGGTTTGTGACGTAAGTGTGAATAGAGCCTTTTTTTCACACAGCTCTTCACAACCTACAACCAAAATGCTGACCCTTGGGTAGATGGACAAAGGCACGGCTCATCAGCAGTATAACCTCTATATATATTAACTGAAAACCAATAAAAAACCAAAAACATTTCAGAACTTCTTTTGCAGCTTCTATAGGATTCCATAAAGACCATACATTTAGTTCTCTTCAAAGGACACTCTACTACATACCTCCATTGTAAAATCTAACCCTGAACACGACATTCTAATTTGACCACATTTAAATGAATGGAGCCCACAGAAGCCAGGGTCAAAACAGGACTTGCGCATCACTTTCTCTGCCTTCATAGCACTTTCCGAAGGCACCTACAAAACAAGTCCTTGCACAGAGAAGACGCAGTGCTTATTGAC
Source organism: Boleophthalmus pectinirostris (assembly GCF_026225935.1). Lineage (NCBI taxonomy): Eukaryota > Metazoa > Chordata > Actinopteri > Gobiiformes > Gobiidae > Boleophthalmus > Boleophthalmus pectinirostris. The sequence goes on from NW_026571175.1 coordinate 10,553,984, forward strand.
TGTGGAGACCATTTAGACTGCTGCCACATTATCACAAAACAGTGGCGCTAGGTGTCTGCTAACAGCACAGGACATTTTCTAGTGGAGTTTTGTCATTATAAATCTCCGCGCCAAGGTCGACCAAGCAAGGCAGATGAGCGGGGTGGGCACATCGCTCTTCACAGCTCACTTCTCCTTAGCCGAGTTACAAACTGTTGCCGTATAACTGCTCTCATAATGCTCTAATCTGCACCGCGGAGGCCATTACAGTGATATGTTACGCCACTTTGTAATTAACAGACACGGCGCGGAGGAAGGCGGACAAGCCGGTTGAGTAAGGTAAGCGCTATGGATTCCGCGAGAAAAAATAGGTCCTCCCGTGTTTCTTTTAGCATCTATCAAGGCTGTAAGAAATGTAGCGTCAAGCCATTCACAGCACAGAGGAACATTATCAGGACAAATACAACGGTAAGTTAAGGAAGACATGAATAAAAATGTCAAACGCGCCAGGGAGGAACATCAGATATGGGACCGCTGGCAGCCAAAACACCATTAGCGCAGATAGACGCATTACCACACAAATGTACAAGTGATACATGGCGAAGGAATACACGGTCGTTTTTTCCACCCAGGAGAAGTATTTATAAAAATGTAGCGCGCAATGAAGAAGTGTGCGGGGCTTAAAAGAAAAAAGGGATGAGAAGGGTTGGGGAGTTTTGAGATGTTGAAATGTGGGGGTGGATGAGAGCAATAAAAAGTAATAGGAAAAAGTGGGGGCTTGTCCAAGAAGAGAAATATACGGTTATGATTATGAACAAAGTGTGGTCCCAGGAAACAGTTTAAGGATCATATCTTATCATAGAACAACAAAAATGGACAATTTACAGTAGCGATTGCACAATGTAGCTGGAATTATTCAACCATACACTCGTAAAAACAATACTGTGTGATCCTAAATGTTGACTGTTATGGATTATACATGGACTCTTTAACTGCTGCCAGTTTATCAAGGATTCCCACAGAGAAACACATGTGTGTTGAAAGACTTTTATACACTGGATATCCTTCCTGAACCACACTTTAACTTGATTACTTTTAAAGGGCCCATTTTACGCCATTTCCTGATCTATGTTATAATGTTGTTTCCTCGTCACAAACATAACATGAGTAGTGCTGCTTTTTTTTTAACTCTGCATATAAGGCTGTGTTCTCTCAAACTGAAAACTCTATGCGGCACCTTGTGATGTCACGTGGTAATACAGGAGGTGCTTCACTGTGCTCTGAAGCTCCATACACCTTCACTAGAATCATCTAGGTGATTTCAGACTTGTCAGTCTTTATAAATTAAAAGTAAAAGGTAGCCGTTTTGAACTTTGGAGATGTACAGTCCCTGACAAAAGTCTTGTCGCTTATCCATTTTGTAGAAACAAAAGCTTATAACCTGACTTTAAATTAATCGATTGGTTTTAGAAATGTCTCATATGAAAGCTAAAACCCTCCCAAATTATGCTCAACATACTAAAATAAATTTGCTTCACTGAAGAAAGATTGATGATTTAATGAACACAGAAAGGTCAGATTTTGGCAAGACAAAACTGGCGCGTCTTCACTTTGTTAGATGACCATTTTCGAGAGGAAATCTGCATGCGTACGGTGACTCAAAAGTGTGTGGAATTCGATTGATTGCATGTACTTACAGCAACAGGGCATTTTTGGACATACAGACGTTTTCACGCCAAACATTTTCATTGGCTACTCCTTCCACAAAATTGTCCCACCATCGACTGGTTCTCCAAGTCTCGTCCATATCAGTCTGGCCGTCCTACAACGAACTGGTGTATCCAGAATTCAACAGAGGTAAATGCAGATCCTTCTCTGTTCACTAATAGTATCTCTGCATATTCTGTACATTTGGTGGGATGCCTCCTGTAAGTTTATTAGAGCTGCCAGAGCAGCTTGAAGTTCCACAGTTTTGCGTCTTGGGCAGTAGATGGAAACGCTATGGCGGAGCATATTCAACTTTTCCACTCTGGAGGGTGGTTTCAGATTTTTGCGTTTTTAAGCCCCAAAAACACCATCACCGTCTAAACGAAAGGTACTTCAGAGAAAATATTTTGTCGTTTTTACCTGCAAGCGTTCTCGTGTAAACAGACCCAAAAAACGCAGGATTACTCACTAATGTGTTAATGAAACAAAAATCACCTCTGGGTTTGTTTATGATGAGGAAACAACATTCTAACATGGCTTAAAGCCTACTGCAGACCATTGTGTGTAATACATGACCTTTAAAGAGTGTGCCATGATGTAGCCTTTCATTTTACCTTAACCTTATTTATATCTTCTGTTTCTTCAGGTTATTTCAAGAAGCATTTATTTTCAAACTCTGGTTCCTGGTACATAGTCCACTTGTAAACCATTAGTTTCCCCTAAGAGTTTAATGGAACCTTTTTGCAATAGGCCTTTCAAGAGAAAGTATTATGCCCAAAGTACATTTACCTTGTGTAACTAATTGTATAACCAAGACAAATACACATCCTAACTACCAAAGCTATGCCCAAATGACTTCTGTTAAAACTGAATATCCATAAACCACAGATTACATACGAATAAGGAATTAAGTGCAGAGGAGAAGCAGTTGAGAAAACAGCATATTCCTCACACACAAGAGGATTAAGTTGTGAATAAAATGTAGATTAAACTGCATATATGGTAGACTTCTTATTCTATTAAGTTATGGACTGTGACAATGTGAGCCTTTGTCCCATTGAAACTTAACAAACCAATTCAACTTCATTTGTTTACTCTGACACAATTGTTCATTTACAATATCCTACCAATACAGTTTGACATATAATCCTAGGTTCTGTTTTGTTGGTTCAGTTAAATTATCACACATATAGTTAATTTAAATATACTTTATTTGTAAATTCATTTCTGTTACGTACCACATACATCCACCTTCTTACCTGTTCCTCTACATGGTCTGGAGACAAAGGAGGGGGCGTGGCCCAGGTCAGCTTCTGGGAGAGGCTGTGGACCAGACCATGTGGAGGGGAGAGCGGGTTTCATGGGTTTTGTGCACTTGATTTATATATTTCAGTGTTTGTAGTCTATGTTAAACAGATTTTGATTTAAAGGGCACTTAGGTCCTTGTGAAGAAAAGGGTCAGCTTTAGAGATAAGAGTAAAGTTACCTGTACCACTTTCCTGTGAAGGAAATTGGTACTTATCTGGGGGAGGTCCTTCCTGCTGGGGGTATAAAAGCAGCCTGTTTTGTCAGTTGTTAAACAGATCTTAAAATTAAACTCAACTTAATAGAACTATTACAGCAGCACTCAAGACATAGTAATTTCAAAGTTTTATTTAAGTTCCTTAGATATATTAGTTTGATTAACAGGATTTGATTTATTAGTTATTTTTCTTTTAGTTATAATTTGATGAGTAGTATAATTATTTTATTTTTTTTGTTATTAAGTCACATTTCAGTTCACACTCCTCATCAGCTGATGGCGGTAATGCACCATTAGTTGTTTGCCAACTGCCAATAAAACTCCAGAAGACGAAGCCTTGGAGAAAAAGATTTCTGTGTAGTTGGGTATCCATATTTGTTGAGTTTATATTTAATTTAAGTTACTTATTTTATGGTTACGAGAGTTAACAGTTCATTTGTGATTGAGCTATTTTACATTAACAACAGAAGTCTGTTTTTAATACATTATTGTCTGATAAAGACACTTTGTCATCTGAAGTCTGCCTTCTACTCTGACCACATTGGGCCAGCTTCCCCACATGGTCAATATTGCTACAAATAAACATTTGTCTTGTTTAAAAAGGCATAGAGTACACTATCAGGCAAAAGTTACAGTGTACAGACAGAGAAAGTTGTCTTCTGCCTTTGGCCCATTCTTCCTGTGGCATGTGGGGCATGCTAACTCCACACAGAAAAGCATGACTTGACTTGGAGATATATGGAATTTATTTTAATTTTTTTTTTTTTTTTAATAATTGTAATAATTGAGCTAAATAACTTTGCAAACCTTTGGCCTTCTTTCACTAAGTTCTCCTGAAATGATTTTCACATGTCATGGTCATGAAATGCCAATAGTGCAAAGCAGTTTATTTATTTATTTTTATTTTTTTTTAACATTCCACATGTGTCCATTCATAGTTCTGATGTTTGCTTATGAGAATCTACAAAGCAAAGAGTCATGGAATTCAAGAAAAAACATTCTATAATAATTAAATAAAAAAATATATTGAATGGGATTAGAAAAAAAAGTATAATTATGAACATAGATCCTAAACCAAGTTGTTTTTGTGATTAGTATTTCATTCGAATTTTTGTATTCATAAGTGGAAGTACTATCCAATAATAGTGTACAACATTTCACCCTTATCATCCATTACCCCACCCTGCCCCAAACCCAACCCGCCCCAGGACCTATATCCTCCTGACCCCATGTATATTCACCAAAAAATACAAATATATACATACATAAAATAGTAACCAAAACAACAGCAGCACTAATGATCCTAGAGTAGATTGTCCCCTGTCCTCTCCCTGAGCCTTATCCTTGCACACCTCCTCCTCCTCTTCTCTCTTCCTGTTGATGGATGCAGCTCCCTGGACGGCGACCTCTGGCATCTGCGGCGCGCTCATAACAACAGGGCCAAGTGCTGCTAACACGGCGCGCGCAAAGGTCAACAGTCCCCAGAGGCTACGCTACCATCGACATTGCCATTCTTCACCGGACCCCCGTTGCCGTGACAACCATCCACTCCCCATCCCTCAAAACGGGAATCAATTACAAAATCATTTCCGCGTCATTTTCGGAAATCAAAGTTGAGCAGTGGCGGTTGTGTCCCCGGAGGCAAGAAGGGGTCAATATGTTGTACTAAGGGCTGATTCAGACAGACTGCACCAGCGTATTAGCTTCATATTTCATAAAGGAGATATGGGGAATGCATTATTGATATATATATATATATAAAGAATAGGGCCAAGTGTTGGGTTATTACAATTACCCACAAAAACATGCACAAATTCATGTATTCATTATTGAGTGTGCATCTTTAAAGGGCCTGTACACATTTTTATTTGAGTACAATGTCTTGCCTCAGTATGATTTATTGTATAAGCAGCCCTTGACATCAAAATAAGTCTGCTGTGTGTTGTCTGCATCTAATTATAAAGCACTGATAATGAGGAAGTGCACGTTAGCATGCTAGTTGTAGGCTTGAAACTTGTAAAAAGCCTTTACAAACTCATTGCAGTGAGAAATTAGGATACTCAGAATCCATGAAATAAGTGAGGAATAACTTTGGACCACTGCAACCCATTAGTTCTGTTTTTCATGTTTTTAAGAAAGTAAAAATGAGGTAGAGTGTCTTAAGTTTTGGCTGAAAGTCTGAATGCACAATAAACACTGAAAGGCATGAAATGTTCCAGACATGAGGATTTCATTAATGAGGTCATATCAGTTTAATAGACTTGTACATTATTGAAGCACCACCTGGTATTACTGCGTAAATTCACTATGAAAGAGAAAAACAGCCGTTGCAGATGCGTGGGGCGACACCGAACTCTAGGGGGCCTCTAATAGTTGAATTTCCATTGCTGTGAATAACTTAGAATAAATTAAACCTATTCTAGTTGCCACACATTGCATAAGAAGATGTTTAATATGGTGATGTGCTGCTTCAGTGCGGCAAGGGACAAATAATGACCAAGTACTTATTTCAATGATAAATTAAATAGCCTATTCATAATTGTGAGAGGACTGTCAAACACTTTAAATAGAACTTCTTGTTTTGATGAAAGATACTGATATTTTGCAATGAGATCACATTAGGGTGTCTACATGTATGTCTATTAGGGATGGGCATTAGTCGACTAATCGATAATTGATCAGTAAGAATTTCGTCGATCACGTTCAGTTTTAATCGACAAACCGAAGCGTAAGGAGACGAGGCTGCGTCTGACAGCGCAAACACTGGAGTTTCGGCCAGTCCCGCGTTTTGGCTATAACACACCTCCTTGGAGATCACTACACCACTCAGTGAGAGTGTTTACATGCACATCAGTATCTCAGTTATGATCGGGTTTTTTTTGAATATCCCAGTTTTGTCATGGTGCAGGTAGTATCCCAGTTACTGCAACAGAAAGAGCTGTGCTAAACCTGTGCACATATGATCTCGTGATATACACACAGAACAGACTCACCATCATCATCATCAACATCCCTTTGTCACAGAGAGAACACCTATATTTCACTAAGTCGTGTCCTTTAGTCCGACAGAAGCTGATGCATCACTGCACAAGGAGCAGTTTTTTTTTTGTTTTTTTTGCTTATAGTTTATGCAAATGACCCATGTGGTTTTAAGTTCTGTTTCTGTAAGACATAAACAAATAATCTGAAATGGGCTGATGTGGCTCTATAGTGGTTATGGTTTATATGTTGTAAAGTTGAGTTTATTTATGCAGATTAGTAATAGTAATAATAATGATGATAATTTTAATATAAAAAGGTTAATGATTAATCAAAAATCGATCGTTAATTCTCCCGACGACCGATTAAGAAAATGTAATTAAATGCCCATCCCTAATGTCTATATAGTGGGATGTTAAGGAGTTACCATGGACACACAATGCACACATTAGTAAATGTTCACAAAAATAAAGCAAAGCATTAGGAAACTCATATGCTTATACAGTATAAGGCAATTAACTTAACTTTTGGGGGCCCCCTAGTGAGTGATGGGGCCAAGTTCATCTGCACACTTGTCACTAGAGGTGTGCAAAAATATTGAAATATTGATATATCATATTGTTTATTGTAATGATACAGTATCGATATCGTGGGCTGCTGTATCGATATATCGCGTATCGAGTATTTTTGGTGTATTTTACTAAATTATTTTGTTACAGCGCTACAGTTTTGTTGTTTGTTTAGTAGAAGGAAACTCATTCACACAGCAAAAAGGTTAGTTAAAATGAAAATTAAGAACATTTGACTTTATCTGAGTCCACTCTAACAATGGAATAAGTGTTTTTCTAAATTCAAGCGACATTCAATTTCATTTCTTATTTTAAGGGTTGTTGTTTTTCTTCTTTTTAAGTGTAGCAAGTTGTATTTTCATATTTTAAGAACAAAAAATCGTATTCCGCTGACAGATAATTTAACTTGTCAAGTGGAATTTACTCAAATCATGATAAAACTTTCTTAATTGAAGTCATCTTAACTTGGCTAGATTTAATTTTTTGCAGTGCATGTGACACATTTGACATTTTCACAGTTTTGAGGATTAAAATGTTTTTGTTTCATATTCACTTTGCACAAGACGTGGTTTAACAAAGATTTTAGTATCACAGACATGATTTAGCCTTTATTTTTATTGAACAGTATCGAATCAATTTGAAATATATCGTATCGAAATATAAGTTCACTGTATCGAAATATGTATCATATCGTGGCCTATGTATCGAGGTATGTATCGTATCAGCAAATTCTTAATGATACCCAGCCCTACTTGTCACTGAATAAACCAATGCATAAGGAAACTTTAAGGGCCCTAAAGAACTTTTTTTCTTTTTTTTTTTTTTGTTAAAGCCCAGCTAATTTCTGATAATATAAACAAAACTGTATCCATGTCCCTACCAGTTAAAAATATCACGTTGGCTTTTGTCCAGTAGCCTCCAACCGTAACTTAAAGTATTTTTATGTAATGAGTTCATGCCTTAACCATAAATGAACAGCATTCAAACGTCAAAGCTCTATTTCCTCTTCTTATCTACATTCATTTCAGTGTTATGTAACTTTATCAAACAGCGAGACCAATTTTGTGCAATTATTAAACACTGTATAGCTTGTATGCGATCACCCATTCAATCTAATTCTTTCTAAAACTCCACATATTACAGGACTTGATGTGGGCCAAAGGTCAGGGATATTACCACACGCCGTAATTAACTGGGTTTAGTGTTAAAAGGACTTGGAGAGATAAGATGTCATTAAAAGTGCGTAAACATGGCAGACGTAAGCCTATTCCCCATGCATGACGGAGTTTAAAGAGAAGCCACATGTCGGGGTGTTTTGGTAAACTCTGGGCCACCCTAAGGTCCCTTGGTCTGAGCACCCACGAGCCTGGAGCAAAGCCAGAGGTAATATTTTTCCACCCTGACAGAGGAAGGAGGATATGGAGGATGGAGCGTAGTGGGACCTAACTCAGCTATTTGACTCAGTTCAAGATATTCTTTTGGGTATCTTGTTACTGGACTTTCAGAAAACTGATTGGTTCCAGAGTGTTTTGTTGGATGGATTCCGCTTCAGCCATGTGCATATTGCAGTTGTGTCCATGGGCAAGACACTTCACTTACCACCCACACTTTAGTGTGCAAACCATGTTGCAGAATTACCTCATCAAAATTGAAACCAAGGATTAAGGGCGTTTTTACTTGTTGCGGATCACGTTCTCACTACACCTCAGCTCAAATGAACCGAACCAAAAGAACAAATATACTCTTGGCCTAAGGTGGCGCTGTGTCACACATAGTGCAAGAAACAACTACAAATTAAAAACTGCATAAGAAACCTGTTCATCCACTGGCCAGAGAAAAGTTCATACACACCCTGTATTTGATTATCTTCCGACTCCCACTTGGACCTTGAATTTGACATCATGTCCGAGCTTGAAGCGTATTATTATGTTTCGCATGTCGAACTACGTGGATTATGATTATTACTATTCCCTTATCTTATGAAAATGTTGCCACTTTAATTCATTTAATTTTTGGAGTTTGCACTTCATTTTATGTTATGATTTCTCTTCTGTTACAGTCTTAGGGACGTTAACGCCCATTAAATCAAGTATTTGTTCAATATTGGCCTCACCACAACACCGACTACCAAACCCACAGGCAGTGATACGGACGCTGTAAGGTACTGTAGTAATATGAGTGACTGAAATTGTCATTTAAACCACCAAAATGTCTAAACACAATGAAAACAGTTCATATTTACACATCATAGTGGGCATAGCTATCTCAGAATCCTTGCTCGATCTACTTTTTCCATCACCAAGGTCCAAGTCGTGCCGTCCCAGGAAAAGGGGCGTGCTAGACAACTTCCTTGGTAAAACGATTCAGAAGGATAATCGAACGCAGACCCAATCTTTTACTTTTCAACAAAAATTCTGTTATTTGTATTTCTGGATTTATTACTTGTTGCACATATGCGCTCCATACTGGGTCATACGCACCCACAGAACCAGTTTAAAGATGCACTATGTAACTTTTATGGTGGAGTGTTCACCTTGTTTCATTTGAAGTATTCTACAGTATAGCATTACTTATCTTTCGCCATGGAGACAAACAAGTGGACCACCCTCATAGTAGAAATGCATGTTTTTCAAGGTATATTTAACTAATAAAACCAGCTGGAACTAATAAATGTAGAGATATATTTAATGCCATGCAGAGGAACATTATTTTCATTCATATCTGAAACCAACTAAACTAAATAATATATTTTTTCAATTCTGTCTAGCACCACTGCTGTTGGAGCCTAGAGAAAAGTTGGAAGAAAAAAGTCCAGTTCCAGTGCACTTAACAAACATTAAAATCAAACTTTAAAAAGCTGCACTGTGTAACTTTTCTGGTGGAGTTATGTTATTGATTTGTCTGGAACATCTTGCATTTACTCAATAACATGTTTTTTATTGACTTAAAAACTTGCATTCTTACTGTTAGTGGGCTCGCCTCTCCACAGATCTGACATGTAACTAGGTAGTGGGGTGTTACCTGCTGTCGTCATAGAGATACTGTTTATACTAGTTAGTTTATACTGTGTCATTCTCTGAAACATTCCAGGCAATATCCCGATGGAGAGAAGCACGTGACAGACCCTCCACCAGAAAACTTACATAGTGCACCTTTAAGAAACAAAAAATAGCAATTCATTAAAAACACAAAATTATACAACCAACTATTCAGAAAAACAACCATGGTAAAATGGAGATTTTGTTCTGAATCTACCAACAAAATTTTAAAACATATCAAGCCAGACGATATAAATGTAGAGTGGCATTGTGGAGAAGGATAATACTCTATTGAATCTGAAGCTCAGCCGAAAGATTGTGTTTTGAATAAAACCACTCGACATTCTGATGCACTCTGGTATTATGTAGAATAATTACTGTTTTATGCATTTGTGTATTCTTGTATGTGCCAAAAAAAGAAAAAGAAAAAAGAAAATAATAAATACTAACACTTTTACATTGTATAGACAACTTGAGAGATGTATAGCTAGTTGTTATGAGAACATCTTAATCATAAAAGGTGCATTGTATAACTTTTCCGGTGGAGGGGCTGTGAAATTATTGCTGGAATGTTTCACAGTATGGTATTAAAGGGCCAGGCCAGAATTTTGGACACGGGACCTCATTTCCTAGTTAGCCAGAGTGTTGGAGATGTGTGGAGACACTTTTTGAAAATATTCCATCCAGTCTTTGTATTTGCAGAGGTCACTGGTGCTAGGCTAGTGCATGTTAATGGCCATAGTTAGCCTGCCACTAAAAACAGTCTTACCCACTCCACAAAACACTCGAAGCAAAACAATTATTATGCAAGACTGTCGATGTAAATGTCTGTGTTGATAGAATAATGTTTGAAATAAAACTAACCTTGCATCGCATGAATCGTCGCATGTTGAGGGACTATTTTCTCAGCAGCAGCGGAATTTTACTTTGCCGGTAAGATAGGTGCGAGGTGATATCAGTCTGCCGCTGTGAAGCTTTCTATCAGGAAATACAACTCACTGCTCAAATGCAAGTTTGGTTGTACTTCTAAAATTATTCTATCAACACAAACATTTACACTGACAGTCTGGTGTAATAATAGATTTGCTTTGGGTGTTTTGTGGGTAAGACTGTTTTTATTGACAGGCTAACTATGGCCATTGACAAGCACTAGCCTAGCACCAGCGACTTCTTCTAATACAAGGACTGGATGGAATATTTAAAAAGTGTCTCCACACGTCTCCAACACTCTGGCTCACTAGGGTTACGTTTATACTAAAACAAATCACCATATCACTGTATCACCGCATCGGAAATGATTTGCATCCAGACACGTCGTTTCTGTGTCCACAATGCTTCCCTATCCACACAGCTTTGAGCATATTTGTTTACGCTTTACAAAAACAAAACTTAAAACCACATGGCTAATTTGCATAAACTAAGTGCTCAAAAAACAGCTCGCTATTGTGCGCTGATGCGGTTCAGCTTCTGTCGGACTAATGGGCACGACGCAGTGTATTATGAGTGTTCTTTCTGTGACAGAGGGGTGTTCTGCTGATGGTGAGTCTGTTCTGTGCTTCTATCGTGTTGGAGATGGTTCATGTTAAATTTTCAGAGATTATACATCTGCAGGTCATACACATAGACAGTATATATGAATGGACATATATTCTAGCCTCTTAGTGTTTTGGCGGTGAATTACTTCGCGGTGCATAGACCTACATCAGTGTATCAGCGTTTTCAGGCAACCACACAGTGCAGGATCAGATCCGTACTCAAATGAATTTGTGGGAGCTGGTGGCACCAGATCTTTCTGTCTCTGGAGCCGTTTTCCTTCGGATTAGTGTGGACGAACACTGAATCTGCCAAGAAAATGACTCAAATATGTACTAGTGTGGATGGGGCCTAGGAAACTAGGTCCTATGTTCAAAATTCTGTACTGTCCCTTTAAACCTTTCTATCATCATGGAGACCAAACCAGACCAAGTCAGTCAGGTCAGATCTGTGTCAAAATGCCTGCTTTTCTGAGTATTTTTGAGCTATAAAACCACGTGTAATTGAATAAACATAAGATAGAGCTGTTTAATGTCATACTGTGGAACATTCCTATCCATAAAAACAAGCAAGTGACTCCCAACCAAAAAGTTACACAGTGCACCTTTAATGAATAAACCTGATGCAATCTAGAAGTAATGGAATTAATTTGCACAATACACAAACACCCACAGCTTCAAATGACATTAACCTACTTTTGCAGAAACAAATACAGAATTATAAAACACATTGTCCCTGTCCATTGTAGAAGTATTTTTTGGGTGTACTGTTTTTTGTAGTGATTTTTGGTACAACTGAAGCTCAGATTTAGACCAAGGACAGCTGCTTACATCGTCTCAAGTGCTGGGTCCTTTAAAATACATAAAGCTTGTTTTTTTTTGTTTTGTTCTGTTTTTTTTTCAAAATTTTCTAAATGTGCTATTATGTGTGAGGATAATATGCTTAAAGATTTTATATTACACAAAACAGATTCATGTGAGCTTTAAGCCGTGTTCTAATGTAGTGTCCTCAGCAAAAACATACCTGGAATTGTGGTTTTGTTTCATCCACATGTTTGATTGAGCCTTTATTATTGTCTATATTCTGTCTACATCTCCAAAGCTCAAAATGCTCTGTCCCGCCTTGTGATGTCATGAAGCGGTAGTTTTCAAGTTTACAGCTACTTTTTAGCTTTAGTTCAGTACAGATTGGCAATTCCAGAGCTGAAATCATCCAAAATCATTCAAGTGAAGGCGTATGGAGTTTCAAAACACAATAGAGCACTTCCTGTACTATGGCATGACATCGCAAGGTTGAAGAGAGCTTTCTGTTTGAGAGAAGAACTCCTAAAGAGTCTAAATATGCAGGATGTGTGTGTCAAGGAAGAAACAATATTATAACAAAGATAAGAAAATAGCATAATATAGACCCTTTAAACTGTTCAGAAATGTTCTAACTCCAAACTCTATATTGAAGTGGTCTAAGACATCTCCCCTGATGTAAGTTACGTCAATGTAAACACTGTTACTTTAAAACTGCAATAAGTTATTTATGACTTGTTACTGTCATTTCAAAGTAATTCATTACATTACAATATTACTGCATTTAAAATGTAAGGCATTACATTACTATTGCACTGTTTTTAAGTTACTCTCACCAAAATAACTGCGAAGATTCTGAACTTTTGCACCATATATGGACTGAACCAGGACTAAACCAGGACTGAATCGACGACTGAACCAGGACTAAAACAGAAGTGAGGCAGGATTAAACCAGAACTAAACCAGAACTGAACCAGGACTAAACCTGGACTGAACAAGGACTAAACCAGGTCTAAACCAGGACTAAACCAAAACTAAACTAGGTCTAAACCAGGCCTAAACCAGGCCTAAACCAGGTCTAAACCAGGCCTAAACCAGGCCTAAACCAGGTCTAAACCAGGACTAAACCAAAACTAAACTAGGTCTAAACCAGGCCTAAACCAGGCCTAAACCAGGTCTAAACCAGGCCTAAACCAGGTCTAAACCAGGCCTAAACCAGGTCTAAACCAGGTCTAAACCAGGTCTAAACCAGGACTAAACCAGGACCAAACCAGGACTAATCTTGGACTAGAACTTGGTCGGGCGTCAGCTGTGGTTAGCCCTGTGGAGCGTGGAGTTCTGTGCCAGTCCTTTCGCCCAAGGTTACCTGACGGTCTACACGGGCGCGCCTCCGGCGTTTCACCACTGCTGATATCGAGGTGATTTCAGTGAATTTGAATGAAGAAAAACAAAAAACCCACCACTTCACCACTGTCTTTTCCCTGCTGTCATGTGATGTTGTCATGTGATTAATTGATTGTATTTATCCAGGTTAAAAATACAATGTAACATGCGTTACTGACATTTGTACCGAGTAAAACATTACTTTTTTTTTTTCCCTGTAATGCCTTACATTACTGTGTTACAGCAAAAAGCAATGCATTACAGTAATTTGTTACTTTTATAACATGTTACTCTCAACACTGAATGTAAAACAAGTTTACAACAACATTAAAAAGAATGTTGAAAAAATGGAGCACAAATTACAGAGCAGTGGGCTTGCATGAGGTGGAAGTGAAAACAGGGATTTTGTGAAGAATGGGGTTTTATATAAAGATTGGATAAATTGGGTGGATAAATGAGAACAGAACACAACTCTAACATGGTTAAAAAGCCTGTTTTGTATAAAAGATCTTTTTTAAAACACAACAAAATTAGTGCTGTCATGCAATTAAAAAAATTGAGAGATTAATTAATTATGATCTGTAATTAATTAATCTAATTAATCTCATTTTAATCTCACCTAAAAATTGCTGAGAAAAGCCTTCAATTTGAGGTATTTTCATTTAAATTCATTATTACATTATTGTGGCAGATCAAAAGACTGATATAGATTAAAAAAGGTGACTTTATAAAGTCATTTATTGTTTAACAAATCTCTCCAATTTGGCTGTTGAGCCCAAGTCCATGAATAAGAAACTGTTTGTTGTAAAGCAGCAAAGACGAGGAAATCTGAACATAATAACTTTTGTCTACTTAAAGACAATAAAAAGTCCAGTCTTTCCTTAACCATATTAAAAACATTATTGATAGAGAAATTCTTTATATATGAGATCACTGGTTTTAGTCCTTGTTTTAGTCCTGGTTTAGACCTGCTTTAGTCCTACTTTAGTCCTACTTTAGTCCTGGAAAGGGTTAGTCCTGGTTTTAGTCCTGGTGTTAGTTCTGGTTTAGTCCTGGTTTAGTCCTGGTTTAGTCCTGGTGTTAGTTCTGGTTTAGACCTGGTTTAGTCCTGGTTTAGTCCTGGTTTAGACCTGGTTTAGACCTGGTTTTAGTTCTGGTTTTAGTTCTGGTTTAGACCTGGTTTAGTCCTGGTTTTAATTCTGGTTTTAGTTCTGGTGGTTTAGTCCTGGTTTTAGTCTTGGTGTTAGTTCTGGTTTAGAGGCGCACAGGAGGAAGCGCGGTTAGTTAGAAGCGTAGCGAGAAAACACGGTTCACACGCGGCTCACGGCAGCACGTCAGTGTCCACGCAGTGTCTACGGAAGGAAACGTGGTCCGCGCGTTCTCAGGTTAATGACGATGATGAAGGTGTGTGTTTGTTTGTGTGTGTGTTTGTGTGCGTGTCCCCTCATGTGGCAGGTCACTATAGGACAGTAGTGCAGACATCATGAGCCTATGCAGGTTGTTTTCACCAGTGACATTTAAGTTGTAGGCGATTTTATATTTGTTATTTTCTTTTATATTTCACGTCGGGAGAATAATTTCCAAGACACGAATGCGTTTTACCTGTGCACTGCTGCCTCTGTTCTACTGGCTACTGGACGTTTACATTGCTCTTACTGCGCGCGTTTTGTGTGGGTTTCCGACAATGAGTGGAATTACCGAAATAAAAAAATGTATAAATGTGTTTTGTGTGTGTGTGTGTGTGTGTTGTTGTCCCAACAACACATGAAAACTGGTTTAATAATAAAGCAACTCGCATACAGAAATAGTAAATTTAGAGATTAAAAATGAGATTAACGCGATTAAAAAACATAACGCGCTAAATATGACTGTAATTAATTAATCGCAATTAACGCGATAATTTGACACCCCTAAACAAAATATTCAGTCACTGATAGCTCCAAACAGCTCTGGCCCTGCATCCCTGTGTATGAGCTCCAGTGAGTTATGGCCTCTCTCCTCTGTGCGCTGTCATCTGCTTTGTATGGAGCAGCCTTGTCCTCATAGCGCTGTGCTCCTGATTAAGCTCCTCTCTGGCCAATTAGCTCGGGGAAAACCTGCTCCGCTCGGAAAACTACTGCGAAACTAGTTTAGTGGAGAAGCGTGGGTCTGCATTACAATATAAAACACAAAATATTAGTTTAGAACAGAGTCAACAAACTACAAGCACAAAGAGCAGCCTTTTGGAAACCAGATTACACTTTGTCTGGTTAAAGCAACACTGTGTAACTTTCTGGAGCTGGCATGTTACCTGCATAATAACATAGAAATAGAAAGGTAGAACCACACTTTAGAACTTTGTCCTTGGAGATGAGTAAGGTTTTTATCATAAAGTGGAAGATTATAGCCAAAGGAACAGCATTTCCATGGTAACAAGCAGCCAAACGAGACAAGTCAGGTTTATGACAATGCAAGCCCACTCACAGTAAGTTCATAAATATTTTTCATCTTAATAAAAAAAAATCAACATTATTGTTAGTCTGTTTTTATTTATTTATGTATTTATTAATTTATTTGGATTTTCTTTATGTTTGAGGAGATAAAATCATTAAAATCACTTAAACTGAGCATATAATCGAATTATATTCACCTACCATATCTTAAAACATTATTTAGTTTTGAGTAGTTTGCAGTGGTCCAAAATTATTCCTCATTTACCTTATTTATTCAGAGCATCCTAATTATTCACCACAATGAGTTTATGCTTTTCACAATTCTCAGAGGCCAGTGTGGAGTTTGGCCATCACAGTAATGCCAACAGGACACCAAAATGCTTTAAAAATAGATACAGACAGCACACAGTGGACTTATGTAGACCTCAAGAGCTGCTGGTACAATATATCTGTACTGGGACAAGACATTTTTTCTTCTTTTTTCTCAAATACTAGTACATGGGGGAAAAAAATTGGTACAGGCCCTTTAACAAACAAAAGAATACAAAGTAGGTTTTATATATATTAGCGCCACCTAGTGCATTGGCTCAATTTAATTTCCCCCCAGAGACTAGGTCAGGAATTGGGATACACTCGACGGTTTGTAAGAACCCCAGAAGTGCGAGTCCGGGCACCAGCCAATCAGCGAAGAGCCATACATGTGTTGCCATACGTGTTGGCAATGAGTCCTGAGATCAAGGATTTAAAGCCAGAACAAAGAGAATGTTGGGAGAATTTTTTCAAGAGGGAAGACATTATTGCACTTCTTCCTACGGGATCTGGGAAAAGCTTAATATACCAGTTAGCCCCGTTAGCAGAGTATTACATACATCATGACCAAATAGCAGCAATTGGTTAAAAAAACAAAAAGTACCTGCCTACCGTCAAATAAACATATCCTTATGCTGCAAAATCAGACGGTTTCCACGAAGTGAAACTGGCTGATGAATCAGGCTAGGTTTTATATGTATGCCTCAAGAATGTATTTTCTCATAACTGCTACTTCATTTTAGTCAGGCTGGCGCCACCTAGTGCCTCTGCTCAATTTCATTTCTCTCCAGTGACTAGGTCAGGAATTGGAATACACTAGACAGTTTGCAAGAACCCTGGAAGTTGTAGACCGCACACTGGCCAGTCAGCGCAGAGCTGAACCAACCCGAGTTGCGATAGCAGACTACATACTCTATCCTCCTTTGGACTTTCTTTGTCAAATACAAACTTTGCATTTTTTATCCATTCATCCATTTTCGTCCGCTTATCCGGGGCCGGGTCGCGGGGGCAGCAGTCTAAGCAGGGACTCCCAGACTTCCTTCACCCCAGACACGTCCTCCAGCTCCTCCGGGGGAACCCCGAGGCGTTCCCAGGCCAGCCGAGAGACATAGTCCCTCCAGCGTGTCCTGGGTCTTCCCCGGGGCCTCCTCCCGGTGGGACATGCCCGGAACACCTCCCGAGGGAGGCGCCCAGGAGGCATCCGGAACAGATGCCCGAGCCACCTCAACTGGCTCCTCTCGACGTGGAGGAGCAGCGGCTCTACTCCGAGCTCCTCCCGTGTGACTGAGCTCCTCACCCTATCTCTAAGGGAGCGCCCAGCCACCCTGCGGAGGAAACCCATTTCAAGCGCTTGTATCCGCGATCTCGTCCTTTCGGTCACTACCCAGAGCTCATGACCATAGGTGAGAGTAGGAACGAAGACTGACCGGTAAATCGAGAGCTTCGCCTTTCGGCTCAGCTCCCTCTTCACCACAACGGTCCGATACAGCGACCGCATCACTGCCGAAGCTGCACCAATCCGCCTGTCAATCTCACGTTCTTCCCTTCCGTTCTTCTTCCTTCCCTCACTTGTGAACAAGACCCCGAGATACTTGAACTCCTCCACTTGAGGCAAAGACTCCCCACCCACCCGAAGAGGGCAAGCCACCTTTTTCCGGTCGAGAACCATGGCCTCAGACTTAGAAGAGCTGATCTTCATCCCAGCCGCTTCACACTCGGCTGCAAACCGTCCCAGTGCACATTGCAGGTCCTGGTTCGATGAAGCCAACAGGACAACATCATCCGCAAACAGCAGAGATGAGATCCTGTGGTCCCCAAACCGGACCCCCTCCGGCCCCTGACTGCGCCTAGAAATTCTGTCCATAAAAACAATGAACAGAACCGGTGACAAAGGGCAGCCCTGGCGGAGTCCAACATGCACCGGGAACAGGTCTGACTTACTGCCGGCAATGCGAACACAGCTCCTGCTCCGGTCATACAGGGACCGGACAGCCCTTAGCAAAGGGCCCCGGACTCCATACTCCCAGAGCACCCCCCACAGGACACCACGAGGGACACGGTCGAATGCCTTCTCCAAGTCCACAAAGCACATGTGGACTGGTTGGGCAAACTCCCATGAACCCTCGAGCACCCGATGGAGAGTGTAGAGCTGGTCCAGTGTTCCACGGCCAGGACGAAAACCACACTGCTCCTCCTGGATCCGAGGTTCGACTATCGGCCGGATTCTCCTCTCCAGTACCCTGGCATAGACCTTACCGGGAAGGCTGAGGAGTGTGATCCCCCTATAGTTGGAACACACCCTCCGGTCCCCCTTCTTATACAGAGGGACCACCACCCCGGTTTGCCAGTCCAGAGGTACTGTTCCCGACCGCCACGCGATGTTGAAGAGGCGTGTCAGCCAAGACAGCCCCACAACATCCAGAGACTTAAGGTACTCAGGACGGATCTCATCCAACCCCGGAGCCTTGCCACCAAGGAGCTTTCCAACCACCTCAGTGACTTCGACCAGGGTGATGGATGAGTCCGCCTCAGAGTCCCCAGCCTCGGCCTCCTCCTCGGAAGACGTGACGGTGGGATTGAGGAGATCCTCAAAGTATTCCTTCCACCGCCGGACAACGTCCCCAGTCGAGGTCAGCAGCTCTCCCCCCGCACTGTAAACAGTGTTGGCGAAGAACTGCTTTCCCCTCCTGAGGCGCCGGACGGTTTGCCAGAATTTCTTTGAGGCCGTCCGATAGTCCTCCTCCATGACCTCCCCGAATTCCTCCCAGCTCTGAGTTTTTGCCTCCGCGACCACACGGGCTGCAGCACGCTTGGCCCGCCGGTACCCGTCAGCTGCTTCAGGAGTCCCCCGAGCCAGCACTCCTTCTTCAGCTTGACGGCATCCCTTACTTCCGGTGTCCACCACCGGGTTCGGGGATTGCCGCCGCGACAGGCACCACAGACCTTACGCCCACAGCTACGAGCAGCCGCATTGACAATAGAGGCCGAGAATGAAGCCCACTCGGACTCCATATCTCCAGCCTCCCCCGGAATCCGGGAGAAGGTCCTCCCGGAGGTGCGAGTTGAAAAGTCCCTCTGACAGAGGGCTCCGTCAGACGTTCCCAACAGACCCTCACTACACGCTTGGGCCTGCCAGGTCTTTCCGGCTTCCTCCTCCGCCAGCGAACCCAACTCACAACCAGGTGGTGATCAGTTGACAGCTCAGCCCCTCTCTTCACCCGAATGTCCAAGACACGTGGCCAGAGATCAGATGACACGACTACAAAGTCGATCATCGACCTCCGGCCTAGGGTGTCCTGGTGCCACGTGCACTTATGGACACCCTTGTGCTCGAACATGGTGTTCGTTATGGACAAACCGTGACTAGCACAGAAGTCCAATAACAAAACATCGCTCGGGTTCAGATCGGGGAGGCCGTTCCTCCCAATCACCCCTCTCCAAGTGTCACTGTCGTTGCCCACGTGGGCGTTGAAGTCCCCCAGGAGAACAACGGAGTCCCCGGTCGGTGCACTGTCTAGTACCCCTCCCAAGGACTCCAAGAAGGCCGGGTACTCAGCACTGCTGTTCGGCCCGTAGGCCGACACCACAGTGAGAGACCTGTCCCCGACCCGAAGGCGCAGGGACGCGACCCTCTCGTTCACCGGGGTGAACTCCAACACACAGCGGCTGAGCTGTGGGGCAATGAGCAAGCCCACACCAGCCCGCCGCCGCTCCCCGCGGCCAACGCCAGAGAAATGGAGAGTCCAGCCCCTCTCAAGGAGTTGGGTTCCAGAGCCCAAACTGTGCGTGGAGGTGAGGCCGACTATATCTAGTCGGTAACGCTCAACCTCCCGCACAAGCTCAGGCTCCTCCCCCCCCCAGCGAGGTGACATTCCATGTCCCCAGAGCCAGTCTCCATGTCCGGAGATCCGGTCGCCGAGGCCCCTGCCGTCGACTGCCGCCCAGATCTCTCTGCACCGGCATTTTTTATTGCACCTTTAATTCGCAAGTTCACCTCACAGAAACAACGATGGTCGTTGACAGACATGTTCACTCTCTGCTTTGTTTGCTGTTTATTTATGCAATTATTTGGACATCACTGAGCGTTCTGGAGCATTACATACGTCATGACTAAATAGTAGCGACTGGTTAAATAAAACAAAAAAACACCTACACTCAAGAGAACGAATCCTAATGCTGCTAACTTTGCTTAACTACTCGGAGTAAAAATGTGTATGCAAATTACTATAGAAGTGCATAGAACGTCATTAGTATTCTCAAACCTTAGTAAAGACAAACTTTCTGAATTAAATTGCAACGGATGCAATTGTCAAAAAGTAACCGCGCTTGCATATATTTGTGAAAAGTAGATGTTGAATCTTTGGACACTTTTGTGATTTGTACAGCTTCATTTCCTCACCAAAACTTGATCAAACCCACCTGATAAAAGATTAACCAGTCCTTGACAAGAGTTGTTTTTTTTTTACGGTAGCGATCTCCCAGACACAGCCATATTCATTATAAATCACCAGGAAAAGCAAAAGGAAAACCAAGCGAAATATGATGGCTTTCAAATCTGTCAAATTTTGGGTGTCCAGAAACAACAGTAGTGTTTTTGATACGAGCTGTTGCATTAAATTGGCGTACTGTGCGGATTAGAAGCAAAATCCCGTGGTCTGATTTTTTATTTATTTTTTATTTTTTTATGTTGGAATAATGATGTATCCTTAGAGACTGGTAAAAATAAGTTATAAGAGCGTGAATTATTTGGGGAGAAAGATAGAATATATTTATCGTGACTTGGAAGATGGAAAACTGGAACTTAATGAATACAGCTCAAGGCTACAATAGCAAAGTTTGGTTGGAGAAGCTGATTTATGTCTATTTCAAAAAAAGAAATTCAATCATACAAGTATATTGAGATTTTGGTAGCTTCACTTTATAACTACATCTTAGTTGGCTTTAATAAAGAATGAACAAAGACTTAATCCATAATGAGCTAGTAATGAATGAAATAGTCAGGGTTTACAAAAAAATTTGCTGGATCTCAAATCAGCTTCCAAATATCAGTTCATAATTTGCCCACAAAGTCTCATAATGTTTGAATTTGTATTTATAAAAAGCTTTTCTGTGCCTACTTGAGAGATAAAAGGGTGTCAGTAGCTCAATTGGTAGAATGTTTTTCCACTGATCCGAAGGTTGGCAGTTCAAATCGTTGTTGTTTCCTTGGGCAAGACACTTAAGCCTCCTCTCTCCCAGTGTCTGTGTACACTGGTGTGTGATGTGTGAGTGGTTCCTTGATGTAAAAGCATAAATAACAAGAGACATAATACTCTGCTCTGGTATCTACTGGTATCAGTATCAGCAGATATTTAAACTAAGTGCTCCATCTGTATTTTATTCAGAATGATTCAGGCTTAAGGGCGAAGTATAGTTCTGCGTCGGCTCAACGCACACTGCTGCTGTCGCCTTGTTACCGTCGTTTTTGATTTCTGGGTCTGCGTCGAGGTCTATGCACCTCGAAGTAATTCACCGCCACAACGCTAGAAGGCTAGGATTGAGTTCGTGTATACAAAATGAAGCGGAAAGCGGAGTGCCAGAAATGTATGTAGAGCAGTGGTAAAGAGAACCAGTCACAGCCCTTATTGTCTGCGTTGCTTCCCCCTGCCCCCCTGCTGTCTGCATCGTTTCAATGCGTAGTTAGAAAATTGCACGTCGGTTGCACAGACGCTCTGTGTAGTGAGTTCACATCAATGCAGACTTTCTGACGATTTGTCGCTGGGCCGTAAATTGGGCTTTAGTAACTACTTCATTCATATCTTGACTCCTAACCTTAACTCTGTACTTTTTTTTATTTTTTTTATTTTTTTTTATGTAAATATGTTTGTTCTTAATATGTGACTAGGTTGTGGACTAGGGTTAGAGCATAATTGTGAATATAGAATTTAAATTTGACATTTAGATTTACAATTTATGCTTTCAAATTTGAATTCAGATTTTTTTGTTTTTTTGTTTTTCAATTCCGTGTGTAAGGAAGAACCCCAGTGAATTCTGACTTGGAGACTTAATATATTCTTCCAACAGAACTAAGTCATTCTTATAACTTATCTTAAAGGTGCACTGTGTAGAGGGTCCACCACCTGCTTGTCTTCATGTAGATGTTATTGTTTTTTCCTGTAATGTTCAGTAAAGTGTGGCATTTAATTGAACTATCTCCATGGAGACAAGCAGGCCACATCACCTAGCCAAGTTACGGGTCAGATCTGTGGAGAAGTGGGCCTGCTCACAGTAAGAATGCATGATTTTGTGGTAGATCTGAGAAATAAAAACTCTAAAAAATAGATTTTTATTTTGTTTACTGGGGATACTGTGGAATATCTCAGACTTGATCATGCCAATATCATACTTCATTATTTACCTATTAAATTACAGAAAAAGTAGCTTGTGATTTTACAGTAAGTTTGGAGTTTTCAGTGCTAGTGATACTGTCCAGAGAGAAAGTGTGAATTCAGCTGAGACAGGCTGTGAAGGAGAGGCCAGAGGCTGGGCCCAGTCAGGCCTCCTCACCGCTGGAGCTAGATTTCCGTTTGGGCCTGCTCCAATCCTCGTCACTCCAGGAAGCACCAAGCACAAGAGCCCCACAAAGTACAGTCAGATCCTACTGTAAACGGGCTACTCGCTGCTCCAAGGATGTTATATGGCTTATAAGAAGAGGAGAGGAGATTGTATGCATGAGTCCAAAGTGACATCACACATTCGTGGGTAACGTAGACTGTGTAAAGATGTGGACTTCAGACGTGTCACCCATAGTGTTCAGCTCGAGTCAAACGAAGCTCACGATGCCAGCGGTTATAGGAGTGAATTTGAAGCCAGTTCTATACTAGGAATAGAAATTTATTTACGGACAAATTGGTGAAACAAACACACCCGGATCATGCGGAGTGGGTTAATACAAACATTGTAAGACCAAAATGACAAGGCTCACAGCAGCAGTTACAGAGAGAGGAGGGACAATTGTTCAATGGAAAGTCGATGGAGCCGGAAACGCCCCCATGAACACTTCCTATTTGGAACAAGACAGCTAGCAGGTTAAGCTATGTCCATTTATATACAGTCTATGGTTGGTAATGCGATTGTGTACACTTGGCAAAAGGAAGGATTATTTTGTTTTTTGAATTTGTTTGTAAGAAAACCCCAAAACACAGAGCTCTTTTCTGGTTAGACAGTGCTGTGCGGATTTTGGGCCGTGAATTAAATGTACGTTAAAATACGTTAGCCTTGTCTCCACCAAAGAAATTGTGAGTGGTGTCAACGACTAAGGTAAGGGTCAAAATTAAATTAATTATTTATTATTACATTTATATAGCAGCTTTCAAGACACTCAAAGCGCTTTACAGTTCATTATTCATTCACTCCACACTTGGTGGTGGTAAGCTACAATTATAGCCACAGCTGCTCTGGGACAGACTGACGGAAGCGAGCCTGCCAATCTGCACACTCTACATTCATACCAGGCAATGCAGGCGAAGTGACTTGCCTACGACACAGTAACAGTTTTTGCCACTGGCCCCACAAAACCCAAAACTTCTGTCTTCTTAAAGGGCCTATATTATGCAATTTTCTGATCTAGTTTAAAATGTTGTTTTCTCCTCACAAACATACCAGGAGTTGCATTTAGTTTTATTCAGATATGTTTAACACCCTGTATATTTAGGCTCTGATCTTCTGTCAAACTGAAAATCCTCTCTTCCACCTTGTGATGTCCTATGGTAATACAGGAAGTGCTCCACTGTGTTTTTAAACTTTATATACCTTCACTAGAATCATTTCTATTGTCTAGCCCCACAGTATGTCTCAGACCTCATCCAGATTTACACCCCCACGCATGCTCTGAGATCCGAGGGCCAGCTCCAGCTCGTGGTGCCTAAGACCAGACTTAAAACCAGGGGCGACAGGACCTTCTCTGTGACCGGCCCTAAGCTCTGAAAAGCTCTGTCCCTCCACGTCCCAATAGCCCCCACCGTGGAGTGTTTTAAGACTCGCCTTAAAACCCACTTTTATTCCCTGGCTTTTAATACTGCATGAGTTGTGTGGTCTTCAGTGTCTTTTATTTATTTTACTTATTCACTGCTATTTTCTGTTTTTCTGTTTTTGCTTTTATTTGTTTTTACTGGTTTTATCTTTTTAGAATTTTGATGATTTCAGCTCTGGAAATGCCAGTCTCTACTGAACTAAAGGTAAAAAGTGCCTGTTAACTTGAAAAATACAACTACATGGCATCACAAGGTGGAACACAGCATTTTTAGGTCTGGAGATGTAAACGGACTAATAATCCAGGATTTCTCAAACATGTGTGAATGAAACAAAACACAACTTCAGTTTTTGCTAATGTTATGTTATGTAATGATAATAATATTCTAAAATGGTTTAAAAATCATAAGAGTCAACTTTGTGTAATATACTGTAGGACCTTTAACAATCCACATCCTTCCATTAGATATTCCAACAGTTCAGCGTAGGTCATTTCCAGTAACGCTACAAGCTAACCCAGAGTTCCACTGATTACATTTTAATTAAAATGGGCCTTATGGCCACTGCCTCTCAGTTCCAACCACTTTTTGATTTATGCGCAGACCAAGAACTCCTCCAAAAAGAGTTGTTCTCTGTCAAAGTGCGAGTCATCACTTTCTGTGGCTGTGGCTGTGTCTGTGGAGGAGCTAATGGAAGAGAGGGATGCTGGGAGTTTGACAGCTCAGAGTGGCGTACAAACAGAGCGCTGGAGGCAGGCTGCAGGGAGAGAGGAGAGGGGAGAGGAGGGGAAGGGGGAGGAAGGAGAGGAGAGGGGTCCACTGGTCAACCTCAGGCCAGGATAAAGAAGAGATACTGCACAGGTTCAAAAGACGGGCCATACCTCAGGAGGAGTTATCCTACTGTACTGGAGATTCTTTGGCTAGGTGTTGCACCACTTCCTAAAGAAAGTTTGAACTGGCCATCATGATAAGAACATAGCAGTAGTATGATTTGATAAGAATTATTCCAGCTTTTACTGTCCTGGATGTGGGTGTTGTCCTCTGCCAGCAACTATAGGGAATGTTAAATATTAAAAGGCCCATCTCATGCAAAATAACTCTTTTCACATTGTATTTTATGCACATATACAAGCACAATTTGGGTTTTGGAACATCCATTACACAATAGCTGCCCTTCCTCCACCCATCCTAGGGAGGGAGGGGGAGACAGGCGTGCACCCTGATAGCGGTAGGAATAAACTTTTATTCATCATGGCGATATAGCGCATGTGTTGGACCCAGAATCGGACGAGGGCTTGGAGGTGCATGAAGCACAAGCACTGCGTCGGCATCAACTAAACATTACTGATTGGTAAAGTATTAATAAACACTGGTAGATAAACGTAGTATGTCATGCACACTGCAGTGTAAAACAATTAGCTTATGCTGTCGCTTTTGTTTAGGTGTTCATGTGGGAATTGTCAGCCAATGTGGGGTGGAGGCGGGGCGGAGGCAGTGTAGGTGGGGGTCGGGTGCGAAGCGCTTTCTGCTACGTCAAACGCCTCATAGGCGTAGCTGGCCACGTCATCGTTGTAGCAGCTTTAATTTGTTGTCATGTGGGAGGGTGGCAGAAATACGCTGCAGTTTATTTAAAAAAAAAACGCAGAATCAATCTAAAAACCGCTTCGGCGACATATACAAGGCCCACACATCACTCTTAGAAGGTAGAAAGCTCTGAAAAGTGTATTTTACATGAGATGGGCCCTTTAAAGTAGTTAATGGAATTATGTAAGATTTTTATTTTAAATTTCATAAACTTTACCCATCTGTGTTCCCAAGATATGAGGTTCAAAATGTTCAAATCAAATATTGCTTTTACTGGTAACTCTTGTAATGCTGATTTATTCTTAATTACAAAAACACTGGACATGCATTTAGTTATGGTTCTGAAGATGATAAAGAAAATGAAGAATGAAGAAAGCTGAAGGATGGGGCAAATGCAGAGGACAAATTTCCCTATGGTGACAATAAAGTGTACCTTAACCTAAAAGGACTCTGATCTGAATCTATTTAAGCCCCAGCATCTACAGTCTCTGTAGCT
This sequence comes from Boleophthalmus pectinirostris, assembly GCF_026225935.1. Lineage (NCBI taxonomy): Eukaryota > Metazoa > Chordata > Actinopteri > Gobiiformes > Gobiidae > Boleophthalmus > Boleophthalmus pectinirostris. The sequence goes on from NW_026571175.1 coordinate 10,580,324, forward strand.
CAGTGAGTGAATTCTGGAGGTTCGGGGCTGGTAGTGATTGTACCTTTTTTTACTGTAAGAGCACACACTGTTTTTGTTCTTGTCCAAAAGTGCAACAATTCTGGCAAATGAATGGACAAGAACTATAAAAAATTGTGTGTAAATTTGACTAATAATCCTTTATTTCTATTGCTTGGTGTAATTGACCCTGTTGTGAAGGACAAGTATAACAGAAAATTGACTCTGACATTTTGTGCTAAAAAACATCGACTAGTGAATTAGATATCTTACCAGGCTCCCTCTAAAACTCAATGGCAGAAGATGGTTCTTGGTTTTGTTTCTCTCAATGACGTGACGTGTCGGTTTCATCATAAGGACAATATTTTTAAGAAGACTTGGGAATCTATTTTGATGTATACTGGACTTGAGATTTCAGGTATTATGAATAGGGTATTTACATTTTGAAATGGGTGTATCTGTGTCTAATATATGAATGAGCCCGTTTATTGTTATTATTTTGTTGATTATTTAGTTTAAACTAAAAAAGCAATAAATATATATGCAAAAAAAAAGGAGTTATACTGCAAGCTATACCACATATCGATGACCCAAAGCAAAGCATGTGTTTTGTCCTATGGAAACCGAAATCTAAACCAGCCAAAGGTTATGTGCACGCTCATGACATAGAGATTTATTTATATGTATATATTTTTTTATTTAATGGGTCAGGGACAGCGCACATTTTTTACATTAACCTTAACAGGAGAGATGCATTGTGCCAGGTTGTAGCACCAGTGCTAATTTCCACCTGTAGTCCCTGGGCAGGTTCACTGATTGATTATATTTAACTGACCTTGACTATCAGCTGTTCTTTCTGGAGACCTGTGTAGCACGTTTTGAGACACAAGAGACACAGAACAGTCTCTTGAGCGCAACTTTGAGTGGATTACAAATGACAGCTTTCTTCAAAGGCCTATTACTTTTGTGTTGTAATTGATGAAACTGGAGGTTTAATGCAAGAGAAGTTTAATTACAATAAGAACAGGATCAAGAGGCATTGTGACAGAGTTGTCCAGTCCAGTCTACTATAGTCCGATATGCTTATGCTTCCGTTGTAAGGAGTATTATACATCTGATGAAATAGCCCAAGACCCTGGGAGTTGGATAAGTGTGTACTGGGCTGGTACAGTGAAAAAAATGGATAATCATCATGCAGGATTCACCTCAAATACATACAACTGAGAACACTCCAACTGTAACCATTTGAGTCTGTATAAAAGTAAACTAGGAATAACGATGCAATAAAATAGCATCAGTTTTTGAATTATGTATTGTTTATTTAATACGTATTATAGATGTATAGATGTACATTTGCATGTTCTGAAAATAATCCAATGGTGTCACTGTTTATACTCATGGTTAACCTCAAAGTTCTTTTAACTGGTCATATTTCACTAAATGAATAAAACAGTGAAAAGTAGAGCGCTAATATACGTCTAAGCTGCACTTTTCACTCATTATGCAATTCCGGAATACATTTCCTTTTGCACTTCCACTGACTCCAATGCTAAAAATAGACATTAAGATAATCCTGTGTAGCTCCTTGCAATAGCATTTTTACATGATTTAAAATTTATAGCTGACTCTTTGTGTAATCAGCAGAAATGGCACAATGCTAGTCCTTTACTGTAGTTCCTTACTGTACTTAAACTCCCGCAGGGCTATTTTTAGACCAGATCAAATGGAATCTTATTGCCAGCACTATCTTTACAGACCATTAGTGTAGAGCTGCTTCTGGTGCAACGGAACCTTCTTTTTGTTATGTTATAATGTAGTTTTCTTTTCTCTTATCTGATGCATTTATTCCATCTCTTTCAACACTTTTTTCATATCATAGCCATGTCCATAGTCAGCTTTATAGCCATAGTGTACTCACAGATACAGATACCTGTCCTATACTGAACAGTGTTTTGTTACAGTACAAAAGCAAAACCTGCTAATATGCTGTCTGCAAAGGAAATCTACAAGAATTATATTTTGAGAACTTAAGTATTAGGCTACATTTATATGATGACGGTCTGAACAAAAGACACAAAATTTTTACGTTTAGATGAGCGTTTTTGGGAGGAAACCTGCGTGTATACGGTGACGCATACGGTGGACATATGGAAGTTTTCATGCCACACATTTTCATCATCTAGTCCTTCCACAGAATTGTCCCACCATCGACTGGTTCTCCCAGGTATCGTCCATAGCTGTCTGGCTCGCCTGCGACGAGCTGGTGCATCCAGAGTTTGATAGAGGTGATTGCAGATCCTTCTCTGTTCACTAATAGTATCACTGCATATTCTGTACATTTGTCGGGATGCCTCCTTTAAGTTTATTAGAGCTTCCAGAGCAGCTTGAAGGTCCATCACATGGAAATAAACCAACATGTTTTTCTTCTGTGTACTGTATGCATGTGAAGTAAACATGTATGCGACGTGAGCAGATCTGACCAGAGTTTTGTGCCTGGGGCAGTGTAGATGGAACACTACGGCAAAGCGTATTCAACTTTTCCACTCTGGAGGATGGTTTCAGATTTTTGTGTTTTTAAGCCCCCAAAACACCATCACAGTCTAAACGAAAGGCACTTCTGATAAAATGTTTTGTCGTTTTTACCTGCAAGCGTTCTCATGTAAACAGGCCTTTAGAGTTAAATGTATAATGGTCTTAATTATAAGTTGTGCCAATTTAAGCATTTTTACTTTTCTACATTCACTTTCTACCACAGCATGAACAAATGAAGGTAGCAAAAAGGTAACACAAATGTTTTTTCTGTTATTATTAGTATGTTTAAAGAGCCTACAGAGTCTCCACAGTTTGTATGGTGATATCAGTGATTTGGTCTGAGTATTCACTTACCACTATGACTAGTGGTGGAACATAACAAGGTAAAAAGTAGTTAAGTATTGTGTTTAAGCAAAAATTGTAGGTATCTGTATTTTGTACTTGGTACTTTTACCCCCCTGTCCTCACTTTCAAACTGGGCGGGGTGGGCCGGTCAAGAGGAAAAATGCCCAGTCCGTAAAGAAAGAGTATTTTCATTTTTGTGTGAGCCTGCAGGGTGAACAAAATTCATCACAAATCTATAACAAAATAGATCTCAAACACTGCGCAAAATACTTTTACTTTTTACTCTTTAAGTACATTTTTAAACGGGCACTTTTATACATACTTAAGTAAAATTAAGTAGATTTTTTTCATGTGATACTTTTACTTGAATATTTTTTGCAACAATCTCTTGTCAAAATCATTACAGAATATGTTCAAAATCTGAAATGGCCAATATGAGCTCAGAGGTACGGCCATGTTTATCAAAAAGAAATAAATTAAATGATCGAAATAAATTAATCAATCAATCTTTGGTATCTTTACTTAAGTAACAAAACTGAATACTTCTTCCACCACTGGTTATGACATATGGAGGTAATTCTATATCTATATCTTATCTATATCTAGGTTATCTATAATGTTAATGTTAATGTCTATAATGTATAATGTGATTCAATAATGTCCCCACAAAGCATGGAAAGTGTTTGTGCAAGCCGAAGAAGCACCATTTTCAGAACTAATTTCAGCCCAAGTCAAAACTCCTCCTCCGCATATTTGATCCTACTCCCGAAATAACCGTACTGTACACAGAGCTGTTCGTGTCATTTGAGGTAAAACTAATCTTTGAGCTGACAAAACATTCCTGCCCCAGTTCAAATTTACAACGATTTCACAGTTTTTGAAAAGACGCACGCCTGCTGTCTGCGCTGGAGTCATTTGTCACTGGTAAATTCCGACTCCAAACAGTGGCTAAGCTCCGGTAAATCCTTTAGTTCTGTCTGAATCATGAAACATTTGCTGAAGATGTTGGCCATTATCATAAACCAAAAAAAAAGGGGTTGTGTCAGTGAAAGTAGGGCGCGGTGAGAGAAGAGAATTTCACGTTTGCTGATTTGGGGAGTCGTAATTTGCATATTTATTTTGGTGGGGTGAATAAAATAGCAAAATGTGTTTCTCAATTTGGTTATGTATGCAGATTTCTAAATTATTATGAATTTTGCTGCAGTAGCTAAGATGCAAATGACGTTTTCGTTCAGTGAATAAATCTGGCTCTGAGAATTTGAGGCTAGAATTTGCATGGACTATTTCACAGCCTCTCCATAACCTATATATTTGTAATTGCGAATAAAAACGGAGGTTAAAACTGAAATGAAATCAATTAATAATAATTCTATAAAAGTATTTATTCATGTTTTGCATCTACACATGACCTGTTGTTTATGTCGCCATATTGGAAGTCAAACTATCTATCTGTGTAGTATTTGTATGCGATAGAATAAGGGTAGAATAAGAAGCTTTCTGCAGCACGGAATCCCGCCCCCTTGGAATCTTCCCCTCAATTTCCCAGAGTAGCTACGGTTCTGATTTTGACCTCCATTTTGACCCCCATTCTACTTACCCTGGCTGTTATTAGGAACAGATGTGATGGCTTGGTGATCAACAAAGATCTCATGCATCCAACACAAAATATTTATGAGCCTCTAACACCTTGTAACTTTTCAGTTCTTGGTTGGTGTAGGACGATGTAGAATGGATTAAGTAGTTATAAATATCTGGATATTGGAGGTTGGGCACAGAGCGAGCGTTGATTAGACTGACAAAGCGGCCTTTCGGAATTAGATTTATTAGAGATTTATTAGATTTATTCCACAACCCAGGAGGATGACTTTAGCATTATATCTTTCAAATGACAGCTGATCTAACGAGCTGGAAATTTCAGACAGTTTTAGGTTGTTCGCTCTGTTTAAAGTAGCCATGATTATATCGTGGTAACTGAATAACACCTTCCGGATCAACCCCCAACCTTGACCTCCAGTATGGCCGCCAAAACATTAAGTCAGGTGACTGCCACACTCAAATCCTTAATATAGGGGCAGTAACTTTCTGTTCACAGGGATGTTATTGCTTTGCCTGCGTGGAAAGTTTGACAGTACAGCATTATTGATCTGAAGGTTGGCAGTTCGAATCCAGCTCTCGACATAAACATCACATGTTGAGTGGTCAGATCCACTGACCCACAGGTTGGCTGGTGTGATTCCAGCTTCCACAGATGAATGCTGCCATTGTGTCCTTGGGCAAGACACTTAACCCACCTTGCCCACAGTGTCTGTGTACACTGGTGTGTGAATGTGTGTGTGAATGGGTGAGTGGTTCCTTGTTGTAAAGCGCTTTGAGTGCCTTGAAGGTAGAAAAGCGCTATAGAAAAATGTGACCATTTACCATGACCATTTACCATTAGCATTACACTTATGTATCACCATGGAGACAAGCAGGTGGTGCCCCGCCAAATTACAGATTCAGATCTATCTATCTATCTAACAAAAATACTAGAATTTAAAGGTGCAGTTTCAGTGATGTTCTGTACTCTAGACTAAGAAACAGCTCCATGGAAAATGTTTTTCAGCTAAAATGAATGAAGATTTTTGATAATATTCTACAATTCCCAATATTTTTTGTCATTTTTGTATTTTATGTTATTAAAAAAACAGCCAGTACCTGATTTTTCTCCATTTATTTGAGCAAAATTAGTTTTACTATCTGATAATTAGTTAACTTTAAACTTTGCTCTTGTGACTGCAAGTTGTAAAAAACATTTAGAAACTCATCATGGTGAATAATCAGGATGGTCCAAATGCATGAGATAAAGGTGCACTATGTAACTTTTTGGTTGGGGGTCTGTCACCTGCTTGTTTGTTTGGATATGTCACTGTTCTGCCTGGAATGACATTAAACCACTCCACCTTACATTTATTAAATTACAGATTGTTTTATTGCTCAAAAATACCTAGAAAAACAAGTATTCTGATTATGAGCGGGGTTGCCTCTTCACAGATCTGACCCGCAGCTTGGTCTGGTTTGGTCTCCGTGACGAGAGAAAGGCTCAATACCATACTGTGAAACATCGCGACCGTGAGCGAGTTCTGTTTTTGCACGTTTTAAGACAAATTCATGACCCACATTTTTGCTTTGATGCTTACATTTGCTGGATTCATCAAACGCTCACGTACATGTGATTATAGCCCAGACAAAAGACACAGAGAGAGATTAACTGACTGTGAATAATACTGTACCATCACAACTGACAAGGGAGACTCTACAGCGGCTTCAAAAGGGAAACCCGGGGTCGACTGACTCTCAGTGCGCCATTTCTTTACCCATCGCTTTATAACAATACACCCCTGCATCCCAAACCAGCCCCCATCTCATCTGTACTGCCAACTCCATACGATAGACGCTGTTTCATCTGTGGTTCAACACGGAACGACAGCCGGATACAGATTAGAATTTAAAAAGGAATGGAGATATAAAAATGCTGGACTTGATTACAGTACCATAGAAGATTCACAGAGAGAATTAGACTAAAACTGTTTTTTGTAGAATACTAATGAAGCAAAGATTTCGATTTCAATATAGATGGACAGTAAGTAAGCTAACATCAATTCTTGGGTTTCAGGGAAATGATTTCTTTCTGATTTGAAAGATTTTCATAGGTTCACGGTGTAGAGGAGGAAATGTGTATTATCATGCTAGTTTTTGTTAGATTTACCATGATGGCAAAACTCCTGATGTAGATTTGATTTGGCCCTGTTTTAGTCCTGGTTATCTTCTAGGTGTAGTCCCAGTTTAGTCCAAATTTTAATGTGGTGAACATAGTTTTAACTAGTCAGGCTGGCCCCACCTAGTGCCTCGGCTCAATTTCATTTCTCTCCAGCAACTAGGTTAGGAATCGGAATATACTAGCTGGTTTGCAAGAACCCTGGAAGTTGTAGACCGTGCACTGACCAGTCAGTGAAGAGCTGTGAAGCCATGACGTCAAACTCAAGTGCCTGTCTTGGTCCCTTTTATGGTACAGCACAACAGTAAACAAAGCGGTCGAGGTGGATGTAGACAAAGCCAGACATTCTGTGTTGGCAACGATCCTCGAGATCAAGGGGAAAGATTGTCCTTCTTCCTACAGCTTAATAAACCAGTTAGCCCCGTTAGCGGCACATTACATACATCTCAACCAAATAGTAGCAATTGGTTAAATAAAGTACCTACCTACCGTTGAGATAATGAATCCTAATGCTGCGAGGTCAGACGGTTTCCATGAAGTGAAACCAGCTGATGAATCAAGCTAGTCCCAGTTTAGTCCAAATTTATTTTTTTAAATCACACTGTGGGGCGTAAAAGTGGTACCTTCCTCTCTTATGAGGACAAGAATCAAATGAAAAGTCTTCATTATCAGACAACATGCTTTAAAGTTCAGATATAGGTTAATACATAATGCATATGACAGGTTAGACTACTCATTTCACAAAGATTTTTCCAAAAAGTATATGTGTAATTTTACTTCCTAGTTGAACACAAGCAATAGGTATGACATATGTAAATTAACTCTATGGAGGGCCAAAACTTACTTAACTACTTACTTAATACAATTAGAGTAATAAAATGAATGTATGTAAGTCAATAATGGCCCCGCAAAGCATGGAAACCCAACAGGAGTGTTTAGCTTTACCGTGATGGCAAAACTCTGCTCTGGTCTCTGAAGACTGTAAAAAGCAATTATAATGATTATTGTGTTGATTAGGATGCTCAGAATGCATAAGATAAGTGAGAAAAATGAGAAAATGTTATGCAATGAGAGAGCTCTTGAGAAAATAATTACAGTATTAACAATCTGGATCAATGTGTTGATGTTTTGTGGAGTTTCAATACAATATATTGAGGCCAAATCAGCAACCAAAAAATACATTTTATATTTCTTAAATTATTACCTACAGTTTTGAGCTACGACTACAGTGGAAATTACAGATATGTTGAACTATTTATTAGAGACTGGTCCACAAACTTGCTATATTAATCTTTCGGTTCTAAATGTCCTTTTAACTAACAGCTATGGTGATTGAAACATTCTGCCCCTTTTTATGCTATTGTGAGAGAATTCTTTCAAAAACACTGAACCTGCACCCCGTTTTGTTCAGAAAATTTCCAATATGGTATTCAGACACAATTGATGCCATCTGAAAGGACCTCAAGCCACAGCCTGTTTTGCCAACCCTGACCAACCATTATTAAGGTTCAACATTTGTGGATTTTATGTTTAATATTTCATTTTTAACTACGCCATGAGCTGTAACACGGGTGACAAAACCATGTCTAGCTCTTACTTTTTTTTTTTTTTTTTTTTTTTTTTTTTTAAAGTACAACAATCACGACTGAACATGGAGTGCCTTAACCTGCAGATAGAGAACACAGAAGATTTTCTCACTCAGAATTCAGAACCCCCAGAATTCACTCAGTAAGCTGCAAAGGCTGCACTAGCACTTCTACAGGCTGCAGACAGTACTTTTAGATTTTAAACCAAATGGATTTCAATACTGAATCTGGCAACCCAATAAGAGACTAATGTGAGGCTCATTCTGCTTGGATAAACATTTCGAGAACCAAAATACCATGTATAATTATAACTACACTATGTAACTTTGGGACACTATGTAACACTATGTAACATCAGGTTGGGAGTCACCTGTTTGTTTCTATGGATATGACAACTGCTCTGCCTGGAACGTTTCATAGTATGACATTAAACAGCTCTACTTTACATTTATTAAATTACAGGTTGGTTTTATAGCTCAAAAATACATTTTAAAAAAAGCAGACATTCTGACTGAGTGGGATTGCCTCTTCACAGATCTGTCCAGTAACTTGGTCTGGTTTGGTCTACATGAAGATAGAAAGGTTTAATACCATATTGTGAAACATTCCAGACAAAGCAATAAAAAACATCTCCACGCAGAAAAGCAGTTGACGAACCCTCCACCAGAAAAGTTACACAATGCACCTCTAAAAAACAGGGGCCATCAATGTTTTTATAATTAAGAATAACTCAGCATTAGAATAATACAGTTGTTATCACTAAAAGCTATATTTGATTTGAACATGTTTATCTTATATTTGAGGACACATAACCTTATAAACTATCTTAACAAGACGGTAAAGTTCAGCAACTATTTTATCAGACATAGACCCCTACCCACCATTCAAAATGACCTCACCAAATTGTACGATAAATGATCCTGCCCCACACAGTCTTTATACAGCTAAACACCGTAATCCCTCCTGTCTCTCATTCTCATCCGGCCCCTCTCCCTGGCCCCCAACGCTATACCACGACACCTCCTATAATCCATGTCTTCTTTCAGTCATTGGAGAAGCGCTGGGAGAGTGGCGATATGGAAATGCGCCTGCCTGATCAAAGCACTCCTCCCCTGGACGCTCACTCCATCCCTCTCCCCCTGGACCCTCCGCCTGCCAAGGAGCCCACTACTGATACAGACATTGGAGCGATCATGCCCAACCACCAATTCGTCATTAAAATTTCATCTGAACAGCGCAGCGGCCTAAAGCTCGGGATTGGGTATCAGACTGGAGGTAGGCGGATTTTTTTAGAGGAGGAGGAGGAGTAAGAGGGGGTCATGGCCAGGAGCATGGGAAAGTGTGTCAGGAGGTTTTTTGAGTAAAGCGATCAGGTGTGTTGTAGGTGAACTTATGGTAATGGAATTTAGTGAAACCAAAAGGTATAAGAGTGGAGTTGTAGAGCTGGATTCGCCTATCATGACAGGAGAAAAAATTAGAGCTGTTTATAGATCGACCAATCAACAGTTTATTGTATAACTAGTGTATAAGAGTGTGCAAAAATATTGAAATATCTATATATTATTATTATATTATTTAATGTGATGGTAGAGAATCGATATCAGGGGCTGCTGTATTTATATATCGCCAAGAGTATTTTTGTAATATTTTACTAAATTATTTTTGTTACAGCGATACAGTTTCTCTTTTACATACAACACATTTGACATTTTAACAATTTTGATGATTAAAATGGGTGTGTTTCATATGAACTTTGCGCAAGAAGTGGTTTAACAAAGACTTTTTAGTATCACTTCCATGATTTTGCCATTATTTTTAATTGAACCATATTGAATCGATTTAAAATATATCGTATCGAATCGAAAGTGCACTGCATTGAGATAAGTATCATATCCTGGCCTATGTATTGAGGTATGTATCGTATTGGCAACTTCTTAATGATACCCAGCCCTATTAGTGTATTACTGCAACATAAAAAGTACTTAATACTTTGTTTCCAACATCAAATCAAAAATCAATAAATATTCAAGAATATTACTTCAAATAATCAAAAAAAATGTAAGGCCAATGTAACAATCCAGTAACAATTCAAACCATTTCTTTTCAATTCTTGGAATGAAAATGCTCAAAACAAGAAAAGCAAGAAAAAAGATCAAATAAAATGACTGTAAATTCCAAAATAACTTGTGTATTCTTTGGAGGTGGCACGTCACCAGTTTAAACTACTTCGGAACCATCTCCATGGATATAGACACATTTTATGCGAAAGGGACAACATCCCCACTAGGCCTGGGTATCATTAAGAAGTTGTCGATATGATACATACCTCCACACACAGGCCATGATATGATACATATCTCGATACAGTGCACTTTGGATTCGATATGATATATTTCAAAACAATTTGATGCAATTTGATGTGGTTCAATAAAAAATAATTCCATTTCTTGTGTAAAGTTCATTTGAAAAACGTCCATTTTACTCATCAAAACAGTGAAAATGTCAAATGTGTTGCATAAAAGAGTTTCCTTCCTCTGAACAAGCAACAAAACTGTAGCTCTGTAACAAAATCATTTAGTAAAAGACACCAAAAAATACTCTTGGCGATATATATCGATACAGCAGCCCACAACATCGATACTGTATCATCACATTAAATATAGTATGCTGATATTTTGATATTTTGCACACTCCTAATCTCCACAGAGACAAGCAGAAGAAGGCCGTATTAAAGGCCAAATAAGACTCAGGTTTGTGGAAATGCAAAGTCCTTCACAGTAAGGACACTCTTTCAAATATTAAAAAAAAATACTTTCATTGTTGTACATTGTTTGGCTAAAATGTTTAATACTGGCTCCTTAAAGACACACCATGCAACTCTCTGGTGGAGGGTTTGCCACTTACTTATCTTCATTGTAATTTTATTGCTTTGTCTATAATGTCCCACAGTTTGGTGCTAAACTTATTTTTTTTCCATGGAGACAAGCCTGCAATGCCACCAGGCCAAGTTACAAGTCAGATCTACAGTTAAAATGATCTCTGCATGTTTTTCAATGTATTTTTGAGCAGTAAAACAGCTACAACTGAATGAATGCAATAGAAATGAGTTGGATGCCATACTGTGACACCTTTCAGGCAAAGCAATAATATCTCCACAGAGACAAGATTGTGGCAGACACACAGGGTTCCTACAAGTTTTTTCAAGTTAAATTTAAGTCTTTTTAAAACCTTTTTAAGGCCATTTATATAAAAACTTAATACCTATTTCATGGCCTGTTTCATAGACCTATGAACTCTTTCATTAGTTTTCATTAATTTCTCAAACAAAGGAATCTGGGGAGTTTAAAGACTCTTCACCATAACCCCAGCATGAAATGTATCACTTGATAACGTAAAACCAACATTAAAAGACAGCATAATGGCGTTAATCAAACTTCGTGTTCTGCTGAGATTGTCTTTGATTTTATGAGCTTCTACTGAGCTCGTTGGTTGTGGTGCTGTAACGTGTGATCTTCTGTGACATGTTCGGAGGATTTAACCCTAAACCTAACCCTAACCCTGCTTTGCATTCTAAATATTGGTTCCGCCGCTATGTTATTTAACCAAATAAGGGTGGATGACAAATTAAACTTTCGAGGAGACATGTGATACAGAGAAGTTATGTACTGCACAAATGTTAAGACCCAGATATAAAAATTTAAGAGTTTTCAAGATTTTTAAAGGTATTATTTCCAAATTCATAAATGCGATGCTTTTAAGACTTTTTAAGACACTGCAGGAACCCTTTACACAGTGTACCTTTAAGGGTAACTACTAAAACACATTTGTTGATGATTAACACAAAAACAGTCCTAACCCATTTAGTGAACAAAACATTTTCCCAGAATTTCTCCACCATTTCCAGTCTATTTTCCATCAATTCTTTTTCAGTCTGTGATATTTCAGCCTGTGACCTCTCCCAGGCAAAACTCCACTCCGCCGTTTAAACTTTGGCAGCCCTCCCTCAACCTCCATCCAACCTTCCCCACAATAAACCCACCCAAATCTGTTTCTCCACAAAACTACTTCTGTACCACAAAACTACTCCAACAACTCCCACTTTGATCAACATTCTGCCCATGCAAATTCCCTTTCTCCACTAGACTCCCCTACCCTATTGACCGCATTTGGGAGAGACAACCAAAATGGAAAAACATGGAAATTCCCCATAGATACATTCAATCTTCCTCGGAAAGGGCGGTCGGGCATGGGAGCATCGCGAATATAAAGCTATTGTCATTTGGTGGAAGTGTCGGAATATAGAGGAGAGAGAGAGACAGAGCGCCAAATTTGTGTCTCGTGCCAAAAAGCTGGTTGTGCCACGATGCGCACCATTTAGCGGAGCTGAGCGATTGTACCCGGGTTAGCTGACAGGGAGCACTATGCAAGCAGCTGCAGACAGGGGGAGGGACGGGAAGGGTGGGGTGGGGTGGGGGGGTTATTGTGAAGGATGAGAGGCAGAAGACAGGCGGTTAGCAGAGAGAGAGATAGGCGTTTATGATGGGGCTATAATGATTTTGCTGCTTGTTTTTCTAGAATTTGGTGAATCTCAATTTGAGGACAGCGCTAGTAAAAATATAAAGACACTATATGGGTGAAGAACTTCTTTAAAGAGGCACTATGCAAGTTTTCTGGCAGAAGGCGCGCCACCTGCTTAGATGCTATAGATGTTATTAGAATGTGGAAAACATGAAAACTTATCAAACTTACATTTAATAATTTTCAGGCATTTTACGTACTGTATTTTCTAATGGTGGTATTTCACCTCCATCATTTTATGAAAACTGACAATCAAAACCATACTTTGGAACATGACGTCAAACTCAAGCGCCTGTCTGAGTCCCTTTCATGGTACAACACAACAGTAAACAAAGCGGTCGAGATGGATGTAGACGAAGTCATACATTCTGTGTTGGCGACGATTCCCGAGATCAAGAATTTAAAGCCGAAAGAGAATGTTTGGTGAATTTTATCAAGGGGAAAGATGTTATTGGCCTTCTTCCTACGGGATTTGGCACATTACATACGTCATGAACAAATAATAGCTATTGGCTCGCTACTGTTGAGCGAACAAATTGTAATGCTGCGAGGTCAAACGGTTTCCACGAAGTGAAACCGGCTGATGAATCAGGCTAGAATATTATAGCCACAGAAACAACATTCCCATGAAAAGAAGAGGAGTCACGTTTGTAGAGATACAAGCCCCAATACAGATGTTTTTTTCAGTGAAATTAAAGCTGGAGGATTTTTTTATTTTTTTTTTTGCATGCTGGAGCTTTAGACAACTTTTCTACAACACATCTGTCTGTCAGCTTTATGATGACAGTAGCCATCCTGCTCATCTTCCATTTCCATATGACTTATTTCACTATTGTTGCTAGCAGAAGGCACTAGACATTTACTCTTATCTGTTCAAATATAAGAACACACTAAAGCGCCCACTGTTTTCTGATCTGTTATAATGTTATTTCCTCATCAAAAACAAATTTGGAGTTATGTTTCATTCGTACATGTTTAACACACAAATCCTGTATAAAGAGACTGAGTTCTAAACCAAAGATGATCATAAAGCCAAAGATGTTCATTTTGTCTTCTTATATACTTTAACTTCTTGGGTATTTTTTAAAGACAATGCAGTAAAGTGTGTTTACCTTGTTGACATGTTTCGGCTGCTAGCTGCAAGCCATCTTCAGAACTGTCACCGGTGATGGTGGTGACGTGTTGTATATCAGCTCTTGTTACTTCCTGTAGACGTGGTCAGTCTGATGGACCTGGCAGGTCGCTCAGACTGACCACGCCTCCCCGTCGCCTGATGTTCTCTGAAGGAGGGTGTCCCAGGTGTGTGAAAGGAGGAACGCGCCGTCATGACCCCATTATGGATTGGGACGGGGCTTGGGTCATTGGATCGGAAAACAACAAGTTCAAACGCTGGATCAAGGAGGACATTGAAATCAGGAAACGAGGCACGGACAGCATTAACCGTGATGACGGCGCGTTCCTCCTTTCACACACCTGGGACACCCTCCTTCAGAGAACATCAGGCGACGGGAGGCGTGGTCAGTCTGAGCGACCTGCCAGGTCCATCAGACTGACCACGCCTACACGAAGTAACAACAGCTGATATACGACACGTCACCACCAACACCGGTGACAGTTCTGAAGATGGCTTGCAGCTAGCAGCCGAAACATGTCAACAAGGTAAACACACTTTACTGCATTGTCTTTAAAAAGAACCCAAGAAGTCAAAGATGATCATTTTGTCTTCTTATGTGCTTTAACTTTTTGGATATTTTTTTAAAGACAATACAGTAAAGTGTATTTACCTTGTTGACATGTTCCAGCTTCAGAAGTGTCACCGGTGTTGGTGGTGACGTGCTGTATATCAGCTGCTGTTACGTCCTGTGGCCTGATTGACCTGGCAGGTTGCTCAGACTGACAACGCCTCCCCTCCGAGGATGACTTGCAGCTAACAGCCAAAACATGTCAACAACATGTATACACTTTACTATATTGTCGTTAAAAAAGAACCCAAGAAGTTAGACGTTAAAAGGTTTAACACCATTTACCTTTGATGTCATGCGGTGCTCCACTATGTTTTTAAATTGCATTCTAGTATGGAACTAGTATCATTTGGATGATTTCAGCCCAGGAATTGCCCATCTCTACTGAAATAAAAGTAAAACCTATGGATGTTAAAGTACCACTACATGTCATGAAGATGTTGAACACAGCCTTTTGAGTTTTGGAGCTGTAGACACATTAATGCAGGATTACTCAAAGGTGTGAATGAAATCAAACATAACTCCAGGTATGTTTTCTTGAGATAATAACACTCTAACATGGCTTAAAGCTCACAAGAGTCAATTTGGTGTAATATAAGACCTTTAACCAACAGTTTTATCAAGCAAATGCCAGGATACATCCTTTAAAATTTCTATTCCTTCTTATTTCCTTGGGGACAGACTTAGATATTTTTATCATTTTATCTCCATATACCAGAAAGCTGTAATGTAAAAAGTATTGAGTCTTCTTCTTCCCCCTGTCCCTGGGTGAGTTTTGACAGAGCAGACAGTAGTGCTGGGGCTGCAGAGCTTCAGGAGCAGACTGCAGCTGACATGAGGAGGCCCAGTGTCAAAACAACTGCACTGTCACACCACAACAACACTGTCGACTAAAATATACTCAGGAGACTTTCACAATGCGCCAAAAAAAAGCTGTTAAAGAAGACATATTATGCTCTGTCAGGTTCTTCATATTGAACTATAACATACTTTTGGTAAAAATGTAAAATTTTTGTGATTGGGGCCTTTTTTCTGATCTATGTTATAATGTGGTTTCCTCATCAAAAAACATATCTGGGGTTTTGTTTTGTTTCATTTACACACGTTTAACACACAAAGTCTGCATTTTTAGGCTTCTCTAAAATGGAAAACACTTTGTTCCACCTTGTGGTGTCATGTGAAAATACAGGAAATGCTCCAATGTTTCTTTAAACTCCATACAACTTCACTAGAACCATTTTGGATGATTTCAGCCCTGAACTTGCTCAGTTACTGAACAGAAGGTAAAAGGTCACTGTTAATTTGAAAGGTAGCGCTTCATGACATCACAAGGTGAATAGAGCATTTTGGGCTTTGGCGATGTAGACAGAAAATTACTCAAACATGTGTGAATGAAACATGTTTTTGAGGAGGTAAAAGCATCATAACATGGCTTAAAGTTCACAGTTAGGGCTGAAAGATCTACCATTTTGGATCGAAAATCACGATCTCCGACAACACAATTTTGGAAGCGTAAATTTTTTTTGCAGTGCTCCTAGAGCCCAATTTAAGGGCGAAGTTTAGTTCTACGATCTAGTCGATTGAAAGCCCAATGCCACCATCGCCTTATCACTGTCGTTTTTGATTTATGGATCTGCATCGAGGTCTATGTGCCGCAAAGTAATTCACCACCACAACGCTAGGAGGCGAGGATTTAAACCTAGTTTAAATGTAAAGTTCAACAGGAACCCTCTCCAACATGATAGAAGCACAGGACAGACTCACCATCATCAGCACATCCTCTGTCACAGAAAGAAAACATATATTCCACTGGGTCGTGTCCTTTAGTCCGACAGAAGCTGACCCCATCAGGGCACAAGAAGCAAACTGTTTTTTTCAGCTCTTATAGTTTATGCAAATTAGCCATGTGGTTTTAAGTTTTGTTTCTGTAAAATGTAAACAAATGTGCGCAAAGCTGCATTAAACACATTATTACTGAGTGTATATTGAAAGAAAGTAAAGCGGAGTAAAGGAAATGTATGTAGAGCCGTGGTAGAGAGGACCAGTCACTTATTGTCTCTGGTATGATATAAGTTTCTGTGACGTTTGCAAATGTTCATGTGCACTGAAACTTGATTTGAAAAAAATTGTGAATGAAATCAAAATCACAATATCTGCCAGAAAAATTGCAGTTCAAATTTTTCTTAAAATCGTTCACCCCTAGTCACAATTGTCTAATAGAGGACAGCAATAACATCTCAGACAAGCAAGTGGTCAACCCTCCATTACAAAAGCTACATACAGTGCCTTTAAAGTGGCATTAATATGGACGTGATCTTGTTCGGACTTGACAGCAGTGGTAGTCCTTGGCCTTACTGTTTAACATACTGTAGATCTGTTTGGCCTCCATAGCTCATTATAAACTATGTGAATGGAGCTGTGCAAATCGATATGAGCACAGAGCAGAGCCGGGAGAAAAATGCTGAATATGACGACTTCATCTGGAGAGGAGGAAAAGGGGGAGGAGGAAGAGGAGGAAAGGGAGCAAGAGGAGGAGGGGTAGTGTGATGTCTTTGTAAAGCCGTGCACGCTCAGCAGTACATGTTATAGCCACTCGTGTGATTTAATGGTGATTTGCAATTAGAGGCGAATGATAAGGGTGTAAATGGATTATGGTCAGGTTTAATAAGGGAGAGGATTCTTGAGAGTTGGGACAGAAAGATGTTCTAAGAATTTTTTTTTTTTTTTTTTTTTTTTTTTTTGAGTTTTGTTTTATTTATCTGCAAGATCTGACTGTTATAAAAAAAAGTAAAGAAGTAAAAATAAAAACCACAGACTTGACAAAAATGTATAAATTCTACTAAAAAAGATGTTTTATACATTTTTAAATTATGCCAACATTTTTGCACTCTATTACACTAACCATACTTTATAATACCAGGGTATCCCCAGGTTTAACTATCCCAAATTTAAGACTTTTTAAAGACCTTTTTAAGACCACTTAAATGAAAATTAAGCTCTACATCGCAGCCATTATGCAGGCGAAAAACACCAGATAAAATTCTAATAATGACCATTACTCACTACTTTAAACAACAAATAATACTTTTATTATAAAATGTCATTCAAAACTCATTTATAGTAATATGCACTGCTTGTAAAATGGCCAAATCATTTACAACATTCTAACAAGACAAACTAAGTATTGTTTGTGCATACTCCAAATTAGACGTTCATTCATGTTAGTGGTTAGAGTTGTTGTAGTATACAAAAAAACAGGCCAATGAAATTTAAGACCTGTGTGCAAAAAAAAGACTTGGACAACATAATTTAAGACTTTTTAAGGCCTTAATTCAAGAACATGAAATTGAAGACCTTTTTAAGACTTTTAAGACCCTTCAGCTACCCTGGATACTGCCAATTAAATCACTTCCAATCACCAAATTAACTAACTGTTAAAATAAGTGCTTCTCTTGATAATCTATGTCAATATATTTTGAGTTAAGAAACTATGAATCCTTTAAGTTGGGTGGTCAACACTGTGACAATAAAATACCATTTAGTCTAAAATTATACATTGTGTTATTTATGCTATTTATACTTTTATTATATATAATTTAAATGTAAATATGTGAGTTAACATTGTGAGTTAAAGACGGGGGTATTATCCAATCCACTTTATTTTTATAGCACCTTTTATAAACATGACAGTTTCCAAAGTGCTGCACAAACAAATTTATACAATAAAAGGCAATAAATCATATTTAAAAACAATAAAAAAATGTTAAAATGCATAAAGCTAAAAATTATAAAACGATGAATAACATAAAATAAAAGAAATAAAAGACAACAGAGAATTACACAACTTACACGTTGTTAAATGCCAGTAAATGTGGGTCTCAAGTCAAGATGACACTTAAAACACTTCACTGTGGGGGGGGGGGGCGTTCCAGAGCTTAGGGCCGGCCACAGAGAAAGCCCTGTCCCCCCTGGTTTTAAGTCTCGTCTTAGGTGCCAGAGAATGTGGGGGAGTAAATATGGATGAGGACTGAGACGTATTGTGGGGCAGGTCCATTCAAAGCTTTAAAAACAAACAATAAAATCTTAAAATCATTTCTGAGGCTACGTTTACACTGAAGCGAAGCACCGTATCACAGTATCAGAAACGATTTGTGTCCAGATGCATCATTTTTGTGTCCGCAAGCCTTCCCTATCCACACAGCTTTGAGCATATTTGTTTACGTTTTACAGAAACAAAATTTCAAATGCATGGCTAATTTGGATAAACTAAGTGCTCAAAAAAACAGCTTGCTATTGTGCGCTGATGCGGTTCAGCTTCTGTTGGACAAAAGACACGACTCAGTGGATTATATGTGTTCTTTCTGTGACAGAGGGATGTTCTGCTGTTGGTGAGTCTGTTCTGTGCTTCTATCTCATTGGAGATGGTTCATGTTAAAGTTTTCAGACATTATACGTATTCAGGTCATACCCATAGATCGTATACATGAATGGACATATATTCTAGCCTCTTAGCATTCTGAACTACTTCGCGGCGGATAGACCTACATTAGCGTATTAGTGTTTTCAGGCATCCACACAATGCCGGATCAGATTCATAAACAGAGGAATTCATGGGAGCTGGCGGCACCAGATCATTCCGTCTCTGGAGCCGTTTTCAATCGGATTAGTGTGTGATTAGTTTTCATCTACAACGAAAACGACTCGAATACGTACTAGTGTGGACAGGGCCTAAATCGAACAAGAACTGTGGAAAGACGCAAGGATTGGTGTGATATGTTCTCGTTTTTCGGTTCCTATTAAAAGTCTTGCCGCAGAGTTCTGGACTAACTGCAGATAGGAAAGTGCGTTTTGAGAGATGCCCGTGTAAAGTGTGTTGCAATAGTCCAGACGTGATGAAATAAAAGCATGCGTGGCCTGTTCAAAAAGATTAAAAGATAAATAAGGTTTGACTTTGGATAAAAGCCGTAAATGATAAAAACTGGATTTTAAGACGCTGTTTATCTGCTCATCAAATTTAAAATCACTGTCTGGCTGGCTGGTGACTGTGGGACAGACATGATCTTTTAAGTCGACGAGAGAGGTACCAGATCCAAACAATATGACCTCAGTCTTTCCTTCATTCAGTTTTAAAACATTTTAAGCCAACCATGCCTATTTTAACAACTGGCATATAGATTTGACAGTCATCGGCATATAAAATGTATTTTAGTTTTATGGGGTTTTACTTGCTACAACATCACATATTTAGATCACCATGTTACCTTTTATTGTTTTAAAAATGTTATATTCACTGAAAACAAGGTATTAACATGTTTTACACAATTGATCAGTTTTTTACAGTCTGAGCCTACCCTCCCTTTGCTCTCCGCATTAAACCACTCCCCCTTCAGAGCGCTATCACAAAACAATCACCATGCATCCCACTAATGAAGCTACTGCACATCGCGTCAGGTTTGGCAAGTTGCTGTGCATAGTTTTGTATCATGCTTTTGAAAATTTATGGAGAATTGTTGTGCATGAGCATGAAGGACGTAGGCTTGTGGGCTGAGCGATGGAATCGTATTGCCAGTCATAAGGAGGGTTCGAATAGTACTCAGGAGAGTCAACTTTGACATCTTTCTCTTCAAATGTCTTGAGGTTTTACAGTTTTTATGATCATGCTTCACACCCATGAGTAAAATTGATTTCAAAGGTCACTGCTAAAAAGAAAAAAAAAAATACTATAACAATTACATGTTTATGCAATGTTCCTTCCCACCGATTACCACAGCTCTAACTATAGACCAGTGTTGACATGTGCTGTACAAGGCCAGAGGATATCATGACTGCAAATATGGAAGTCCACTTTGTTCACTTTTCCATTCTGTGCCCACAAATCTGTCATATGCTCAGAGAAAAACATGGCCCCCTCCGCCCTGCTGGACAATGTCTGCTATTGTTCACATGTTTTTCCACTAAGACCTTGGGAGACAAAGAGACATCCATTAACAGGAGCAGAGGAAATAATTAGCTATAGGACTCTAACGAAGGATTGTCCACTGTGTCATCACCACGGCTAATGAGTAATGTTTGCCACTTCACTGTGGAATATTTTGAATTCTTCTATCTTAACCTTGGTACTAAATGCTGTGTAACTTAATATATGTATGGCTTAGGGCTGACAAAAGTATTGAAAATCGGATCCTAATCAATACTAAAATGAGTACTGAAGCTAGTATCATTTGAGCAGATATCGACACTTAAAAAGTTACATTCACAGGACAGAAATGAACTTTTCCTGAATGATTTTAGAATGATTTTGAGCAGTATCAGAACAAATATAAGAGCACAAAGACTAGTGTACACCTATGGATCACTATGGAACTATACCTGGATAACCGATTACAGAGATATAAGAGCACATATAAAAGAAAGTACTATGATTTAAGGTTGAAAATTATGTTCTATTGTCCAAAAAAAAAAAAGCTAAAGAGGCTATTTTTGTTAGAAAAGACAATTCAGCTTTGAACAGGAAGGGAGGCTTAGACTAGCCTGATTCATCAGCAGATTTCACTTCATGCAAACCGTCTGACCATGCAACATTAGGATTCGTTCGCTCGATGTTAGGCGGGTACTTTTTTATTTAACCAAATGCTGCTATTTGGTCATGGCGTATGTAATTCGCCGCTAACGGGACTAACTTGTATATTAACCTTTTCCCAAATCTCATAGGAAGAAGAGCAATAACATCTTTCCCCTTGATAAAATTCACCAAACATTCTCTTTGTTCCGGCTTTGGGAATCGTTGCCAACACAGAATGTCTGGCTTCATCTACATCCATCTTGACCACTTTGTTTACTGTTGTGCTGTACCACAAAAGGGACCCAGACAGGCACTTGAGTTTGACGTCATGGCTTCACAACTCTTCGGTGATTGGCCGGTGCGCGGTCTACACCTTCCGGGGTTCTTGCAAACCATTCCTGACTTAGTCACTAGAGAGAAATTAAATTAAGTGGAGGCAATAGGTGGCGCCAACCTGGCTAGGCTTAGACATCATCTCTCCCCTATTTACAACTTCATCCTCAGACTTAGAGCAAAACAAAGAAAACAATAGTGATGGCCTGTATGCTAAGATCTGTGAAAGCTAATCTCAGGCACACTTCACAGTTCAACAGGCCTAACTAACAAACAGAGACCAAGTAAACAAGTATGTGTGTTAGTTTCAGTGTAGTTAGCAACTCTTTTCAGGCAGATTTAAGGCAGTGTCCACAAGTGTCTGACCAGAAATGAAGAAGCAGTTTGGATGAGCTGAGAAATGAATTCAATCAAAAAACTTCCTATGGATCCTACCTGGACGACTGAGGGATAACACAGACATCTAAAAGAAAGTGTAGTATTGTGACATTACTGCTCTACTACTATTTGAAATGTGGTTATGGGTGGAGGTTAGGTGTTTAGTTCCACTTTAAAATTGAGCAAAAAGTGACATATCATCTTATCTTGGTCATTTCATTTCTATCCTAAAACCCTGACTGGACTGATGATTTACAGTTACCATTGCGGAGTCACACTCACATTCCACACATACAAAATACCCACACTCAAAAATATGCAAAATAAAAAGTCTTAAGGCTGCTGGCCAGGCTATGTAAGCTTCCATCCAAATTATGAATATCCCTTAAAGGACATTCTGCCACATAGAGATATCGAGCCTTGGAAACACTGTAATTTCACAAATTCACATTCTCACAGCTCCTCTTGAAAATATAACTTTGAACTTATATTAAAGCAAGGGTATTACACTTCTTTTTGGTAATTATCTTTTTTATTGTTTCTTAACGTGACTAATTACAAAAATGTCAGATACGCTGAAGTATTAGCACATGTTTTCATAGTTCTACCACATGTTCATAAATATAAATAATACATTTTATTATTTTGATCATGCATCATTCTTATGTCTTCCCTTCTTTTTATTATCATATTCATTTTCATATTCAGTTTCATTTTCATTATTTAAAAATGACTATATTCTTTTTTTTTAATCATCATGTTCATTTAGCCATTGTATATTAACTTATATTTCATTATTTAGAATTTATTTTACAGGTTTTGATTTAAATTCCTGAGCATATAAGCAGAATAAAATATAAAAATAGAATAAAATTAAAACACTTCTAGGGGTATTCATTGCTAAAACCTAACATGTGTAGATCACCATGTTACCTTTTGTTGATTTGAAGGGGAAGGAGGGTTCGAACTATGGCCCCAGAGAAATTGTAACATATAACATTCATGGATGACATATACATTTTTTGAGGGAACATTATAACATGGTAAAAAGCTACACAAAGAACAACAGAACCTCTTTAAAATGACAGTACGTTTGTATGCGTTATTGTTACAGTGCAAAATTTTCAAGTGGAGATTACTTATACTTTTTGAATCCATTTTAAACGTGCACTGCGCAACTTTTTTAGTGGAGGACTGTCTCCATGGAGATCTATCACGAAGGAGACAAGCAGTTTACAGCACTACATTACAATTCAGATCTGAGGAGAGTCGCCCCTATTCACAGAAAGAATTATTGTATTTTAGAGCAATATAAAACCCCATCATGAGTATATGGATATGTTTAATGTCATACCATGGGCAAAGCAATAGCATCTCCATGGAGACAAACAGATAGCAGACTTTTCACCAGAAAAGTTACACAGTGCATCTTTAATGGAATAGCTTTATGCCAAAACTAGTGAAAAATGGATGAGTAAAACACAACTCAATCCTGAACAACAAGTTAATGACCTGCTCAAAAATGTGAAAAACTCAACAGGGACCCTCAAAAATATTACAATTTTAAAATAATTTCAATTCTCACTACTCCTCTACTGAGAATTTTATCATATGCCAAGTTTCATTTTTTCAGTCGTTCTCATGCATTGAAATGACTTGTGAGAGCACTGATACGGTGTTGTGATTAGGCTGTGACAGGCTGAGTCTCGGTGGAGTGTTACAGTTATGAGGTGGTGTTGTGTCTGCTGTCTTTGAAGGGCCCCTGATGCAGCCTGCGGGGCCCCATCCACCGAGAGCCCTCATTAAACCAGGATCTGCAGTCCACAAAGTCTAAGGCCCTGAGAAAGATCCAAGTCCAGACCGAGGGGGACTAGATTATGTCTCACCTGACAGGATATGTGATGTTTGTTGCTAATACAGAAAGACTGCTAAAAAAAAAATTCTTCCATGGGAAAACATACCTGGTTTGGTTCTGGTTTGATCCTAGTTCAGTCCTTACGTAGACTTGATTTGGACCTGTTCTAGTCCTGGTTTAGTTCTGGTCTAGTCCAGTTTAGTCTAATATTACCATAGTTCAGAATTTAGTCCTAGTTTATTCACATATTTGACATGGATATTGAAGTGTTAACACACCTTTGGTTTGGTCCTGTTTCAGTCCTGGGTTAGTCCTCATGTAAACCATGTTTAGATATGAGATATGATTTCAGTCATATGAGACAGTTTAGCCCATACACTGTACATATAAAAAGACATAAGCACTGGGCGCTTCCGGCTCCATTGTGGCTCTAATTGACAAAAATGTCACCCTTATCTCTGTAACTGCTGCTGAGAGCCTCGTCATTTTGGTCTTAAAATGTTCGTATTAACCCCAGGGTTTCCATTCTTTTGCACTGACAAAATTTCAAAAGTTTTCCATCACTTTTTCATGACATTAAGTGAATTTTCCATGACTTTATGGCACCTACATGTGTAGAACTGAGCATACTTTTATGGCTAAATATGAAATGTTAACACTTTCCACTCACCTTATGGTTTGTTAGTTTTTTAACATTTAAAATACTGTTAGTGTACTTATTGTCGTCTCTTTTAAACAAAACGCACAGATGTTCGGAAATAATCATAATAGCCTAATGAAAACTTAACAGAACGCTGTAGTTGTGTGAAAGAGACACTAAAATTTCATGACTTTTCCAAAACTTTCATTGAATTTACAAAATTCCACGACTTTTCCAGGACTGGAAAATTACATTTTCAATTTCCATGGTTTTTCCAGGATTTCCATGACCATGGGAACCCTGTAACTCGTTCTACATTATCCTGGTGTTTTTATTTCACTGTTTAGTGCGTAAATAAATTCCTATTTCTGTGGACCAGGGTCCAAATTTGGCCCTATAACTCATGAGCTTCATTTGACTGGAGCCGAACACTATGGGTGACTTTATACAATCTACAGTTTAGTCCCAATTTTGATGCAAAGACTCTGAAATGAATGAAATGCTCTTATTGTACACTTGTAGGTATATAAAAATATGTACAGTAAAATTACAAAACTGCATGAAAGAACACACAAAACATTAGAAAATTTAAATAAATCGAAAGCACAAGTTTGTCTCACAATGTAGTAGCAAAATGTCTATTAACTGAAAAACTACATTTAGCTTCGATCTACAAAATATCGCACTTCAGTAGACTTCTAGTGTGACTTGGCAGACCCATTCTCGGCTCCAATCAATACCATGCTTTATTCCCTTCTTTGAGCAGAGATTCAATTCCATATGAAATGTAGTGTTTTCCCCGGGCACTTTTAATTATTATACAGTTACTGAATCATAATAAAAATTGGATATAACGACTTCCTGTCCAGAATTACTTCCCGTTTCCCCAGATACTGCCCATGCCTGCAGAAATATCATCATAAACTAAATAGCCAATATGGAAAATCATCTTATCAATCTAAATAATTTTCACATTTTTATCATTCTCCATCGCGACGCCATCTTTGTTTTGTATCTATCTCATCGCCCGCAGCTCTTGGCTCAGTTCCCACTCGAATATTCTGAAACTGACCTAATTTGTGGCGCACACTGCAGGCTGCTTTGTACTTTTCATTTTAGCTTAAATAATTGATTTGAGCATTCGCTGCTTGTAATCTTTCCCACAGCTCGGTGATGGAGAGTCTAGCTGTGGTGTTATCATAAATTTAAAAGGATAAATATGAAATAGATGTTGTCTTAGCGCGACTGCAAGAAATACCGGACAGGGAATCCTACAGAGATTCTAGTGTTAAGCCCCCTGGACCTAATGTATGTCCTTATACTGTATGTGAACAAAATGTGTCCTGCTCCAGTACATATATATTGTATTTAAGACGATCTTGAAGTCAGAATACATCTAATTCTAAAGCATTTTATTTTGATTATTCTGATCATCAGTAAGTGCGCTTCAACATGTTAGTTGTTGGCTTTATCTCATGCCCAAACTCCACTATATCTGACAGAGTTGTGAAAAGTGCTTGTAAACTTATAGCTGTGAATACCGTATTTTCCGGGCTATTAGACGCGGTCTTAAGCCTCCAGCCTCATCAAAAAATGACTGCGTGCCCCGCAATCCAGAGTGCCCCACAATCCAGAGTGCCCTATACACGAATCCACTCGGGTGTCCCAGCATGACTTCAGTAAACTACAAAGCCACACGGAGCAGACAGCGACCATGCAGCGAAACATACCCACAGCCACACTCATCACTCCACGCCGATGAGGAATGGAACAAACTGAAAAAGCAAGTGCAATGTGCCACTTCTAGACACAGCTGAACAACTGAGTCACTGTGAACACGCCAACAATCCAGCGGTCCCAGACAGCACCCTCCCTACACGCCACAATTGAACAAAGTCGAGAGTCACCGTGAACGCGCCAAACAAAGTCCCACTGACCCATCTAACTGTTGTGTTTCCTTTAAAGTCCAGTGCGGTTTATCTGTGAAAAAAGTTCAAAAATAGACCATTCAATGACAGTGCACCTTATGATCCAGAGCGCCCTACAGTGCGGAAAATACGGTAATTAGGATGCTATGTATGTATGAGGTAAGTGAGGAATAACTTAGGACTACTGCAAACCATTTAAAATGAAGCGGTACTTTTTCATGTTTTTAAGACATTAAAAACCAGGTACACAAAAATCAAGTACTTCTGAAAAATCAGCTTCAAACTTAAAGTCATAGTTTAGAAGAAGTTTAGAACAACTTACTTTTCAATCCCAGTACAGTAAACCAACAAAGGCAAGTTCCTCTGTAGAGCACAATTTATACACTAAGTAATTCAAAGTATTTTACAGAATAAGAAAATGCATAAAAATCATAATATAAAATAGCATTAAAAATAAAAACATCATTATAGTGCATCCTCTCAATTTCATTTCTCTTCAGCCACTAGGTCAGGAATCAGAGTACACTACAGTTCGCAAAAACCCCAGAAGTGCAAGTTCGGACACCAATCAGTCAGTGAAGAGTCATACATTCTGTGTTGGCAATGATTTCCAAAGAGAATGTTTGGTCGATTTCATCAAGCGGAAAGACGCTATTGCCCTTCTTCCTACAGGATTTGAGAAAAGCTTAATATACCAGTTAACCCTTTTAGCGGCGCATTACATACGTCATGACCAAACAGCAGCGATTGGTTGAATAAAAAAAGTACCCGCCTACTGTTGAGCAAACGAATCATAATGCTGTGAGGTCAGATGGTTTTCACAAAGTGAAACCAGCTAATGAATCTGGCTAAAAACTCAATTTAAAAGTTCGAAAAATCCTTGTAGTTATCTGCAACATAATTCGCCAACATGTACTGAAAAAAAAAAAAGCTTGACATACATGACAGAACTGTGCGACAGAGTGACATCTGGGTTAATAGGGTTAGACGTGTCAAAGGGAGGTGTGAATGAGGAGCTGAGAAGTGTGAAGCCATTTTTTTTTTCTAATGTACAGTATTTGAGCAAAATTTGTCAAACCTGATTACAGATATATTGTATAAACAGCTCTTGAGTCAAAATACGTCCGCTATGTGTTGTCTGCATCTAATTACGACTTGCACGTTTACATGATAGTTGTTTTTAGCTTTAACGTCACAGGCAAAACTCCGCACTGGTCTCTGAGAGTTGTGAAAAGCACTTATGAATTCTCAATGAATAATTATGATGCTCTGAATGCAAAAGATAATTGAGAAAAAAACTTTTGACCTTTGCAAACTGTTTGAAATGAACTAGTTCTGTTTGTCATGTTTTAACAGTAAAATCAGGTGCAGTGCCTTATATATTAATCAATTCTAGTGCAAAGAATACAATTGTGGTATCAAACTCTTAACTTTCACCTTTTACATGTACTAGTATTTAGGATTTAGCCCAAAGAAACTTCAAGTCAATCGGTTCAACTCATTTTCTACCTAGTATCACAGACAGCTCTAAGTATTGCATGAAACTACTTAAGTAAAAAAGTATTAAAGTACCTGTTTATAAATGTACATTAAGAGCAATAGTTAAATTATTAAGTGTAGTGCTTTTTTTTTTTTTATTTCTTGTTATATTTTTGTTTGCTGAAATTATGTTCCTGTTAAAAATAAACCCCTCAGCCTTTTCAGCAGGGCTCAAACAATAATAAAAAAATAACTACTCTCGAATGTAGTGAAGTAAAAGTATAAAGCATCCACATATCCACTAATTTACTGAAGTGGAGATACCTAAAGTGTATACTTAAATGTGCATTGTGTAACGTTTTGGTTGGCGATCCGTCACCTGCTTGTTTCTATGGATATGTCATTACTCTGCCTGGAATGTTCCACAGTATGACTTCTACTTTACATTTATTCAATAACAGGTTGTTTTACAGCTCAAAAATACTTAGAAAAACAGGCATTCTAACTGTGAATAGAGTCGCCCGTCCACAGGTCTGACCTTTAACTTGATCTGGTTTGGTCTCCATGAAGATAAAAAGGCTTATGAACCATTCTAAACAAAGCAATAACATCTCCAGATGTTATACAAAAACATTTGACGGACCCTTCATCAGAAAAGTTACACAGTGCACCTTTAAGTCCAGTACTACTTTTACTTTGTTACGTTTCATCTCTGGACACCTCCCACATGGTACAGTCCAACCTTCTTACTATGAGACTTGATTATGAGTGCTAACCAAACACAGCTAACAGAGAACAGTTGGTAACACACATTTGGGTTCTTCTCCCCTGGCTGTTTTGGGGAGGAGAAGTGAATTGGGTCAGTATGTCACGGTTTTGTACAACCACTATTTCCCACTGTGTTTTCATTCTGTTCCCACTGCGCTGTGAGCTGGAGTCCATTAATCTGCTGCATGTGCCCTGGATACCTCCAGACAGGATTTAGTGAGGTAAACCAACTAAACACCAACTCAACTGGAAACTGTTGCTGCAGATCACACTAGCTTTTGGTGATAACTCTGTATAATAATACAATATTACACAAAATTTACTCTTGTGAGCATTAAGTCATGTTATAATACTGTTACCTCATCAAACATACCTGTGTGTATATATGTATAATGTAATGTGGGCCCTTTAATTGCTTTTATAAAAACTTATACTTATACTTATACTTATACTTACTTAATTCATAATGAACTAATAATTTATTAAGAATAGCTACCTAGAGGCACTGTACCAGATTCTTACTGTGCTCCACAGTTATTCCTCACTCTTTTTTTTTCAATCACTTTGGCACTTTTATCTACTGAAAATAGATATCTGCAAAACGGCTCACAACAAATCCTAAACAGAATTTTAGTTTTTCAAAACAATCTCAGCAAAATGTAGTTTTTCATTCCAAAATGATCATCACCCAAAAGTAAGTTTTACCATCAAAACTCTTACTCTGTGGTCATGTGTTTTTCTGTGCTCTTTCATTCATTTGACAGAGCAGCTCAGAAGTTTTAGTCCTGCTGTCAGTGACCACAGTTTATCACTGGTGTAGCCAGACTGCGGTTCATACACAGACACATTTTAGACTGGAAAAGCTTTACTCTTTTGTCTAAAATGTGTGAGTGTGTGTATGCATTGTGTATGCAATCTGTGCATTTGAAAAATACAAAAACATTAGGGACCGTACGTAGCTGTAATAATATTTCTTTCCATTGTTTTAAAGTGTTTGGACGGCATTGTATCACTCTCCCCTGCAGACCTGTTGGCATGTGCCTTCTTATGAAACCGATGCGAGTATCATTTTGTTTGTTATTATCTATGTCTGAGAATATACTGTAACTGTAATAACTGTAACATGATTTGTTCTTCCATCTGTGACTCAGATGGTAATGGTCCTGGAGCTATTTCAGATGCAGAGGCTGGGCCAGATGTCTCGAGCTGTCCCATGATCAGTGCACTGCTGGAGCAGCAGAACAATTCGCACTGTGTACAGTGAGTTACATCCTGTTTAAAAATGTAATATATCTTAACATTAACATGAACAAACATAAGTAAATATGTTTGTGTCTGCTTTTAGACAAAGGCAGTTTCAATTACGGGGTGCTGTCCTGCACAGACTTGAAAAACCCAACAACTCCATGGTCCAGCAGTGCTACTTTTATTTTTATTTTTTTAAGGATCAAATGGTACAGAACGTCATGGCAAAAATCTCTCAGATGTTTCCAGGAAAAAAACTTTTTCATCTCCTACTCATAAAGTCTGCTTCAGGCCATCACCATTGCCACAGTTGATGAAATCTGTCAGGTATTTCCACAGACATATACTGAGGAAACCTGAAGTTACCTGCTCTCCTTTCGTCTAAGGATCTCAACAGCCGATACCTGATCTCGACCAGGTTTTTGTAACAGAAATCTCTGATCCCAGACAGATTCCTGAACTTCCTGATCCAGTGGAGGCTCTTGTTACACTAAAGCCTGATCTAGTAGAAGCTTCTCATACAACAGAGCTCCCTGATGTGGTAGAACTCTGTGATACAGTAGAGGTTGATGAAGTAGAGCCCTCTGGTGCAATCCTTGATACATTTGAGACTCCAAATATAATACAGTACACAATAAAGGCTCATGACACAGTAAAGCGCTCATAGAAGATGTAGAAGATCTATTTGATGCAGTAGACATCTCTGACACAGTAGAGACTCTTTATACAGTAAAGTCTTGCCATACCATAGAGTCTGATGAATGTTGAGATCTCTAATCTCCATGGCACTGTAGAGATTCCTGATACAGTAGATCTACTTAATGCTGTAGAGCTTCCTGGCACAGTAGAGCTCCCTTGTGCAGTAGAGACTCTTTATACAGTAGTTGAGTGAGTTCAGTTTTTAACATATCAGGTAATTTTAACCAACTAAGAAGTGCAACACGCCCAGTTCAAAGGACACAAGTAATGGACTGTTGGGTTTTGTGAAATGAGCTGTTTCTTTTTTCTCGCACCATGGAAACCATGCAAGAAGCTAGCTAAGGAGCCAGCTGCGAACTGTGGACATTTGAGAAGCTATAGGCTTTTTACAACATAAGTGGCAGCAAATGTTTACAGAAGATCTTCCTGAGGGAACACTCAGGGAATGGACCATTTTGTCACCAACCGAAATACCAGAACGGAGCAAGAGTGAGGCCTTTCCTTTTCTGTTTACCTGGTTCCCCCTGGACACTGTTGTGATGCTGCAGGACACACAGGAGGGACATATTTGGCTCTTCCTCAGGACCTGCTGACCCTACCTGACCAGTCCTCCTGTTAAACTGCACTGAGACCTTTGACTGAGACACAAAAGCCACTGAAACATGACCACAAGAGCTGCTTATACAATATATCTGTGCGGGGAAAGTTACGCCCTTTAATTAATATCCTAACACGTAATCCTAAACCCTTAAAGTCCTGAACCTCTTTCTTCATGCTTTATTAAACTAGGTGTGGTTATTTGAAACAAAAATATAAGTTTTTTGTTTCTCTTTATTGTGAAAATATTACTGTTCTCTAAAAGTATCTGTGCTCAGTGTGAGAATAAAACAAAATTATCTTCTAATTCACCCCAAAAGAAACAGTTATTACTACATAATGATACGTTTGCATATGTGATTTTAGCTGTGTTTTATGCCCTGTATTGCCATCGAGGAGTTGCTAGAGGCTAGAAAACATTTTAAATTGCAAGTTTGAAATATTCTTCAAACTTAGTGTTAAAAAATTCAGTTGCCTTGCTGTAAGCTGTTGTACAAGTGCTCATATCTTTTAACTTGATAATGCACGCGGCAAGTATACCCACTATCGCCAGCAATATTCACCCTTCCAAACAGCTCCATTTCTCAAGTAATGCTAACGCGTGTATCGTCGGCGCAGCTTACATGATTCTGCTAAATAAATCCCAACTCAATACAAACACATGCAAATGCACAAAGCGCCCGCGGACTGTGGGTAGCCTGCCTGACACCTCCACTGCAAGCCCTGATAAAACATTGAGCGCTTTTGGGGGACTGTTACTGCGGCGATAAGAGCCCCCTCCCCTAATTAGAGCGAGTGGAGGTAGAGTGGAGTGGAATCGCCGCCCCCCAGCAGAGAGAGAGAGAGAAACAGAGACAGAGGGAGTGAGAGAAAAAGAGAGAGAGGGAGTGAGATGATGAAGGGATGTTTGAAATATTAAGACACAACTGACAGTTGGAGGCCCAGGTAAGCGTAGTGCAGTCAAGCTGTGAGTGTATGAAAGAAAGGATGTATAGGGAAGACAAAGAATCATTTAAAATCTATCTATTTAAAATCTATTTATCTATCTCTGTATGTCTTTCTGAGTATGAGTTGTACCTATGATATATGGGGGCCTATGCATAACTCATAACCATGGTGTACTGTTTTTAGCATCGTCTCCTTCTAAGCACAAAAATGACAAAGTGTTAACCTGAAATAAATGCTATCTCTGAAATTTGAAACATAAGCTGATCTAAAACAAATCATTTATTTTTTTAGTTAATCTTAAATGAACTGTATGTAAGATTATGATTCCATAAATATGATCTAACTGTGTTCCCAGATCAAATCAAATATACATTATGTTGTTGCCTTGGTTCTTGGTTCTCAAGATGAGAGCCTCACATGAGTGCCACGCTGAATTCCAAATGGTTTCTCTCTCTGATCTGAATGGTCACTAAACCCCAGCATCTGCAGCCCATCATGAATCAGTGCTAGTGCAGCCTTTCCAGCTCACTGAGGGAAGTCTGGAGGTTCTGAGCTTTCATTTTAGATTGGGGTGGATGGACTTTAAGTGTGTTTCAGTGTGTTTTGAAAATGACGGCACAGCAGCTGACAATGGGCTCTATTCATGCTTTCGTCTCAAAACCAGAAGACGTTTGGAAACATGAGGATGATGACTGCCGGCAGGCTCTGTTGGAGAGAGTAAATCTGAGAAAACGGCCCGCTTTAATTCTTCTAATGTCATTGTAATCTTTCTTTATTTTTTTTTCCCCTTCTATAAACTGCCTATTAATTTGTTTATTATAATTTGTTTAACATAATAATAATAATTTTTAAAAATGTAATTTCATGATATCCTCAGGTTTGACTGCCCTAAATTTAAGATTTTTTTTAAGACCACTTAAATAAAAATTAAGACCAACATCGCACCCATTATGCAGGCAAAAAACACCAGATTCTAATGATGACCAACCAACTACTATATCTAGAATCTAAGAGTCACTGTGGATTAGACCTAGCCAGGCTGGCATCACCTAGTGCAGGGGTGCTCAATACATCAGTCGCGATCTACCAGTCGATCACCAAGGTCGTGTGGGTAGATCGCCGTGTCTCGTCTCGGACTCGCGTTTGGATTCGGTCTTGTCTCTCACTCAAGGTCTGACACTCAACAAGTGCGATCATATTTCATTACAGCCGCTGCTGTTGGCAATAAATATGTACTGGGGTGCAGGAGCGTGTGGGGCGTCTCAGTGCAGCCTGTGCGCTCATTTGAAACCCGCGGAGACTCTACGGCACATCACAAATACACACGCTCCCTATGCACGGCTCGTCTGCAACAGCATGTGCCCTCGTGTACCAGCGTGCATCACTGGGCAGGATAAACTTCCTAAACATCCTACCTGTACATCTGCCTCACGTCAGCACGCCGCCCCTCGCCTTTTCAGCGAACACAAGCCTCTTCAACAGTGCGCGCTGATTAGAAGAGCAAGACAAAACGTGAAGCAAAAACGAGTCTAAATTTGTGTCACAGTGTTGGCACAAAGCAGGTCTACAGCACAGAGCAGATCTACAGAACAAACCTACTGCCACATTTGGCTGAAGTTTGTCTAACAAAAGTGCACAAATGCATCTGTGTTTGTCACGATGTGCGTTTGGTTTGGTAAATGTGCAGAGGCTGGTAAATATCACTGCAAAACCAGAAAAGAATGCAACTCCAGTTTGGAACTTTAAAAAACAGGTTTAAAAATCTTCCTTCACTTTTTTCACAGTTTTGTGTAAAGTGCCAGAGGAAGTTCTCTTAAAGAAGGGGTTCTCAAACTGTGGGGGAGGGTCTAAAAAAGGGGCACAGAGAGTTTCAGTGCAGTTTGCTTGACTTTGTACTAGGTAGATCATTATGACTTGGTCATTTTGTAAGTAGCTCGCATGCTGAAAAAGTGTGAGCACCCCTGACCTAGTGCCTCCGCTCAATTTAATTTCTCTCCAACGACTAGGTCAGGAATCAAAATACACTAGACAGTGCCAGTTCGGGCACCAGCCAACCAGCGAAGAGCTATATACTCAGTGATGTCAATGATTCCCAAGATCGAGGATTTAAAGTCGTAATAAAGAGAATGTTTGGTGAATTTTATTAAGGGGAAAGACTTTATTGCACTTCTTCCTATGGGATTTGGGAAAAGCTTAATATACCAGTTAGCCCCGTTAGCGGCGCAATACATACATCACGACCAAATAGCAGCGATTGGTTAAATGAATAAAAGTACCCGCGTACCGTCGAGTGAACAAATTCTAACACTGCGAGGTCAGCCGGTTTGTACGAAGTGAAACGAAGGAAAACCGGCTGATGAATCAGGCTAGATTAAACCTATACTTCCCCATGATCCATCCAACGTCTTCTTCCACTGTACTGATTGTTTACTCATTGCCGCCAGAGCCAGAAACCAAAGACATTAGACACTCTTTCATGTTACCAGATTTCACGTTGTTTTTTTTTTTCCTCCCTCCACTTAAGATTGCACTGCAGCCCGGTTGAGTATACAAAAACAAGGCCAATGAAATTTAAGATCTTTATGAAAAAAATAAGACTTGGACAACATAATTTAAGACTTTTTACGGTCTTAATTTAGGAACATGAAATTTAAGACCTTTTTAAGTTTTTAAAGACTTTTAAGACCCCTGCTTTTTTGTGTTCCACATTATATTCAGGAGATCAACAACCAGCTGCTTGTAAGTGCGATTAGGGTCACGTCGCCAATAGAAAGCTTTGGCAGGTTGTGAAGACCGCTGCTGCTGATTCCATGGTTTTATCACATGCCCAGCATCAGTAAATACACCGAAAGTCGTCATCTGCATGTTTCCAAGCGTCTCCTGGTGAGCGTGAATAGAGCCTACTTGCAAAACCTTAAAAATACTCAAGGATCCTAATGTATTAAAAACAAAGCTAAGGGAGCTATTTAAAGCAAACCCATTTCCTCCAGAGGGAACAGTCGGCCTATAGAACTTGTTAACCATGACAAGTGCCCTCTCATCTGGCTCCCGTAAGCATTATAATCGTCTGTCATATTCTATAATGTCATCCCCGTTTGATCATGTTAGACAAATGGAAGAGGTAGCATGACACAAAACTAAGTACCCACTGGTGCTATAACGCATAGTCCATTCTCCCCCATTAACTATTCATTATCTGTTCACCAAATCCCGACAACAGAAGCTAACATGCCCCCGGATGCATATTTACTGAGAAAATGTACAAGCTAGCGTGGCGGGCTAAAGTGAGTGGTGATGAGTAGAGATATTAGCGTGGTAGCAAATGAAGGCGCTAGCCGTTAGGGGCATGTTCGCGGAGTCATGGAGTCAAAGCATTAGCGCGGAGTGGTAGGCGGGAGTCAGTTGTGAACGCCATCAGTAGACAGTTGATGATGTTTGGGAGTGGGTAGGGCAACAACGGAGGCTAATGATAAGACAATGAAGAGATGTGGGTGGGATTGACAATGCGGTGAATGATGGAGAAGTTTGCGTACTGAGAATAGAGAGCTAAAAATAAAATGGAGATGTCGGGATGCAATGAAACGTGACAGAAATACTACCGTGGGCTTGTTTTAAATGGTTTAAAAACAATTTGAACTATCTTGAAATGCATAATAATTATAATTCTTTTCGGGACTTTATGTTTGATTATTCAGTCACTCCTAGGGTGACCAAGATGTTCTTATTTACCAAGGACAGTCCAACTTTTGAGTCCTGTGTCCCCTACCCCAGGAGATTTATTCAAAAACAGTGATTTGTTCCAGTTTTATTCAAGATATGTCCCAGGTGTCACTATTTTTGACCAATGTAACTCTCAAAACTAATATATTCTCAAATGTCTTTTGTTTAAAATGACCAGAAGGTGAAAAAATTGCACTTTCAGATTATATACTGATTCACAAGTGAGTTGAGAATGAACCAAGTGTTTAATAATGTTGTTAATTCAGTGTTGTTTACAATTTTATTAGCAACCACCTCAACCCAGATGTGTCCCATTTTTTTTATTTTGAAATTCTGGTCGCCAGATTCACTCTACACCTGGGGATGCTACAACCACAGCCACAGCTGTGATGCAGTAGACTAACAAAAGCGAGGCTGCCAGTCTGCTCCATCTGCTAATCTGACAACCACTAATCACTCACACAGACATTCACACAAGATGAAGTGAAGTGTCTTGCCCAAGGATCACACAGTGGCTGAGTTGCAAGCATTTACATTTCACAGCAAAAAAGTTCCAGGTTCAACTCTCTCACCTCTGGCCCTTCCTCATCAGCCTGAAATCCTCCAGCTAAGATAGTCCTGCTCAAGCCTAGCTCAAGATCTAGTCAAATATAGAGAATTAATTTCACCTCACAAGCTGTTTTCAGGCCGGGCAGAACTGTGCCAGTGCTGGTTCCCACTCCAGTTACACTGGGAACCAAAGTGTTTACCAGCGTCCATTTAAATGAACCCGTGATGCATCATTGACAGAGGATGTGGATTTGTCACCAAATAAAAACAAGGCCATACAAAAGAGGATGTCACAGTGAGGAAAATAACAATCATGGATCGCATCATCGACACCAGCGAGCATTTGTGCTCATACAGATGATTATTTAGCTGCGCCAAGATCTGCTACAACATCAGCTGTGGAGAAGGCGACAGCGACGCCCAATCCAAAGATGTAACCTTACCAGGCGAACATGAAAATAGAAAATATTTGGTCTCCTCCACTGACCACTGCACAATCTTCTTGTCACTTGATGTCTCTACCAAATTCCAACCACACGCTGTTTGTTTTCTACTTTATCACGTGTGACCCGGATGAACCTGCTGACATCATCGCTGTGTCATCACAGTTCACTTGGAAAAAACAGGGTTTACTTGGTTCCCATCGGGAACCAACTATTCAGTTCCCAAACACTCTGATTTTCAGCGGGAACACGTCAGTTGGTTCAAGGAGCGGTTCTCTGTTGGCCTGAAAATAGTGAAGCACAGAAAGCATACCATCACCTAAATAACTATAGTACACACTGATCCAGCTGGTATAGAATCAGTGGTGGAAAAAGTACTCAATTCTATTCCTTAAGTAAAAGTACAGATAGTGGAGTGAGCAAAAGCCACTTCACTAAAACATAAAGTATCACATGAAAAAATCTACTTATGTAAAAGTATTAAAGTATCATCTTAAAAATGAGTAAAGGGTAAAAAGTATTTTACACATATTTTAACCTCAAATTCATATTTAAGTGCAGACCTTTACTACTTTACTTTATTACATTCCACCACCGGATAGAATTTGTCATTTTTGAGTTGGTGGGTGAAACTACTGAACAATTGCCTTACAAAAAAATTGAGAACTTAGTTACTAGGGAGAGGACATTTCTGAATAGTGAACTAACATTTAGGTAGGAAACTCTGGTGCGGGACTTGTTTGTCTTATCTATTGTTTTCATAGAATGTATTTACAGCCATGGCGTCAAAACCAATGTAAGATGCAATGAATTCAGTCAAAAATGAGTTCATTTGTGCAAAGTGGATTGTGTTACTACAGTTACAAAGACGTGAGGATTGTGATAAGCAGAACTCTTCAGCTCTGGAGTTCCCCATGGAGGCTGCTCACAGGCATGTTTAATATTTCATATACTTTTCACTCAGAAATATTTGCCCACAAAAACGCTTTGGGTTTTTTGGAGTCGAGGTTTCGAGATGAGTCTGTAAGAGAACGTGACAAGCAGCTCTGAAACGACTGATGAAATATTATCGAAACACGCATATAAATAGTTCTATTGTTTTAACCTAAGCTAGGTAAACTACTATTATATTGTTATTTAAAGGGCCCATATTGTGATATTTTCTGATCAAAGTTATAATGTTTTCCTCTCACAAACATACCTGGAGTTGTGTTTTTTGTTTTGTTTTTTCATTCACACACAAACCCTGCATATTTAGAATGAGTTCTTCTCTCAAATAGAAAACACCACTTTGTAATGTCATGTGTTAATACATCGCCCATGGCATTTTTGATGAAGATGTTTTTTAACAGTTTTGCCAGCTTTGAGCCTTCAGCAGTTGCCAGATTAGGCCATTTCTCAGGCATTAGTGGATGATGAACTGCTGTGAGGAGCTTATGGGAATATCTAAAGAAAAGTAGACTTGAATAAAGTTAAATACCTGTCCAATTTCCCAGTGCAAATGGAAGGTGAAGCAAATATATGTATCAGCGTGAAAGAGTGAAATTATTGTTTCAGCTAACAGTGATAAAGAATTAAGGTGCACTAGTGTCTCCGTAGGGAAATTTGTCTTCTGCATTTGGTCCATCCATCAAGTAGCCAGGATGGCACCACCTAGTGCCTTTGCTCAATTTAATTTCTCTCCAGCAACTTGGTCAGGAATCAGAATACACTAGACAGTTCACAAAA
This sequence comes from Boleophthalmus pectinirostris, assembly GCF_026225935.1. Classification (NCBI taxonomy): domain Eukaryota; kingdom Metazoa; phylum Chordata; class Actinopteri; order Gobiiformes; family Gobiidae; genus Boleophthalmus; species Boleophthalmus pectinirostris. Next base: position 10,618,730 of record NW_026571175.1, read on the forward strand.
ACCCCAAAAGTGCGAGTTCGGGCACCAGCCAATTAGGAAAGAGCCATACATTCTTGTTGGTAACGATTCCCAAGATTGAGGATTTAAAGCTGGAACAAAGAGAATGTTCAGTAAATTTTAAAAGACGTTATTGCTCTTCTTCCTATGAGAGGAGTCACAACCAAATACCAGCAATTGGTTAAATGAAAAAAGTACCTGTCCACCGTTGAGCGAATGAATTCTAACACTGCGAGGTCAGACAGTTTCAATGAAGTGAAACCGGCTGATGAATCAGGCTATCCATCAACAACACTGTATCAGGATTTTACCAGTGGTGCATGTTTTGGGTTCATGTTGGAAACCAGAGATACCCAGACAGAGAGAAACAGGAAAACTCTACACAGAAATGCCGCATGACTCAAACTGAAACTGTAAAACCTTCTTGCTGTGAGGCAAGAATGCTAACCCCACATGCCACTACACACTATAACTAACTATTATACTTGCCTAAACATTTAATTGTCTTATTGAATGATTGGGCAGTGAGCTGGCACAGGTTTTGATGGAGGGGAGCAGAAAAAACAGCCTGAAGCACTAAAAGTCCATTATCTATTAACAGTACAGTAGTTCCCATTAAGCACATTACGCACTATGCTATTTTCCGATCTACACTATGATGTTTTGTTCTCATCATAAACATACTTGGAGTTGTGTTTGGTTTCATTCACACATGTTTAACACATAGATTCCGCATATTTAGTTTGAGTTCTTCTCTCAAACTGAAATCACGTGTCATGTGATAATACATGGACTGCTCCACTGTGTTTCTTAACTCCTGACACTTTCACTAGAATCATTTGGATAATTTTAGCCCTGGAATTGTCAGTACTGACCTAAAGGTAAAAGGTAGCTGTTATCTAACTGAAAACTACCGCAGCATGACATCACAATGTGGAACAGAGCATTTTGAGCTTTGGAGATATATACAGACTGATAATAAATGATTACTCAAACATGTGCGAATGAAACAAAACACAACTCCAGGTCTGTTTTTAATGAGGTACCAAACATTATAACATGACTTAAAGCTCAGAAGAATTTATTTTGTGTAATATAGGACCTTTAACACATGTTTGAGTAATCTGTCTCCACCTGCATCAACCACTGTTTTACATTATCTTGAGGTACTCCGTGAAACAGCTTCATGTTTTTAAATCCCATAGCTTCTCAACAGACTCTCAACATTTCTGTCAGCTAATCAGAACTTCCAACTAAAGGTCAGCTTTGTGGGTACATCTACAGGTTACGCCATTGAAGGACAGGTCAAGTACAAGAAGACATCTTGTCCAATTTTTCCAAAACAAGCAACATGTCAACAACAACTAAAATGTTATTTTTTAGTTTCATGCACCCACTTGTCCACAATCATAACAAAAAAAACATTTCTCTAAACAAGAATCATCCACCATTGTGAAGCAGCAGGATACTTCCTTGAACTGGCATTTACCTCAATATGAACTTTTGTGCTCATATATTCCTGAGACAAGTGGCCATTTATTACTTATTTTTACAATGCGGTGTATTTTAGAATGGAGAATATGAATGCGCCTATAAAGAAGCCAGACTTATCTTTTCTAGCAGACACAATGTGGTTTATTTATTTAGTTGTTGTCTGCGTGTGACCCGGGTTTCACTCCACATAAGGGTATTAGCATTACCCATATGTATGCAGTCTTTGAAAGTCTATTCACTGTGGATTGTGAAAACAGCACCAATGATACGGATTGTTAGGTCCAACTACAGTCAAATCTGGGTTATGGTGCTATATTATTGTGCTTTTCAACACATTTGAGAATTTGATGCTTTCTTATTTTAAATGTATTTATTTTGAATCCCCATTGATTTAAAAATGGGGCCAAAGCGTCTTTAAAAACTTTCAAAACATAAACTACTTGCATATTGTTTTTTTACTAAATCAATTTTTCACAGTTAAATGTAGATTTTATTTAAATGTACTTGTAAATGTTTTCATTTAATAGAGTTCCTGCAGTTGTCGTCACGCAGTCCCGACATGCACCTCTAAATCCCACACTGGCACTGATCGTGGTAGAATACTCCCATAGAAACAATGACATAAGAACAAACTTTATGGGAGTTTCAGAGATTGTGGGTTATTGTTGCACACCGGGAGGTACACATGATTAAAAATAGAAGAAAGTCTGACCCTTTCACAAGATTTACAAAGTAGATTTCAGAAGCTAAGCGGGTTAGCAGCTAATGTCAATGAAATTTATTTGGTTTAATTTGAATGATTAAACCATAATCTCATAACAATTTAAAAACTGCAAGTTTCTGTATTGTCGATTAGCATTAAATGGTGTATTAATGAGGCAGAGGGAGAGTAGATTAAAGAGAAATGATCCCAAATGCTTTTTGCTTAACACATAAATAAACGCTTTAAGGCCACCACACATTACAGGATTGAGTCTTAAACGATTTTTAAACATGCGAAAAAAAGCACACGCTGCACACAGGAGAATCTTATGAGACTTCAAATTTCCAATCGCAAAGACAGCAGCAGGATACGACTGCGTACAACAAGCTACAAAGTTGTGAGCAAGATCGCGTCAGCTGTAAAACAACTCACTTTGAGACTCTTAAGTGTTCAAAAGATCAGAGCACTGCATTTCTAGTTTAGATACAGATCAAAACTGTGATATTATTATTTGTGAAATGTGGTACAATATTTCAGATACATGATTTTTAAAGCATAAAAGATTGGCAATAAAGTTCACAGGAAGTACAGTCACTATCGGTAATCTGCAACTTCACCCCGATCCTTGCACTGCGTGGATGTAAACAGACACGTGAGGAAATATTATCACCTTTTTACTTTCAAAGAACGCCTCAGACTAGAATAGTGTGGTTTTGTGGACTGGATGTCATTATTTGCGGAGCATCATTTCTATAGATAATGTGGATGAGATGCTTCTCTTTAAATATACCACTTTACAAGAGGTGAGTAATAAGTCTTCTCATTATTTTCACTATATCCCAAGTTTCTATCTTGTGCCACTCCGTCTGCCTCTAACATTTTGTTTTACTGGCTGTTACAATCTGACAGAACAGCTCAACACCACAAACACGAGGAGCACAGTGGCTTCAAAATCGCACATGAAGACACAAAGCCAGGTCACGCCTCCCCAAACTCAGAGAGAAGCAAATCGCAGCCAAAATCGGGGTAATTCTTCTGTAGCGTGTGGCGGTCTTTACACAGTTTTCAGAGGCCAGACAAGAGTTACCCGTCATGGTAATGCTAACAACAATTGGCATGCTAAATACGCTCTAATTATCACTCAACAAAAGTGTAGCTCAAATACATGGAAAACATTGTGTAGAGGGCTTTTACATGACATACCAGTGAGTTTGCATCTTCAGTAGATAACATCGACAATTTGCTAAAACTTGACATTTACCGCATCAAATGAATCTGAGCACCACCAACGCTTTTGTCTCATGGCCCTCAGCTCTTTCAGAATGTCAGCGCTTCATATGGACTTCAGAAAGTTCAGATACCGAATGTTTTATGCAAGCACTAAAGATTTGGGGGGAGAAATAAAATCTGAAAAAAATAATTAATTTCAAAATGTTTTTAAAAAGTTGGAAAGGTCCTTCACAAAACATACAGGTTTATATTGAAGTGTGTACTGGGGTTTTGAAAAATGTTGCCTCAAAGAGTTCAGCACAAGATTCAACCAAACAGAGATCTTAAGACTTTATTTAAACCAATATTTTGATTTTTCTTTTTTTTTATCCCACCAATGCCTGTGGGATAACAACAACTCCAGGTAAGAGTTGTTTTCTTTGTTTGATTTCAGGTTGTTTTGCAAAAGTGCAGAAATATGTGAGATTTTTTCTTTTCACAGCTATTCTTTAGTTAAAAGGATCAATATTAGCAATCTTTGGTGTTGGCATGTGGATAATGCACTGTAGGCAGACAAATCAACAATGAAACAAAGAAGTTATCATCTTAAAGAATCCGTGTATCATTCGTTCATTCGTTTTTCAATATAAAACCAAAAGTAAGAAAACGAAAAAACAACAGTTTTCTTCGTTATTTGTCTCCAAAACCAAAATGAAAAAACGGATAATGATTCGTTTTTTCAGTTTTCGATTTTGTGTTTAAATGAAGAATGGAAAAAACGATAACGGCCGTTTCCCGTTTATGTGACTTCCGCGACTGCGATGCCGAACTTTTGCATCGCGTACGGACTGAACCAGGACTGATCCAAGTCCGAGACAGCAGGACTGAGACCGGGACCAGAGCGGGATCAGAGCGGAACTGAGACCGAGACCAGCGGTCCGAGCGGTTCCGTGTCATCGTCTTCGCGCTGGTTCCGTGCGGGGAAAGTGAGAATGCGCTGTGGACTACAGGTCCGGACGGGCTGCTCCAGTCCTCCGCGCTCAAGAACCACGGCTGGTTCCGAGGTGGTGCAAAGCATCCAACTGACGCTTTCACACCAACGAAAATGAACTGAACTAAGAGCTTTTAGTTCAAATGGACCAGGTCCGGGACCAGACCCGGACCAGAGCGCTACTGAGACTGGGACCAGACCAGGACCAGAGCGGGCCTGAGACAGAGACAAGACCGAGACAAGACCGAGACCAGATCGGAGGCTCAGAGCCCACGGCAGGGCCGGAGCTCGAAGCTGAGGCTTGGACCCCGCGGAGGCTCAGAGTCAAAGCTTGGAGTCCGCCCCAGTCCCGCTCTGGTCCTGGTCTGGTCCCGCTCTAGTCCCGGTCTGGTCTCGGACCTGGATCAGTCCTAGTTCAGTCCGTACGCGGTGCAAAAGTTTGGCATCGCAGTCACGGAAATCACGTAAACGGGAAACGGTTATCCGTTTTTTCCATTCTTCATTTAAACACAAAATCGAAAACTGAAAAAACGAATCGTTATCCGTTTTTTCATTTTGGTTCTGGAGACAAATAGCGAAGAAAACTGTTGTTTTTTCGTTTTCTTATTTTTGGTTTTATATTGAAAAACGAATGAACGAATGATACACGGATTTTAAAGGTCCCATATTACACAAAATTGACTCTTGTGAGCTTTAAGCCATGTTAGAATGTTGTTACCTCCTCAAAAACACACCTGGAGTTGTGTTTTGTTTCACTCATGCATGATTGAGTAATCTTGCATTATTAATCTGTCTACAACAAAGATCAAAACACTCTGTTCCACCTGATGTCACGTAGCGGTAGTTTCCAAATGATTCTAGTGAGGGTATATGGAGTTTAAAAACAGTGGACCGCTTCCTGTATTACCGCATGACATCACAAAGTGTTTTCTGTTTGAGAGAAGAACTCAGCCTAAATATGCAGGATTCACATGTTAAACAAATGAAACAACAGGCAGATGCATTTACAGGTTTTTTTTTTTCCCAACAATGTGCTCAACAGAACTCGGAATCAAACACCAAGGTTAAACAAACGTTCATATACATAAGCACAAAACAATATAAAAGCTGCTGGGCCACTAGTGGTAAATACATGTGTTGCAATTGCAAGAATACTTCTGAATGAGCGCTAAGTTTAGTATTCACTTTAAAGAAGGCATAATGGTAAATGGCAAGATTTTTATATATAGCACTTTTCCACCTTCAAGGCACTCGAAGCGTTTTACATCAAGGACACATTCACACACCAGTGTACCCCAAGGACACAATGACAGCATTGGAATCACATTACAGTTGGAATCACACTGCCAATCTGTAGGTCAGTGGATCTGACCCACAGACTGGATCTCACTCAATTATGTTTTTATCTTGACAGCAGGATTCAAATAGCCTGATTCATCAGCCGGTTTCACTTCGTGGAAACCCATCTGACTTTGCAGCGTTGGATTCGATTGACGGTAGACAGGTACTATTTTTTTTTTTCTAACCAATCGCTGCTATTTGGTCGTGATGTATGTAATAAGCCAAATCCTGTAGGAAGAAGGGCAATAACATCATTTCCCTTGATAAAATTCACCAAACATTGTCTTTGTTCCAGCTTTAAATCCTCGATCTCGGGAATCGTTGCAAACACAGAATGTATGGCTCTTCACTGATTGGCTGGTGCCCCAACTCGCACTTCCGGGGTTCTTACAAACTGTCTAGTGTATTCCAATTCCTGACCTAGTCGCTGGAGAGAAATGAAATTGAGCAAAGGAACTAGGTGGTGCCAGCCTGGCTAGGATTCAAACCACATCCTCATCCTCCATAGATCCACATCTGTGGATCATATGTTATTATTTGCACATTTTAAATCACAACATTGATCTAAAATAATTTAATAAAAGAAGCAAGTCTGCTGACATCCGTGCTGAATAAAACTGCAGTGGCCAGTGGGAGCTGACATCGCCATAAACGTCATTCCAACAAAGAGCTGTGAAGTTGTGGTCACCTCGGATGGATAGCTGTGGATCACACTAGCAATTACATTTGTTTTCATTTGTACCAAAATGACTACACAAGGCTGCTGAATCCTACGCATATCACTGATTAATAAAATAAAACTGGAGAACAAATTAAGTACAGAGCAGGAGGCATGAAAATGGGAGTAAATCGGAGCAATGATGTCTTGAATAGAGGAGATCACAGATACTCATGGTTCTCATACATGCATGAATCACGCCAAATAAAACTTGAAGAGGGTCAATGAGAAGAGGAAACAACTAAACTAAAATGATTAAAAGCTTTGAAAATTAAATATTGCATAATAGATCTGCTTTAAGAAATCAAGTGTAAAATAAATGTATCTCTTCCCCTCCTCAGGCTAGCACCCTGTTGTGACTACACTAGTGAAAATGCTCTTTTCATTAACTCTTATCCAGTCTAAGTAAATGGCATAAATGATTTATAATAAATATCTTAAGTATGGCTCCAAAATAATCTTGGAAAACTATACACAATCTCTGATGTCTTTCCAATTCATTTTAAAAGTGTAATTTATTCTTCAGAGCACCAAAGCTGAGAAAAAAAATGATAGATGAAAAATACTCAAGTCATAATTTCTTTGTCATTAACCGGCTAAATGTAATATTAATACTGATGAGCGTGCATAAATCCAGTTCTGGCATTTGGAAAGAAATATGGGACATTTGCACGCTCCAGATGTAATGGTTGGTTTGAGTGGTCCTCCCTCCCAGTATTGATCGACTTTTGACAAAACCTCTTCATATTATCGACAAATTCAGTGGAGCAGTGTGCCAACCTCCTCCAGGAAATATCCATTTTCATATTCACTCAAGTCGTCCATTTAAATGAGGGAACAATCATCAGCAGGAACAGATGGATTTGTGAGATGTTTTTCCACTGTACAGAAGCACGGTGCATTTTTTTCTGTGTGTGTGTGTGTGTGTGTGTGTGTGTGTGTGTGTGTGTGTGTGTGTGTGTGTGTGTGTGTGTGTGTGTGTGTGTGTGTGTGTGTGTGTGTGTGTGTGTGTGTGTGTGTGTGTGTGTGTGTGTGTGTGTGTGGAAGTTGACAAGAGGCAGAAGTATAATTTATTTAGTATTCTTTTTTTTTTTTTTTTTTTTTACCTCAAGGCTTATAACCTTGACACTTCAGTAAAATGATGGAAACTACTACGTATCTGGAGCTGTGATTTGTTTCATTCACACATGTTTAACACGCAAACTCTGCATATTTAGGCCGAGTTCTTCTCTCAAACAGAAAACACTGTTCCACGTTGTGCTGTCATGTGGCAATACAGGAAACAGAGGTGTGGACTTGCAAGTCATGACTTGGACTCGAGTCAGACTTAAGTCACTACACTATACTCACTACATTAAGACTTGACTTGAAAAAATTGACTAAGACTTGAGACTCGACTTGGACTTGAAGGTCAGTGACTTGAAACTTGACTCGGACCTGAGGCCTTTGACTTGAGAAGACTTGGGAAGCACTTTTAAATCTGAATTCTTTCTATTCTGACCATAATTATTCACACTAAGATCTTGTCAAGACATTTAAAAAGGAAAAATTAACTAAATTCATTTCTACAACTTTTGTAAGGTTTATAAATACTCATATATAAATATACCGTGACTTTTTAAGTACAATTTAGTTTAAAATTGATATAAATTGCAAAATCCAAGCTATATTCGGTACTTTGGTTTAAAGACCTGAAATGACTTGAAGCTCAAAGCAGACGACTTGGACTTTACTTGGACTTATGGCCCAGTGACTCGAGACTTGACTTGGACTTGCCTGTATTTGACTTGGGACTTGACTCTGACTTGAGGTCAAAGTCTTGAGACTGACTTGAGACTTGCAAAACAACGACTTGGACCTGTGGCTCTGAAAGGAAGTGCTCCACTGTGTTTTTTAACTCCATAAACCTTCACTAGAATGATTTGTATTATTTCAGATTGCAAATCTCTACTAAATAAAAGGTAAAAGGTAGCTGAAAACCACCACTTCATGACATCACAACATAGAACAGATATTGTGAACTTTAGAGATGTAGACAGACTAATAATGCAGGATTACACAAACATATATAAACTCTGGGTATGTTTTTGATGAGGTAACAACAATATAACATGGCTCAAAGCTCACAAGAGTAAATTATGCATAATATATGACCTTTAAATTATCTGCCTATAATTTCTCTATTACTTTTAATGCACAAACCTTAAACCATGCCATAAAACCAGCTAACTCACAAGTGCATACCAACTGGTCTGCGTCGCATCATAAACGGGATTTCTATGGAGCATAAAAACACTAGCACTAGTAGTTTAGCCTGGCCCTTTGTGTAGCAGTAAAAGGCTATAGCTCACACTGTGCAGGAGTTACAGTCTTTTCTTATTCCAAGGACACTTAAATGAGCCGGCAGCTAGTTTAATAGTAAATATAAGAGACTTTACAATGGATGGCTCTCACATTACAGAGCTCTTTCATCATTTTCTGCACCACACAGGCACTCAGAGCAGGAGTTTCACTTGTTACGAACACTTCTTGCTAGTGCTGTGAAATAGAGCTTGGGAAAGGGCTGCTATACATGAAGGTTTAGGGCATGAATGGATTTGTATGGCTAACATTTCGAAAAGAAAGTCTATAAGATGGAAATGGCCATGAGAGTTGAGAGTCTGCAAGAAGATAGCTGGTTCATTTTTAAATTTAAGGTTTTTAATCTGCGGCTTTTGACCCAGACCTCAGTACCGCTGGGGCAACCTGTCAGGAGCAGTGGGTGCCGCAATGTCATGCCGATGACCCATCTTGGTCAGGACTACCTCAGCGACAGGACTTTCACTGTGCATGTTTTGGGTTGAAGGGGGAAAGCAGAGCGCTCAGAGGAAGCCCATCCTCTACCCGGGGGGAAAACACTGAAATTCTTAAAGTTAAGTTTGTCTTTATTTTTTACCCTTAGGTAAATTTGGTTTGCATTTTCTCCACAGAAAGGTTTGGATATCTTGGGAGTCAACCCTAGAACCTTCTTGCAAGGAGGAAACTTTGAGGTCAGAGAGCTACCCCCATGCCATCACTATACTGTGGTGCCTAAGATGAGACTTAAAACTAAGGGGGACTAGGAATTCTCTAAGGTCGATTCGACCCTAAGCTCTGGAAGACTCTGACCCTCCACGTCCAAACAGCCCCCACAGTGGAGGATTTTAAGTATCATTTTAAGACCTACTTTTACTTTTACTGGCTTTTAACACCGCATGAGTTGTGTGGTCCTCTGTGTCTTTTTAGTTAATTTACTGTATTAAATTTCATTTCATTTTTTTTTTTTTATCATGTTTGTCTTTATGCATTTTAACACTTGCTACTTATTGTTTTTATTTATTGTCTTTTATTTTAATAATTTGCCTGTGCAGCACTTTGGAAACTGTCATGTTTATAAAAAGTGCTATATAAATAAAGTGGACTGAATTGGATTGATTATGTGGCTGGTTGAGACTGGAAGGGCACCCAGTGTAAAACAGATCACCTAAAGGATATTTGGATTCTCCATCTGTTGAAATTTATATTAAAAGGCACAAAAAACCTTTCTGATGGTTGATACATAACCAGGCTATCTCCAGAGGTTATTGCTTTGCCTTCAGTATGGCATTAAATTATTTATCTCCATGGAGACAAGCAGATGACAACACCAGGCAGATCTGTGAAGAGGTGGCTCTGCTCAAAGTAAGAATGCATGTTTTCAAAGTGTTTGAAAAATGTAATTTAATAAATGCAAGAAACAAACAGCTAAAGAAAAACAGTAACATCTCCATGGAGAAAATCCCCACAAACCCCCACCAGAAATGTGACACAGTGCACCTTTAATAAGTGAAGTTGAACACAGTGAATGTGGACATGTGTTGTTTTCGCCGACAGGAAGCACATGCCCTGCCCAAACATGGTCGTACCAGTAAATCTGTATGTTGTGTTCTGTCTGCTCTTTATTGGCCTCCTCCTGCTCTCGGCTCTGGGGCCCATCCTGGACCTCTTTAAAATGAGATCCTCACCATGCTTTGTGTACACAGCTGTTTTTTATGAGGAGAGGGTGAGGAGTGAGCGGCACAACTATGAACCTGTCACTCCAGCATGTCATCAAAGAGCTACACACAGTAAAAGTTCAGATTGGATTAAAACATGGACTTCATATTAAGGTTGCAGGATAAATCATAACAGAATCAAAATGCAACTCATAATTAGAAAATTATGAAGAAAATATTATTAAAAAGATATCACATTTTAAGTTAAATAATTGTAAACAACAAATCACTATTTCATATTTGTGTAAAAATGATGTTAACTAATGCTGCGTTCAGACCGAGGAGTCTCTAGTTGGATGCCTTTGCATTTGAGTTCAGATGCCCCTGACACATGTCTTGGACACCGTGGACCAATAGGAGAAAAATACTTGACGCACGTCCAGGGCGTCTGCTGCGGTCTGCGAGTGCCTTGTTTTTCCAGTTTAGTGTATTCATTACATAAAACACATCAGAGGAGGCAATCAGTGGCAGTGCGGATATATTTATACTCCGCTAAAGACAGTGGTTCAGTCCTCATTCAGTCCTGGTTTAGACCTGGTTTAGACCTGGTTTAGACCTGGTTCATCCTGGTTTAGTCTTAGTTTAGTCCTGATTTAGTCCTGGTCCAGTCCTGATAGGCTTGGCAATCAGCTCAGTGGTTGCAGCGTGTATATATTTATAATGCGCTGATGGTGTTTGTGGTTCTCTGTTCTGTCTCTTTCTTCTCCTTCTTCCAGGTAATAATGTCACTACGTCATGGGATAGTCGTCCCTGATTGACTGACGCAGCGCATCCGACGCCAAAAGTTCAGCATTTTCAACTTCTGTCGCCGACGCCCTGGACACTCAAGATGCACCGCGTCGATGCCACATTCGTGCACCGTTGACACCTGAAGACGCACCACAAAAACGCAGGACGCTGTAGATGCGCAACATATAGACTTTGCATATAAACTGAACATCTTGACACTCCAGTCTGAATGGATCATCACACTGTAGTTTAGTTATTCTTCATTATAAACTAACTATGGATTTGAATTTCTTCAACCATTTTAAAAAAGCAATACAAGATTTTCCTATAATTGTTCAGCCACATCTACAGTACATTGTGTGATACCTACAACATATTCAAAGACTGTAGCTTTGTGAACAGTACTACTCCAGTTGAGATTATGTTGCTAATAGAAAAACAACCTCAACAGTGAATCTATTATAGCTGATGTTTCATTTTTCTGATGGAGGCTGGTCTGCTTTCTTCCAATAAAATGTTATTTCCTTTCCTGGAATATGCCATCTCATCTATTTGACATTTATTCAGGTATTTTTATTGCTAACAAAAATACCCTGTAAAGAGTCGCTTTAGGACTAATCGGACTTCCCTTCAAGGAAATAGATACAGTATGTTTAATGCATTATCTTGTATCTTGGAACATACCCAGCAAAGTAAAAAAAAATTCTCATACAGCTTCAGTAAGGATTATTTTACAAGTAAATTTCAATTACACTGACTTCACTGGTTGATCCAGTACAATCCAAAAACACAGGAGTTGGCTTACGTACATGGAAGTTATGATAAAGATATTTAGCAACTCAGAATGACACACAAATTAATACAATACCTCCATTACCCACAATGCACATACTCGTATATACATAAATAGGTTAAGGTTTAATCCAATAATGACTAAACCACTGCCGTCTCTGTCTCCTGTTTAGAACCTTGCTTTCCATTCATTTCGATTTCACTTAACGTCCTCCTCGCTCAACATTAGCAATTCTAACTCACACTGATTTCATTAAACAGTTCCAACATGGCTGACTGTCTGTGGACCCCAGTTTGACCTTTTCGGCGGGGTCATCCACAGGTCACGACCCCTTCCACTGTTGCTCAGTGATGTCTGGTTTTAGTTTAGACCAATCCCTCCACTTTCTCAGCTGACAAAGTATGAAGCGGTGAGTTAGTGCAGAAATGTGTCTGGAAAATACTGCATTCTGGTCAGTACTGGTTCTGAGGAGATTCTCACATCGGCAAAAAGTAAACAATTCTAGCAAAATAATGGCACAAATGACTTCAAATTGCAGTAGATCAACACATGAAGAAGCAATAGACCTTTTTCACAATGGCCGGAAGTGCTGTACGTTAGATTTCCGGAACTTCTGATTTATGTTTTTTTATGGCAAAATGTCTGTGGAAATGTCTCGCGTATTTTCCACCAGCTTCATGAATCTGCCTGCCCCATCTCCAAATCTTCAACCAACAATTTCCATAAAGGATAAACATTCTTCTATGTAGAATTTATCCACAGTTATCAAGGTAAAAAAAAAGACGAAAGCTTAAAGACGAACAACGACTAGCATTAGTGAACTACCACTGAGCAAAACTAACATAATGGAAATGAAAAAAAACATACGTAACATGTTAACTCAGACTGATTCTACAATTAAAATTTAAAATCATGTCAATATTAGCATAGATAGATAGATTTGTGGTGTTTGAATGCAAAACATCTCATACCATAGAGTTAGATTTGCTCAATAGTTCACTAATGCTAGTCATCCACCTTTAAGTTTTCATCTTTCTTACCTTGATAGTTTTGGATAAATTCTTCATGGAAGAATGTTTATCCTTTGTGGACCTTGTTGGTTGAAGATTTGGTGATTGAGCAGATTTATGAAGCACGTGGAGAATACATGAGACATTCCCACTGACATTTTGCCTTAGAAAACCATGAACCAGAAATTCCGCAAATCTACAGCAGGGCAATTCTGGCCGTTGTGAAAAAGGTCTATACAAGGCTCAAGATCACTAATCTGGTCATCGTGCAGGTCCATACATATTCCACGCTCCTGAAGTTTTTTGGTTGTATTATAAGATAAGACTAGGCTTAAGTGACCACAATTGTTGGATGAGGGTGCAGATTCCAGTTGGGTGTGGCAAATTTGGCTTTGTTTCATTTAGCGCTCAGATGTTGCTAAAAATACTAAGGTTGCAGATATTGTGGTCAGTGTTTCAAACAAGTTACCTGTGAGAAATGACTGACAATACAGAGTCTTACTTGGAGAGCTTTGTGAAATCTTTTCTGTCTTTTGTGTCATGCATTAGTGATCAGTCAAATTTCAGATGGAGTTACCGTGCCTTTATATTTGCACTTCACCATAAAGAATTCATTCAACATTCTCCAAGCTTCAGTATTTGAGCATCTCGTCCAGTCGTCCCATGCTTTTCTATGGGTTGCCATCTGTTGTTTTCCCCTTCACGTTAGTTGTCAAGCCGTGCAAAGAGTCACGCAAATACTGAATACCCGGATGACCGACCATGACAATGCCAGCACTTAAATGGAATAGTCAATAACAGAATATTTACGTGCTGTTTTTTTACTGTCTTAAAACCTTGAAAAACAGAACTAGTTCTTTTTAAACTGTTTGCAGTTGTCCAAACTTATTCGTCACTTAACCTATACATTCAGAACATCCTAATTATTCATCACAATGAGTTTATAAGTGCTTTGCACAACTCTCATAGACCAGTGCGGATGCAATCAAATCTTTTCTATAATAGATGAGAATAATCCAGAGCTGTTTGCAGATATCAGTGGTGTTCTTTTACTCTACATTTGTTTTTTAAAGGTCTTATATTATGCAAAATTGATTCTTGTGAGCTTTAAGTCATGTTAGAATGTTGTTACCTCATCAAAACCATCCCCGGAGTTGTGTTTGGTTTCATTTGCACATGTTTGAATAATCTTTTATTATTAGTCTGTCTACATCTCCAAATCTCAAAACACTCTCTTAAACCCTGTGATGTCATGAAGCGGTAGTTATACTTTTTGTCCAATAGAGACAAGAAATTCCAGGGCTGAAATCATCCAAACCCAAATATGTTAGTGAACGCACATTTCCTGATTATAGAACAATAAAAAGCTTACTAATTAAATTCAGACAGCATGGAACTGATTTATTTTGACCTCAAAAGTTGCTTATACAATCTATCGGTTCAGGGACAAGACAATTTTGTTTGATTACATTGGAAAAACAAAGAGACACAAAAAACACTGGGAAGCGCAGTGGAAATATTTGGAAAGGCGTAATGATATCAAATTTGTATAAACATGTTTTTGCGGTTTTGTTCTACAAGAATATTTGGAATTTGGAAAAACTATAAAAACGAAATTAAAATAGTTTCAAATCCACAATGATTATCTTTTTCCACATCATTTTATATACAATTTTTCTACAATTCATGTGGCACCAACAAAAAGTGAGACAATACAAACACGCAGGACAAAGATCTAAACTTCAAACTTCAACTGTAACTTAGTCAATCTTCTTCAACCCTTTTTTCACTACCTAAACTTTTAAATGACTAATAGAAAGTACTACCTACTACAAATTGGACAACCAGAAATGTTCCATTGGCTGCATTTGGACCTTACGATATAATTTGAGCCACTTACCATATTAATTTAAACTCAAAATGGATTCATATTGCTTCCATAATTCTATATATCCCAAGCTTCAGGGATGTGCTCTCGTATTCCAAAATTACACTGTCCTCCTTCTTGTGTCCAGACTGAGCTTCAAACCCAGTATTTAAAACGACATTCCTATACATATAACCACACTTTTAAATTCACAACTTACATCACTATATTCCATTGATCTGATTTCGCAAGCAAGTTCATGGCAATAGCTGCACCGTGAGCGAGGGGACTGATCGCTAACCAGCCTGCCCAAACCTTGATGTGGAGAATCAAAGTGTACGAAGCAAAGCATTCTGGGTAGAGCGCCTGGGAGCATGCGGCAACTATGACAAATGCAGCCTTAGTGGATACAAATTGAATTATTCAGACAGCTTTGGGATGGATGGGAAGGAGAAACACCATTGGAGTGAAGGTGCACACAGTATGGTACAATGGAGAGGGGAGAGGTCACGGAGGGGTCACGGCAGGGTCATAGGTTATCGAAGTGTCAGTGGAGTTAATCACTGTTGTACAAGCACGGGGGATTGAGAAGATATTTTGATTTGGATGTGATCAATGTTGGGTTTGTGAGTACAGTAAGGTCACAGGAGCTTACACTGAGGGCTAATGTATGGAGGATAATACATAAGCAAATCAAATCTTTTCTGCAGTAGGTGAGAGTAATCCAGAACTGTGTGCAGATGTCAGTGGTGTTCTATATTTTTGAATTTGTCTTATGTTACGCAAAATTGACTCTTTTGAGCTTTAAGTCATATTGTTACCTCATCAAAATCATCCTTTGAGTTGTGTTTTGTTTCATTCACACATGTTTGAGTAACGCTTTATTATTAGTTTGTTTACATCTCGAAAGAGCAAAATGCTCTGTTCCACATTGTGATGTCATGAAGTGGTAGTTTTCAAGAGATATCTTTTACCTCTAGTTCAGCAGAGACAATAAAACTTATCTATCAGAAAATAGTGTAATATGAGCCCTTTAAGTCTTGTATTCCTGTGCAGTATTCAGAACTGCTAAACTACTTTGGTCACCTTGATTTTCTGGGAGTAACTTAAATCATGTCTAATTTCTCTCTTTTCTTAGTTGTCTTATAATTTGTATAAATAAAGTTCCAGCAAAGACATAACTTGGCCTATGAGAACATTAAACATGAAGGTGTGACTTATGTTTGCTGAGACTTCTGTCCACAGTGGCTTTTCAGTGCAGCACTTTGATTCAAAATGTGTCTACAGTCGTCACCTGCTCAACACTGTCATGCCCACAGCAGTGAGGCTGTTCAATCAGAGGCTCCGACTGGAATCTGTACTATTATTATGTCGAATGTGGCACTCAACTGTGGTGACTGTGTGAAACTTTTTCACTTTTTATGTAACATATGAATGGCAAACAGTTGTCATGTTTTACTGGAGACAGCAGTTTGCATGAACCTAAAAACAATGTTTGTGTAGTGGTGGAACAATAAAAAGATCAAAGGTCTCATGTAAATGTTCTGCATGGACAAAATGAGACCTGAAGTTCACACACCTCTGTGTTAAAACTAGTATTTATTATATATGAAAGACTGTGTACTTCTCTAAGTAGTCTTTACACCTAAATGTATTCCAAACGTAAAGTAAGCTAGAACATGTGGGAAATCTAATGAAAATAATAATGCAATAATGTGGGATTTAAAATATGTGGCATAGACACAAAAGCAAATTATGAGAAAAACTATAGTCAATACCACATATGTTTCGAATAGGCTGTATTTATTTATTCAGTTATTGCTTTAAAATGAATGCAGTCTATACTATGTGTACACAGTCCACAAAGAGCTGAGGCTGAAGTGAGATCTCACTGCAGTATCATGCGTTCATATGAAATGAGCCCTGCACAAAACATCAGAAGCACCTGTCTGTCACTGCACTTTCAAAGTCTGTGCTATGAATATGACAGAAAAGTTACAAAGAAATACTTGCAATTGCTGTAAAAAGCAGGTCAGGAAAGGTTTATTTTTACTGATCCCATATTTACCCCATCTGAATACTCAACAATAGGCTAACACATAATACCCAGGAGAATACCCCTGTTAGCATTAGACACAAAATATCAGTAGTTTAGTTCCTCCAGACCATGTACATAATTTAATACTTTTTACATTGTGTTTTCCAGGAAGCGTGGGAACTGTGCTCTGTTGTTCCGCTGCAGCTTTGGCCCATAAGCTTCCATCATCCTCCAGAGCCACAATATGAAAGTACACATTTGTATTCTGCTACGGCCTGCCTCTGTCTTTTGTCTCCTCTTCCTCCCGAGTCCATCTCACTAAAGAGCCTCCAAATCAAGTCCCCCATTGAAAGCCTCCACGTATCCCACAATGCCCGGTTGCGCACAGGGAGGGGAGGGGCCGTGTGAAGTCCGAGAGCTTTAGCGCGGATTGTGACGGGACGTTAGAGCGCGAGATCAAAGCGCCGAAGCAGGGGATGATGGGAGGGGAGTTTAGGAGAGCTTTGAGGAGCTGAGACGTGACCGGACTGAGGCGCAGGTATGAGGAGCAGCCAGTCAGAAGGCAAAGGACACGGAGCGATGAAGAGGTGAGGAAGATGAGAGGAGGGCTCAGGGGGGCTAGCTAGGGGGATGCTGGCGTATGTTAGTGAGACATGATTATCGGAAGAGCAGGTCATGACTGCAAACAGGACTGGGTGCTGGGTGTGATGGATTCATTCTACTAAAGCAGGGCTTGTCAAACTGTGATTAAGCCATACGTGCAGATTGTTAAAGGACCCACATTACGCTATTTTCTCATCTGTTATAATATTATTTCTTCATCAAAAACATACATACATTTAGACTGTGGTCTTCTCTCAAAGTGAAAACACTGTTCCACCTTGTGATGTCATGCGGTAATGCCAACAGTGCTTCACTGTGTTTTTAAACTCATACACCTTCACTAAAATCTTTTGGACAGTTTCAGCCCTGGGATTGCCAATCTTTACTGAATAAAAGATAGTTAGGAGCTGTTAACTTGAAAACTACTGCTTCATGACATCACAATGTGGCACTGAGCATTTTGAACTCTGGAGATAAAACTAATAATTCAGTAGTGTGAATGTGTGAATAAAACAAAACATAACTTCAGGGATATTTTTGAGGAGGTAACAATATTGTAACATGGCTTAAATCTCACAATGTTGTGTAATATAAATATGGAAAATATGGTCTAGTTGAGGTTTAACTGACATATACTGTGCAAAATTGACACGACATGTTATATTATTGTCTTCTCATCTAAAATATACCCGGAGTTGTATTTTGCTTCATTCACCCTTGTTTCATCTTGTTTATGAGATCATCTGGCTCACAGACTCTGCTGCAGTTTTCCCCAGATAGTTGCATCACAGGTAAAAATTTGGATGCCTCCTGCATAGTTTTTCAGTCCATAAACCATTACCAGACTCGTTCTGTGGTCAAAGCATGTGCATAACAAATGAGTGGAAAATAGCTTGGCATTTATGTTGCCTAAAAGCTTCTTTTATTTTTTATTTTTTCATTGTTCATTCCCACTCTTGAATGTGTGGTTAGAAAATGTGAAAAAAAAATACCAAGGCGACCACTTAAAAGCCAGAAGCATCATTCAGCTCTATGTTTAGTCCTTCACCCATTGGCTTTCAAAATTACTTTTGCACTATTTTTACAATGTTGCTTTGACAAATTTCCTTGAATATCCATCTTGTCTTCTAAGAAGAATATGTACAACAGACAATATATTTAAGAGGTGAAGTAAAACCCTGACATGTACCAAGACATTTTTCACCAGCAATGATACAGTCCCTGACAAAAGTCTTGTCACTTATCCATTTTGTAGAAACAAAAGCTTATAACCTGACTTTAAATTAGTCGATTGGTTTTAGAAATGTCTCATATGAAAGCTAAAACCCTCCCAAATTATGCTCAATATACTAAAATAAATTTGCTTCACTGAAGAAAGATTGATCATTTAATGAACACAGAAAGGTCAGATTTTGGCAAGACAAAAGTCTTGTCGCCTACAGAAAATTGAACAAATAATTTACGTCAAATACAAAAATATGTTGCATAACGTCAGTGAATGAAGTAGTGGTGCTGTGAGATCCATATTTAATATCTTGTATGACTCCATGAGCTTGAAGGACGCATCCATGCGGTTCGACAATGATTCATACAATTTGTTGATTAAGTCATCAGGAATAGCAAAGAAAGCGTCTTACATGCCTCCCAGAGTTCATCAAGATTCTTTGGTTTTGCCTTCCATGCTTCCTCTTTCATTCTACCCCAGACCTGCTCAATGATGTTCATGTCTGGTGACTGGACTGGCCAGTCCTGGAGCAACTTGATCTTCTTCGCCTTGAGAAACTTTGATGTAGAGATAGAAGTATGCGATGGAGCACCATCCTGCTGCAAAATTTGACCCCTTTTATGGTTGGGAATGTAAGAGGAGCTAATACTTCTTGATATTTTAGGATCCCTAACCCTAACCCTAACCCATTGATATTGTCTTCCACCCTGCAAATGTCTCGCACACTCCCATACTGGATGTAACCCCAGACCATGATTTTTCCGCCACCAAACTTAACTATTTTCTGGGTGAATCTTGGATCCATGTGACTCCAGTTGGTCTCCTGCAATATTTGCGGCGGCTGTGATGTAATTCAACCAAGGATTCATCTGAGAAATCCACCTTCTGCCACTTTTCCAGTGTCCATCCTTTTATCAGGCTGTGGGCCTTGGCAAATGCCACACGGTTTTTTAATTGCCTTTTGTTTAGTGCTGGTTTCTGTGCACTGATTCGACCATGGAGGTCATTTCGAGACAGAATTCTACAAACTGTTGTGGTTGACACAGGGACTTGAGGTGACCAGGCCTGGTGGAGTCTGCTGCAGTGGAAAAGGGGCCTTGGATTTTCAAATCAACAAACGGTCCTCCCGAGCAGTTGTCTTGCGGGGTCTGCCGGACCTGGGCTTGTCAGAAATATCTCCAGTCATTTCAGATCTTTTTCTTATTCTTTGTACTTGACGCTGAGACACATTGAAGGTGTCACCACCTCAGCAGTGGATCTGGTCTTCAGCCTCTTGATAATTAACGCTTTGGTCTCAGGGTGGATCTTAGGCATGTTGTGGAGGTCAAGTTGCAGTTGATGTGAAGGTCTGGTGTGCTGGGCTTCTTTTTATACACACCCACTAATTGACTGATCAGTAACTGATCACAGGTGAGGCTGTAATCTAGGATTGGGTGCATCATATGACAAGGTGACAAGACGTTTGTCTTGCCAAAATCTGACCTTTCTGTGTGCATTAAATGATCAATCTTTCTTCAGTGAAGCAAATTTATTTTAGTATACTGAGCATAATTTGGGAGGGTTTTAGGTTTCATATGAGACATTTCTAAAACCAATCGATTAATTTAAAGTCAGGTTATAAGCTTTTGTTTCTACAAAATGGATAAGCGACAAGACTTTTGTCAGGGACTGTATGTCAGATATAGATGAGCAACTAAATTATATATGCCTTTCTCTGACTGGTGAATCCGCCTGCCAATCATGCCAATCACAACTCATCCATACATGATAGTTCCAGATTAAAGAGCCAATTTTACTCTATTTTTCTATGTTATCATGTTTCCTCATTAAAACAAACACAGAGTTGTGTTTTGTTCCATGCACACATTTAACAAACAAACCTTAGGAGCTCTTAGGAGTTCTTCTCTCAATCTGAAAATACCTTGTGATGTGGCAATACAGGAAGTGCTCCACTGTGTTTTTAAACTCCATACACCTTCACTAGAATCATTTGGATAATTTCTGACCTGAAATTGCCAGACTCTATTGAACAAAATGTAAAAGGTAACTGTTAACTTGAAAACTACCACTTCATGGCATCACAAGGTAGAACAGACCATTTGGAGCTTTGAGATGTAATAACAATAAAGGATCAGTTTTATAAAGCACTTTTCTGGACACTCAAAGACGCCTTACAGATAATTATTCAGATGTAGACAGACTAATAATACAGGATTAATCAAACATGTGAATAAAACTAGACAACCTTGGATATGTTTCTGATGAGGTAACAACATTCTAACATGGTTTAAAACTCACAACAGTAAATTCTGCATAATATCTTTTCTATCTCCTTTAAACATCTTTGTATAGACTAGATACACTACGCTTATCAGGCTAGCCAATGGGCAGCCTCGTCTCTGTCCATCAGCCCCAAGGCAACCGTGGCTGCTGTTGCTTCTCACAATATGTAGAGTAGATGAATAAGGAATAACTGAACGGCTTGAAGAAAGTAGTGAAATTTGTGCAATCTAAATCTAAGCTGTCATCATTATTAAAACACCAAAACAAGCCTCTAGCAAAGACGGAGAAGTTTTCACCACAGCGCAGAATCATGCAGGAACTCTGGGTATGTGTATGGAGTTTTTACAGCAAGGGAAGAACGAAAGAGAGAGAAAGTAAGCGAGAGAGCTCCTTGTATAACAGAACGAAGATATGTAGATAGATATGATATATACACAAAAGTAATTCTTGTACTTCTTTAGAACAGTGTTAAACCTTTCTTACCCTAGCATAACATGGTGATCTAAACATGTAATAGAAGGATTATTTGACAGTTTTGAAGTGGCCAGTTCAAGTGTTTATAAATTATCCACACTGGTCATCTGGCAACCAACCAAGGTAAAAATATAAAGCATCTCTCTTGTTTGTCTCTAATGTTTTTCATATATATATTGCCTTAGAAATCTGCCTGCGCATTCTTCATTAATGGTGCTTATAAGTCAATTCTTATACATAGTGTGATTCCAGGTTCAAATTGTTTTTTACAGACTGATTTTTTGACCCCACATTCTTCTGCATCTTCTCTCATACAAGCTAATTTCGCATCCTTGTTTATCGATCGTGAAATAAAGTACATTTTATTCACTTCGTATTATACTTGTCCTCTACATTTGACCCAGCACAGCACCCGAGACACAGCTCCAGCTATAGAACATATAGCTGTAGAAGGAGATAAATGGCGTTTTAGACTGATGGGAGAGATTGTTTGGTAAAACTCAGTACATTTTGAAAACACTGAAAGTAAGCAAGTTTTTATTTATATAGAGCTTTTCACAGACATATGTCACAAAGATATTTTACAGAGCATTATTCATTCACTCCATACCGGGTGGTGGTAAGCTACTATTGTAGACTGACGGAAACACGGCTGCCAATCTGCTCCATCAGCCCCTCTGATCACCACCATCACTGATGCACACACCACTTTTATACTAGACAATGAGGGTGAAGTGCCTTGCCTAAGGACACAACGACGGTTTTTGTGACTGGCGCCCCAATGTGACACCTGATTTTCCTACCAGTCCCCCATCCAAGTATTAACCAGGCCCAGCCCTGCTGAGCTTCTGAGATCTGTCAGGATCAGGCTTAGACAAGCTGGTATAGCCACTAAACAAAAATCGCTAAAATTTGCATTAATATTACAAAAGTTTAAAGTTTTCCTTTATCATTAGCTTTCTCAAAGCTGCATTTTGATTGATTTATACAGTAATTCTATACAGCCCTGCTTCTGAGGCTTGAGTGTTCGGACAAATGCTGTTTTCATCCCTGCCCCATCCCTGCACTTTCAGTTTCATTCAACTGAAAAATGAAGATCCCGAGTGATACATGTCGAGTTTGAAAAAAGTCGCATAGCCACAAGTGCATATGACAGGTTCTCATGTTTTTACTTGGTGTGGTGGCATAGTACCTGTGGTAAATGTTTATCATAGTTTTACATGAGTGAAGTAGTAGTGAAATAGTTGAGAAGAAAAGTACAAAAATGTCATTAACACAGAAAATTCTATTCAGAATATAGGGATAATTTACAAGCATGGAAGGCTTTTTTGACAATTTCAACCTTCATTTAACAAAATGTCTTGTCATGTTTTTGGTTTTGTTTTTGGTTTTTTGTTGTTGTTTTTTTTTGGTGTTTTTTTTTGACAAATAATCACTATTGTGTAAATAATTTGAGCTTTGACCCTTGCTTGGTAACAGAGCAGAATTCCATCTACATATGTCATATCTGCTGCCCATGTCCAACCAGGAAGTAAAATTAAACTTCACCAAAACAGTTGAAATAGAGAAAACTATAGGCACAATTATTATTCAAATCATTAATATAATATTTACCTTTTAATAAAAAATGTAGTCTAACCTATGCACTTTTACTGTCTCTCAAAGTAGATGACAGCAGAGGGAAAAACAAAATCGTAAACTACTGACAAACCTCTGACAGGCTAATGTGCGCTAACATGAAGAC
Organism: Boleophthalmus pectinirostris; assembly: GCF_026225935.1. Lineage (NCBI taxonomy): Eukaryota > Metazoa > Chordata > Actinopteri > Gobiiformes > Gobiidae > Boleophthalmus > Boleophthalmus pectinirostris. Next base: position 10,642,001 of record NW_026571175.1, read on the forward strand.
AGAGGAGGACAGGCCAAGGTGCACGGTCACGGCCTCCCGGTGAACTGCATTTGACTTCTGAAAATTCCCCAAAATAATGTGAGGAATGTAGCGCTCCATAAATCTCAGCAGCAGCAGCTAACCACTCTGCCGCCCCCTCCGCCTTCCTTAACTGTCACGTGGAAACAGAGGAAGGACCCAAAACGCAGGACTGCTTCAAAATATTTAATGACAAAACAAAAAATCCAGAACTCAAGACTAAATTGTCATGACAAGAGACACAGAGAAACTCAGACAGGGACAATGGACCAACCAAGGGCAGAGGAGAACACAGGGTATAAACGCACACACATAGACACAGGTGAAACACATTAGGGCGGGGCAAACAATCAAGACAGGAAGGAAAACTCAAAAATACAAGGTGACAGGACAAATGTCAAAATAAAACACAAACTACAACCACTACAAAACAAGAACCATGACATTAACTCTGCAGCCTGGTGAAGTGCATGGTGGGTAATTTTACTGTCATCACTGCATGAATAAATCTGTGGTGTTATTGACAATTGGTAACTGTAAGCACTGCTCTGTGTGGAACTCTGCAACTCAAGTTAGTCTCTCATGTGAACTTTGTTTAAACAACTACAACTGGAACTACAACAGGTGAGATGATTTGTGCTGTTAAACAATTCTGACAGACATCAAATTATCATTACAACCCAGAATTCATAAGCCAACTGATTTTCAGTTAGTTTTCAGACTATTGCTGCATTTTATTGCACTTAAGACTCAGGGAAAACCAACTTCCATCTTGAGAAAGTGCAATGGAACAGCCAATCAAATCGGGGTTCTAAAACACAAACTCAGGCTAGAATGGTGCACACAGTTGGTTGGCTTTGCATCACAGCAAAAATGTTAGCACACAGTAAACAGGGAGAATTGTCTTTTCGTCATTGTGATATGTTGAGTTGTGTATGTGTAGAGAAAGTGTCTTCTAAAAACTTTGTAGTGACATTTAGACTTTCTTTCACATCATTTGACAGTAGTTACATGCTTTTTTTTCATGTAATAGTGAATCTGCCATAATTGAGTCGCCAACAGCAAACATTAGCTAAAAGATTCTATTTATATGTCTATTTATTAGCAGGAGCTAGCGATACTTGACATTACATTAAACTTTCTCAGGCCTCCATATTTTCCCTGACTGTCGCAACAGACGTCAGGAGAACTTACACAGATTTATCAACTACCGACATACAATAGAATGCAGGGTAATTTAAAACATTTTTGGTGTTTGCTATTTTGTACATTGTGTCACCATGGTAACATCGAAACATTCCACCATAGAAATACACACAGAATTTCCCCTGTATCATGTCATTGCAAAGTATCAAGTAACCCACTCTTTGATTCTAAATACAACAGTTCTTCAGTGCTGTGTTTTGGGATATTGGAGCCATCCTTCTTACAGATGGGTTAAAAACAATAAAATAAAATAAATTTGATATAACTTGTAATACACAAGGATGTATTTTCTTATTATTCACTTTTTTTTTTTTTTTTAGCAAAAATAATCTTTTTTATAGCTTTCATTTAAAAAAAAAAGGTAAATGGCATCAGTCTAGATCTTTTCTATAAATTTTTTCTACAGATAGTGGAGTATGTTTTCTTTTTTAAATTACTTGTTTTGTGCAATCATCTTACTCATCAAGCAAAGGAAAATACATATTGAGACCAAACAGGAATTCTTTGAAACCAAATTAAGTTGAAGTAATTTTACTACAGACACATTTTTTCTATGCATTTATCATTCACTGTAGACTACATTACAGTTCCTGTTACTTGAGTAGTGGATGGTGCGTGGTGTATGGGGGAGGTAGGGGGCGCTGTGCCAGGACTACCCCCTCCGCGGGCACAGAGCAGCCCACAGGCGGTTGGCAGAGTGTGTGCGGAGCTGTGCCAACGGGCGCCTTGGCACGGGCAGAGACGCGCAGGTTCAAACAGAGGTGAGGGGATGGTACAGTGTGGGAGTGATATCGTCCAATCACACAAGGATCTGAAGGGGGCGCCGGAAATCTGAAAGCTTATCATTGTATAAACTCAAATGATTAAGAAATGCATGTGTCTTTAAAAATGTTATTAGTAAAATGGAAAAATTGGCATATTCACAGATATAACTGACTATACCTTGAAAAATGGATATCATTTAATGTACAAATCAATGTACTTTGTATTGGGGAATTTTCAACAAATCTTGCACCAATGACGCCTCTAACTTGGACTTTGTTGAAATTTGTTTGTTGATAGTTCAATCATGACAAAAACAATCTTGTGAAAAGTGGACGTAGAGAAAGAACAACGGCTACGTTCAGACTGCAGCCTGAAGTGACCCAAATCAAATTTTTTCGCCCTTATGCGACCTGTATCTGATCTTTTAATGACAGTCTGAACGTCACAGATCCGATTTTTTCAAATGCGACCCAGGCCACTTAGATATGTGCTCCTAAAACCAATACTTCTTATGTCATGCGACTTCAGTCTGAACGGTCAGGTCGCATTCATCCCACCTACACGTCATAACAACACAGTAACAAGCATCTGTTGTGAGCCAATACAGCCCGATGTCGACACCTTTGCTCACTGAAATAGGCCGCCAAAGACATGTTTCCTCCAGCGAGAGTGATACAAGTAGGCGTTCACAAATGTACACAAACATTCTTCTCATCATACGAAAATTGTGTATGAAATCTGTGTGAGTGAAGCAGTGAAGCACATAGCAATCCCACCGCTCTCGGCTGCGACTCCACACCCACACGTTTCTTTCTACGGGTGTTGCTGAAACGCTATGGCCAAAAACTTTGTCCTTCTTCTTAATCTCCTCCTTAAAACAAATAAGCGGTACATGTTCTGGCTCTGGTACAACAGCAATTTTAAAATCACCAGGCGCTCATGTTTAGGCGACTTCTGTAAACACTGAGCACGCTCGCTGTGTGTGACGTTGTTGTATCCTCCAATGCAAATAATAAAGTTCACACTGAAGATCACATACAAGTCGTATTTAATTGGAAATGTGAACGACCTCGCAAAAAGATCAGATTTCATACAAAAAATCTGAAATCAGAGCATTAAGCCCTGCAGACTGAATGTAGCGTGTCTTGCCCAAAGACACAACAACAATATGCATAACAGTTTGAACGTCCAGCATTACTGGGTGAAAAGAAGGCTATAATAACATGTTAACAAGTTCGGTCAAAAGTATTTCGCTAACTAAGCACAAAAATATGCAAAACACACTCTACTCTGCAGTAAGTGAAATCAAATACAAGGAGACATTTTTAAGCATTAGTTTGCAGTTTACTATGCATTTTATCATTCTTTACACCAACTTTCAGCCAGAGAAAAATACCAAAAATCAGTTTCAAATTTTGTGTGCAACTTACCCAAATATTTCCTTTAATTGGGCTGAGCAAATCTACGGTAATAAGAGCTTGTTACAGAGACAGGAGTGAGGAAGAGATGGCGGTGTATAGCTCTCCCCATTAGAAAAAGACTGCAGCGCTCCAGTACCCATTATGTCAAATATAAGTCCCATCTTTTCATTTATTTATTTATTATCCTGACAGCAGCCTCCCTCTGCCTCCTGCTTCACGTGGAGATGGAGAGAAAGTTTACTGCTGAGTTGCACCATACGCCAACTTTTACCGTAGAGTATTTTACCAGATTATATTTTTGCTATAGGTGGAAATGGGCTATGGCGCAAGCAGGGCACATCCCAACAGTCGTATACACGGATTATGATGTAGGCAGATTTCATAACACTTAATAATAATGTACAAATGTATAATAATAATGAATAAATGCTCTTATACAGTAGTATTATCTCTATTATATACAACAAGTTGCTGAAGAACTAGTGGAATAATTAGACTTTTGTGCAATGGTGGAAGTACTCAATATTGTCATTTTAAAGGTACAATGTGTAACTTTCTGGAGGTGTCACATCACCTGTATGATTCCATGGAAAAAGAAAGTTAAAACCATACTAATAGGTTTTATAGCATTCTTGTTTACATGGAACAACATTTCCATGTAAACAAGCCAGTTCTCTGTTGGATTCTATTTTTGCCAGACGCCGGAGCCCAGCACAGACTTTTCCCTTCATAAATGAGCAGGCGAACACATGGTCTCGCGCATGCAGTGTTCAAAGGAGCTGAGCGAGGTGTAAGAGTCAGGTTTGTGAAGATGCAAGCCACTCATGAGAAAGTTTTTTCAGTGCAATAAACAACCTAAATTTTAAAAGCCATGTTTTTTCTACTCTGTTTTTGACTAAAAGGTTCCATACTTTGACATAAGTAAAAGTAAGTTTTTATATAAACTTGCATATAAAAAAGACACAATAAAACTTGTCTTTGCTTACTTAAAACCATGAAAAATAGATTAAAAAAAAAAAAAAACATTAGATTTTTATTGCCCTAAATACAAGCATCCTTATTGTTAGAAGGCTTGCATCTCCACAAACATGACTCTTATTTTTGTCATGGAAATGTTGTTCCTTTGGCTATAGCAGGGGTTGGGAATGTATGGCTCGCGAGTCAGATGTGGCTATTTTGATGATTGCATCTGGCTTGCCGATAAAATATAAAATATTCTCAGTTGTTTTAGGCTACATTTACACATAGGCGGGTATTTTGAGAAACGGATATTTCCCTCCATCCGTTTTCCAAAATAACATCGTGCAGCATCGTTCAAAAAAGTTTTCGTTTACATCGACCTGCATAAATACACCATCGAGCGCCGTCATAACTACACCGAGCCTCTGGTCGGCACCTGGATTAGTCTCAAAGTGACCGGGCTTGCCTCTCCACAGATATGTTAAAGAAGTGGCAAAATCACTGACCTCCCAGCCCTTGTTCATCTCTGGTCATGGATATGATCCATCAGCTGTGTGTGCAAATGCAAACACATGAAAAGTGTTTGCACCAGAAGAAACAGATGAACTGAAGCGGAGAGTGGAGTTCAGTGCCTCCACCTGAGAAGCGCTTTCCCCGAAAAAAAAAAAAAACACGTGCGCGGACGGACCGCTCAGAACAACATATAACGAACCAAACAGGATTCACGCTTCTGTGAATCCGGAGCAGCCCGGAGCAATTGGAGGAACATTGGGAACATCAGTCTGACCCTGTCTGGGTCCATATTATCACAACATTATTTAAAAGAATAAATTCAGAGGCTTATAATACTCACATTTAATTAAATTCAGTCTTAAAATATATTATATGGCTCTCACTGAAATAAGTTTTCAAATATTTTGCTTTCATGGCTCTTTGAGTCAAAAAGGTTCATTGGGCTATAGTATTCTAGCCTGATTCAAAAAGCATTTTCTAGAAACCTTGGTGTCATTTAAAATGACATCAAACATCCCACGTCTGTACTTTGAAAAGGCCATTCATGTATTTGTGACCTCACAGGTTGACTATTGTTACTCTTTGTACGCTGGCATTGACCAGGCCCAACTCAGCTGCCCACAGCAGTGTTCAACCTTTTTTGAGCCACGGCACGTTTTTTACATTGGAAAAATCTTGCCGCACACCACTAACCAAAAGGTTACAAAATGACACTATACAGTATATTTAATTACAATATAATTTCTACATTAATTTCTACTTACTCAGTGTGAGACCTGCGCCTGTTTAGATGAACACAAAGCTGATATCCTGACAGGAATAGAAGAAAGACACACACGAAGCTCTTCATCAACAGCTCTCGGTCTCTCTCTGTTTTTAGTTTTTATAGCAGTTAAGCTTGAAAAGCTCTTCTTCTGGGTCAGAATCTTGTCCAAGGCCCAGTTCGGAGTTTGCATTCGTCCGTTTTAAAAACTTCTCCATGACTGTCACCATGCACATGCGTTACTAATTCTTTTAAAGCAGGGGTGCTCACACTTTTTCAGCATGCAAGCTACTTACAAAATGACCAAGTCATAAAGATCTACCTAATACAAAACCAAGCAAACTGCACTGAAACACTCTGTGCCCCTTTTTTGGACCCTCCCCCACAGTTTGAGAACCCCTTCTTTAAGAGAACTTCCTCTGGCACTTTACACAAAACTGTGAAAAAAAGTGAAGGAAGATTTTTAAACCTGTTTTTTAAAGTTCCAAACTGGAGTTGCATTCTTTTCTGGTTTTGCAGTGATATTTACCAGCCTCTGCACGTTTACCAAACCAAACGCACATCGTGACAAACACAGATGCATTTGTGCACTTTTGTTAGACAAACTTCAGCCAAATGTGGCAGTAGGTTTGTTCTGTAGATCCGCTCTATGCTGTAGACCTGCTTTGTGCCAACACTGGAACACAAATTTAGACTCGTTTTTGCTTCACGTTTGGTCTTGCTCTTCTAATCAGCGCACACTGTGGGAGGGGCTTGTGTTTGCTGTACGCAGGAAGGAGCGAGAGCGTGAAAAGGTGAGGGGCGGCGTGCTGACGTGAGGCAGATGGACAGGTAGGATGTTTAGGAAGTTGAACCTGCCCTGTGATGCACGCTGGTACACGAGGGCACACGCTGTTGCAGACAAGTCGTGCGTAGGGAGCGTGTGTGTTTGTGATGTGCCGTAGAGTCTCTGCGGGCTGCACTGAGCACACAGGCTGCACTGAGATGCCCCAAACGCTCTGGCACACCTGTACAAGTTTATTACCAACAGCAGCGGCCGTAATGAAATATGATCGCACTTGTTGAGTGTCAGACCTTGAGTGAGAGACAAGACCGAGTCCAAACGCGAGTCCGAGACGAGACACGGCGATCTACCCACACGACCTTGGCGATCGACTGGTAGATCGCGATCGACGTATTGAGCACCCCTGATTTAAAGGAACGAGGCAATTAGCTGCCTGTTGCCACCCGGACGAATATTAGATCACTCTGCCAGTCATTATATACTACACTGTAGTATAGTGTCCACACTCGACAATGAGATAATGTTTGCATTTTAATTTTTAAAAAAGTGATATTGGTTAATTTCTCACGGCACACCTGACAATCTCTCACGGCACAGTGGTTGAGAATCACTGGCCTACAGGGGGTCCAAAATGCTGCCACATCTCTCATATTCTTAAATCCTTGCATTGGCTTCCTATACATTTATAAATTTGAATGATTGTTTTTAAGAGTCTTAATGGAATGGCACCTTCCTATTTATTTGCTCTCCTTCAGCCCCATGTCCCATCCAGAGGTCTGCTCTCTGCAGACCAGTACCTCCTGGTTGTCCCCAGAACCAGGCTGAGGACCAGAGGAGATAGGGCCTTCTCTGTCACAACTGTGGAAAAAAATCATCAAACATTCGTTTGATGAATCATTGCCAACATAGAATGTATGTCTTCATCTACATCCATCTTCACCGCTTGGTTTACTGTTGTGCTAAATCACAGAGAGACCCAGACAGGCGCGTGAGTTTGACGCCATGGCTTCACATCTCACAGTTCTGGAGTTCTTGCAAAGCGCCTAGTATGTTCCAATTCCTGGCCTAGTCTCTGGAGAGAAACTAAAATGAGTGGAGGCACTAGGTGGCGCCAGCCTGGCCAATAGTATTCCTCACTATGGCATAAACTTTACCTAGCCTTTTAACTGTGTACTTCCTTCCTTCCAGGTGATGTGCCACCTCCAGAAAGTTACTGTACTTTTAAAGAACAAGTTTGGCACCTTGTCTCCATGGAGATGTTATTGTTCTATCAAGAAAGTTCCACAGTGTGGCATTAAACATAGCTATCTCTAAATGTATGTACCTCCAGACAAGCATGAGGCTAAGTTACTGTGGCAATTCCAGACAAAGCACTAACTTTGGTTTCACATCGGACAAAGAATTGCACCTGCTAATTTCCTTTACCCTGTCTCATCCTATAGCACGGCACCGCCTAGCATACGGATTATTCAGATGAGACCTACGCTAATTAGCATTGTAAATGAGCAGATGAGTGGGACATCATGCCCTTCAAATAACTTCTGCAGTATAGAGAGATCCCAGCCTGAGCGCACATGAAAGAGCGCGTCGGGAATAGAACCATCACACAGAATTAGCTTTAGCCTCACTTTCTGTCATCATCATTTCACGCACTGTTTTGTCGGGAATTCAACATGTGGTGATGAGATGAAATGTTTGTATTTTTCCTGCAGGTAAGATCTATAGGCTTTGAAGAGTGGAGCTGTAAAATGAGGAGGGGATTGCGGCACAGTGGTTAGCTAGTCGCCCCTAATTTATGCATTTGGACCATAAATTCATATTCTCAATCCAAAGCCATTGAAATTGTAATATTAAGTGAATTATTCATTTTACATTGCCCCTTTAAATCAGCGTGGAAGATCTGGTTGCAAGGTGGGTCTTCTAACCTGGCTCACTCCAGATTAATGTAAGTACCACTCTGAAGTGAGTTCTACATATTATCAGTCTGGAGCGGCTCGCTCTGAAAGTGACTGGGAAAGATATAACATCCGGACAAATATTTGAATCTGATTGGTCGAAGCACAAAAGCACAAACATCTTCCCTGTCCACAAATGTTTGAGTGTTTACCTTCTGCACGTTTTTCGCAAACAAAGGGAGTATCTCAATATTCTGAGTTTGTGAACTTACAAATATCATGAAAATCCATCTTGCTGTGCAAGGTTGTTTAAGTTTAAGTTTACCACAATACAACTTAGTGAAAGAAACCCACACATTTATAATTTAATTATGCACATTACCAGTCAAAAGTTTGGATGTACCAGAAGTATTTTTTTGTTGTTTTTTAGTACTCTCTACATTATACAAATATATGAAATAAAATATATATGGAATTATCTAATAAAGGAAAAGGTTAAATAAAGGCTGCCACACGTCACAGGATTTTTCAGTCTTAAGCGATTTTTAAACGTGCGACAAAAAGCGCACATCACAAACACAAGGTATGAGATTTAAAATATCCCATCACAAAGACTGCTGCAGGTTATGACTGTAAACCACAGGATACAAAGTAGTGAGAGCATGGCAGTGTTTCCTGTCTACAGTAAAACCACTCGCTTTGAGACTCTTAATATTTTACTACTGTATAAGATCAGAGCACTGCACTTCTACTCTAGATGTAAGTCAGAACTGTGTTATTATTATTTGTGAAATGCAGTGCAATACTTCAGATACATTATTTTAATGCAAAGAAAGTTGGCAAGAACAGAGGAAGCAGAGTCACTATCGCTAATCTGCAGCTTCACCTCGATCCGCACGCTGTGGGGATGTAAACAGACACGTGAGGAACTACTCTCACCTTTTTACTTTCAAAGCATTTTTCAAAACAGAGCAGTTTTGTGGACCGGGTGCCATTTACAACTCTACGAGAGGTGAATATTACTTTCGCTATTTCCTAAGTTTGTATCTTACGCCTCTGTGTCCGTCACTCCTTCTCCCCTTGATGCTGTTTTATTGGCTGTTGCCGTGGTGATGTTTTACTGTATGACAGAGCAGCTCAGAGTCACACTGACACCACACACGAGGAGCGCAACAGCTTCAAAATCACACATGAAGACACAGTCACCTCCCCGAACTCTTCCACAAAGCAAAGGATGGCTATTTAACTTTTTTCTTTGCTATAAAGTAGTAAAAAAATAAACACCATAAGAAGAAGAAGAAGGTGTGTCCAGAGAGAGAGTTTGTATTTCTGTCCCAAACTACTGTAAATAATTTTCCAAGACAGATATAGACACAAGCTACATTCCCCTTTGGGCTATAGGTTCATGTCTCAGCCAACATGTACCATCACCTCTCTCTCTCCCACACTTTCTCCCCCTCTCTTTCACCCTCCTCCGCCTCTCTCTCCCTCCTTCTCTACCTCCTTCCCCTCCTCTCCATCTTTCTCTCCCTCCTTCTCTCTTTCCCTCTCTCTCCACAGCACAGCTTATCCGTGTAATGAGGCGCAGCAAACACCCTGATGTAACTTTTACATAAGGCCGGGTACAGCGCATCAGTATGCCGCTTAAATCCATTCTTCCACCCAACAAGATATCTCTCTTTCATTCATTATTGATGGGCGAGCGAGAGCAGCGTTTCCCTGGAGGCACATGAGGATTCCCAGAGCCAGCTCCGACTTCAAAGCCCCCATCCAAGGCTCCTCTCCTCGGCCGCAACCTTCCATCCATCCATCCGTGTTACGCCTTACTCATGTCTCCTCTGTAATTATGACGTACGTTTTAGTACAGACGTATAATGAAGCAGACGCGACGTTCAATGCTGATGTTATCATCCACTTAGCAACTTGGCAAGACTCGGAAGATTTTGGAATACTGGAGCCATGGCCTGTCCTGTCATCATCACATCATCTTTGTACTGTTTTTCCTTATGATCTCTTTCATACTGTATAGGTGAGATATATTTTCATTACTATTTTATTTTATTTTTACTTGTACATTTATATAATTATTATATATCACTCTCTTCAGATTATTTATTTACTTATTTTTTGGAATGTATTATTATCATTTCCCTAGTGGATCAATAAAGTTTTTCAAAGACTTTAGAGGATTTCAGCTGGTACCAACTCACTGAACACATTTAGGTGAGGTTTAAAGTCATTGTTGAATGTGTAAAGTTTTTTTTTTTTTTTTTTTTTTAAAGTGGCATCTAACCAATCTCTAAATCTAGAGACCACTAAGCTTCTTCTTTTATATGTGACTGTTGAAGAGACCATATAAACCACACAAATATCATAAAATAAACATGGTGTAATAGCCCTGATAGCAACTTTAGCGGTATAAGTGGAACAGAGAAGAGATGAGTCAATTTGTAGCGCAGACTAGTGATGTGACGATCAGTATCGAGGCTTTCAAGAGTGTGCCGAGTTGAGGAGAGGGTGTTTCCACAATGTGCATATCGAGGCTTGCTTCATTTATGGGAGGAGCTGAAACTGATGACATCCAAAGCCTCGCTGCTCAGCTGTACCACGTGACTGATCCAGGAAGTGGTTCGGATTTTGCCGCGATTTCCATTTTCATCATTTCCAAATCACTACACTACTACCATTCAAATTCATGCCAACTGATATTTTTGCATCTAGTAGATGTCCTACTTGAGCAAATGAATCTTCAAGAAGCTTTGCACTGGATGAACCAACTGGATGAAAGGCTTCAATGCTTCATGAAGCTTCATCTGTCCATCACTAGCGTAGACCCAAAGTGCATTTATTACATAACCAAGCAAAAAATTTGAAAAATATTTACAAAAGTACAAGAGTTAAAACCAGGCATGGCCGTAATCTGCACTCACCCACACACAGCACCTTCCTCTAGACCAGGGGTGGGCAAACTACGGCCCGGGGGCCGTATGCGGCCCTTTAAACCTTTTAATCCGGCCCACCAAACTGGAATAAATTACAATAATAAACCTTGTTGATGTTTTATTTGTCATGCATTTCCAGCGTTTCCCAGTAGATGGCGCACTATATATACATTGAGTTGCGGCGTATTATGTTGGCCGCAATGCTTTATGGGAAAGTGTTCTTACAGGAGTTATTTGGACCATGAGTGAAGTAGTTGGTGCTAAGATATAAGACTGCACTGCTTCTGTTTTTATTTGGTAAATATCAACCTAGGAAACATATGGACTCTGAGTTGTTATTATAAATGTGTACAGCATTTAGGAGTCAAGTATTACCATGCTAACAGATGTACACCTGTGGTTGTGTGGCGTGAGCTTTGTTTTTGAGCTGTTACCAGTCATATTCGAAGATGGTGAACTCATGATAGACATTCACTTGTGGTGTGAAGTCCTAGATAAATGTGAATAAGAATGTAATGAATCTGAGCTCTTAACACGTTATGTCCTGTCTTCTGTCCGGCCCTTCAGTCAAACTTTAGGACCCTATGTGGCCTGCGAGCCAGAAAGTTTGCCCACCCCTGCTCTAGACAAAGGTGACGCTGGCTCCTTTTATAGGCCACCTCCTCTAATTGAGTGAATTCATCTCAAAGTCCAGGTAATTACAAGTAATTTCAATTCAATATTTAAAAAGTTAATCATATCAAAACGTTGTCCAAATATTCAATAATATCTAAGTACAAAAGTATATCTCTTTATTAAATTAGCAGTGTTTTATTATTAATTTAAAAATACAAAATAGAAAAGTTTAAATATCTGTGCACCCCTCCTCCTAACAAAATGATTGCCTTCCCCGGAACCTTCTTAAGGTGCTGCGGCTGCCTGGGGACTCTTTTAGCCGGAACACATGAGGCAGACAACACAAGAGGTTAAGTACAATTCATTTCAACCACAATTACTTAAATTAAAAGCACTTATTTCATTTTCTTTATGGGTCACTTTGCTGCAGAACCACTTCAATAATTTATCAATAAACTTGCTTAAAACTGTTTTCTGTCTTTATGTCACCTATTAGCTAGCACCAGCCTATGTAATGGACCAGCTACATCACACATGGTTTATGCTTTAACGTTGGGATTGTCTTCAGCATTCATTTTTATGTGAGGGAACTTTCGATTTGGTACAAATTTGGGTAGCAACCATAAATATCTATGCATTTGAGCACAAAATCAAGTCCATTAAAGTGCAGGTTGTGTAGTGGTAGTAGGTAGTGACTAAAACGGTTAACAAAATCACATTTCAGATTTTACCTTACCTAGTTTTCCATAGTTTTATTATTTTTATTACATCTAATTTGCTTTTCTGGTTGGATACGGTCAGCAGATATGACATACAGTACGCACACAGCAAAACTGGAGGGTTAAAAATTTCAGGGTGAAATATTTCAGAGTTGTTTAACACAAAAAGTGCTATTTTAACTATTTGAAAATTAAATGGAGGTTTGAGTAGTTTTTTTTTGTTTTGTTTTGTTTTTTTCTTGATATGGTTGAAGTGAATTCAACTCTCCCTAGTGTTAATACAACTTCCCTTAGCACCTCCCACCCACCACGTCAAACTCCCGCAAGAGAAGACCAGTTTGAACCAGTTTTGTTCATAATTTCATCTTAAATGAACTAAAATAAAGTGTAAAAATAAACCCCCTCTCTGTTGTTTAGCTAAATCAGGATAACCCTACAAAGTCTTATGCATTTACTCTCAAAACGTTAATATAACTCTTGATTTCGGGGTTAAACAGCAACGTTGGTTCAGTGTTAAATGAACTATAGAACAGATTGGACTGATATAAACCCTGAGAAAATGTTAAAATTGATTCTGTGAGAGTCAATTTTAACTCTCCACTTTGCTGTGATAGAGCAAATTCCATAACTGTTACCTAGCAACCATAATGTTAACAAGGCCTTAAAACTTCTCTACTTATTTATACCATCGTTATTATTTGAGAAATGTACTTTATGTTTACTGTCATTCTTGTGCTTGCATTTTGGATATCATTTTGTATGGAATCACATACACTGAAAGCTGTATTGCGGAACATCACAGACAAAGTAATAGCATGGAGTCAGGCAGAGTGGTGATGGAGCCTCCAACAGGTTTCACAGTGCACCTTTAATAGGGAGAATAAATGTACGATAATGTTTTGTAACTTAAAATGCGTGTCAAAACAGTGTAACCGCAGCTGAACTTTTACTTCTCTGTTAATATTTTATGTGTCCTCTATAAAGAGAAAAAGTTAACTTGACTTGCTGATGTATGTTAATATTTGTCCGTTCTACCTTGTCTCTCCTTGTCAGCATTCGCCTGATATTTTAAAAGAAAGCATCACAACAGGGAACAGCTCTACCACGAACTGTTTTGCTGATTTAGTCGTCTTGTTTTTAAGTGATGAGCATATCCAGAGAAAACACTAAATGCTGTTGTTTTGAAGATACTCAGACAGACCAAGATTCTACAGCGGCCTTTGAGCTGCAGCACTAGACATGAAAAAAGCAGCTGCACAGACACATAGATTTTTTAAAACTTCAAAAACGCTATTTTCCTTGCTTAGGTTTTTGAATGTAGCAGTGTTTTTTTGTTTGTCTGTTTGTTTTAAGAGAAGAAAGTTAAAGCTACAGTATGAAAAACTATATATGTATGTTGTCCAAGAAAATTCTAATCTATCAACTGGTCAAAAATGTTATCATGAAGACGTTTCATTGCTCATCCAAGCAGCTGCTTCAGTTCTGGTCAGTTTACAGGTGAGACACTTCTTTATATGTGGAGTTATGCAGTGTCCACCTTGCCTGGCCAGAAGGAACGACATTAATTAACCAATCAGAGAGAAGCACGCCCCGTTTTCATCAAAAACATTGCTGCTTACACGTAAAAAGTAGAAAAAAACTAGCTAAAGGACTGAGAAACTGCACAGATTTTTACAGAATCAACAATCGAAGACCCAAACTGTTAAAGGAAGTTAAATATTTTTGTTCTGAATGATTGATTGATTGCATTTATATAGCACCTTTTCAAGATACACAAAGCACTTTACAGGTCATTATTCAGTCACTCCACACTGTGGTGATAAGCTACTATTGTAGCCACAGCTGTCCTGGGGCAGACCAACGGAAGCGAGGCTCCCAATCTGCGCCATCGGCCCCTCCGACCACCACCATCACTCACACACCACTTTCATACTAGTCAGTGTAGGTGAAGTGTCTTGCCTACGGACACAATGACAGTTTTTGCCACTGGCACCCCACTGATGATACAAGAGTTTAGGAGATGTCTTGCGCATTTGAGAGACACATGTTGACACAAATTATCAACTGTGATTGGACCATCTTAAGGTTTTTAGGTTTTATGGTCCGATTCCAGGCCCTTCTGGGTTCGAACAGAATGTTGAAGGGACTGGCTGGTCAGACAAATTTTGTAAAAGAAAGAGTTCATCAATTAAAAAAGATTTCTGTAATAGATTTGCATTTCTCTGCGCAAATATTTGGGGTATATATGCCATGAATTTTCTGATTCGGTCCCTTTGGGATCAAAGTAGGTTGGATCTGGCCCCCGGACCAAAATGAGTTTGACACCCCTGCTTGAAAACCTTTGTCCAGTTGACAGAATTGTATTTTTCTTTTGGAACTTTTTCCACTGAGATAGTTCATTTTCATGGAGAAGAAGAGAGGAGTCAAGTTTGTGGAGATGCAAGCCTGTTAGAGTAAGGATTGACGTTTTTATACAAAAGAAAACACGCTTTTATTTTAGTCTATTTTTGGGATGAAAAGTTACACACTGTGGCTTTAATTCTGCTAAAAACACAGAGACATCCTAGTAATCCAGGAACTTTATGTGAATGAAGCAAAACACAACTTTTGAGACAGATGAATGTTTTTATATCCTTGGAAAGAATGCTTTCTGAGATCCATCAAGGCCAGTTTATGTTCAAATCTGTTAATAGGCTTTTTAAAAACATCCAAAAAACATGAAAACTAGCCCTGCCATTTGCAGAAGTGAACATCTTAATAACTTTTGAAATTCTGTGAAAGAAAATATTTTAAAATTAAAAAAAATAATACCTGTCAGAAATGCATTGTACAAAGTGTCAAAAGTGCAGTTTAGTCTTTTTGTGGTAAGAACGTAATTACTGAAGTGATAGAAATATAGCCAAACATTTTCATGGAAACCAGTGTGTCAAATAAGAGTCAGGTTTGTGGAGATGCGAGCCCACTCACAGTAAGGACACATGTTTTTCACAAGTTCAAGTTTTTCAAAGCAATAAACACAACCAAACTGAAAACAAACCATTTTATTTTAGTCTAAAACGTTACGTACTGTGGCTTTAACTTTACCAATTAACTTTAGTTTTGTTATTTTAGCATATTTTAAAATGTGTTGCTGGTAAAAGACAACCGTGCCTGCAGAGTCGTTGTGAGATGCCATACTTCCCATACAAGTTCAGTCATCCCTGTTTGAAATCTAACTATAGGGGAGTTCACCAGCTTCACGGCGCCCCTCTGAACACCCCGCCACACTTACCCCCTGGTGGTTGTAACATGTTTGACAATCTAGCCTCTCTCACTGCTAATGATGCGCAGGGTTATTTGCAGTACATGTGCAGAAGAGAGAGACGTCATAACTGCAAGCGTGCCTGGCTCTGGAGAATACGAGTTGAAGCCCACACAACAGTCGCGTTGGTTACACTTCTCAACCAAGTTCGTCTTCAGAGATAAAGAGTTGCTTCACAGGGTCAAAAGGTTATACATTCAAAGTTTGTGCAGAAAATAGTGTGACTGTAAATGATCAAATACAGGATGATTAAAACAAAAAGAGGAAAAAGGAGAGCTAGTTTGTGTATAGTTGCGTATTTGATCTTGTTGTTTTGTAACCAGATACAATTACTAAAATTGAAGGGGTCACTGCAATGTTACATGCAAGAATGCAATGAAATGATGCACTTGGTGGAGTTTTGAACTGGTGATGTTCTGGCTGATGGGTGAACAATTAGGTAACTCACTATTGTGGTCTTGATACTTTGCAACTGAGGTCATCAACGCTCCCTGGGGGTGTGAAGCTAACTAGAAGCACTGCTGAGCTTTATATATTACACAGTCTGACTAGAAAGAAATGACTTGGTTGGAACTACAACAGGTAAAGTGATTCATTCTCACCTGTTTGTTGACAATAAAACTCTACAAACTACAAGTGACAGTGAATGCTCGTATTCCTGCAAGTAAGTTATTTAAATCTATTTTGCATTTTTTGCATTGGCCATCTTTTTGGCTGGGTTTACTAATGTGTCCATTGTGTCATCATGGTAACTATAGTGTCATAGTACTCGAGAGCGGTCATGGTCTTGACCGACCTTGAGTCCTTTTTTTACGGTCTTGGTTCTCGTCTTGGACTCAGCTGCATTTGGACTCTGTCTTGTCTTGGACTCATGGTATGACATTCGTTGAGTGCGATCATATTTCATTACTGTCATTACTGGTCCATTACTGCTGTCGGCAATAAACTTCTTACTGTGACCTGTGACTGAAGTTTGCCTAATAAAAGTGCACAAATGCATCTGTATTTGTCACGACGTTTAGTAAATGTGCAGGGACTAGTAAATCCCACTGCAAAACCAGTATAATAATGTAACTCAAGTTAGAAACTTGAAAAAGCAGGTTTAAAAATCCTACCCACTTTCTTCAGTTATCTGTGAAGTGCCAGTGGAAGTTCTCTTAAAGAAGGGGTTGCCAAACTGTGGGTGAAGGTCCATAAAAGGGGCGCAGAGTCTTTCAGTTTCAGTGCTTGGCTTATTTTAGGACCTGATGAACATTAATCAGATAAAATGGAAATAGATTTATAAAAACATTGATATGTGTGTGCCAAAATAACTGTAAAATACAAATAAATATGAAAATGACAAAGATGGCCATGATGTGGTCTCGATGGGCCGGGGTTTTGGTCTTGTCTTGGTCTCAAACTTTAAAAGTCTCAGTCTTGACCCTCAGAGGTCTTGGTCTTGTCCTGGTCTCAGTCTGGTCTTGGTCTCGTTTAGTGTGGCCTTGACTCCAGCACTAGTAACTACTAAATATTTCACTACTAGAGATGCTTGTAGAACACTCCCAGCATGATGCCACTGCAGAGTATCAATACACTTGGTGGAGGTTTGAACTGGTGACCTCCTGGTTAGTGGGTGAGCAGTCAATCAAACCTCAATTTGCACGCATTTGACACATCAACTTGCACACAACAAAACTGCATTGCACAGATCAGATGACAAAGCTTTTCTGACATCCAACATAGCTAATTTCACTTAGAAAGTTCACAGTCGCTCTTGAACTGTAGAATCTAACATTTCTGGTGAAGGATACACCACCCGCTTGCCTCCATGGAAATGTTTACGAGATGCTCCAAAGTATGGCATTAAACATGTCTATCTTGCATTATCTTATTTTTTTTTCTTATTTATTAAAGCAGACTTATTATGCAAAATCAACTTTTCAGAGCTTTTAAACATGTTTTCCTTCCTCATTTTACCATCACAAAGTTGTATCTGGGGTGATTTCTGTACGTTTGATCAATCTTTAATCACTTATTTTCAAGACGGAATTTTGCCAATCAATCCACGTTTCTGTTTCATGTTCTCCAATTTAATTTTCTTGACTGCGGATAAGCATAGGATTTGGCAGCATCGCATAATCATTTTGGTACAAATTAAAAATAATTCACAACTTGCAAGTGTGATCTGCAGCTATCCATCGGAGGTGCTGACAGCTTCACAGCAACTCAACTTTTTCAGTGATCCAAAGTTATTCCTCTCTTATGCATTCCGAGCATTCTAATTATTCAGTGTTTCTCAGCTTTCGGAAGCCTGAACGGAGTTATGCTAACAAGTATGTATCACATTTTTTACACAATAAACATTACAAACAAAATGTAAAAGTAACACAACCCCAGCTATGTTTTTGATGAGGTAACACCATTCTAACATGGCTTTAACCTCACAAGTCCATTTTGTGTTTTAACAAAACCGTGTAGACAATTTTCATCATTTCTCTTCATTTCACAACACAAACTTTCTGTCACGTCTCCCTTCTTTCCTCACGAGTCTTCTTTGTTATTTGATTTCCCAGTCCCCTGAGTTCAAACTTTGCCTCCTTTCCTCGTCTGTAGCTGCAGCCTGCTCCTCACAGGCTCTACAGAGGAGCATATAGACAGCAGCACATATAGAAGAGCCACACAAGGGATGACAATATGACAACACTGAGGAACCCACAGGAACCTGCCAATCCACACACAAGAACGCTATTTTTGCTCATTTGAAAACACATCCATCACCGCTGCATGTGCACAGCGGAAATGGGGGAATGTGGTGTTGAATTGTGGATAATATTGGGGCTTTTTTGGCTATTTTCAATTTGTTTAATAGAGCCTAGTCTGGTAAAATGTAATAATTATGAGTGTTGTCTGTGTTATTAATCTTGTGCGATTTGTCCATGTATGTAAAAATGTCTGTAAAAATGTCCACCAAATTTGACTTCCTGTAATTCAAAGCTCCTCAGGTGATTTTTGCCCCACGCAAATGCTGATGTCTGTTGTGATAGAAATTTAGATTGTGGAAAGATTTCTCTCAATCTGTCTTGTGTAAATTAATGTGATTTCTACCTGAAACCCAGACCAGTCATTAACATGTGTAAAGGTTCATCAGGCACAACTGTCTCCGCCTTCAGGAAGCCTTTTGTTGAACAAGATTTGCTTGGTGAGCTTTTGCAAAATAGACTTCATTCCATTTAAGATAATTTAATGGAAACCTTCATCTACAAACACTTGGAAATGTTCAAAGGACAGTGTGCCTCCTGTTGGAGTTAAATGGACTTTTCGAAACATGCCAAACTCTAGCTCTGTTCCTATCCTATTTTTAAAATCATCTCACAAAAGCTAAAATTCTCATATTTCAATTACTCAGTTGACCCTCTTTCAATATTTTTGGCTCAAAAATCTCATGCTGCAACTACAGTGTCAACAACAAAGACCATCCCCGCTCTTAATTTCCTCACCTTTGGGACATTCTAGACCGCTCATTTTTTAAGCCACTGAAACTAAGCTATTGGAAGTTACAAGTGCAAAAACAAAATGGGGAGCAAAATTTCAAGGGGGTATGCGCCACCAGAAGGTTCCATTGTTGATTTTTTGAGAAGAAAACATGGAGATAAGAAGTCTTCAGAATTTGGTGCATTCACTTTGAAGAATGTTCTGGCATTGGAAAACAAGTTATGTGAGATTGAAGTCGAAATGAGAGAAAAAGTAAAATTTCTAATTAAAAACTTTGAAAACATTGAAAATTACAAGGACTGTGTAAGAATGTGGAAAAATGAAGCTGAGAGCAAAATAAGAAAATCTATGTACGAGTGACCTCTTCTCTTTGAAAATGCAACTGAAATGTGTGAATTGAAACAGCCCCACTCACAGAACTTGTTGTCTCAACTGTTGCTGTCTGATCAGACTTTTGCTAAAGAACTAAACACGTTTTGTCAAGACTTTAAGCCCACTATGAGTGAACTGAGGAGAGTGTTGATCATGAAAATGAAACCTACAGAATGGCATAAAATAGCTGATCAACTGCAGAACATTCAACTGCGATGCAATCATGTGGATTGGAAACATGACTAATGCTTTGTATAGAGAAGCTGTGAACAACATCTGCATAGCTATCACCAAAGCCTTTCCTGCCTCCATCGATACTGACAAAATCCAATCCTGCAAACAAAGAGAGGCTGAGGACCCTGAAGCGTTTCTCACACGTTTAACAGAAGTGTATAACACCCACAGTGGATTTACAAGACCTGATCACTTAGGTGTGACTTGTGATGTTTGGGAAACATACCTGTGTAACTACTTCATCAGTGGACTAAAAACAGACATTTCTTCAGCTGTGAAGAAAACTTGCATTGGCTGGAATGCTGCTCGCCTAACTGAACTGAAAAGACATGCCACACATGCATATGAACAGCTACTGAGAAAGAAAGTAATGAAGCAAGAGAGAATGCAGAAAGAACTGCATATGGCAGCTGTGACTATGTACAATAAGATCCAAAGACATGAAATGGAAAATCACCAACTGGATTCAAGATTTCAGAAACAACTGAAGACTCTTCAGCCAACATGTAAGCAGAACAAAGAGAGGACAGGAGCCAATCGAAAGAACAAGATTTTCCAAAGAACCATGCTTTATCTGTTGTCAACTTGGACATTGGAGACGAGAGTGCTCTTTACGCCATGAGCCCTCTGCATTTACACCATCTTCTCCAAGTCAGCTTGTGACCTAAAAGTCAATATGGAACTGCAATACGCCACCACCCTTTTCCCTAACTTGTGATGACGCCACCCAATGCTGTGCTGATTGTGATCCAGTCACAGCCCCCAAACATGATCCATCTCCAACTTCCCGGGACATTAATGAGTTTCATTTGGAAGTACTGATGTTTTTTTGTTTTTTTGTTTTGTTGTTAACATGGGTTTAGTTTTGTTACATTTTGCTTTACATAGTATCTAGTATCTAAAAAAGTCCAGCTGGTATCAGAAAACTCCGTAGTTGTAATTGGTTCTTCCAGAAATTCAGTATATTTTGGTGAGCTCTCTTAAAAACGCAATGAAGGCCATATCAAAGCAACTTGTGATCACAACAAACTGGACTTGACTGACTTGATCATCCTTGACCACTATGCGCCTGCGAATTTCTTTAATAATTAAAATTTTTTATAGTTTTTGTTACAGGAAATATGGATGCTGCATAATTTTCTCTTCCTTTCTTCAAACATCTTATCACTAACAACACTAACAACTAACCACTAAAAGTTTTAACAAAATGTTTCTTTCAGAAGTGCAATTTAACCAACATAATTTCTTACAGTAGAAGACAACTAAGTCAACTAAGCCTGCTTAGAACAAAATTGACACATAAATGTGTCAAAGGGGAAATATAAGAAAATTAGTTTTAAATCACTTAGAGACTGTTTTCCATTTTTCAACTACAAGACCTGTAACCTGACAACGCCCTTCAAGACAAAGACCACCACAGTGAATGGTCTGAAGCCAGGAAATAACATTCCACCTGGTCCAACCAAAAGCATCTTGTCCTGGACAGAATCAGACCTGCATCATTTAACCATCCTTCTGCTTTACAACTGTCACTGGAGAAAAACTTCACAAAAGTTCAGCCATCCACAACTTTTCAAAACTCGACTTGTTCCTCTCGTGCTCAACCACAGCCCTGAAGATGGACACATGGGCCAAAGGATGACTCAAGAGACGAGCTGTGGCTCAGAGAGAGGCCAAGCTGTGTGGAGAGACTAAAGCCATGTGTGGTCAAAGGGAGGACAAAGGGACAGAGGACAGGCAATATTCAACTTGTGACTACAAATCATATTGGAAATGGACAAACTGAACAAAACAATCCTCCTTAAAAGTGAACTGTTGAATTTGCCTCCAACTAATGGAACTCACTTTAACTCCATGGACTGTTGTAAATCCACAATATCTTTCCACATATTATGTGTGTGACAATGACTGTTTATGAAGTATGATTAATGAATAATCAAAAGCGAGAATGTGTGATAGAAATTTAGATTGTGGAAAGATTTCTCTCAATCTGTCTTGTGTAAATTAATGTGATTTCTACCTGAAACTCAGACCAGTCATTAACATGTGTAAAGGTTCATCAGGCACAACTGTCTCCGCCTTCAGGAAGCCTTTTGTTATCAACAACTGTATGTTAATTTAGCACCAGCCTCTCAAACAAAAGTCACTCTGCATTGATATGTATGTATGTGACTTGTATTTCTGTATAAATGAGAGCTCAAATGCTCTGGAGAGAGACATGGAGGGGACATGGGGGAGACACGGTGAGAGGCTGTTGGGCTTTGGCCGAAACAGGCCTAGGCCCTGTCCATATCTGCTGTAACAAGAATAAACCTTGGTCTATATTCCAAAAACTCATCGGGCTTCGCAAATGGATTCATTATTTATCTTCAAGAGAGATATATAATTTTTGCCACAACACTGTAAACCGTCTTGTTTTTCGTGTGTGTATGGAAGCTAATAGTGATTAAAAATTATAATTACGCCTCTCTCTTTGTTATTATAATATATTGTGATGTGTGAGTAAATTCCCTTGTGGATGAATACATTTTGTCTAGTATAAAATGTTTCTATAGTACAAATACAAAATAAATCAACAATATTTATTATCCACAGACTATACTCTAATCCAGTTATTTTTTCTCTAAAATTAAAAACAGACATAAATCAAACTGAGATAAAGACGTAACCCAAAAGTACAGCCAGTAGCATGGAGAAGTTTATGGAGAAGTTTGGGTGCGCTTGGTGCAAAGTTTGTACAGTTTGTATGGAAGGGCCCTGTAGTGTCAACGGATTACCGTTTTTTCCAGACTATTGAGCATACCTGAATATAAGCCCCATCAACTAAATTTTAACAAAATTTTTAAATTGTACATATATATATTAGCCGCAGGTGTCCACATCCAGAACGTTATCAAGTTTGGGTCTCTGCTTTTATCACCTCTGAAAGATTTTGTCGTCTTTTTATATTGAGTCAGTTCGTCGTCAAAGTCTCACCATCGACTCACTGATGCCGAGCTCACGTGCAGCAGCTCGATTTCCTTCTTTGACAGCCACACCAATTGCCTTTAACTTAAAAGCTGCATCATCTGCATTTCTTTGTGTGTTTTCCATGAGGAGGGTGTGTGTATAAAGCACAAAATAACTGTTCAAAACACAATCAGACAGCATCTTCCTCGGCACATCACCCTGTCTCTCCCCACACTCTACTGCGCTTGTCTCCTGCAAGAGTCTCTGTCCTGTCTGTAACATGTCAGTGTTTTGGAGGATTTCAGCAGATTTCAGGCTCTCTCAGGGGTGGCGTTATTTCTATCAATCAGATATGAGTGGATGTCCAGCTACTGAAGTTTGAGCCGTTTCTTCTCATCATTTACACATACGGGTAAAACGTATCCCCCTCACTAATGTTCATTTAGCATCATAACTTATTTTAAAACACGGCGATAAACTATTTGAGTGCGCTGATAATATCGTAAGCTGGTGTAGCATGTTCATGTGAACCCTAGATCCATGTGTACCAACAGCAACACTTTCTGCACTCAGGCTGCGGCGCATCCACTGTGTTACCAAACCATACACTGTATATATGAATGGACAATGTGCCAAACAAAGAATCCGTCAATATATTCGCCACATCATTTTATTAGCCGCAGGATTCAAAGTGTGAGAAAAAAGTAGCAGCTTATGGTCCAGAGTTTACAGTAACAGAGAGAGATTCCGGCTGTTTCATAAGACATCTGATCAGGTGGATATCATTGTAATCACCGATAGCATAAGTGTGGTAAGAAACCTGGTGTTTGACTCTGCAGTGCAGGTGCATTCTGCTAAAAACAAACTTAAAATAAAAGCAATGTTGGTGCCATGATGGATTAAAAGATTCTTGTCTTGTTTTGGTGTGTTTATCAGTCCACTATTTATATTTTTAACATTGACATTGTTTATCCTAAGTGAATTTACAAAAGAACACCTCAGACGTCTTGGGGGAATTTCAATTTTACAGATGTCCCTTGGTAAAATGAATAGGGCTTAAGACTTTCTGTGGAAAACAACAACTTATAGTTATTCTAGTGTATTGTAGCTGTTAATTTTAAAACAACCATCCTAAAAATCCAAGATCCAGGAACAAAGAACAACTTTCAAGACAGAGATGTACATGTTTGTATGGACGTTCTTTGTACCCTTTGAAAGAATGTGCTTTAAGAAGTCCATCAAGGTCCAGGTTTGCATTCAATTTTTGTTATTTTAGCAGACTTTTGGAATGTGTAGCAGCATGTTACTGTTGAACTTACTACAGTTGGCAAAAGTTTTGAAAATCGGATACTTATCAACATTAAAACTAGTATCAAAACTCAATACTTATTTGAGAAAGTATCAATATTGACAGATATTGGAGAGATTACGCAGATATGAAGCCACATGGTAATACAAAAGAAAGTACTGCAATTTAATGTTGAAAATCACATTCTTTTACAAAATAAAAAGTGGCTTTATTTTCACCATGGTATTGGTACAGAGTATCGAGTCTATTTCTAAATATCAAAAGCGAGTTTGGAACACTAACAACTACTACTACAGTTAGTCCCTCGCTCCCTCTCTCTTTCACTTCTTCCCCCCTCCCTCCCTCTTTCTCTGCTCCTGCTTAAAAAGTGTAGTGTCAAATACCACTCTTTCATATGGATATTATAAAACTATAGTGTAGGACTTCCAACCAGAGTCAAAACATAAAAGACACATTAGACACATTTCAAAAGTTTTTCCTTTGTAGAATCATCATCGTCTTTTCACAGCTCGTCCTTCCAACAATGTCATCTGCATTTTTATGCTCGAGAACATTTTGCCCCCTACTGTCAGATGAGAGGAATGTCATGCAATCTCATATCAAAATGCATCACCAAAATCCAGATGAGGGTAGTACTCAGTTACATTTACTTCAGTAACTTTTATATGAAGTAACAGTACTCTCACTTGAGTAAAAGCTTTGGTTACGTTTCCCACTCTGAGTAAATCTGCAAGTGAAAAAGCTTTATGTGGGCAATACGGAATGATTTGAATATTTGTGTTTCCTGCACTACTTCTTCAGATATTTCATTCCATCTCTTGAGTAGTAGTTTTCCTAAATACTTTTTACTCTTACATAATGTCTTGAACCACTCAACTGTAACTCAAATGTTATTAAAAAGACCCATGTTACACTACTTTCTGATCTATATTATAATTTAGTTTCCTCATCTAAAACATACCTGGAGTTGTGTTTTGTTTCATTCACACATGTCTTAACACCCTGCGTTACCCTTTGTGATGTCATGTGGTCATACAGGAAGTGCTCCACTGTGTTTTTAAACTTCATATGTCTTCCCTAGATTCACTCCGGGTATGTTTTTGATGAGGTAAAAACATTCTAACATGACTGAAAGATTACAAGAATAAATTTTATGTAATATACACCGCAAAGACAAAAAACATACCTGGAGTTGTGTTTTGTTTCATTCATACATGTCTAAAACCCTGCATATTTAGTCTTAATTCTTCTCTCAAACAGAAAAATTTGGTAATACAGGAAGTGCTCCGTTCTGTTTTAAACTCGATACGCCTTCCCTAGATTAATTTGGATGATTTCAGGTCTGGAATTGCCACTCTGTACTAAATTTCAGGTAAAATGTAGCTGTTAACTTGAAAACTACAACTTGACATCACAAGGTGGAGTATTTTGACCTTTAGAGATGTAGACAGACTAATGATAAAGGATTACTCAAACAAAAACACAACTCTGGGTATGTTTTTCATGAGGTAACAACATTCTAAAATGACTGAAAGTTTACAAGAGTCAATTTTGTGTAATATACACACAAAGTCAAAAAACATACCTGGAGTTGTTTTGTTTCATTCATACATGTCTAACACCCTGCATATTTAGTCTTAATTCTTCTCTCAAACAGAAAAATTTGGTAATACAGGAAGTGCTCCGTTCTCGATACGCCTTCCCTAGATTAATATGGATGATTTCAGGTCTGGAATTGCCAATCTCTGTTGAAAGGTAGCTGCTAACTTGAAAACTACTGCTTGACATCACAAGGTGGAACAGAGTATTTTGAGCTTTGGAGACATTGACAGACTAAGAATAAAGGATTACTTAAACAAAAACACAAGTCCGGGTATGTTTTTGAAGAGGTAACAACATTCTAACATGACTGAAAGTTTACAAGAGGCAATTCTGTGTAATATACACCGCAAAAACTAAAATCTAGCCAAGTTAAAATGACTTGAATTAAGAAAGTTTTATCATGATTTGGGTAAATTTCACTTGACAAGTAAAATTGTCTGCCAATGGAACAAGACTGAAAGTACGTCTTGCTATACTTAAAATAAAAAAACAACTCTTTGCACTTACAATAAGAAACTAAATCAAATGTTGCTTATTCTCTTATTCCATTGGCAGATAATTTTACTAAAGCTGAATCTACTCAAATCAAGTAAAATGTTCTTAATTTAAGTCATTTTAACTTACTTAGATATTGTTTTTTGCAGTGTAGGCCCTTTAATGTTACTCTTACTTGAGTACGATTTTTGCCTACTCCACCCACCTCTGGCAACGTCAGAATACAGCTGACTATATGCGACTCTTTGAAAATAAAAATAAAAATACATACCTCGATCTTTGCCCTGTATTTGAATATATAGGCCTGAGAATTATGGGAAATTATGTGATATGTATGGAATAATTATAATTTGCTTTGATCACATGAAAGCACAGAGTTTGACGGATTTAAAGGCATTATTTATGTAGGAAGACTCCAGGCTATCGCATCTTGCATTCAATGCCTTTGATATTTCTCTGTGGTCATTAAAATTTCATGGTGGAGATGAGGTCTTAATCACCGTGTCCACTTCGTTTTTTTCATTAATTATATATTTTTTTTATTTTAATTTTGAATGTTTTCATCAGACCCCAATCTCTTTTCTTTGATATTTTCGGCAGCTATTTGAATTTCCCGGTTACGATGGCAGTCTTGATCACAGTGTCCAATTTTTTATTAATTCTTATATTATTGGTCATGTTTGGTTGTATTATTTTTCTTTTCTACATTTTTTTACAAGTTCGTTTTATTTAATTCTGAGTTAAGTTTTAATGTTATACTCTACTCTTTGCAATAACATTATAACTAGGGGTGTAACGATATCCAAGTCTCACAATACGACATCGTCACGGTATGAACCTCACTGTACAATATTTATTGCGATATCATGGGAAAGCTCACGATATGGTGGGGAGGCTCACGATTAGGGATGTAACAATATACAAATCTCTCGGTATGATATTTTCACGATATACATCTCACAGTACGATATTTATTGCGATATTTTGTGGAGGCTAACAAAACTGTGAACATGCTACTTTTTCCTCTTAAAATGCCTTTACAAGACTTAATCCAAAGAACTAAAACTTAAAACTGCTTAGAACTGTTATTTTTCATGTAGTCTGCACTGAAATGGAGCAAAGGATCATGGTCGATGTAGTTCCCTCTGTCTTTTTTAAGATATTGCTGCACCATAACGCTTAATTTAAACAAATAGACTTATAATTCGATATATTGTGATGGTCCACGATATTATTGTGAGAACTCTGACGATACGATATCGCGATATTTCAGTTAATGTTACATCCCTAATTATAACGTAATAAATATTTAGTAAAAAAGTAGTAGGGGTGACAGTACCTCATACGGCAGAGTGTTGCAAAGGTTGGTATTTTGAATGCCAGTCCCTCAGATGAATACGTTGTGTCCATGGGCAAGACACTTAACCATTACAATATAGTAGCAGTTGTAGATATAATAGTAGCAGTAGAAGTAGTAGCAGAAGTAGCAGCAGCCACATTAGCAGCACAAGTTGCAGTAGTCATTGTAGTTGTAGTAGTAGCAGTAGCAGTAGCAGTAATAGTAGTAATAGTAGGCCTCATATTTGTGCTCAGCTTGAATACAGCCCTAGACTTCACCAACAATTCCTTATTTCGTCATAACGTAGTACATAAAATGATTATGAATATTTACTCCAGACTACTACTGCCCCAACAAACCAAGTACTATAAATCCGTCAAATACACTTTAATTAAACAAAACAACAGCTACCATTTATAAAACTTATCTCTGCACTGACTTTGAAATCTCCCCCCATTGTCTGCGCTCTTGTGTCTGCCACGGCCTCGCTTCCGACCCCCCCTGGTGGTCGTTTTGGTGATGGGACACAGGGGCGCGCGGTGCATACAAGTGGGTTAATTAAAAAGACTCGAGTCAATCATGGGACATTAGGAAGAAAGAGAACGGGGAGAGAGAGGGATAGAAGGAAGGAGAGAGAGGGAGAGAGAGAGCGTGCGGAGAGGGGGTTAGGGTATAGGAGACATCAAAGGATTCGAGCGAGGAGGCATGAAAAGAATGAGGAATGAGGGTGAAGGAACTGGAAGTGGCCCTATATGGTGTAGAGACAATAGAGAACAATAACAGGGGCATGTACCGACAATTATAGTTAAATTAAATAATGAACAATTTGCAAATAAAAACAAAATTGTAAGTGTTTTTATATTAGAATGATTTTTTAAAATATTTTGATAAAATTTTACCATGAGTTAAATTTTGTCCTAAATTTAAAGAAATGGGAAATTACTTTATTTACTTGTAAAACAGCATCAAAATCAAAATAAACAAAGACTTAAAGATAAAACATTTTACTTTTTTCTGGCTGTCTGACACCTGCCTGTTTCCATAGAGTATTATTTCTTTGTCTTGGCAGGTGATGGCATCAGGCCAAGTTACGGGTCAGATCTGTGGAGAGTCATGCTCTCTCACTGTACTGCACACAATAAAACCCAGATAAGTAACTGCTGCCACGCGTCCATTTGAAATATGCATAGTCGCTAAAAGTACACATAATGAAAACTGGAAGATCTCAGCTTCTAAAGTTTAAAATTAAATGTTCATACATTTTGATTACATTTTGAGACTAGCATTCACTTTTGATGTATTTTCTATGGACAACCCAAAGAAGGTGCAAAGTAGCATATATTTAAAGCCTTTTTTATTTTTTTATTTTGGTTGTTTATTCCAATGACAAACAAAAAGAAAAACCTGCATCCTCTTAGTGTCACCGTGCTTGCTTTTCTGCAAACCTGACTCTTATTTGGCCTGTTTGTTTCCATGGAAATGTTGCTCCTTTGGCTATAAGATTCCACATGATTGCATTAAACCTATCTATCTCTATGGGGAAGGTTCCAGAGTGTGGTTTTCATTTTCCATGGAGTAGTGCAGTTGACTTTCCACCGCCAAAGAGTTCATAACTTACTATACTGTAACTTTAAAATCAAATATAGTCGTTCTGTTGTAATGTGTGACAAAATTAAGTAAGAACAAGCGAAGATTTGATAGGTGTGTCTGTGCATCAACAGCCCTTATACACGATTTCCTTAGAACTGAAAAGTAATTGAAAAGGATTTTATATAAGACTGTGTTGTACACGATGATTTTTTGCAGAAAACTAGTTTAAGGTCATTTAATTTTTTGGATAACGGTGTCCATTAATCTTTTGATTTGCTTTTCAAAATTTGTATTCTACTTTTGCACAAATGTGTTACTATTTAATTTCAATATGACTCTACCTACTTTTTAGGATATAATTAATACTTATAAGTTACAATATTTACTGTTAAGAAAAAGATGGATTCATGCACAATGCCTATGTGGGATTCAACTTTCTGTTATATATATACATATGTTATTTTGAGAACCTTCTGTCATTCAAAATATATACTATTTATATTTTTATTGTTATTGTTTATTGTGTCCTTATTTTTCAGCATTTTGAAATCCTCAATAAGAATGTATCATTTAAGGTGCAAGGTGCATTCACAATCAAGGTTAAAAAAACAACAACAACAACAACAACACACACATATTATTCAATTTGTCAATTTGTAATAATAACATTTCAAAATTGCAGATATCTACACAGCAATCCTTACGTAAGTGACCACTTCCTATTGTAAAGTTGCTCTGGTCACTTAAATGTCCTCAACAGGTAATGACACTGAGTTAGACAAGGCTCAAAGTGCACACTGCGTTACCAAGTATTCAAAACAATTCAAACTAACAATAACAACAACGTAAGCTTTCATGTTCTAAAATCTTGTTGTCTAGCTATAGTGTCACTTGAGCCTCACGCGTCAAGTGTATTTCTAAATTATCCATGTGGAATAATGTGCCACCTGCAGCCAAAAGCGCCTAACTTTTACGCACAACATTTGTCCATCTTCGCCAAAAATGTCTACACAAAAAACGCGTGGGAGACTTACGTGCACATCGCCTCTTCTTTTGACATCTCTATCCGTCAGCGTGCGAGTTTTGCTTTAAACACCAGACCCGAACAGCGCAGAGGAGAGGAGGATGTTCCAGTATTTCCCTTAAGCGCGCAGAGGTGATGTCCTTTTGGCACAAGGACGAGCGGAGAGGTGTCCACTTGGTTTTACGCGCGGACTGTTTTCGCTTGTGCTGTACTGTACACTCGGAGCGCGTGGGAGCAGTGGGGAGCAGCACGCGGGGTCTCGAGCCAAAACGAAGGGGCGCGCGCTCTTCGCTCTGACACCGTGCACCGCTTGACACCGCCGTTTAGGAGGTGCTGCTCGCGTGCACGCAACGCACACACGCACGCACGGGCAGACAGAGGGGCAGACATACAGCACTTGTGAAAACGACTGAAGCTATATTTAAAACACTCTTTAAAGGTGCATTGTGTAACTTTTTCTGGTGTAGGTTACACAATAAACATGTCGCGATGGAAATGTTGGGAGAGCGCATTGCTTTGTCTGGAGTGTTCCACAGTGAGGTATGAATGAACTGATCTGGCATTTCTTAAAGTACAGCTGCGTGTGTGTTTTATAATATATATTCTTATGCATTTTTATTTTTAGCCACAGATCTGACCTGTAACCTGGTATGTTTGTGTCAGCTGTTCATAGTGATATAAAAGTTTAATGCCATATTGTGGAACATTAGAGTGCAGAATCATGCAGATTGCTTTCAATCTGCATGATTCTGCAATAACATCTGCATAGAAACAAGCAGGTGGCAAAACAGGCGCAGTATACTCAAACAGCTTGTCTCTATGGAGATGTTGTTGCTTTACTTGGAATGTTCCACAATGTAGAATATAGTGATGTTTTATTGCTCAAAATCTTTGCTTCTTCTATAAGTCTGTTTGGACGCCTCAGCTGGAGTTTTAATACTTTTAAACCATAACAATCGTATGAAGACAAGCAGGTGGACGCTCAATCAAAAAGTTTTAAAGAAATCATTTCAGTGTATGGCTACATTTGTGGGTTCAGATGACATTCCTGTAATGTAAAATAAGGTGAATATTGTTTTATTTATATATTTATTTATTTCATATAGCATTATAATACAGTTGTCCCTCACTATATCACGGTTTACCTTTCGCGACCTTTTCGCTTTTGCTTTTTTTTTTTTTTTTTACAGCGTATGAATGTGCATTGTGTTCCTCCCCCCTGCGTCCTGATTGGCTCTTCCGTGCCGTGTCTCCTGTACAGTACAGAATGTGTTCAGCTTGCCAAATTTACATAAATGTTTGATCGCTAACCGTGTGATTCTGAAGTGCTGAATGTTTGCAAGTTTTCTCCCCAACAAAACCTACAATGTCACTGAAACGTTCTGCACTGACAAAGTCTCCTGCGGTCGCACCCAAAAGGCAGAGGAAGATGTAACCATCGCACAAAAAGTTGGACTTTTGGACATGTTGAAGGAAGGTAGAAGTTATGCAACTGTAGGGTGCCATTACGGAATAAATTAATCTTCGGTTCGTTATATGAAGAAGGACGACAGCAGCAACAAGTTTTTAGAAGGATGCAAAAAGGGCTGTAAATGTCCTGTCTGAGAAAAGTGTATAAAGTGTGTGGTGAGGGGTTTTACAGTCTTAAAACATATAATAATAAAGCAGATTACTTCGCAGATTTCACCTATTGCAGGTTATTTTTAGAACGTAACCCCCGAGGTAAACGAGGGACCACTTTACAGGAATAATAGTTCCTAATCCAATCTCAAAAATTCTGAAATGTGAAATTGACCATTGAGTTAATGTTATTCTGAATTGGTCATATTTTGAGTGTTGGTTGTGTCAGAGGCTTGTATTTCATTACTATCTATTACTGTAGTAGAATAAGTAGAAGCAACCCAACAGTTGAAGAGAAGAGGCATGACACTGGAGTTGTAACACAGGAAAGGTTTATTTACAATCACTACATGAACCCTCAGCACACTGTTGTCCTTTCCAGTCTAGTGCAATCCAGGCTATTCTTCCATTGTAGGGAGTATTATACCTCTGATGATATAAGCCAACATATACAAGAACTGAGCTTGTGGGTGAGTGCCCTTGGTACATCACAAAAAATTTTTCTAACAATTACAGTATTAAATTATTGTACATTTTTGTGATGTCTTTCATTTGTCCTTCAGAACTTCAGTGAAAAACAAACAGGCAAGACGTGATTTGGCTGGTAACAAAAGACAAGAGTTGGGAATATAGTCTTTCAGGTTGGATTTAATCGTTAGCATCATGGATATCTCAAACAGTCCATTTCATATTCTTTTTGATAGTCTGCTAAGAAAACGCCTGCCTTCTCTCGGAGCTCCGCAGACAGGAGAAGAGAGAATTTTTGGATGCATAGTGGAGGGAGGTTGGTGAGGGGGAGGGGTGCACAACATCCCATTTAGGCTCTGACCCAGTTTCTCAAACATTACAGCGATTGCACGCTTTGGGTTCATTTTTCCATCACCTTCTGCTGACGCCGGAGGGCACACGAATTAGACAGGAGCGCTAGCGAGCTACATGCTAAATACAGCCGCCATATTCAGGTGCAGAATGGGAGATGAGTGCACACTAAGAACTGGTGTGTGAGCTAATGTCTGGTGGAATTACAAAGAGTTGGCCTTAGAAGACATGAAAGCGCTGTGCTTGAATTTTACTTAAAAACATGAAAGAAACACAGAGTTAGTTCATTTTAGACAGTTGGGATCTAACAATATCGAAATGCCACGGTGCAGTATTTATTGCGATATTTTGAAGAGGTTAATAGAATTGTAGATAGGATACTTTTTACATTTAAAATATCATGACAAGACTTCAGTGTAAATCCTTATTGTTATAATCCCAAGAATGATATATATAGTTATAGTTCCCTGTGTTTATGAGCTGTTGCTACTATAAAACAATGCATTTAAGCAAAGGAACTTGTAATTTGATATATCGTGACAGCCCATCATATTATTGTGACATGGTTTGCAATGGTCTAAATTTACTCCTCATTACCTTTCTGCATTTCACACATCCTAAAGCAGGGGTCTCCAACTCGGGAGATATCGGTTCTCCACCCCCCTCCAAGTAGCTCACTAAGGGATTTCTGAATCATACGTATGAATTAGTAAAATGTGATTAATAAAATGCCTATTACCATTGTACATGTATTATTTTGATGCCTAACTTTGTTCACTAATAAATGGGTGTTTATGTTTTATAAGCATCTAACTGTTCCTCATCTAAGACTTGCCGTGGCTGTTATATATGCTCAATTTCTTGTGACCGCTAAAATGAGGAGCTCTCTGGCATTTTCATTTTGTAAAAGTAGTTTACTGGAGGAAAAAAGTTTGGAGACCCCTGTCCTAAAGCATATATAAGGATGAGTATATAATACTTTTCGAGCTAACAATCAGTAATTTGCAAACGAGTGCACTTTCTGTTTATCTGACAGTCTAGCAGACAGGACACAGTGGACATATTTTGACCTCTAGAGCTGCTTATACAATATATATCTGTACTGGGACAAGGCAAATTTTGCTCGAATAGAACAAATAGGGTACAGGCCCTCTAATAAATAATTAACTAATTAAATTAATTTATTAATTAAAATTCAATATTTATGTGCTTTTTAAGGGTTTGTTTTTGTTAGCAGTGGTGTTACACCCAATTAAACAACACTCAAGTTGTGAAGCATGCTTTTAAACTCCCCATGGAAAGGAAACCGTTTTTTGATGGTGAAATTTGAGTACAGCTACTTCAACATTTCTTTATTCAAGTTAAATTATAAAGCAATTATCAAAGTTACACAATTAAAGTCCCTTTCATTTAACTTGAAGGTTTCGTCTACCAAACGAATGAATTAAAAAAGGTACAACACTTTTCAAACTTTATTTAACTCTGAGGATTTAATTATTTGTGACAGATACTGGAACAGTATTTTTTAAACACTAAATCCACCTTTTTTCATTACTAAACTACTACTAAATCCACTCTTTCTAGTGATTTATGGCAGCTTTAGAGCAAATAGGTAAATTTCCAGCTTTCTGGTCATGAACTTCTAGTCGTATGTGCTGCCTTCAGTGGCCTCTGCAATCTTCTTGTAGTTGGTGACATCACACAAGACTGCCCTGATTACAGCCATGTGTTTCTGATTACAAATATCTGGCTGCAGGGGTGGAGTTTGAAATGTAGATATCTGTTAGACCAATCACAGTACTCCTTATACCGCCAGACCCCGCCCTCCAGGTTCTGTCCACTTTAACAGCTTTATGTGAAATGGGCTGTGGGTGGAGTTTAGGTGTTTAGTCACACTTTAAATAGCACTTGCCATTCAGTATTATTTTACATCATATTATAAACTCGAGCAAAAATCCTGCAGTTTAACTATTTGAACTTCCTTTTGTGAATGCCTCTGCTCTACTACTGGGCTTTACCAATTCAACCAAATATGATGTGTATTTAGTTACGAAATCCTGAGGTCTGAAAATATTGCCTAGACATTTTGTAAACCTGCAGTAGCTATCAAGCAATTTCAGTATTGCAATACTTATAATAATAACAAAAAAGTAAATGCATCTTCTTTAACATCTCTTACATCTCTATGGGTAAGTAACTTTTTTTCCAAAGAGTAGAAATACATAGAAAAGCATGTGTTCTTACTGTGAGCGAGCTTGCATCTCCACCTCTTATCTGGCCTGTTTGCTTCCATGGAAATGTCATTTATTTGGTTCTAATACCCCACAGTATGATATAAAACTTATCTATCACTATCGAGCCGTGTTTCCCAAACTTTTTTTCAGGGGACCCATATTTTAAAAGTTACAAACCTTTGCGACCCAAGTCAGTAGACATTTGTAATTATTTGTAAGTGACAAAGTGGTCACGTGATGTTGCTGCGACGTGTCGGTCAACTGATTTAAACAGATTTTGTCTTCCTACAGGTGGAGGCAGGACGACAGCGCCATCTGCAGTCTGACTTCCTCAGGACAGTATCCCAGGTGTCTGAGAGTAAAAATGCCCCTCAGCCCACTGGTAGGAAGACAGCGCCACACAGCGTCACAGCAACATCACGTGACCACTCTGAAGAAGACCGCTAGTGAGCAGTCGAAACTGTCAGGTATGAAAACAAACTCTTGGTCTGTAAAAAGAGCCTAATAACATGATCTTAGAGTGTTTAAGATTCTTCAGCATGCTTCCAAAGGTGATGATTTATAAAGCAAGTGTGGAGAGGGGAAGTAGGCACCAGTTAGTCAGCATTTAGTGAGACTGTGAAGGCCAGTTAGACCGCAATACGCCACAATTTAGATAATAGTATGCCAATGGTATGCCAAGGGGAGATGATCGTGTTTTGTAGCTCCTGTGAGTCAGTGTTAAACTGAGAGATGTACGTGGAGGATAAATTACTTAAATTCTCACAGTATTCATTACAAATGTTTACTTTTGTCTTCATCTTTTAACTTCCATCCTGGCTGAAAATCTCGATCTTTTGCAACACACTATTTTTCCACAACATTAACGCTTTTTAATCATGTCTTTGCCTCACAAACTCGCATATTTTTAAGCGACACCATGCAACCCTTAATGCCCTTTGAATCCATTACAACTCTCCTTTCTCTGCTCCTCTGGCTGTCCCCCTCCACTCCTCCCATATCACAGCATTTGCCATTGACTCCCTAATGTTCTCCAGGACCCATTCAGTGGCAAAGATGATGTTGTTATCAGCTTCGAAGCCAGAGTGAGAATTCCTCTTGTCGTGTATAGGAGCGTAGGAAGTCCTCAGTGTAGCAGGGAATCAACCTACGGCTCCTTATCGCTGCCCCACGCCGTTGAGCAAGACCATTACGGAGAGGGGTTTATTCACAGACCGCACAGACACGCAATTAGTCTCCCATGCAAGCTGGCAGTGGAGGAGAAGAAGAGAGGAAGAGAGGGGAGATGGAGAGACAGGAGTTTGGGGTTTTGGGAAAACAGTGGGTGGGAATATGTTGTAGCAGAGTGAGAGAGTAGAGAAGAGGGGTAGAGCTGGTTGGTTATTTATTTGAAAGTGAGTCAGTAAATTGAAAATAAATAGATTGATTTGTTGATGTGAAGAAATGAGAAAGTATCACATTCAACTGTAGGTGTAATTTGCCTGCCTGGGATCCAGAATACACAGTTCTGCAATACTTTATGAAGATGTGAGTCTGGTCACAGGTGAATCTCCCCGAGTTCAGATGAGCGTGATTGACGCATGGTCCGTCTGTATCAAAACAAATATGGCTGCTAACGAGGAAAAAAGAAAGGAAAAAATATCACAGGGGACTGAAAAACATAACAGATTTCTGCAGAATCAGTGAGCGAGCTCCTTCATTTCATATGCGTCGCTTAAAAAAAAAAGAAATCTGATTGGACTACTGTGTTTGGTTTTGGCTCGAGATGCAGTGGAAGCCGTGGAGACCCGAATGATAGCCCTAAAAATACACAGAGACACCATTCAGGATTTGCCAGGCAAAATCATCATAGCTTAGAATGGCAACAGTCCAAACCATAACTGTTCTTATAATAAAATAGTAAAACATTTTATATAAAGAGAGCTTAAATGCTTTACAGAGAAAATATTAAAATAGTCAAAAGACCACAAAACAAACAACAGTAAACAGTAGAAAAAAGTTAAACATTAAAAGATATTAATACATGGGTGCTGAGATTTGACATGTGTTTTTGTATATATTTTGTTTATAATTATAGATAATGATCAATGATAGTTATTATAGATAATGATCAATGATAGTTTGCACTTGTAGTAGTACAATGAACTTTCCTTGCTAAAATGATTACCAGAGACTTCATGTCTTATAAGTTACAGAAACTCTCCAGCGACTAGCTCAGGAATCGGAATACACTAGACAATTTGCAAGAACCCTGGAAGTTGTACACCACGCACCGGCCAATCAATGAAGAGCTGTGAAGCCATGACGTCAAACTCAAGCGCCTGTCTGTGTCCCTTTTGTGGTACAGCACAACAGTAAACAAAGCGGTCGAGATGGATGTAGACGAAGCCAGACATTCTGTGTTGGCAATGATTCCCAAGATCAAGGATTTAAAGCTGGAACAAAGAGAAAGTTTGGTTAATTTTATCAAGGAGAAAGACGTTTTTGCCCTTCTTCCTATGGGATTTGGTGCATTACATTGGCTTGGTTAAATTTTTTAAAGTAAAAAAGAGGTTTCCAGGAGGAGAAACTGGCTGATGAATCAGGCTAACGTCATCCATACTCTCACACAACATTTCCCCAAAAATATACAAAAGCACGATACAAAACTGAACACAGCAACTTACCAAACCTGATGTGCAGTAGTTTTTTAGTGAGGTGCACACTGATTGTTTTGTGATAGTGCTGTGAAGGGCGAATGGCTTTGCATGGAGAGCAAAGAGAAGAGGGACTAATAAAACATTTTAATACATTGTTTTCAGTAAATATATCATTTTAAAACAATAAAAGCAATGATCTAAATGTGTTATGTGTTAGCAGTTAATACTCCATAGAATTAAAATACCTCCTCTTGAAAGAAGCTCTTGAGGTTACGCCGCTGCGGTCTCTACGCTCCCATACAAACCCCTCTCTCCCAGTGCTGTGCTTCATGAATGATGCAACACTTCCCCTTATGTACTGTCCACTCCATTATGTCTGAGCCTTTGAATAACCCTCACCTCATCTGTCCATCTATCGAACCCTCCTTGACTGATGATGTTCCCAGACAAATTCTCTGCTCCAGTCAACAAAAGAATTACAACCATCTATTCAAGCAGACGATTTACCGCTGTCCATACATCGAAAGTCCTGTGTCCGATTTTTTCCAAAATGTGTCTTGCTCCAGTGCAGATGTCTCGTATAAGCAGCTCCTGAGGTCAAAACAAGTCCACCGTGTGTACTGTCTGCACCGAATTAGGAAGATTTAGTTGTACGTAATCAGGAAGTGTGCTGTTAGTATGCTAGTTGAGAAAAGTGGCTATAACGCATTGCTTTTGAATAAATAGGATGCTCAGAATGCATAAGGTAAGTGAGGAATAAATGTGGAAATCTGGAACACGTTGTGAAATGAACTTCTATTTTGTTGTTGTTTTGAAGACAGTAAAAATTTAAGAGCAGAGGAAAGCATCTGTAAAACTTTATAATAATAATCCTAACAAAATTGGAAGAAAGACTTCATTTATAATTTATTAAGAATGATTCAGGCTTATAACGTAACCCTAACGCTTAATCTAAACCTCTTAATTAAGTTACTAAGCTTGAATCATCCTTAATAAACTTTTAATTTTTATAGTGTGCAATAGTGTTTGTACTCAGCTCATAGGAACCTTTAAGAACACATGAACATTTTTTTTAGTTTGTTTCCTCATCAAAAACATATTTATTTTATTTTTATTTCATTCATAAAATATAAAAAAGACATGAGCAGCATCATAACGTTAAACATACAAGAAATGAATGAAAAATAGCAGAAAGAAGAATAATTCTTATTTATAAAGCACTTTTAAAAATAAGGTTTACGAAGTGCTGTGCAAGTAGCAAAGAACACTAAAAATAGCATCAAGAGAGCATACAAAATCAGACAATGAAGCAGCAATTCAATTCATTATAATACATAAGTTAATAAAATATAATAAAAATAAAGAAGAAATCAAAACTAGTTAAAGGAAGGCCAACAGATAAGAATGGGTTTTAAGAAGATTTAAAAGATGATACTGATGGTGCAAGCCTCATCTCCCCAGGCGGGTCATTCCAAAGCCGAGGTGCCCGGAGCGTGGACTTTGGACCAGCTAATAGGGACCTGCCTGAGGATCTAAGGCTGCGTGAGGGCTCGTACAGGGTTAAAAATTCTGAAATGAAACTTGGTGCAAGACCTAAACAAGCTTTAAAAGTGACCAGGGGAGCGATAAAACCACATGTTATCCCCTCCCTTTTACATTACATACATTAACACTGATAGTTACTTTAAAACGTGTAAGTGCTTTTCATTTCAGTCACAAATATGAATCTTTTGCAAAACAGATATTGAAACAGAAGCTTAATTTGCACTTGTTTCATTAATCCACTAATCCAAAGTTGCCTTCTTTTGAGAACTAAAATGTTACTAGTTTTGCACTTTACCAGTTTTGTTGCATCACTGATAAAACTCCGAACACCTTCTGCAGTAAAATTGTGTTCACAACAAATGCACGACTGTTAGATTAGCATTCACAGAGGAAAAGGACATGATTTCTTTATTTTCTGATTGTTCATTCTCGTTGCTGACAGTAGCTGACAGGAGCTCCCACCCCTGAATGCCTCATTGGAAACTGAGGTGTAGTTTTTAAATATTTTTTTCCAAGTGACATTATTTTAAGGTAAGCAAAAGCATGTTTAAAAGGGAAATTAAAACTACAAGAACGCATAATATGTGATTTTTTTTTTCTTTAAAGAAAATGGGAAATAAAGGCAAAAGAGTCTCGCTGGCCATAAGGGTGTCTTGCTCAAGGACACAATGGAATTATGAATCAGACCAAACCACCAACCTTCTAATTATACGACAACTACTCAACTTGAGCCACGACCACTCACAACCAATAAGTCATTGTTGAAGTACTTTTTAAGTCCTGGAAAGTTTACCTGGCCCTTGGATACAGCTAATGGCCATTCAAATAAATAAACCAATAAACGCAATTATATTAACGCCACCATTACTATTTTAAAAATTCATATCTCTTTTGCATATCTATTTTCACCATTTACTGTCACTGTCCTCTGCATGTATTCACAGGATTGC
This sequence comes from Boleophthalmus pectinirostris, assembly GCF_026225935.1. NCBI lineage: Eukaryota > Metazoa > Chordata > Actinopteri > Gobiiformes > Gobiidae > Boleophthalmus > Boleophthalmus pectinirostris. The sequence goes on from NW_026571175.1 coordinate 10,682,098, forward strand.
ATCTTTTAGTGGGTGATTTGAGCTCCTCCAGCCAGCCAAATGTCCCTTATATTTCAGAGAGAGGCACTTCTCAGACTGTCTCCGATTGCTGGAGTAGGTCTGGCACTTACACACAAACAGGAGAGCAGGATTTTAAGATTTAACGGAGTGCACTGTCAGGACTTTCCCAATGTATTCTCTGTGCTCTTTGGAGTTATATTTTTTAGGAGCGTTCGAACTTTAAAGGGCTCGTGTTACACTATTTTCTGATCTATTTTATAATGTTGTTTTCTCATCACAAACATACCAGGAGCTGTGTTTATTTCATACACACATGTTTAACTCACAAATCCATATTTAGAGTTCTTAAACAGAAAATGTTTGGCAAAGGAGAAATTCAATCTGTCAACTGGACAAACATTTATTCACTTTGAAAACCTAAATAAAACGTTATCCAAGGTGATCCTTCAGTTCTGGTCAGACGCTGGTGGACACTGCCTTATATCTGCCTGCAGGGAGGAGCTAACTACACTGAAACTACTCTGAAACTCCATACTTGTTTACAGTTTCTGTTTGTTAGCTACGCCTGTTCATCTGTACTGAGTGTGGGATCATCATTCAGGCCCAAAATGAGTGTTTTCACACCTCTGGCCCTGACCTGGCTATCCTTATTGTTTTCTTTGTTTTAGGTTTGAGGGTGGAGTTGTAGATGGGAGACAAATGATGTCTGAGGCATTCATTTCTGTTCAAGGAAGGACTGTCTAACAAATATCTCCTCTTTAACTCCACTCTTAAACCAATTCTTTTCTCTGGCTAACATCTGTACCTCACTGTCCTCAAAGGAGTGGCCCGTGGCTTTTAGATGGAGATGTACAGCAGACTGAGGTCCACTATGGCTCTCTGGTCTGTGTTGGTACATCAGAATCAGCTAAGAAATCAGAAAATGCTTTATTCCACCTTGTGATGTCATGTGCCATTACAGGAAGTGCTCCACTGTGTTTTTTAAACTCAATACACATTCATTAGAATCACTTTGGTAATTTCAGCCCTGAAATCCAATCTCTTCTAAACAAGTTGATAGGTCAGTTAAGGTCAATTAAATACAATCAATCAATGAACCTGACCAGGGACTACAGGTGGAAATTAGCACTGGTGCTACAAGCTGGTACAATTCATCTCTCCTGTTAAGGTTAATGTAAATTGTGCACTGTCCCTGTCTATTTAAATACATAAATAAATACATAAATAAATAAATGCATAAATAAATAAGTACATAAATAAATAAAATAGATACATAGGCCAACAAAAGTTGAAATGTAGCTGTTAACTAGAAAACTACATGACATCACAAAGTGGAACAGAGCAGCTCCAATTATGTTTTTGGTGAGGTAACAACATTGTAACAAGGCTTAATGTTCACAAGAGTCAACTTTGTGTAATATAGGACCTTTACAGGGGACATGTATTCACATTTTTGAACACTTGTATATTGGTGTTTCTAATTTCAACATTGAATATGTATGGGAAAACATGTTTTGTTTTACTCCACTTTTGTTTTTAAGTTTAAAATTAGAATATCAATACATTAATCTTAAATAGTGATTTCCATTCCTTTTTGTATTATTTATTCCATAATTGGTGGTAAGCAACTTCTACAGTCACAGCAGCCTTGGGGTATAGGTTAACAGAATCGAGACAATCACAGGCAAAGGTGGGTAAAGTGTCTTGCCTAAGGACACAACAACAGTTTACACTAGGTAACTACTGCTGCTCCACTGTGCTCTTCCATCCGAGTACTGACCAGACCCAGCCCTGCTTAGACTTTGAGTTCAGATGAGTTAAGACACTGATGTTATCGCCCTCTGCTGGCAACAGTAGGGAGTAAAACCTCTTTAGATGATACATTAGCAGGATGGTTAATATCAGCATGGTATAATAATAGAAATTCTACTGTTAAGGAGTTGAATGAGGCTAGCAGTGGATTTTACTATAAGTTATAAGTTATAGGTTTTGCAATAGAAATAAAACACTCCAATGTGGAAAAATCCTTAAGAAAATATGAGGCATGCACATAACACAAAGAGCATACACACTCCCTATTATACTTTATATTAGCTTCAAGTTAGTGGATAGAATGGTAAAAGATTACACTCTTCTTTGGAGTTGTTCAGACTTTGAGTTTTATAATATTTTAACTAAATAGAAATGTGCGTGTTAATTGCTCAAATTACAAAGTATTTCATCAGTGTTAATCTAACTTGAAATTCCGTGGGAGTGTGCACCTCTCAAATCAGACCATCAAGATCCAATCACTGACTGAGATTATGTCAAATGTGTGATGAAATGTAGAGAAATGTATCATGTTTAGAGAGACAAAATCAAGGACATGTATAAAGTTATAAGTGGTACAATCAAGGTCAAACGCCTTATTTTAATCACTGTCACAAAAGTTATAGGTGTGCTGTGTAACTTTTCAGGTAAACAGTCTGCTTGTATTTATTCAATTACAGGTGCTTTTATTTCTCAAAACTACCGTAAAGATGTGCATTCTTACTGTGAATAAATCTGACCTGTAACTTGGTCTGGTGAAGTGGCCTGCTTGTCTCCATGAAGATAGTTAAATGAAATGTCATATTGTAGAACATTCAAGGAAAAAAACAGCAGACTAAATTTTTTAAATGTGCACTATGGAACTTTTCATGATCAATCCGCTATCTGCTTATCTCTATGGAGACAAGTGCTTCATCTGGAAAGTTACACAATATGGCATCAAACATACCTACTGTTACAAGCGAGATCTGTGGAGAGGTGAGCCCAAAGAAGATAGTTTTGAGCAGTGAAAACTTCTATCTTGAATACATGCAACACTGCAAAAAAAAAAAAAATTGATCTAGCCAAGTTAAGATGACTTTAATTAAGAAATTTTTATCATGATTTGAGTGAATTTCACAACCCAAGCAAAACTTTCTTCTAGTGGAACAGGACTTTTTGTTCTTAAAATATGAAATACTTAAGAAAAGCAATTACTTCCTCCTTGTAAAATGATCTGCCAATGGAACAAGACTTTTTGTAGTTAAAATATGAAAACACATCTTGCTACACTAAAGATAAGAAAAACAACAACTCTTTGGACTTAACTTAAGAAATAAAATCTTATTTTGCTTGAATTAAGAAAAACACACTTATTCCATTGGTAGATCATTTTACTTACTTATATATATATATTAATATATATTAATAAAGTAAAATGTTCTTAATTTAAGTCATTTTAATTTGAATAGATATTGCTTTTTGCAGTGAAAATATCTACATTTAATGCCATCCGCTGGAACATTCTTAACAAAACAATAGGATTTCCATGGAGACACGCTGATGCTGATTTAAAAAATATGTTTAATTTGCCACTATTGGTGTTTTTCAGATTTTAGAATATGATGATGCCATAATCCCAGATCAGGGACAAGAGCCAGTTTTTGATTACGTTGTACCTTGGCACGAAATACTGGAAAGACAAATTCCCAAAATGGAATCTGATCATTTCTATTACTGACAAGACCCAAGACCATGCTATATTACAACAAGAAGCTTCAGTTGAAAAATATCCATTTTAGCTGCTTCCCATTTGTAGTAAATAATATTGCCCAATAGAATGCTGCGATGTCAACTGAAAACCAGCAACTGGACAATGCTCTGTTTTTTACCTGTCTAGCCAGAACCACAAGCTTTGGCAAAATTTTACAAAGACAAGTGGATCTTGACACGTATCCTGTCTCCCCGATTTCAGAGGATGTGATTGACAGGTGGATTAACCTATCAGAGAGACAAACATGGCTTCTTTCAGGTAAAAGAAGTTACATATTTGTTCTGCATGTTATGAGAATCTTCAAGAAAGGTTTTCTGTTTTCTGGTTTCCGAGGAACACGTTTGTTAAATTAACAGCTATGATTGGATCATCTCAAATTTGGACAGATGTTTTTCATCCTTTAAGGTCCGGTTCCAGTACCTTGGGCAGCAGTGTTTTCAGATCAGCAGGTACTGTAGGTCCAGATTAAGATCTAATTGGTGGTTTTTAGATTCTAGAATGTGAAGATGTCATACTTCCAGATGAGAGCAAGAGCCAGATTTTCTTGTTGATTACATTGTATTTTACCATGAAATACTGGAAGGTAAATTCCCAAATATAGAACCTGATCATTTCTATTATTGACTAGATCCAAGACCATGCTATAGTACACCAAAAGTCTGCAGTTGAACAATATTAACTTTACCTGCCCCCATTGGTGGAAGGTAACAAAGTACAAAATAAAAGTACAACAAGAAGTACAACTTTTAGGTATCTGTAATTTCCAATGGATACTTTTTACTTTTACTTCACTACATTTGAGAGCATGTATCTGTACTTTCTACTCCACTTCATTTTAGACCTGAACTGAAAAGTAGAAAGTACTTTTCTTTATGGTTTGAGACTTATTTTTAGCATATGACATTAAGTTAATGTTCTAACTTTGAGCAAACCAGATACACAAAAAAGTTTTACTTAAGTAGATTTTTTGGGATGTGATACTTTTACTTTTGCTTGAGTAATCTATTCCCCTTTTATCTGCACTTTTACTTGAGTAACAAAATTTAGTACTTCATCCACCAGTGCCTGTACCCGATCTGATTGCAGTAACAATAGAGTCATATGGGCTTTCCAAGAGCCTATGCTTGTATGAGAAACACATGTGTGGTTAGCTCCTTGGATCGATGTGGGAGCGCTGGGGGTCATTGATTGACACGGGCTGTGGGTTTGACAGGTTAGAGTTGGTCCAGCCATGGAGAAAGGAGAGATTATTGAGCTGATGTGAGGATAAAGAGAGCTCATCCAGGCTTACACTCCATCTGTATATCTACAGTAGGAAGTACACATAGATCGGGAAGTGACTAGAAGAGTGAAGCTGATGTCTGAGGCTGCGTACCATTTCTGTTCACTTGCTTTGTTAAAGCTGCGCTATGTAACTTTTCGGTTGGAGTTCATCACCTGTTTCTCATTTCTCTGCCTGAAATGTTCCACAGTATGACATTAAACAGTTCTACCTTACATTTATTAAATTACAGGTGGTTTACAGCTCAAAAATACAGAGAAAAACATTTATTCTGACTGTGAGTGGGGTTGCCTCTCCACAGATCTGACTTGTAACTTGGTCTGGTTTAGACTCCCTGAAGATAGATAGAAAGGTTTAATACCACACTGTGAAACATTCCAGATACAGCAATACCATCACCATGGAGCAAAGCATTTCACAGACCCTTCACCAGAAAAGTTGCACAATGCACCTTTAACAATAAGTGGTTGTTCCTTTCATATGTAGACGCATGCCTGTCAGGCTTGTGTTATTACTGAAGTACATTTGAACTGAAGCATTAATTATTTGATTCAGCTCTTTAATTTACAATGCAGTTAATTTAGAATAAAATGTTTAACGGGACAACATTTGATTTGAATTTTCCCAGGATTGTTGCATCATAGGTAGAAACCCTGTGCACCTTTTAAGTCCATAAACCATTTTAAAATGTTCTGTCGTCAAACCAGGTTCATTACTACTGCATGTTGGGTTATTTGGGGTCTGTTCCTTAAGTAGACAACATTAAATTTTCTTCTCCATGGTAATTCCCTCTACTGCCAGTAGATGGACCCCTACACCAGTTTCCAGTATGGGGAGTGCCCAAGCTGGAAAATAACATCTAGTTTATACAAGGTTGTTTTAAGTTCTAAAATGAGGTGTGGCAAAGTAAATGTATTTAAGAATATGTTTAAATGCCAAACAAACCATAATTTGTGTTATTTGATATTATTATTTTCTGTGGCAATTTCTCACACAGTAAAATGTTTTATTGTTAGTTGAGAGTAGTGGTGAGACCATAAGGGCACCTACAGGAGCCCTAGAGGGACATGCCGTTGTCAGCCGAAAACATATATGGATAAAAATAGCAAAAGCTAAATTAACAACTATTTTTCCATTGTCACTCACAGCTGCCATGTAAACAGGTATGGTAGCCCTGGAGGGACAATCCATTTTCTTATAACAAACTTCTCAGGCAACTAAATCTAGGTTTGCCTGGGATCTAGAATACACACTTCCCTATAGTTTACACAGATGATTTATATGGTTGTGATTGACAGGTGGATTAACCAATCAGGAACAAGCATGGTTCATCTGTTTCAAAATTGCCACTTAGGACGAAAAAAAAACTAAGGAAAAAATATCACAAGGGACTGAAAAACTGTGAATGTATGCAGAATAATTGAAGGAAGCGCTAAACTAGGGATGGGAGTATCAATATAGATATCAATACTGACTCAAAAATGTGAGTATTGATACTATTATACAAATTGCAAATAGTAAAAGTACACATAGTAAAAATATACAAATAGTAATTAGTACATGTACATTTTCAGGTTGTCCTATTTAAAGCCCATTTGTATACATATATTTAAATAAATCCCTTCACCCTCAAGATTAGTAGCCTGATTCAACAGCCGGTTTTACTTCGTTTCACTTCGTACAAACCGTCTGACCTCGCAGCCTTAGATTTCGTTCGCTAGATGGTAAGCGGGTACTTTTTATCATTTAACCACTCACTGCTATTTGGTCATGACGTATGTAATGCATCACTAAGGGGGATTAACTGGTATATTAAGCTTTTCCCAAATCCCATAGGAAGAAGGACAATAACGTCTTTCCCCTTGATAAAATTCACCAAACATTCTCTTTGTTCCGACTTTAAATCCTCGATCTTGGGAATCATTGTCAACACTGAATATATCACTCTTCACTGATTGACTGGTACCCGAACTTGTACTTCTGGGATTTTTGCAAATCGTCTATTATATTTTGGTTCCTGATCTAGTTGCTGAAGAGAAATTAAATTGAGTGGAGGCACTAGGTGGCGCCAGCTTGGCTACAAGATTAGACCAGTATAGAGAATGTGTATCAATAAAATTATCCTCAAAAATACTTGGCTCTGAAATGTCTCTGTATAAAAAATACAAAGAGATAATATTCTCTATTTGCCAGGTAACAAAATAGGTTAAAAAGAAAAAAAAATCAACATATTTTATCATCATAAACAAGCATCACCATCTTTCATAAATTATTTTCAGCAATTTTTCCTACAACATTTGAATATTTTCCATTCTGCTTGACAGCTGTAACCCCCATTCGAAAACGCCAGTCTTCTCCTGCTCATATTGTCATATCCATCATTCACTCGCTGACAGTTTTCAGTTTTCATCACATTTGAAAAATCCCCTTTATATTCCCTCGCTAACTGTGGCACTCTAATCACATCCACACTGACAGAGAGAAATCACCAGGATCCTTCATTGTGATGGATGAGGTGGGCCATTGTCTCATTAAGGTCTGGTCCAGGTAATCGGATCTGGACTAGACTCGGGAGGCCTGGGGATGTGAGGTAATCAGGTAATCAAGAGAGAGCAGAGTCGGAGTGGACAGGGCAGACACAAGAACTGATCATGGGAATGTGAAGGATTGTTGACAGGTTCTTGGAATGTTCAGCATCACTCAGCGTGCAGAGGTACACAAAATTACTTCTTTGTTTGGAAGATGTATGTTGTATTCATAGGCTTCAGGAATGTGATATTTTCTGTTATGGATGCCATTTTGAGGACTTTTGCCCATTTAAAAACATCAGTAATTGCTATGTCAATGGTCCTTTAATTTTTCATCTTTTGAATTGTTGACTTTTTGTGACAATAGAATTGTTATGTTACTGAAATACTAAACATTTCTCAATAGAATGTGACTTTCAACATTAAATAACAGTACATTATTTTATATTATTTGGTGTGTATCTATGTAGCTTTTACCCTTTTCTTAACTGTGTCTCCTCATCATTAGGTTACTCTGAATTTTGACTGACTTGAGTTATTGATGGGTTGATGGGATTCATGGATGAATAATCCTTTACTGTTCTGCTTTTAAGGTTTGAGTGCTCAGAAAATTCCAGTTTCCGCTTATCCCCTTTCTTTACCCATTGCTCTGTACTTACTTGCAATTTAAAAAAAATAAATAAAATGAAAACTCTGGGTCATAGCCTACATGTAGGGTTCAAAAATGTACATGAACATTTTCTGCTGTGCTGAAATGGCACTATGAAGAGACAAGACTTTCGGTTTTGGAAATCAATGGACTGGTTTATAATGAGCAAAAATACTCTTATAGTTGTTTATTTTCTAAATAAAACAAATATTATGGCCACTTTAAATTATATAGGCCTATATAGGGCCTACTTATCTTCATTACAACAGCCATATGTGATTCCTGGTCCTTCTTGATTTAAACAGCAGATTTCTGCCTCTCTGGTTGTTGGAGTGAATCCTTATCAGCTCACAGCAGGACTCATGTATCAAGCCTAATGCGTTGCTCAGGGGAACTACGGCAGGGTCATTCACAGGGCAGATCCAAACTCTAACATACAACACTGATAATGACATGATACATGCGGTAGGCCCGAGCTGAGGTCTTATTGTGGACATGGGGAATGTGCGGTGTTACTCCTCCCCCTAGTGGAAAAGTGGTGCCAAGTGAGCAGCTGTATGTTCACTGTAAAGATGAAGGCGGTGTTTTGGAGTGAGCGGACCACTCCTTCTCCACTCTGTGGAGGCATCGGTATGGAAGATCATTTATTCCTTCAGATTTTGAATTTTAAATACTGCTGAATTTCTCACTTTCACTTTTTAAACTCTGAACAAGATGTTTAAATTATTTTTATTCTGAATTTTAGTTGCTGAAATTTTAAGTTTTTAATACTTTTCAATATGTTTCAAATTCAAAATAAAATTTCACCTTTTAAATATTCAGCACATACATTTCAAGCCCTCAAATTCAACTGTCAAAATTCAGAGTGTAAAATTCGCAGTGAAAAAATTCACAGCAAAGATCCCAGATGCCAAGGCAGAAGCAATCGGTCATGTGTGAATCAGGAGCAGCAAGGAAACCCGACCGAAGTCTGATGGGACCCGTCGGAACCATCGGGCTCAGGTCGGATTCAGACACATCAGCGCGTCAGCTGTTTCCTGTCTACAGTAAAACTGACTCTGAGTGTTCAGAAGATCAGAGCACTGCACTTCTAGTTTAGACACAAGTAAACTGTGTTATTCTTATTTGTGAAATGTGGTGCAATACTTACGTGATTTTTAAAGCATAGATTGGCACAGCAAGTAGATTCACTATCACCTGATCTGTGATTCACCGTAATCTGGTGTTGTGTGGATGTAAACAGACACACGTAAACTGCTTTTGCCTTTTTACTTTTAAAGAACACATCAAACTGGATTAACAGCGCGGTTTTGTGGACTGGATGTCATTATTTGTGGAGGATAATTTCTATGGTTAATATGGATGAAATGCTGCACTTTAAATTTACCACTTTACCAGAGGTGAGTAATAAAGTTTTCTCATTATTTTCGCTACATCCCGCGTTTGTATTTTGCGTCTCTGTGTCCGTTAGAGGCCACACAAACAATATCCAACGTGTGATTTTAAATGCCGGGTTCGGACACAAATATATTAATGCCTATCGGGGTCGGGTCAGATTCGGCAGACGCAGGCTGGGCTCAGACAGATAAAATCGTCCCGATCTACTCTCTAGTGAGGAGGGCTGCACTACATACACTCTGTGTGCAGGTTTACACTTAAGAAATAAAAGAGAGGAGGTTTTGATGAGGCTAATTCTGACTGATCAGATTGGTTAAAGTTCTTATCAGTTTTTTAGAGCTCAAGCTCTCTCCACACACGTAGGAGCACTGTGGCGTATTGCTGCCATCCACTGGTCATCTATGGTACTGCAGTAGAGAGAAGTTTAGCTCACACTTTGAAATGGAGATTGACTTGACACAGTCAGAGTTCTAGAGTCATTTCATGAGAACTTTGGTCCACGTTCAAATAGAGGAAGCTCTAATGTTTTCTATTTGTTTGTAAAGCATCTCTGAGTGGCCGGGCTAAATCTTGGACTAGAGTGAAGGGGAAAGCACCTTTAGAAGCATTCTCATTTCCAGAAGTGGAGTGACTCTTTTTGGCACACTTTGGAACACAGCACAGTGTGTTAGTAGTAGTGATGGTAGTAGTATCTAAAATAACTGCTAATAGATAACTTAATATAAAGGAGGCAAAGTATGCTTTTCATTGCTTTACAATGCCAAACGCTGTGACTGACACGACACTCCCTTAGACTACTTCTTTATGCAGTTCATGCCAGAAATGTGCAAGTTATGTGACAATAATATTGAGGTTCTTTCTTCACACACAGCCTTGGACCCTGGGAAAGACCTGCAAAATTAATAAAACCAAAATTGAATATAAAACAAAAGTAATTATAAAATTACTTGAAACCCAAATTAATTTGTGTGGTTTATTAATCAAAACAAGCTAAATTATTAAGCACTGAAGACAGGATAAAGAAGACTCCAAGAATCAATTCAGTTACACCAGTAAGTAAATTTGATTATTAACGTGTAAATTTAAATTGATGCGTGGTCTGGACACAACCACACTGCAATAAATAAAAAGCGGAATTAACTACTTTAGTAGCTAGTTAGTTTCTATAATGAACCATAGAAGTGATTTATTCAACCCTCCACAGCTAAAATCTGATCATAGTACAGAAAAATACCAAGTTCCTCACTAGTGCAAAGAAAAAGGTGTACAGATGAATGGATTTTTTGCATTCTTCTATGCAGAGAACTCCTGACATTTCTCACAGGCTGATCAGCTGTAAGGTCTCTCTAGCTGTCTTCTCTCTGTCTTTCTTGTGAAGTGTGATGAGGCTTCCCCACAAATGTTTTCTTACAGACTGAACAGGAGTGTTACTCCAAAATATCTGTTGGTTTCCTCAAAGAGTTGAGATAATTTACAATAGTTGAGTAATCAAATCAATCATTTTGTTGAGTTTAAGTTGTGTGTCAAATATTCAGAGTGTTTTCTTAGCTTCTGAAAGTGCTTTCATAGTCCATGAATGCTCTGCATGTTTGCGGACACCAGATTTTCAAAAATTCATTTTGCAAAAATAAGGCAGAACACCATCACAAATTTTGGATAAGTTAAAAACATCTAGTCTTTCTAAAACAATCCATTTGATGTTGGTGGGTGCTATCATTTTTTGGTATAACATGGTAAAGATGGCACCAAATTAATTTTTTCCATTTTTAACACTTGGAAAAAATGTATCTATCGATCTATCGATCTTCTAGAGCGTTCATCACAGAGGCTCAGTTTTAAAATACAAAGTACACAGCATGTGTGGGAAGGTTTATGTTCATATCAAACATCTGTCTTTGAAATTGCTCTTTCCACAGTCCTTCAAAGATGCCCTCAAATTTGAAAGAGTAAAATTTACAAGCAAATTCAAGCCCCCAGAAATCTGACAAATCAAAAGTACATGTGTAAAAGTCCATATTCTACAAGGCACATTTGACCGACCTTAAATAGTTTTTTAGATACAACAATCTGAAAGTGGCTCCTTGGACAACTCTGCTCAAAACAGGTCAGGGCAGAGTTGACAAAATATTTTTTAATGACAAAACTATAAAGGAGTTAGCAGGTAAAATTTGGAACTTTTCCCATTGGAAAGTGTGTGAACCTCCTAGAATTTTTTCAATCAAATCTGAGATAGTCGGGCAGGGTCATTCGGAGATTTGGCATGGAATGACCCAGGGGCGAATTTGAAGCCAGGCCCTATATTATGAATAAGATTTTGTTAACAAGCAAAATAGCGGGAAAAACACCAGAGTCATGTAGAGCGGGTCTACAGACAATTTAAGACTAAAATGGCTTACAGCAGCATTTACATAGAGAGGGACCCCAAGATTACAATGAAAACCAATAGGAGCCAGAGGAGCCCACATGTGAACTTCCTATTTGGCACTTTAGCTATGTCCCTTTATATATGCAGTCTCTGGTGTGTCTTCATATGTTTTTTGAGAGTACGTTTTGTAGCAAACACTTTCTCACAGTCTGGGCAGCTGAATGGTTTCTTCCCTGTGTGTCTCCTCATATGGTCTTCAAGCTGACCCTTTCGGGCAAATGTTTTCTTACAAACTGAACAGCTGAATGGTTTCTCCTCTGCGTGTGTCCTCATATGTATTTTGAGATTGTCTTTTAAAGCAAACGTGTGCTTACAGACTGAACAGCTGAATGGTTTCTCCCCTGTGTGTATCTTCATATGTCTTTTGATATTAGTTCTGAAAGCAAACACTTTCTTACAAACAGAACAGCTGAATGGTTTCTCTCCTGTGTGCGTCTTCATATGGTCTTCAAGACGATCATTTCGGGCAAATGTTTTCTTACAAACTGAACAGCTGAATGGTTTCTCCCCTGTGTGTGTCCTCATATGTGTTTTGAGATTGTCTTTTAAACCAAACATTTTTTTACAAACTGAACAGCTGAATGGTTTCTCCCCTGTGTGCGTCTTCATATGGTTTTCAAGATGACCCTTTCGGGCAAATGTTTTCTTACAAACTGAACAGCTGAATGGCTCCCCTCCTGTGTGAACTCTCCTGTGTATGTCTAGTTTATATATAGACCCAAAACTCTCTTTACAAACAGGGCACTTGTGTGTCCAGCTCTCAGCTCCTTTGCCAGTTCTTGACTTGTCTCCATTGTTCACAATGGCTCTGATTTCTGGTGTCAACTTGTATTTGGGGGACAGACATGAGTTTTGCGCAGTGGTGCTTCTGGCACCGAGCTGGACTTGGTTGTGGTGGTCTCCATCAGCCCCTGTGTCCATGTGTGCAGGTGAACAGTTGAGTGGAGCTCTCCAGTCTTCATCACTGTCAGAAGAGTGCTCTGTGTCTTCCTCACTCTCTGAGTGGACATGTGTCTCTGTTCTGTCCTCAAAGTGGACGTGTATCTCTGCTTTAATGTCTTCTTCCTGTGTGTCCTCTCTCTGCTCAGTTTGTCTTTGTTGTAGCGGTAAGGACTCCTCTGTCTTCACACTCACCGCAGTAAACTCTGGGATAGACCTGAAATAATAAAAGACACATTTGTATATTTCAAACCAAATCTGAATTTGTGTAATAGAAATTAATAAGAATGAATGAGTAATAAAATAAAGAATTGCAGTTTGAAAGTGCCTGAGACTCACACTTGCAGCTCATCTTCCTCTTGTTTGATGTTATGTTCTTCTTTAATGTGTGGAGTCAGACCAGGACTCAGAGAGGAGAGCTGGACAGCTGCAGGAGGTAAGAGACACACTTATACATGCAGTCTTGTGACATGAACACTCTGAACTTGTCTGTAGGCTACTTTAAGGGTGATGGGTTGTCTTTTCTCTCTATGAAGTTGTAAATACGTTTTAGTCAATATCTGAAGTGATTTGGAGTCCTACAGGTTCTTCTGCTGTTATAGCCATGGAGCACGTTTCTAACGAGCTTGTTTTCTACATCATGTGCATTTTTCATACTTTTTAAACACCCATATGGAACGTCACATAGGATTTTGAACACCCATACAGTTCTTGTAAAGCTGTTAAAATCCATTAAGGGTCCTCCCGCTCATCCCTGGGTCTATACCGAATCCCAATTCCAGTGTTACCTCTGAAAATTTTACATTTATGTTAACAAGGACTATACAGAATACATTCACCAGTTGCGACGTAGTGTCCATCACCAGGGTGGGTTTGAGATGAGGTACCTTCAGCACTTTGCGAAGAATCCTCACAGTCCTCTCCGGCAGCTTGCTCCCTTCTTAAACCTTCATTACTGGCTCGTAGCTTTATCACCAAGTCTTTAACCTGCTGCATCTCATCAGCCATGCCTACTACAGATGAGGAGACAAACAGAATCAGGAAAGTGGTCACACGGCTCAGTCAGGTGCACTCAGGTAAGGCCAGGCCATGGTCCAACACCGGGCCTGCTACTGTTAGATTAAAATAGCTGAGAGCCTATTGCCTATACTATTGCACCAATAAACAAACAATTACACCTTTAAAGTGCATGTCTCAATTTACAAATCCTGCCAACAACGCCACAATTGTGACCTAAAGTACCCTTTCAATAAATAATGTTTAAAATACTAAAATACAGTGTCAAATACCCAAAGGGCACCCAAGGGCACAGATAAGTTTGTAAATAAAAGGACAGCGACGTGACTTTAAGAGAATTAAAATGTATTAAATGGCTAAAGGAGCAAGTAAAAAATTTTTAATGATTTATTCTAAAAAAGCAGGCAGTGGTTAAAACAATAAAAATTGCCAGTATTTATTAATATACTACTAAAACCAGAATAAAACCTTGCAGCCCCTGGGCGAAGGAAAGGAAGTCCTGGAACAGAAATAAATCTTAAAACTCAACCAAACAACGACGACTTTAGAGGGGGATCCAGAACAAAAGCAAAGTGCTACCACGCAGTCACAACAAAATAACATAAAAACCCAAAGTGCACACTAAGAGGAACGGGCTAAACCCCTCCCAAATACGACCCGATATATTAAACCAAACTAAAGCTAAAAGCCCAGGGGCAACTATTAAAACCACGTTTATTATTGGTGCAGTTTAAGGTAAAGTTAAAATAAATATAAATATATATGAGGTAACTTTAAAATTAAAACAGTGCAAAACCAACCCATAAATCAACTAAACGAAACCAACAAAACAAGACAAAAACAAAACAATAAAACAAAAGCAGACCAATCCTTAAAATCTCACATACTCGGGGTAAAAGATGTGAGGCATCACCTTTCAATAGATCCATGGATACTGCCGCTCGGCCAGATCCATGCGCTCGGCTCGGCCTATTTAAGCCCGACTTCCGCTGGCACAGGAAGTTGGCGTCAGGTGATTTAAAAAGTAAGGGCGCCCCCTGCTGTCCGTCACACATAGGCTAAAAGGTGGATCCCTGGGATCTTCTGATGAGCACGACTCTTGGGCTCAGAGCCTTCAGAGACGAGTGGTTCTGCTGGTCCTCGTGTTTGGAGCGGCGCAGCCTCCTCAAAGTTCGTTATCGAGTCTCAAACAGCGCACATATGTCCTCAGCATTCAGCTGCTCTTCACAAACGCTCTCCAAGTTATGGACATATTTAATCGTTTTGCCAGTGTGCCACAGCTCTGCTCTACCGTGGTGTTGCGGTTGGTAAAAAGCGGTCTGTACAAGGCTTAGTCATTCATTTGGTTCAGAGATGCTTTCGCATAAACAAACTGTTCTTTTGACTCTTGTTTCAGTTCTTGTTTTGTTTAGATAATTTCTACTTCTCTACTAACAAAATGTTCACATTAACATCATAAATAAAGTTTTTAGTTTGTAGAGCTCAAGCTCGCTCCACACACTTCTAGGAGCACGGTGGCGTATTGCTGCCATCCACTGGTCATCTGTGGTACTGCAGTAGAGAGAAGTTTAGCTCACACTTTCAAATTGAGATCATTAACACAGCCAGCGCTGTGGAATGATTTCATGAGAACTTTGGTCCGAGATCAAATAGAGAAAGCATTAAAGCATTTTTGAGTGCCCAGGGTAAATCTTGGACTAGAGTGAAGAGAAAAGCACCTTTAGAAGCATTCTCGTTTCCAGAAGTGTAGTGACTCTTTTTGGCACATTTTGAACACAGCACAGTGTGTTAGTAGTAGTGATGGTAGTAGTATCTAAAATAGAAAAAAGTTATCTATTTTTAAAATACTAAAAATAGATCTAAATGAACTTAATCAGTAGTGAAAACAGGATTAAATGGACTGTCGGGATACTAGTGTAATGTCAGCATTTAATTGCTGATTGTTTATTTTCTTCTGTTAAAAACAGAAATGTGCACAATATGTGATGATAATATTCAGGTTCTGTCTTCACACAGCCCTGCATCCTGGTAAAGACCTGCAAAATGAATAAAACCAAAATGTAATATAAAATAAAACAAAACTAATCCTAAAATTACTTGTTTTTACTGGAACAGCAGCATCATGGAGAGGGAGACTGGACAAAGTCATCAAGACCCAGCTGGACTGTCCTCTGGACTCAGAGCAAGAGGAGAAAGGAGGCTCATGGTTAAACTCACATCTGTGTGTGAGTGTCTCCTCCTGCAGGAAGCCGTGTCTGCTCTGGAGCAGCTTCAGTGACAGATGCGCTCTCACTGTGTGACCAAGAGGTTGGTGGTGATTGGAGGGGCCTCACTTCTGTCCCCAGGCAACTGTAGCTACAATAGTTTACTACCTTCGGGTATGGACCGAAGGCTGTATACTAATGCATTATTATGTTATCTTGATCTTGATTTTGGTTTTCCAGCTGTTCTTGACCTTTATGTTGCAACATTGTAATTTCCCCATTGTGGGACAAATAAGATCGTATTCATGACATGTGCATAACTTTCATTTAGATGCGTTGGCAAAAGCACACATGGGAGCAGTGGAACAATCCAATAAATTGCTGGGTGACTGCTGGTAAATACACTTATCTCTAATGTGTTATAATGTCTCTTTTACATGGATAATTTTGAATTAATGCAGTATTTGGTTTGAGCATTTTACTTACTTATGTAGGCTACAGTTTCTATGTCCAGAATTAACAGTTTTTTTGTTTGTTTGTTTGTTTGTTTGTTTTTTAATTCAAATGTTTAATTTCGTGTTTTTACTTTTTTTTTTTACTATTCCAAGTTCCCTTTGCTAAATGCTTGCGTACCTGGCTGGTTTGGAAATAATGGACTTGTCTGCGACGCTTCAGTATTTCATTTATAGCTTATTATTTGGTCCTACATCCTTGGCCTTTCCACTAGATGGCGCCAAAACACAACCGCACGATCATATTTACTCGTTACATAATTTGGCTGAGTCCCAGAATGTTTTGACCAATCAGGGCGCAGCAGTGCGCCGCTCCACGACCCGAGGCGCTGACGGTCTACTCTGCGGTGACAGCCTGTACTCTGTTAGGAACAAAGTCTATCTATTTACTCCCCGATGTACAGAGGAACCAGGCGATCTTTGGCACCGCGTGAATGTCTCGCCTTCAGCTCCGTGCGCGCAGCTGTTGGACTGGACGTGTGCGTAAAGTTGGCACGGAAATTACGCACCAGTCTGCAGCCCGTGTGCGTGTCCTCAGACGACCCCGTTCTCCGACTGTGCAGCTGCCGTGGTACGCTGTTGTAAATTCACCCAATGTTGTATAATAAAAGGCTAGAGATATAATCGCCATGGTAACCTATAGTAACAAACAACGAGTTCCAGCAGACATGCTGTGACTGTAATTCTTTACTGATGAATTCATACAAAATAATCCACGGCTTTCAGAATGATGGCAAATTAGGAGGAATGTCATGGTGAGTAACTATTTTAAACTAAACATTATGTCTTTTGATAGTGAAAAAGCGTGCATAGGAAGTTGAAATACACAAATAGAGAGCTGCAATTTTTAGGTGCAATGTGGGTCCACCATTTATTTGTCTCATGAAGATGTTATAGCTTTGCCTAGAATGTTCCACAGTATGGTATTAAAGTCATTCATCTCGTGCATTGAGTCTATTACAGGTGTTTTTTTATTGCTCAGAAACACATTGAAAAGCATGCATTTGCACTGAGAGAGGGCTCACTTCTGCACGGATCTGACCCTGATTTTTTTGCCGCATCGGGCACGGGGGCTTGACCCATGTACTACATTTGGTGACAATCAGGTCCATAAATGGCGGATGGACAGACACACAGACACACAGGGTGAATACAAAACTTGGTCAACCCTTCAGGGACCAGGTAACAAAACAAAGAACAAACACAACACAAAGGCAACATTCACACAACACACAGACAGCATTCATACTATATGATCCAGGATTTTATCATCACCACACCTACATTTGTACATAAGTGAAGAAAGAAAGCAACTCTATGTTCAAAAACAGGAGCAGGATGTTTGTAAGTATCTGAAGACTGATGCCTTAAAATGGTGGATTGATGTGATTGATCGGATCGAGGAGGGTAAATTGTTCCATTCATTTGGAGCTTTGAAGTTAAATGCTCTGCAGCCAGTTTCTTTTTTTATTCTAGGAACATTAAAAAAATAGTTGTTCAGTGTGACGTAAATTATATGCTGATCTAAATGGAATTAAAAACTCTTTTAGGTAGTTTAATGTTTAATGCCATACACCACTTGTAGAAAACTTACACAGTGCACCTTTAATTATAATTTCCAATAATGTGGAAAAATCATTTATCATTAGTAAACCATTAGTATTTAGATTTTAAAACATCTTGTATTATGTAGAATATAAAGGAGTTTTCTTGATTTACATTTCATTTTCATCACAAATATATACCATTAGGGTTTATAATAAATTAATTTTTGTTTTTACATTTTCTATTCGAATTGTGTGGCTTTTACAATCACAACATGGCTGCCACAACTGTCAAGGCAACAAAATCCATGCCTCTCTCTCGTGCTTTTTATTATACTTTACAGAAATCACTCACCAAGGTTTTTTCTTATGGGTGTGTTGTTTTGATACACATAGAGACAAGAGACGCCTGGACTCGTGCCCAGCTCTGAATGTTCCAGGACATTTTAAAGAACGTACATGTGATTCATGCAACATAAAATAATATTAGATTATGAAGTAATAATGTTAGATATTATTGCGTTGTGACTGTGAATGCCAATGGGGAAATTAAGGAACAGAGCCACTATACAAAGAGAGTAAGTGATCAGAATAAAAAGTGTAGGTCAGTTCTTTCATACATTTTGCAAAAGTTTTAGGATATGTGTGGGAAATGTTAGGAAATTCAATTCATGTTTGTTTAGGTTACAATATCCCAATCCCAAACAACAGAGAATTCTAATGATCCAATTTAATTTCTCTCTAGCGACTAGGTCAGGAATCGGAATACACTAGACTGTTCGCAAAAACCCTGGAAGTGCGAGTTCAGGCACCAGCTAATCAGAGAAGAGCCATACATTCTGTGTTGGCAACGATTCCCGAGATCGAGGATTTAAAGCTGGAACAAAGAGAATGTTTGGTGAATTTTATCAAGGAGAAAGACGTTATTGCCCTTCTTCCTACTGGATTTGTGAAAAGCTTAGTATACCAGTTAGTCCCGTTAGCGGCGCATTACATACGTCACGACCAAATAGCAGTTAAATGAAAAAAAGTACCCACCTACCATCAAGTGAACGAATTCTAACACTGTGAGGTCAGGCGGTTTCTAAGAAGTGAAACCGGCTGATGAATCAGACTAATGATGTGCTACATTAATTTACAAATTCGAAACAAACAACTGTCTATATCAAATTTTAGACAGTACTGACATTTGGTGAGTGAGCACATAGGGAAGTTATACCTGAGTTGCCTGCCAATCGAGAACGATCCAGAACAATATCTTTTTTATTCTGGTCCCCAAGACCTCTGTTGCACCTTGAGCTGAACTGAAACATGAAACATCCAATTGTTTATTTCAGTGACACGTGAAATGAAAGAGTTCACTGGTCACCCAAAATCAAACATCTCTCACCTCAGAGATCATTTCATTTGTTTTATTTGAGCAATTTGTTACACACTGAAACAAAGAAAACAAAATCCAAAAATTACAAAAAGTGACAGCAATTCTTGAAAAGTGTAGACAAAAACAAGAGCTTATTTTCACATGCAATATTGGTGGAAAACAGCTGTTTCTTAGATTTACACTTGATTGATCCACAAAGTAAATGATTTTTACACAGCGCTCACACATCACAATGTATTATAATGACAAAGAGCAAAAATATGGTATTAATAAATTCAAATTAACAACAGAATGATGTCAAATTTATATGTACAAATAAAAAAAATAGATATAAGAGGTTGTGAAGAGAAAACTGTGCAAAAATGAAATATTGATTGAGATGACATAGGGTTATCTAGTACATAAGGGTGAGTTGTTGTACAGTTGTAGGGAGTATTATCTGTTACATAAGGGTGAGTTGTTGTACAGTTGTAGGGAGTATTATCTGTTACATAAGGGTGAGTTGTTGTACAGTTGTAGGGAGTATTCTCTGTTACATAAGGGTGAGTTGTTGTACAGTTGTAGGGAGTATTCTCTGTTACATAAGGGTGAGTTGTTGTACAGTTGTAGGGAGTATTATCTGTTACATAAGGGTGAGTTGTTGTACAGTTGTAGGGAGTATTATCTGTTACATAAGGGCGAGTTGTTGTACAGTTGTAGGGAGTATTATCTGTTACATAAGGGTGAGTTGTTGTACAGTTGCAGGGAGTATGGTATGAATGTTGTCCTGTATCACTCACTGTTTCATTGTTACATCCAAAACCATACAAAAAAGTAGAGAGTCATATTCAACACCCAAGTTCGGTTACAATTTGTAGAAAAAGAAAATAAAAAAATTTGACAGAAAAATGCAATATCTATATCTATATACAGTGTGTCACCCATACCCAGACCCATACACATGTGGTGTGCATGTGTCTGTACAGATTTCAGTGCTTGACTGCATTCTGCAGAAACTTCGTCTATTTTTCAGTCCCTTGTGATTATTTTTCTTCATATTTGTTTTGTTACAGATGGACCATGTGTAGGGATGTAACAATAACCGAAATATCATGATATCGTTTTGTCAAAGTTTTCACAATAATATCGTGGACCATTTCTCTTTGCTTAAATTAAGAGTTATGGTGCAGCAACAGCTAAAAAATACAAAGGGAACTACATAGACCTTGATCCTTTGCTCCATTTCAGTGCAGACTACAAGAAGAAATAACAGTTCTAAGCACTTTTAAGTCTTAGTTCTTTGAATTAAGTCTTGTCAAGGCATTTTAAGAGGAAAAAATAGCATATAAACAGTTTTAGCTGTTTAGCCTCCACAAAATATTGCAATAAATATCATACAGTGAGATGTATATCATGAAAATATCATACTGAGAGATTTGAATATTGTTATATTTCTAATCATGAGCCTCCCCACCATATCGTGAGCTTTCCCACGATATCGCAATAAATATCGTACCGTGACAATATGGTATCGTGAGACTTGGATAGCGTTACACCCTTAACCATGTGTGTCCCTGATTGTCTAATCCAACCATCAATCACGTCCGTCTGAACTCAGGGAGATTCAGCTGTGACCAGACTCACATCTTTGTAAAGTATTTGTGTGTATTCTGGATCCTATATGCAAGTATATTATTCATAGGAAATCAGAGCACCAAGGGAAAACATAAACCTGACACTTGAGACTTTTTAATTTGAGTTATGAATGGTTTTGAAATATAAGTTTTGACATCATCTGAGTCCCAAAATGACTCTATAAAACAAATATGGATGCTCCCTATGGGCTCCTCTGTAAAGGTTACATCCTCTGCCCAAAACTGCAAATATTTGTTCAGCATAGCGCTCTTGGAAGTACATAGCGTCCACTTCAGCCCCACTCATGTGCTAACATCCTGTTCCATAGAGCTGTAGGCTATGTCAAGTGTCACGCTAAATGACGGTCATCTGATACCAATTCTGATTAGTCGAGCATAGCAAACATACTTATAGTCATACATAGTCAGACACACATTTGGCACATTTTTCTTCCTATATTTTATCAGTACAAGTAGTAAAGTTCTGCACAAGGTAAAAAAATTTTAAGTGTCTGTACTTTACTTAAATATATTTTAATGTGGATACTTTTACTTCACTATATCTGAGAGCAAAATAAGCGATCAATTCAGTTGTTTCTATTGAAATCTTTATCAAAATCGCTATATTTGAAGACCTCCAAATATGCGCGAAATACTTTTATGTTTTTAAGTACATTTCAAAATATGTTCTTTAATACTTTTACTTAAGTAGATTGTTTTGTAACTTGCTCTGATAACTGTAATTTTACTTCAAACTGAGTACTTCTTCCACTACTGCATTTTATTAACATACTAGTATTATACGCATAAAAAATACATACATTTTGAATATCTTTTTTAGTAACTTAGTGCAGATGAAAAGACGTATAACATTTTTGGAGTCACAATTTGAATAAGTCAGGTTGAGAATCTGTTTACGTGAAAGTGCAGCATAAATGAGCAAAGTCCAGGAATTGAACTCCAGACCTAAACTATTTATTGATTAACTGGTAGTCATAAGCGTGATATTACAGTACACAACATTCAAACCAGTTTATGTGAGTCTTTATTACTCAATATTTTTTATAGACGGGTTGATTTCTTTTTCGTGTCGAAGGTGGTTACCAAAATCGAGTAGACATTTCGTGGCAGCACCTTAAAGAAAATATAAAAATTGTGTCCTATTTTAGCCTCTGCGTATTGGTGAGGGGTGATGGTTACAGGCATGGACAGCTCACACCACCCACTCACCCCTCATGTTTCTCTCTCTCTATCCCCCTTCCTTTCTCTCTTTCTCTCCTCTCTCTTCTGTTTTTCACTCCTCCCTCTCTATCTCTCTCTCCCCTCCCCCACTCTCATTCTCTCCTCTCTCTTTCCTAACCCTAACTCTTTCTGTCCTCTCTGTCTCCCTTCCCTCTCTCTTCATCTCACCCTCTCTCTTTCTTCCCCCTCTCTTTCCCTCTCTCTATCTCCCTTCTCTCTCTATGTCTTCCTCTGTCTTCTCTCTTTCTCTCTCACTCCTTGCTCTCTATCTCTTTCTCTCTCCCACTATCATTCTCTCTCTCCGCTCTTTCCTACCTCTCTCTCCCTCACTCTCTTCCCCGCTCTCTTTTCCTCTCTCTGTCTCACTCCCACCTCTAACACACCTCTCTCTTTCCTCCTCTCTCTCTATGTCTTCCTCTCTCTCCTCCCTGTTTTTCACTCCTTGCTCTCTTTCTCTCTCGCACTATCATTCTCTCACGCCACTCTCTTTCCCACCTCTCTCTCTCCCTTCCTGTTCCATTTCTCTCTTACCCTTCTCTTTCTCTCTCACCCATCTCTCTTTCTTCCCCCTCTCTCTCCCTCTCTATATCACCTGTCTCTATCTCTTCTCTCTCCCTTTCTTTCCTCCCTCCCTCTCTCCTTTCTGTCCCCCTTCCCTCTCTCTCCATCTCACCGTCTTCTGCTCCCTCTTCCCCTCTCTTTCTCTCTAGCACACCCTTTTCTCTTTCCCTCTCTCTATCTCTCTTCTCTCTGTCTTCCTCTCTCTCCGTTTCTCACTCCTCACCCTCTCTTTCTCTCTCTCTCACACTCCCTTTCTTTCTTTCCGTTCTCTCCATCTCACCTTCTCCCTGTTCCCCCTCTCTTTCTCTCTAGCACACCCTTTTCTCTTTCTCTCTCTTTCTCTCTCACTCTCTATCTCTCTCTCTTCCACTATAAATCGCTCTCTCTACTCTCTTTCCTACCTCTTTCTCTCCTCTCTGTCTCCCTTCCCTCTCTCTCCCTCTTACCCTCTCCTGCTCTCACTTCCCCCTCTCTTTCTCTATCACACCCTATCGCCTCTCTTTTTTTCTCTTTCCGTCTCTTCCCCTTGTTCCTCTCCTCTTCCTTTCTCTCTCTTCCCCTCTCTCTCCCTCTCTATATCTCCTCTCTCTCCTATCTCTCCATCTCTTCCCCTTGTCCCTCTCCTCTTCCTTTTTCTCTCTTCCCCTCTCTCTCCCTCTCTCTCCCTCTTTCTGCTCTTTCCATCTCTTCTTCTTGTTCCTCTCCTCTTCCTTTCTCTCTCTTCCCCTCTCTCTTCCTCTCTAAATCGCCTCTCCCTCTCGCTCTTCTCTCTCCGTCTCTTCCCCTTGTCCCTCTCCTCTTTTGTCTCTCTCTCCCTCTCTTTATCATCTCTCTCTCTTCTCTCTCCGTCTCTTCCCCTCGTCCCTCTCCTCTTCCTTTCTTTCTCTCCACATATCCTCTTTATTTGCAGCGATGGCTCGGAGATGGGAGGGGTCGGGGGTCACCTCGTGTTTGTTTTGCACACGGCCCGGAGGTGGCAGACAGGCTAACCTCAGACATGTCGAGCCAGTGGAAAACACCGCACCAGGGATCCCACTGCGCTGCACACATCCATGTTTAATGCCCACACACATTATGCATGAGGTACTTACAGCGCGTGAATGAGGTTATGTCATATTCAGACACAACCATGAGCTGTCTAGACTGAGGGTGAATAGTTAAAGATGACCTAATATACCCTCAGCTGGCTTTAGAGCTGAACGTTTGTTTTAGAGCGCCACATTGGAAGCGTTCTTGTTTATAAAATGTGCTATAAATTGGTAGGGTACACTTTATTGATCCCTCATGGAGGAAAGTTTTTATATCCAGATCTTGAGGTGTAGCCTTAGTCACAATTTTTCCTATATTTTGGTTGACAGGGGAAACCAGAGCGCCTGCCCAGACACAAGGAGAAACATCCAAACTCTGCACAGAAAGGCGACCCAGGAATTACATGTGGAACCTTCTAGTTTGGCCTCATGGTCGCATCTGCTCATTGACATGATTACGACGTCTGATGGGCTCTGTTCGTGGTCGTAAGTCTGACAAAATCTAGTTAAAATGAGAAAATGTCCGTTTTCTTCATCTCCATGTCATTGTAGCGTTCCGTTATGTTCGGCTAATCAACATTTACAACCAAACTTAAGTTTTCATAATTTCCCCACTGACGCGCAACTCCAATTGCACTGGGTACATGCAATTAGAAGAGATGAGGGCGCCAAATTCAAGATTATTCCAATTAGCACATACAGTTTTCATTTTACCACTGACGACATTTACTTCAGTGGGTTTTAAATCCGTGTATCATTCATTCATAAATTTTTTAAAATAAAACCAAAAATAAGAAAACAAAAACAAAAAACAAAAAAAAATATTTTCACAATTATTTGTCTCCAAAACCAAAATGAAAAAACAAATCACAGATAATAATTCCTTGACCAGTTCTGGTCTGATCCCGGTCTCAGTCCTGGTCTCAGTTCTGGTCTCAATTCTGGTCTCAGTTCTGGTCTGGTCCCGGAAACGTTTCCATTATTAGTTTAAACACAAAATTGAAAACTGAAAAAAACAAATTACCAGTTTTTTCATTTTGGTTTTGGAGACAAATAATGAAGAAAATTGTTGTTTTTTTTTGTTTTCTTATTTTTGTTTGTATTTTGAAAAACAAATGAATGAATGATACATGGGTTGTTTTATCACAGTCGGTAGGTGAGCCCAGTGTCAGTAACTACACTGGCAGTTATAACTGCATCTTTCCAGACGTCTTCCTGGTTTGTGATGTCAGTATGAATAAGGCCTGCTGCCACCAGAAAAGTTACATAGTGCAGCTTTAACTGATGTGTAAGTTGATGGAGGGAAGAGAGAGTGCATTTATAGTTTAAGTTTAGGGATGTAACAATATAGCCAGGCTGGCACCACCTAGTGCCTCCACTCAATTTAATTTCTCTTCAGCGACTAGGTCAGGAATTGGAATACACTAGATGGTTTGCAAAAACCTCGGAAGTGCGAGTTCGGGCACAGGCCATTCAGCAAAGAGCCAAACATTCTGTGTTGGCAACAATTCCCAAGATTAAGAATTTAAAGCCGGAACAAATAGAATGTTCTGTGAATTTTATCAAGAAGAAAGACGTTATTGCCCTTCTTCCTACGGGATTTGGAAAAAGCTTAATATACCAGTTAGCCCCCTTAGTGACATATTACCTCCATCACGAAATAGCAGCGATTGGTTAAATAAAAAAGTACCTGTCTATCGCAGAGTGAACAAATCCTAATGCTGCGAGGTCAGACGGTTTCTACAAAGTGAAACCGGCTGATGAATCAGGCTAGTAACAATAACCGAAATATCGTGATATTGTATCGTCAAAAGTATCACAATGATACCATGGGCCATCACAATATATCAAATTAGAAATCTCTTTGCTTAAATTCATGGTTATGGTGCAAAAACAGCGTGAACTACATATACCATGATCCTTTGCTCTGTTTCAGTCCAATCTAAATGATGAAATAACTGTTATTAAACATGTTTACATCTTAATTATTTCCATTATGACAGAAGAGTAGCATTTTCACACTTCTGTTAACCTACACAAAATATCGCAATAAATATCGTACCGTGAGATGGTTATTGTGAAAATATCATATCGAGAGATTTAGATATTGTTACATCCCTATTTAAGCTTGATAGATGATTGGTTGAAAGACAGTCAGTAGAGAGCTGCGATTCGCTGAAGAACTTAGGTTTAATGTAATATTTAAATGGACACATGTCATTTTACTGAGGACTATTGTGGATGTCATTTCCAATAGTTTTTAAATTCCTCTGTGTTTTAAAAGTCCATTTGAGCTGCATCCTTTAGTGCAATCAGTGTCACCAGATCATTCTGACACCTCCATGTTGACATTTCTTGGGGCAAACTCCTGTTGCTTCCGTTTTGCAATTTTGGGGGAAATAAAGTTTATTTTTACACTGACAGAAAATTTCCTCCAGCAGAAGTTTTGTAACACATTTTTAAATTTTATTTTGCATCTTTATCTTCTACTCAGATATTCCCTTACTCACAATGAAATCAATACTGGCTCGGTCTGGCTGGAAAGGGAACAATGTAATAGAGACCTCATGAGTTCATCGATGTTTCATTGAAGGCTTCTCAGCAGTGTAAACCATCTGCTTGGCTCGATTACTTTGCATATGTTCCACAGTATGGCTTTAAAGTTATCCATATTTCTATGAAGACAAGTAGTTGATGCCATTAGGCCAAGTTACAGGTGAGGGGTCTCATTTATAAAGGTTACATACACAACTTTCCACATTACGTATGTTCGAGATCTATAAAAAGACCTCGATGAACAGAGTGCTTTAGTCCACAAACTCTAAACTTAGAGATCCGAGCTAAAAAAACAAACAAGAAGTGGCGAAGTTTGTCTTGTTCATACGCACACTTTTAGCAGGAATACCACATAAAGTTTTATAAATAAGAGTCCTGATCTGTTAAAGGGTGACTGTACTCACATTAAAGATGGGACTGTGAAAGGAGGAAATATTTAAATGTTTTCAGGCTACATTTACATGATGACAGAAGACACTTTTCACTTATTATTATTATTATTCCGCATTTAGACAAGCGTTTTCGAGAGGAAATCTGCATGCGTATGGTGATGCAAAAGTATATGGAATTCGATTGGGTGTACATGCCAGGCTAGGTGGTGATGTATGTGACGTAAACGTGTACGCGATGTGAGCAGATCTGACCAGACTTTTGCGTCTTGGGCAGTGTAGACGAAAATGCTACGGCGGAGCATATTCAACTTTTCCAGTCTGGGTGGTGGTTTCAGATTTTAGTGTTTTTAAGCCCCAAAAATACCGTCACCGTCTGAACGAAAGGCACTTCCGATAAAATATTTTGTAGTTTTTACCCGCAAGCGTTCTCGTGTAAACAGGTCCTCAGTTACAATTACAATTAATACTGTGGATTTAAGTATCTGCTGATACCCAATATCAATCAATAATAAAAATAAAATAATCCAAATGTGTTCATTTATTACTCAAGTAACAGCACTGCTTCATATAAATATAAGACTTTCTGGACCAAATACGACCAGCAAATAGTCTCACTACATCAATTTATATGTACATTGGTTGAATCGGTATTTGGAAGTCTGATCCAGTTTTCAGTATCTGTGCCAATGTCCATTAGCAGTGCGTGCATGTAAATTAGTAAAAAAAAAAAAAAAAAAGTCCTAGCTTTGACACATCACTATTATTCACTTACCTGTTCAGTCCAAACCAAACACTCTGAGAATATTTTACAAAGACATGTGGGTTTGGATGTGACTGACAAGTGGATTAACCAATCAGAGAAATGCAAGATCTGTTCGGGTCAAAATAAACATGGTGGCTTACGAGTGAAAAAAGTAAAAACTGAAAAACAGCATACATTTCTGCAGAATGAATAAAACTGTTACTTATCGCAAGCTGCGCTAGGCGGTGTGCCGTGGAATGTTTTAAACCAAAAAGTGTGCCATGACTCAGAAAAGTTTGAAAAACACTGGAATAATACATGATGTAATTCCCACCAGTTTCCCTGACTATAAACTCACCACTGTCTGCACGTGATCTGTCTGCTGGCCTCCCTGATCGCTCAGCACTTTGCATTGGTAACCACGGCTCTCATACATGTGGAAGCTAAAGGCTAACAGGCTGCCTAAAGTCTTGTATTAAATCAAATGAATCACAGTGTAGGAGGATGGAACATTAGCATTTAGACAACCCAAAGGTCAACTCGATTTACAAATGAATAATTTTCAAAAGTTTAAGCCATGCGTTTTTGCTCGGTGGAAAAGCTGAAATTCTGGATTTTGGCCATGCTTGGAAAAAGAGGTAAATAAAAAGAAAGAAGTTATCCAGTATTTCTTAAGATGACAAATGCTATATTTTTTCTGCACTGACATGCTTTGATAGTAAACACATATTGTTGAATATAAATAAGACAGAAGAGTTTAAGGCAAATACTCCACCTAAAAAGTTATACAGTGCACCTTTAGTAAATAGTGATTCCAAATAATGACTTAAGGTCGCCACACACTAAAGTATTCTTCGGTCTTAAACGATTTTTAAACGTGACAAAAAGGGTATACCACAGACACGAGGAGAATCTTATAAGACTTAAAATCTCCGATCGCAAAGACTGCAGTGGGATATGTCTGCGGACCATAGGCTATAAAATTATGAGCTCGATTGCATCAGCTTTTTCCTGTCTACAGTAAAAACGACTCGTTTTGAGACTCTTGTGTTCAAAAGATCAGAGCACAGCACTTCTAGTTTAGATACAAGACAAAACTGTGTTATTATTATTTGTGAAATGTGCAATAGTTCAGATACATGATTTTTAAAGCATAAAAGATTGGCAATAAAGTTCACAGAAAGTAGAGTCATTATCGGTAATCTTCAGCTTCACCTTGATCCGAGCGCTGTGTAAACAGACACGTGAGGAAATACTCTTGCCTTTTTACTTCCAAAAAACGCCTCAGACTGGATTCACAAGGATGTTTTGTGGACTGAGGGTCATTATTTGCAGAGGACAATTTCTATGGATAACGTGGATGAGATGCTGCACTTTAAATTTACCACTTTACGAGAGGTGAGTAATAAAGTCTTTTCATGATTTTCGCTGTATCCACGTTTGTATCTTGCGCCTCTGTCTCCATCTGCCCTTGACACTATGTTTTATTGTCTGTTACCGTAGCGTTGCTGATGTTTGGTGGTTATGATCTAACAGAGCAGCTCAGAATCACACACTGGGGGGGCTAACCATAAAGCGCTGTGGGAAACACTGCAGGATCAGTAGTGGAAATTAGTTTAATTAGAAGGTGAATACAGTCCAGTAGTTTATCTGCTCGTGTATTTATTTATTTTTTTGTTAAAGCTGGGGTTTAGTAGCAATGTTATACCAAAGAATAAATCTTGAGAGCAGAGGAGTTTTAATGGTATCAGAATGACTTGGTATCAGATTTCAAAAAATGTGAACAAAATAATAGTAATTCAAGGGTTAAGCGCTAAAGACTTGGCTTGTGATTTGTGTGTGAGCCCACGTGAGGCAGGGTAATGTAAGAACACGCAGCCTGGTGTAAAGGGCCCATTCATCCACAGCTCAGGGCTATCACTTTTGTTGTATTTAACTGACCTCCATTAGCCATCAGCTTTTCTTCCTGGAGACCTGTTGCATGTTTTTTTTTGTGGGTTGGGTGGTTAGCTTCTTCTGTGCTGGGCTGGAGAAATAGGAACACTGGATTCTGTCATGAAATACAAATGTGCAAAAATTTACCAAATCAGAACCATATGGAAACAACTGTGGTGACTCTCCCAGGCTGTGTCTCTGTCGTGATGCAGCATCAGAGTGAGGGAAAGGAAGTGGGTGGAGTTCACAGTTCACAAGGGCCTCTGTAGAGTTGTAGACTTGTGAGTTCAGTTCACAGCCTCAAGCTTTGGGGCAGTACTTTGACTTTACTTTATTTTGACTTTGTGCACTCATGTAGTCTGTGTTCTTACAGTTTTTTTGTTTTGCTTTTTTTTCCTAGTACAACTGGACCTGGGTTGTCCTTGCTTAAATGTGCAGATAAAGGACTTTTTTTTAAATCAATCCAATCCACTTTATTCCTAAATCACTTTTTATAAACAAAACTGTTTGCTGCACAATACAGATAAAACAATACAATTGAAATATAAAATAAAGCTTTATTTAATGCCATTAGTCCTAATTAAGTCAGTAAAATGAATAAAATAAAATAAGAGTGTGACAGAGTAATCTCATCAGATCACGCGGGGAGGCCATGGTGCTGATATACATGCACATGCTCACTCATACCGGCGTTTCATTACCGTTGTTCCTGAGTTTTCCTTACATAGCCATTGCAACAGTCAGGGTGGACACTTAACTGCTGTGCAAACATTCCCTTCGCCATAGCCATTGTTTAATTTCCAGACTTTCCTCCATGTCCTCCGTCAGTGCATGTGTCAGCCGGCCAACTCGAGCAACGTGGCTTTCCACATTATGTTGTGTCACATGCACGGCGTGCATGTGTGACGCCGTGAGTAAGAGATTATCATTAGGGTATTTTTGTTTATGCAATGTTTATGACTTTTCAGTATTGAAGGGGGAATGTATCGGTTTCTGTTTGTAGAGAAAAAGGCATTTTCCATGGTTGATTTGTGGGAGGAGCTTCATACTATAAAAGGGACCTCCCATCTTCACAGAGGCAGTGTGTGTCAAGCATAGACCGTAAATATGAGTGGACATAGCTAATGCTTCTTCCGGCTCCTTCTGACCCTGGCTCCTATTGACTTACATTAGGATCTTGTCGCCCCTCTCTCTGCGGTGAGCCTCCATATTTTGGTCTTATAATGTTCGTATTAACCCGTTCTACAGGATTCAGAATTTTTTTTTCACTATTTTGTCCTTCAGAAAAACTCTTTTCATAACATAGAACCTGGCTCCAGATTCGCTCCTGTAACTGTTAGCATCGTGAGCCTCATTTGAGCGGAGCTGAACGCTATGGGTGACGTCACACTTGCTTAGTCCACTTCTTTTATACAGTCTATGGTATCAAGGGGAAGAGCTGTGTGCAACGCAGGCACTAGCTCAGGAGCTATTTAAGGGCTGCAACTGAATGTAAATATTTCTATTTTCCTTTTTTTTCCCACTGTTTTGCTGTAAATAAACTGTAAATAAAATCACCAACACTGTTTTTACTACACCATATTATTTCTTTTTTGTCAAAAAGAACCAACGACAAAGAGCAAAAAAGGACATGCCATGCTTCATGTGGAAAAACACTAGAGGACTCACAGCTCCTCTAATGCACAGGAGGATTAAGCGGCTCTTCGTGTGGGCAAATGTTTGTGCTGCTATCACAGTCTGTAATATCTTGTGTGAAGAGAGCGTTTGCCTCTTTAGATGGAGGTTAATAGAAATTCAATTGTCACGAGCTGCACTACTGATTCTCTAATACGCACATACACTAAAGGTTTGCCAACAAATACATAAAGCACATTATGCAGATTAGAGATGTATGTTTTAAGTCTATTTACGCCAGTGTGTTTTTCCATACACAATAGCAATGCCTGAAATTAAACTGGAATTAAACACTAAATCTACTTTTTTGCAATTAAAATGCATATGCTGTTTTAATAGCATTATCTACTGCTTCTAATGCTGTAAAATGACCATGTCCTGGGTCCAGTGGCCACTACAGTTTCAAGTGCTTGGTGACATCACTCAAGACTGTTCTGATTACAACCAGGCATTTCTAGGTCGGAGTTTGAAAAGTTTGATCTCTTCTATATTTTTGTTGTAAATTTTCTCGCATTGACACTGAAATTTGGGTCCATGTGTGTTAAGCATCAATCAAGCTTAATAGATTTGCATGTCATTTTTGGGTTTCTGTAGAGAGAAATCATTTGAAAAAAGTTTACCCTTAATATATATTTCCTGATGCCCTTTTCCATCTAAATATTATTTTATAATAGGTTTCTAAATATTTTATACCAACTAAATGTATCTTGAAAAGATATTGTGTTGTTTACTCATTTGGAGTTGTATTTCATGTTGTGTTTGAAATTATTTGCCTTAATTTTTTTTTTTTTTATTAAAAAATGTATCTGTTTATTTAGGTATAGAGACGGTTTTAACAGTGAGCATTGTTTTTGCAATCAAGACGTTCTAGCTCTCGTCCAGAAGCCATTTTCAATTTGATGGAACCTCCCTGAAGCACTGGGCTTTATTCTAACCTGAGTTGACAAAATCCAGCCCTAAAGGAAAGAGTTTTAGAGTGAAACTGACCTGTTTACTTCCACTGTTTACTTCCTAACATCATTATAGTTTGTTTTGCTCCTGCTGTGTATTGACTGTCTCACCTGCCACGTTGTTAGCGGCCAATACGAAATAGGAACATATGCCTTGATTGCAGTGTCCAGATGACCTTTGTCGGAACCATCTGTACACTGAACCACTCCTGGACCAATGAGGGATTACATGCCTCATATTTATTTAGGGTTAACATTTTAAAAGTCTTATTTTACATGAAATTGACTCTTATGAGCTTTAGAATAGTGTTCCCTTCTCAAAAACATACGTGGAGGTGTGTTTTGTTCCATTCACACATGTTTGAGTAACCCTTTATTTTCAGGCTGTCTGCATCTCCAAAACTCAAAATGCTCTGCTCCACCTTGTGATGTCATGAAGCAGTCAAGTTAACAGCTACCTTTTATCTTTTGTTCAGTAGAGATTGGTAATTCATGGGCTAAAATCATCCAAATGATTCTAGTGAAGATTCATGGAGTTTAAAACCACAGTAGAGAACTTCCTGTATTACTACATGACATCACAAGGTGGAAGTTTTTTCTGTTAAGAGAAGAACCTAAATATGCAGGCTTTGTGAGTTAAACATGTGTGAATGGAACAAAACACAATTCTAGGTATGTCTTTGATGAGGAAATAACATTATAGATCAGAAAATAGTGTAATATGGGCCCTTTAACAGTCAGAGTGCACCCTACATCATTGTTTTCCAAAGACTGGTTCACAACCCTCAGGTGGGTTGCAACAGATTTTTTTGGGTCGCCTTTTCATGATCTAGCCAGGCTGGCGCCACCTTGCGCCTCCGCTCAATTTCATTTCTCTCCAGCAACTAGGTCAGGAATTAAAATACAATAGACAGTTCGCAAAAACCCCGGAAGTGCAATTTTGGGCACCAGCCAATCAGCGAAGAGCCATACATTCTGTGTTGTCAACAATTCCTGAGATCAAGGATTTAAAGCCAGAATAAAGAGAATGTTTGGTGAATTTCATCAAAGGGAAAGACGTTATTGTCCTTCTTCTTAAGGGATTTGGGAAAAGCTTAATATACCAGTTAGTCCCATTAGCGGCGCATTACATATGTCACGACCAAATAGCAGCGATTGATTAAATGATAAAAAGTACCCGCCTACCATCGAGCAAACGAAATCTAAGGCTGCGCGGTCAGACTGTTTGTATGAAGTGAAATGAAGTAAAACTGACTGATGAATCAGGCTAGTCATGATCTGCATGTAGGTCTGCAATATACAGTTCTGAAGTATGAGAGAGCTAGTGAATATCCTGTCCTCAGCAGGGCCAGTATTTCTATGCTTATTTCTTTCACTACTACATATGTGTGAACTGGGATTTTCTGTGCCCACAAAAATGAAGACAAAGCACAGAAACAGACTGAATGCTGTGCTTGCTCTGCTGCTGCTGCTCTCCTTCTGCACCCTGAATTGGAACGCTCTACAAAAACACCAACATTTCTACAATTTCTTGTAATCTAATTAATTTAATCTTTTTGTAATTATTTTATTGACTATTTTGTTCTAGTATTGCTGGTTCATTTGAAAAAGAAAAAGAAATGGGCTACATTTAATGTCCAAATAGGCAACTTATGGATCCTTTTATTGCTGGTTCAATGACTGTTTTTCTTTGTTTAAAACTTGAGTAATACTAATTGTTCAGAGAGACATTCAGTCAACAATGAAATATGAATGTAACAATAACCGAAATATTGTGATATCGTTTCGTCAAAGTTCATACAATAATATTGTGGACCACCACAATATATTGAATTACTGAATTACTTTGCTTAAATTAAGAGTTATGGTGCAGCAAGACAGAAGGAACTACATAGACCATGATCCTTTGCTCCATTTCAGTGTAGACTACAAGAACAAATAACAGTTTTAAGCACTTTTAAGTCTTAGTTCTTTGGATTAAGTCTTGTCAAGGCATTTTAAGAGGAAAAAGTAGCATATTCACAGTTTTGTTTGCCTCCACAATATATCGTAATAAATATCGTACCATGAGATGTATATCGTGAAAATATCGTACTGAGAGATTTGGATATTGTTACATCCCTAATCGTGAGCCTGCCTACCATATTGTGAGCTTTCTCACAATATCGCAATAAATATCGTACCATGAGGTTCATACCATGACGATATCGTATCGTGAGACTTGGATATCATTACACCCCTATTCTTTAATATTCGATAATGATCAGATCCATGTCCATGTCCATGTCCAAATCCTTTATTTTTAAACACTGCCCTACATGATTGCTATAACTCACTGTAAATGTTGGATATTCGTAGTGCAGGAGTGTTGGCGGTGCGACTTCCTCTAACTCCTTAGTGTTGTTGGGCAAGACACTTACATTGCCTCCAGTCACAGAAGTTGGCTGCGTATACACTACACTTCCTTCCATTTCAAAACTCATGATTTGGCTTATTACTTCAATACAAAAAAACATCTGTGAAACATAAATTCCATTCTGTTTTCTGTTGTATTTCTGTTTTGATCTTTTCATATAAAAAAAATCAGTGTGCACATTTTACAAGCACAACTGGACCACATGTGTATGTAATAAGATGTTTTTGTAAAGTTCTGTTTAAGCAGAGAAACTCACCCACAAAAGTCATGTTGTGAAATGGTGGTGACAAATGCAGTTTTACTCAGATTGTTTGAGATTTTTGTGGAGCAATTGTACCATTTAACTCTTGCTTCTGCACTCCTCTCACAGAGCAATAATATGACTCAGCCTGGAGCCAATAGAAAACTGCTCCATGTGAAAGAGTTAGCCCACTCTCTAAAATTATACAATGCCAGGCTTAAAATTATTGTTCATCTACTATAAGAACAGTAGAAATGTGTGCAATAAAGATGATGAATTAAATATAGTCTATGTAACTTTACTGTTACTGTTACTAGTGAGATCTGTGGAGAGGTGACCCTGCTCATGGTATATTTACAAGTTTTAATAAATCAATAAAACACCAGTCAGGCACAGAGTTAATGTCAGATAGAGAAGTTTAATGTCATACTATGGAATATTTTGTGAAAAACTATAGAAACAAGCAGGTTGTGTACCCCTTACAAAAAAAATACAGTACTGTATGTTCTGCACCTTTAATGCTGATGGAGTGAGTCAATTTTTGCACTTTTGTTACCTCGTCCCCGAAGGATTGACCAGGTTTTGTACTCACCCTGTGTGTCTGTGTGTCTGTCCACCCGCAATAATTCCGCCATTTATGGACCGATTGTCACCAAATTTGGTACATGGGTCAAGCCCCCGTGCCCGATGCCGCAAAAAAAAGGTTGGTGACGATCCGAGGTCATTTGAGGTCACATGGGTCAATTAAAAGGTGACACCATTATAAAGGATAGGCAATTTCGGCAATTTCTGAACCATCTGCGGGCTAAAATATTCACTCAATCATCACATAAGTTGGCACACACATAACCAGGGTATGGGCTGGGCTCCTCATAAGCTGGCTTCCGTGGTGATGAACTGCCCCCACCGATGCCTGGGGGGACCAGTTTGCTATCTCTGATTGTGCTTGTTATGTATCTGTATACCAAAGCTAAGTATAGCCAAAAAATAACTGTTTAAAAGTTTAAAAGCCTGAATAGCACATTTTTTAAATGTCCTATATGCTATTTTCTGATTTATGTTATCGTTGTTTCCTCCAAAAACCTGGAGTTGTGTTTTGTTTCATTCACATATGTTTAACACACAGCTTTTCTCACTTCTTTTCTTGTGATGTCATGTGCTCCACTCTACTTTTAGACTCCATACACTGTCATTACAATCATCTGGATGATTTCAGTCCTGGAATTGCCAATCTCTGAAATAAAGGTAGCTGTGTGTCTTGAAAACTACTGCTTCATGACATCACAAGGTGAAAAGGAGCATTTTGAGCTTTGGAGATGGAGACAGACTAATAATGAAGCATTACTCAAACATGTCTGAATGAAACAAAACACAACTCCAGGCATGTTTTTGATGGAGTAACATTATAACTTGGCTAAAAGTTCACAAGAGTTAATTTTACATAGGACCTTCAAACATCAAATTGAAATATGATGAAGAAAACATTTCAGCCTTCTGTATTGAGATTAAATTAGATTCATAGTGCTCCAGTAAAATCCTATCTGGAAGTGATGCAATCTTCACCTCTATTAATAATACTGATATGTACAGTATGTGCAGTTGTGGCTGGAAGTTGGCAAAGTCCAACACATATGCAGTTTATATTCAGCTACAATTAACACAAACTTTATTTATAAATGGGTGTAAAATTAAAATATTATTAATCATCCTTGAAAGCATTTGGGTGCAGAATCGTTTATAGTGTGGTGGAGGTCCTGTACAACACTGAATGGGCTTAGTTTCCAAAATTGAGAAATATATTTCCAACATATAGAAAATATGGGTGACTATTTGACGTGTTTAAATAACAACTTGCACTGCATTGGAGGGGAAGAAGTGCTTTTTATTGCATGCTAGTTGTTGGCATTAAGTCAAAACTCTGCTAATTATGATGCTCGGAATACATAAAATAAATATCAGGTAAAGAGATTTAACAGCAAAACAATCAAGTTCTATGCGATTACACTACCAGTCAAAGGTTTGGACACACATTTTATGTATTTTTCTTCTTTATTTCCATGATTATTTGCATTGTAGATTCTCACTGAAGTCACTGAAATATGAATGAACACATATGGAATGTAATGAAATGTAGCAAACAAACAAAAAGCTCAAAATGACTAAAAACTTGTTTCAGATTTCACCCTTTGCTTTAAACTGGTTTGCACTTTTGCTTTTTCTTAACCCAGACATGGCACAGCTGTGAACTGAAAATCATTCACAATCCGTCCAGAAGCTCATTGAGAGAAGGCCAAGGGTTTGCACTGCCAATAAAACAAAGGGTAGCTTGAGGATTTGAATATAAACCTTTTTTTTAATCTTGCTTCATATATTCAAGTGTCTTCAGTATGTATCTAAAATGTAGAAAGTGGAAGAAAAACCTTTGAATGAGATGTGTGCAAACTTTAGAGTGGTAGTGCATGACATTTGTTAAAGGTATTTATCAACATAATTGTTGTGCAAAGATCAAACCTGTGTCTGTATATATGGCATGGACTCCATCCAGCCTCACCCTATTCGACCTGGCCTATTCAGTGCTCACATTGTTTTACATTAATCCTCTATTTTCATCAGTCTGCCACGTGTCTACAGTTTCTTATGCTTTTTAAAATATAGTGATAATATATAGGCCTTCATTTATCATAATTTAACATTTTTTTTATCACAATATTGATCTAAAGCAACTTAAAGGAACTATAATATTAATGTATTAAAACTGTAATATTTTAAATAGACCTAAAACACCCACAATAATTCACTAACAATTGTTATCAGGAAAAGCAATATTTGATTTGAACATGATTACTTCAGTTAGGTCATGGAAATTAAAATTTAAATATTACGGTTCCTTTAAGTTGCTTTAGATCAGTATTGAGATTTGTGCTGATTTATTCTTGGTGTTTTAATTCAATTTTCCAATGAGAAAGCAGAATGATCCTCCCATGAGTTTCTCATTTGAATTGTCAGTTTCAATTTGGAAATCCAGTTGGACTGAATCTAAAATGCCCCTCTCTGGTCTGAATGGTCTCTGCCTTAAACCCCAGCACCTCCAGTCAATCATGAATCAATGCTAGTGCAGCCTCTGCAGCTCAGTGAGAGAATTCTGAAGGTTGTGAGCTTTCATGTGAGACATGGCCTCTCCATATACTGAGAATGAAAAAAACTTGTATGTGTCCTCAATGTGCAGGTTAAGATAATCCAGGTTGCACACTACATAGTACACATAGTTCCTTTAATAATAGAAGCAGATCAATTGACCTCCTGTTCAAAACATGAACTGGCTCTACCTCTTCACTGCGGATTATATATATATTTGAAAAATGGCCACTCAACATTTCTGAACATTTGCGCATAACTTGAAGTTGAACATTTCTAAAGAATGGCCAGAACAAAGCTGGGGGTGGAAATAGGGGACTGGTGAAAACAGTCATTTTTTGAGAACTCAGGAAATGCAGGACAGTACAGAATTACTCAAACATGCATCAGGAATCAATTAAAAAATTGCAAAATATATCTCCATTAACCCGGCTAATGGAGCATTGTATATTAAAAAAGTCTACTGCAGTGCATTTGGATGTTTACCTTTAACCTACTTTCCGACAGTTTTGATATTTGAAGGTCTGATGCACACTGAAAACCCAAAAGATGTCAACTGCAAACATCATCAGCGCTCAGCTTTGTTGTCAGTGCATCAGAATCAAAGAGAAACCATTTCTTACATGAACTACAAGGCAGAGGTGGTGAGGTTCAGATCTATAACAAATTCTACACAAAAGGTAAGACAAAAACTGGGATGGTGAAGATGAGAAGAGAGAGAGAATGAAGAGCTTAATGGCGGAAAGAACAAGTATTTTAATAGTCAAATACAACTGAATATATTTCACAGAATCAAACATTATAATACACCTGATGACATTGTCTTGCTTTTTCATGGCCGTAACACAACCATTTAAGGAGAGGAGATTTGGGGAGGTTTTTGCTTTGCTTATGTTCCACAGTATGGCATTAAACCTGTAAGATATCTTAGCTGATTTTACATTAAGAAGAGAATAAAGTTTACCAGTCAACCATTTGAGAAAAGTCAAATGTAATGCAAAACAGAATTCAAACAAATGGCTACTACTAGAACTACGACATAGGGCAAATAGGGATTTAAGGCTTATTTAAATGTAAGAAAAACAAATTGGCGTATTTTACATGATTTCAAGAAGAGTTGTAGATGGTTGGAACATAGGCCTAAAAGCCATTTTACATTTTATAAGGGAGTTATAGAGTGAAATGACAGGAAACCTGCCAAACAACTGACTTTTGGCACACTTGGACCTGAGCCAAAATAAACGCACAGAACAGTAAGCCAAGAGTAAACTAGGTAAGCCACACAAGCATACGCAAGCAACGTTTTCTATAAGCCTGGACTTTTTAATGACTGTTGAAATGTTTATGGAAAAAATACTGCAAACAAAGGTAAAGTGGCAATATGTTGTTTTGAAGTAGAGGTAGAAGAGCAAATAAAGTTTATGATTAAGATTTGAAACTGTTCCAGAGAGCTTCTGTCTGGATTATTGTTGAATTGGATAAGCCTGTATGTTAAAGTTCATGTCAGGTCATCTTAGACATCGTTTCCAAGCCTTCAATAAAATCTGGTAAGTTAAACATTTCTGACTGAAAAAAAAGTAATAAAGCCTATGCATTAAAAAACTTGTCTATTTGATTATTAAGTGACTTTAAAAGGCACAGCATTCGCCCCCACACTGCTGTGGTGAACTAATCTAGCCACAACTGTCCTTAGGCAGACTGCTGGAAACTGGCAGGAATCCACAAGCCACACTGGCAATAGGCTATCATGATTTACCATAATAATCAGTGCATTTATAGAGCGCCTTTCAAGACACCCAAAGCAATTTACAGTTCATTGTTTGGTCACTCCGCACTTGGTGGTGGTAAGCCACTATTGTAGCCACAGCTGCCCTAGTTCAGACATAACCATTTGTACATGTCTAGCTTACTGATGGCAGAAGTAACAAGAGAATCAAACCATATTTTTTTTCTACTATATCACCATAATATGAGTGTAAAATGAATCATCAATATTGTTATTTGATAGCCTAGATCTTGGTGCACCCTCTCAAGTTTGATTGCATGGTACCCTCACATTATTACAGTTTTGTTTGTGTGTTAAATTAACCAATAGCCTACATTTGATTTCTATAGGCTAGCTTGCCTATGCCACATTAGGGATGGATAATTCAACAATTAAAATGCGTAGGCCTGGATCTGCACACTTTCACTTTAAAGTATATGGAGCAAATGAGAAGGAAGCTAAGATTGAGGCCGAGTAAAGACTAGTGTTAGGTAATCTGTTGTTTCCTTCTCTTTCAGTCAGTGGGCATGTACCAGGCAGCCTTCTGTAATAACAGCCAACCGCCATCAAAAAAGAAAAAAAACTTTGTTATAAGGGCGAGGCTTATTTTGTTCGGTTCCTGCCCTTGATTCGACTCTCTGAGTCCCCGTAGCGAGCAGTACGGAGTGCTACAGCTGTCAGTTTCGCTTGCTTTTCGTTTGCGGCTCTGTGTTGTGAAGTTTCAGCTGCCTGGGTCTCTCCACACGGACATACACCGGGAGACAGAGCTCTCTCATGCCCGGCTCCGCGCTCCTCTGCCCGGCTTCTCTCACGGCTCAGCGCAGGCAGTCCACGGGCAGGCGCTGGCATATCCCTCCGCGGAGCCTGACGCGCACTCTCGCTCGGGTCATTCCAGGTT
The DNA here is from genome assembly GCF_026225935.1 of Boleophthalmus pectinirostris. NCBI lineage: Eukaryota > Metazoa > Chordata > Actinopteri > Gobiiformes > Gobiidae > Boleophthalmus > Boleophthalmus pectinirostris. The sequence goes on from NW_026571175.1 coordinate 10,722,687, forward strand.
AAAGCGCTGTCGGAGCTGGAGCCCGTGTCCCGCTCACTTAAGCCCACGGAGAGAGAGCAACACCGCGTCAGCTCAAGAGGAATGCACACGCAGCCGGCAGACTGCATGTAACACACGGACTTGTGCTCCGGCATAGGTAGGTCCGATCATTTTGAGAATATTTTGGAGACGATACGCGCAATGACAGCGTTTATATTTGACGTGACTGGCAACCCCGGCACTACATTTTCAGATTGTTTGCTAATTGCTTATTTTACCGCCACACTTTAACATGTTTTTGTAGCAAACTCTTCTCCGTCTTTAATGTAATTCGAAGCTGAATTCGCTCACATGGGAGCTGATCCTGGTATATCATGATTTTAGACATTTCAGAATCATTCCGAGGTTTTGAACAGCTATGAAACCAAGTTTACACCAAGCATTACTTTTATTACTTCATGTCCCAAAATGCTTCCGCCCACAACATTGCGTTTGCGAAAGCACGAGTCTACTTGTTGTCAAAGTTGTCGTGAGGTAAATATCTTTTTTATAAGACATCCCGAATTAAAGTTACGACTCTCATTACTCAGAAACGACTGTATTTGTTATTATGAATGTGCGCAGTTTAGTAAAAGAATATAAATAGGCTACTTTCGTTGACAGATAATTGGAACAAGGTTTTGACAGGAGGGAGGGACGCAGGGTGCCCGTGTTCGCTTTGGACTTGAGTTAAGTTAAGTATCCATACTTTTGATACGTAGCACAGGCGGAAGACCTTCCTGTAGTGGTAATTTTTTTTTTTATTATGCAAAACACGTGATCAAGCGAATCATTCATTACAGTTATAGGTAGACATCTAACAGTGACCCTTAAATTGGACTTCTGACCCTCTGCCTTTTGGAGTAATATTTGTCAGGACCTAAATGGGACAGAAATGCCCGCGTTGACCCGAGATAACAAAGTGTTCACGTGAGTTTGAGTTTTTAGGAGCAGACACGTAGGCTTTCTTTGTAACTTATTATTTTAATTCATGCCCTTATTTATATGTTATAATAGTTTATTATTGAAAAGACGGGAGCAAGTGATGCATTCACGTGGGACCAGAACATCCAGTACCTTTTAATCCAGCCTGTCAAATCACAAATAATTTAAAACACAAATAAACTTTAGCTATAATACTTATAAAACAACTTTGACACAATATTTTAAATCAGCAAAACATCCAACGAATTAAATACAAAATCAAATCGGTGATTACAAAATAAGTAACTTTAACAAGTATTTCTGAGTATTTCTTTTACAATCAGATATTAATTAACTGATTTGAAACGATTAGACAAACACAATGCACCCCCATTTTATCAAGTCATTATTAGATGTTTTTGACTAATGTCTGACTTATCCTGAGGGAGAAAAGTGGAATTTTCCAAGGCACCATGAAAGCAGCGTCGGTTCCTCAGCTGAGAGCATTTGAGGTCGCTCCTGTTCACCTCATGTAGCCTATATCAGCGGTAAAGCAGGACACATAAGCTTATCATTACATACATATATAGGCAAGTCGGTGGAAAGTTGATATGTATCGCTAGCAGACACCCAAGTTTATTATCCCATTCACATTTTTGTCCAAACTTGTTGGTTGGCTTTTGACCGCAGGATGCCCCGCCTCCCTCTGTGTAAAGTACAAGTCGTTCTAGATGCCAAATATCGAATGGCATTGGTAGCAGATATAAAAAACATCTATATATATATATTTCAAATAAAAATATTATTGCTGTGTTGGATAAATATTAGGGAAGCATAATGCAGTTTTGTTCAGTTCGATACCGATGTCAAAACTTAGGCTTTATATACCTGATATCAACAGATAACTGGGCAAAAACTAAAAATAAAATGTATTTCCTATAAACACAAATGACATAATAAATACAATATAAATACAAATATAACAATTATTCAAATGTGTTTTGTAACTGTTATGCATCATTTAATGTAACTACAGAACAACTAACAAAATATGACAAGATGTTTTGGGCCAACATTGTCCAGTAAAGCATCTCATTGCACCAATTAATAGACCAGAATGGGAGACTGACTGAAGTGATATCTGATCCATCAAAATGTTCAGTATCAGCTGTAATATCTGATTCCGGTATTGTATCGGTGACTCCCTAATAAATATTTAATGGATAGATAAGCCTTTCACAATAATTACTAGGTTCAGTAATTAATGCCTGTACCTTTTCTTTGTACTAGTTTTTTTTTTTTTTACACAAGGCATTTTTCTTTGTCTTATATGATCAAATTTCAGGCATACTTGGTTCAATGATTAACATCTATGGCAAATTATAGCTACTGGAACAAGTGTTTGCCACGTTTTACAATATGGATCACTTAGAAACAGGCTCACTGGAATGATCCTTCTCTAGGTTTATTGCGTCCGTTGTTAAATCCATTTCAACACCGTCATGTATTGTGATTATGTTTCTATAGCAATATAATGTACTTGAAAATGTGCTTACGTGGCAGGTCTGTATAGAAGTTTTGAAGTTTTTGTTTACCAAGAGAGTAACCACAGAAACTCACTGTACTGCACTGTAAGAAACATTGAATATAAATAGAAAAATGCCTAGTTTTTTCCTCTATAAGTTCCTCTAAAAAAAAGATAAGGTGCATTGTGCAACTTTTGTAATAGAGGGTCCACCACCTGCTTGTCTCCATAGTGATATTATTTGGTCCAGAATGTTCCACACTGTGGCATTTGAATGTATTTATCAAGCAGTTATTTAATCACTGGTGTTTTTATTTCACAAAATACCATGAAATATATGCGTTCTTACTGTGATTTTAGAACATTTTAGGTAAAGCAATAAAAAACAACAATTATATTCTCTAGAGAAGTTACGCAGTGCACTTTTAATAAGCATCAGGGTCAAATGGGTATCAAAATGTGACAAAAAAAAGAGGAATATTACAGCACAAACATATAACAGAATTCACTTAAACAAAAAAGTGGAGAGGAAAAGGAGCAGACATTGGTGTATATTACAGAAATACAGAATGTGGGACCGATGATCAGGCAGGTCTCATACTCATGCCCCTCCCCCCTTCCCCTGTAGCCACAGAGGTGTATCCACATGGACATTGTTTTATATCACCTGCACACATCCTGTAATCACAGCTATACTCCCAAAAGCTATCCCAGGTCGGCATTTAACTGAATGTCAAGATGAACACTGCTAAAAGTTCCCATTTAAAGGCGACCGCTCCGTCATAAAGGTCACCCCAACAAAAGGAAGTGGTGCCGTGCTGTTTTATAAGAGGGGCATACCTGAGTGCGCCAAGCCTCTCTCCTCCAATGGGACTCCTGTATGCATTTAGTATTTAGTGCAGCCACTACATTTTCTATCTTAAAAAAATGTTGGCATATGTCGGGGGTTGTCATAGTGAATAGATATTGATGCCTGATGTGGATGCGCACATGGGGAGTCAGTTCCTCTTACTTTCTGTTTGAATGCAGGGACCATTGAGCGAAGCAGACAACTGTCCAAGTTTAAAATAGTCCAATCAGTGCTGTGTATTTGTAGCTTGTGTCTCTCAAATGCAGAAGGCATCTCTCAACTACCCTTGTATTATTCAGAGCAAACTGTATAGTAATTTATTTTAGCTCAGATTGACAGTTCAGTGCTTCACTTGATTGTGCAGGGCTCTGTGCTGTTTCTCAGTCCTCTGTGTTATATTTTGTTTTTACTCTTGGCCACAATGTTTGTTTTGACACAAACAGACAATGTGTTTCTCTAATCTGTCTATCACGGCCATAGAAAATCATGGAGACAGGTTGGGGTTAAGGTCCACTTTACAGATCCCTTGTGATCCCTTCATTCCTCTGCATTGACCCGTCCTTCAAACTGTGCTGGGCCAATCTGTGGTGCAGTGCCTGGGGACACAGATCTTGAGTTAGGTTTGATCAGAAGTGTCTTGGCTGGAGGATTTTACCCAATGTGATGGGAGTAGACCAGAGGCCAGAGGAAACTCACCCAGACATGTGGAGAAACATGCAAACTCCACACAGGAAAACCCTGCGGCGGGAGTCCATCCTGCTGTGAAGTGTGAGTGCTAACTACTGAGGCATCGTGTTGCCAGGACATGGTACCGGGCGTGATGTCTTTGTAAAATACAGTAAAAGTGTGTAGTCTTGGCTGGATAGGAAATCATGCTTTTTATCTTCACATCATTCTTTGTGCACTCATTAAACACAGCGATAACCAGCCAGTTTACATTTTAACGACAGGTTCTGTGGCACGTGTGACTGCACTGTGCTCTAGTCAACTTCCCGTGGATAGCACACTGTACAACATGTTCTAGCGCTATAGTCTCATTACTCAACAACGTGGAATGTAAAGCGTGATCTGACTCACACCGATTCAACTGCGACTGGATTTCATTATCTTAGGAAGGGTTGGGTTTCTGAGAGTTTGGAGGGAAGATGAATTGCAATTATCAAATTAAAATTGCAAGTGACAAAGTAAAATTTCCTAACCTGGTTTGGCATAACGTTAAATGTAATGCCATGTTAAAAGAGATCATTTTGAAATGGCACTGGGGGATACAGTGCTTCTTTCTGCAGCTCTACTCAAACACTCAGATGCTTCTCTTCACCCACTCCTATTGGTTAGGCTCTGAGTGATTGATAGGTGGATTTAACCAGTGAACATAGAGAAACTGGAGATGATGTTAGTTACTCCACAAGCCCACCCCTGATTTGCTAAATCAATGTAGGGGTAATGATATATGGCAAGTAGTGTATGGGCAATTTATAGCCATAAAATCAGAAATCACCAACTATATTTGTCACATCAAAGAAGATGTCAGCTAAAGCAGTTGGCCTATTAAAAAGGCTTCCGTGTACATGCATAAGTCTGTATTTTTTTGCACAATACATGCTTGCCCTTACTGAGCTCTAACTAAATGCACCCTGAATGCTAATTTGTACATTATATTTTAGATCAAAAGTGAATTATTAAAACTACTTGAAGAGCCAGCCCGATGTTATCTGTCTTGTGTAAAAACGATAATGCTTTGAACTATTATCAGGCATTTTGAGCAATCAGCGGTGCCCGTGTACTGAACCCAGCACTGGCCTGTCACATGTGGAAGAGCTCATTACCACTGGGAATCAAGTACAATGGAATGAGTGTACTTTAATCAGGCTTCATACAAGAAATATTAAGATCAATATTGAGATAAGATTTTGGCTAATTCAAACCATTTTAAGATCAAATTTTGAAACTACTTGAGTATTTATGCAAGTGTTGTCTGTTCAGTATGTGGAGTTGGGTTCTGTTTCTCATTTTGACCATGTTATTATGGTTTCCCTCAGCATTACCTTACATAAAGCTGTATTTTGAGTGATTAAAGTTTGAGTAATTTAAAGGTTGAGTGCTCAAAACCCCATATCCTCACCCACATTCATTTAACTATTATCTGAAAAATGAAGACTCCTACTCCAATATTCTCTAGCCATTCTTCAAAATAAAAAAATAAAAATATTTGATAATAATGTGTTTTGAACAGAGTTTTTTACAGGAAGACAGTGGACCCTCTGTTATTATTAAGATTTTAGATCAATATTGCCTTTACAAAATTTCAAATGCTGAATTTGTAACAGTATATTTTACATAATATATCTCCTTTTAAAGTCCACTTGTCTCCACCAGGATTGTTTAGGTCATTTCAACACAGAGATTGCAGCTGGCAGCTATTGATTTTAGCCCCATTTCAACCCCTCACTCAGTTAAACAGAGCTGAATTAACTTTTTAACTTGTCCAATAGTACTTTTAAAAAGCCTGAATAATGCATAAAAATACAGAGGCTTTCAGCGCACAAGGCGGCTAAGTTAGAGGGAAAAGTGTTTGGGTTACTATAAAAACCTTCAATTAGATGGTAATGGTTCTCTCATGTTTTTGTGCAGGTGGTGGAGGTTTGAGGACAGGAGGAGACTGTAACATGGTACACCTAACAAGATCCAGACACTGACTCTGCAGGACAGCAGTACAGAAGGCAGAGTGCACAGGCCAGAGGAGGGCCAGGGGACTGGCACAGGTGGGCCCTTTCAACACAACAGAACAAGACCTTTTGGCATATTGATGCTTACAGTTGTGTCAGTTGTTGTTGTGACTTGTAGTTAACCTGGGAAAAATTTTTACAGTGTTAAAGGAACTGTGTGTAGCGTGCTCTCTTACAGTTTTAAAAATATACTACAATCATCACAGGTTTAAATGTCAGCACTGAAAGTGGCAACTCTAATTAGAGACTCGTGAGGTTCATACTGTTTTCTGATTGGATAATCACAAACCTGACTTTCATTTGGCTTGGAGGAGGGCCACCTGCTTCTCGTCCATGGACATTTTGTTCCCTTGGCTATAATACTCTAGCCAGGCTGGCGCCACCTAGGGCCTCCACTTAATTTAATTTCTCTCCAGCGACTAGGTCAGGAATTGGAATACACTAGACGGTTTGCAAGAACCCCAGAAGTTGTAGACCATGTCCTGGCCAATCAGCAAAGAGCTGTGAAGCCATGACTAAAGCGCCTGGCTGTGGTCGAGATGGATGTAGACGAAGCCATACATTATGTGTTGGCAATGATTCCCAAGATCGAATATTTAAAGCCGGAACAAAGAAAATGTTTGGTGAATTCTATCAAGAGGAAAGACATTATTGCCCTTCTTCTTACAAGATTTGGTGCATTACTTAAGTTACGACCAGATTGGACAGACAGCAGCGATTGGTTAAATTAAAAAAAGTACCTGCCTACCGTCGAGCAAGCGAATCCTAATGCTGCGAGGTCAGACGGTTTCCACGAAGAGAAACCGGCTGATGAATCAGGCTAATAATACTCCACAGTATGACATAAAAACATATCTCTCACCATGGACAATGTTTTTCAACTGTTATTCCATGGAATCATACAGAAAGTATAATGTCGCTATAGTAATAGTAAATACTACAGTAAATATTAAATTATATATATAGGCTATATAGAAGCGTGGGGTAAGGAGACACCACACAGAGATGAAAATTGTGGCTTAAGGTAGTTTGAATTGAAGTGAATTGTTGTACAGTAGTATAGACTATAGTATGAAAAATCTTGTTTCAACTTGTGATTGGCATTGGATGAGAATCCAGGAAGTGCTCTAGCAGGTTTTAGGATTGTCATAATTTCAGTGCTCAAAACTCTGGAACAGAACAGGGTTACTAACTTGTTTTGCACGTCATTTAATCTAGTGAGTTTTTGTGGACACAATTTTCGAACACAATTAGCAAATCACAAAGACTCACAAATGACAAAACCAAATCCTCTCATATTCTGCAAAAAAAACCTGCAAAGCCTGTAGATTAGATCTGTACAAACATGCTCTGAAATGTGATGCTTGTGTTGGTTTGTCAGTTCAGATTTCATTTTTTGAAAATTCTTCTGTAAAAATCGAAAATCTAATCGCAATTACTATGCTCACAACATGAAATACCTGAAGTAGTTACACAAACAATTATGTATGAAATAAAAAAGAACATTTAACCACAATGCAAACAGATAATTTTATTGCCGACCCAACAGTTGGTTTCAATAACCGTTAATAATAATTCCACTCCAAACACTGAGAACGTTTTTTTTTCCGTTTGCTTTTGTTTGTCCATTGATTAATATTGTCTCCTCCACATAACAGGATCCTCTGAGCTGTTTGTGTTTTTCACCACACAGATAAAACACTGAACCTTTCCTATTGTCTGCAAAGTGTGTATTCAAAGAGCACCTGTGTCTGTATTATCTAAATTGATGACCACTGTTGCTGTCCTATTTTATGTCCATTATGGCTTCAGTCAGACCATAGACTGTATAAATAGACTCTAGCTCCAATTCACTTTCTATTGAAAAATTGCCACTTTTTTCTCTGTAACTGCTGCTGCCAGGCTTCTCGTTCTGACCTTTAAAATGTTTGATTAACCCCCTCTACGTGATCCCGGTGTGCTTATTTTGCTATTCTCTATGTAAATCTAAATGTGAACATTAATATCTAACCATCAGGTGTCTACTTTCTCTGACGTCTGCTACCACTAGTGTTAGCAACAGGTTTGTTTGACTGGGTTGCTTAGCGCCCATCCCCTGCCAAGCCAACATCAGGAAGTGGCGAGTACCTTTAACAATCTTGCTGCTCATTGGCTCTTTGGTCTATGATACACAGACTTCCAAATCCGGGACTCTGCTCCAAATTTGCTGCTAACTTCGATTGGCTTCATTTGGCTGGAGCCGAATGTCCGTGGGTAACGTCACACACCATCAGCCCACTTCTGTATACAGTCTATGCTCCAGATGCTATAATGCCAAGTTAGATTTAAAGTACTTATGACAGGCTTTCATATTTTTCTAATTATGACTCTGTTTGGTGGGAGAGTACCTGTGGTAAATATTTATCATAGTTTTACAGCAGGAAAAGAGGCAGTTTGTGGAAAAAATAGTTGAGTACAAAAATACATGTAGCAGTGAGTTCTAAAACAGAATCCCTCACCCTATGTCGTCAACATGGAAAATTCCATCCAAAATTCAGGGACAGTTTACACACAAGGAATTACTTTTTCTGACAGATTAAACTAACAAAATGTTTTTGTGTAATCCTTGCTACTGTGTCATTTTAGAGAATTTTTGGCATTTGTTACTCTAATAAAAAATTGATCAGTAAAATCTTAATAATTATGTCAACTATGTTTTACTGAAAAGTACTCTAACCTGTCATTTCCACTTTAACCTTCAGCAGGATATTTGCCTATTGCATGTATGTTTTGTTTTTGCGTTTTTGCATAAAATAGTACTCACACTCAGACACTTACTCCAAGGATCTCTTTCAGCAGGACGTGGGTAAATTAGATTTGAGTTTCATGGAGTGATGATTGGAACTGCAGTCCACATTAAAGGCTAAAACTCAGAGCTCGGCGTCGCTCCCGGGATGTGTACAGTTATTCGAACAGCCACAGACTATTCCACCCATGAATCTATTTTAAGGCTATGCTGTGAATTTGAGCTCCAGAGACATTAGTTGTTTTATTAGTCATCCAAACGCCATATAAAGCTTTCCATCAGGCAATCCATCAGAAATGTGCCTCTTGGTTTAGGTTCAGATATATGAGCAGTTACCAATAGGTATCAAAAGAAATACACTGACCATGATCCTTTGCTCCACTTCAGTCCATACAGTAAAGGGAAATAACTCCACTTACTTCAGGTCTTCCCACAGTATCATTAAAGGAGAGATATGGTGCTAAATGTATTTTTTAGAATTTATAACCATGTTCAGATTGTTTTCCCTTCTCATTTACCCTCTTGAAGTTCCGTTTAGAGTGATTTGCATATTTGAGTAATCCTTATTCTCTTAGATTAAAGACATCATTGCTCAGATTTACCCTTGTTTTCATTACATCTTCACATTGCCATTTTGGAACAATAAAAAAATGCAGTTCTCTATAAGAGGAGCTGACAGCAAGTGGCACATTTGGTTTTGTTGACGCTTACAGCGATATATCGTAAAGGCAGGAAATGGCTCGTATTGGGCTCCGCAATTTTGCAAACTGGAAGTCAGCTGACATGTTTCTTTTATTAAGCCATTTTAGATGAATATTGCAAATCCACAGATGCTATATATTATAGCACAATGCGTCCTTTTAAATATAACATGTAATGCCATGATTACATGTGAAAGCTGTTACGTAAAACATAAATATTCTCTATTCAAAGTACAATATTTTAACAAGATTTTATCACTTCAACAGCTCGCTCTTATACTTGTAGACATTCTCTTTACAGTGTCAGTACATTACATAGCACAGTGTGTACCATGATGTGCGTAGATGGACCAATGGTACAAAAGAGACATTATATGGACAACAGAGGGTCCATAGAGGAGTGGAGAAGTTGTTAATTCTTCATGTGGAGCTCTGACTTATAATGGAGTCAAGATTTCGTCAGCTGCATTGGCAATGTACAAGTCCAACATTTTTAAACTTTTTTTTTTACTTTTTTGGCTTCTACTTGCTGGGCGGATGCTTTGCCAGTTTTCTCTCTGCTTTGGCTGCCTGCCTTCTTAAGACTAATGTTGTAAAAGAGAAAAATTGAAAAGCAAATGCCAATTAATTCAGAAACTATCATAACTAAATACAAAATCAAACAAGTATCAATACTGACACGAACATGACATAAACGGGTCATTACTTTCCTTAATGGTTTAAGAATGGATGAATTTTTATTAGAGCAAGTAAAAGATGACAAGCTCTTTTTAAAAATGAGTTTTGAATCTTGCCTCTGGTGCAGTCATGTTGAATATTGAGTCTGTTCATTAGTTGGCAGGAAAGAATGGGCTGTCCCCAGTTAAAGCCACAGTATGTAACCTTTTTGCCAAGAAACACTCAAATAAAATGTGCTTATTGATTTGAAAAACATGCCCTCATGACCAGACTTGGGTCTCCACAAACCGTATGATATAAAGTTTTTATCTCCATGGAGGATTTTCCAAAGTGAGTTTTAATTTTATATTTCCATAATTCCAGAATCTCCAGAATATTACACAAATCTTTAAGCTAAGGCCAACTATAGCGCCTGAGTCACTGCTCTGAGAGTTGAGTTAAAGCATATCACTTTATTACTTACTCATTCACAAATGAACATTTGCTAAATGCTTTGTGTGCTCTGCTAGTGGCACAAGACCTTGAAAATGTGGTCTATTGAACCTCGTCCTCGTCATCATTTTCAGACTCCAGGCTGAATGACAAGAGACGAACTGCGACATTGGATGACTTTGTTGCATATTACAATAGCAATATTTTATACTTTTCCCTTGCAGCAATTTCAGTGAAAATAAACAATGAAATAAAACATAAAAAAGACTTAAGTACAAAAAACAAACCAAAACAAGCACAATAGGCAAAATCCTCCAGTAGTCCTGGCCAAGCTTATCTCAGTATCTGGAAATGGGCCCTGAGGGATGGGTCAAAAGCAGAGGACCAGTTTCTGACACAGTATACTTGTTTTTCTCGTCTTAAAAATATGAAAGGAGAATTAATTAATATACAGTGGTCCAAAGTTATTCTCCATTTACCTTATGCATTCAGAGCATCCTAATTCTTCACAGTGACAAGTTATGAATGTTGTTCACAACTTTCAAACTCCCAAGCTGAATTTTGCCTTTACTGTAATACTAACAACACCTAACATGCTAACAGCGCATTTCCTGGTGCTTGGATGATTAAACAGTTCATAATTAGACTGCACAGTTTCATTTTGACCCTGTAAGATCTGTTCACAATATCTACTGAGGCAAAACAATATGTGCTCAACTATGGACTAAAATCGTCACTGACTCTTTTGAAACTTTATGTGACAACAGTCTTGGTAAAATTCATAACTTGTCCATATTTATTAGGCTTCTGGTATGAAAACAAAAACCTCAAGACAGCTACACTACTACATTTTGTCAGCACCTCAAGTTGTCCAATATTTGATCACCCCCACTGCCCAACAAAGATCGCTACACCCGGAAGATAAGTCTCGTCATGACAGCCGACTGGGGAAGGTTTTTGCAGCTGTCACAAACAACTGCTAGCACTGGTTACACACAAGATTTCAGGGTTAGCTTATAAACCCATCAAATCACTTCAGTCTATACATCTGCAGTATAAGCAATTAAGATGTCAAACCACTCATAAATAACAACTGTAGGCGTTAATGAGGAGGTGCGGAGTCTGGAGTCTCATTTTTACTTGTACAATCACAGTCATCTGAAACAATTTACCTGCTGTTAAAAACAGCAAAAAGTATTAAGGCAGAAGTCATGTTGAGAAATTATAGCAGCGATTTTTAAAAAGGAAAGTTGAGCTGAGGTTAGATGTTAGAGTTACAAAATGTTACTGAACTTAGTAAAAAGTTGTTCATAAAGATTCATAAAGAGTCAAATGAAAAGAAATTTGCTGTTTCAAGTGTGAACTTTAATTACTGTACCTGTCAGTGCAATATCTGTTTTAGTTGAAATCCCACTGAAAGACTCAGCTACTCTTTAGTTCTAACACTGGTTATGATCTCAGTAGATAATATTAAAAGCCAGTGAACTGAAAGTATGTAGGTAAGTACATTTTACTACCCTGGTAGGGAAATTTGTCCTCTGTTTTTGACCCATGCCTCAGTGCCGCTGGGGCAAACTGTCAGGAGCACTAGACCCATTTTTAGATCTCGAGCTAGATTACCGTAGCTGGATGAATTTTACATATTGTGATTTTTTTAAACCTATTTTTCTAGTCTTTGCGTTTTTGGTAGAGGGTCAGTCAAATGATTTTCTCCATGGAGATGTTATTGCTTTGTCTGGAATGTGGTATTTCTGTTTTCATGGAGACCAAACTAGACCTAGTTACAGCTCAAATCTGTGGAGAGGCAACCCTGCTCACAGTCAGAATACCTATTTTTCATTATAAAATCACGTGTAATTTAATACATCTAAGGTAGAGCTGTTTAATGTCATACTGTGGAACGTTTCAGGCAGTGCAATGATACAGTATATCCATAGAAACAAGCAGGTGATGAACCCAGATCCCAAAAGTTACACAGTGCACCTTTTGAAACACAAAAACCTTTTCACAAAACTGATACCCAACATCTATTTTTGTGGATGAGAGTGCTCCTGTTCTTTTTTCCTGAACATTTTACCAAGCCAATTATACTAACGGCCTTTGTAGCACCTCTCCTGTCTGATACTAGAAAATATTACACTATTTATTATAGAGGAACTTTTTAATTAGTGATGATTATACTTTTTGGTAACCTCACTCTAAAGAGCTGTACCATTTGACCACCGGAATAATCTAAACTCTGTAGACTTAATCACGGCAGAAACAGGTGCAGATGCCAGGTCCAGTGTTATCCAAAAGCTCTCCAGCCAATACCTCACACAAAAGCAGTATTAAAATTCCAGTGGCCTAGTGGTGGGTTTGTCTCTTAATCTGATTAGCCTAAAGAGGGCGTTTGATTCTCTGACCTTCACGTGCATGTCACATATCAATTACAAGTGTGTAAAGCCATTATAGGTCCTCAGGGTACAAGGCGATGGTAATGAATTTGAAGGTTAGAAATTCAAATTGCTACAAGGCGTGTCCTATTAAAAGTCATGTTCAACTATAAAATGAAATATGAATAGAATAACTAAAGTCATAGCCGTAGATTAATTAGAGTTTGAGGTAGCTCTTATTGACTAGTCAATCAAAGACTAAATTGCTAACTGCCATAATACGTTTTAACATATTATTGTCAACAAATGATTGATGGCGTTATACCAGTTAAGACTTCTCAACTTCTCAACAGCTCAACAAAACAAAATCCGGCAAGGCTACAGAAGTAAATTTCCCATCCTTTTTTTTCATAGACTAAACAAGCGCAATCAGAGACAGCAACCTGGTCCCCCATGAGGCAACGGTGGGGCAGTTCATCACCACAGAAGCAGCTTATGAGGAGCCCAACCCATATTACATGATTGTTATATCCACAATGCAATGTGTGTATCTGTACAGTGCCCATGAACATTTGTGTGATATTGGTCACACATGAGAATGTCTGTGTTTACTTTTTCTGAGATTTTGAGACCACTCCCGTTGCTCTAACTCGATCTGTCAGAGTTATGACCAAAACCGCATATTTGACCTTAGTTACCTTGACCTTCAAGTAACCTTGACCAGTTTCAACCTGTAACATCCAGTGTACCCCGGTTATGTGTGTGCAAAATGATTAGGTGAATATTTTAGCCCCAGATGGTTCAGAAATTGACAAAATTGCCTATCCTTTAGAATGACGTGACCATTCAATTGACCTGTGTGACCTCAAATGACCTTGGATCGCCCACCAAACTTTTTTTGTGGCATCGGGCACGGGGGCTTGACCCATGTACCAAATTTGGTGACAATCAGTCCATAAATGGTGGAATTATCTCAGGTGGACAGACACACACACACACGCAGACACACAGGGTGAATACAAAACCTGGTCAACCCTTCGGGGACCAGGTAATAAAAATACTGAGGTTAACCAGCTATGTCCATAAAGCAGCTGATTTCAGTAAAAAAGCAACTATAACTTAAGCCCCTGGTGATCATTAGATATCACGTTGTTTATTAGCCCCAAGCTAGTGTTCAGTTCAATCCAATTTTCAATTGAAAATTCAATTCAATTTAAAAAGTTTATTGTCAATTTTCATATCAAAAAGATGAAGAATTTAAATTGTGTTCCTCATTCCCAGTCTTCTGAATAAATAATAATAATAAATGAAAAAGTTCTTTGTCTTTGTTCTTAAAACTTAATTTAAAAAAATGTATGTATCCTTTTTTTCACTAGAAAGCTTATGGGAAAGATGAATGGGAAATTTACTGCTGGAATCTCAAAGTGGGTCACTGTTGAGCTTCCGTAAGTATTAAGATTGGCAACCGGGAAAGACATTGAGCACCAAATGGTAATACTAACAAAATCAGTGTTCAAATAAACAATAGTGTTTGCGCCTTAATGTATTTGGTTCAGAAAATAGAGGCATGTACAATAGGACTATGCAGTGAGTTTAATTTGAGTTGACTGAGATCAAAATAATTTCTAATTATCAATGAGCTTTTAATTTTGAGGTTTACAGCCAATCCTCTGTCAATAAACACATGTGGTTTAGAGCAGAATTAAGACTTGCAAGGAAGGAAATGTAACTTTGTGTGTGTGTGTTTTAATCTGTTTTAATCTTGTTTATGCTCCAGAAAATAGAAAAATAATCAGAGCCGAATTTTGATAATCGTGATCATTAGCTGGACTATACAGACTCCAAAACACACACAAATTCCACATACAAAATACCTTTTTAATAACACAGACAACAGCATTACTAAATCAAGATGTGAATGAATAAACAATATCAGATTTTTTTATTCAGTAACACATTTTATTCATAAATATTCTCTGCAGAAGACTTCAGTCACCATGTTTCAACCTTTCATTTTGTTGATCATGTGGACCCCCTGTACACTAGAACTTATTTTGTTTGACTAGCAGACTAATTGACTACTAATATTGACACTTTGCAGCTCATGTCATCAACATTCCCCGGGGGTGTGATGCTAACTGTAGACACTGCTCTGGCTGAGGCTTTATTAGACTTTAATCTGAGCTTTATTTTAATACAATCTGACCATAAAGAACTGACTTGGCTGCAACTACAACAGATGAGAAAGTTTGTGCTGTTAAACAAATGTCTCACAAAATACAATGACAGTCACAAGGTTTTTAGTTTTGTTGTCTTTTTGTTGAAAATGACACCTAAATAAGACCATGAACCCTCGTATTGATCACAAATCTGGACAATTTTAAAACTTTTTTGGCAGTGTCTTTTAATGTGAGCATTGTGTCACCACCGTAACTCCTTAAAAAGAGATACACACAGAACACCCCCAGTCCAGCCCAGCGTGACATCACTGCAAATCAATAATCATTAGTTACAGCACTTCAAAGCACCACTAAAAACTTGATCCCATATTTGAATTACATCATATTTATTTAAAAAAAAAACTAACTTTGAGGAGGTCTGATAATGCCGATAGCTGTTAGTGTTTAGTTGCATTGTTCCAGATAGTTTGGTGTTCTAAGTTGAGGTGGGTCATCCGGGGACACTCCACAGAGATTTGAAGTGTGTCCAGTCTTTCCCTGGCATAGTGCCTTGGCAGCTTGTACTTCTTCTACTGCAGGCTACATAAGCTACGGCGGGTTTCAAACAGGATTCTCCATAAAGCACACGGCCTTGGACACATTCCCACTTCACTCCCTCAACTTCGCAAACAAACTTTACAATTAGCAGTCGTGTAGAATTAGCAAGTTGACACAATTTTGCAATAAATGGTGCGATTAACTATTACATTTGATATTTGGAAAATCTTTGAAAGAGTTACAACATCGCAATTGTGAAAGCACTGTTTTGTTGAATATTAGACGTAAATACAGCTCTTCTTATCAGTCTGGCCTAAATCGAATGTCAATATTTGCCATTTTACAATTACTCGTGAGTTTTTCTGTTTATATAATATTGTAGTATTTTATATATTCGCTTAAATGTAAATGTAACTTTTCTAATAAGGGTCTGCCACCTGCTCATGGGGATGTTGTTACTTTTCCGCCAACAGGTTACAGGTCAGATAAGTAAGAATGTATCTTTATTTGGCAAAGAAAATGACCTGATTTGGAAAAAAGCAAGACAGATAAGCTTAATGCCGTGGCACAAACTGGGGCGCATACTAGGCATAACAATGACATCACCATGGAGACAAGCAAGTTGATGACCTTCCACCAGAAAAGTTACATAATGGACCTTTTAATACCTGCTTAACTCATTTCCATTTTATGTGTGTATCTAATGTTTAATGGTGCACTATGTAACTTTTCTGGTGATATGCATATACCCAGAACATGCTTGTTGCTTTGTCAGGAAGGTCCCACAGTATGACAGTAAACTTTTCTATCATGCGTTTATTCCAGTGTTAAAAGCCTTGAAAATCATACATTCTTGCTGTGAGCAGAGTCGCCTCTCCACAGAACTTGACGTAATGGTGTTACCTGCTTGTTTCCATGGAGATAGATGAGCTGTCAAAGGTAACATTTTAGTATAAATCTAGTTTTATTTATTTATTTAAAGTGTATAATTATAGAGGTAATTCCATTTTTATTAGTCTAATCATAACCATTGTTTCATTTAGACAACACCCTAATCTCCCAGAAAAATGCCTTCTTTGCTCGTAAATTGTAAATTGGAAGGGATTTTCTTTGTTGGTGATGTTGTTATCCTGTTGTGACATGTATAATCACAACTATTTGTGCAGACAATTTCTCTTGGCATTTGAATATCTGCAAAATATAGACACTGAGGACAGAAAGTAAAGCGTCATATCAGCAGACAGTATTTTCACTTTGACACAATCCCGTTTGTCAAACAGCACTGACCTCCATCACTCTCTCCTCTGTTCACCAGATGTCCTCACACTTGCGCTTCCAACTCTGACACATGCAGCTCCTGAGTCATCGCTCGGGCCGCCTCCGCCAAAACGACAGTCTTTTAGTCAAAGGGAAAGGCTTTTTTTTTCATTTTAGGTTTGGTTCAGTTTTGGAAATAGAAAAGGACTGTGTTTATTTGTAAATTGCTTCTTCCAATGATCTCGTTGGATGTCATTTGAACTTAACAGTTTTAGATTGTGTGAAGCTCTTGTAAGCAGTAAGCACATACTTTCAATGGATTTGTTATGGAACTCAACAGTCCTGCCCACTCTGAAGTCTGCTTTGATTCCAGATGTAAAATTCCCATAAAATTTTCCCATAGACTATTAGGAGTTCAAAAGCAGCGCAGTGGCTAACCAGCTATGTGGTGACTAATATCCATAGCACGACTGTTTTAAGTCTAAAAAGGTTGGTTTAAACCCATGATTACAACATGTTTAATAACTTAGAGGTTTATAAAATTTCAGGTTTCAGATAAAGTTTCAAATTTTGATCCACAGTAGCCCTTAGTACTGAGTTTTTAAACACGCTCGATTATGACTCGCTCAATTATAAACTCGCTCGAGCTTTTAAACTGCTCATTTATGGCAAAAACATAATCAAGATTATTTAGCTCATAACTGAAATCACTTTTAGAGAAAGTATAGGCTTACTATAATTTATCAGTAATGTTCCGTGCCACTTTGTAGAAGTGGCTTTGGTCCAGGTTTTGCAAGGCCGCTACAATGACCCCACAATGACCCTACATCAGGGGTGTCCAAACTTTTTTCATCCAGGGCCACATATCCAAACACAGACGAAGCAGAGGGCCGATCGAGGGCCATAGACTGGTGCCCAATACAGTGAATAATTGTAATATGTGCATGTTTAACTCATTAGAATGAGCCATCAGTCTTTATTCATGCTAAGATCCTCAAAACCACAAACTAAATATCAAATATTAGCTTTATCAAGGTAGATTCTCAAAAAACTTGCAATAAAAAGTTAATTTTTCATTGATGCAAAGTAATTTGGGCCAATTCTCCTGGAAGCCTGAGGGCCAAGAAAAATTTGTCTGAGGGCCGCATTTGGCTCACGGGCCATAGTTTGGACACGCCTGCCCTATATATTCTGAACAGAAGTTGATGAATTGTATTTTCAATTACTATATTTTTGTAATTGTAGAGGGCAATAAATGAAAAAAATGTGAATTTCAGTGAACTACAGAGCGATATTTTTTTATTATAGGGATTTATAGAAGAAATATGAATATTACATTTTCAAGTAAGGCACAGAGATGTGGATATTGTACTTAGCTGATACAATAATAGTAATTTAGCTTTTTTTTTTCCTCCACACATTTTATACATAATGCAACGACTGGTACGTCAGATTTAAATAAGAAGACAAAGAGTATACTGTCTGAAAGGGGAGAAGGTATTAGTAATTAGCTTCAATTATTTATCACTGATTGATTTTCTGACAGTGTGTCCACTGATCAGCGTCTCAAATCCCGCTCTTGACATAAACAGCTCTGATTAAGTGGTCAGATCCACTGACCCACAGGTTGGCGATGCGATTCCAGCTCCCACAGATGAATGCTATTGCTGTAACTTTGGGCAAAACACTTGACCCACCTTGTCCTCAGTGTCTGCGCACACTGGTGTATGTGTGTTTGTGAATGGGTGAGTGGTTACATGATATGAGTGCTTTGAGTGACTTGAAGGTGGAAAAGCGCTATATAAAAGTGTGAACATTTATCATTTGTTTGGCAAAGCCTATTCCAATTGACAAAACTTCATTTAGCTTTATAATGCAGACAGTCATTGTAGATAATAACTCACAATGTCCTGATTAAATTAACAATTAGTGTAGCTGTAATGACAGACTGTCCAAAAATATTCTACTTTTCTCATCACGTCGTGGCAGATGCTAGTATATTACATTCTGTTTTTGCAATCTGTGTTTTGTTTTGTTAGGTTTTTTTTTTTTCTTTTGGACAAATTTTGGTGGACTTCAACATATGGCTGGTGGGTGGACAAGAATACTATTGTGTCATTACGATTACATTGCTTCTTATCCAAACCAACTTTCTATGCCTTATTATCAACTAAAGATGTATTCAGATGTATTGTATAAGCAGGTCAAAATAAATCCACTGTGTACTGTTTTCATCAAATTATAATCCTTTATACTGTCCAAGAATCAGGAAGTGCCCTGTTAGCATGCTAGCTGTTAGCATTACCATGATGACAAAATCCACACTGGTCTCCGAAAGTTGTGTAAAGTGCTTATAAACTCATCGCAGTGAGTAATTAGGATAAACTGAATGCATAAGGGAAGTGAGGATTAACTTTGGACCGCAACAAACCAGTTAAAATTAAAACTAGTGTTGTTTGTTACATTAAAAAAAAAAAAAAAAAAAGGTGCAGTGCCTTTCAAAAGTTACACCTATTAGTCTGATTTTTTTCTATTGCACGTTATTGCAATGTCTTTCACCGAATAATTCCAGACAGTTTCTCTTTCTTTCTTGCTCTTTCTGCTGTCATTTGTGCATTTAATTCAAGGGATGGCCATGGCAGACAGAGGAGGATGTCTTCTTGACTGAGCAGAACAAATAAACAGCGGGACAGCAAAATAATAGACATGCACACAAGATGTTGCTATGGCGACTTCGCTCTCCGGACCAAAACGCAATAATACACACTGTTTTATATTAGCATACATTATGTGCTTTATTAAGGCTTTCACTAATCAGTATTTAGCCAGTCGAAGATTATGATGTTTTTGCGGATTTTATTTAATAGCTGTTATTTTGTCATTCACTTCAAAAGTTAGTTGGACAAGTTTTATCAATGTAATTCCAGGCAAATAAATAACATCTCTGTGGTGGAAGGACCCTCATTGGAAAAGTGAAACAATGCACCTTTAAAAACATGAAACTCAGAGGTATTTTATTTTCAACAGTTTGCAGTTATTCATCACTTTCCCATTAATAGAAGAGACCTCAGTGCCCCTACAGTATAAAATTTATCGTAACAAAATCTAACTTTATTGCTCCTTGTATTGCTATTCACATAGAAAGACTTAAATATGAAATACAGGCAATAAGTGGCATTTAAATTTCACAAATTGCATAAAAGACAATTATTCATTTAGTAGGTATTTTTGCCACCACAGTCTGAATGAAATCTATGAATTCAGTGCTTACCTTATGCATTCCGGGAAGTCTAATAATTCACTGCAATGTGTTTATACTGTGCTTTTCCCAACACTCCGAGGCCAGAGCTCACAATGTAATTATCAGACAATAAAGCTAATAAAGCAAATAAAACTTCGACCTCAAGAGCTGGTAATACAGTAGAGCTTCTATACTGAGGGAAGATAAAGTTTGCTCAAATACATAAATAAATCAGGTACAGGGTCTTTAACATGATGTTAAAAAGAAGAATTTCACCATAGTTCATTGATTCATGTGTTTTATTATTATTTTTAGCAGATTAATTGTCATTGTTTGTTAGGAGGATGCAGGCAGAGTTCAGAATGCTGATGCAGTCCAATCCCATTCTGCTTCTCTCCTGTGGGATTTTCTTGGAGACATCGGTTAATTAGATTTCTAGATTTCTAAGTAATCTGGTGATTCAGCCTGGTTCAAAATGATTAGGAAACAAAACAAGGAGCACCGAGTACTAGTACTTGTACATCTTATTGTTCAGAAATAGCCAAGTACCTACAATGAGTGTGCCTCACTCATTGTACTGGAACCTCACTGCAAGGTGAATCGAAGGTTAGTGTATTTGTTTTAATGGCCCATGCTGACTTCCTTACAGACCTAACTTTTTGATACTTTAGGGATTTTGCATTGTCAAAATAGAGAAGAAGAATCCTTGCAAATCTGACCTTTTGTAAACTGTTGGTGCCCTGTCAGCTAAACATGGGCAGTGTGAATTCACAAAAAATACACTGCACTCTATAGGAGAATTGTGTATTCTATACTAATAAAAGAAAAAAAAAAGCTAACTATATTCTATAATTCTGTAAAACTCTGTCTTAAAAACGTCAAAAACAGAACTAGTCGTTTTCAGTGGTTTGCAGTGGTTTAATTTCAAAGTTATTCCTCACTTACCTTACGTACATCTGAATTATTTACCACGTTTATGCATGTCGAAAATTGCTTATACCATAGATCTGTACTGGAACAAGACAAGTTTTGCTCATATACATGGGGCAGAGGACCTGTACATCAAACTTAATGCACCCGCCCCTTTAGCAGATCTAACCATAACATTCCAAACCTTTCCTCAATTACAAGCCTTGAAAGACAAACTCAAAATTACACAACTTCTTTGGCTCACGTGCTGTAAACAGAACTCAGATATTGCTTATTTATTTGGCATTTTCAAACTCTAAGGAGATCTGAAGAATTAAGTGGTTATGTTGACATTTAGGGTGCATCCACATACACAATTACAATTTGGAACGGAAAAAATCTAATCTACACCACTGAAATTATTTGAACCTTCTGCAACCTTTTGCTTTCTACGTTTGAATGTCCTCCGATGAACTTTTTTGTGGTTTTGTTGGTTTCACTCATACATCTTAACGGGTTCAAATTTATCGCATTTGACCCGGCGCCCAGTAAAGTTTCAAAGTGCTGACAGTGAGTTGTTGTGTTGTGTATTGAAGGCAGATGGGACACATGGGGCTGGTTATGACTGTAGATCTCCTCAGTGTTCACTTGTTTTGATAGTGCTTGTCTAAATTGCTGCCATCTTGTTATAGTTGCTAAGTATAAAACATGTGAGGGAATCAGCGCTGGGAGTAGCACTAATTGCAGTACAATTAGATATTAGTTTATGATGAACCCTAGTATTTAGTAACATAAAAATACTAATGATTACAACATTCCCTGAAGGTGTGATACTCATATTCTGCTATGTCTGAAGACTCAAGTTAAACTTTAATCTGAGCTTTCTTTTCACATCATCTGACCTGAAAGACCCAACAGTTCACGTGTTTCACCTTTTTATTAAAAATCAAACCTAAACAGGACCATGAGTGTCTTGATGAAATGAGTTGTTTAAATCCATTTTGCAATTTTTCAGTTGAGTTTTCAGTTGTCTTTTTTGGCAGTGTTTGCTAATGCGTGCTTTGTGCCACATTGATATCATTGCAAAATACTAAGGAATAGGGTTCAGTTCTATTCAAGTTCACATTCAAAACAACTTCAGCTGACCAAAGTGCTTCACATAAAAGTCAACAGAAACAGAAGAAGCAATTACATATACATATATACAGATAACATTTGAAAACTACAATAAAAACACTAAAATAACCTGACTATCTAGTACTAAATGCCAGGGAGAAGAGGTGAGTCTACAGTCTAGTCTTAAACTGCATTTCAGACTGAGAGGATCTGACAGAAAGAGGAAGGCTGGGCGCTGCCACAGAAAAGCCTCTGTCACCTCCTGTCTTGAGCCTAGTTTTGGGTACGACCAACAGGAGCTGATCAGCTGATCTCTGGGCTCTGGGCGGAGGCTTGGTACTTGATTTTAATACGACAATAATAATGGACATTTTTTGCGTTTTCAAGTGTTTTTTTTTTATGTTACCGTATGGTCGTATACTAGTTCTGATTAAGGTAAAAATTATCGTATTTTCCGCAACATAGGGCATGCTCATAAGCCTCCAGCCCCATCAAAAAATGACTGCGTGCCCCGTAATCCAGAACACCCTATACACAAATCCACTCAGGTGTCCCAGCACGACTTCAGTAAACTACAAAGCCGCACCACCCGCAGCACACACAAGCACACACAGAGCAGACAGCGACCTCGCAGCAAAAAACACCCGCAGCACACACAAGCACACACAGAGCAGACAGCGACCTCGCAGCGAAAAACACCCGCAGCCACACTCATCACTCCATGCAGACGAGGAATGGAATGGAGGAACGAACTGAAACAGTGAGTGCAAAATGCTACTTCTAGCCACAACTGAACAACTGAGTCACTGCGAACACGGTAACATTCCAGCAGTCCCAGACAGCACCCACCCTACACGCAACAGTTGAACAAAGCCGAGAGTCACCGTGAACACGCCAAATACAACTCACCCATCTAACTGTTTTGTTTCGTTTTAACTCTGGTGCGGTTTATTTGTGAAAATAGATTGAAAATAAACCATTCAATGACAGTGCACCTTATAATCCAGAGCGGAAAATAGTGCGGAAAATATGGTACTCAGCGGAAGTAAAATTATTGTTTTGGTGCTAGTTTTAACATCAGTTAGTATTTTATTTTTGATAGTTTTGACAACCCAATTATGAAGAAATTTGTATTAGTGTAAATGAAAAATAAAAGAGTGGAAATAGATGTCAAAATATTGCTTTTTGTGGTGAGTACTCTGTTTTCATAAGCGAAAGTACACTCCTAAACCCACTAGTAAACTTACTTAGCCTCCGAGCATGGCTATTTAAATCAGCTTTTTAGCACTAACTCACTAATTCAGGCTGTATTTCGGCTTTAAAGAAAAACGTTCTTTGACATTTCTGGAAGAGGAACCCCTGCGGATCCCAAAACACACCGGTTCAGAGAGGTTAGCGCGGCGCATACAAATGTAAAGTTCAGTGAGGAGAACAAACTGGGCTTAGTTCTAAGAAAAGCTCCCTTACAAATAAAAGCACGGTGGCAGAGAGAGTTTTTCCAAAGGACTGGACGAGCGGATGCTGGCTACATGTACCAATGAAAGCAGCAGTGTGTCCAACTCCAGCGTGACCTTTTACTCGCTGTTATTTCTACTTTTCAACATGCGCCACGACCCCCTTCCACACTCACCATCTTAATCTGACACTAGACACGTTTATGCAACTCCCCTAAGTATCTTTAACATGGGCTTTCTTGAGATTAACTACAGTGTAATGAGTGGCATGTGAGATTGTTTTTAAAGATCCTATATTACACAACATTGACTCTTGTGAGCTTTTAGTCATGTTGTAATACTGTTACCTCATCAAAAACATACCTAGAGTTTTGTTTTGTTTCATTCACACTTTTGAGTGATCCATTATCATTAGTCTGTTGTCCATTAGTCATTTGTCTGCATTCCCAAAGCTCAAAATGCTCTAAACAAAACAAACAAGACATAACTCCAGGTATGTTTTGATGACAGCATTACAACATGACTGTAAAAGCACTTTGTAAAGAACTCTGGGTTACATTTTTGTACAGAAAATACTCCCACACGGCTTTGTACATTTTGAAATGGCTGTACCTTTTTTTTTTTTACATGTGGTTGAGCAAGAGTCTTGAGGCCCAGTACAGATTTATTGTGATAGCTGTTCTTAAGGTCAAAAGGAGGTTGCTTTTCACAGTTGCTAAAAATAGACTGTGACATCACATCATAAAGCATTATGGAACCCCATTAGACAAACGCTAAAGTAAAGCCTGTATGTCCCTCAGTTAAAACAAGCTCCTCATTTCCACTTGTAACATTCTCTAACTTTGTTTTTTCACACACCATTTCTTTTACAGTGTTTTAAATTTAGAATGTGCCAGTTTGTTTGTCGTAAAGTTGTGACATCTTCTGTAACCTACCTACATGTTTTTTTTTGTCTGACGACCAGGAATTATCATACTAGTTGTTAAGCATTACAGTGATTGCAACACTCTTCTCTCTCTACCAACATATTCATCCATGAACGAGGTGAGTGAAATGTATTGCACAGGGACACAAGGGCACTATATAGCAGTATTTGAACCGTATTTTCAAAACAACACATGCAGCAGAGGAAATTGTGCTTGATGTCTGAGCCTTGATAAGATTACTTAGCATTGCTTAAAGTGGCTTACTCACCGTAATCTACCTTCTCTGGACTAATCACAATACAATTACTTCTCTGAGAAATGAAACGCCAGTTCAGTTTTACTCAGACAACATTACATAAAAATGATTTGCTCTTCTAATCTATCCCATATCAAGTCATTTTACTTTTATTGATATTGTAGATTTTGTTTTTAGTACAATTTGATCTCAATTTTTAGGATGGAGAATGTGATAAGACTCATAAGATGTTCAATCTTAACAGCCTTGAGTCTATGTGAGGACAAGTATCTCTGGAAATCCTTTGTCAAGAATTGTTATTTCCCCAAACAAACAAAATAGCATTAATAGCTCGGTTGGCGACAAGGAAGCACTTAGCTTGAGTGACTGTATGCTAGCAAATGCAATTAAATGAGGCCGTATTATGCAGAAAGAAATGGCAGCGCTGAGGAGAAATCACACAGCGGGTTGCTAAAAGTACATTAGCGAATCGACTAGCTAAGCAGAACGGAAGCTTAACATAATTATAATAATGTGCACAATTATCTTGTCATATGTGTTTTTTCTTTTACTTTCTGTGATCCACTAAATGGGTCTGTTTGTTAATGCTATGCTAATAGGTTGAGTTTCTGCAAGGGTACCCAAATGGAGAAATCTCAAATGTTGAATTTTATCTGTCAAGGATTACGTCCACAAACGTTCTCTATTTATCTATTGATTTAAAGCCGCATTTTGTAACTTCTCTAGTGAAGCATTTCATCACCTATTTGTCTCCATGGCGATGTTATTGCCTTACCTGGAATCACAGTATGTGAAACTTTTATGTCATCTTGAAACTGTCCCTCTTGCGCAAAATCAACTTTTTGGAGCTTTAAACCATGAACCAGAAGTCCTTAATTGTTACCTAGCAACCATGTTGAACACTGAGCCAAAACCTCTCAAATATACACAGAAATTATAATTTGACAAATAATAATACACAGAACGCCTTTATTTTGTTGAAATAATGTTGTATGAGGAAAAAATTTGTTTCTTGCATGTAAATTGTACCTTAACATTTGATAGAATTCACCCTGTCCAATATGTTTTAGATCTCTCTATTTCCTGTCATTTTCAACCTTTCTACTTAAACTGCAACTTGACTGGTGTTAAATTAAAATGTATATTTACAATAAGCATGATCCCACCAAATTAAGTTAAAATTGTACAGCAGAAGGATAAAAACCTGTCATCCGCACTTTAAACTTTAGCCTAATTAAATGTTATGGCATCACAAATGACTTACTCCTGCTCCTTCTCATTACACTGTGTACCACTTCTAAAAGTCAATGTATATTTTATTACCCCTATAGGAGGACATGTGAACTGACACGTCAAAGCAGCTGCTCTTCAGAACATTGCATAATACCAAAACAATGCCGAGTACATTCTGTGCCGTGTATATAGTGTCTGTTGCGGTTTCGTGTATATAATAAAGACACTACCCGATAAGGAAATGGGATAGTCAAGATAAAGGTCTGAGCAAAGTGCCACCAATCCACACAGTGTCCAAGCTGAGGGACAGGTAATAATAGTAATACAAGGTACAAGTGGGTACTTGATCAAAGTCTAAAAATAACAGGACGTAAACATCAAAAACCAAAAGCTATAGTCATACTTATTCAAATGACTGATAACATCATGTAGGATTATCTGTAACACATATCAGCATTTGAAACTTGCAGTGGCAGAGTTGACACATATTTTACTATAGTCTTACTTTAAAAGGCTCATATTACTCTATTTTCTCATTGTAACCATACCTGGAGTTGTGTTTTGTTTCATTCAGACATGTTTAACATACCCTGCATAATAGTTCTTGTCACAAACAGATAACACTCTTGTGATATCATGTGGTAATACAGGAAGTGCTCCACTCACCACATTTGGATAATTACAGACCTGGAATTGCCGATCTCTACTGAACAAAAGGTAAAAGGTAGCTGTTAACTTGAAAACTCCCACATCACAAGGTAGAACAGAGCATTTTGAGTTTTGGAGATGCAGGCAGACTAATAATAAAGGATTACTCAGACATGTACGAATGAAACAAAACATAGCTCCAGGTGTGCTTTTGATGAGGTAACCACATTAAAGCTCACAAGAGTTAATGCTGTGTAATATAGGACCTTTAATATAACATATGTTGCACTTTTGTGGGTAAATTTGTATTCCTTTTGCATTTGTCCGTGTTACAACCAACCCAACCCTCAAAGAATTGCAACAAAGTTTTTGACCAGCATGAAAGTTACTGGCATCCTGGGGAGACAAGAGACAACAAGAAACATTATCACTGGCAAAGATAACAAGTAGCCATCACAGTCTGACAGTTGAAGGTCCTATGTTAAAGGTTGTATAGAGGATTTTCCAAGGAACGAGAAATCCAGCGACTGTTTGTCCTTTTTCAAATGTTGCGCCTCCTCCCGCCTCCTCTTTACACCAGAAACAGGTTTGTTTACAGCCGGTGTGCTGCACATGACTTGTAAACAACTAACTACAGTGTTGGTTAGGCAAGGCGGAGAAGTGAGGAGCGGGGGGAGCGGGTGTGCGGACATTTCGTTCGCGGACAAGAAGTGAGGAGCAGGGAGAAGAGCAGAGCAGGGAGAGGAGAGAGGAGAGGGGAGCGGTGCGCGGAGATTCCGTGCCCGGAGAAGTGAGGAGCAGGGGGAAGTGCGGATCGGGCAGCGGGGACAGGAGCAGGAAAGGGGTGCAGAGAAGGTTGCGCGGAGATTCCGTGCGAATGAACTAGCTACAACACGCAGCAGCAAGCGGACTCTTTCTTTGCCTTGAAAATTATGTTTTCAGACATAGGATATCACTTTCGTGTCCTGAAAAACGTTTGACTAGCTCTTGGAAATAAAGTACGTTTTCATAATAAGCAGAAGTGACCTGTCCAGGAGTAATTTGGCGACCAGTGCGTCAGTCTTTAGACCCTGCGTCTGCTTCAGTCGCACCATCGCTGGAATGAATCTATAAGAATCACCTTAGTTTGGCTTCGCTGCTTTTCCCCTTGTCTTCTTCTTTCAGCAATCTCAAAAACGGACTTTCTTTTGCGGCTAACTGCTCCTGGATTCTTGTCTGCCATTGCAACAAACTTTGTGCTAACTGCAAGGAAGATATAGGTCAAAAAAAGCCGCTAAGAACTGTTGCGTTGGTGGAGTAAACAGCGTCTGTGCGTCTTGCGTCTGTGGACTGCGTGACAGCCGTACGTAAACCACGTACCGGCGGCGCGCAGGCAAGTCAGTTACGCTAGAAACGTAGGGAGATTGATTGACAGCCTGTCAGCTAACAGATAACGAGGCAGTGTCGTTATCTATTGGCAAATGTTTAGCTGGCCCCACCACGTCCAGAGTTGATGAATTTTTATTCTCTTTTTTTTGGTCATCATAATTACAAGGCTACTGCACCTCTATAATGCTATCATTGACAACTTGAAACAAAAAAAAATCCTCCATACAACCTTTAAGCAAAATTGACTCTTGTGAGCTGTAAGCCATATTATAATGCTGTTACCTCATCAAAAATATACTCAGAGATCTGTTTTATTTCATTCACACATGTGTTTTCAGTTTGAGAGAAGAACTCATACATCCTTCATATTTAGACAGTGTTAAACATGTGTGAATGAAACAAAACACAAACCCAGGTATGTTTTGATGGGGAGATGACATCAGAAAATTGCACAATATGGGCCCTTTAAACTTCAACTTGCATATTTTAGCAGTAAATATTCAGTGCATTATTAGTATATAATCAGCATATTCATTTTTGTCACCTTGCTCTACCTGTGATTATTTCTGAGTCTTTAAATAGGCCATTGTGGTTGTAATCTGACGGTGAATCAGAAGCAGAACCCCTGAGTTAGCTGTACCAGGCTGTGTGACCAGATGTGGAGCTGTGATAGGGCTGTGTGATAGTGCTGACAGACACTTTCACTTCATTCAAAGGTCAAATCTGCTCCACTACACTCTGATCAATGACTTATTTCAAATGTCTGAACACTCATAATCTAATCATTGACTCTAACTAACTGTGTGTTTCTTTTTTCTTTTCCATGTGACCGCTGATGATTCAGATCTGACCGTTTTACAGGTAAGATGCTGTTTGGTTTTTTGGTGGTACAGAGGTGTAAACATGCATTATTTATACGGATTTTCTTTTTCATTACAAGTTGCCAGGAAGTAGGTTATAAAACAGTGTGATTACTTTTTACAAACCATTGCACAATTTTGTGAGTAGATGATAAATGCCTGGTACCATGTTTGTTTTGCTGATATTGCAAATCAATATCAATTGAATGGCAGCTGTTTATCCATAGTCATTTGTTTGCCCTGTCACAATAATGATCAACTAATGTTAGCTGGAACAATATGTACTTTCTGTTTCCACTAGTATTTACATTTTTGTATGACAAAAATTATGAGCCGATACCTGCTTAAAGGAACTGTATCCATCTGCGTCTGTGTTAGCACGCTGGTTCTTGTTAGCGTTATCATAATTGCAAAACTTTGTCCGCTGAAAGTTGTGAAAACACTTATAAACTCATTGAGCAGAAAAATTTGAATGCTACGAATGCAGGGGGAATTCTTGGAACTCCAGGTTCAAAGGCAGGGCTCGGCTCTGTGAGGCACTGACGTCGCCCAAACATAACTTGTGTTTTCTGGATGAATAAAATCTAAATCGTACATGAATTATTCTTTTACTCATAAGGCTGATTAGCAATTCTAAAAAAGACGCTTAGTAATTCTAATTTTATGGTGCTGTGAGATGAGGTTATTATTTCTGGTTTATGGTCAGCTTTATCTGCATTTATTTCAGTTCACTGCACCTGGACACCACATTTTAACATCACTTTATGTGATGGTTTGGTTTATATTAGATGTATTGTGCACTGGAAATACCCGATTTTTGATCTTTACGCGAGTGCTGTGCATTGATCAACAGGAAACAGCTGTTGCTAGTCCGCAAGCTGTGTTTTGCCAAGCATGTTGGACATTAAAGTTGACATAACAGGAAATATGGTGGTCTATCAAAAGATCAAGTATGCGTTTGTTGAGTAGTGTTTATATCTTCTTTTGGCCTTCTTGAGCCTGTGCTCGCTCATGTCCAATCATCTTGTAGCCACACCTTCACTAAAGGGATCTGGGAGCTATACCACGCTGGCCCCCTCTAGGAGCTTGTACCCTCCAAGTCCTCTTCAGCCCCCTCAAATGGGGCAGTACAGTTCACTTAAGACCGTGGAGAAATTTGCAGTCCATACTGATCTACTCCAAAGCCAACCAGAGGAAATGAGGCTTTTGCGTCAGTGGCATAAGGTACTTTCAATATTATGGTTGAACATATTTTCTGTAACAATATGTGGCAAATCCAAATGTGTTATTGTGACAGGCCTAATAAGTCCATGTGCATCGTTTTTGTTGTTTCATCCTGACATCTCCCAGTGTCTAAGAGCTGTGAATGCTCACAGTGCCTAATATCGTCTGACACATTTTAATGGTGTTAGTGTGTCACTGTTATATGCTCCTGTCACACGGCTGCTGGGCTTCTCCTCCAAACAGTACGTGTGTTACTCAACTGTTGCTTCTGGAGTTTTGTTGGAGTTTGATGCCTTTTTAAATGAAATAGAATTCATTACCTTTAACATTTTCTGCAGGTATAGATGGAATATTACATATGAGGTATATGGTAAATGGTCACATTATTATATAGTGCTTTTCCACCTTCAGGGCACTCAAAGCACAACTTCTGATTAGCACTGCACAATATGAGAAATAGATGCAATATTTGATAACTATGTATTGTATTGCGATAACAATATTAATGCGATATTTAATTTTTATTTTTGACCCAATACGTTAATTAAATTCAAAGCAAAAAATTTACATGCACTTGTCTATATGCACAAACATTCTGTATGTAGACACTTTTCCCTACCCACTCCCGTTGGTTACTCTGGTTAATTCACCTGTTACTCACTAGAAGCATATAAATTACACTGACATGTTGACTTTCAGAAGTAGCAGATAGCTTTAGTTGAGATTATAAAATTTCTCAGTGTAGACGTGGCTTCTCATGATAATTACTATATTGACTTATTGATAGATGGAACTATATTTTTGTGGGTCAGTATTTATCATGACTACTATTTCTTTGCAATAATATAGAAGTGTTATTTTTCTGTGCTATAATAAGATCTGCGCTGTAGAAGGTTGAATAAATAACTCTGACTCTTGAGGGGTAGTCCTTGTTGCAGTTTCCATAAGAGATTATTTTTCTGACCTACAGAGACTCAGAGGACCAGTGGTTTTCAGTCGGGGGTTTTCCTTCTCATAGCCGCCCATTCCAGCCTTTCAAACTTGGGGGTGTGACATGTGACTTGCTGGCAGAGCCTATGCAGTGGTGGAATGCAACAAAGTAAAAGTAGTAAAGTGCTGTTATAGGTGCACTGTGCATATAAATCTTTGGTTGGGGGGGTCCGTCACCTGCTTGTTTCTATGGATACGTCATTGTTCTGCCTGGAATGTCTCACAGTGTGACATTAAACAGCTCTACCCTTAGATTACAGGTGGTCTATAGCTCAAAAATACCCAGAAAAACATGCATTCTGACTGCAAGTGGGGTTGCCTCTCCACAGATTTGATCTGTAGATGAAGATAGAATGGTTTGATATGAAAATAGAAAGATTTAATACCATACTTTGAAACATTCCAGACAAAGCAATAACATCTCCATGGATAAAATTATTTGATAGACTCTTCAAACAGAACAGTTACACAATGTACTTTTAAGTATACATTTTAGGTATCTGTCCTTTACATAAGTACATTTTAAAATTGATACATTTTGCTTTTATTTCCCCCTTTTTGAGAGAAGATATTTGTACATTTTTAACTGGACTTTTTTATTATTGTCTGAGATCTGCTGAAAAGGCCTAATGGTTTATTTTTTAACACATTCATTGTCTGAGCAAACAAAAATATACAAATTAAAACATGATCGATTTAGTTTTTGTTGAAAAAAAAAAAAAATCAGTACAAATCTTTATTGAAATCATTACATTTTAAGATTTATTAGACCTGAAAATCTGCACAATATAGTTTTAATTTTTACTCCTTAAGTACATTTTAAGAATATAATTTTAAGTTAAAGTACATAAAGAAGTACTTTAATGCTTTTTACTTAAATTTATTTTTAAGTAGAGTATTTTCTTTGCTCCTGTATCTGTATTACTACTTCAGTAACAGAACTGAGTACTTCTTCCACTGCTGAGCCTACACCAGCCTCTTGTCTCCATGACTCCATGATTATAGATACAACATAATTCTTTCATTGCATGATTTATTTTTACAACTCATGTTTTAAATAATATGGTACATTTAGATAAATAAAAAAAAATCCTGCTTCATAATTTTTGTGTCAGTAGCATCAATTAATTTATATAATATTTATCATCTATAGTGTCATTAGTAATATGTCACACTTCAAAAGACAGGCCTATGTAGAAAGTGAAAACTCAAGGCTCAAAAACATGACTCATCCCTAAGCCATCTTAGAAAAGTCAATCTTTATAGTATTCTATTTTTCTTTAACTTTCATGGTTTGAGACAATAATAACTTTATGAAAGCAAATCACAAATGGTCATAAACTTGCATCACACAAACCTAATGAAGCAAAATTTACAAACTGACTGCCATATTAGAATTGCAGTCATCTTACTAATAACAACTGAGATACAGTGCATGCCTCAGTGATTTACCTGTAAGTATATAGAAGCCCACAGCCGCATGTCGGTTTGTGTGGTCAAATGCTCTCCATCCTGATCAGGCTGGTTTTATGTCTCGTGTGCCCCCGGTGGTGAGAGCGAGGAGGCGCGGCGCTCTTTTCACGCTTGAGGGAGAGTTGAAAGATGCTCCCGGGCTGGTGCGTTTGAATTATTCATGCAGACCAAGGAGACGAGCGGTGCAGCCTTCATCTCCACTTTGGTGCCCCCGGCTGCGCGACTCCGTGCTGCACCACCAGTGAAGGGGTGAGTTTAGGTAAGGAAGGCGTATCGATAGCACAGGGCAACATAGGGCGCAAGCAAATGCCCCCACAGAGAGATAACCTGGATTTATTTAAATTATTTTTTTCTACAACAGTAGTTAACAAACAATATCAAACTTTTGACCAATCCCTAAATAGCATTGCTTTCATTACCTTTATTTTAACTCTTAGGGCACTAGGAGTATTGCCATTTTAGTGGTGTCCAAATGTCCAGTGAGTGAAAAAGTTGTCCACTCAAAATTTCCCACATTGCACCTTGAAAAGTATATCCATCTCTGGTCACTAGACCGATCAATATAGATAACAATAGGGTTAGGGACAATAATCTTAAACTGTGTTAATAATATTAAGATGGGGTTAGGGTTATTAGCCATAGACCACGAGCCAAAAGTAAAATAATGAATAAAACATTAAACATATTCTACCAATACGTTTTAAATGTTGTACACTTTTCTATAACGCTCACTTTTATATCTCTGGAAACCAGCAGTTTAAATTACCTTAAGTTGGTGGGAAATTTGCAAATGCCAATTGAATGTGCTACGATAACTATGGTTAAAAATATTCACAAACATTCATACCCACGCACAGAGCATCAGTGTGGGCCTTGAGAGGAGCTGCGAGTAAGGAACTGCAATTTAAGCAAAATGAAATGGTTCGTTTGGTGATTAGACAACTCCCATTCATTTTCATAACTTAAAAAATGTACCAGCCTTGTAGCATGCTAGGGCTTTATGCTAATCGAGCTGACCAAGGACTTTCTCTAAATTTCACACAACTCTTAGAAGTGGATAATGCTTCTGTGATACTATTGCACTTTGGATAACTATTGTGCTGATGGTTAAAGATGCACTGTGTAGCTTTTCTGGTGCCACAGTATGGCATCGAACTTGTCTACTTAGTTGTCACAATACTAACATTTCAAACTCAGACTCAATTTGAGAGTTAGACATAAAATATAGTATCAAGTATAGTATGTAACTTTCTGGAGGTGGCACATCACCTGCATAATTCCATGGAAATAAAAAGTTAAAATCATGCTCCAGGACATTCTCCATGGAGATAAGTCTTATGCCATTTGGAATATTCCGTGGAAACAAGCAGGAGGAGGTCCTCCTCCAGGTCAAATAAGAATCAGGTTATTGAAAAGCCCCCTCACATTAATAATTAACTTGAAAAGTTACATAATGGACTTTTTTTTTTATTCACACATATTCAGCTTATTTTATTTAGCTGAAAATAATTAACTCTAATATAACAGCCACGCCTTTATTCTTGATATTTTTAGCGAGTTGAATCTTGTGTGTATTCCACTCCATAAAAATTCTCTTTGTAGCAGCATGCTTATTAAAATACTCACTTAAAGGCAAATCCTGGAAAACTTTCAACTACCTTATAGAGAAATGCATAATTCATGCAGCATTACTGCTAATGCAGTGTAGAAATAGAAAGTAATACATTAGCTTTGAATGCACTTAGATGAGATTTTCGAAAGTTGATCCAATTGCAGTGAAGTGGATGGGTCTGTGTTTTAGGGCAATCGTGCATTTGGCTTGCTGCTCTGTCGTGGGGCCAGTCTTTCATTGGTGTTGGAATGTTCAGTGTGGTCAACCCATGGGGCCTGTAAAACACCTTTTTATAGACATATTTACAAGTTTAGACAGTTGAGAGTTCAGTGGGTTTGCTGTTATTTTCTTACATCTTTTAGGGTTGTAAAGGAAAAAAAATCAATACTCAGGTACTGACCAATACCAAAGAGATATTTGTCCTTTGACCATTCTTGCAGCTGAGGCAACCTGTTAGAGGCACGGGGAACCCATCTCCAGATCTTGAGCTGTAGGCTTGGTCAGGACTATCATAGCTGGAGGAATTTATTACAAGATGTCCCTGAACGTGTCTTAGCTGGAGTTGCACATGTGAAAATGTTTCCCCTAGAGATCGATTGATTTCATGGTCAATACCGATTCTTTAGAATCCAGAGAACCTGATGGCCGATAAGCTTTGCCAATATTGTGGGGCCAATATGTAGGGCCAATGTTGATTATTTCCCCCAAATTATGCCATTTTAAATTACGACAAACTCACCTAAGCCCTTTTTACCACAAACCTTTGAGCAGTTATCTGTTTGTGTTCAAATAAAGCTTTGTGTGTACTTTTCAGTCAGCAGGTCAGCCAAAACAAAATACCAGGCCTGTGCTGGAGATTTAAGGACGATTGCTGATTTGCTAAAAAGTGCAAATATTAGCCCAGTATGTCGTCTCTTGTTTCTCCGATGACTATAGTAGTAGTAATGGTGGTGGTAGTAGTAGCGATTCTAGTATCAAACTGAAGTTTGACTTTTTAATATTGTGACAACCTGATAATTACTATGTCTACTTCAATATATAACAGATGGAACAATATTTGTTCGTGGTGCTTTGTCTTTGCATTACTGGGAAATTTGTGGTTATGGGCTATATGATACGATTTGAGTTGTTAGAAGTTTGAATTAATAACTTGTGGTTGTTGTGTCAGTGGCTTAAATTATTTTCAATATTATATTATAGACTTAGACATATTATAAACCTATATGATAAACTTGAGTGGGTGAGTTGGGTGGCTTAAGCGCCTTGCCCAAGGACAGAATGACACGCAATGATAGCATTCATATGTGAAAGCTGGTTCAGGTGATCCGACCACTCAATCAATGACGTTTATATTTAGAGCAAGATTCATACCTCCAACTTTCAGATCAGTGTTTGAAAATATCTTATCATGACAGGCCTATTAACACAACCCTACTCTGCTCTGAGGTCAGTTTGGGCTTTTGTCTCTTTAAAGCAGCGTGCCCTGGGAGCCTTCAGCAGTGCAGCCCGTTACATAAGTGTGTTTTTGGCTGCTTTGGTCAGTCCAGCTTGGCCCCTCGCCCGCCCCGTCCTGCCCCGTCCCGCTGTGTCCGTGGGCCTCTCGGTGCTGATGGGGATATTGTCTGTAGGACGTCTAATGCACTCTCCCCTTTCACACGGTCCATCTGTCTGCACCAGGCCTCCTCTGCTGACTCACTCCACTTTCGCAAATTATAATGGAAAAAAAACACCATCCCTGCTTTTGGTATTAAGTTATATTTTGTTTTCAGATGAGCAGCAGTCCCGGTAGTTCCTGTTTCACTGAGTTTGAGTACTGACGGATTAATGTTGTTTTTATAGATGCTAGGGCTGCAAGAGTAATCACAGTCAAATCAAAATCGCAATTTGATTGGACGTAAGTAGAAAAATCACAAAGACTGCAATAATTTAAATCCTTTGCAAACAATAAAATAATCTATCTTATTATCTAAAAAGACCCTGTAGTTTAGACCTTTGCAAATATGTTCTAAAATACACGCAATTCTTAATTCAGTCGTAATTCACTTTTCTCTCAAATGCTTCTGGGCATGTTTAAAATGTGCACTTTAAACAGAATCTAACTATTAGAATTTAAATTGCAAATCTCATAATCACAATGTTTGTCAGAAAAATCACAATAGAGCGCCTGCAGTCTCATAATGATTCAAAAACTGTAAAATTTGTATATTGTCGATTAGCATTATAGTCTATTAATAATGAAGCAGAGAGAGAGAGCGAGTAGACTGAAGAGAAACGATCCCAAATGCTTTTGCTAAACACTGTTAATTTGCTTAAAGTTAATTATGGCTTAGAAATGTGGATTGTAGAATCAATGTTTTTTGTGTGTTTATTACATTGACATGAGTGATTTAGTTGCTTTGTATCTACAACATCTGCACATTAGTCAGAGCACATCATATTTCTCTATGTTATCAATTTCACAGCGTTTAAACTGTCAGCATCAGCAAACGTTATACGAACAGAGCTTTATAATAAAGTCTATTTTTCACAAACATCTCAAGGGACAGTTTTTGATGTTATAAGAAGGTGAAAAGTGAAAATTATACCCGTGCCAAGTAAAGGTCACTAATGTTTAAACTGATTATTTTTAAGATAAATCAAGTCTTTCCGCCCTATTAAACACATTTTGTTTTTGGAGCTATTTTGAGATTTTAAACTTGCTACTACTAGAATACATTTTTGAAGGTTGTGTTCATGTTATTCTTGAGTAATTTCAGGCTAAGGGCATAGGCTGATAACTCTGCGGGAGATTCACAGTTTCGGAACAAATTACTAATCTGCAAATTTGCATTGTGCTTTTTTAACAGCAAATACTACCACAGAATTCTGACCAGCATACCAACAAATTTTCATGATTATATGGTGTCTTGTGAACTTAACCTAGAGGGAATCTTGGGAATTTTTTTGATTTTTGAGACTCTAATCCAGTAATTTTCATGTTAAACTGTTCCCTGTGTTATCTCATTCTTATATACCGGTAGTGATATTCCACTTTAAAGGCCCACAAAGCACGTGATGTTGATATTCTGAATCTTAATAACTACTGCACATTTGGAACAGTTGGTCAAATCTACATTGAAGAGTTACTTTGAGGGTGTCTTCGCTGTGCTTAACTTACTATTTAAAACTTTGAGTTGCAGTGAGATGATCAGATTAGTTGGAGCTAAAATTCAAAGTGAAAGTTTCTCCAAGTGTTTTTTCCTTGGTCTCTTTTTATGTCAAGTGTGAGGGGATAGCAGCAGGAGGGGATGGTACCTGTCACACTTTCTTCCGAGGGAACTTCACAGACTTCTTAGAATATACTGTAGCTACTCCTAGTGATCGGAGTCTAAATACTAAAGTCTGACATACTTCATGAAATGCTTGATCAAAGATAGCTGCACTTTTTTATTAGACAAAAATGTTGGGGTTTAACTTGCATCAAAGAAGTCATTACTATGCATTTCGTCAGCTAACATTTTCTACCTTGTCCTGGTTTCTTTCTGGTCTGAGCCCTATGGCCCTGTCACACCTGACTTAGCCAGCATATGCCAACATACCAGAAATTCGCTAAAATGCTGGCATACACTGAACTATCGATGTTTTTTTGGTTTTTTTCCAATTTTGGGTGTATACATAGCATATTTGTAATGCATACATAACATATTAGTAACTTATATAGAACATTTTCATAACTTATATATAACTTATACCACCTAATGCTTAGCGTGTTGCCAGCATCCACAACTTATGCCCAACAACAGTCTAACTTATGCATAGTGCATGACACATGCACATACCATTGCCTCCTGATCCATGGTCTCACCCAGTTCCTTCTCTGCCGTTGATCTCTTCTTCTCCTGGCTCTTATGGCACGCAACTGGTATAGTGACAATCGATGAGATCATGCTGATGATGGAGGACAGTTAGTATGTATCCTCATCTCAGCCTTGCCAGATCCCACATCTCTTGGATGATATGTGTAGCAGGTGGTACCATGGGGTCTGCTCACAATGAAGTCTGGAGGAGTACTGATGGTTTCCCCATTTTATATACCAATTTCCCTACACACTGCCAATACACCATTATACAGTAGCTATAAGTTAGAAACACGTTCAGCAAGTTCTGCAGTCATCAGAACATGTCAAATACGTCTGCATACGTCAATATGCATTGGAAGTAAGTTCGATATAAGTTACAGGTTCAAAGCACATTACTCATAAGTTATGGGTACACTAGACATTAGACATTATCTCAACGTATTTGGACTTATGAGTACCTTAGAGTTAATGTGAACAAGTATCACATTAACAACAAGAACAAGTATCATGTGAACGTGTGTCAACGATCGCATAACTTACCTACAACTTATGGCTCACGTATGTAGGACGTATAAGCGTATGCTGACATACATGGAGAAATCTTCAGTATGCTCAAAATTTTTCAACGATCTTGCCGTATGTCGACGTATGCCAGCATGCTTCAGCGTGCTCATAACTAATGCAAAACTTACCTCTAATTTATCTGATGTACGCTAGCATATTTGTCAAATTTTTAGAATCAAAATACACTGCAACTAGTGCTTTGCAATGTCATCACGCTGGGGGTGTTCTGCACGTGTCTCTATGATGGAATATTTAGCTACCATGGACAATGCACACGTTAGCAAACACTGTCAAAAAAGTTGTAAGTCTGTAAACTCTAATAAAAAATATATAAAATGGATTTAAACAACACATTTTCAAAAGCCTGTGAGCAATACGAGTGTTCACGGTCCTGTTTAGCCATGTGATTTTCAACAAAGAAAGTTGGAATGAATTAGTATGAGTGAGAGACTTGTTTAACAGCAATAATCAGCTTACCTGTTGTAGTTCCAACTAAGTCAGCTCTTTCTGGTCAGACTGTGTTAAAATAAAGCTCAAATTAAAGTCTAATAATGCTTTAGACAGTGCAGAACTTCCTTTTTGCGCCGCACCCCCGGGGAATGTTGGTGACATCAGCTGCACATATCAGTTACGTATTTAAAGCTAACTGTCCCTGCAAATTACTATTTCAAATTTTACCATTTCTGAAAGCCATGGGATTACTCAGTTTAGCAATGTTTGATATACATCATATTTCTCTCAGTGTTTATGCTCCTGGATGTTTTTAAAATTGGCATTCAGAAACAAATCTTACATTTAAAACAGAAATTGCAAATCTAATCCCACTCACAAAGCTTGTCAAAACACATTTGCTTAGCCCTTGTATCATGCCATGTAGACGGGCCTTTTTTTGAGAGGTTAGTTCCAATTTTTATATGGTGTGTGCAAGTGTGTACATCTAAAGTCTAAATTGTAGAGAAGCACCTATATATCGGCGCTGTGTTGGTATCAGATGAGTTTCATGTGACTCAGTAATATCGGTATCGAGCTAAAGAAGTGATACCAGTTGGTCAATACTGTGCTACGGGAATGAAAGAGTTTTAACCCCGGCGTTTCTTCACAGATGCAAGAAGAAAACAGCTCCGTGGACAAAGCAGGGGAGACTAAATGCTGTTGTATTCTAAGGTTATAAACACAGCTTAATAATAGGCCTATCAGACTGTGTGTTGTTTTAAAGTAACAAAGTATATACAGGGAAAAAAATCATGCTAATATCCGTTATCAGCCCAGGCTTTTCCAAAAATATACAGTTCTTTACATTGGTTTCTCTTCCTCTCATTTATAGTGTACTATGAGTCATGAGTGAAGAGCTAATGACACGCTAAAGGTGAGCTGTCTTCTCCTCCTCTGCCTGGATGATGGTGAGATCCAGCTGATGGATATAATGACTGGCTCATCCACTTATCTCTGATAACTGCGTGTTTCCCTGCGCTACTGAAAGGGCCTGCTGTTGTACATGTCTAACGCTTGTGCTCGGGGAGTTAGATTGGGCACATGCTATGTCTAAGTTCTAGATTCATTGTTACACAGTTGCATTATTTTTGAAGGTAAAGACATTTGTATTGACATTGTGATAACATTTGTAATATATGTTTTTAAAAGTAGGATTCTGCTGCATTTGTGAGTTTTGTTTTGATATGATGCCAAGTTATAATATGGCAAGTATTGCGATCTGATACCATTTTATTAAAATGTATTGGAACTCTACTACAAATTATTATTCTTCTAAATACTTTTTTGAGTTCTTGAGTAAACTAAAATATAAACTATGTACTGTATTTCAAAAATTTAAATTACAGATTTTGAGAAATTTCTTATTTAAATATTTTTGCATGAGAATTGATTGTCACTTTTTGATGCCTCAATCAGTATTGATATATCAGTTCAACGACTGGGTCGATATTTACACTTTCTTGTGTATCTGTTATATTATGTTAACTCTCCTGCCTAAACCAATATTTGGTTTGGGCTCACCAATTGCGATTGCTTCATAAAGCTTTATTTTAACATGTGCAGTGCAATGATAACATTCACTAAATGAGATTATAGTGCTCTATGATATATACTAGCATTGGAACCTGCATTTTCATATTATTCAGGATTTTCAACACTCCACACAGTGAAGTCTTGAGTTCAGATCTCTTTGCTTCGGTAGAACGGTAAATCTCTTCTCTGAGTGGCTGCTGACATGTTTGTGATGTTTTATTTAAAATCTTTCATAACAGCGCATCATCCGTGAGTCAGCGTGTTAGCCAGACTTTCACACTAAACAAACATGAGGGCCTTTAAACTGCTCCCAACTTTATACAAATCAGACTTTTCCTAAAGCATTTGTTTATTCACATAAGCCGCTCAAGTCCTCGCCGCGAATTAACTACAAGCACGCAAACTTTGACCAGAAAATTTGTGATGTTGAGTGAGTTTCAGCCCAGGGGAACATTTCAGATATGACCTGTTTAATTGTGGAGTTTACAGGAGAAATGAGAGATCTTTTGAGCAGAGTAGATTACAGATTTGAGACAGGAGATGCTTTGGGGGCGCGGAGAAAGCTGGCAGAAAGCAAAATCCGCTCACAAACAGTTTTAATGACTCGCTCCACTAGTTTCATAACGACTAACGGAGCCTTGGATGACACCAGAATGCAGGAAAACAACCCAGCGACCGCAGAATCCAATGAGAGTCAATTTATCCTGACAAACCAGTGAGGTATGCATGATTGTTGCTTTGTATTACATGTTTTAGTCATCTGGTTTGATTGTAGTTATAGTTCCGTACATCACAGCACTTACAGGGGCATGGAATTGAATGACACACACAATAGTCTTATTACAATATGGAAAATCAGATAAGAATGAATATTAAAACTAGTATGGAAACTAGATACTCATCTGAGCAAGTATCAATAATAAAAAAGTCACCTTCTGTGGACAGGAATGAACCTTTCCTCAAGAGCTGTAGAATAATCTTGAGCTCCAGCACATAGACTAGTATATACCATGGGCCACTCTGAAACCTACCTGGACGACTAACGGATTACACTGATACAACACCACATGGCAATATAAAAGAAAGACACTAACAAAAAGGCACCCATAAAACAAAATGCCAACATGGTAGAATAGTCTGTGTAAATAATTGTAAAAATAGGGTTATTTGATACCGTTGTGTGGATGAAACTAAGCATGTCCTGTAAACAGACATGAGGCTAATTATACATGATAAACAAAGCCCATATAGCATTGCTGTCAGGCAATCCCTGCAGTCAATTTGAGGTTCTTCTTCCACTCCAAACACATGTTTTCTGTTATTAGTATTTGCAGTGTCTGCAGAACCTCTAGGATTTAAGAGGCTTCAAAAGTTAGCGGAGGCCACAAGCAGCACACAACTCCAGTAT
This sequence comes from Boleophthalmus pectinirostris, assembly GCF_026225935.1. NCBI lineage: Eukaryota > Metazoa > Chordata > Actinopteri > Gobiiformes > Gobiidae > Boleophthalmus > Boleophthalmus pectinirostris. The sequence continues at coordinate 10,764,821 of NW_026571175.1, forward strand.
GGTATCAAATTGGTGAATTGATATGCATCAGTCGGTATTGGTATAACCCTAGTAAAAATGTTTTCACATCCCATGGAATTTATTTATTTTATCCTCTGTCATTTCCAATGTAGCAAAATATGTTCATTATTGTAAGTAGTTTTAGTAGGACATTTTTAGAAGGATCATGTAAATAAAGCTCTCTCCACTCCATCAGCTCCATGACATCCGCATCTTTGTTCAGCTGTATTGTCACATTAGTTCAAAGTTATATTCAAAACTTTCCCACAGTCTGTAATGAACAGTAAATATATATTTGTTTTTCCCAATTCCTTTCAGTTATACTTTCAACTGTTTTAATACCATTGTCTACTGTCCACAGTTCTTTTAGTCCTGTTGTGATCACCAATCACAGACTGTAACTCTTCTCTCCCCTCACTCTTTCCTTCAGTTCTCCAGGTAATGCCTAGTTTAGCAGCTCTATTTCAAACATTTTTTTTTTCTTTGTGCAGTTTAGTTCCACTTTAAATACATCGTCACTGCCATGAACTTTTGATTGCACTGTGACACCCCAGTAGGATGTTAGCTTCATAATCCATCTTGTTACATACACATTGTTTGACACTGTTGGAAGCCTGCTGTAATTTCGCGGTAGTTAATGGGCCCTGGGTGTTGATGTTAATGCTGTGAGTGTGTGCAGTTCCTCTGGCAGACAGTTCAGGGAATAGACGAAATGACTGACTGTGGAAACTCTACCCAGCACTAATGGATACAGGCACAGCGCTACTCTTTAGCTTCACCGGAGAGGCTTAATAGGCTTTACTGTTGACTGGTTATTGCTGGATTTCAGATGACATCACTACTTTCTGTTGGCCAATTATATTTAAAGGGTCCACATTGCACTATTTATTGTTATAATGTTGTTTCCTCATCAAAAACATACCTGAAGTTTTGTTTCATTCACACATGTTTAACACACAAACTCATGCGCATATTTAGGCTGTGTTCTTTTCTCAAACAGAAAACACTCAGTTCTTCCTTGTGATGTCCTGTGGTAATACAGGGTGCTTTGCTGTGTTTTTAAACTCTATACGCCTTCACCAGAATCATTTCTGTAATTCAGCCCCAGAATTGCCAATCTGCTAAACAAATGGTAAAAGGTAGCTGTTACCTTGAAGCCTACTGCTTCATGACATCACAAGGTGGAAAAGAGCATTTTGAGCTTTGGAGACGTAGACAGACTAATAATAAAGGGTTACTCAAACATGTGAATGAAACAAAACACAACTCCAGGTATGTTTTTGATGAGGTAACAACATTCTAAAATGGTTAAAACTCACAACAGTCCATTTCTGATCATTTCTATTTTTGCTAGATCCAAGAACTCAGTTTATTATAAAAAAAAATAACATTTGAATAATATAATAATTGTAATAATAGTAATAAATAATAAATAAATGTTAGCTGCCCCATCTGTACTAAATAATGTCTGAAACCCAGCCTCAGAATAGTCCTCAAAATATTACCTATTTTGAATAGCATAGTATTAGTCAAAACAAGATGTATTTTTTTTCCATCTGTACATGCTGTATTTGATATACAGTAGGTGAAGACTTGCAGCCACAGACAGTGCACAGCAGAGATCATTTATCAAATATCCTCATTCACAATTTGAACCATGAGTGAGAGGGACATGTTTCAGTTTGAACTTTTATGACAGTGAAATTGGAATTACCGTTGGCCATACAGTTGTTATTCAGCTATGTATCTGATTGGATTACTGCCCTGGGACAGTTATCCATTTGCTTGTTTCCTGTGAATCTTGGTTAATCTGTTATTGACCAATGATTCTTTCACTGTTCATTTACAGTTTGTAACAGTTTTATGCCCTGAGAGGCTACTGCTGTTTTGATTTTGGGCTTTACAAAAATACATTACATTGGGTGTGCTATACAGTTCCATATAGTTCACACAGAACAAAAACAAGCAGACTGTGATGTATGTGTAACCCCATGAAACTTACTCATTTGCAATACCTTGATCATCAATCATCAAAGCCAACCAAGCCTTTACTCATTCTTGTAATTCCATATGTAACCGCAATACGTTCTCTTTTGGAGATACGGTACACTACGTTGTGGAATTTCTTTTGCTGTGACTTCCATATTGATGTTCCTCCAGGGTGAATCCCAGGCACAAAGGCCCACTTCCCACAGCTGTGCATGTCGCTGGCCCAGTTTGACCGCACACAGGCATAAATATAGTCCGAGCAAATCCCAGACAGGGCACTCAGGGTGCACAAAACCATTGTCGCTTCAACCAGACTGCTGATCCCATGAAAGAACCCCCTGTCTACGCTGTTTGGTTCACTTTGTGCTCTTGTGATGTGGCCTAGATTTCCTAAAACTGAATAAAGATTGTAATCCCTTAAAGTTGCACTATGTCACTTTTCTGGTGGAGTTTCAGCCACCGCTTGTCACCAAGGAGATGCTCTTACTGTGGCTGACATTTTCCATGGCTTGGCATTAAACCTAGTTGAATAAATGCAAGATGGGCACAAGTATTTTTATTGCTAAAACACTTTGAAAAGCATGAATACTTAACTATGAGCGGGCTCTCCTCTGCACAGTTCTAAACTATTCACTGGTTTCTCAAACCAATGATTACTCCCCGATTTGAAAGCCTGGTGCCTTTACCTGCTTGTTTTTATGGAGATGGATAGGTTTTAAGAACATATTATACAAATATGTATAATATGTATATGTATAATACACCTTATCAAAATGCCTGGAGTTGCATTTTGTTTCATTCACCCATATTTCATTAATTTGGCAATCCAAAGTTGTTTTCTCTGAGCTCTGAAAAATTTCTGTTTGATTTTGGCCTGTTTAGTTGCGTCATAGAACTCTGGACTTCTCTTGCACAGTTTTTAAGCCTTTAAACAAGGGGTGTCAAACTGATTTTGGTCCGGGGGCCATATCCAGCCTACTTTGATCCCAAAGGGACCGGATATAATATATATATATATATATATATATATATATATATATATATATATATATATATATATATATATATATATATATATATATATATATATATATATATATATATATATATATATATATATATATATATATACCCCCCAAATAGCAATAAGTTCAAATATTTGTGCAGAGAAACACAAATCTATTACAGATTTTTTTTTTATTAATGAACTCTTTCTTTTACAAAATATTATAATATTATGAACAACCTGAAACTTGAAATCTGAAAAATGCAATTTCAGCACAATGTTTTAACATTAACTTGTATGCAAATAGGAATAAGTACATTTTTCTTGGAAAATCCTGCACTCAGCGTCCACTTTTCTCATTTTTGACATTTTGCTGATGAGGGTGTCACGGTCAACAGTCAAAACGATCGTCCTTTAAGAGCGTTTGGAAAGAGGCAAGTCTTAATTTGTGCTGCTTTGGTGGGAGGGGCCACGCACAGAGCTACTGGAAACGCTGCCATGCTAGAAAAAGACCAATATTTTAACAGAAAATATAATATAAAATCAGCCAAGGGCCATATTAAAGGTCTTGGAGGGCCAGATCCGGCCCCCAGGCCGTATGTTTGACACCCGTGCTTTAAACCATAACCAGACACATTCTTCTGTGAAATTCTGTTCACAACGAGCACACTGCTCTATTAGCAAAGCATTCACAGCATTTACAGCATTAAAATCTCCTCAGAGACAGAGCCTGCACCAGAAATGATACATAGAATACCTTTTAATATTTCTTAGAGATTTAGAGAGATTTAGACTCAGAGAGATTGAATAATTTAATATTTCTCAGAGATTTATCACTTTTTCATGAAAAAAAATTTATGTTAGTAGATCTTGCTCTGAAGTTCTTATCCGAGGTACTTTCTTGGTACAGAGCATATGGATCTGTAACATAAATGAATAACAGCGTACGTATGTGGAGCTGGGAGCATGTTCTAAACATGCCACAGCTGAAAGCGACCAAAGAAACCACCAGTTGGCAGTTGGTCTTTCATCTCTGGTGGAGCTTGGAAGTCAAGATATTGAGTTTAGTAGCACAATTTCTAATGTAAAATATTGCCTTCCAATTTTTCCCATGTGTGAATTTCAATGCAGAGGACCTTTTTAACTCCCAATATGCCCAGTACAGAATACGTGGAAGATTATATTTAATTATTATATTATATTATATTATATTAAAAGATATGAAGCTAGTTAGATTCCTGTTTCAAATACTAGTTTGAATCAAACATATTTCCTTTCCAGCAAAACAAGATTGTTATTTTGTCTCTACTTTGTTTGTTTGTTTTGGCGGGATTAAGTCCGCAAAGTGTAAAAGCAATGCAGTTTTACAAAATAGAGAACAGGTAAAGATCCTGGCACAAAGTAATGTTTTTGGAAAATCTCTACAGACAACAAGGAAAATGAAAACAGATTGACTTTCAAGAATATGGCTGGGAAATATCTTTTTGCCAAGCACATTCCCATTTTTCCATTCTCACAAGGCAAAGGTCTTTTAATCTAAGCCAAAGCTTTTACTGGTGGCCTATAAGAACCTAATCTACTGGTCATCATGACCCAGATACCACATCTTCTCATGAATCGTCTTGTGTTCACGCAAGCATGAAGAAGAACTCTGACAGTTCTGGACCAAAGCCATGTTACATATGCCAGTGTCTTTGGTACAGCTGTGCTCTTATCAGTGACTAACCTACATTGGTATGTTCATCAGTACAAGCTTGAGGTGCATGATGTTGGAGAATTTTACCTGCATTTCTTCTGACAAGTAATATTGTGATTCGAATTGCCATTTAGGTTTTAAAATCATCTTACCTGTCTTACCCGTTTAAAGTGGGAGTATTATGCTAAATTGACTTGGAGCTTTCTTCCCTGTTCACTCATCAAAAAACATTCCTGAAGAGATTTTATATGTAATAATTCATGCATGTTTGAGTAATCTTGCAATCTCTCCCATGCACTTTGTGAACTCTCCTTATGGTTAGCAGTACGATTCTCTCGACTCAGCCTACGCCACCCATGCTACCGCACAACAATTTTCTATAAATATACAAAAGCATGATACAAAACGATACACTACAGCTTTGCAAACTCGATGCTATGGGAAGTAGTTTTATTAGAAAAATTCACGCTGATTGTGTCTCGATAGCACTTTGAAGGGGGGGTGAAGGTAGATGAAATTATTATTAAACATGTTGTGTTAGTGTTCGTACGTTGTGTTATATCTGTGTCATCCCGTAGTCGTCGAGGTAGGTTCCATGGGCGTATGCTAGTCTAGGTGCTATTGTACTTGTTCTGATACAGCTCAAGATAATTCTAAAGCTATTCCAGAAAGGTTAATTTCTGTCTTGAGACTTCTTTTAGCATCAATACCTGCTCAAATGAGAATCTAGTTTCAACACTAGTTTTAGTATTGATTAGTATCTGATTTTCAATGCCTTTGACAACCACAATATATATTTTAAATAGGCATTACTTTTATGAATTGTCTATGTCAGTGCCAAGTGTCAGCTTTCAGAATGTCAATAGTAAAACCGCCTGCAGGTTGCTCTCCAAAGCTAAACAGAACGTCTGACTGGGGGAGCCCTGTGATTGGCACCCTGAAACATGTCTGTGCCTTTGAAAACCTACGTCTTGTACTGAACTGACATCCATATCACAGAGGCTTTGAGTAGATACCAGCGAAATGTCACATGTGAGACCCTCTCTAATCTAATTTAGGAATTGTAGTGTTTGTGCCAAATCTCCAATGCATTTTTTCCTCAAATCTTTCCAAAAATGCCCAGTGCATTTCATATATTGTCGATTTGTTTTGAAACTCCATGGTGTATAAGTAATTTAGTAATTTCACCTGGGCCCTTTTCAGATCCTCCTTCGAGCAGTGTTCTTTCCAGTGCTCAGCCTACAAGTCTACGTCATCCATGCTCCCACAATGCAAATAATGCTCAATATTTTGTGCATCTCAATATACAACCATCATAACATTAAAAAACATGTGAATGAAAAAACTACATAGAACTTGAGAGGAGTGTCTGGAAAAAGCATGGTGCTTTCAAGCTGCGAGTAAACGAAAACAAAGCTGCAGAAGCCAGAGGAAACTACGGGGAAGTGATAAAGTATGTGAAGTATTTCCCATTGCAGAGTTCCCAGAGACGGCACATTTACCAAATATGTACATGTTTCCGTGGAAACCAGGTTGTTGTCATTCCTCTCAAATGGAACGACTGGACACAAAGATACGCAGACGAAGCTTTCTGATAACATGATTTGGCTACCTGAATTCACCACTATTTTGATTTTCTGGTTTTAATTTCCAGGAGTGTGTACCGGCTCCTTCTTGTCTCCCACCTAATATACAGTTGCTCTTTGAATAGCTAGAAAAGTGATGGAAATACCTAGTTCCACACTGGGCATTGTAAAGTACTTCACAGTGAACACAGCAGGGTGTGCACTGTTGACTAAGCACCAAAGTCCTCCTTTTTTTCAAACATGGGTATTTTCAATCTGAACTCAATAGGGCTATGACTAAACATTGGCATTTCAACATAATAGCGACACCCAGCATAATTCACTGTTCATAATTCTTGTTTCTGTCAGGAAAGTCAGGTGGCACTAGCAGGCCAAGTTACAGGTCAGATCTGTGGAGAGGCATGCACAGTCACAGTAAAATGCATGTTTTTGAAGGTATTTTTGGGTAAGATAGATAGTTTAATGTCTTGCTGTGGAACACTCCAAACGAAAAAATAACAGCCGTAGAGAAAAAAAAAAAAAAGACAGGTTGTGAACCCTGTAAAAGAGATGTGCACCTTTAAAGGGAATTTTGTTGTTAGCTAGAGTGTTGGAGACATGTGGAGACACTTTTTAAAATATTCCATCCAGTCCTTGTATTTGCAGAGGTTGCTGGTGCTCGGTTAGCGCATGTCAATGGCCATACCATAGTTAGCCTGCCACTTATCCATTCCACAACGCACCCAAAGCAAATCTGTTATTACGACAGACTGGCAATGTGAATATGTGTGTCAACAGAAATCAAACCAACCTTGCATTTGAAGGATTTATGTCTGAGCAGCAGCAGCAAGTTGTACTTCATGATAGAAAGCTTGGCAGCAGTGGACTGATATCACTTAGCACCTATCTTACCGGCAAAGTAAAAGTGCTTGCTGCTGGAAAAATAGTCCCTCAACATGTGATGATTCATGCAACGCAAGGTTAGTTATATTTCAAACATCATTCTGTCAACACAGATGTTCACATTGCCAGTCTGGCATAATAATAGATTTGCTTCGGGTGCTTTGTGGAGTGGGTAAGAATGTTTTTAGTAGCAGGTTAACTATGGCCATTGACATGCACTAGCCTAGCACCAGCGACCTCTGCAAATACAAGGACTGGATGGAATATTTTAAAAAGTGTCTCCACACGTCAACACTCTGGCTAACTAGAAAATGAGGCCCTATGTCCGCAATTTGCCTCATTTGCCCCAGTACAGATCTATTGTAAAAACACAACTTAGGGTCTGTCTGCATCTAATTTATTCTCTGTGAAACAGGAAGTGTGCAGTTTACATGCCGGTTGTTAGCATTACAGTGACTGGATTCAACCAATTGCAATGGAATTTGAAGTTTCAGCAGAAAGAGGTAGCTTTAAGTGCCTCCTCTGGGCAAAACTAAATATAAATGAACAATGTGATTTCGGATTTTTTTAAAAACACACCCATCCTTATCTTGAACCATGTTTATGTATTTCCGAGGTATCTTGTGATTCTTGACTTAAATTAATGGGGCACTGTCAATAGTTATGTTGTTTGTTGTATGAATAAACTGTTACTGTTCATTCATACAGAAGTCTTAAAAGCATTTCTTTCAGCGAGTGCCAGAATATATAGAATGATTCAATGCTCTCACTTATGGCAGCAGTTTCTGTGTTGTGTCATGGCTTAGTTAATGACTTCACTTCACCTCCTTCTATCTTTCTGTCCTGTGTATTTTAAAGGTGCAATACACAACTTTTCTGGTGAAGAGGTCTGCCTTCTGCTGTCTCCATGGAGAAGCAATTGCCATGCCTAGAATGTTCCACAGTAGGGCATTAAACTTATCTATCTAGCACTTACTTATAGGTGAAAAACAGGCATTCTTACTGTGAATGGGCTCATGTTTCCACAGATCTGACCTGTAACTTGGTCTGGTAGTATGTTTGAGTAATTTAGCAAACACTCTTGGACCCTTTTCAAATCCTCTTTAAGGTTAGCAGTACAATTCTGTCCAAAGCTCACCCTACAAGCCTACATCACCCATGCTCCCTTTACATCATCACCATTTTCCATAACTAAGAGCATCATACAAAACAATACTCTACAACTTTACAAACCTGATGCAATGTGCAATAGTTGTATTAGCTGGATGCATGCCGAATACTGTTGTGAATACAATCAAAAGGTGATATGGTGATCTAAATATATTATGTGTTAACAATGAAGACCCCATAGAAGTGCAATACCCCTTTTTAAGGAGAGTTGAATTGGACATTTTGGTTCTATTCATAGAAAAGTCTGAAGCTGAACTCCACTTTGCATTCCCTTTCACAAACCCATGCTCTTGTGGAATGCTCCACTGCTGCCTTCTCTGGATCACAGGGTTTTACTCCCATTCCCCCCTAAAGTAGGTCCCAGACGGAGGATCTTTATTCACGTGTAGAGCCCAGATTGGAGCACAAGCGGCCGGACGTGTGTGGCAGTCTGGGGCTATATTTAGAGCAGAGCAGCAGATAGGGTTTACAGGAGCGCTCACTTTACACCAGGGCTGCCACTGGGCTTAGGGGCCTCTTGTTGTTTCCTTTTCCTCTCAAAGCCACTGTATTAACTGTTACAGTTAGAGTGTGACACAGATAGGGCGGAGCTCTAGCCAACATGGATCTCATTGGTGGAAGTTACACAGTTAAGTTTAATTTTTCAGTGTTACAAAAATACACAAGCTAGCCATATAGCTAAATAAATAAATAAAAATATAACAGAAAATAAAATGATGTATTTTTATCTTTTCAGTGCAATTGTGTGTTTTACTTGCCTGAGATCCAGAATACAGACTCCTAAAATACAGGAACACACATGGTCTGTCCATATCAAAACAAATATGACTGCTTACAATGGAAAAAATAGAAAAAATATCAAACATTTCAGATTTCAGCAGAATCAAGGAGCGTAGCACTAAACTCTGACTCTAGGTCACTGAAACAGTCATGTCTGTTTTTGGCTCGAGGCAGGGCTGGGTGTCATTAAGAGGTTGCCAATACGATCAATACCTCGATACATAGGCCATGTTTCGATTAATCATCAACATCATTGGTTGAGCAGTCAGATCCACTTACCCACAGGTTGGCTGTGCTGATTTCAGCTCCTACAGATGAATGTTGTTGTTGTGTCCTTGGGCAGGACACTTAACTCACCTCGGCCCCAATGTCTGCATACACTGGTGTATGAATGTGAGTGTGAATTAGGGCTGGATATCATTAAGAAGTTGTCGATACTATACATACCTCGATACATAGGCCACAATACGATACTTATCTCAATACAGTGTGCTTTCGGATACAGTTCAATAAAAAATATAGGCTAAATGATGGCTGTGATACTAAAAGTCTTCTTGTGCAAAGTGACTATGAAACATGCCAATTTTAATCATCAAAACAGTGAAAATGTCAAATGTGGTGCATAACCGAGTTTCCCTTCTGAGCAAGTAACAAACCTGGAGCACTGTGACAAAATAATTTTGTAAAATATACCAAAAAATACTCTTGGCGATATATATCGATACAGCAGCCCACAACATTGATACTGCGTTATCACATTAAACTATACGATATATTGATATTTTGATATTTTTGCACATCCCTAGAGTGAATGGGTGAGTGGTTCCTTGGTGTTAAGTGCTTTGAGTGCCTTGAAGGTGGAAAAGCTTCACTATAAAAAGACAGTGAAGTGACCATTTACCATTTACATGTCTCAATACAGCACACTTTCAATGATCATCCTCATTAGTGAAGATTTACAAAGGGTATTTTGTTTAGTGCACGTTACTAACTAGAAAAACACATCAAACTGTTGCATTAGTCATTGCTTATTTTTACTTTATCATGGCTGCGATACCAAAAGTCTTCATTAAGTAGGAAATACACCCACATTCATCATCAAAACAGTGAATATGTCAGATGTGTTGGATAAATGAGCTTCCTTCCTCTAAACAAGCACAACTTAACTTTAAAAAATGATCATATCAATAGAGCAACCCACGATACTGATAAATGGTATGATATTTCAATATTTTTGCCTATGACTTATACCCTTGTGTATGAAAAATAATCCAGATATTATTCTGGATTTTCTAGGGAAATGGTTTATATGAAGGGACTGAAATGAATTCTGAGGGGGGAAAAAAAGAAGAAAAAAAAACCCCAACACAACGGTATAAATATATTTACACTGCTAAAAGGTGTATATCTAACCTTGTGTGGAAACTCAAAATCAAATCTACTAGATAATAAGACTTGAAAAATCGTTTGAATGTGAGCATATCCTCTGAGTTTCCTCTTTCCCTTGACCTGAGGGTGGCTGTAGGAGGTGAGCAGATGCAGTCTCCAGATGTTTGTTCAACACTGACCTCAGCGATGGGGCTCTCCTCACTTTTCTTAGTACACTGAACTCGCTCTGTCTCTCCACACTCCTCACTCTCTCCTCAGTCTCTCATTACTCTTACAGGCCTATGTAGAGCTAGAGATCAGCGCGTTTTCATAGTGAGTGTACCAGAAAGCAGTGTATCTCCTGCCCTCATTTGATAGTTATAATTTTTGAGCAGAAATAGCCCATGGCATCCTTTCAAACTCATAGTATAGTAGTCATAGTTGTGAGCTAGGATTCTCAGAAAGTTGGTATTGAGATCCTAATAAATTGGAAACTGGATATTAATTTGACCATGTATTGATACCAGGGCCATCAGTATTCCAGAGAGTAGACCACTCACAGCGCAGCGTTGTGGTTTGGACAGGAGCCAAAGGTGAAAAAAAAAACATAGGGACACAAGTGGATGTAACAAAAGTTTGATTTCTCTGCCTTTTCTGTTGTTGTGATTCTAATCAGATTCAAATATTCATCCTGATGCTTTGCCTTTTTCTGAACACTTTTTGCAAGAGCTATCCCAATTAGGGCCACACTTCTAATCCCTGTAAGTCTGACACTCCTCATGACATTGGCTGTAATGGGGTTTAGCTGTTCACACTGCTTCCCAGTTGTCCTATTTGTAGAATGTGCAAGATGCAAGTACTAGTGGTGCTTGTCCTGACTAAATGCAATGCAGCTACTTATATCTGCTCTAAGAGATATACAAATAACTGAAGCCTTCAAAGCAAAGAAATGGCCAGAGGGTCCCACTAAGAGACGCATAGCAAGTACCACTTTATTTTGTAACTGCTTTCAGGCTCTTAAACTTCTACATTATGTTTTTACTATCAGCAAAACAACCATACATTTTAGGGACAACTGTGTTGTGTATATAGTTAAAGGTTATATATTTATAGGTTCTACTTTTTCCATGATTTGAAAGAGAATTCTGGACTCCACAGATGAACAAGAACATAGTGTAATACCCACAATGCATAGGGGAAGTAATTTCATTTTAAAGAGCAATAAAAGCAGAGTTCAAGCACATGCGGATGTAAGCGCCCTCATTGAAACATTCTTTAGAGAAAGGAATCCGTTTTGTTGGCAAAGCCTTGAGGAAGTTATTATTTTTATTGGGGGATTGTTGTCTTGTTTGAAAAAAGGTACATGGAAACTACAGAATAGTTTCTTTAATAGTATCCGAAGATGAGGATTTCAAGATGAATCACTTCAGGAACAATTTCCAAATACAGGTCATAATATAATTCTAAAAACTAAAAATGATCTAAAAACTAAAAACGATTCATTTTGGTAATTTTTGGAATGTAAGTTCTCTGCACTATAACTTTTCTGGAGGGTCTGCTACCTGCTTCTCTTCATAAAGATTGTTTCACTTCATACAAACCATCTGACCTCGCAGCCTTAGGTTTTCGTTCGCTCGATGGTAGGCGGGTACTTTTTATCATTTAATCAATCACTGCTATTTGGTCATGATGTGTGTAATGCGCCGCTAACGGGGCTAACTGGTATATTAAGCTTTTTCCAAACCCCATAGGAAGAAGGACAATAACGTCTTTCCCCTTGATAAAATTCACCAAACATTCTCTTTTTTCCGGCTTTAAATCCTCGATCTCGGGAATCTTTGACAACACAGAATATATGGCTATTCGCTGATTGGCTGGTGCCCGAACTCGCACGTCTGGGGGTTTTGCCAACCGTCTATTGTATTTTGATTCCTGATGTAGTTGCTGTAGAGAAATGAAATTGAGCGGAGGCACTAGGTGGCACCAGCCTGGCTAGAAATGTTTTCACAGTATGGCATTAAATGTATCTATCTCCATGGAGACAAGCAGGTGATGCCTAGTGACAGGTCAGGCCTGTGGAGATGCAACTACGTTCACCGTAAGAAGTCTTTCAATATGGGTGTTTTAGCAATGACGACACCTGTAATTGAGTAACTCTGAGGGAGATGTTTAATGCAATACCATGGAACATTTCAGGCTAAAGCAAAAACATCAAAAAGTTACATAGTGCACCTTTAACTTAAACATTTAGATTGTTTGATGTCATAAAGATGGTCACATTAAATGAATTGTTTCTCATAAAAATACTTAATTTAATACTTCAATTTGATTTTGTGGCATACCTTGTCATGATTAAATTAATTCAAACTTTTTTGTTGTTGTTTGAAATTCATGTTTCTTTAGATTGGGCCATTTCAATCCTTTGGGAGAAAAACAAGCCAAGCAGGCTCCCAGACGCTACCTGCTGAGAACAGAAAGAATTTGGAATGATTTGGCCATGTCTTGTTGTGGGCCATTGTCTTTTTGGGTAATCCGCATTATGCAACAGTGTCTAAAGGCAGCCTGCATGTGAGCTGCTTTGATCCTGGTCCACAGCTGTACACAGGCTAATCTCAATGCAGTCCTGATCCACGCAATACGCTGTAATACATGTTTGATGTGAGAGGAGCGCTCGGGGAGACCAGCCAAGAGGAAAATGGAAGTTTGGCTCCAAAAGAAGTAACAGTATTTGAATTATATTTGAAAATTAATGGAAATGTGTCAGGCAAAACATGGATGACATTAGATATACAGATTGTTATTTGAGCTTAGAAGACAGCTCATTTCAGGGTCCGTCATCCATCACGGTAGAGATTAAACCTATCTATTTCAAGGGAAACAACTATAGGTTACTGATCAGATCTGTGGAGAGTCACCCCTATTCACAGAAGGGATGATTTTTGTATTTTTGAGCAACAGAAACATCTATAATGAATAAACGCAAGATAGACAGAACAAGCAGGCAAAAGCAATAACATTTCCATGGAGACAAGTAGATGATGGACCCTCCACCAGAAAAGTTGCACAATGCACCTTTAAAATGTAGTTACGGCCTTTACACTGACAAGGTACAAACTCTTTATACCATGTGTTGTATTGTATTTTTATATAGGTTTTTCTTGGGTAATAACTAAAACTGAAAGTCCTGACAGGCTCATTGTTACTAAGATTTGTGGGAAACCAACTGCCTGATACGCTTAATGCTCTATCATGGTGCATTTTCAAGACCAAAAAGCAAATAGTAGAGATGGGAGAATTATAAGGAAATTACTCCAAGACTCAATCTCAGACAGTTGTTTCAGTGTCACGATGCAATATCGCAGTGGCAGTAAGGACTGGGTGGGTGACTTGAAATCAGATGCTGCCCTCTTAACAGGATCATATTTAAGCTTTAGTTAAAAACCTTGATCTAGTGAGGCATTTTTGTTTACTATATAATTTTATTTCCCGGTAGTGCATGAGCAGCTGGTGTGACATAAATAGAGGCTGAGAACAATGGAGTAAAAACCCAAAACAAGTCTTGCAAGTAAACAAGATCAGAGCAAGTTTCAAGTTAACTCCTCCCTTGGGGCAAGGCTATTGCTCCCTTCCCATAAGGCAGTATTAAGTCTAGCTTCACAGGCTTCAGATTGAAAATGACTTCTGGTTGAAATGTCTCATTTAATGACTACTTTTGAAACTATTTCTACCATGGACCACTCCTTGACAAATGAGGCATTATACCGACCTGCAACCATACTGTACGCAAGGGCCAAACCTCACCTACTTTACCAAAATAATATTTGGCAAATCTAATCCATCTTTATTTTATAAACAGGTTTTTAAACAGTTACAAGAATTTGTTCCTTGCACATATTTCATTTCTACTATAATTCTGTTCTGAGTAGATGAACTGCTGTTCCTGGTTCATGTCTTTTGTTGATTATATAATTTTGCCTGTCCACACAATACCTTTCTTTGAAAACAAAAGATAAATAAAGACCTCTTCAGTTAACCGAGTTTATAGTTAGAGTCATAATATAGTATAATAAAGACTGGATGTGTGATGATGTCACAGATAAAAGCGAAGCTGCCAACAGTGTGACTAAGGAGTGACTAAGAGTGCAGTCACAATTTCCCAGTGTGGTTTTGATTTAAACCCTGACTGAGTCTTGCCTTCATTAGATTGAGTCTTAATGTTGGTTTCATGAGTTCTTGCTCTAGTTCTGGTTTAGGTCAGGCAACTAGTCAACATTTAGTCATACAATTATGTGGTGTGGTTATGTTGCACAAGTGTGAATTCAACGAAACTTAAATGACTCAATAGTTTCAATAAAAATGATTTCAGTTGTCATATTTGAAAGTACATATGTCATGCTGAGACCCAGAAGTCAGAAGCTACAGAGTTTATTCACTTGCAGTGACTACTATCATTATTCACTCAACATAAATCTAAAGTTAGAATACGCCTAACATATTTAAGGATGGGCTGCTTTGATGCTCTTCCATACACATGCATAACCTCATTAAAATATCATCACACCATCTCTGTATTTATCTCCACTTCAGCCCCTTGTGGTTTACATTGATGTCAAACTGTGGCCAAGTTTGCTCCTATAATGTGCTATGTTGTTTTTTTCTCGTGTATGCTGTTCAGGGAGAGTGAAAACATCTGATTTTGATGTTTGAAGTTGTGAGAGAAATTTCTCAGCTGCCACATTTCAAGATCTGAGTGAGATGAGATTATCATAAATTAAGTTGTAAATATTGTGTACATCCCATTAAGGCTTTTAATTCTTGGTGTGTTGATTACTGTTAGTCAAATAAAAAGGGGGTGTGGCAAAAGCTGTCAAAACTATTATATAACTCTATGTATCTGACCTAAACTACACTCACAAGGGAGTTTACAGGAGTTCACACCTGCATGGGAGTTCAACAACTCATTTATACAGAAAAGGTACTAGAATCTGCCTTTTTACATATAAATACCAGAAAATTATATTTTCTTCTTTGCAGAAAACATCTATTAAATAATGTTATAATTGCACCAGCTCCAACTACACTTTCAATTTGACTGTGATATAATTTTCTGCCCTACTCACAATTCAAACATATAGCCAGGAGTAAAAGTTGTAAAATACTTTACTGTAATTTAATTTAATTTACTTTTTAGGTATTTGTACTTTCTATTCCACTACATTTTTGAACAGACTTGCTGAAAAGGCTGTTTTTTTTTTTTTAACATGTTAACATGTTCATCCTTTGAGCTAAGAAAAATATAACATCAATAAACAAAAACAGCTTGACTCAAGTGTTTCTTTTGAACAAAATTCTGCACAATTCTACATCACTACATTTGAAGCTTTAGATCTCAAAATCTAAACGAAATACTTTAATTTTTTACTCTTTCAGTACGTTCTACTTACTTGGGTACTGTAATACTTTTTGTTTAAGTAAATTTTTTCATGTTTTTACTTGGGTATTTCTTTGCTCTGTTGTCTGTGCTTTTACTTAAGTAATAAAATCGAGTACTTCTTCCAGCACTGCCATAGCCACAGTATTGTCCAAAGCTTTGTGTATTTGTGGGATATGTGGTTGGCTAGCCTTTCTTCCAGTGTTTGGAAAATGGTTGAGCACTATAAAAATCAATCTTCCATCTCCATTTACTTGAGCTGCCGAAAATCACAGTGCATTTTATAGATCCAAACTCAAGAATCCTGCACCTGCTTTTTGATCTTTTGTTGTACACCTTGTTCTGCCTTTGTAAAATACATTTGGACATGTTGACGTTTCAGCTTTAGAAATGGAAAAAATTATAATTGCTGGAAGCAGTTCAGAGTGAAGTCTTTTGAAATTAGCAGCATGGGTCTTCTCAACATGAACCCAAAGAATGCAAGAACAAACTTTGAAGTGAGATATATTGCCCTATGTGATAAAATAATATCATAAACTATAGCAAATCACTGATAAAAAGGACTGACTTGATAACTAACTAAAGTAAATCATGATAATCCCAGTAAGGTGATTACTGGACAATGAAACACTTCATAATTAGAAGCAATCAGTTGTACACAGTGGATTTATTTTGATTGCAAGAGCATTTTATACAATATTGCTGTACTGGGGCAAGTCAGATTTTGCTTAAATACATGGGGAAAAAATTGAATAGTGCATTTGGACAAACATGAATGTAAGAATGCTGGATTATAGCCAAAATATAATCTCCATCTCTTGTCCTTTGGGGCTGGGGTCACAAAAAGGCCAAACAATAGAACAAATACCTTTCATACAGTCAAAAGTTTAGACCCACTCTCTCATTTGGTGTTTTTTAAAATATGTTTTTACTACTTGTTGCATTTGATATACATACAGAGGGCAATAAATATATTAAGTAAGATGTACAGAATTATCTAGCAAGGAAAAAAAACATTAAATAACTTGATAACCA